>NC_092371.1:105914601-107180851 GCF_030028105.1 Mobula birostris | reverse complement strand
CAGAATTCCACCAGTCCTTTAGCATTGTAATTCATCCTTGTGTGCCCTTGACCCTAGTGAAGGTAGACAAAAAAGAAGTGAGTCTGGATGCAAAGCTAGTTCTCTGGCATCAGTTATTATGAGGTTAAATATTGCCCTAATGTCAAAATTAATTAATCGGTTTTAGAGGTTTGTTCCTGAGAGTGAAGCTGGACCTCTTATACAACTAGCAAAGTAAGTTGTGCACCCTGGTGTCAATACAGTGTCAGGGCAAGGAATTCCTATTTACAATTCATTTCTCAAACTAATAAAATTGATAAACAAGAGAAAATCTGCAGATGCTGGAAATCCAAGCAACACATGCAAAATGCTGGAGGAACTCAGCAGGCCAGGCAACATCTCTTCAGTTAGTCCTGACGAAGGGTCTCGGCCTGAAACGTCGACTGTACCCCTTCCTAGAGATGCTGCCTGGCCTGCTGCGTTCATTAGCAACTTTGATGTGTGTTGCTTGAATTTCCAGCATCTGCAGAATTCCTCGTGTTTGCATCTATGGAAAAGAGTACAGTTGATGTTTTGGGCTGAGACCCTTTGTCAGGACAGTCTGAGTTCCTGCTGAGTTCCTCCAGCATTTTGTGTGTGTTGCTAGCAAAATTCATTGTCATTATGCAAACATTGCAGAATAGGTTTGAGAAGCTCCTGAATACCAGCCTTCACTGATTTAAGTATATAGAATAAATGTACAGTACATCATTTTCAAGTCATGTACTTAAATATGTACTTGCAGTTAGATTTGATGTTTCGATTTCTAATCTTGGTATCTTGTTATTTATGCTTTCACTCACGTGACATATAATTCTTAAACCACCATGAAACTCTAATTGCTGCTCAGTTTTTATTTCAGAACCAGGCTGCCCTACTCAATCTCCTGTTTCTACTGAAGTTCTGATTATAAATATTATATACCCAGATGTTCTCCCCTACAGACACTTCCTGCACTTATTATCAATTACTTAAATATACAATGCATATGCAATGACATGTTAGTAATCTTGTTCAGCAGCTCTTCAAACTTTACAACTTAACCATCCTGCTTACAGGCAAAGGCTAGAAGTCAATGATACATAACACCTGTATTGTCACAAAACATTACAAATTGCAGTGAATATTATCAAAACTCTACAATATAAATCATATAAGATTAGTTTAATGTTCAGGTTTCAGGATACTCCAATTAATCCATTATTCACAGTAGCAGTTACCCACTTTTGCCCTGGGAAAAAGTCTTTGGCTATTGTACACCTCTACCAAATCACCTCTCATTCTCCTTCTCTCTACTGAGAAAAGCCTGAGCTCACTGCTCCTACCTTCATAAGATATGTTCTCTAATCCAAACAGCATCCTGATAAATTCCCTCTGCACCCTGCAAAACTTCCACATTCTTCCTATAATGAGGAGACCAGAATATTCCAAGTGTGGTCTAACCAGGGCTGTATAGAATTGCAATATTATTTCTTGGCTTTTGAAGTCAATTCCCAGCTAATGAATGCCAACACACCGTGACCCTTCTTAACCACCATCTCAACTTTTGGGGGATCTATGGACGTAGACACCAAGATCCACACGGCTAAGAATCATGCCATTAACCCTAAATTCGACCTTCATTGTTCTCCGGATTGTGTCACTTCTGCCATTTCTTAGCCCAGCTCTGCATCCTGTCAAGGTCCCGTTACAAACTTACTATCCAGAGCTCCACCGGCTTCCATGTCATCTGCAGACTTACTAACCCACCCTTCCACTTCCTCAAGCAAATCATTTTTAAAACTTACAAAGTGGTAGATACCAAAACAGATCTCTGTAGAACGCCACTGGTCAACAAGCAACAGGCAGAATACCCTCCATCTACAACCACTCTCTGGACTTCCATGGGCAAGCCAGTTTTGAATCCATATTTGCCAGGTTTCCCCGGATCTGAATGAGCTTAGCATGGGGGAGCTCAGCAAATTAGTCAAAGGAAAGTACAGCAAAGAAACAGGATCCTTGGTCCATTTAGTCCATGCCAAAGCATTTGAACTGCCAACTCCCACAGACCTGCACTGGGAACATAGCCCTCCATAGCCCTACCATCTATGTACCTTTCCAAACTTTATTTTAAATATTGAAATCAAGCTCACATGCACCACTTGTGGTGACATCTTGTTCCACATGCTCATGGCCCTCTGACTGAAGAAGATTTCCTTCATATTCCCCTTAAACTTCTCACCTTTCACCCTTAATCCATGACCTCTAGTTGTCATCCTACCCAACCTCAGTGGAAAAAGCCTGCTTGCCTTTACCCTATCGATACCCTTACCAGGTCCTGATGCCTTGTGTAGGTTCATCCTCTTGAAAGATGTTCTGACGTTGGCCTCTGAGACACATATCGCAGGGTCACCAGCTGCTGCAGGGATTTGCACTGGTGTAGTTTTATTCTCCCGTTCAAAGTGTGCATCGAAGACATTGAGCTCATCTGGGAGTGAAGCAGCACAGCCATTAATGATGTTAGTCTTCACCTTGTGGGAAGTAATGGCGTGCACACCCTGCCAGAGCTGACGTACTGTACATCTGATGCCATCTCTATCTGTCTAATTACATCAATCTATCTGTCTGTCTGACTATCTATTTCCTCCTAAAGTGAGGGATCATAGTCAGTGGTAGATACTTAGGGGATAATATTTCAAGCTCATTACTAATGCCTCTACATATTCGGTAGTAGTAGATGATATTCCTAATTGATAAAATCTGGTACTAACACAATATGGTTGTGCAAACTGATTCTTCCCTGATGGTTAAGTGTAAACTTCACATATCAGCAAAGCATATTAATAAAAGTAGTATGTTCCTGAAATGATATATTTGCTTGGGTCTTTATTCTTTGGAACGTAGATGGTTGAGGGGGACTTAATAGAGGTATTTAAAATTATGAGGGGGATAGATAGTGTTGATGTGGATAGGCTTTTTCCATTGAGAGTGGGGGAGATTCAAACAAGAGGACATGAGTTGAGAGTTAAAGGGCAACAGTTTAGGGGTAACATGAGGAGGAATTTCTTTACTCAGAGAGTGGTGGCTGTGTGGAACGAGCTTCCAGCAGAAGTGGTTGAGGCAGGTTCGATGTTGTTGTTTAAAGTTAAACTGGACAGCTATATGGACAGGAAAGGAATATGGAGGGTTATGGGCTGAGTGCAGGTCGATGGGACTAGGTGAGAGTAAGAGTTCGGCATGGACTAGAAGGGCCAAGATGGCCTGTTTCCGTGCTGTAATTGTTATATGGTTATATGGTTAAGACCATATTTGTGCTGAGACTTTGGACAAAGTTTGCATGACACTTTTTCTAACTTTTGTAAGTGACCTGTGACCTGAACTTTGAGAAGGGCATTATTTCTTGTTAAAATTCCACATTGTTTCAAATTAAAGCGTTAAGCGTAGTGAGGAAACACTCAGATCCAGAGGTGTTTTTGATACTTTACCCATCAAACATTTCACAGCCACATCCTAAGGTACATTGCTTTTCCTCATTCCACCTCTCACGACCCACCCAGCCAACACACTTTTCGTCCCTCTTCCCTCCGGGAGAAGGCTCAGGAGCTTGAAGACTCGTACGGCCAGATTTGAGAACAGCTTCTTTCCAACTGTGATAAGACTGCTGAACAGATCCTGACCCGGATCTGGGCTGTACCTTCCAAATATCCGGACATGCATCTCGGTTTTTTTGCACTACCTTACTTTCCATTTTCCTATTTTCTATTTATGATTTATAATTTAAATTTTTAATATTTACTATCGATTTGTAGTCCAGGGAGCGGGAAGTGCAGAATCAAATATCGCTGTGATGATTGTACGTTCTAGTATCAATGGTTTGGTGACAATAAAGTATAAAGTACTCCTGTTTGAGCTGCTGTTCCTCCAGGTAAGGCATACAAGATGAGATCACAAATGGGAAACCTATTGTAATATGCATAGTCCGAGCAAAAAAATGCCACAGATTTAAAACAAGATTTGGCAGAAAATAAGCAATCATTTAGTAGGGAGAATTAACAGAAAGCAAAATAAACCAAATTCTGAGCTCCTGTTAGAGAGGTTGAGTGTGTGTATATCTACAAATCTTGTTTGCCTGAGAGGGTTTACAAATCATACAAGATCCTTGACTTCATAAATAGAATCATGGTGTCTACAAAAGAAAAGAAATTAGGCTAATTATATATAAATCTGGTTGAAATCACCAGGAGACTGAAGGAGAGGGTGGCATTGTTGTGCAAGAAATAGAGTCATTGTCTCACAGCCAAAGACACAGATTCAATCTGCTGTGTAGAGTGTGTACATTCTGCCCGTGACTGCGTGGGTTTCAGTCAAGAGCTCCTTCAACGTCCCAAAGATGAGCAAGTTGGTAAGTTAATTGGCCACTCTAAATTGCCCTAGTATGTGGGTAAGTGATAAATCTGGAGGGAACTGGGGAGAATAAAAAAATGGATTAAAGTAGGAATGGGTACAAAGTCCATACTGTCTTTCTCCCTCTGACTTCACGACTCAAGAGAATGCAGCACTGTAGCACCAGGTGTAAGCGGCTCATTTGAGAAGTTGGGCTTATTTTCCTTAGTGTAGTGCAGGTAAGAGAATACTTAACATTGTGTGTTCACGGAGGTTTTGATTAAATTAAGAGAAGGTGTATATGGTGGTAATAAGCATAATGAATCATCACGGAGTTGAGCAAAAGGAAAAGGGCACACGGATTACTTAAGATTTGAAATACCTGAAGAAGTCAGTGAAAACAGATTCTGTCATAATTTACAAAATGCAACTGGATCAATTCTAAGTGGTTAAAATACAGGACTTTGTTGAAAAACGGGGGATTGGAACTTGTTGAACAACTTTTGCGAAAAGGTATCTCTGGCACGACTGAGTAAATGACTGGTAAAATTATGTGATGTCATTACAGAATTCCCAATCAAAGGTTCTTTAACTTAGGTTTTGGCAACCACTCTCTTAAAGTTAAAATAAATTATTTTCAGATTCTGCCAACCACTATGTTTTCAATTTCATTCTAATGTTAGAACCATAATGAAAAAGGTTTGTATTTGTGTCAGTGTAATTATTAAACAGTCTAGCAAATTACATCAGATTGCACAAGAAGGGAAAAAACAATGAAATAGAAAAGAAATTCCAGAAATTCCAGCAGAGCTCAACTGGGAAAGTCGAAGGCAGGTAGGGTAATTTCTAAACCTCTTCCACACAATGGAAAGCAGAGAGTGTACTCTGTACTTTGTTCACACAGAAGGAATCTACATTTCACTTATCAGTTCATTTCACTTGAATGATATGGTTGTGTCCTTTTGCCATAGTTTATAAAAGATCAACCATGAAAATCATGATCGTTGATCTCAACTCAGTCTTTACATAATCCAGATGACACAACACTGCAACGGATTTAAAAAGGCGTTCAGAGATGATTTTGCAGTTATTTTGGTTTGTCTTTGAAGTAGAACCACATATAGGGACATAGAATCATGGAGCACCACAGCACTGACATCAAAGTACTTATCCAAACTTCTCTGAAATGTTGCAGTTAAACCTGCATCTGTCACTTCCCGCGGCAGCTCTTTCCACACTCACACCAACCTCTTAATGAAGAAGTTCCCCTGCAGGGTTACCGGGAACGGCAGCTGGATAACCTTCGGCACGTATGAGAGAATAAGGAGGTGATGGATAGGAGCTGCAATGAGGTGGTCACCCCGAAGCTCCAAGAGGCAGGTTGCCGGGTGACTGTCAGGCCAGGGAGAGGAAGGAAAAAGAGACAAACAGCACAGAGCCCCCCTGTGGCTGTTTCCCTCAACAACAAGTATATCACTTCCAGTGCTGTTTTGGGGCAGAGGGTGGGGATCAACCCAGCAGGGGAAAGCAGCGGCAGCAAGGCCTCTGGCGCAGAGTCTGGCTTTGTGGCTCAGAAGGGTAGCAGAAGAGTGCAGTGGTGATAGGGGATTAAATAGTTTGGGGAGCAGAGAGGAGATTGTGCGGATGTGAAAAAGACATTCGGATGGTACATTGCCTCCCCGGTACAAGGGTCAGAGAGGTCTCAGATCGGGCTGCTCTCCCTCCTTTAGAGTGAACCACAACATTCTGAAGGGGGAGGGTGAGCAGCCATAGGATGTGGTATCAATTGGTACCAACAGCACAGGTCAGAAAAGGGATGAGATCCTGAACAGAAAATATGGGGGAACTAGGGAGGATGCTGAAAATCATAACCTTAAGGTAGTAATCTCTGGATGGCTGCCTGTGCCACATGCCAGTGGGGGTAAAATATGGCAGATGAATGTGTGGGTGAAGAATTGGTGCAGGGAGCAGGGTCTCATATCTCTACATCATGGGGATCTCTTTTGGGAAAGATACGGCCTGTACGAAAAGGACAGGGGCCCAACATTCCTGCGGGTAGGTTTGTTGGAGTTGTTGGGCTGGGTTTACACTAGTTTGGCAGGGGTGTGGGAACTGGTGCGATAGTACAGAAGACGGGTCGGTTGGTATGCAAGAAGATACAACACGTAGAGAGGCTGTGAGGAACGATAGGCAGTTGCTAGAGCAAAATTGCAGTCAGTGGGATGGGTTGTAGTGAGTCTAATGCAAGAAGTATCAGGAACAAGGGTGATGAACTTGGATCATGGAACTACAACAATGTGGCTATTATGGACAATTAGCTGTCACAAGGCAGGAATGACTGCTCAATGTTCCGGGATTTAGATATTTCAATAGGGACACGGAGGGAGGTAAAAGGTGGGGAGGTGGCATCGCCAATCACGTATAGTATCTCAGCTGCAGAAGGAAGGACATTGAGGAGGGATTGTCTATTGAGTTAGTTTAGGTGGAAGTCAGATACAGGAAGGGAGCAACTGCTCTACTGGGCCTCTTCTATAGACCTCCCAATAGCAAAAGAGGGACCGAGGAATGCATTGGGAGGCAGGTTTTGAAAAGGTGCCAAAATAGCAGGGTTGTTGCCATGAGTGACCTCATTAGTGCCAAAGCTTTGAATGGATGTAACTTGTTAGGTGTGTCCAGGAAGGATTCCTGATACAATGCGTAAACAGACCAACTCAAGGTGCGGCCATACTGGTCCTGGGCTATAAACCAGGTCAGGTGTCAGGTGTCAGAGCATTTCGGAGATGGAGTCCACAACTCCATGACCTTAGACAGGGAGAGGAGCAGATGGCATGGGAAAGTATTTAACTGAGGGAGAGAGAATTATGATGCTAATAGGCAGGAACTTGGGAGCATGAATTGAGAATGGACGTAATCCCAGTAAATGCACAATAGAAACGTGGAGATTGTTTCAGAAACACTTGCCTGGGGCTCTGAACAGGTTTGTCACATGAGGCAGAGAAAGGATGGTAGGGTGTGGAACATTTAGTCAAGAGGAAGTAGGAAGCTTACCTGAGGCTTAGGAGGCAAGCATCAGACAGGGCTCTGGAGAGTTACAAGGTACCCAGAAAGGAACTGAAGAATGAACTTAGGAGAGCTGGAAGGGGGCGTTTTCCAGTGGTCTGATATTTATGCTTGCCTCTCTTTTACTCTTTATATATCTGACAAAACTTACGGTATCCTCTTTTATATTATTGCTAGCTTACTTCATATTCCATCTTTTCTTCCCTGTGGCTTTTTTAGTTACCTTCTGTTGGTTTTTAAAAGCTTCCCAATCATCTAACTCCCCACTAATTTTTGCTAAATTGTATGTCTTTTCTGTTCCTTTTATGCTGTCTTTGACTTCACTTGTCAGCCACGGTGGCCTCATCCTCTCTCTAGAATACGTCTTTATTTTTGGAATGTATCTATCCTGCACCTTCCGATTGCCCCCAGGAATTCCAGCCATTGTTTTACTGCAGTTATTCCTGCTCGTGCCCTCTTCCAATCAACCTTGACCAACTTCTTTCTCATGTGACCCTCAGGTTTGGCTGACGCTGTTAGTCTAGGGGAGACAGTCTCTGACCCCGCCAAAACATGTGAAATCTGAGGTGCAAAACCTCCTGTTGGTGTGGATGCTGTGTGATCCGTTCCCCCGTTACAAATCAGTACCACGAAATAACTGACAGTACACCATATGCAATTAAATGATTTAGCTTTATAATTCTTAATTTGACTGAAGGGGTAGTAAAGAAAAACAAAAAGAAAAGGGCCCATTTTAATAAAACAGTCTAATGTGCACAACTTGGAGCTCATGGTTTCCATTGGTCCTCCATCGATTTCTCCAGGCTTCATCAACTTCCAGACCCACTCCAAGTCCACTCCATCGGGCTGTCTATGACCTCTCCTTTCTGGCATCTTCTCTCTTCATCTCTCACTCAACAATATGGTTTATATTGCTATAATATACTCTATCCTTGGTTGGTGCAACTGTAATGAAACCCAATTTCCCTCAGGTTCAATAAAGTATATCCATCTATCTAGCTATCAAAAGACCCAGATCACCTCATTCTCAGGCACAGAACAAGAAAAAAACACTCCCTTCATTGGACAGCACACATTCCAAAGCCCCTGTTATCTCTAGCCATAACCCAAACACTGCTTCTACAGAAAAAAACCATTACATTAACAGTGAAACCTTTTGCAAGGTATTACACCTTTGTAAGTGCCTTTATTCCACTGTAATACTGACACATCTGAATATACCTTTTTCCTCTCAAACTACAGGGTGGATTCTATCACGTTATGATCACTGCTTTTTAAGGGTTGCTTTATCTTAAGCTCCCTAATCAAAGTTGTTTCGTTATGCAACACTCAATCCAGAATTGCCTTTTCCCTACTGGGCTCAACCACAAGCTACTCTAAAAGACAATTTCATAGGCATTCTGCTAAATCTCTCTCTTGGGATCCAGCACCAACTCGATTTTCCCAATTTACCTGTATATTGAAATCCCACATTAATATCGTAACCAACAATCTCTCTATTTTTTTGTACAGCTGCGCAGGCCAATCACTGCTCTGAGCAGGAACTTTTTACATGGTCTGAAAAGTGCAAGACACTTTACATGCTTTTTTTTGTAAATTGGAATATTTAGAAAGAAAACTGAAAAATCACATACGTTTGATTACTAACCAAAAAAGTCAGAATATAGAATTTTTCAAAAAAAAAACCTCACAACTACAAGTTAACAGTGTCAGGCAGTCAAAACAACCAACAGATACAATAGCAAAATTAAAATGTTTTGACTAGACGGCATCAACGTTCAGTGGGCTGGAGGTATATTAACAATGAGTTACTAACTTCCCCTCTGTGTTGTTACAATTTGTAACAGTGTTGCAACTGGAAACACTGACATTGTAAATACGTTGAAGCTCTAAAATCTTTCAAAGTGAAGGTTGTGGTACATTTACTATTTATAAAATTTCTGGATTACATTCATTAACACAATTAATTACATGGTGTTTCACAATTATGTTAACATAGATTTCAAAATTATATTAACATTACATAAAAGAAAATTCCAGCTGTGCAGCAACAAAGGCTTTGTGTGCAGGAGCATTTCAGCTACCGCGCAGCCACACACCCACGTAGCTTAGAGGGAACAGTGATCGGAACATTGCCCTTTTTACATGCCTTTTCTATCTCTCTTTGTAATTTGTATCCCACATCCTCGTGACTATTTGGAGGCCTGTATCTAACTCCCATCAGGGACATTTTACACTTGCATTTTCTTAACTCTGTCCACATGTATTCTACATCTTCCGATCCAATGTCACCTCTTTCGAAAGATTTGATTTCATTTTTTACTAACAGAGCCACCCCACCCCCTCTGCCAACCTGCCTGTCCTTTCAATACAATGTGTATCCTTGGATGTTAAACTTCCAATTATGATCTTCTTTCAGCCACGACTCACTGATGCCCACAACATTGTGCCTGCCGATCTCTAATTGTGTTACAACATCATCTACTTTATTCTGTATGCTGTGTGCATTCAAATATAACACCTTCAGTCCTGTATTCATCACCGTTTTCGATTTTGCCCCAGTGCTACACTGACTGCGGTTTAGCCCTAACGTTTGCCTGTCCTTTCTACACACTGCATTTATTTGTATACCAACTGCCCCATCCTCAGCCCTATCATTCCCATTCCCATCCTCCCCAATAGCTCTAGCAAACATGCCAGCAAGAACATTGGCCCCTCTCGGATTAAGGTTTAACCCACCCTTTTTGTGCAGGTCATACCTTCCTTAGAAGAGATCCCAATGATCCAGAAATCTGAAGCCCTGCCTCCTGCACCAGTTCCTCAGCCATGCATTCATCTGCCAAGTCAACCTATTCTTACCCTCACTGGTGTGTGGCACAGGCAGCAATCCAGAGGTTATTACCCTGGAGGTCCTGCTTTCCAGCTTCCTACTTAACTCTCTAACTCCCTATCAAGTTCAAGTTTAATTGTTATTCAGCCATACATGAACACCCGTAAGTACAGCCAAACGAAACAGCATTACTGCGGGCCAAGGTGCATAACACAGTACCAACAGTCACACACAGCCCAAGGCACAACTAGCATATATAAGATAACAGGCACATATAAAATATCAGTAAAATACAGTCACACAAAAGAAGTCCAAAACTGTTGCAACAATCTGCAGCTGAATACAACACAGGTTGTCTTCTGCTGAGCCAACACTGGGGGGAGCACCGAATCCAGCTTTGCCACTGCACCACACAGCCTCCAGTGAAGTCCACCCGCTCCGTCGCCTCTCTCCTGGGCGGCTGTAAACAGGCGACACTGTGGCTCGGGGCCCGGATCTTGCTATGACCAAGGCCACGAAGCTCCCCTGCCATCCGCCCCACCATTGGCCAATAAATCAGTGAATCGGATTGGCAGCATCCCACATTAATAACGTCCAACAGGGTCTTGCACTCGCAAGGACAGTGACTAAGAGGACCACGTGCGTTTTTTTTTACTGCACGCCGCTTTCACGCGTTGACTCCTCCAATGCCTCTCTGACATGGTCCACACCAGGCCCAGCTCCTTCTGTTTCTCCTCCAACGAGCAACTCGCTGATGGGGTAGACCTGCAGTGCTTTCAGTTATTAATGTCCAGCAGGGTCTTACAAGTGTAAAAATACATTTAAAAAAGACAATAACACCTTTGGCTGACCCCATAGAAGCCACTGTGAACGAATGTGCCGCACCTTACCATAGGACTATATTCTCTATTCAGGACCTCCTCCCATTTCCTACCTATGTGGTTGGTACCAATATGTACCATGACTTCTGGATGCTGATCCTCCCCTTCTAGAATGCTGTAGACCCAATGTAAGTCATCTCTGACCCTTGCACCTGCAAGACAAAATACTATCTGAGTGTCTTTTTCACAACCACAAAATCTCCTGTCTGCTCCGCTAATCCTACAGTATGGCACCCCTCTTCTTCCCCCTTCCCTTCTGAGCCACAGAGCCAGACTGGGCGCCAGAGACTTGCTCACTGCAGCTTCACCCTGGTAGGCCTTCCCCAAAACAGTATCCAAAGCGGTATACTTACCACGGAGGGAATTGGCCACAGGGGTACTCCACACGAGCTGTATATTACCCTTCTCTCTCCTAATAGTCATTTAGGTATCTGTCTCCTGCAATTCAGGGGTGACTATCTCCCCGTAACTCCTATCTATCATACCTCCTCATTCTCCCATATGAGCCGAAGGTCATCAAGCTGCAGCTCAAATTCCTCCAAGGAGCTGCAGCTCGGTGCACTTTGTGCAGATGTAATTACCAGAGAGACTGGAGGTCTGCCAAAGATCCCACATCTCACACAGGAAGCATACCATGAAACCTGGACCTATTCTCAGTGCATTAGCTATGTACTAAATGGGGGGGGGGGGGGGGGGGAGGACCTTACTAGAAACTTACTTAGAGTCTGAGAGTCTGCATCTGTGCTCGCCTAAGTCTGTTCTCGCCTCACCCTGTTGAGCAAAAGTTGGACGATTCTAACACTAGCCCACTGCAACAATGGCCACTCCACTTACACCTCCCTTCTTTTTACTGGCTCAAATAAGACCCAGTCCAGATGAGACTCGCAGATTTCAAATGGCTCCTGCCCTGCAAGATGTCGCTCTCTCACTTGCTATTTCAAGCAAACTTTGTTTCATCCACAAATTTGTTGATCCAGTTTACACATTATCATCCAGTTCATTGACGTAGACGACAAACAACGGTCACGGCTTCGACCTCTGTGGCACACCACTAGCCACAGGCCTCCAGTCCGAGGGGAAACCATCTACTACCACTCCCTGTCTTCTCCCACGAAGCAATTGACTACCTCATCTTCAATGCCAAGGGATTGATCAACCTACCATGCAGGACTTTGTCAAAAGCCATATTGAAGTCCAAACATGCCTTTGCCAGGAAAACAAGCTACGCCAATTTATACTTTACAATTTATCCTTTCTGATGCCATCAAAGTTGGCCTTTCACCTTTTTAGAATCTCAACCTGAGGACCAGTCCTATCCTTCTACATAATTATCTTGAAACTAATGGAATTATGATCACTGGATCAAACTCTCTCTGCTGCACACACCTCTGTCATCTGTCCTGTCTCATTCCCTGACAGGCCATCCTACATCACGCTCTTTCTAGTCGGTATCTCTATATACTGATGAAGGAAACTTTCCTGAGCACATTTCACAAACTCTATCCCATCCAGTCCTTTTACAGTATGGGATTCCCAGTCAATATGTGGAAAGTTAAAATCGCCTACTATCACTACCTTATTTTTCTTCAATTGTCTGCTATTTCTCTACAATTTTGCTCCTCTAAATCATGTTGACCATTGGGTGGTCTATAATATCATTAATGTAGTCATCCCTTACTTAATCCACACTTCCACCTATATAGCCTCAACAGACAAGCCCCCTGTCCTGTCTGAGCACTACCGTGACATTTTTCTTAACCAGTAGCTACCCTCCCCCTTTAACACCTCCCCATCTTTCATGCCAGGACAGAACTGCCCCTCCTACAATCAAGTGCCAATAAAAAGAAAGGAGGTGTAAGCAGAGCGGCCTTTGTTGCAACAGGCTAGTGTTAGAATCGTCCAGCTTTGGCTCAACAGGATTAGGAACAGGAACAGAACTCTCCCTTCTACACCGTCATAATTCCATGTGCTGATCCAGGCTCTAAGCTCATCTGCCTTACCTACGATACTCCTTGCATTGAAATAAACTTAACTCAGAACATTAGTCCCACCATATTCAACCTTTCAGTTCCAGTCTTTGTATGTAGGTTTAACAGCATCTTTCCCCAGAGCCACTACATTATCTACCCTGGCACAATGGTTTCCATCCGCCTGCAAATCTAGTTTAATCCCCACCCCCACCCCGAGAGCACTGGCAAATCCCTTTCAGTTCCAGTGCAAACCATCCAGTCCCACTTTGCCTGGAAGAGAGTCCAATGATCAAAAAGTATGAAGTCCTCCCTCTTGCACCATCTCCTTAGCCACATGTTGAATTAATTGTAATATCTTCCTATTTCTGGTCTCACTTGCATGTGCCACAGGTAGAAATTCAGAAATCACAACCCTGAAGGCCCTGACCTTTAACTTAGTACCTAATTCCCTGAACTCACTTTGCAGGACCTCTTCACCCTTCCTGCCTGTGTCTTGGGTACCAACGTGGGCCATGACAACTGGCTGCCCACCTTCCCCCCAACAATGCCCGAGACTCAGTGCAAGGTGCGCCTAACCATAACACATGGGAGGCAATATACGATCCAGAAATCTCATCCTCTTCCATTGACCTGTCTGTTCCCCTCAGCAATGAAGCCCCCTGTTAGTACTGATCACCTTGTCTTCCCCCTTCCATGCTGAGTCAAAGAGCCAGACACAGTGCCAGAGACTGACTGCTCTGGCTTTCCTCTGCTAGGTTGTCTCCCTTAACAGCATCCAAAGCAATATACCTGTCCACGATGGGGACGGCCACAGATGTACCCTGCACTGGTGGCTTATTCACCTTCCCTCTCCTGATGGTCACCCGGTTACCTAAATCCTGCACAATAGTTGGAATTATCTCCTGTCAAACAACACCTTAGCCTCCTGAATGATCCAGCTCTCGCTCCAGTTCCCTAAAGCGTCTGTAAGAAGTTGCAGATGCATGCCTCTTTCAATACTGTGCTGGAGGAATGCAGTATGTGTGGAATTTGCACATTTTTCATATGACTATGTGGGTATCCTCCAATCTTCAAAGTTCAAAGTAAACTTACTATCAAAGTACACATGCCACTGTATACCACCCTGAGATTTCTACTCTTGCGGGCAATTACAGCAAATACAAGAAACACAGTAGAATGAACACAATGAACGACCCCACTCAACAGGGCGGACAACAACGAACATGCAAAAAAGAACAAACTGTGCAAATACAAAAAGAAATAATAATAGTAATAATAACTTCTAAGGATATATTTCAGTGTGTGCCAATGCTGTGGAGGGCTTTACTTGTGATGAACCTTGCCGTATCCACTACACTTTGGCTTTTCCGTACAAGGGCATTGATGTTTCCAAACCAGGCTGTGATGCAGCCAGTCAATATACCCTCCATTACACAGCTCTAGAGGATTGTCAAAGCTTTAGATGACATGATGAATCTTTGCAAACTTCCAAGAAAGTAGATGTACTGCTGTGCTTTCCTCATAATGGCAGAAACCACCTCTCATGGAAGGCAGACATTGATGACAAAATATACCTTTGCCTTCAAGACATCAGCATTGCCTTTGGTCAACTGAGGAGAGAGGGCATTTCAAGATCAACACAGAACGCACTGGAACAGACTCTTTGGCTCATCATGCCCGTGTCCACCATGATGCCGATTTAATCTGCATGCCTACCTGCAGATGGTCTATATCCCTCTATTCTCTGTCTGTTGATGTTTCTGCCTAAATGCGACTTATGTATTGCTATTGTGTCTACTTTCTCCACCTCCCTGGCCGCATGTTTTAGTCACCCACCACTCACTGTGCAAAAAAAAAGCTGCTTTGAAAATCTCCTTTAAACTTTCCCACTCTCACCTTAAAGCTATGCCTTCTGGATCTTGACCGTTCCACCCTGGGAAAAAGCCTCTATCTGCCTTCTCAGCCGAAGAGAGATTGGGAGACCAGAAGCCGATGCCCAGTGCCTGGAGGCCTTGAGTCCACTGCGAATTCGCTGGAGGAGTTGAAGCCCAATGTCTGCAAATCTGCACACACACCGGAGGCATGAGTCCAGAGACGGACAGTCCTAGGGTTGGAGAATTGTGTGTGTGTGTGTTCGTTCTGTTTTGTTAGGTTCTCTGCTATTTTGCCGAGCATTGTGAGCATGCTATGTTGGCCTGAAATGTATGGTTGCACTTGTAGGGTGCCCCCAGCACATCCTTAGGCTGTATTAGTTAACATAGAAAAGAGAAGAGTACATCACAGGAACAGGCCATTCAGCCCACAATGTTGTGCCAAACCAGCTAAAAAGCAAATTAAAACCACCCAAAATGACACATTTGGCTTTATGTTTCAATAAGATAAAAATAATATTAATGTAAATACAAATAAAAATATGAATCTGAATCTGAGGTGCGGCCTTACTAACACCATATACAGTTATACCATTCCAATCCTGTACTCAGTACTCTGAATGATCAAGATCAGTGTCCAAATGCCTTTTTCTCCTTTTGTCTACCTGTGACATCACTTTCAGAGAATATTTACTTATACTACTAAGTCCTTCTTTTCTACAACACTCCCCATTTCCCTACGATGAATGCCCTATCCCGGTATGGCCTCAAAATTCAGCACCTCACACAGTTCTGAAATGATTGGAGGTTAAGTTTGAAATGCACCCAGAACAATGGTGTGTTGGAGCTGCAGAATGGGGTGGATTGCAAACAATGAAACACTTCATTTGACCTCAGATGCCTGCATATGCATGAATGCGGCCCAGTGTCAGTGGGGATTATCATTCATTTTGGTCTCTCCAGATGGTGTGAAGATGGAGGTATTTGAAAATTATATGTAAATCAAAGGAAGCATTGTAGATACATTTTAATTATAGGATTGTCCTGCTGTTATTTTTGATATTCAGCATATAAAAATATCATGTATTATTGAGTCAGGAGGCCTCTTCATCCAGGAGTGTCTCGAATATGATGTTTGCTGCTTGTTTTCCTGAATAAAGACTTCCAAATCCACCAACTTCATTGTCTCTCCAGTGACTTGGTTCACAGTCACAACAGACCTAGAGAGAAAGCATTAAATTCACTTGGGGCAAATCACAGCATTATTAGACAGGATCCTGAGAAAACAAATTGGGAACAGCTGTTAATGGTTAAGTCCATAAGACCATAAGACATAGGAGCAGAATGAGGCCATCTGGCCGATTGAGTCTGCTCCACCATTCAATCATGGCTGATCTTTTTTTCCCCTCCACCTCAACCCCAGTTCCCGGGCTTCTCCCTGTAACCTTTGATGCCATGTTCAATCAAGAACTTATCAAACTCTGCCTTAAGTACACCCAACGACCTGGCCTCCACAGCTGCATGTGGCAACAAATTCCACAAATTCACCACCCTTTCACTAAAGAAATTTCTCCGCATCTTTGTCTTGAAAGGGCGCCCCTCTATGCTGAGGCTGTGCCCTCTTGTCCGAGACTCTCCCACCATGGGAAACATCATTTACTCATCTACTCTGTCTAGGCCTTTCAATATTCAAAAGGTTTCAATGAGATCCCCCCTCATCCTTCTGAATTCCAGCGAGTACAGACCCAGAGCCATCAAACATTCCTCAGATGATAACATTTTCATTCCTGGAATCATCCTTGTGATGTCATGGTCCAGTCCGTGAAGTCTGTATTCCGGTTCACGGTCCGGTCCATCAACCCTTGCTCCAGTTTTTCCTGTCTACCCTGTTTCTGTTCTTGTTGAGCTCTAATTGAGCCAGCTGATGCTCTTTGGGGCTGGCTGAATAAATACCTTCACAGACCAGGACATGGCTGCTGGATTGTTCTTGTCCTTACTCCTTGTATCCCTTCCTCTGCCTTCTGTTTCCACGCCTGAAGCCTTGCTGGTAACTCTCGCCTCACCTGAAGTTCTCGTTTTGCCTTGCAATGCCTGAAGCCCTGCCTTGTCTTGCTGGTAACTCTCGCCTCGCCTGAAGTTCTGTCTTGCCTTGCATTGCCTGAAACCTTGCCTTGTCTTGCTGTCTTGTCCTGGAGCCACCCCGTACCTAACTCCCTTCCTGTCCCTTGCCTCCGTCAGGTAAGCCAGGCCGTCTTGCCGTTACCTGTGGTTGGTTCTGTCCCTTCCTGTCTCCCGCCTCCATTGGGTAAGCCAGGC
This sequence comes from Mobula birostris, assembly GCF_030028105.1. Taxonomy (NCBI): domain Eukaryota; kingdom Metazoa; phylum Chordata; class Chondrichthyes; order Myliobatiformes; family Myliobatidae; genus Mobula; species Mobula birostris. The sequence continues at coordinate 107,163,543 of NC_092371.1, read as the reverse complement.
CATATTGCCATTACCTACGGTTGGTTCTGTCTCTTCCTGTACTTTGCCTCTGTCGGGTGGTGATCCGTGCCCTGCCCAGGAGGAGCCTGCCTAGCCTCAAGCCTGAAGACTCCAGCCTCCTGCCTAGCCTCAAGACTGAAGACTCCAGCTTCCAGCCTCCTGCCAAGCCTCGCCTCATCTCTAGCCTCAAGCCTGAAGACTCCAGCCTCCTGCCTCCTGCCAAGCCTCGCCTCAAGTCTCTAGCATCTAGCTACAAGCCTGAAGACTTCAGCCTCCTGCCTCCTGCCAAGCCTCACCTCTAGCCTCAATCCTGAAGACTCCAGCCTCCTGCCTCCTGCCAAGCCTCGTCCTTGCCTAGTTCTGGGGTCTGAGCCAGAGGCAAGACCCAGGTACTGGGTCCTTGTCCAGTCTCTGGCTTGGAGTCCAAGCCCGGACTCCTAGCTCTCTTGTCCAGTCCTGTTCTGGGTTCCCGGTTTTCATGTCCATGTCCTTGCCCTCAGCCTGTATCCTAGTCCTGTCCCTAGTACTTCAGTGTCTGTGTCTTGCACTTGGGTCCGTTCCCAGCCACCCCCTCCGTATGACATGTGAACCTCCTCTGGACCCTCTCCAATGCCAGCACATGTTCTCTAAGACGAGGGACCCAAAACTGTTCACAATACTCAAGGTGAGGCCTCACCAGTGCCTTGGCTGAAAGGAAACATGAAGTGTCCTTGTCTAGTAGGATTAGAGAGAATCCCAAGGCATTTTTTATATAAATTAAAAACAAAAGGGTAACTAGGGAGAAAATCGAACCACTTGAAGATAATGCATGAAATATATGCTTGAGTTAGAGGATGGCGGCTTGTTCACTGAAGTGAACGGCGTGGAGTATAGCTCAGTGTCAGATATTCTAGGGCATTTTAAAATCGTGATGGTGTTGGGTCTCTTGAAGAGCATTAAGGTGAATAAATATTGAGGACTGATGGGATTTATCCCAAGATATCGAGAGACTCCAGATATGAGATTTCTGGGGAGCTGAAGATCTTTGCATTCTCTCTAGACACAGGCAAGGTCGTGGAGGACTGGAGAGTAGCCAGTGTTGTTTGATTGTTGATGAAGGTAAGAATAAAGATTGCTGCCTGACCAGCATTTAGCGTGTATTGCTTTGGATTTCCAGCAGCTGCAGAACCGCTTGTGTTAAGATTAGCTTTATTTGTCACACGTTAAGTTGAAATATACAGTGAAGTGCCTTGTTTGCATCAACAACCAACGGATATAAATAGGATAAATAGGGAAAATGTAAGTTATAGGCAAGTGAGCCTCACATGACTGTAAGGGAAGCAATTGGAGAGGGTTCTGAGGGATAGGATTTACTCATAATTGGAAGAACATTGGCTAATTAGGGGCAGTCATGGCTTTGTGTGGGTTAGGTCAAGTCTTACAAATCTGATTAGAGTTATATTTTTCAGGAAGTGACCAAAGTAGGGCAATAGAGGTTGTTAGCATAGGCTTTAGCAAGGCTTTTTACAAGGTGCCACATGGGAATTTGGTCAAGAAGGTTCAGTCACTTAGCATTCAGGATAAGGTAGGAAATTAGATTAGACATTGGCTTCATGGTGGAAGCCAGTCAGCGGTAATGGGTGATTGCCTCTCAGACTGTGGCTAGTGGTGTGATGTATGGATTGGTGATGAGTCTTTTGTTGTTTGTCTTCTATATCAATGATCTGCATGATAATGTGGTAAATGGGATCAGCAAATTTGGGAGGACAAACCAGGGTAGGGCTTACACAGTGAATGGTCGGGCACTGGGGAGTATGGTAGAAGAGAGGGATCTGGGAGTACAGATCCATAATTCCTTGAAAGTGGTGTCACAGGTAGATGGAGTTGTAAAGTAGTACCACAAACATGAAAAAATCTGCTGGTGCTAGAAATCCAAAGCAACACACACAGAAAATGCTGGAGGAACCCAGCAGGTTAGGCCGCATCCTTGGAAAACAGTAAACAATCAACACTTAGGCCTGAGACCCTTCATCAGGATGATGAATTCCTCATTTCCATGAGTTAGGGCACTAAGAAGTGCGGTAAACAGAGGGATCTGGGAATACAGATCCAGAATTCCTTGAAAGTGGTATCACAGGTAGATGGGGTTGTAGAGAAAGCTTTCAGCAGATTGGCCTTCATAAATCAAAGTATTGAGTACAGGAGATGCGATGTTATATTGAAGTTGTATAAGATTATAGTGAGGCCTGATTTGGAGTACTGTGTGCAGTTTCGGTCACCAACTACAGGAAAAATGTAAATAAGTTTGAAAGTGTGCAAAGAAAATTTACAAAGATGTTGCCAAGAATTAAAGACCTGAGTTTGAATTGGTTAAGACTTTATTCCTTTGAACATAGAAGATTGAGGAGAGTTTTAATAGAGCTATACAACATTATGAGAAGTATAGATAGGGCAAGTAGGTTTCTCCCCCACTGGGTTTGGTGAAGCTAGAACTAGAGGTCATAGGCTAGGTGAAAGGTGAAATGTTTAAGGGAAACCCAGGAAGAAGCCTCTTCACTCAGCGTGTGATGAGAGCATGGTACGAGCTACCAGCAGAAGTGATGGATGTGGGTTTGATTTCAACATTTAAGGGAAATTTGGGTAGGTACATGGATGAGAGAGGTATGGAGCATATAGTTCAGGTGCAGGTCATTCAGACAAGGCAGAGTAAAAATCTGGCATGGACTAGATGGAATGAAGGACATGTTTCTGTGCTGTAGCACCCTACAATCCGACAATAACAGCATCAAAAATCCATTCAGACAGGGATATGGATCAAAAAGATTGAGAGGGATATGTGTCCAAGTGGGACTAATTTACATGGGCATCTTGGTCTTTATGGATGAGCTCAGCCAAAGGCCTTTTTTCTATGCTGTATTACTTTATGACTGTATAACACACTCTGGTCACAGATCTCCAGTCAGAATAATACCCCTCTATCATTACCCTGTCTTCTATGGCCAATCCACCAATTTTTTGTGGATTACACCTTCTGGTTCAGGACCTTGTCAAAAGCTTTACTGAGGTCCATCATGAAGGTAGGCCGTCATCCACTGCCCTACCCTGTCATAAGGGAGCGATGGAAACGGACCCAAATGCAAGACACAGACACTGAAGTACTAGGAACTGGACTATGTTTATAAAGAATGCTAAGGAAGCCAAGGAGCGAGGACAAAATGATAACAGGAAGGTAGGCGAAGAGTGACAAACTGGAAAACCTGGAGTTGGACTTGGGACTTGAACTTGACAGGGAGCTCAGGTCATGACTCGGGACTCGGGTCTTGGCAGGGACTCGGTACCTGGGTCTAGACTTGGCTCTTGACTAGAACTAGGACTTGGCTGTCGACTTGACTTAGACACAGGCCACAGAACACTGAGCCGGGGCTCCACCTTGGACACAGGACATAGAGCCAGGACTCTTAGACACAAGGCACAAAACACTGAGACCATTCCCCCCTCAGGATAGCGGCAAATGGCCAGACCTACCCAGCGGAAGAGAGAACATGGAGAGACAAAACCACACAACGATAGACTGTTTTTATCTTGACACAAAAAAGGCTCCAAGTAGTGGCAAGCCCTCGACGTGGTCCAGGGACTACAAACAGCGGCTCTAGTCTCACTCCAGTGGGTTAACTTGATGGGGATACTGACGAGGACGGTCCAGCAAGGAATCACTGGACCCCAGAACTATTTATGTTGCCAGCCCGAAATGAGAATCAGGGCCTCAATTAAGGTGCCCAACGGAACAAGTGAAAAAAGGAATAGCCGGAATATGGAATCCACAGACCGGACCGTGAACCAGAATGCAGACTTCATGGACCAGACTGTGACATACCCCCATCAATCAATTTTATCTCTGGGCCTGATCTAACACGTAACGAGCTGTGATCTTTATCGGATAATCAGAAACTTTTCTGCCTATGCCCTAATCAAACCATGGTTCCCTTCCTTAATCATCCAAGTGATTGCCTCACACAGATGAAGAACAGAAGTAAGATAAGCAGGTGTAACGGTAAGATCCTCTACCTGCCTGTCAGAAGTAGAAACAATTTTAGTATCAAACTTCATCCTCAATTTTAAATAACTCCTTGCTCACCCTTCTCGTTTCTGTAACTTCCATTACCTCACGACCTTACAAGTTTTTTGCCCTTGTTCAATCTTCCTGTATGGCCAATGGCAAATTTTCCCCATTATTAACACTATAGCAAAGGTTTTGGACCAGGCTTAATGATGCCATATAAGTGCTATATAAAATAATAGATATTCAAATCAGAGAGCTATTTCACCAAAAATTATCATTTTGGTGTGACATTTGAATGAATATTCCAGGACACTTTCTGAGCATTGTTCTGCTTATTCCAAATCTCAGACAAGAAGTTGCAGAGCAAAGCAGCATCTGCAGAATTTCTTGTGTTTATGCCTTACAGCAGAGGAGTCCAGGGCAGTGTTGGACACTCTTTGCTCCCACCACTCCCTCAATATTGCAAAAACAAAGGAGATGGTTGTGGACTACAGGAGGAATAGAGACAGGCTAACCTCAATTGACATCAATGGATCTGAGGGTAAGAGGGGGAGCAGTTTTAAGTTCCTCGGCATAAACATCACCGAGGACCTCACGTGGTCTGAACATACTGGCAGTGTGGTGAAAAAGGCACAACAGTGCCTCTTTCACTTCAGACGGTTGAAGAAGTTTGGTATGGGCCCCAAATCCTAAGAACTTTCTACAGGGGCACAATTGAGAGCATCCTGACTGGCTGCGTCACTGCCTGGTATGGGAACTGTACTTCCCTCAATCACAGGTCTCTGCAGAGAATGGTGTGGACAGCCCAGTGCATCTGTCGATGTGAACTTCCCACTATTCAGGACATTTACAAAGACAGGTGTGTAAAAAGGGCCTGAAGAATCATTGGGGACCCGAGTCACCCCAACCACAAACTGTTCCAGCTGCTACCACCTGAGAAACAACACTGCAGTATAAAAGCCAGGATCAACAGGCTCTGGGACAGCTTCTTCCACCAGGTCATATTGTTGTACATGCTATTTATTGTAAGTAACTATAAATTGCACATTTAGACGGAGACGTAATGTAAAGATTTTTACTCCTCATGTATATGAAGGATGTAAGTAATAAAGTCAATTCAATTCAATTGCTTCCTCGGCTATGGCAATTGCTTTGTGTACAATTTCTTGCTGCTCCTCCGGTTCTGAGTCGCTTTCCCAAATTGAACTATATTCCTCTCCAAGTAAACTCTTCTCAGATTTCTGAGAAGAGTATAGGGCCTCTGCCCCTTCCCTCTACAGTCCTGACGAAGGGTACCAGCCGGAAACGTTGACTGTTCGTTTCCACGGATGCTGCCGGACCTGCTGAGTTCCTCCAGCATGTTGTGAGTGTTGCTTTGACCCCAGCATCTGCAGATTATTTTGTGTTTCCAAGAAGAGTTTATTTATCAGATATACCGGAAAAGCACTAGATCTGTTTTTCACATTCCTCCAGGGTTGCTGGATCCCAGACGCTCCAAAACTGCAAATTTCCCATTTATAGGTGGCCAATGCCAGGAAGCTGACCACTGACACAATCTGGAGAGCAATCAGAAGCTGTTTGCAGAATTGTGGACTCCTGCCTTTTTACACATACATTCTTCCAATAAGCACAATGGGAAGCAGGTGGTCAGAGCAGAACCTTCCCTGCTCGCAGTAGGGCAGGACAGAGCCAGCCTTCCCCTGCGCAGTCTCCATTTTGTCTCTCTTTTATCGGTCTTTGCCCATTGCGCACACACTCCCAATGTTATCAGCTATGGAACTACTGCAATGAAGCTTCCGATTTGCCTAAACTCTGGACGGCGGACAAGGAATTGGGTGCCTACCCTCGGTGTGGCAGCACCTACTGTTGAATGCCATACATTACAGTCCACTGTTCCCATCTGATTAACAAGCCCTGAAAGAGCCCAAGGCAGACAGGGGATGGTAGGTAAGTCAATAAATGAATATATATATCTAAAACTTTAGACTGGGATTGGCCTCTGGAATGAATCAGTATTGGACACTATTTTATTTATTTCTCATGATCATGCGGTCGACCCATTAAAACCAATAGGTTATTGGAGAAAGTTAAAATAAAATAAACACTGCTTCGTCTGAAACAAAAATAAAAAATACTATAAGTACTCAAGAAGCCAGGGGACATCTGTGGGAAGAGGAACAAAGCTTATTGTTTCAGGTCGACAGAATTTCGTCAAAATCAATGTATATTCATAGACCTTAAATTTTAATTAATTTCGTCTCAGGAAATCACTCAAAATATTGTATTTATTGAAGGGAGTGTGCACAGAATGTAGAATATCATTATAATTATGATTATCATTATGCGGACATGCAGTCCCCTTTTATTGTCATTTAGTAATGCATGCATTAAGAAATGATAAAATGTTTTTCCAGAATGGTTTCACGAAAACACATGACAAACCGACTTAAAAACTAACAAAAACCTCATAATTATAACGTATAGTTACAACAGTGCAAACAATATCGTAATTTGATGAGAACAGACCATGGCACAGTAAAAGTTTCAGTCTCTCAAAAGTCCCATCATCTCACGCAGATGGTATACCTCCAGCGTCGCCAACTTGCCGATGCAGCATCCCGGAAGCACCCGACCATAGTCTGACTCCGAGTATGTCTGAAAACTCCGAGCCTCTGACCACCCATTCGACACCGAGCACCGAGCACCATCTCTGCTGAGCGTTTTGACCCCGGCCCCGGCAACAAGCAATATGCAAAGCCGAGGACTTGGGGCCTTCATCTCCAGAGATTCTCGATCGCACAGTAGCACCAGCAGCAAAGTGGGCATTTCAGAAGTTAGTCCAGATGTTCCTCTGCGCTTCTCATGGCTGTCTCCATCAAATCCGGATAGTGCACGGCACCCCTAGTTGCATACAACTCACATTGTTTAGAGCAGGCACTAAATGTATCAACATCGTTTGGGAAATTGGTTAATTATTGTCACATTTACCACAGTACAGTATAGTATAAAATTGCTTTACACACTATCCTTACAGATCATTTCATCAGAACAGTACATCAAGGTAGTACAAGGGGAAAGCAATAACAATGCTGAATATAGGAGGTAACTAAAGAGGTGGATGAGGGTAAGGCAGTGGATGTTCTCTTTGGACTTTATCAAGGCCTTTGACAGGGACCCCATGGCAAATTAGCCCGGAAGGTTCGATTACATGGGATACAGGGGAAGACAGAGGATTTTCTCTGTGATAAGAGACAGAGGTGATGCTTGACATGGTTGCCCCTCAGAATGGAGGCCTAGTGGGTGGGTGTCACAAAGGTCTGTGTTGGGCCTTTGCTGTTTCTACCCTATATAAATGGTATTGATATGAATGTAAAAGACATGGTTATTAAGTTTGCAGATGATACCAAAATAGGTAGTGATGTAGTCTGTGTGGAGGTTATGAAAAATTACAGGGGGATCTGGATCAGCTAGGTATATGGGCTGAGGATTGGCATATGGTTTTCAATTCAAATGAATGACATCATTGCATTTGGGAGATCAAATCAGTGTAGGACTTTTTCAGTGAATGATAGGACTCTAGGGACTATTACAGAGGGATTTAGGAGTGAAGGTACATATTTCGCTGACAGTGCTAAAACTGGTAGATAGAATGGTGGAAAAGGCATTTAACACACGGGTGTTCATCACTCAGGGCACTGAGTACAGGAATTGGGAAAGTTATCATGCAGTTATATTTGTGAGGCTGTAAACCGTGTGGCCATTGCTGGAGTGGACAGTGTCAGAGTGGTCAGGCTTTGGTTCAACAGGATTAGGCAAGAACAGATGCAGGCTAGAAATAAAGCTTGAGAAGTTAAGTATAGGAAGTGTAAGCAGAGTGGTAGTTCAGGCAGAGGAATGCTCCTCCTGTGAGATATGGTATTTCAGGGTACCTGATCATCTCCCTGATAACTGCATCCAACTGAAGCTCCTGACTGACAAGATCAAGGAACTGGAGCAGGATCATTCAAGAGGCTGAAAGCCTCATAGATTAGATTTTCACTGAGATGGTCACACTGCTCCACACTGTATCTGAATGAATGAATAAATAAACAACCAAATAAATAAATACAGTGCCTAAAAATAGTATTCACCCCACCCCCTTGGAAGATTCTGTGTTTTATTGTTTTACAACATTGAATCACAGTGAATTTAATTTGGCTTTTTTGACATGAATCAACCGAAAAAGACCCTTTCATGTCAAAGTGAAAATAGAGCTCTACAAAGTGATTTAAATTAATTACAAATATAAAACACAAAATAATTGATTGCTTAAGTATTCATCCTTTCAAGTCAGTATTTAGTAGATGTACATTTGGCAACAATGATAGCCTTGAGTCTCTGTGGAAAGGTCTCCATCAGCTTTGCATGGCTGGACACAGCAAATTTTTCCCTTCTTCTTTATTAAACTGCTCAAAGAGGAAGTCATGGAGGAACTCTCTACGGAGTCTCTGTGGGTGGAAGTTAGGAACAGGAAGGGGTCAATAACCCTACTGGGTGTTTTTTATAGACCACCCAATAGTAACAGGGAGATTGAGGAGCAGATAGGGAGACAGATTCTGGAAAGGAGTAATAATAACAGGGTTGTTGTGGTGGAAGATTTTAATTTCCCAACTATTAATTGGCATCTCCCTACAGAGAGGGGTTTAGATAGGGTAGAGTTTGTTAGGTGTGTTCAGGAAGGTTTCTTGACACACTATGTAGATAAGCCTACAAGATGAGAGGCTGTACTTGATCTGGTATTGAGAAATGAACCTGGTCAGGTGTCAGGTCTCTTACTGGGAGAGCATTTTGGAGATAGTGATCACAATTCTATCTCCTTTACCATAGCATTAGAGAGGGATAGGAGCAGATAAGTTAGGGAAATGTTTAATTGGAGTAAGGGGAAATATCAGGCTATCAGGCAGGAACTTGGAAGCATTAATTGGAAACAGATGTTCTCAGGGAAACGTACGGAAGAAATGTGGCAAATGTTCAGGGAATATTTGTGTGGGGTTCTGAGTAGGTAAATTCCAATGAGACATGGAAATGATGGTAGGGTACAAGATCTGTGACGTACATTGACTGTTGTAAATCTAGTCAAGAAGAAAAGAAGAGCTTATGAAAGGTTCAAAAAAACTAGGTAATGATAGGAATCTAGAAGATTATAAGGCTAGCAGGAAGGCGCTTAAGAATGAAATTAGGAGAGCCAGAAGGGGCCATGAGAAGGCCTTGGTGGACAGGATTAAGGAAAACCTCAAGGCATTCTACAAGTATGTGAAGAGTAAGAGGATAAGATGTGAGAGAATAGGACCAATCAAGCGTGACAGTGGAAAAATATGTATGGAACTGGAGGAAATAGCGGAGGTACATAATGAATACTTTGCCTCAGTATTCACATGGAAAAGGGTCTTGGCGATTATAGGGGTGACTTGCAGTGGATTGAAAAGCTTGAGCATGTAGATATTAAGGAAGAGGATGTGCTGGAGCTTTTGGAATGCATCAAGTTGGATAAGTCACTGGAACCGGACAGGATGTACCCCAGGCTACTGTGGGAAGCAAGGGAGGAGATTGCTGAACCTCTGGCGATGATCTTTGCAACATCAATGAGGACGGGAGAGGTTCCAGAGGATTGGAGGGTTGTGGATGTTGCCCCTTATTCAAGAAAGGAAGTGGAGATAGCCCAGGAAATTGGCGGCCAGTGAGCCTTACTTCAGTGGTTGGTAAGTTGATGAAGAAGATCCTGAGAGGCAGAATTTATGAACATTTGGAGAGGCATAATATGATTAGGATTAGTCAGCATAGCTTTGTGAAAGGCAGGTCGTGCCTTACGAGCCTGATTGAATCTTTTGAGGATGTGACTAAACGCATTGATGATGGAAGGGCAGTAGGTGTAGTGTATATGGATTTTAGCAAGACATTTGATAAGATACCCCATGCAAGGCTTATTGAGAAAGTAAGGAGGCATGTGATCCAAGGGGACATTGCTTTGTGGATCCAGAATTGGCTTGCCCACAGAAGGCAAAGAGTGGTTGTAGACAGGTCATATTCTGCATGGAGGCCGGTGACCAGTGGTGTGCCTCAGGGATCTGTTCCTGGACCCCTACTCTTTGTGATTTTTATAAATGACCTGGATGAGGAAGTGGAGGGATGAGTTAGTAAATTTGCTGATGACACAAAGGTTTTGGGTGTTGTGGATAGTGTGGAGGGCTGTCAGAGGTTACAACGGGACACTGATAGGATGCAAAACTGGGCAGAGAAGTGGCAGATGGAATTCAACTCTGATGAGTGTGAGGTGACTCACACAAAATGCTGGTGGAACGCAGCAGGCCAGGCAGCATCTATGGGAAGAGTTACAGTGGACGTTTTGGGCCGAGACCCTTCGTCAGTTAGTCCTGACGAAGGGTCTCGGCCCAAAACATCGACTGTACCTTTTCCTATAGATGCTGCCTGGCCTGCTGCGTTCCACCAGCATTTTGTGTGTGTTGCTTGAATTTCCAGCATCTGCAGATTTCCCTGTGTTTAAGTGTGAGGTGGTTCATTTTGGTAGGTCAAATATGATGGCAGAATACAGCATTAATGCTAAGACTCTTGGCAGTGTGGAGGATCAGAGGGATCTTGGGGTCCGAGTCCATAGGACATTCAAAGCTGCTACACAGGTTGACTCTGTGGTTAAGAAGGCATACGGTGCATTGGCCTTCATCAATCGTGGGATTGAGTTTAAGAGTCGAGAGGTAATGTTGCAGCTATATAGGACCCTGGTCAGACCCAATTGGAGTACTGTGCTCAGTTTTGGTTGCCTCACTACAGGAAGGACATGGAAACCATAGAAAGGGTGCAGAGGAGATTTACAAGGATGTTGCCTGGATTGGGGAGCATAACTTATGAGAACAGGTTGAGTGAACTCGGCCTTTTCTCCTTGGAATGACCGAGGTTGAGAGGTGACCCGATAGAGGTGTACAAGATAATGAGAGGCATTGACCGTGTGGATAGTCAGAGGCTTTTTCCCAGGGCTGAAATGGCTAGCACAAGAGGGCACAGTTTTAAGGTGCTTGGAAGAAGGTACAGAGGAGATATCAGGGGTAAGTTTTTTTACACAGAGAGTGGTGAGTGTGTGGAATGGGCTGCCAGCTGCTGTTGTGGAGGTGGAAACAATTGTGATAGGGTCTTTTAAGACACTCCTGGATGGCTACATGGAGTGTAGAAAAAAATAGAGGGCTATGGGTAAAGCCTAGGTAGTTCTAAGGTAGGGACATGTTCAGCACAGCATTGTGGGCCGAAGGGCCTGTATTGTGTTGTAGGTTTTCTATGTAAGTTTATGAGTGAACAGCCCTTTTCAAGTCCAGCCTCAAATTGTCAATTGGATTGAGGACTGGGCTCTGACTTGGCCACTCCAGCACATTATTTTGTTGTTTTTAAGCAATTCTTGTGTAGCTTTGTCTTTGTGCTTGGGTTCATTGTCTTGCTGGAAAACAAATCTTCTACCAAATCAGTTCTCTTGCAGACCGTATTAGGTTTTCCTCCAAGATCTCCCTGTATTTTACTGCATTCATTTTACCGTCTACCTTCACAAACCTTCCAGGGCCTGCTGCAGTGAAGCATCCCCATAGTTATGAAGCAGCCACCACCATGCTTCACGGTGGGGATGATGTGTTTTTGTTGATGTGGAGTGTTTTGCTTACACCAAACATAACGTTTAGTCTGATGGCCAAAAAACTCAATTTTGGTTTCATCAGACCATAGAACCTTCTTCCAGCTGACCTCAGAGTCTCCCACGTGCCTTCTAGTAAACTCTAGCTGAGATTTCAAGTGAGTTTTTTTTCCAACAATGGCTTTCTCTTTGCCACTTTCCCATAAAACTGTGACTGGTGAAGCACCCAGGGAACAGTTGTTGTATGCACTGTCTCTCCCATCTCAGCCACTGAAACTTGTAACTCCTCCAGAGTTGTCATAGGTCTCTTGGTGACCTCCCTTACTAGTCCCCTTATTGCACAGTCACTCAGTTTTTGAGAAAGGCAGATTTACAGCTGTGCCATATTCTTTCCATTTCTCGATGAATGACAACTGCACTCCATAGAATATTAAGTGACTTGGAAACTTTCTTGTGTCCATCTCCTGAATTGTGTTTTTCAATAACCTCCTCATGGAATTGCTTGGAGTGTTCTTTTGTCTTCATAGTGTAGGTTTTGCTTGGATACTAACTCACTGGCAGTTGAACTTTGCAGTTACAGGTGTGTTTTTACTACAATCAATTGAAACACCTTGTCTACACGAGGGGTGATCTCCACTTAACTAAATATGTGACTTCTAAAACCAATTGGCTGCACCAGTGACAATTTAGTGTGTCATATTAAAGGGGGTGAATACTTATGCAATCAATTATTTGGTGTTTTTTATATTTGTATTTAATTTAGATCACTTTGCAGAGATGTTTACACTTTGACATGAAAGAATCTTTTTCTGTCAATCAGTGGCAAAAGAGCCAAATTAAATCCACTGTGATCCAATGTTGTAAAGCAATACAACATGAAAACTTCCAGGGGATGGGTACTTTATTTATAGGCACTATAAATAAATAAATCTAGCCTTCAACAGACTACAGACTTCCTGGTTCATCCACAGTTTTTGATTTGGGTATGTATAGTATGTTCTCATAGGCACACATTCATCCATACAGGTTTTACTGAAGTCAGTGACAACTGTGGTGTACTCATTGGCTCGAAGATGAATCCCTGAATACAGTCCAGTTCACCAATTCAGAACAATCCTGTAAGCAGTCCTGTGCCTCCCTTGTCCATACCTTCTTGGTCTTGTAAGGGGTTTCTTCTTTTATGTTACTGCTATGGCTAATGAAAATGGCTTCTTTGTCATGTTAGAATAAAATGGCTTCTTTGTTATGTTAACTGCTGAGAAAGTGCTTCTCTTTCGTAGGTTGTTTGGGTTATATTATTGATAAGAGGAAGAACAAACCAATTGGGATAGATGTAATACTTTCTTGTGTGTCTGTAAGCTATTGTTTTTTGCAGGCTTTGAGGCAGAAGGCGGATGGGGAAAGAGAGAGGAGATGCGATGCCGTAAGCTGGGCGGTGGGATGGACCCCGAGCGGGAGTCTGAGACCCAGGGTCTTCGGCGAGGAGAGGAGACGAAAACAGACTCGTATGGAGCATCTGGTCGACCACTGTGGTTAGTCCCAGGTGGCGGGTCAACGGGGTCCGAGGGGATCGAATGGTGGAAAGAAGACTCCATTACTTGAGCTCCAACTGTTGTGCATGAAGTGGTTGTACTTTGATAAGTTTGCGCCTATTAATTTCCTTTTACATTTTATCTCTATTAATTACATAGTTCCAGCAAGATCTATAAAGTGTAATCATTTAATTGCATATGGTGTATTGTTTGTGATTTGGTGGGGTGGGGTACATCACACAGCATCCACACAAACTTGATTACCCAGTTTGGCGGGGCCAAAGGCTGCTCCCCCTAGACGAAAACGAGTTGAGCAAGTCTGAGGCTTACCATTTCTTCACCACTGGTGCTGCAGTTTTCAGTCTCTTTCTATGTTTGGGGAGTAGAAATATAGCTGGTGATCAGATTTTCCAAAGCGTGGGCATGGAATGGCATGATAAGCACCCTTGATGGTAGTAAAACAGTGGTCTAGTGTTGTGCCTCTTCAGGTATCACAAGTGATATCTTGGTAATAATTATTTGGAGGTTTTTTCAAACTGGCCTGGTTAAAATCTCCCAAAATGATAGGGAAGGCATTTAGGGTGTGCCTTTTTCTTGCCTGTTTATTATGTCGCTCAGTTCATCCAGAGCCTGTTTGACACTGGCCTGAGGTGGGATGTACACTTCTAACAAGATGGTCACTGAAATCTCCCACACCAGGTAACTCACTTTAGCCAACTCTGCTTTGGTCTTTACTTCAAGCATTGGTTCTGAGGTAGCCTCTCTAATGAAATGTAAAATCATTTGACCCTGCTTTCCTAGTACTCTGTTAACCACATAATTCCCAATTCAGTTAGAATACAGTTTACCAGGTTAACAATAGCTTAAACACAAGGAATTCTGCAGATACTGGAAATCCAAATCAACATACACAAAGTGCTGGAGGAACTCAGCAGATAAAGCAGCAGCGATGGAAATGAACAAACAGTTGACATTTCAGGTGACTGTTTATTTCCATGGACGCTGCCTGACCTGCCCAGTTTCTCCAGTACTTTGTGTAAGATGGATTGATATTGCTCCTTGGAACAGTGTTGATTGAAATATATGAATTTGTTTTCAACAATACCTTTACCAAAAAGCAAGCTGCTAGAGGACCTCAGTGGGCCAAGCAGCATTTGTTGCAGGGAAAGGAAATGTTGATGTTTCAGGCTGGGACCTGCATCAGGACAGAGGAAAGGCAGCTGGTACAAAGAGGAGAGAGGAAAACTGGAGCTAGCAGGTGGATGTGGATCAGGGAAGGTTGAGGGATGATGGGTGGAATGAGATGTAAGATGGAGGCAGGTTGATAGAAGCAGTCTAGGGAAAATAAAATGATCACATGGGATCAGTTGCATGGAGAGGAAGGCAAAGGTGGAGATGGAGACTGGAGGGTGATATACAGGGACAAGATCTATAAAAGCTGGAATCTTTATACTGATGCAAAGGAGGACACATCAGGAGCACAAAATGCGGTAATACATCAACTGTAGTCAGAGTACTCCTAATATGATACCTTCTTTACTAGTGAGAAAGAGCGCAGACTAGACAACTAGTTTGCAGACCATGTGTACTCTGTTTGCAATGCCCATCCTGAGCTCCTGGTTGCATTCCGTTTTAGTTCCCTTTCCCACTCGCATGCTGGCACATCTGACCTCAGCCTCCTCTAGCCCAAACTAGGAGAACTGGGTGGGCAACAAACCAATGGCATGAGCATTGAGAAATAAACAATCCGCTGGAGGAACTTGGCAGGTTGAGCAGCGTCTGCAGGAGGAAAGGAACTGTCAACATTTGAGGTGGAAGCCCTGCATCAGGACTGAGAGTAGGTGAGGTGAGATGGCCTGTATAGAGATGAGAAGCAGAGTGGCAAGATAGGAGTCAAAGACAGGGGAGGGGCATAAGATGACAGGCAGGTAGTGGCAGCTTAGAAGAACTGAGTAGGGCTGCAGATGGAAGACTATAGTGGGTGTAGAACAGGTGGAGGCAGACAGAGAGAGGAAAAAGAAAAAAAAAACGCCAAAAGATAGAGCAAGGTAGGACGTTCGGAGTATGAAGATGAGAAACAGCTGTTGGAGGGAGACAAGCAGGAACACAAAATGCTACCAGAGCCGGACTTGTATAAGTAAAGGAGGAGAGAACTGGAAACATTAGGCAAGAAGGGAGAGTTGATTGACAGATGCAACCTGATTGGGGGCTGGGGGAAACCCATGTGTGAAATAGGTGGATGGAGCCAGGAGGTGGAAGGGGTCAAGGATGGTTGAAGAGAGTCTGGAGAAGGATGGGAAGGGGAACAAGAATGGGAGGACCAAAGGATCAAAAAGTGGGGGGTGGGTGGATAAGAGGAACAAGATTCTATTTCTTAACTTCTACCCTCACTGATTCTATATCTTCTGATCCTGTGACACTTCTTTCTAAGGATTTGATTTCATTTTTTTTTCATCAGAGTCACCAAACCCCCTCTATTCACCTGTCTGTCCTCTATATGACATGTATCCTTAGATGTTAAGTTCCCAACCGTGTTTTTTCAGCCATGACTCAGTGATGCAAACAACATTACACCAGCCAGTTTCTAACTGCACTACAAGATCATTTACTTTATTCTGTAAACAGTGTGCATTCATATATAACACCACCAGTCCTGTATTCATCACCCTTTTCAATATTGTCTTCATGTTACTGGAAGTAAAATTTTTATCCATTTCTAAACTTTTTGTCTGCTTTTTTAATATGGTGACTTCCAAAACATCTAGTACACTCTTCTTGCCTTTAACTTTATTCTTGATTTTCCAAGCTGTTCTGTCTCTCTTTGCATGAATATTGAATTTTCCAATTGTAGGTAACCCTCTTGTCCAGTGATCCCTCTTTCTGCTTCCGATGTACCTCCAGCCCTCCCATTTCTCCCTAAGACTTCCTCCTCCCTTTCTACAACCTATCATCCATTATTGTACCCTTCCTTCTCTTGGTTCCATTTATTTACCACTTATATATCTCACCCTCTGGATCCCTTCACACATATGGTTTCATCTATCCTTCATCACTCTTTCCGTTCCCATTGTTACACTCCTTACTGATGGGATTCTAGCACTTGTAGCTTACTTGCCCCAGTGTCCACTTTACCCTCCCCTTAGCCTATCTAGCTCCATCTGACTTTGTTTTCCTCCTCAGACATGTCTGTCTATGGCGACCTCCACTGCCGGGCTGAGGACAGATGCAGATTAGAGGAACAGTGCCTCATAGTCTGCCTGAGTAGGTTCCAACCTTAAGGCATGAACATTTGCTTCTGAATCCATTCCCCTTTTTCCTGATCCCACAGGCCTCATTACCTTATATCTGCCTCCTTCTCTGCATCTTGATTTGCTCATCACCCACACTTTCCTCCACTCCTACTTCCTTCCTTTTACTCCATGGTCAACTGTTCTCTCCTATGAGATTCCATCTTCTTTCAGCCCTTTGTCACTTCCACCAATTACTTCCTAGCTTTGATATCTTTCCCACTCTCCTCCCTACCTCACCTGCCAATCATCCCTTTCATTTGGATTCACCTATCATCAAATTAGCTCTTGCTCCACCACTTCACCCCATCTTTTCATACTGGTTCTCTCTCCCCTCTTTCTGTTGAATGGCCTTGACCTGAAACGTTGACACTCTATTTTCCACCAATGATGCTGTCTGACCAAATGGAGTTCCACCAGCCCCTTTGTGTGTTGCTCCAGAATCTTGCATCTCCCTTTCCTTTTCTGTATCCAGCTATCCTCTGTCATATCCAGGGACCTGCTTCTGTCTTCTAAATTCATTCTTTTCTATCTGCCTCCTTCCACCCATCATCCCTTAAAATTCCTTGGTCTATATATTATCAATTGGCCCCCATCTCATCCCTCCCTTTCTCGTCTTTATACTGGCTATTTTCTCTTTCTCTTTCCATTCACTCTTGACCCAAAACGTTGACAATATCTCCCCCCATCCCACAGATATTGAGCTCCTCCAGCATTTCTTTTATTTTGCCGCAGATTTCAGCATTTGCCATCTATTGTACCTCTATAAATTGATTCGCTTAGAGATAAATAATTATTGTGTTAGCTTCATCAAAATCTTCCATTATGTCATGGTTAGTATTATGACCAACTTCATCTTCTTCTTGATCCCTTAGCTCCCAGTGGAGTATAACCATTGATGACTTCCTGTCTCCATTGTTCAAAGCTGATGGTGTTCAATGTTTCTGTAATCCATTGTATCCACTATGGAGGGGATTGGCTTCTGCAGCTTCACCAGAACTCGCTTGGCCGACCTTACCCGTTCCCACCTCTCACAATGGTGACGTTGCGTTCGACTTTGAGAGGCATTTCTGATCAACTGCGCATTGTAAAGTTCCAACATGATTAGGACCTTGGTGTCCCAAATTGGAAGGCCTTCTAGATTATTGGACCTTATCTCCCAATGTCTAGAAGGCAATATTGATTACCCTCAATGATTTCTTTCTTCTGTCCATCACAATCTATTATTTGACCCAAAATATTTTTTTCACTATTGTCCAAAATTCCGATCAACATAGGATATTCAGTTCCAGGGCTCCTCACCTAACAACGATATCCCTGTTGCGGGATTAGATTCGTGCCGACGCATCTTCTGTAATTATAAATGTTTTGTGTTTTGTGAAGTGACAAACCTTCACATTTAAATTTTTAATTTGCGTAACTTTTTCCGACCCTGATTGCTACTGCATTTATAATCCTATGCTCTCATAATATAGTGGGGAAGTGTTTAACTCACTAGATAAATTGAACAATTCAAATTCCACTCTTTTATTTGTGATATTTTAAAATCAAATAACCCAGCCTACGTGTTTATTGATGATTTCTGTGGCATTAGCCACTCAGTTCGGCAGGCAGTTGTCCTGGCAACGTGCGAGTAGGCGTGTTGCACAGCCATGGAGCGAGGCCAGCGAGAGGCGCAGATCTCGGTCCCGTGGTCTTATCGCCAGAGGCAGTTAGAACAATCGCATTTCGTACGAATGGCTGTGAAAACATTTGGCCCTCCGAGGAGCCGCAAGAGGGTCATAACGGCAGTTCCCACTCCACCCCGGTACCGGGCCCGCTCTTGGCCGGAAACTGTACCCCTATCTGAGCTGTCCGAGGAGCGATCGCCTGGTAGGGAGCCGGACACGGACTACGCTCTGTACCTGGCGATGAAGAGGCGGCAGAGAGCCGATCTGGAGGCTATGGCGGATGTGAAGAGCTGGCTCAACAGCAAACTCGCGGCCACAGACCTGGAGCTACGAGTCCTGGAGAGGCTAGAGCGGAGGTCAGAAGCAGGGGAGCCGGGGCCTGAGCCGAAACAGCACCCCAAAACCCAGGTCTGCGACCACCACCCACGTAATGAACTTTCCCAGCTTTTTAAACTTGGGCTCCACAATACACGGTACCCTCTCCTTCAGCCACCAGTCTGCCTCCCCTCTACACCCATCATCCCCACCGCCATCCTCAACTCCATCTGCCCCATTATTCCCATCTGTTTTCCCCTCATCGCCATAAGTCCCTCTCCCTGCCTCCCCCCCCACTGCCCCAATCACCTCCATCCTCACCCCTGCAATTATCTTCCCCTCCACCCTGTAATTTCCTCTTCCTTCACCCAATTAATTCACCTCTCAACCCCGAATGCCTCTCCAGTTCCCATCTACCTCACCCCCCCCATCTACCCACAATAATAATTCTCCCATGGTAGTTTAAGATTGATAATAAATTTTTGTTTACATTTTATGAATAATTTAATTAATATGTTTTAAAAACAACGCAGGCAAATGGGATTAGTGTAGATGGTCAAAAACATCGGCCTGTTTTTGTGCTGCACAACTCGATGATCTTACTTAATTTAATAAAAACAGAGGAATTGAATGATTTCATTAATATTTTGTCTTGTTGTTTTACAGAAAAATACATCAAGGAAGGTTTACGACAAACCTTCATCAATTAATCTACCTTCCCTGGAGCCGGTTAAGCTACTCCATGAATATTTAATCAAAAAAAGACTACGATTTGTAGATTTCTTCCGAAGTAATGATCGAGGAATGAAAGGGAAACTCTCAAAAGATGATCTATTGGTAGCATTTAAAAAGGTGAACCCAATCTTAATTTTTGAGATTGGTGATGGGAGATGTTGCAGAATTGGTTATCATGCTGTGTGTAATTCACTTGACACCCCAAAACTATTTCATCGTCTGCAGTGCGCAAGTGAGAGATGTAATGAAATACTCTTCACTGGTTTAGATATCTGGATGGCACAGTTAGCACAGCCACCGTGTCATTGTGCCAGGAAACCAGGTTCAATCCTAATCTCTGGTTGTCTGTGTGGAGTTTGCATGTTCTCTTTGTGCTTGAATAAGTTTCCTCCAGGTGCTCTAGTTCACTCCCACATCGGGGCAGCACAGTAGCGTAATGGTTAGCACAACGCTTTACAGTACAGGCAACCTGGGTTCAATTCCCACCGCTGCCTCTAAGGTGTTTGTATGTTTTTCCCGTGACCGCATGGATTTTCTACAGGTGCTTGGGTTTCCTCCCACAGTCCAAAGAAGTACTGGTTGATAGGGTAATTGGTCATTGTAAATTGTCCCGTGATCAGCCCAGGATTGCTGGGCAGCTTGACTCAAAGGGCTGGAAGGGCTTATTCCGCACTGTATTCCAATTTAAAAAAAAAATCAGAATCAGATTATTACAAAAATAGTGCAAAAAAAAAAACAAGAGAAATAATGAGACTGTGTTGGAGACAGAGCTCCTGCTGGAAATCTGAAGCAACACACACTTACAAAATGCTGGTGGAACTCAGCAGGTCTGGCAGCATCTATGGATGAAATGGATGGTTAATCTCTCGTCTTGATCTGAATATGACTGCCATCTCCCTCTGTAGATACTGCCTGACCTGCTGAGTTCCTGCAATGAGTGTGCTGGATGAGTTTCATGGGTTCAGAAATTTGATGGTGGAGGGGAAGATGATGTTCCTTAATCATTGAATGTAGGTCTTCAAGCTCTCATATTATCTCCCTGCAGTGATAACAAGAAGATTGGTAGGCTATTTGCCACCATAAATTACGACCGTGTGTAGATGAGTAATAATCTGAATGATGATAACATGGGAAGAATAGATAAAAGGATTATGAAGGAGTATAAATAGTGTTGGTTGGCTGAAGGTTCTATTTCTATGCTCTGTGGCTCTGAATACACCTCCAGCAATATTCAAGGAGCTCTCACAATCAATCAACATTACTCAAATGTGCGTTGAAAGACCATAAGACATAAGATACAGGAGCAGAATTAGGCTATTTGGCCCATCGATCCTGCCCCACCATTTCATTATGGCTAATACAGTTTCCCTCTCAGTCCCAATCTCCTGCCTTCTCCCCGTATCCCTAATGCTCTGAACAATCAAGAACTTTATCAACCTATGCCTTAAATATATGTAAAGATTTGGCCTCCACAGCTGCCTGTGGCAAAGAATTCCACAGATTCACCATTCTCTGGCTAAAGAAACTCCTCCTCATCTCCATTCTTAAAGGGCACCCATCTATACTGAGGCTATTTCCTCTGGTCTTAAGAGTCTACCACTATAGGAAGCATCCTCTCCACAGCAACTCTTACCAAGGCCTTTCACCATTCAATACGTCTCAATGAGGTCACCCTCATTCTTCTGAATTCAAGTGAATACAGGCCTGGACCCATCAAATGCTCTTATGACAAGCCATTCAAAGGTTTCAAAGGTACATTTAATGTCAGAGAAATGTATACAATATTACATCCTGAAATTCTTTTTCTTCACAACCATCCACGAAAACAGAAGTACCCCAAAGAATGAATGACAGTTAAATGTTAGAACCCCCAGAGCCCCCACAAGCTCCCCCCTCCCACTCGTAAGCAGCAGCAAAGCAACGATCCCCCCTCCCCCACCAGCAAAAAAAGCATCGGTGCCCCCCCCCACTGAGCACTCAAACATGCAGCAAGCTGTCATTAAAATCATCAGCATTGAAATCCTTAAGGTTCATACCAGATAAGGCAAAATGCAACTAATGTTGCCAAGATGAGGAGAAAAAGCTGATGGTTTGAAGAATCTGAGAAACCTGCAGAACATCACCAAGGATATGATGCAGAAAAAATTTTAAAAGCAGTTTTAAAGGAGAATGCAAGATATAAAGTCACAGAGCAATACAGCCTCACCAAAGACATATAACTCCAAGCCCAAACTGGCCATTCTGACCATGGTGCCCACCCAGCTGCTCCCAGCTCCGGCATTCAACCTATATCCCTCCAAACTCTGCCCCTGCTTCTTAAATGATACATTTGTACCTGCCTAAACCACTTCCTCTGTTCATCATTGCAACTGCTGATGATCTTCCACATGAAAACGATGCTCCTCAGGTCTCTCTAAATCTTTTCCTTCTCACTCTGAGCCTGTGCCCCCAAGCTTTAGATTCCCTTAACCTGGGAAGAGACTTACCACCCACCATACAGCTTATATATGCTTCATCATTTTAAGCATTTCTATAAGATCACCCCTTATTTTGCTGTGTTTCAGGGAATAAATACCTGAAACCAACTTCCCGCTTCTAGTCCTTAGTCTTCTTGCCTACTAGTTGTGGCAACATCGTCCCTACACTCTTTCCAGTTTAACCAGATGCTCCTTATAGTAGAGGGGCCAAATGGTATACAGTACTACAAGTGTAGCTTCACCAACAACATACATAACTCAAAATTCAAAGTAAATTTATTATCAAAGTACGTACGTCACCATGTGATTCATTTTTTTCTTGTGGGCATTCACAGTAGAACATAAAGCAGAGTCAATGAAAAACTACACGAACACTTGCAAACAAGCTGTGTACAAAAGACAACAAACTGCGCAAAGCAAATACAGAAAGATAATAAGTAATATTGAGTACACAAATTGTAGCATCTTGAAAGTAAGTCCATTGTTCATGAAATCAATTCAGTATTGAGGTGAGCAAAATTATCCACACTGGTTCAAGCGCCTGATGGTTGAAGGGTAATAACTGTTTCTGGACCTGATGATGTGGGACCCAAGGCTTCTATATCTCCTTCCCGACGGTAGCAGCAAGAAGAGAGCATAACTTGGATGGTGTGGTCCCTGCCATGCTGCCATGCTCTCTAGTTGTAGATGTGTGCTCAATGTTGGGGAAGACTTATCCTGTGATAGACTGTATCCACTACTTGTAGGCTTTTCCATTTTTGGGCATTGATGTTCCATATCAGCTTGCGATACAACCAGTCAGGATACTCTCCGCTGTGCATCTATGAAAGCTTGTCAAAGTTATAACCTCCTGTACTCAGTGCCGTGACTGATAAAGACAGTGTGCTGAACATGTTTCTCACCTCCTTGTCTATCTGTGATGCTGCTTTCAATGAGCTATGCACTTACTCCAGGGCTTTGTTATTTAGACTCTATAGGAGTGTCAGCAAAGAGTGTACTCTACTGTTCATTGTATGAACCCTGCACTGGTTTGACTTTTCAAAATGCATCACCTCACACTTACCAGTATTGAAATGCATTTGAGACTTCTTGGCCCATTTTCCCATCTGATCAAGGTATTTGACAAGGATTCCCATTATTGGCTTATTCATACAGTTAGGAGGAATGGGATCCAGGGAAACTTGGCTGTATTGATTCAGAATTGGCCTGCCTACAGAAGGCAGAGTGTAGTAGAAGATGGAGCAATTCTGCTTGGAGGCCAATGACCAGTAGTGCTCTGCTGGGATCTGTTCTGGGACATCTACACTTTGTGATAATTAATGTATAAATGACATACAAGGAAATGGAGGGTGGGTTAGTAAGTTTGCAGATGACATGAAGGTTGATGGTATTGTGGATATTGTAGAAGGTTGTCATAGCTTACAAAGTCCCACATAGGAGATTAGTAGACAAAATTAAGGCACATGGTATTGGGGGCAGAGTACTGACATGGATTGAAAATTGGCTGGCTGACAGGAAACAAAGAGTAGCGATTAACGGGTCCCTTTCGGAATGGCAGGCGGTGACCAGTGGGGTACCGCAGGGTTCAGTGCTGGGACTGCAGCTGTTTACAATATACATTAATGATTTAGATGAAGGGATTAAAAGTAACATTAGCAAATTTGCCGATGACACAAAGCTGGGTGGCAGTGTGAAATGTGAGGAGGATGTTATGAGAATGCAGGGTGACTTGGACAGGCTGGGTGAGTGGACAGATGCATGGCAGATGCAGTTTAATGTGGATAAATGTGAAGTTATCCACTTTGGGGTTAAGAACAGGAAGGCAGATAATTATCTAAATGGAGTCAAGTTAGGAAAAGGGGAAGTACAACGAGATCTAAATGTTCTTGTACATCAGTCACTGAAAGCAAGCATGCAGGTACAGCTGGTAGTGAAGAAAGCTAATGCTGGCCTTCATAACAAGGGGAATTGAGTATAGGAGCAAAGAGGTCCTTCTGCAGTTGTACAGGTCCCTGGTGAGACCACACCTGGAGTATTGTGTGCAGTTTTGGTCTCCAAATTTGAGGAAGGACATTCTTGCTATTGAGGTAGTGCAGCGTAGGTTCATAAGGTTAATTCCGGGGATGGCGGGACTGTCATATGTTGAAAGATTGGAGCAACTGGGCTTGTATACACTGGAATTTAGAAGGATGAGAGGGGATCTGATTGAAACATATAAGATAATTAAGGGATTGGACACGCTGGAGGCAGGAAGCATGTTCCCGCTGCTGGGTAAGTCCAGAACCAGAGGCCACAGTTTAAGAATAAGGGGCAGGCCATTTAGAACGGAGTTGAGGAAAAACTTTTTCACCCAGAGAGTGGTGGATATGTGGAATGCTCTGCCCCAGAAGGCAGTGGAGGCCAAGTCTGTGGATGTTTTCAAGAAAGAAATGGATAGAGCTCTTAAAGATAGCAGAATCAAAGGTTATGGGGATAAGGCAGGAACTGGATACTGATTGTGGATGATCAGCCATGATCACAGTGAATGGCGGTGCTGGCTCGAAGGACTGAATGCCCTACTCCTGCACAATAGTCTATTGTCTATAAAGGGACATTGGTAGGATGCAGAGCTGAGCTGAGAAATAGCAGATGAAGTTCAACCCAGAAAACGTGGAAGAAAAAACACATCTTAGCTTTCACGTTGATAGAACCATCCAAGTTGCAGTGCAAGTTGATGGGGTAGCTGAGAAGGTGTATAGTGTATTGGCCTTCATTAGTTGGGGGATTGAGTTCAAGAGTTGTGAAGTAATGTTGCAGCTCTATAAAGTTCTGGTTAGACCAATGCTGAAGTTTGGTGTACAGTTCTTATTACTTCATCATAGGATGGATGTGGAGCCTCGAGAGAAGGTGGAGAGATTTACCAGGATGTTGCCTGAATTACAGAGCATGTCTTATGAAGATAGGTGGAGCAAGCTAGGGCTTTTTTTTTTGGGGGTGAAGGAGGATGAGAGGTGACTTGATAGAGGCATAGATAGCGTGAGAAACCTGAGGCTTTTTCCCAGGGTGAAAATGGCTAAGACAAGGGGACATAATTTTAGAATGTTTGGATGAAAATATAGGGGGAAGTTTGTGGTAAGTTTTTAAAAAAAAACCCAGAGAACAGCAAGTGCATGCAACCTGCTGCCAGGGTGTTGGTAGAGGTGGATAAATTATGATCTTTTAAGAGACTTAGATAGGCAGACAGATGAAAGAAAAATGGTTGCTACGTGGGTGGGAAGGGTTATATTAATCTTGGAGTAGGTTAAAGGGTAGACGCAAAATCATGGGCAGAAGAGCCAGCACTGTCCTGTGTTCTATGGATCTGATT
Source organism: Mobula birostris (assembly GCF_030028105.1). NCBI lineage: Eukaryota > Metazoa > Chordata > Chondrichthyes > Myliobatiformes > Myliobatidae > Mobula > Mobula birostris. The sequence continues at coordinate 107,138,476 of NC_092371.1, read as the reverse complement.
ACTTATTGGGTGCTAGTTTTTCCTCCATAGTGAACAGTTGGAAGTGTCTTAATTAATGTTATGACTTGTGATTTAAAATGCATATCAAAGATATGTAGATTGGTGGACTATTGGCCATTGTTAATTGCTTAAGTGTCAAATTCTAACCCCTTCTGACACACACCTGTGACTGATTTGATTTTCACTTCTATATCGTACACTTTCAGATAGTTTGATATGTTATCTGTTAAATAGGTCAATCTTCCAATCACTGATCTGCAGATGAATGAATTGACAGAAACTCTTGGTGATCACACAAACCACATCGGTTACAAAGTTCTTGCGCAAGCACTAAATGCCTGGAAAGAAGAATTGCGGCAAGAAAACAGAAATAAGCATTTCAAAAAAGGTAAAGAAAAACGTACCCTTAAATACTGTGTATCCAGGTCAAACACAAAACTGTTAAAACAAACTAACAACATCAATGAAACCATTCCACTTTATTTCCATTTGCTCCCCATTCCAAAGGAGAGTTATGTTCTTGCACTGCCCATCAACTTTTCAGTCAAAGTAATCCCTTTAGAATCCCTGTTTAGTTCTTTGCTAGCTCATGGTAGGTACAAAAGAGATTTACAAAAATTATACTTGGAATGATAGAGTCCGTGAAGCACACAAGCCTCCACGTGACATCAGTGTGTTGATCCAGGTTGTGGAGGTGTCAATGGCGAGGAGGGCAATGTGAAGTTAGCATTCATTTCGAGAGGACTAGAATATAAAAGCAAAGATGTTGAGGCTTTATAAAGAACTGGTGAAGCCTCTCTTGGAGTCTTGTGAGCAGTTTTGGGCCTCTTATCTAAGAAAGGATGTGTTGACATTGGAGAGGTTCAGAGAAGGTTCACGAAAATGATTCCAGGATTGAAAGTCTTGTCATATGAGGAGAGTTTGATGGTTCTGGTCCTCTACTCACTGGAATTCAGAAGAATGAGGAGAAATCTCATTGAAACCTATCAGATGTTGAATGGCCTTGATAGAGTGGATGTTTTCTATGGTCCGGGAGTCCAAGAGCAGAGGACATCCTCAGAACAGATGAGTGTCCTTTTAAACCAGAGATGAGGAATTTCTTTAGGTAGAGAGTGGTGAATCTGTGGAATTCATTGCCACAGGTGGGTATATTTAAAACAGAGGTTGATAGATTCTTGATTAGTCAGGACGTGAAGGGATATGAAGAGAAGGCTGGAGATTGGGGCTCAGAGGGAAAACAGATTAACCATGATGAAATGATGGAGCAGACTCGATGGGCCAAATTGCCTAATTCTGCTCCTATATCTTTTGGTCTTATTGCATCAATTGTCAAAATGGTGAAGGACATGAGATGTCCTGGATATAGGTTGGAAGAAACTAGACAAGGAAGGTCAGGACAAAGTCATGGTTTGAGGAGGTAAGTTCAGTGGGACAAGAGCACACAGGAATACAGAACAGCCCTGGCATGGATCTTGGGTACAGGAATAAAGAGGGAACACAAAGCAGTACAGCATGGGAACAGGCCCTGTGGCCCATGATATCTGAACTGACTATGATCCAGAATTAAACTAAACATAATCTACCTGCACATGATTGATGTTCCTGTATTGTTTGCACATTTTTCTGCCTGTTTAAGTGCCTCTTAACTGCCACTGTTTTATCTACATCCACCACAACTTTTTGGATAAAATAAAAATTACTTCACAGATTTTTAACTTTCTCTATCTCACCTTAAAGCTATACACCCTAGTATTTAACATTACTATCTTGGGGGGGAAAAAAAAAATTTGAGCTTCCACCCTGTCTATGCCTCTTATAATCTTATAAACCTCTATGAGATCTCCCTTCAACCTCCAGCACCCCAAAGAAAACAATACAGGTTTGTCCAACTTCTCCTGGAAGCTAATGCTCTCGATAAGCCAAATAGCATAGTGGTGAGCCTCCTCTGGGAGGAGGAAGTGTGGGTTTGGGAAACTGTCAGGTTGGAGGCTGATCATCTGATGTGATGAGATCTCATATGGTGCAGGAGACAGTTTATTAGTGAGACAATGGCCCTTGGACTTTTTGGGCACGTGGGTACAAAGGTAAGGTGTCTGTTAAAGGATTGATCGCTCAGCATCAGAGGGGTAGAAGTTGGGGGTGGGGTTGAAGTCTGGCTGGGGCTTTATTGGGAGGCCTGGAAATAGCCACGTGGGACAAAACAGCAGTAAAGACAAGTACAGAGGGTTGTTGTAACCACACACAAAATGCTGGAGGAACTCAGCAGGCCAGGCAGCATCTACGGAAAAAAGTACAGTTGATGTTTCAGGCCGGGACCCTTTGGAATCCAGCATTTTGTGTGTGTTGCTTGGATTTCTGGCATCTGAAGATTTTCTCTTGTTTGTAGCAGCGCTTCTCGATAAGAACATGACCAGAGAGCAATAGAAACCACAGAGCAGGAACAGTGAGGGGCTTCTCACAGAACTCCCCTGTAAAGGGAGGAGGAAAGCTTTTTCAAAGTCAGTATGTCTTGAAGAGTCTTTGAAGTTGAATAGTATAATGGAGACACAAAAGACAGGAGATGCTGGAATATGAAACAATAAGCAAATCAACTGCTGCAAGAACTCGGCGGTTCTACAAACATCTGTGGTGGGAAGAGAATTTTTGACATTTTGGATGAAACCCCTGCATTAGGACTTTGCATCAGTCCCAATGATCTGAAGCTTTCATAATTCCTTTCCTTTCCCACCCCCCCCCCCCCCACAACGTATGCTGTTTGACACACTATTCCTCCAGAAGATTTTTTTTTATATCTTTTACTCTTGCTATCATGCAACAAACTTAAATCTGCAACAGACCAAATCTCAGTGTAGTTTCCCTGATGTAATCCTCAATTGTTTTATTGAAGTATTGCACCTCGCCTTCAAACATTATTGTGGGAGTGCAGTATTGTTCAATAGGAGAAGGTTCAGCCTTCTTGCAGGAATGGAGCTGGTCTTGAGAACTAATGGAAACTGTTCAACCAGATGCAACTACAAAACCAAGGTCAGTGCAGCTTCATGATCAAGCTGTAGTATGCAAGCTATATGTGGACATTCAGAAACAGAGTATCAACCAGTTGTTGACTCATTCACTGATGTATATAAAATTAAGAACTTTCTATGCAGATTTTACAAGTGAAATGGCCTTTATCATCCTGCTCCCAAAACATGGCACTGCTTTCTGCTAATAAATGGTCAGGACAAGAAACTGGAAAATATGGACCTCTTCCCATATTTCAGAAGCCATTTCTTATTGGGTAGGTGTAGATGATGAAATTCACCATTATCTTTAATGTTCTTGGTCAATTGCAACATAGCATTTGGTCAATTGAAGAAAAAGGGTATTTGAAGATCAAGACATTAAACCCATGCTCTACTGAGCAGCAGTGATTCGTGCCCTATGCTATCAATATCAGGCATTTAACAAGCTTTGAAAGACACCACAACATGGTGCAACACGGTAGCGTATCAGTTAACACAACACCAGTGACCCAGGTTCAATTCAGCCACTGTTTGTAAGGAGTTTGTGTGCTCTCCCCCATGTCCTCATGGATTTCCTTTGAGTGCTCTGGCTTGTCCCCATGTTCCAAGTACTAGGGTTAATTGGTAAAATGGGTGTAACTGGGTGCCACAGGCCAATCAGACAAGGGGCTTTTACAGTGGTGTACCCCTAACTTAATAAACAAACACCTCCTAGCAGTTGCAAGACCAGCTGCAGAACATTCTCAAGGGAGAGAATGAGCAGCCAAAGGTTGTGGTGCAGAATGGCATCAATGGCATAGGTAGAAAGGGGGAAAGTGTCTGTGTAGTGACTGAAGGTTCACTCATGGTACTCAGGAGACTTCAAACTGGTAGTTTGACAAGAGAATGAGAACCAGAGCACGAGGGCAGATAGTAGAGGAATTGAAAGGAAGGTAGATTCATCTCCATAAAGAACAAGCAGAGCAAGGTAGTAGCAACAATGGGATGGATGGATTGAAGTGTGTTTATTTTAATGCTAGGAGTATTAAGGTAAGGGTAATGAACTTAGGAAGTGGAACTATAATGTTATAGCCATAAGGGAGACTTGATGAGAGAGGGATGGGACTAAATGCTTAATGTTACACAGTTTTGATGTTTTAGAAAAGATAGAGAAGGCAGTAAAGGGGGAGGGGAAATTTTGTATAATTTATCAGTAACATAATCCGCTAAATTTCCGGGTAGAAATGAAAACTAAGAAAGGTGCAGCCAACTTGCTGAGATTGTGTATCCTACCACCGCCCCCCCCCCCCCCCGCAGTAGTCACTGAGACAGTGAAGAACAGATATGCAGGTGAAAAGTGCAAAATCAACAGGGTGATTTTGCCATTGTGGGTGACTACAATTTTCCTAATGGAGAATGGGAGCTCATCAGTGTAAGGAGATTAGATTGGACACAATTTGTTGGATGCATTCAGGTTGGTTTCATAAATCAGTATACAACAAGAGGAGGGGCCATACAGGACATGGTGTTACATGGACTGTGTTAAACAGGGCATTTTGTTTGTATACTTTGACATCAGACTCTGACAGCAGACATTTTTAGACTTCTATGAGTTTTGCCATGGGGGGAAAGATTTAAGGATGTTTTCAAAGTTTTCTTAACAATGTAATATCACCACTGATTCCGGGAATCCTTGGCCCATTATTGTTCAAAATGGAGAAAGAATATTCAGAACAACAACGAGTGCCTCAAGCCCATCTATTGGGCGCATACAGAAATAAATGACAAAAGGAGCTCATCATGTCACAAAGTACCCACACACTCACCCCACAAAGCATCTCGTGCCCAATCAAAATCCAGAGACAGCATGCATCTGTTAGAAGGTGGTTCTGGGCATGACCAAGTGCATCCCCCAACCCCACTCAGACCTTATGGGAGGTCAGCGAAGAAACCACGGAAGTCCTTGTTTCATCATTAGCCACTGGTGAGGTTCCACTGGTGTGTGGCTAATACTGTTCAATTGTTTAAGAAAAATAGCAAGGGCAGACCAGGGAACTACCGCCTGGTGAGCCTGACTTCAGTTGTAGGGACTTCATTTATAGGGAAGTTACCTGGGGGATATCTGGGGCACAATATCTACCATCACTTGGGATAGTCAAGGTCTAATCAGGAATAGTAGCATGGTTTTGTTTGTGGGAGGTCACTTCTGATAGACATTTTGGAATTATACGAAGAGGTTACTGAAGCACTGAAGGCAGGGCAGTGGTAGTTTAGAGCTGAATAAACAGCTTGGGGCTGTTTCCTCAAGATTTCCAGCATCTGCAGAATCTCTTGTGTTTAGGATGTTACCTGTATGGGCTTTCATAAGGGTTTTGACAGGTTAGGTTACATGGGATTCTATGGGAGAGCTAGTGAGGTGGATTCAGAATTTGCTTAGTGATAAGTGTGATGTTTAAAGCTCAAATCTCAAATTGGAGGCCTGTCATTGCAGATTACTTGGACTTTGACATCTTGCAAACTTTATTTACTTGTGCACAAGGAAGGAGCTCAGCCCATTATTGAATTGTTCTAAAGTTACAGCTCAAAATTGCCAACTTCGATGCAAGTTTTGATCAAACAGAAACAAAAGTGCTTTTCTGAATCCCATTCATTGCATATTCAAGTACCAATTGTAATGCATATTTCAGATGTTGATAACCAATAAACTCTACATGCTAAAGACCAGTATTATTGAGAATTAGTAAAATAACTGTTCAATAGGTAGTAAATGCCATCAGGCTTTCATTAGCATTACCTTGTCTGGGTATGGCTGGTGGCCTTGGTTCTCAAGCTTGAACAAAGAAGCTGTGCAAGGTGGAGGTAGGTTCACAAGGTTTGAGTTTTCCTTCAGAATCAGGTTTAATATCATCGGCGCATGTTGTGAAATTTGTTAACTTAGCAGCAGCAGTACAACGCAATACATGTATGGTAATATGGAAACATTTTCATTTTTTAAAAAAAGCCAGTAAATCATTACAGTAGTTAAATTAAAAATAGTGCAAAAACAGAAACAATACAAAAACCAGAAAAACAAAAAGTGAGGTGGTATTCATGGGTTCAATGTCCATTTAAGAATCGGATGCAGAGGGGAAGAAGCTGTTCCTGAATCACTAAGTGTGTGTGTTCAGGCGTCTGTACCTCCGTCCTGATGGTAACAATGGGTAGAGGGCATCTCCTGGGTGATGAGGGGTCCTTAAAAATGGATGCCGCCTTTCTGAGGCACCATCCTTGAAGATATCTTGGATACTTCAAAGGCTAGTATCCAAGGTGGAGCTGACTAATTTTACGGCTTTCTGTAGCTTCTTTTGATCCTGTGCAGTAGCCCCCCCCCCCCCGCCCCCGGCTTACCAGACAGTGATGCAGCCTATCAGAATGCATGGTATATCTACAGAAGCTTTTGAGTGTTTTAGGTGATGCAGCAAATCTTCTGAAACTCCTAATGAAGTACAGCTGTTGTTTTGCCTTCCTTACAGGTGCATCAATATATTGGGATCAGGCCAGGTCCTCAGAGATCTTGACATCCAGAAAATTGAAGTTGCTCACTCTCTTCACTTTTAATCCCTATATGAGGATTGGTTTGTGTTCCCTCATCTTACCCGTCCTGAAGTCCACAATCCACTCTTTGGTCTTACTGACATTGAGTGCAAGGTTGCTGCTGCGACACCACTCCACTAACTGCTACATCTCGCTCCTGTACTCCCTCTCATCACCATCTGAGATTCTGCCAAAAGTACCTGTACTTGTATCATCAGCAAAATTTATAGAAACGACATTTGAGTTATTCCTAGCCACACAGTCATGGGAATAGAGAGAGTAGAGCAGTGAGCTAAGTACACACCCCTGACGTGTGCCAGTTTTGATCATCAGCGAGGAGGAGATATCACCAATCAGCAGATTGTGGTCTTCCGGTTAGGAAGTTGGGGATAGACTCCAGATTCTGGAGTGGTTCTGAAAGACTGGAAAATTGCGAAGAAGGGAGAGAGGCAGAAGGAATGAAATTACAGGGCAGTGGTTGGGAAGATCTTGGGGTCAATTGTTAAGGATGTGGTTTTGGTGTACTTGGGTGCACATGATAAAATAGGCCACAGTCAGCATGGTTTCCTAAAGGGAAAATCTTGCTTGAAAAATCTGTTGGAATTCTTTGAAGAAATAACAAGCAGGATAGACACAGAAGAATCAGTTGATGTTGTGTACTTGGATTTTTAGAAGGGCCTTTGACAAGATGCTACACACAAGGCCACTTAACAAGCGACAAGCCCATGCTATTACAGGAAAGATTTTAGCATGGATAAAGCAGTGGCTGACTGACAGTAGGCAAAGAGTGGGAATAAAGGGAGCCTTTTCTGGTTGGCTACTGATGACTAATGTTGTTCCACAAGGGTCTGCGGTGGGACTGATTCTTTTCATGTTATGTGTCAGTGATTTAAATGATGGAATTGATGGTTTGACTGCAAAGTTTGCAGATGATACAAAGGTAGGTGGAGGGGCAGGTGATTTTGAGGAAGTAGAGAGGCTGCAGGAGGACTTAGACATTAGGAGAACGGGCAAAGAAGTGGCAGATGGAATACAGTGTTGCGAAGTGTATGGTCAATGCACTTTGGTAGAAGAAATGAAAGTGTTGACTCCTTTCTAAATGGAGAGAAGATACAACAATCTGAGGAGCAAAGGGATTTGGGAGTCCTTGTGCAGATTCCCTAAAAGTTAATTTCCAGGTTGAGTCTGTGATGAGGAAGGCAAATGTGATGTTAGCATTTATTCCAAGAGGACTGGAATATTAAAGCAAGGATGTATTGTTGAGACTTTGTAGAGCACTGGTGAGGCTTTGGAATATTGTGAGCAGCTTTGGTCTCCTCACCTTAGAAAGGATATGCTGAAGTTGGGGAGGGTTCAAAGGAGCTTCACAAAAATGAATCCAGAATTAAACAGCTTTTCATATGTAGACCGTTTGATGGCTTTGGGCCTGTATTTATTGGAATTCAGAAGAATGAGGGGTGACCTAATTGAAGCCTATGGAATGGTGAAAGACCTTGTTTGAGTCGATGTGGAGAGGATGTTTCCAATGGTGGAAGTGTCTTAAGATTAGAAAACACTGCCTCAGAATAGATGCGTGTTCTTTTAGAATGGAGATGTGGAGGAATTTCTTTAGCCAGAGAGTAATTATTCTGTGGATTATTCATTCCCACAGGCAGCTGTGGAGGCCAACTCTTTATGCATATTTAAGGCAGAGGTTGATAGATTCTTAATTGGTCAGGGCATGAAGGAATACGGGGGGAAAGTGAGCAGATTGGGGTTGAGAGGAAAAATGGATCAGCAATGATGAAATGGTGGAGCAAACTCGATGGGCCAAATGGCCTAATGCTGCTCCAAGAATATGGTCTTATGGCATGGGTAAAAGGGACACAGCCATTTTTACGTGTGCTGGACAGCCATACAAACCCATCAGCTTGAGTCAGTCCACATCTGTCAGGGAAAGGACAAGAGCTAATCCAACTGCCATCATTAGGACATTGAGTGGTTTTATTTTTCTACGTTGTTAGGCACCTTCTTACAGTAAGAGGCATGAATCCATGATGGCTTTTCTCTTACCTTGATGGCTGTATTAGTGACCAACAATATCTGAAATGTTACTTCAAATCAGTAAAATCATGCAATACTCCAGCTGCATAGTTTTCCATTAAGATATTAGAGAGATACATGAATGTGCAGTGAATGGAGAGACATGCATATTGTGTAAACAGAAGGGAGTATTTTAGTTAGGTGTTTAATTACTGCATTAATTACTTTATATATGAAACTTAACTATAAAACCAGCAGAGTTCCTAGTAGGTAACCTACTGTCCCTGTGGAAATCCATGAGTCATGGTTCAGCCAAGTTCAAAGGATTCGAAATACATTTATTCTCAGAGTATGTATGCTATATACAACCTTGAGATTTGTCTGTTTACAGGCAGCCACAAAACAAGAAACATGAAAGCACACATTTAAAAGAAAGACCAACAAACAGCCAGTGCACAGAGAAGGTGGGGGGGGGGGGTGGCGTGGTAAACACAAATTCTGAACAATAAAACCAAGCAATGGCATTCAGAGTGAATGCGAATCCATAGACATGACATTTGGAGCAGGCCCACAGTCTCTGCCTCAATTCATCACACAAGGCCCAAAATATAGTTTGCAGACAGGAAGCACAGAGCAGGCCCACAACCTCAATCTCACTGCAGCGGAGAGCAGAGCAGGGAGCAGTACTGGCACAACCCTTGTCTTTTCAATCCATCTGGCCTAGTATTTAAATCGTCCAAACACCTGGTTATCTCTTGCTTTAGGACCCAGGCCTTGTCACATTGATGCACTCTGGGTCTGGACCCCACGTTTCAGCCTTTACCCGACCTTTCCAAATTGGCCCACCACTTCAATCGATCAAACCTTGCTCTCGGTTCAGGTGGACAGGCTCCAAAACTCCTCGGCTCCGACTTTTTCTGCTTCATCCGCTCCAGCCCTGACGTATTCTCGAACAGACCTCACCTCAACCTCACTCGCATCTGCACGCCTCGACCCTTGGGTTGGCCTCACATCTTCATTGTTTGTGGTGATCATTTACCACAATTTTCCACAGTAAAAGTGTTATAAATAAAGTATTTAGTTGCCTAGCCAGATAGACAGTATCAACTATCTCATCTATGGGCAAGCATATTCTTATTGTAAATCCAAATGGTTAAGTCACTGTGGATCTCGTGCATCTTGGTCATAGTCACAGAGCAATGCAGCTCATCCTCAATGCTCATCCAACTAGTCACAATTTCCTGTGCTTAGCCTATGTCCCCGTCACCCCTGCATCTCTACATACCCACCTAAGTGTTTCTAAAATGATACGATTGAACTCTCCTCAGTGGCTTCCTCTGTCAACTTATCCAAAATATTAACAACCCTCTACGTACAAAGTTTGCCCCTCAAAGACCTTTTAAATCTTTCTCCTTTCATGTTTGTAAATCTTTTCTGCATCCTTTTCAGTTTAATCTTTCGTAAAATGGGGTGAACAAAACGATACACAGTACTCCAAGAGCCACCTCACCAGTGGTTATATAGCTGCAGCACAATATCTGACTGACTGAATGCCACTTTGCTAAATGCCTTTTTCACCATCCTGCCTACCTGTGACATCATTTTCAATGAACTATACATGTACTCCCAAGTGGCTCTATTCCATTACACTCCCTAATGGTCTACCATTCAAGCTCAAGTCCTTTGCTGGTTTGACTTTCCAAAGTGCATCACTTTACATTTACCTGTATTAAAATCCATTTGCCAGTCCGCAGTCTACTTCCATAAATGATCAGCAACTTCTTGTAAACTTCTTCACTATCAACAATACCTCCCAACTTACAGTCATTTTCATACTTAATAATCAAGCTGTACATTTATATTCAAATTATTTATATAAATAACTTATCTCCTGGATAACTTACCATGAAAGAGCTCATTGAATGCCTTACTAAATTGCAGGTCCACAACATCAACTACTCTACTTTCATAAATCACCTGCCTTTCCTCCTCAAGAAAAACTCAAACAAGTTGTAAACATTACCTGCCCCGCACAAGCCATGCAGACTATCCCTAATTAGCGTGTGCTTTTTCGAATGCTCGCAAGTCCTATCCTGCATAATTGTCACCAATAGCTTCCCTACCACTGATGTGAGACTCACCACTATTAAATGTCTAGGATCACCCTATTTCCCTTCCTGAAGAAAGGAACAACTTTAGCTACTGGTCAGGCCTACAGGACCTCGTGTGGCTAGAGAAGACACAAAGATCTTGGCCAAGGCCTCAGCAATTAAGTTTCTTGCTTTTTTGAATTCACCTTGACATTCTTGAAATCTATCCCTTAGAGTATTCTGACATTATGTTGCAAATTCATAGAGCTTTGTTTATGTCACATCTGGAATATTGCATATGGTTCTGGTCGCTCCACAAGAGAAAGGATGTTGAGGCTTTGGAGAGGGTGCAAAAGAGGTTCACCAGAATGCTACTTGGTTTAGAGGGCATGTGCTATCACAAGAGGCTGAACAAACTTGGCTTGTTTCCTCTGGAGCAGTGGAGGCTGAGGAGAGATCTGATAGAGGTTTATAAGATTATGAGAAGCATAGATAGAGTAAGACCATAAGATTTAGGAACAGAAGTAGGCCATTCAGCCTATCGAGTCTACTCCGCCATTCAATCATGGGCTGTTCCACTTCATCCAGTCATCCCCACTCCCCTACTTTCACCCCATACCCTTTGATGCCCTGGCTAATCAAAAATGTGAGGGGCAAGTTTTTTGATTTTTTTAAAATCGTGAATGCCTGGAATGTGCTGCCTGGTATGCTGGTAGAGGCAAATATATTAGAGGCTTTTAAGAGATGTTTAGATAGGCACATGAATGTGGAGAAGATGGAGGAATATGGACATTGTATAGGTAGGAGGGATTCGTTTTGGGTTTTTAAAAAATTTACTTTTTACCTGGTTCAGCACAAGATTGTGGGCTGAAGGGCCTGTTTCTGTGCTGTACTCTTCTATCTTCTATTCCATGACGTTATCCACAACCAAAACCCAAACCCATCAATTCCTCTTGCATACCAAATTACCTATTTAATATAATCAATATCTATGTAGCTGTCACTTTCGGGGATAGAAATTGTAACCTTCATGAGTAACAGCAATTCTGTCTCAGATAATGAATTTGATTCCTTATTCTTCCTTACCTTACTCCTCTAGTTGAAGATTGTGCTCTGGGGAAATAGCCCTTTCACAGACAACAATCCATCTTGCAATCATACAAATTTCAATGAGATATATTTTACTCTTATTTCTAAACTCCAATGTGAAAAGCCCACTCTATTTTTCCCCAGGATTAACCTCGCATTCCTGAAATCACCCAGTACTGTGGTGTTTAAAGCTTCACTCAATATTCCCGGTGTGGCCTTGCCAAAATTTTGCTTAATGAGAGCAAGATTTCCTTTCTCCTGTATTCCAGTCTCCTTGCAAAAAAATGGCAATATACAATTTGTTACCTGCATTGAAAATTAACTGTGTTGGGCTTCATTAGTTGGGGAACTGAGTTCAAGAGCCATAAGGTAATGTTGCAAATCCTGGTTAGACCACTCCTGGAATATTGTGTTCAGTTCTGTTCACCTCATTATAGGAAGGGTGTGGAAGGTTTATAGAGGGTGTAGAGGAAACTTAACAGGATGCTGCCTGGACCAGAGGCCATGTCTAGGGCTTTTCTCTTTGGAGCGAAGGAACATGATAGGTGATCTGATAGAAGTGTACAAGATACTAAGACACAGAAAGAGTGGATAGTCAGAGACTTTTCCCTATGATAGAAATGGCCAATACAAAAGGAGCATAATTTAAGGTGACTGGAGGATAATATGGTGGGGGGGGGGGGGGGAAATAGGGTGACAAAGGTAAATTCTTTACACAGAGAGTGGTAGGTGTGTGAAATGTCCTGCCAGTCGGTGGTAGAGGTGGATACATTGGGGGCATTTAAGAAATTCTTAGATAGACACCTGGATAATATAAAAATTGTAGGTTATGTATAAGGGAAGGGTTAGATTGATCTTGAGTGTAGATTAAGTCACCACAACATCATGGGCCAAATGGCCTGTAATAAGATCACAAGATTTAGGAGCAAAATTAAGCCATTTGGACAATGGAGTGGTAATTTATTATCCCTCTTGTAGCGTGGATGAAATTACTGGAGAGACAGTCACTGGTAGATACAAAGCAGCTTCTTTATTCGACACAACAAGGTACAGCAGGCATCTCGAGACGCTTTCCGCAGAAAGGTCTGTGAGCTAAAATGTGGGCTCGATATTTATATGTTAAACACAAAGGCAATCGCTACTTAAAAAGCTACAGACTATGCTTCCTTTTGAAGTTACATACAAACATCACACCTTCGGATTTCATCCTTTCCTTCTGACGCCAACATGTCTGTGTTGGTATCCACAGCCTTTAGTTCAATCCACAATACATTGATTTGGCATTTTACGTGCTAACATAGAAGACCATTAATATTTATAATGTATAGATAATACTGTCTTCGAAACTACAGCATCAGGCACCAGAAGCATCTGGTACTTACACCTTTTAGGAAGCCCATTGTGGTGGACTCAATCCACAGTCCTTTGTCAAGCAGTTAAAATAATAATTTTTGTTTAAGATGTTTGTATGTTTTTGAGTTTTGTTATATTTTAGCTCCAGTGAATAGCTTGCAGAAGATTCCTGTATCAACCAATCTCGTAAATGCAACGGCATCCATCGCGCAAGATGGTAACGTGCCCAGATCTCCACATGAGTTCAAGGTGCAAGCAGTCAATCTGAGAGAAAGCAGGCCTTTTACAGCTGAAGAATTGGAGCAACGAGAACCGAGGAATCAAGATAGAAGTAGAATGTTAAAGGTGAGAACAGCATATAGTGCTTTCTGAATATAGTTTTGTTTGCAAAGGATTGGTTTTTTTGAATGAAACTTTACTTACTCTTGAACACAGCAGGTCAGGCAGCATCTCTAGGAAGAGGTACCTCTTCCTAGATATGCTGCCTGACCTGCTGCGTTCACCAGCAACTTTGATGTGTGTTGCTTGAATTTCCAGCATCTGCAGAATTCCTCGTGTTTATTTACTCTTGGTAGCTTTTGGTAGCTTTCCAAAATGTGTTATAACCTGTGAAATATTGTTGCTTAATAATATTTCCACACAGATCTGTGCAAGTAAAGGTGAAGAGATAAAATGAGAATTCCTTGTTTTGACTTGAATAGTAAAATACAGCCTGAAAGTAAGGTGTGTTTTTGTTACATAGCATTGTTCTGTTCAGTCTGAGGCAACACAGCCTTGGCTAGGGACTCTGAATGAGAAGGCCTGAAAAGATTCACATCTACAGTCCCCATCACACCTATCTTTGATGCTGCCTGCTTCAATTTTGAATCTGTCTGAAGAGCATTATCTCTGGATTCAAAGTCATCACTGGCGGAGTTATTTGACCTTCTGTAAGCAGGCTCCATATGCAGACTGAACACAGATGCCTACTTGTTAAAGATCACAACTACTCCCAATTTTCTCAGCTTTAATTTCCTGCAGTGGTCTCTCATCTGTGCCCCATCTCACAGTTTGCTCCTCTATAGAGTATCAAGAAGTCACTTACTCTTTACACAAGGAAAAGCAATCTACATTTTCCCTTCAGCAAGTAATGTGAGATGGAATGATAGCATTGTGGAATTCCTCAAGGTTTAGATGAACAGCTCCCCCACCCCCAGAACATGAAGCTCTTCATAAGGAATTAGGACCTCTTAAATGTAAAAGCCATGACCAACCATGTCTTGAAAAGCTCTCATAAGCAGTCGTAGTTTCAAGAGAGCTCACGATTTTTATCATTTAATTTCCTTGTTTCTATGGGCAGCACTGAATAAAAGTAATCTGCTTTATTGGCTTCTGTCTCCTATCTGTTCTCCAACAAATATAGTGAAACACCACAACAATAACGGCCAAATAAGTGCTTGGTATGAAGTAAAGAATGTTTTTGGCCAGTTCAAAATGCAGGTATCCACATTAGTACCTACATTATAGCACTTTACATCCTCCAGTCTAAACAGTGACTGGTATGTTACCTCATTGTACTTTAAAAGAGCCATCCACTTCAACTAAGTGCTCTTGTTGTAGGAAATCGGAGCAAATCTTTCCTTTCATACTGTTGTGTGTTGCTACAGTGGGAATCTGGTATGAAACTTCACCCTTTGCTAGCCATCTCACAGCAATAATTTGTCCTCAGGTTGGTGTGGATGTCCTGCCTGTGAAGTTTGGTGCAGAGTTGGCTACAGCAAGTGATTTGACAAACTGAGATTTAGGGCACCCTGGAGGGCACATAATGGAGCATTGTTAGGGTCTGATAATAGCTAGTTTGTGTGTTGACACACCCTAAACTTTCTCATCACCTCCTATTAAGGATGCATACAGCTCCTCTCCCCTCCCCCACTAAAACCCTGCTATATGCCTCTGGTGAAGAGTAAACCTGCAACCTCGAGGACAGTGAGAAAATGGTCAGAGGAGGCTTATGAGGTGTTCCAGGTTTACTTTGAGGTGACAGACTGGCAGGCACTCTGTGAGCCACATGGAGAGGATATTGATGGGCTCACAGAGTGCACCACTGATTACATCAACTTCTGTGTGGACAGCTATGTTCCAACAAGGACTGTCCTTTGTTATTCAAATAACAAGCCATGGGTGACAAAGGACATTAAGGACATCCTGAACGCTAAAAAGAGGGTAAAGACAGGTACAGGAGGAAGCTTGAGTGGAAACTCCAGCAGAACAACATGAGAGAGGTCTGGAGTGGGATGAGGACCATCACTGGGTTCTGGCAAACTTGCAACAGAGGAGTGGAAGGCAGTGTGGACAGGGCCAATGAACTTAACCTGTTCTTTAACAGATTTGACATTGTGGCCCCTGCCCATCCCCCACATGAGCCATCTGTTGTCGGCCTCCAACCAACACATATTCCACTCTCCCCTCCTACCCCTCCTCACAGTCCCCCACCCTGCTCTCATGACTATACCCCTTCCCTACAGGAAACCACCACCGTGGGCTTCACAGCTGAACAGGTGAGAAGACAGCTGAAACGTCTCAACCCAAGCAAGGCTGCAGGACCGGATGGTGTCAGTACCAGGGTGCTCAAAGTCTGTGCCCTTCAGCTATGTGGAGTACTTCGCCATGTACTCAACCTGAGCCTGAGGCTCCGGAGGGTTCCTGTACTGTGGAAGATGTCCTGCCTCGTCCCTGTGCCAAAGATGCCGCGCCCCAGCGGCCTCAATGACTACAGACTGGTGGCATTGACCTCCCACATCCTGAAGACCCTAGAGAGACTTGTTCTGGAGCTGCTCCGGCCTATGGTCAGGCCACACTTAGATCCCCTCCAGTTCGCCTACCAGCCCCGACTAGGAGTTGAGGATGCCATCGTCTACCTGCTGAACCGTGTCTACGCCCACCTGGACAAGCTAGCGAGCACTGTGAGGGTCATGTTCTTTGACTTCTCCAGTGCGTTCAACACCATCCGCCCTGCTCTGCTGGAGGAGAAGCTGACAGCGATGCAGGTAGATGCTCCCCTGGTGTCATGGATTCTTGATTACCTGACTGGCAGACCTCAGTACGTGTGCTTGCAACACTGTGTGTCCGACAGAGTGATCAGCAGCACTGGGGCTCCACAGGGGACTGTCTTGTCTCCCTTTCTCTTCACCATTTACACCTCGGACTTCAACTACTGCACAGAGTCTTGTCATCTTCAGAAGTTTTCGGATGACTCTGCCATAGTTAGATGCATCAGCAAGGGAGATGAGGCTGAGTACAGGGCTACGGTAGGAAACTTTGTCACATGGTGTGAGCAGAATTATCTGCAGCTTAATGTGAAAAAGACTAAGGAGCTGGTGGTAGACCTGAGGAGAGCTAAGGTACTGGTGACCCCTGTTTCCATCCAGGGGGTCAGTGTGGACATGGTGGAGGATTACAAATACCTGGGGATACGAATTGACAATAAACTGGACTGGTCAAAGAACACTGAGGCTGTCTACAAGAAGAGTCAGAGCCGTCTCTATTTCCTGAGGAGACTGAGGTCCTTTAACATCTGTCGGACGATGCTGAGGATGTTCTATGAGTCTGTGGTGGCCAGTGCTATCATGTTTGCTGTTGTGTGCTGGGGCAGCAGGCTGAGGGTAACAGACACCAACAGAATCAACAAACCCATTCGTAAGGCCAGTGATGTTGTGGGGATGGAACTGGACTCTCTCATGGTGGTGTCTGAAAAGAGGATGCTGTCTAAGTTGCATGCCATCTTGGTCAATGTCTCCCATCCACTACATAATGTACTGGTTGGACACAGGAGTACATTCAGCCAGAAACTCATTCCACTGAGATGCAGCGCAGAGCATTATAGGAAGCCATTCCTGCCTGTGGCCATCAAACTTTACAACTTCTCCCTTGGAGGGTCAGACACCCTGAGCCAATAGGCTGGTCCTGGACTTATTTCATAATTTACTGGCATTATTTACATATTACTATTTAACTATTATGGTTCTATTACTATTTATTATTTATGGTGCAACTGTAACGAAAACCAATCTCCCCCGGGATCAATAAAGTATGACGACTACTACGATGACTACGACTATTGGATATAATCAAAGTTGTTTTTTGCCCCTTCTCTCTGTTTGGCAGCACATTTCTCCCCAGTCTGGATCTCTCTCTCTCTCTCTTTCAGTAAATAAGTTTACTGAACATAGTCAAGGAAATCAAGAGATGTGGAGTAAGTGCAGGAAAGGAGTGCTGTGGTAAAAGACATCTTTGAATGTATTATTAGCGGACAAGTTGTCTACTATGGTTTCTTTTTTCTCTTAGAGGTATGTGTGTGTAACTGTCTACCTAATTGCCAAGGTGACGGATTTCACTCAGTCAATGCACATTTACACATGTGCACAACCATTGTCCTGTCATTCTGCGGTCATTGCGCTGATTGTACGCTCATCAGTGTCTTCCCCGGTCTGTTCTCGTAATCGGTCCTAAGCTGAGCAGATGCACTCAGGTTGGCTTTATGGTGCCTTCCCTGCCATACACAACAGAATATGGGGATGTGTAAAGGTGTGCATGTTGTTTGTGTACTATATTTAATGTAGATACTTCTGTTTATTTTTTAAAATGATTGTAACTACCTTGTGGGGTGGATCATATTCTAATTCATGAGTAATCTTAAGTTAACTTTGTTAGTATTTAAAGATAGTATGTCCTAGTGCTGAATAAAAAGGAGCTCATTGTCCTCAGGGAGATAGGCTGCCCAGAGTTCACCTGGATAGTAATAGTATGAAGCTATTATTGTGTTTTTCTGGTAGTTATCCTTTTGTAAATATTAGTAGTTTTCTTTTTCCTATTTTCATAAGTTTGATTCTTGATACACTTAATAAACACTCTTGCACTAAAGTACTAAGTGACTCCAGCCATTTTTTCCTTTGGTCATAACCCATGTATCTAACAGCCTTTTAGCATCTAGGGTGCATGATCTGCTGTTTGACTGGTCCAAGTGAATCTGTTGTAGTTTGCACATGGTGCATTTTGATGTGTGAGAATCCTAACCCTGATGCATCTTGTAAGGTCATGATATTTTTTTCACTCTTCCTCCATAATGCAGCCTGTGCCACTCATTGCAGCAAACTATTCCCTGGCTGAAGGGAGAGAAGGCCTCCTGTCACAAAGCAGAACCTTTTTCTTTGTGGACCTCATTCACCATTTTTTTAAGCCACAACCCGAGTACTGCAGTACAGTTACTGGAGCATGTGCTATTCTGAGAGCAATGCTTCAGTATTTATTTTTACGTTTTTTTTCTCTTCAACTATTGTAGAACAATCAACTTCAAGAAGATTTAATGGAAAAATGCCTACATACGAGAGGAGTGGAGCATTCCATTGCCTGCCATTCTTTAACAACTACAATGGAAGGAGAAATGGGAGAGGCAGCCAACACCTTTTACAAACAGTGCCTGAAGGACTACAGGAGAACTCTGAAAATATGTCAATTACATGACATTGCACTCACTGAAAATATGTTAGTGAAAGGTAACACTTAAATCTTAACGTCTTGTTGCCACCTTTTCAATGCTACCAGCAAACGTAGTCTACTTAATATTTAACTTGATTTAACTATTAAAATCATTGTTTTGTGCTCACTTGACCTCTTGTTCACACAATGCCCCGTTGTAATGAATTGATCTGCAGTTTTTCATTGTACTTACATAAATGTGACAATAATAGCACAATTTACTTATTTTTTCAGCTAAGCCTCTGAGTCATACAATTACAGTTGTACAGTACAGAAAAAGGCCCTTCAGCCCAACTGGGCCATGCTGAACAAGGGTCTCATCTAAGCTAGTCTCATTTGCTTGCATTTGGCCCATATTCCTCTAAACCCAGCAATACCCAATCTGGAATCCAGACCCCTTGCTTAATGGTATTGACCTGTGGTGTAAAACAAAAAGGTTGGCCACCCCTGCTCTTAACCTTGTCCATGTGCATGGATGAAAGAAAAATGCAGAGTCTAGTGTGAGTGAGAAGTTAGATTGATCCTTGAGTAGGTTAAAAGGTTAGCATAATACCATGGGCCAAAGGGCCTGTACTGTGATGTACTGTTCTCTGCTTTTTGTACTGGTCCAAATAGCTTTTAAAATTGTTAATGTATTTGCCTTAACTACTTCCTGTCCTCTGGCTACTCATTCCTTATACTGATGACAATCTGAATGAAAAATTGCCCCTCAGATTCCTATTAAATCAGTACCCTCTCAACATAAATCTATATTCTCTAGTTGTTGATGCGGCAATCCTGCGCCTATTCACCTGATCTATTCCCTTTATAATTTTATACACTTCCATCAGATCAACCGTCATTCTCCTGTGTTCCAGCGAATAAAGTCCAGACCTGCTCAATCTACCTCCATAACCCAGTCCCTCAAGACCTGGCAACATCATTGTCTCCGAGGGCCATCACGTTGTTGTGGTGGAGAGGGTTGTGAGTTCCTGAGCTCCCGATACCAATGCGCTTTGCTTCTGTAGGGTCACCCATGGGGATAAAGTCAAAGGGAAGGTTCCAGACATTTGGTATGCTGGTCTCCATTAATCGGAAGTTGACGCAATTATATAAGACATTGTTGAGGTCATCCCAGTACAGGAAAGATAATATTAAACCAGAAAGAGAACAGAGAAGATTTATCTGGATGTTGTCAGGACTTGGGGGCCTGAGTTACAAGGAGATGTTACATAAACTAGGACTGTATTGTCTGGTATGCAAGAGACTGAGTGATACCTTGATAAAGATATACAAGACGACGAGAGGCATAGACAGGGTGAAAGCACATAGTTTTTTTTATTTCAAAATATACTTTATTCAAAAATAAATATATACAATAAACCATTCAATAACTTTTCATCCTTTACATACGTTTCCATTATACTCAGTAAAATACCCGTGTTTATAGCCACCCACGTGGCACTCCAGTAGTTCAGCTTAGCATCTCATTGTTGAGGGGTATACTCCCCGCCCACCGACCCCTCCCACTCCCACGGGTGGAGAAACCTATACTGTGGTCCTTCCCCACCGGGCCCTTGCGGTGGCTGCACCAAGTTTCAGTGCGTCCCTCAGCACGTACTCCTGCAGCCGAGAGTGTGCCAGTCGGCAGCATTCTCCCACGGACATCTCCATGTGCTGGTAGATCATCAAGTTTCGGGCTGACCAAATAGCGTCTTTCACCGAGTTGATGATCTGCCAGCAGCACCGGATGTTGGTCTCCGTGTGCGTCCCCGGGAACAGCCCGTAGATCAGAGAGTCCTCTGTCACGCAGCTGCTGGGGATGAAACGTGACACTAGCCCGTCCATCCTCCTCCATACCCTCTTTGCGAACTGGCAGTGTGCAAAGAGGTGGGTCACAGACTCCTCCTCACTGCAGTCCTCCCGTGGGCAGTGGGGTGCGGAGACGACGTTCCGGGCGTACAGGAGGGCTCTGACTGGGAGGGCCCCTCTCACCGCCAGCCAGGCGAGGTCTTGGTGCCTGTTGGTGAGATCTGGCGATGAGGCATTTTGCCAGATGAACTGGACAGTCTGCTCAGGGAACCACCCCACTGTGTCCATCACGTCCTTCTCCTGCAGTGCCTGCAGGACACTTCGTGCCGACCACTGCCTGATGGCCTTGTGGTCAAAGGCGTTCTCCTGGAAGAACTTTGCTACGTGGGATAGGTATGCCGGCAACGACCAGCTGACTGGGGCGTTGCGCGGGAGTGGGGCCAGACCCATCCTTCGCAGCCAGGGCGACAAGTAGAACCTGGGCACATAGTGGTACTTGGTGCCCACATACCTGGGCTCTACACACAACCTGATGCAGCCACATACGAAGCTGGCCATCAGGGTGAGGGCGACATTGGGGACGTTCTTGCCCCCGTTGTCCAGGGACTTGTGCATGGCGGTCCGTCTCACCCGCTCCATCTTGGATCCCCAGACGAATCTGAAGACAGCCCGGGTGATTTCCGAGCTGTAGGAGCGGGGAACGGGCCAGACCTGCGCCAAGTACAGCAGCCCTGAGAGCACCTCACACCTGATGACCAGGTTCTTGCCCGTTATCGACAGGGAGCGCCCTCCCCACAGTCCCAGTTTCTGTTTCACCTTGGCAGTCCGCTCCTGCCAGTTCTTGTTGCACGCCTCCGCCCCTCCGAACCAGATCCCCAACACCTTCACGTGGTCAGACCTGATGGTGAAGGGGACGCTGGATCGGTCGGGCCAGTTGCCAAAGAGCATGGCTTCGCTCTTCGTGCGGTTGACCCTGGCCCCCGACGCTAGCTCGAACTGTTCGCAGGTGCCAATCAACCTGCGAACTGACCTCGGATCAGAGCAGAAGACGGTGACGTCGTCCATGTACAGGGAGGTTTTCACTTGGGTCCCTCCACTGCCTGGCAGCGTCACCCCTCTTATGCCCTCATCCCTCCTGATGGCTTCCACAAAGGGTTCTATGCAGCAGACAAACAAGACAGGGGAGAGGGGGCAGCCCTGCCTGACTCCAGACCTGATGGGGAAGCTGTCTGTTTCCCACCCGTTGACCTGGACTGCACTACGGATGTCTGTGTAGAGCAGTCTGATCCAATTCCGGATTCCCTCCCCAAATCCCATTTTGGAGAGCACGTCCGCCATGTACGTGTGCGATATCCTGTCGAAGGCTTTCTCCTGGTCCAAGCTGACCAGGCAGGCGTCCACCCCCCTGTCCTGCACGTAGGCGATGGTGTCCCTCAGCAGCGCGAGGCTGTCTGAGATCTTCCTGCCCGGTACAGCACAGGTTTGGTCCGGGTGGATCACCTGTCCCAGAGCAGACTTGACCCTGTTGGCGATAGCCTTGGACAGGATCTTGTAGTCCACATTCAGGAGAGAGATGGGTCTCCAATTCCTAATGTCCTCCCTTTCCCCCTTCTGCTTGTAGATGAGGGTGATGATGCCCTTCCTCATGGACTCAGACATACTGCCGGCCAGAAGCATAGCGTTGTACACTTCCAGCAGGTCTGGGCCCATCCAGTTCCACAGAGCCGAGTACAACTCGGCCGGTAAGCCGTCGCTTCCGGGAGTCTTACCCGACCCGAAGGAACGGATGGAGCCTGTCAGCTCGTCCAGGGTCAGTGGCTGATCCAGACTCTCCCGCTTGCCGTCGTCTAAGACCTGCGTGATAGACGACAGGAAGTTGTGGGAGGCTGTGGATTCTGTGGCCTTTTCCTCGTACAGACCGGCATAGAAGGACTTGCAGATCCTCAGTATGTCGGTCTGCGAGGACGCGACTGAGCCGTCCTCTTCCTTAAGGTTGTGGATCACAGAGCTCCCCCTGTGCACCTTTTGGAAGAAGAAGCGTGAGCACGTCTCGTCCTGCTCCACGGTTTGGACCCTTGATCGGAAGATGATCTTGGAGGATTCCGCGGCGAGGTGCTGGGCTTGCCGGCCCTTCACCTCTCGCAGTTCCTCCCTGACATCCACCCCCTTCGACTGCAGAAGGAGAAGTTGCTGCAACTCTGTCTGGAGTTTACGCAGTTCCCTCTGCTCCTGCCTTGCCTTCTGAATACCCTTGCGGATGAAGAACCTCTTAATGTTCTCCTTGGTGGCTTCCCACCAGTGAACCGGGGAATCAAAGAAGGCTTTCAAGGTTCTCCAACCTGTGTACTCCCTCTCTAGTTCCTCGATGTTCTCTGGGGTCAGCAGCTTTACGTTCAGCTTCCACGTCCCCCTGCCTGCCTTCTGGTCCTCCCGTAAGTGACAGGTGGCTCTCAGAAGGCAGTGGTCAGAGAAGAACACCGGCGTGACGTCGGTGGACCTGACCGTGAGGGACTCAGACAGGAAGAGGAAGTCGATCCGGGAGCGGGCTGAGCCGTCCGATCGTGTCCAGGTGGCTTGCGGCTGTGCTCCACCTGTGGGGGTGCCAAAGGCGTCGCGCAGCTTGGCTGTCTTCACTATTTCCCTCAGGAGTCTAGAGGTACTGTCTAGCCTGCCGTCGGCACTGCCGGGTCCTCCAGCCGCATCAATGGTGCAATTGAAGTCTCCGGCCAGAACGACCGGCTGGGTCGTCACCAGCAGCCGTGGGAGCTGCTCGAAGACGGCCAGCCGCTCGCTCCGCACGGGGGAGGCGTACATGTTGATCAGCTGGAGCGGAGTGCCCCGGTATTTGACGTCTGCTACCAGGAGGCGCCCCGCAACCACCTCTTTAACTTGGGTGATTGAGAAGTTGCCTCCCCGCAGCAGAATCCCCAGGCCGGAAGCGCGACAATCGTTGCCCCCCGACCACACCGACAAACCTTTTTTCCACCACCGTGACCACCTCCGGTAGTTACGGAGATGTGGTAGTCCACACTCCTGGAGGAAGGTCACATCGGCCTTTACAGTGTCCAGGTACTGGAGCGTGCTGACGCATCGCCCAGTACTCTTCAAACTTCGCACATTCAAGCACGCCAATTTAAGGTCTGCCATCGTTAAGTCTTTTATTTTGGCTGCTCTCCGTCCTCACTCTTGCCATCCTGAGCCTTCATCCCCACCGCCTTTGTGAAGTTTTCCACCTCCTGTGGGCTCAGGTACTGCTGGTAGTACTCCTCCGTGTGTGGCCGTTCTGGTTCTGGGTCTGGGCCCGGGGGGTTGCTGACTTCCTGGGCTGCTTCCCCTTCCGGCTGCTGGGTGCCAGCCGTGGCTCTGCTCCCGGATTCCCGGAGCTCTGTGCGTCTGCTGCTCTCCGCCTCCTGTACTTGGGGGGTGGCCAGCAGACTTTCTCCCCTCTCTCTCCTCCTCTCCACCTGTTCTGCCAGCCGCTTCTTCCGCCGGGGCTGCTGGCCTCCCCCAACTCCTTCCTCCTCTGAAGAGGACAGGGTACCAGGGGCTGCGTGGTTCCCTGCCCTTTTCTGGCGTTGCTCCGCCTTCTGTCGCTTGGCCGCCGCCTTTTGGGTCTTTTTTCGTTTCACGACCTTCCATTCGGTTTCCCCCTCCGCTCTCCCCTCCTCCATGGACTCCTGCTCGTCGTTTGCCTGGTCCTGGAGGGTCTGCAGTGGGGTGGCAGGTCTTGGGGTGCTTGCACCTTCCTCCCTGGTCTCGTCCTCCGTCCTGTCGGGTGCCTCATCTGCAGCGCTGGCGGGTACGTCCGCATCAGCCTGGGCCCTTTCAGGGCCAGCACCTCCCCTGGTCGCCTGTGCGTAGGTGCCCCCACGCTTCGGGCAGGCTCTGTACAGGTGGCCGGCCTGTCCGCAGAGGTTGCAGGCCTTGGCCTGCGTGCAGTCTTTGGTCAGGTGGCCTTCCATTTTACAGTTCTTGCACATCACCACCCTGCACTGGGCTGCGATGTGCCCTTCCTTGCCGCAGTTTCGGCACACCCTGGGTTGTCCCACGTACACCATGTACCCTCGGTTCCCTCCGATGGCGAAGACGGAGGGGGGGTGGATGATGCCGCCACATAGTTATTCCAGGGAAGGAGTGCTAAACATAAGAGGACATAGGTTCCAGATCAGAGATCTCAAGGACTCTTTACCTCAGGCTCTTGATATTTATTGCGAGCTTCTTCCCTGAGGCAGTGACACTGCTGAACCTCTCATCACAGCTCTAAGCAGTATTGCATCCATATTGTACTGTCTCAGTACTTTTAATATTTGTGTGCTGTAGCACTTTTTTAAAATTCCTAGTTATTTTGTAAATAACACTATTCTTTGCATTTCTGGTCAGATGCTAACTGCATTTCATTGGCTTTGTATCTGTACTCATCATAATGACAATAAAGTTGAATCTAACCTAATCTAATTTATTCTTTTGTATTTGCAGTGTTTGCTGTCTTTTGTACATGGGTTGTTTGTCCATTCTGTTGGGTGCAGCCTTTCATTGATTCTGTTGTGTTTCTTGGACTTACCCACAAACTGTGCAAATACAGAAGAAAAAGATAATAGTAAATAAATAAGCAATAAATATCGAGAGCAGGAGATGAAGAGTCATTGAAAGTGAGCAGCTTCTTCATGCAAAGGTGGTGATTATTTGGAATGAGCTGCCAGAAATTTAGCTGAGGTGGGCACATTGGCAATATTTAAAAGCAATCTAGATACGTACATGGATAGGAGAGGTTTAGAGGGCTTTGGGCCAAAGAAAGGCAGATGGGACTAGCTTGCTGGGTATAACAGTAGTTAGATTGAGGATCTTGGCCCAAAACATCGACTGTACCTCTTCCTATAGATGCTGCCTGGCCTGCTGCATTCACCAGCAACTTTTATGTGTGTTGCTTAAGTTAGATAGAAGGGCCTGTTTCCATGTTATGACTCTTTGTGAAATATAGAGCCTGTGTATGTATATCTTTAAAGATTGAAATATGTAGTATCAAAGAGTATGTATTTAAGGTGAGAGGGGAAAAATTACAAAGGACATGTGCGAGAAGTTTTTTTTTTAAAAAACACAGTGGTATGGGCCTGCAATATACAGCTAAAGATGGTGGTAGAGTCAAATAGTATAGCAGTATTTAATAGATTCTAAATAAGGCACATGAATATGCAGAGGAGAGGGATATGGTCAATGTGTGCTTGAGGAATCAGATTAATTAGAAATCATTTGTTTAATTAGCTCAGCAAAACTTCCTTGTCCAAAGCTCTTGTGCTATATGTTATTTGAAATATCAGCTGTATAGTAATGACTCCCTTGGGGCATTGAATCTCGCATTACAATTCAGTGTATTCATCAAATTGTCTTTTCCATGCAGCCTTACTTCACCCTGGAGACCTAGAGCAAAGTTTGAAGCAAAGACAATCCAGGACTGGTGTAGTATCTGATAATACTAAGAAGCAACGGCTTTCCACCAGGTGAGAATGGGAGCCAGACCATGTTGCAATTTGTTTATATATTCATTTCTGGGATCCAGCTTCATTATCTGAGACAACCTATATTGCCCCTCCCTAATATCCCTTGAGAAATTGGTGGTTAACAATCTTGAATAAGAGAATAATTGAGGTGTATTTTGTTAATGGTAGATAATGTAGAAGTGTAATGGTGACAGAAGATTTAACTATTTATTTTGGCTGATGGTGTGTCAGTCAAACAAGTTACTTGCGTTTGCTTGTCTGTGGGTCACTTGATGCTAATAGTGCAGAAGTGGTGGAAGGCGGTTCACATCTAGTGAACTGCTGTTCTTGGAAAGGTTGAGAAACTTAGATCAGAAAGTATTGTAACAGAAACATTGAAAAAAGCATTGGATAGAGACGAAATAATTCAGCTCTTGGCAATAAGGAACAGTGGTGAGAAGTTGGAGTAAACAGTAGGTTTTATCTCAAGTAGACTCAGTACAATGGAAAATTTACCTCTGAAATCTCCACCCTATTCTTTCCTCTCTATGATTCTGTGACTCTATACCAAATTTTGCAGTGCTAAGTCATTGTTCGTTGTCTATGTTCTTCCATGTTTTGTCACACAGCTAGCAGCATCAGAAATAGATTCATAGCTAAGGAAGTTTATAATGATGAACAATGGATAATTCGCTGAGTAATCTATCAAAGTCTATGGAATTCATCTTCAACAGGGCTTTCAGAGTCCTTGGCTGGTGGCAGTCCACCCCATTAGGTACTGAATACACAACTGGACTCTTAATCACATCTCATCACATCATCCAACATGTGTTTCCTGTTTCAAAGTTTCAGTGTTGTAGAAAAGGTAAGGAGTTTAAAGAGATGGGGAGTTGCACTGCTGAACAGGGATAATATCACAGCTCCTCTCAGAGACATAATGGAGGGCTTGTCCACTGAATCTGTATGTATGGAACTCAAAAATAGGAAGGGTGCAATCACTGCAATAGGTTTGTACTACAGTCCCCCAATAGCACTGAGACATTGAGGAACAGATATGCAGGCAAATTAAGGAAAGGAATAAAAACAAAAGAATTATTGTCATAGGGACTTCAAATTCCCTCATATAATCTGGGATCTTCTGAATGCGAGAGGTTTAGATAGGGCAGAATTTGATAGGTGCATCCAGGAGGGTTTCTTAAATCAGTGTGTAGATAGTCCATCACGAGGAAGGGCTGTACTGGATCTCGTGTTGGGCAGTAAGCCTGGCCAGGTGACAAGTGCTCAGTGATCAAGTAGTTAGGGAACAGTGACTACAGCTCATCAAGTTTTAAGAAAGCTAAGATAAAGACCTTGCAGGAGAGTATTAAACTTGAGCAGGACAAATTATGGGAGCATTAAACAGGCAGGGAGAGTTAATTTGGAAAGTTTTTTTGCACAAGTCCACATCTGTCATGTGTAGAGTTTTTGAAAAGACCAGCTGCAAGGAGTACAGGAACTCTATGTTCCAATCAGAAGCAAGGACAAGGATGGCAACGTAAGAGAACCTTGGATGTCAGAGAGGTGATGAATTTAGTCACGAAGAGAAAGAAAAGGCATGTAAAGCTGAAGAAGCTAGATTCCAGCAGAGCACAGTAGGATTATAAAGATGCAACAAAACAACTCCTCAAGTGACTGTGGCCTTGACCAATATCTTCGTGTCCTCTCTAGCCACAAGTGAGGTCCCGGAAGGATGGCAAGTTGCTAATATTGTCCTATTATTCAAGAAGGGAACCAGGGATAATCCTAGCAACACACGCAAAATTGTGTGTACTAATCGGATTTCCAGCATCTGCAGATTTTCTTTTGTCAGGGATAATCCTGGAAACTATAAACCAGTGAGTCTGACATCAGTAGTAGGCAAGTTACTGGAGAGAATTCTGAGGGATAGGATTTGTGAACATTTGGAAAATCATGGCCTAATTAGGGAGAACCACCATGGCTGGAAGCAAGTCATGTCTTTCTCAATTGTTTAAGTTTTTTTTGAAAAAGTGATGATATACAGCATATAAAAAGTATTCAACCCACCCCTTTGGAAGTTTTCGTGTTTTATTGTTTTACAACCTTGAATCACAGTGGACTTAATTGGGCTTTTTTGGCTCTGATCAACAGAAAAGACTCTTCCATGTCAAAGTAAAACCATACTAATCTAAATTTCAATTATTAAACACAAATTAATCGATTGCATAATTACTCACCCCCTTCAAGTTACTATTTAGTAGATGTACCTTTGGCAGCAATTACAGCCTTGAGTCTGAGTGGATAGGTCTCTATTAGCTTTGCACATCTGGACACTGCAATTTTTCTCCATTCTTCTTTAAAAAACTAGTCTAGTTCTGACAGATTGCATGGGGATCCTGAGTGAACAGCCACTTTCAAGTCCATCCACAAATTCTCAATTGGATTCAGGTCTGGACTCTAACTTGGCCACTACAAGACATTAACTTTGTTGTTTTTAAGCCATTCATGTGTAGCTTTGGCTTTATGCTTGGGAGTCATTGTGTTGTTGGAAAACATACCTTCTACCAAGTCGCAGTTCTTTGCAGACTGCATCAGGTTTTCCTCCAGGATTTCCCTATATTTTGGTGCATTCATTTTGCCCTCTACCTTCACAAGCCTTCCAGGGCCAACTGCAGGAAGTGTCCCCACAGCATGATGCAGTCACCACCATACTTCACAGTAGGGATGGTGTGTTTTTGATGACGTGCAGTGTTTGTCTTGTGCCAAAGAGCTCAATTTTGATTTCATCAGACCATAGAACCTTCTTCCAGCTGACTTCAATGCCTCCCACATGCCTTCTGGCAAGATCAAACCTTGATTGCATAAGAGTTCTTTTCAACGGTGACTTCCTTTTTTCCACTCTCCCATAAAGCTGCAACTGGTGAAGCACCCAGGCAACAGTTGTTATGTGCACAGTCTCTCCCATCTCAGCCACTGAAGCTTCTGACTCCTCCAGAAGTCTCTTGGAGGCCTCTCCCCTGCTTGTATTGTCAGTCATTTTTGAGGACAGTCTGCTCTAGACAGATTTACAGCTGTGCCATATTCTTTCCATTTCTTGATGATTGACTTATCTGTACTCCAAGGGTTATTCAGTGACTAGGAAATTTTCTTGTATCCATCTCCTAACTTGTGCTTTTCAATAACCTATTCACAGAGTTGCTTGGAGTATTCTTTTGTCTTCATGATGTACAAACGTTTGTAGTTTTTGCCAGGATACTGACTCACCAGCAGTTGGACCTTCCAGATACGGATGTATGTTTTTCTACAATTAATTGCACACAGGTGATCTCCATTTAACTAGTTATGTGACTTCTAAAACCAATTGGCTGCACCAGTGATGAAATGGTGTGTCATAGTAAAGAGGGTGAATACTTATACAGTCAATTATTTTGCATTTTATTAATTTAGATTACTTTGTAGAGATTGGTTTTCACTTTGACACAAAAAGGTCTTTTTCTGTTGATCACTGTCAAAAAAGCCAAATTAAATCCACTGTGATTCAATGTTCTAAAACAATAAAACATGAAAACTTACAAAGGGGGGTGAATACTTTGCTTAATGCAAGGAATTTTAAAAGTTCTTCATTAGCAAAGTTGACATTAGAATGAACATTTCACCCCCACCCGTGACCTAGCTGTCTCACTGGTCTGTTCATCTAAACTGGACTGCTTCCAACCCAACACGCTTCTCTCCCTTACCATGAAACCTGCAACCTGTCCCCTTGACATTGTCCTCACTGCCCTCCTGAAGGACGTCTTTGACATAGCCGGTCCCAGCATCCTCTCTATTATTAACAGCTCCCTGGCCACTGGTACCGTTCCAACCTGCTTCAAGCACGCCATGGTCCAGCCCCTCCTGAGAAAAAACAACTTAGACCCTACATTGCCTAGTAACTACAGACCTATTTCTAAACTTCTATTCCTGTCAAAGGTTCTCGAAAAGGTTATTCTCAGTCAATTGCTGCCATACCTACACCAAAACAACATCTTGGAACGATTTCAGTCATGTTTTAAGGCTTATCATAGCACAGAGTCTGCACTGCTGAAAGTGTACAATGACCTGCTTCTCTTTATCAACTCAGGTGATTCTGCCATTCTAATTCTTCTTGACCTCAGCGCAGCGTTCGATACTGTGGATCACGCCATTTTAAAAGACCGTCTCCAGTATGGGGTTGGTGTTGATGGCACTGCCTTGAACTGGTTCACGTCCTACCTCAAAAATAGAAGCTTCTCCATCAACATAGGCAAATTTTCTTCTCCCCCCCGCTAGTTTCTCCTGCGGGGTCCCATAAGGTGACATCCTAGGTCCCATTCTTTTCTTCTTTTCTTTCTCTCTTTCTCTCGCTCTCTCTTCCGCCCGCCGTGCGCCCCCCCAAATCATTCAAAACTACGACATTTCCTTCCATTGTTATGCTGACGACATACAGCTTTATCTCCCCATGAAACCAAACGACCAGTCAAATCTAGCCAGCCTCATGAACTGCCTTGAGGATATAAAGTGTTGGATGGAAAAAAACCTCTTACAGCTGAATGAAACATAGAAACATAGAAAATAGGTGCAGGAGTAGGCCATTCGGCCCTTCGAGCCTGCACCGCCATTTATTATGATCATGGCTGATCATCCAACTCAGAACCCCGCCCCAGCCTTCCCTCCATACCCCCTGACCCCCGTAGCCACAAGGGCCATATCTAACTCCCTCTTAAATATAGCCAATGAACTGGCCTCAACTGTTTCCTGTGGCAGAGAATTCCACAGATTCACCACTCTCTGTGTGAAGAAGTTTTTCCTAATCTCGGTCCTAAAAGGCTTCCCCTTTATCCTCAAACTGTGACCCCTTGTTCTGGACTTCCCCAACATCGGGAACAATCTTCCTGCATCTAGCCTGTCCAATCCCTTTAGGATTTTATACGTTTCAATCAGATCCCCCCTCAATCTTCTAAATTCCAATGAGTACAAGCCCAGTTCATCCAGTCTTTCTTCATATGAAAGTCCTGCCATCCCAGGAATCAATCTGGTGAACCTTCTTTCTACTTCCTCTATGGCAAGGATGTCTTTCCTCAGATTAGGGGACCAAAACTGCACACAGTACTCCAAGTGTGGTCTCACCAAGGCCTTGTACAACTGCAGTAGTACCTCCCTGCTCCTGTACTCGAATCCTCTCGCTATAAATGCCAGCATACCATTCGCCTTTTTCACCGCCTGCTGTACCTGCATGCCCACTTTCAATGACTGGTGTATAATGACACCCAGGTCTCGTTGCACCTCCCCTTTTCCTAATCGGCCACCATTCAGATAATAATCTGTTTTCCTATTTTTGCCACCAAAGTGGATAACTTCACATTTATCCACATTAAATTGCATCTGCCATGAATTTGCCCACTCACCCAACCTATCCAAGTCACTCTGCATCCTCTTAGCATCCTCCTCACAGCTAACACTGCCACCCAGCTTCGTGTCATCCTCAAACTTGGAGATGCTGCATTTAATTCCCTCATCCAAGTCATTAATATATATTGTAAACAACTGGGGTCCCAGCACTGAGCCTTGCGGTACCCCACTAGTCACCGCCTGCCATTCTGAAAAGGTCCCGTTTATTCCCACTCTTTGCTTCCTGTCTGCTAACCAATTCTCCATCCACATCAATACCTTACCCCCAATACCGTGTGCTTTAAGTTTGCACACTAATCTCCTGTGTGGGACCTTGTCAAAAGCCTTTTGAAAGTCCAAATATACCACATCCACTGGTTCTCCCCTATCCACTCTACTGGTTACATCCTCAAAAAATTCTATGAGATTCGTCAGACATGATTTTCCTTTCACAAACCATGCTGACTTTGTCCAATGATTTCACCGCTTTCCAAATGTGCTGTTATCACATCTTTGATAACTGACTCCAGCAGTTTCCCCACCATCGACGTTAGGCTAACCGGTCTATAATTCCCCGGTTTCTCTCTCCCCCCCTTTTTAAAAAGTGGAGTTACATTAGCCACCCTCCAATCCTCAGGAACTAGTCCAGAATCTAACGAGTTTTGAAAAATTATCACTAATGCATCCACTATTTCTTGGGCTACTTCCTTAAGCACTCTAGGATGCAGACCATCTGGCCCTGGGGATTTATCTGCCTTCAATCCCTTCAATTTACCTAACACCACTTCTCTACTAACAAGTATTTCACTCAGTTCCTCCATCTCACTGGACCCTCTGTCCCTTACTATTTCTGGAAGATCATTTACGTCCTCCTTAGTGAAGACAGAACCAAAGTAATTATTCAATTGGTCTGCCATGTCCTTGCTCCCCATAATCAATTCACCCGTTTCTGTCTGTAGGGGACCTACATTTGTCTTTACCAGTCTTCTCCTTTTTACATATCTATAAGAGCTTTTACAGTCAGTTTTTATGTTCCCTGCCAGTTTTCTCTCATAATCTTTTTTCCCCTTCCTAATTAAGCCCTTTTGTCCTCCTCTGCTGAACTCTGAATTTCTTCCAGTCCTCAGGTGAGCCACTTTCTCTGGCTAATTTGTATGCTTCTTCTTTGGAATTGATACTATCCCTAATTTCTCTTGTCAGCCACGGGTGCACTACCTTCCTTGATTTATTCTTTTGCCAAACTGGGATGAACAATCGTTGCAGTTCATCCATGCAACCTTTAAATGCTTGCCATTGCATATCCACCGTCAATCCTTTAAGTGTCATTTGCCAGTCTATCTTAGCTAATTCACGTCTCATACCTTCAAAGTTACCCCTCTTTAAGTTCAGAACCTTTGTTTCTGAATTAACTATGTCACTCTCCATCTTAATGAAGAATTCCACCATATTATGGTCACTCTTACCCAAGGGGCCTCTCACGACAAGATTGCTAATTAACCCTTCCTCATAGCTCAAAACCCAGTCCAGAATAGCCTGCTCTCTAGTTGGTTCCTCGACACATTGGTTCAAAAAACCATCCCGCATACATTCCAAGAAATCCTCTTCCTCAGCACCTTTACCAATTTGGTTCACCCAATCTACATGTAGATTGAAGTCACCCATTATAACTGCTGTTCCTTTATTGCACACATTTCTAATTTCCTGTTTAATACCATCTCCGACCTCACTACTACTGTTAGGTGGCCTGTACACAACTCCCACCAGCGTCTTCTGCCCTTTAGTGTTACGCAGCTCTACCCATATCGATTCCACATCTTCCCGGCTTATGTCCTTCCTTTCTATTGCGTTAATCTCTTCTTTAACCAGCAATGCCACCCCACCTCCCCTTCCTTCATGTCTATCCCTCCTGAATATTGAATATCCCTGAACATTGAGCTCCCATCCTTGGTCACCCTGGAGCCATGTCTCTGTGATCCCAACTATATCATAATCATTAATAACAATCTGCACTTTCAATTCATCCACCTTATTACGAATGCTCCTTGCATTGACACACAAAGCCTTCAGGCGCTCTTTTACAACTCTCTTAGCCCTTATACAATTATGTTGAAAGGTGGCCCTTTTTAATGCTTGCCCTGGATTTGTCGGCCTGCCACTTTTACTCTTCTCCTTAGTACTTTTTGCTTCTACCCTCACTTTACACCCCTCTGTCTCTCTGCACTGGTTCCCATCCCCCTGTTGTGAACTAACCTCCTCACGCCTAGCCTCTTTAATTTGATTCCCACCCCCCAACCATTCTAGTTTAAAGTCACCTCAGTAGCCCTCGCTAATCTCCCTGCCAGGATATTGGTCCCCCTAGGATTCAAGTGTAACCCGTCCTTTTTGTACAGGTCACGCCTGCGCCAAAAGAGGTCCCAATGATCCAAAAACTTGAATCCCTGCCCCCTGCTCCAATCCCTCAGCCACGCATTTATCCTCCACCTCATCGCATTCCTACTCTCACTGTCGCGTGGCACAGGCAGTAATCCCGAGATTACTACCTTTGCGGTCCTTTTTCTCAACTCCCTTCCTAGCTCCCTATATTCTCCTTTCAGGACCTCATCCCTTTTCCTACCTATGTCATTGGTACCTATATGTACCACGACCTCTGGCTCCTCACCCTCCCACTTCAGGATATCTTGGACACGATCAGAAATATCCCGGACCCTGGCACCAGGGAGGCAAACTACCATCCGGGTCTCTGGACTGCGTCCACAGAATCGCCTATCTGACCCCCTTACTATCGAGTCTGAAGGCAAGTCTGAAGTTGTTCTATTTGGCCCCCCTGTCTCTATCAAAGTGACAACCAACAGTCTTGGTAACCTGTCCACCTTTGTCAAACCCCATGTCAAATCCCTTGGTGAGATATTTGATTCCACCTTTAAGTTTGACAAGCAAGTTAATGCAGTAGTAAAAGCCAGTTTTTCCCAGCTTCGTACTATTGCCAAAATCAAGCAGTTTCTGTCTTTCAAAGACCTCGAGAAAGTCATCCACACCCTTATATCCTCCCTCTTGGACTACTCCAACTCCCTGTATACTGGGATTAGTCGGTCATCCCTGTCCCACATGCAACTGGTCCAGAATGCCGCAGCCAGGCTCCTGACAGGTGCCCGAAAGAGGGACCATATTACTCCTATCCTGGCCCCTCTCTCCACTGGCTACCAGTATGGTTCAGAATTGATTTTAAGATTCCTCTGTTTGTTTATAAAGCCCTGAATGGGATGACCCCCCCCCCCTTTATATCGCAGACCTTCTAACCCCTTATTCTACTTCCAGGTCCCTCAGGTCGGCTGACTTGGGGCTTCTGGCTGTCCTGCGATCGGAATTTAAGCTCAGGGGTGATCATGCTTTTGCTATTGCAGCCCCTAGACTGTGGAACAGCATCAGATCTGCCCCCTCCACTGACTCTTCTAAGTCCAGGCTCAAAACTTACTTTTATTCACTAGTGTTTGAATCTTCCTGATGTGGCTGATTTTTGGCTTGTGCCTAGGCCCTTGTGTTGTTTATTTTGTGCCTATAAATTGTTTGCCTTGTTGGTTATGTCTGTGTTTCTTGTATTTGTGATTTTAGCTACTTGTTCAGGTTTGTACTGCACTTTGGTCAACGTGGGTTGTTTTTAAATGTGCTATCTAAATAAACTTGACT
Organism: Mobula birostris; assembly: GCF_030028105.1. Classification (NCBI taxonomy): domain Eukaryota; kingdom Metazoa; phylum Chordata; class Chondrichthyes; order Myliobatiformes; family Myliobatidae; genus Mobula; species Mobula birostris. Next base: position 107,103,502 of record NC_092371.1, on the reverse strand, counting down.
TTTTACAGGCACTGTATATTAGTGGTAAGAGAATAACTAGGGAATGTGAGTGAGGTTCTAACTGAATACTTTACATCTGTATTTACCTCAGATGAGGAGTCATAATTTAAAGGTGATTAGAGGAAGGTATAGGGGGGGATGTCAGAAGTTTAAAAACAAATTATCTAGTGCTTTTCCAGTGTATATGATGAATAAACTCTTCTTGGGCTTCCTTCCAGCTGGTTACAGGTATCAATTTTAACCATGTTTCGATGACAAACTCTGCCATCTTCAACAGGGATGCTGCCTAGGCATGTCTCTTCTGGCAGTTATATATATCCCTGTCATCTGTCCCTTCTGTATGGTTAGTCCTCAACCAGTCAGGTTGCTGCCATCCCACTTGTTTACAATCGCATTCCAGTTCTTACTTAGAGCGAGACCTTCGTCTTTTTATTCGATTGTAAACAAGGTGGGACAGCGGAAACCTGATTGATTGAGGACTAACCAATCAGGAGGGATGGACAATAGTGGTATATATTGCACCAAGCTAGATATGCCGAGGCATCATCCTTGGCAAAGATGGCAGAGTTTGTCATCGAAATGTTGGTTAAAATCAATACCTGTACCCAGCTGGAAGCCAGAGAAGAGTTTATGTGTCAAAGGTAAGTTTCTTAGAGAGAGTGGTGACTGTATTGAATGTCCTGCCGGGAGTGGTGGTAGAGATAGATACATAAGGAACATTTAGGAACTCTTGGATAGGACTTAGATGATAGAGAAATAGTGGGTTATGCAAGAGGGAAGAGTTAGATTGATATTAGAATAGATTAAAAGGTCAGCACAACATCATGGAACAAAGGCCTGTACTATGTTGTTCTGTACTATATTATGTTCTATGTCATTGCAAATTCTGAACTAGCAATAATTTTTTCGTACAGTGATATACAGCTATCTCCAAGGGACTTAGAACACAGAACAGGCTCTTCATCCTATAATGCTATGCTGACTTTTAACATACTCTAAAACCAATCTAATTATCCTTCCCACATACTCCTCCATTTCTCTGTCATCTATGTGCCTATCTAAAGGTATTTTACATGTTCCTAATGTGCTTTCCCGGTGGATATGATGAACCCGATTGGATGAGGATGAATCAATCAGGAGGGATGGATGACTGGGTATTTATACCACCGGACTCGACATGCCTTTGCATTATCCCTGATGAAAATGGCAGTTTGTCATTGAAACGTCAATTGAAATCGATACCTTTACATGGCTGGAAATCCAAGAAGGATTTATTTGTTCTTGATGCATCTGCCTCTACCTCCGCCCCCAGTAGTGCATTTCATGCAATTACTACTCTCTGTATATATAAGAACCTATCTCTGACACCCCCCTATGCTATCCTCCAATCACTATCAAAAGTATGTCCTATTGTGTTAGCCATCGCCACCCTGGGAAAAAGGCACTGGCTGACATCCAGTAGGATTAGCAGCCAAAGAAGCAGTGTGGATTTCAGAGCATCACTAAAATTTGTATTGTATGAAGACAGAGTCATAGAGCAATACAGCATGGATGCACGTCTTTGTCCCAGTGAGTCCATGCTGACCACTTGGCTACCCAATTAGTCATAATTTCCTGACTTTGATATCTTTTCAACCTCCACCCTTCCTTGTATCCATCCAACTGTTTCTTAAATGATACTATTGCACCTGCATTAATCACTTCCCCTAGCAGCTTATTCCACCCTCTGTGTGGAGAAGTGCCATCTTGTCCGTTTTCAAACATTCCCCTTCCATACTAAACCTATGCCCCATACATTTGAACTCTCCTCTGCTGGGGAAGAGACTGCTACTGTCCACCTTATCCACCTCTCATAATTTAAACACTTCTAAAGATTGCCCCTCATTCTCTAACATTCCAAAAAATAAGAACCTAATCTGGCTGACATCTCACTATAACTAACTCAGGCTTTCTGGCCCTGGCAATATCCCAGTAAATCTTCTCTGTACTCTTTCCAGTTTAACCACACCTTTTTGATGATAGGGTGACCAAAACTGTACAGAGTGCTCCAAGTGTGGTAATGTAACATTGTTGAGAGTATTAACAATTTTTGCAAATTTTGATGACGTTTTGTTTGGGTATGTGTGGTCTTTTTGTTGGGTCAGTGCCTATGTATTCTGTTAGTGTGGTTTTAAATGTAATGATAATTTTGTCTGTGAGCTTAGCTTTGTCATCAGCATTCTATAGAGGCTCTACATCTGTGTTATTGCTGTTGCAGGTTGTGGAGTAAGTTGTTGAAAGAATTCTGTTTTCATCAGTGCTTTGAGGGATGGTGTCTTAATTATTTTCTAGTATAGCATTGTTGTCTTTAGATTGGTTTCTTTCTGGTTCTTGTGCTATTTCATGTTTTACTTGGTTTAATATGTCTATAGGGATTATGTTTTTTTTATTATCAGTCTATGTTGATCTGTATTCGTTGCGTGAAGGGATACTGTACTATAAACTGTTGAAGTTTGTCACTGTATGCTATCATGTCAGTCTCGAATTCCATTTCTTAATAATATAGATAGATTTTGAATATGTTCACTTCTCATGACCAATTAATAGGTGCCTTTCTTCTCGTAACTGCTTGAGTGGTCTCATTTCAAAGTGGACTGCTCCCCTGAGAAACACGTACAGCAGTCGTACGTTGGTGGGCTAATTTAAATGCTGGCAATATCTTTTTGGGGTTTCCTGATGCCTGCCTGCCTGTTCAGCAGAGTTCACTAGCTCTTTGCTTACTGGCATGCCCTGGTGATCCCCAGGCAGCAGCCGTATTACTCTATTCCATACACATCCCTCCATTTCTAAAGAGAAAAGGTATTGCTTTTTATACCTACACCCAGCTTTTGGTTTCAGTTACCTCTAGCATGGAGAACAGACACTGCCCAAAGCACCACCCGATCTGGGTACAGATGTGCCTAGATTTGTTCCTGATTTGGTCCATGGTATTTTATTTCCTACTTGCCCTGCATATCTGTGAAGCGTTCCCTAATCTGTCACCTAAACATGTGTCCGATGGGGGACAGAATTATTGTTGTTATTATTATTCAGTTCCAACCAAATTGCCTTAGTAGACAATCCCCCCAGTATTTCCTCACTAAACTTTGCTGTGACATTCTCCCTGATAGGTAATGACACACCTTCCCTTTAATGCCTCCACCTCTATCATGTCTAAAACAATAGACCCTGGAACATTGAACTGCCAGTCTTGCCCCTCCTGCTACCAATTCCCACTAATTGCTACAACATCATAATTCTATATATGGATTCATGTTCTTAGTTCATCTGCCTTACCTACATTACACCTTGCATTGAAATTGATACGACTCAAGAACCTTTGTCCCACCATGCTCAACTTTTTGGTTTCCATCTTTACTTGTGGTTTTTCCACAGCCACTCCATTTGATGTCCTGTCACTGGAGCTCCCTCTGAAGCTCTAGATTAAATCTCTCCCATTCCCACCGCCCCCCCCCCCACCTAAGTAGGACCAGAAAACATTCCTGGTGGAATATTGGTGGTCCTCTAGTTTAGGAGCAAACTGTCCTATTTGTACAAATCCTACCTTCCCTGGAAGAGAACACAATGATCCATAAAGCTGAAGCTCTGTCCTGTGCCATCTGCTTAGCCGCCTGTTAAATTGCACTATCTTCCTATTGCTTCCCTCACAAGCATGTAGCATGGGTAGCATTCTTGGGGCCCTCTTATTTACCTTGCAAGTCCACCCTGGAGTTCCTGTCCAGGGAGCCTAACTCCCTGAACTCACTTTGAAGGACCTTATCATTCTTTTTATTTATGCTGTTGGTGCCATGGCATCTGGCTGCTCACCATTCTCCTTAATTATGCTGTGCACTCGATCTGAGACTTCCCTGGCACCTAGGAGACAACATACCGCCTGGGAGTCTTGTTATGTTCCACAGAACCACTTGTCTGATCCCCTATTCAACGAATCCCCTATCACTACTGCTTGCATCTTCCCTTCTGATCAACAGACCCTGAGACCTGGCCACTGTGGCTTTCCTCTGGTTGGTTGTGCCAACAATACCATCTAAAACTATATACTTATTGTTGAGGGGAATGGCCACAAGGGTACCAGGCACTGAGTGCCTTTTCCTTTTCTTTTTCAAGACAGTAATCCACCTACCTGCTTCTTGTAGCTTAGATGTAACTGCCTCCTTGTAACTCCTATCTATCAATCTTTTAGTCTTCCAAATGATCCGAAGGTCGTCCATCTCCAGCTCCCAATTTCTTAACAAGGTCTACAATGAGCTGCAACCAGATTCACTTCTCACAGGTGTGTTAACAGGGACACTGGAGATCTCCCTGACTTCCCACGCCATGCAAGAGAAGCACACCACTGCTCTATGTTCCATTCCCACTGTTCTGTCTGTGCAGAAGGGCCATTTGCCTAGAGACTGGTGCATATCGAATTAATTACACGGTCAATCCATGATGAGTTTTCGTTTTTAATATTTCTATTCTATTCCCATTTTCAGGGATTCTCATACAAGTGACAATTTCATCAAAGGTAAACTTTTCCTTACCCAGAGAAATTGGAACAATAATGTGCAAACTATGATCTTTAATTTTAATTGACAATAGAGCATGGAGCCAAGGTCATGGTTCAAAAAAGTATGAATAAGAGGTCCCTGCTGAGGCAAGAAGTATTTTGCCACAGATTCTGCCATAATTTTAGCTGTTGCGTTTCTATTCATTAGCATGGCTGACAAAGATCATAGTGTCTCTATATTATGCATATACTCACTGGATCCTCAATAGTCACATACTTTAGGGTGGCTTTGGACTACACATGGCACAAGCCATTCAGTGTTCAGAATGTCTTGCCATGCTCCCACTGTAAGTTTTCCATCACCTCCACACATTATGATTGTCACAGTGTACATTTTATAGGTGTGATTCAGTTTCCAGTGCAGGAGTGACATGGCAGAGTATTCTTACAGCCATTCAACTCCATAAGAATTATTGGGGGGCAGGGAACAGCTTACTATGGGAATGCTACCAGATCTCTAGCATTGAGATTGGTTCTGTGGCTCTGAGGTGAATGAGGAAAAGAGGGGATGCAGTCATAATAAGGGATTCATTGGTTATGGGTACAGACAGGGGATTCTGTGGATAGGAATGAGATTCCCAGATGGTATGGTGCCAGGGTCAGGGATGCCATGAATTGAGCCCACAACGGGGGGAGGGTGTGCAGCAATAAACCATGGTCCACATTGGTCCCAATAATATGAGCAGACGATGAGGTCCTGCAAAGTGAGTTCAGGGAGTTGGGTTACAAACAAGAGAAAATCTGCAGATGTTGGAAATCCAAGCAACACACACAAAATGATGAAGGGGCTCGGCCTGAAATATTGACTGTACTCCTTTCCATATGGCCTGCTAAGTTCCTTCTGCATTTTGTGTGTGTTTCAGGGAGTTAGGTGCTAAGTTAAAAGCCAGCACCTCCAAGGTGGTGATCTCAGGATTACTACCCATGACACATTGAGGCAAGTGTACTAATCATTGAGGTAAAAAATATAAAGATATTGAAGTTTAACTTGTGGCTTCGGAAATGATGCAGGAGGGAGAGCTTCAGTTTGTTGGATCACTGGGCTCTCTTCCACGGCAGGTGGGAGCTGTACAAATGGGCTGGACCTGAACTGCATGGGGACCGATGTCCTTGTGGGAAACTAGTACTGTTCAGGGAATTTGCATTGGAGCTGCAAGTGAGTGGGAGCCAGACTAGCAAAAGATCAAAGTCAAAAGTCAAAATAAATTTTATGATGGAAGTATATGTCACCAAATACTACCCTGAGATTTGTTTTCTTGTAGACATTCACACAAGAACAAAGCACAATAGAATGAAGGAAAAACTCCACACCAGCAGACTGATAAGTTGTGCAAGTACATAAGGAAACAAGTAAATAAATAAATAAAGCAGAACTTGTGTTGTAGAGTCCTTACAAAATGAGTCTAAAGGCTGTATTCAATGATCAGTTCATTGTTGTGGCGAGTAAAGTTGTCCATGCTGGTTCAGGTGTGATGGTTGTTTGCTTCCTTGGCCAGGGGGTCTCTGTTTTTCTCCCAAGCTTAGCTTTCTAAGCACTGCAGCTGCCACTTATAAAGATCAAATAGTGTGAGTTTTAACAACTATATTTGGCTTCTTTTTAAACAGACAACGCTGGCTAAGTTGCTTAGTTCAAGGAAGCTTGTAGCCAGATGGAGACAACTGTTCGGCATATCAATAGCTAATAAATAAGTTGGGAGTTTTATATACTCAAAGAAATTGGCTTTACATCCAAATCTCGTAACCAAAATTTTAAATATCAAATATTAATTGCCTAATAATAAAATCTAAAATTTGGGAGGGTGAGCCCCCCCTCCTTTTTAGATTTCTGTAAATACCTTTTGCAGACGACACAAAGGTTGGTGGTGTTGTAGATAGTGTAGAGGATTGTCAAAGATTGCAGAGAGACATTAATAGGATGCAGAAGTGGCAGATGGAGTTCAACCTGGAGAAGTGTGAGGTGGTACACTTTGGAAGGACAAACTCCAAGGCAGAGTACAAAATAAATGGCAGGATACTTGGTAGTGTGGAGGAGCAGGGGGATCTCGGGGTACGTGTCCACAGATCCCTGAAAGTTGCCTCACAGGTGGATAGGGTAGGTAAGAAAGCTTGTGGGGTGTTAGCTTTCATAAGTCAAGGGATAGAGTTTAAGAGTCGCGATGTAATGATGCAGCTCTATGGTTAGGCCACACTTGGAGTATTGTGTCCAGTTCTGGTCACCTCACTATAGGAAGGATGTGGAAGCATTGGAAAGGGTACAGAGGAGATTTACCAGGATGCTGCCTGGTTTAGAAAGTATGCATTATGATCAGAGATTAAGGGAACTAGGGCTTTACTCTTTGGAGAGAAGGAGGATGAGAGGAGACATGATAGAGGTGTACAAGATAATAAGAGGAATAAGTAGAGTGGATAGCCAGCGCCTCTTCCCCAGGGCACCACAGCTCAATACAAGAGGACATGGCTTTAAGGTAAGGGGTGGGAAGTTCAAGGGGGATATTAGAGGAAGGTTTTTTACTCAGAGAGTGGTTGGTGTGTGGAACGCACTGCCTGAGTCAGTGGTGGAGGCAGATACACTAGTGAAGTTTAAGAGACTACTAGACAGGTATATGGAGGAATCTAAGGTGGGGGCTTATATGAGAGGCAGGGTTTGAGGGTCGGCACAACATTGTGGGCCGAAGGGCCTGTACTGTGCTGTACTATTCTATGTTCCAGGTTCTATGTTCTAACCTAGGATTTTTTGTTCTGCCATATACATGAGGAAATTTTTGAATCAACATTATCAAAAAAAGATTTTGGGATAAAAATTGGAACCGATTGAAATACATATAGAAATTTGGGCAAAATAATCATCTTAATAGCATTAATCCGACCAATCAAAGGCAAAGAAATTGGTGACCATTTAGTAAACAAAAGTTTAATCTGATCAATTAAAGGTAAAAAATTAGCTTTAAATAAGTCTTTATACTTTTTCGTAATTATTATCCCTAAATATATAAATGAGTCAGTAACTAATTTAAATGGTAAACGTCCATAAATAGGTACCTGCTTATTTAGGGGAATAATTCACTCTTATTAAGATTCAATTTGTAGCCAGAAAAATTACTAAATTGAGCCAACAAAGCTAGAATAGCAGGAATTGACTTCTCCGGATTAGAGATGTATAACAGCAAATCATCTGCATATAGTGATAATTTATGTATTTCGTTTCCCCGGGTAATACTAAAAATATTGGGCGAGTCACGGATAGCAATTGCTAAAGGTTCAAGGGCGATATTAAATAGTAAAGGACTAAGAGGGCATCCTTGCCTAGTACCACAAAAAAGACGAAAAAGGGGAGATCTTTGATTATTAGTACAAACCGAGGCTACCGGGGAGTAATATAACAATTTAATCCAAGATATAAATGTCAAGCTAAAATTAAATTTCTCAAGCACACTAAATAAATAAGGCCATTCGACTCTGTCAAAGGCTTTCTCAGCATCTAATGAGATAATACAGTCCGGGGTAATAAGTGAAGGTGTATAAACGATATTCATTAACCTCCTAATATTAAAGGATGAATAACGATTTTTAATAAATCCGGTTTGATCCATAGATATAACTTGAGCTAATACCTTCTCTAACCTAGTTGCTAAAATTTTTGAATCCACATTCAAAAGAGATATCAGTCTGTATGATGCACAATCAGTAGGATCTTTATTCTTTTTAAGAATTAAGGAGATAGAGGCTTCATAAAATGATTGTGGTAATTTACCTAAACTGATTGCTTCTTTGAATATTCTAGACAACCTCGGAGAGAGAATAGAGGAAAAGAATTTTAAGAATTCCACTGTAAACCCGTCCGGACCGGGTAAATCTTGAAAGTAATTCATTACAAGGGTCTTCTTTGGGTTCGGTTTTAGGAACTTCGCTTCCTTTTACTTCTTCTAAATTGTATAAACAAATGAATAATCCAATAGTTAAGCATACTTTACGTATATGGTTTCAATTTCGAAGATTCTTTGGGTTTAATCAATTTATTTTAGCAAGTCCTATTATATCTAATTTCCTTTTTTAACCTTCCATTATGGATCAAGCTTACTTTGATTGGAAAACCAAAGGTATAGTATGTTTTCGTGATTTATTTTTGGATAATTGTTTCATGGCTTTTGATCAACTTTCTAATAAATATAACTGACCCAGATCTCACTTTTTTAGATATCTGCAGATTAGAAACTTTTTAATTACTGTTTCTCCTAATTTTCCACACTCATATCCAATGGATACTTTGGAAAAAATTTTAGATCTAAACCTCCCTCAGAAAAGTGTTGTAGCAATTATTTGTAATATAATTTTGAATTTATGTCCTGATGTTTCCAATAAGATTAAAGCTGATTGGGAAAGAGAACTTAAGATTATTATACCGATCGAAAAATGGAAAAAAATTCAGTTGGTTAATTCATCCTCTATATGTGCTAAACATGTGTTGATACAGTTTAAAATAGTGCACAGGGCTCATATGTCCAAATATAAACTATCTTGTTATTAATCTTATATTAATCCTATATGTGATAGATGTCATTTTGAGATAGCCTCTTTAACTCACATGTTTTGGTCATGTCCTTTGTTGGAAAAATATTGGAAAGATATTTTTGATGTTATTTCAACGGTTTTGAATACAGACTTACAACCTCATCCAATTACTGCTATTTTTGGATTACCAATGATAGACTCAAGTTATTTAATCTCTTCAGCACGCCGGATGATTGCATTTCTTACTTTAATGGCTAGAAGATCCATTTTGCTGAATTGGAAAGAGATTAACCCTCCTACTGTATTTCACTGCTTTTCACAAACTATGTTGTGTTTGAATTTGGAAAAAATTAGAAGTGTGGTTTATGACCCTTCCATTAAATTTGAAAAAACTTGGAGGCCATTCATTCAGCATTTTCATATGATGTAATTTGACCATTTCCAAACTTATTTTATTTCTCTGTACTGCTGGTTGAGAGGAATGGAGTCGTCGACACTAAGGTTTTCTTCTCTTCCATTTTGACGTTGTTAGAATTGCCCAAGTCTTTTAGCTTAGTTGACTAATTCTGTTTAGTTTTTTTTTGGGAGTGGGGTTTTTTTTTTCTATTTTTTTTTCTTTTTCATGATTTTTCTCCAGTTTTTTTTTGTCCTGTATTATTCATTGTTATCCTACACGATTGGAAGTTTTGTCAACTTATACCATTTGGTCTTATAATTACTCATTTTAAGGACAACAATGTATCTCCAACTATTTGTATTATTGCTATCTTATGTTTATGAAACTAATAAAAAGATTCACGAGAAAGAAATTGGCTTTACAACATTAATTGTGGATAGCTGGGATATGTGTCTCCAAGAAGCTTTTAGACCATTTGTGTAAAAAGGGCATCTGAGGAAATATATAAGTATGAAATCACCCAAGTGGAAGAAAAAGGGTGTAAATGTAAACTATAGTTCAGGTTGATTAGGAGTGAGGTAAAATAAACATGGGGTGAACCAGCATTCATTTTCCTACCTTCAGTTTCTGCGAAAGACGATTCATCATCTGCATCATTGATGTGTCTTTTTAGTTTATAAGAATTGCACCTGTGTTTTGGAAATCCTTTGTGTTTTAGAAACACTTTCTTATTTGGGAATGTTTTATAAGATAGAAATTCTCTGAGTGTTAAGCAATGTTGTTTGGATTTAAACTTGTGCCACTGAAAATAAATGAATTGTGTTTTAAACTACTTCGTTAGCTAGAAATATCTTCCCCTTAATGGGGAGGGTGGGGAACCCACCCCTCAAATAGTGGGTATTAGTGACTACATTTGGAGAATAAACGGGCCAGTGAATTGGCTTTTGAAGATTGGGTCTTGGTTGTCCGTCATTTCCGACGATGATGTAAACTTGTGCAGGAGGAGTTTTACAGTGAAAAAGCTTTTGCGCTGGGACAGTTCCACTCTCTCAGCCTCAAAAATCTTGGTCCAATGGTACAAAAAATTGTCATGATGGGAGACTTCCTTGGTTGCAGCGTTTGGCCATGACGCCTTCAGCGCCTTGTCATGCCCTTCGCTCTCCACGAAGTACTGCAGCACCGCCTTCTTGACCATTGGATCTTGTAGCTGATCTCATCTGCCCAGTCTGCCAGAACTGGTTTCACCTGCTGGGGTAGACATATCCCTATCTCGCCAGGGTTGGAGGTTCCCAGCTACCCTCAGCTAGTTTAGCCCACCTGTAGCAGCAGTGTGCCCGGGTGTGGCCACTGTCACATGCAAACAGTTACTTGGAGCCACAGGTGAGAGCTGGGTGGCAATTGTGGATCAAAGTCGGATGAGCTTCTCCTGAGCGGAGCACAACAAGCCTGCCACCAGAGGAGCCACCCCTCCTTGAACACCCCAAACACCCAGGAGTATGGGAAGATTGGGTAGTTATAATTATAGTTAGTGAGGGATATTTATATCTGACAAAGCTTAAGGTCTTCATCTGAGTTTGGAACTTCAGTCAGCAAATCCAATAGCATTATAGTTGGCACCCAAAGTGGTCACATTATACCATAAGTATAGTTTTGAAAAGAATTATTATTTAGCATAGTCCAACTCCTGGAGCTCTTGACAAGTGCAATGGCCCTGTACTTAGTACTATCAAATGACTGACATACTGGTTCTGGTAGTGCGCAAGTCAATATAATAAAAGTCTTAATCATGAAAGTCTTAATAATATAGCAGAAGTATTGGATAATACCACAACTGCTTCTCAAATATTTTATTCTTCAAGTACCAAACTCCGCTGTATAACCAACTGGACTTGGACCATCGCAGTTTGTACCAGATTTATCAATAATACATGCCCGGAGACAACAAAATGGCCCATTTTTAGATAGAAATGGTAGGGACCATGTGTTTATGTGATAGAACCTGATGACCCATATCTTAATCCTGATCCTTGGGGACATCATGTATTCATTCCAGACACACATAAGGTAGCGCCCGCCTCAGCAAACCCTAGAGGTACTAATAAAATCTGGAGAACAGATGCTTGGGAACATGCACTAGAATTACTAAAAAAAGATTGACTATGGCCAGTAAAAGAAGAATCCTGAGACAGGAAGCCATTGCAGCTTCCCCAGTGCAAACTCCCCATCAAGTTTTTGGACCTTTGACTATTCAAAGTTTGCAGGTAGTATGCACACATCTCCAGTTGATGCTGAAGGAATTCTGAAGTAGCTACTTCAGAATGCTGGGAGGTTACAGGCCTTCTGGGCCAGTCATACTCTCCAGCATATTCAGCAATTCTCATTAATGTTATTAGGGCAGCATAGTAATGTAATGGTTAGCACAACATTTCACAGTACTAATTCTTTAAGGAGTTTGTACATTCTCACCATGACTGCATGGGTCTCCCCTGAATTCTCCATTTTGCTCCCACGGTCCAAAGACACACATTTGGTAGGTTAATTGGTCATTGTAAATGGGGGGTTGCTGGGTGACACAGCTCAAAGGGCCAAAAGGGCCTAATCCACATTGTATCACAATAATTAATTAAATAGATTTCCCATAGCCTAAATACCACCTTCACACGAGTGTGGAAATCCGTATCAGATGTACGTGATTCATAAAGAAATAAATGTTGGAGATGTACGTGGAGGACTTGGTACTGTATTGAGTAAAATAGTCAAAAGCCAGGGCTTAATAACAGTTTATAAGATTGTCGAAGAAATGGCAAGGGCAGACGGAGATCCATTTCATTCTGTAATGTTACCCCTTTATCCCAGTGAAAATCTCTGTGCCATTCATCAATACCCAATACATGAATGATTTCAAGTTGTTGAAGAGGTCCTGCACACCGACATGATGGTAGCAGGATTACTGCTTGTTCCCACACGAGGGCAACATGGTGCCAGCAGAGGCTCCCCCCCTTTTCCCTCTAAAGGGAATGTAGGGTCAGAAACAAAGTCATCAAAGCAACTCAAAGGATAACATTCACAGCATTCTACAGCATCCCCTCAGCAGGGAAGTCTGAACCAACAAACCAAACAAGTTCCCTGGAGGCCACCTCCCTAAGGAAGAGATACTCACTCACTTTGATGGCTAGACATCAAATCATGACCATTAGCTTCATCCCTTTTCTTCGCAGAAGAAAGTCTTAGACCAAGATACCCCTGGGACAGAGGGAATATTCAGAGGCCCCGTCATTATTCTGGAGAAGAGTATGAAGCTGAGCACACCGTGAGGCCTGTTTCATCCTTCACCCTCTAAGTATACAAATGGACAAGGCACATCCAAAATCTGCACTCCAACCTCTGCAGCTCAGGGAAGGCAAACTGTAAAGAAGGGGAAGGTCAATGGTAATGTAATAGAAACCACACAGGAGAATTTCAGTGACGGCTCTACTCAAAATATTCCAGCTGATGAATAGGATACAGGTAAATCCAGTCTCGTCTTCCCACGTGTCAAAGCTTGTAGTTTATTGGAAAAATTCAACGCTGCTATTTTGATACAGGTACGGACATTTCAATGCTAAATTCTTATATTATTCAGGGCGATAAACTAGCGGAGCCACACACACAAAATGTTGGAGGAACTCAGCAGGGAAGGCAGCATCTATGGAAATGAATAAACAGTCAACATTTTGGGCTGAGACCTGAGGCTGGAAAGAAAGGGGGGAGATATCAGAATAGGAAGGTGTGGGGGGAGGGTAAGGAGTACAAGGTAGAAGGTGAAAAGAGAAGTCAGGTGGTGGGGAGGCGAGGATGAAGTAATAAGCTGGGAGGTGGAAAAGGCAAAGGGCTGGAGAAGAAGATAGCTGTTAGGAGAGTGGAGTTTTAATGGAGCTGGAGTGCTGGACAAAGTAGCCCCCAATCTATGTCAAATCTCACCAATGTAAAGCAGGCTGCTTTGGAAGCACTGGATACAGTGGACGACCCTAACAGATTTTCAGGTGGAGTATTGCCTCACCTGGAAGAACTGGGGCCCGGAATGGAGGTGAGAGAGGAGGTAAATGGACAGGTGTAGCACTTTGGCCACTTGTGGGGATAAATGCCGGGAAGGAGATTGGTGGGGAAAGACAAATGGACAAAGGAATCATGAAGGGAGTGATTTCTGTGGAAAGCAGAGAATGAGCGAGGGGAGGTAAAGATGTGTTTGATGGCAGGGTCCCATTGAAGATGATGATGAAGTTGTGGAGAATTATGATTTGGATATGAAGGTTTATGGGGTGGTAGGTGAGGACAAAAGGAACTCTATCCCTGTTAAGGTGGCAGGAAGATAGGGTGAACGTGGATGTCCAGGAAATGGAGGAGATGCAGGTGAAGGCAGCATTGATGATGGAGGAAGGGAAACACCATTCTTTGAAGAAGGAAGACATCCCTGATGTCCTGGAATGGAAAGCCTCATTTTGGGACTCGATGCATTGGAGTTGAAGGAGCTGAGAAAAAGGAATAGCATTTTTACAGGAGGCAGTGTGGGATGAGGTATAGTCAAGATAGCTGTGGGAATCAGTTGGTTTATAAAAGATATTGGTAGATAGTGCATCTCCATTGATAGGACAAACTATGGCAGCCAACAGGAAAATTATAATTGTGTGCATACATCGAAATGCACAAGAGTGCCCAATTTATAAAGCTCCCATACGGATATATGGGATTAAAGTTTTTACACTAGCTTGCTCGAGATTGTAACAAACTAGCACATACTGTACAACAGAAACTTCCTGTTGGATACATACTAAACCGAACAACCAATGCAACTACACCAAATGAATGAAATACACCGACATATTCAGAAACAGCTTAACTGTCATCAGGATAAAACAATTAGAGCAAAATTGAAACATATTTTGTGCAAATATTTCAACCACATACATTAATATCTTAACCAGGAATAATAGTATATTCCAAAACATTGAGGAAAGCAATCCCTGCGGGAAACTGTAAACGCCCTTGAAAAACAGGGTGTTTTGAGAAAGAACCTTCTCGGTTTACCTTGCCCATGTACTTCATAGCCAAATCTGATGGGTGATGGTGATTACATTGTCCTGAATAAACACAGAAATTAATTCAGTCCAGCAACAGACATTACTACAAATACTGACTCCTATAAGTATAAATCCTGCATAGATCTAGCTGATGGCTTCTGGTCACACTCACTTTCTGAAAGTAACAGACAGAGGCTATGTAATTAATATTAAAAAATCTCAACTCTCATACAGAAATATATTTCCTAGGTATGACAATTACCAATCAGGGACATAGTTTAGCCCCTGAATTTAGACAGAAGGTCACTCAGATGGGTTATCCAAAGACTCTCAAAATCCTTACAACTAACCCTTCTCATATTGAATTATGTTCGAACTTTCATACCTGACAATGCTCAGTTGTTAAAACTGTTATACGATCTCTGCTGAACACCACTGGTCACTGAGCTCCAGGCAGAGTACTCTCAGTCTAGAACCACCCCATGCATTCTATAGGCAAGCCAATTCTGAATGCACACAGTCAAATTTCCCTGGATCCCATGCCTCCTGAATTCCTGAATGAATAGGGTTCATAAGGATCCTCACCAAGATAAAATCCATATGCACCACATCCCCAGCTCAACCAATGTGCTTTATCACATCCTTGAAGAATTCAATCAGGCTTGTGAGGTATGACCTGCCCCTACAAAACCTTGATGACAATCCACAATGATACTTTGCTTCTCCAAATGTTCATAAATCCTGTCTCCAACAATCTTCTCCAATAATTTGACCATCACTGAGGTAAGACTTGCTGGTCTATAACCTACTCCCTTTTTTTTGAAAAAAAGGAATAACATTTGCCGCTCTCCAATCATCTGGTACCGCTCCCTTGTCGTAGTGAGGAAGCAGAAACCATCGCCAAGTATACAGCAGTCTCTCGCCTTGCTTCCCAATGTAACATGGAGTGTATCCCATCCACCTCCAGGGACTTAACTAGCCTAATGTTGCTTTAAAGGTTCCAGCACATTCTCTTTCTTAATGTCATCATGTTCTGGTGTATCAGCCTGTTTATGCTGTCCTCACAATTATCAAATTCCCTCTCACTGGTAAATAGTGAACAGAAGTATTCATTGTGGACCTCCTTCAACTCCAGGCATATGGTTCCTCTTATATCCCTAATCAATCTTACCCTAAACCTTAAGGAAGCTTCCTAAACCTTAAGTAAAGTTTGTTCTTCCTCTTGACTAGATGTTTCACATTTCTTGTCAAGCGTTTTTCCTTCACCCTGCCTCATTGGGACAAATCGACCAGAATCCCTTTCTGCTGCTGTGATACTATCTCTGATTAGTAATGCCAGTCCCTCACCTCTATTAATGCCCTTCCTGTCATTTTTGAAGCATCTATCCCTGGAACATCCAGCAACCATTCCTGCCCTTGTGACAGCCAAGTCTCTGTAATGGTCAAAATGTCATAGATTCATGTGCACTTCCGTGCTCTAAGTTCATCACCCTTGTTTCTTATACTTCCTACATTAAAATAGACACACTTCAACTCATCCCACTGACTACAATTTTGCCCTACCAACTGCCTATCCTCCCTCACAGTCTCTCTAGACATTTCATTTACTTCTACACCAATTGCCCCCTCCACTGACCTGCAGTGACTATAAAAAGTATTCACCCCCCCCCCCCCACTTTGGAAGTTTTCATGTTATGTTGTTTTACAACTTTGAATCACAGTGGGTTTAATTTGGCTTTTTTTGACACTGATCAACAGAAAAAGACTCTTTTGTGTCAAAGTGAAAACAGATCTCTACAAAGTGATCTAAATTAATTACAAATATAAACCACAGAACTCTGCCGTCTTCATCAGGGATGATGCCTAGGCATGTCAAAGCAGAAACCTGTTTGGTTGAAGATTAACCAATCATGAGGGACAGAAGATGTGGGTATATATACCACTGGACTAGACATGTCTAGGCATCATCCCTGATGAAGATGGCAGAGTTTGTCATCGGTTTGTTTATCGGTAAAAATTGATACCTGCACCCGGCTGCAAGCCCGAGAAGAGTTTATTCATCATATACACCGGGAAAGCACTAGATCCTTTCTTTTATTCAGATAACTTCAAAGAACATTGTGGACTTCAGAAAGGGTAAGATGAGGGAACACACACTAGTTCTCATGGAGGGATCAATAGTGGAAAGAGTGAGCAATTTCAAGTTACAGGGTGTCAACATCTCTGAGGATCTATCCTGGACCCAACATATTGATGCACTTACAAGGAAGGCATGGCATCAGCTATACCTCATTAAGAATCTGAGGAGACTTAGTGTATCACCAAAGATACTCACAAATTTCTACAAATTAACCATGGTGAGCATTCTAACTGAATGCATCACCTTCTGGTATGGGGAGGGCAGGGGTGGTGGGGAACGAAATACACTGCACAGAGTTGTAAATTTAGTTCCATCATGGACATTAGCTTCCGTAGCCCATGATGGAACTAAGTTCATTTTCAAGGAACAATTCCTCAAAAAGGCGGCATCCATCATTATGGACCCCCGTCACCCAGGTCATGCCTTGTTCTCACTGCTACCATCAGGAAGGAGGTACAGAAGCCTGAAGACACACATTCAGTGATTCAGGAACAGCTTCTTCCCCTCTGCTATCTGATTTCTGAATGGACATAGAACCCATGAACACTACCTCACTACTTTTTTATTTTAATATTTGCACTGCTTATTTAATATAACTATTCAATAGAACATAGAAAACCTACAGCACAATACAGGCCCTTCGGCCCACGAAGCTGTGCTGAACATGTCCCTACCTTAGAACTACCTAGGCTTTACCCATAACCCTCTATTTTTCTAAGCTCCATGTAGCCACCAGAAGTCTCTTAAAAGACCCTATCATTTCCACCTCCACCACCCCCGCCGGCAGCCCATTCCACACACTCACCACTCTGTGCATAAAAAACTTACCCCTGACAACTCCTCTGTACCTACTTCCAAGCACCTTAAAACTATGCCCTCTCGTGCTAGCCATTTCAGCCCTGGGGAGAAGCCTCTGACTATCCACACAATCAATGCCTCTCATTATTTTGTACACCTCTATCAGGTCACCTCTCATCCTCCATCGCTCCAAGGAGAAAAGGCTGAGTTCACTCAACTTATTCTCATAAGGCATGCTCCCCAATCCAGGCAACATCCTTGTAAGTTTCCTCTGCACCCTTTCTATGGTTTCCATGTCCTTCCTATAGTGAAGCAACCAGAATTGAGCACAATACCTCAAGTAGGGTCTGACCAGGGTTCTATAGAGCTGCAACATTACCTCTTGGCTCTTAAACTCAATCCCATGATTGATGAAGGCCAATGCACCGTATGCCTTCTTAACCACAGAGTCAACCTGTGCAGCAGCTTTGAGTGTCCAATGGACTCAGACCCCAAGATCTCTCTGATCCTCCACACTGCCAAGAGTCTTAGCATTAATGCTAAATTCTGCCATCATATTTGACCTACCAAAATGAACCACCTGACACTTATCTGGGTTGAACTCCATCTGCCACTTCTCAGCTGAGTTTTGCAACCTAACAATGTCCCGTTGTAACCTTTCACAGCCCTCCACACTATCCACAACACCCCCAACCTTTGTGTCATCAGCAAATTTACTAACCCATCCCTCCACTTCCTCATCCAGGTCATTTATAAAAATCACAAAGAGTAGGGGTCGCAGAACAGATCCTTGAGGCACACCACTGATCACTGGCCTACTCTGTGCCTTCTGTGGGCAAGCCAGTTCTGGATCCACAAAGGGTCCCCTTGGATCCCATGCCTCCTTAATTCCTCAATAAGCCTTGCATGGGGTACCTTATCAAATGCCTTGCTAAAATCCATATGCACTACATCTACGGCTCTACCCTCATCAATGTGTTTAGTCACATCCTCAAAAAATTCAGTCAGGCTCATAAGGCACGACCTGACTTTGACAAAGCCATGCTGACTATTCCTAGTCATATTATGCCTCTCTAAATAGAGCTGCCCTGCCATTTTGCTCTGGTGAGTGTCGCTGCTGAGGCTGGCCGCGTGTATGCGTCGGGCTGTTGCGTCCCAATTTCCATGATAGCGGATTGGCTCTCGGGTGGAAGGAAGCCTGTTGATTTTGGCGAGTGAGAAATTTTATACGAATATATAACCCTGAACTTTGCCTGTATTCTGTAAGTTAGCGCATTTTAATTCGATTTAGCCAAAAAAAGTGTTGCTGTAATGCACCGTTTGCGCTAATTGAAGGTCACAGACAGACAGACAGAGCATGGGAGTTTTAGTAGTATATAGATTATATCAGTAAGTTTGAAAGATGACAGAGAAAACTTCCAATGACATTGCCGGGACATGAGGGTTGTGAGTTATAGGGAAATGGTAAAAGCAAACAGGCATTTTCCACTGAAATTGGGTGAAACTAGAACCATAGGTCATTGGTCATATAGTGATTTGAGCCCAGCCCTTGAGGAACACCACTCGCCCCAGCAGCCAAACAGAAAAGGCTCCCTTTATTCCCACTCTTTGCCTTCTTTTTGTCAGCCAGTCATCTCTCTTCTAGCTCTTCCTTATGCTCCTTCCTCACTACCCTATAACTCTCAAGAGCCCTGTCTGAAATTTACTTCCTAATCATCAAATGTGCTTCTTTCATTTTCTTGTGCATTCCACCTCTCTTGTCAACTGTAGTTCCTTTCACCTACCATCCTTTCCCTGAGAATTTCCTCGAGTAAACGGGTGGACTACTCTCATAATCTTATAGACTTCTATCAGTTCTTCCCTCGAACTTCACCACACCAGAAAAATACTGTCCAACTCTCCTTACAGCTCACACACTCTATTCTAGGCACCATCCTGGTAAATCTCTATTGCACCCTCTTCAAACCATACAGCACAGGTCAGACCATTTGGCTCATGATATTCTGCTGATTCTGGTGCCAATTTATATTAAATATCCTCTTCCCGTTCATCATCTTTTTCCCTCCATTCTCTTCTTACTCATGTGCCTATCTAAAAGCCTCTTCAACTCCAGCAAACTGCCTAGCAACCCATTCCAACAACTATCATGCTCTGCCTAGAAAAAATGCCCCACAGGTATCTTTTAAACCACCCCTGCCTTACCTTGAAAACTCATCCTCTGGTGTTTGACATTTCCACACTGGAGAAAAGATTCTAGCTGTCTCATACTTTTAAAAGCATTTATCAGGTCTCCCCTCTGCCTCCGATGCTTCAGGGACAATAATCCAAGTCTGTCCGAACTGCCTTCATTGTTCATACCCTCTAATCTAGGCAGCATCCCAGTAAACCTGCATTTTTCCGTCCTCTGTACAATGGGGTGACCAGAACTGTGTACAATACTCCAAGTGCGCTCTAACTAAAGTTGCATTTAGCTGCAGCATTGCAGGATCTGGGAATATAGGTCCTTAATTCGCTGAAGATTGGCCTTCATAAATCAAAGTATTGAATACAGGAGATGGGATGTTGTGTTTAAATAGTATAAGGCACTGGTGAGGCCTGGTTTGGAGGATTGTGTGCAGTTTTGATAACCTACCTACAGGAAAGGTGTAGATCAGGTTGAAAGAGCGCAGATAAAATTGACAAGGATGTCGCCGGGTCTGGAGGACCTGAGTTATCGGGAAAGATTGAACAGGTTCAGACTTTGTTCCCTGGAACATAGAAGACTGAGAGGAGGTTTGATAGAGGTGTACAAAATTATGAGGGATAGTGATAAGGTAAATGCAAGCAGGCTTTCTCCACTGAGGTTAGGTGGATGAACACGAGGGTAAACTTCTTCACTCGGAGTGACGTGAGAGTGCAAGTGGTGCATGCAAACTCGATCTCAATGTTCAGCACAATTTAGACAGGTAGATGGATGGTAGGGGTCCCCGGTGCAGGTCGATGGAAGTAGGCAATTTAAATGGTTTTAGCATGGACTAGATGGGCAGAATGGTCTGTTTCTATGACTCTATGACTTCCTAACTCCTATATTCATCATCCCTTCTGACATGCAATATGCCTTCATTACCACATTATCCACTTGTGTAGCCAATTTCAGTGCACTATGGACTTGGGCCCAAGATGCCTCTGTACTTCAGTGCTATTAAAGGGGTCTACCATTAACTATATACTTTCTCCTTGATGATGGTTGTTGAAAGGCTCAAGAGTGTGGGTGTGGAGTCTAAGACTGGAGGATACAGCCTCAGAATAGAGGGGTGTTCTTTTAGAAGGGAGATGAGGAGGAATTTCTTTAGCCAAAGAGTGGTGAATCTGTGGAATTCATTCCCACAGGCAGCTGTGGAGGCCAAGTCATTGGGTTTCTTTAAGGGATCCCCAGTAGTTAGGTCTCTGGCGCTAATTCTGCCTCTGTGGTTCAGGAGGGAAGGGAGAAGAAGAGGCCGGCTGCAGTGATGGAGGATTCATTGGCTGGGGCAACGGGGGATTCTGTGGCTGAGTATGAGATTCCAGGAAGCTATGTTGCCTTCCAGGTGCCAAGGTCAGGGACATGTTAGATTGAACCCGTGGCATTTTTAAGTGTGAGGGTGAGCAGGCAGATATCGTAGTACACGTCATTATCAATGACACAGGTAGGAACAGTGGTGAGGTCCTGCAAAGTGAGTTCCAAGAGTTAATTTAAAGGAACGTTGTAACCTCAGGACTGCCACCCGTGCCACATGCTGATAACCTGCCAACCGGGATGTCTTTGGACTGTAAGAGGAAACCGGAGCAGCCGAGGAAACCCCCACGGTCACGGGAAGGATGTACAGACTCCTTACAGGTGGACAGAAGCCACAGGGAGGTGGTCACCCCTGGGTTACAGCAGGCAGGTAACTGGGTGACTGTCAGGAGAAGGAAGGGGAAATATGCAGCCAGTCCAGAGTGCCCCTGTGACCATTCCCTATGCCACTTTGGATATTGTTGAGGGGGTAACCACAGTGATCAGGTCTCTGGTACTGAATATGGTGCCGTGGCTCAGAAGTGAAGAAGCAGAGATAGGAGATTCCATTGTCAGAGGAATAGAGTTAAGATCCTGTAGATGTGATAGTGACACCCGGTTGGTATGTTGCCATGCAGGTGCCAAGGTCAGGGATGTGTTGGATCGGATCCATGACATTCTCAAGGGTGAGGATGAGCAGCCAGAAGTCTTGGTACATATTGGCACCAATGACATAGGTAGGAAAGGTGAGGAAATCCTGATGAGAGATCTTATGGGAGCTAGGTAGAAAGCTGGAAAGCAGGACTTCCAGGGAAGTAATCTCCGGATTGCTGCCTGTATCACACACCAGTGAGGGTAAAGAATAGGACAATTTTGCAGATGAATGCATGGCTGAGAAACTGGTGCAGTGGGCAAAGTTCAGATTTCTGGATCATTGGGATCTCTTCTGGGAAAGGTATGACCTGTACAAAAGGAACAGGTTACACTCGAACCTGAGGGCGGACCAATAGCCTTGCGGGCAGGTTTACTGAAGCTGTTCAGCAGGGTTTAATCTAATTTGGCGCAGGATGGGCACCGAAGTGATCGGGCTGAGAACAGGGTAGTTGGTTCACAAGCAGAGGCAGTATATAGTGAGGCTGCCGCCAAGGAGAGGCTGATGATAGGGCAAAGGTGCAGTCAATGGGATGAGTTGCATTGTCAAAGAAGGATAAAATCGAATAGGGTGATGAATACGGAACTGAAGGCGTTATATTTGAATGCACATAGTATATGGAATAAGGTAGATGAACTTGTAGCACAGTTACAGATTGGCATGTAAGAGGTTGTGAGCATCACTGAATCATAGCCAAAAGAATATTATAGCTAACGTCCAAAGATACACATTGTATCGGAAGGACAGACAGGTAGGCAGAGGGATTGGGGTGGCTCTGTTGGCAAAAAATTAAATCAAGTCATTAGAAAGAGGTGACATGGGATCAGGAAGTGTAGAATCGTTGTAGGTAGCGCTAAGCAACTGCAAGGATAAAAAGACCCAGATGGGAGTCCTCCTCTGAACAGTAGGAAAGATGTGGGCTACAAATCACAATGGGAGATAGAAAGTGCATGTCGAAAGGGCACTATCACAATAGTCATAGGGGATTCCAGTATGCAGGTAGAATGGGAAAATCAGGTTGGTGCTGGGTACCAAGAGGGGAATTTGTAGAGTGCCTTTGAGATGGTTTTTCAGAGCAGCCCATAGCTGAGCCCGCTGGAGGATCAGGTACTCTGGATTGGGTTGTGGAACAAACTGGAATTGATTAGAGCTTAAAGTAAAGGAACCCCTAAGGAAAAGTGATCATTACATGATAGAATTCACCCTTGGTACATAGAAGATTGAGCAGAGATTTAAAAGAGGTATGCAAAATCACGAGGGATACAGACAGGGTAAATGCAAGCAGGCACTTTACACTGAGGTTAGGTCAGCATACAACTAGAGGTCATGGGTTAAGGGTGAGGTGTGAGAAGTTTAAGGGGAACATGAGAGGAAACTTTTTCACTCAGAGGGTCGTAAGAGTGTGAGAGTATGAATGAGCAGCCAGTGCAAGTGGTGCATGCAAGCTTGACTTCAAAATTTAAGAGAGGCTTGGAGGTATATACAGTAGATGGTAGGATTTGGAGGGATATAGTCCAGGTGCAGGTCAATGGGAGTAGGCAGTTTAAATGATTTGACACAGACTAGAAGCTCCAAAGGGTCTATGTTAGTGCTGCACATTTCTATGACTCTGTGACTCTAATTGATTAGGGAGCTTAAGGTAAAAGAACACTTAGGAGAAAGTGATTATACGATGACAGAATTTGCACTGCAGTTTAAGAGGGAGAAGCTAACATCAGATGTTTCAGTATTACAGTGAAGTAAAGGGAATTATGGAGGCATGAGAGAGGAGCTGGCCAAAGTTGATTGGAAATGTACACTAGTAGTGATGATGGCAGAACAGCAAAGGCTGGAGTTTCTGGGAGAAGTTCAGATGGCGAAGGATAGATGCATCACAAAGTTGAAGAAGTATTCTAAAGGGAGGATGATGCAACTGTGGTAGACAAGGGAAGTTAAAGAGAGTATAAAAGCAAAAATGGGGGAATATAATATAGCAAAAATCTGTGTGAAGTTAGAGGACAGGGAACCTTTTAAAAAAAAACAACAGAAGGCAACTAACCTCCAAAAGGACCACAATCTTGTCGTGGTTTGGAGGCTTGCATGCCTCAGTGACCTGAAGAGCTATATTGGCTAGAGTCAGGGCCTTGTGCTATGGCTCTTGGTAGGGTCACCCATGCCAAACAGGTCAAAGGGTAGAGGCCAGATTAAGAGAGGTCCACCAATCTTCCAGATATGGGGGTTCAACTCAAGGCAGATAACCCAGACTGCTTAAAAAATTGTTATGGAAACAACAATGAAGTACCCTTTTACATCTATGTACAATAGTATGGACAGACAGAGATGGAGAACCTTCATTGTTGTCCTAAACTCCAGTGGCGTAATGGGCAGTAAGATAAGAAAGCTACTAAAAAAGCTATAAGATGAGAAAATATGAAATATGAAGGTAAACTAGTCAATGATATAAAAGAGGATACCAAAAGTTTTTCAGATTTATGAAGAGTAAAAGAGAGGCAAAAATGGATATCAGTTGTTGGAAAATCTCACTAGAGCGGTAGTACTGTGTGACAAAGAAATGGTGGACAAACTTAATAGTTATTTTGCACCAGTCTTCACTGTGGAAGACACTAGAAGTATGCCAGAAATTTGAGACTGTTGGGGGCAAAAGTGGGTGTAGTTGCAATTACTAAGGAGGTGTTTGGGAAGCTGAAAGATCTAAAGGTAGATAAGTCACCTGGACCAGGTGAACTACAGCTCAGGGTTCTGAAAGAGGTAGCTGAAGAGATTTTGGAGGCCTTAATAATGATCTTTCAAGAATCTGTTAGATTCTGGAATGGTTCTGGATGACTGGAAAAAATGAAAATGTCACCCATTCTTTAAGAAGGGAAGCAGGCAGAAAAAAGGAAATGATATGCCAGTTAGTCTGACCTCAGCGGATGGGAAGATGTTGGGGTCAATTATTAAGGATGTGGTTTGGAGTACTTGAAGGTACAGGATAAAATAAGCCAAAGTCAAATTGGTGGTGCGGTTCCCAGCAGGCCACACACGAATGCACACATGCAATCCAGGTTGTCATTCCACCAACTGAACTTTGGAGGGCAGCAATGACAGGAGCTGCCAGCCCCTAACAGAGCATAGATGCCACGCTACACAACCTCTGGTGTCCCCTCTCCTGAACTGTAGCACTACATCCAAGGCCACGCAGCTCCCCCATCTCCGTCACGCCAAACAAACAAGAGAAACAGGCATGCAGCATTTTATATCATTAATGTCCAACAGGGTCTTGTGATCACAAGAGAAATGTCCTAAGCAATCACCCACTGTTACACTGCACACCTCCTTTGTACACCAATTCCAATGTCTTCCTGTAGCAGCAGTAACGCGGACTGCATCA
Organism: Mobula birostris; assembly: GCF_030028105.1. Taxonomy (NCBI): domain Eukaryota; kingdom Metazoa; phylum Chordata; class Chondrichthyes; order Myliobatiformes; family Myliobatidae; genus Mobula; species Mobula birostris. Next base: position 107,078,477 of record NC_092371.1, on the reverse strand, counting down.
GATCCAGCTCCTCCGCCAACAAGCAGATTATTGACGGGGTGGGCCTGAAGTATCCAAGGTTCTTAAAGTCCAGAATTGTCTTCCAATTGTGAAAAAGGACAAAAACACCTCTGGTTGGACTCCAAGAAGTCACTGTGTCTAAATGCGCTGCCGTCTTACCAGAAGTGATGTGTTTGGGGTCACGTTTGTAAATGTAATGAAGATAGGTGTAAGGAATCAGGGGGTCTGTAGAAGGACTTAGACAGATTAGGAGAATGGGCAAAGGAGTCACAGATGAATACAGTATAGGGAAGTACATGGTCATGCACTTTGATAGAAGGAATAAAGGCATAGACTATTTTCTAAATGGGGAAGAACCTAAAAATTCAGCTGTACGAAGGGGCTTGGGAGTCCTTGTGCAGCATTCCCTAAAGGTTAACTTGCAGGTTGGTAAGGAAAGCATTCATTTCCAGAGAACTAGAATAGAATAGAAAAGCAAAAACGTAATGCTGAGGCATTGATCAGACCACATTTGGAGTATTGTGAGCAGTTTTGAGCCCCTTATCTGAGAAAAGATGTGCCAGCATTGAGAGGGTCCAAAAGAGGTTCACAAGAATGATTCCAGGAATGAAAGGGTTAATGTATGAGGAGCATTTGATGGCTCTTCTGTCCTCACTGGAGTTTAGGGCAATGAGGAGAAATCTCATGGAGAGGCCCAGATAGAGTGGATATATAGAGGATGTTTCCTATAGTGGGGGAGACCAGAGGGAACAGACTCAATGGAGGGACATCCACTTTGAACAGAGATGAAGAGGAATTTATTTAGCCAGTTGATAATGAATCTGTGGAATTCATCGCCACAGATGGCTGTGGAGGCCAAGTCATTGGGTATATTTAAAGCAGGGGTTGATAAGCTGATAGTCAGGGTGTCAAAGTTTACAGTGAGAAGGCAGATGAATGGGGTTGAGAAGGATAGAAATCAGCCAGGATGGCCTAATTCTGCTCTATGTCATATGGCTTTAGAGATGGATCTGAGAAGTAAGATGGGGTTGATAACATTTTGGGGTTCTACTATAATAGGTCCTCTAATAGTCACTGGGAATTAGAAAAGCAAATATGCAAGAAGAGTTCAAGAACACTAGCTTTTTCATAGTCATCGTCATCATTATCATCATCGTCAAGTGCTGTGTTGTATGGTATAAGTGATCATAGTCCATGACCTGGCAAATTTTCTTCAGAAGTGGTTTGCCATTGCCGCCTTCTGGGCAGTGTCTTTACATGACGGGTAACCCCAGCCATGATCGACACTCTCCAGAGACTGCCTGCCTGGCATCAGTGATCGCATAACCAGGACTTATGACATGAACCAGCTGCTCATCCGATCATCCACCACCTGCTCCCATGGCTTCACGTGACCCTGATCATGGAGGAGGGGTGGGGCTGAGCAGGTGCTATACCTTGCCCAAGGGTGACCTGCAGAGGGAAGGACTGCCTTACACCTCCTTTGGTAAAGACTCATCTTCACCCTGCCAACCATTTGTCATAGTGGGGGATCTTAATTTTCCTAACATGGAGTGGGACTTGCCATACTATTAAGGAGTTAGATAGGGCGTAGTATAAGTGCATTCAGGAAAGTTTCCTTAGACAAAATGTAGAGGGTCATACCAGAAGGAGGGGAAAGCTCGAGCTATGCTTGTGTAATAGGGTGGGATAGGTGACTGAATGGATAATGGGAGAGCTCTTTGAGGGAATCAGCCACAATTCCATTAGTTTTAAACTATTTGTGGAAAGGGACGGTAATGCTCCCCAGGTTTAAATTCCAAATGGGGGATAACCAAGAGGGTGGTGCTTTTGGATGCAGGCACCTCTCGCGGCGGCCAAACAAAGGTGCTTTTTAAAAAATCTTTTTAAAATATTTATTTTTACAATTGCTGGACATTAAGAAGTTAAGGTACTGCAGGTCGACCCCATCAGTGAGCTACTTGTTGGGGGAGGAGCTGGACCTGGTGCGGATTGTGTTACTGCTTGGTACAACAGAGTCAATGTGTGAAGGCAGTGTGTGTGGTTTAACAGCAAATGATTGTCCCAGATGTTTCTCTTGCAAGACCCTGTTGGACATTGATAATATAAAATGGTGCAAATCTGTTTCCCTTGTTTATTGTGAGACAGACGGTGGGAGAGTTGCCTGGCCTCAGTTGTAGCAAGGACTTGGCCTCAAGCTATGGGCTTGCCTGTTGCAACAGTCCAGGAGAGGGATCATCGGAGGCAGTGTAGCATGGTGTTCATGCTGGGTTGGAAGCTGGCCCCTTGTGCTGGTGCTGCCCTCCAGTGTTCGATTAATGGAATGACAAGCTGGATTGCATTCGTATATTTGTCTATGGACTATTGAGAACTACTTGTTCTTGTCGATAACACATATGCACTATCAATTTACAGGACATGTCACTTAGGAACTTGGGCTGTATATTTTTTGTGTAACTGCTATCTTATATGTGCTCTATATGTGCCTTGATCTGTGTGTGTCTGTCGGTACTCTGTTTTGCACCATGGGCCCAGTGGGATGCTGTTTCGTTTGGCTGTATTTATGGATGGTTGAATGCTAATTAAACTGAATTTGAGCTAAATTAGGGCAAGGCAAATTTTGGCAGTATGATACAGGATCTTCCAAAGGATGTTATGAGGAGGGCAAAGGGATCACAGGCAAGTAGGAGGATGTTAAAGGGGAGTTAGAGAGAGCTCAAGGTTTACCTGTGCCATTACAGTGAAAGACAAAGCTGATAGGAATAGAGATCCCTGGATAATTTTGGATGCTGAGGCTCTTGACAGGCAAAAAGAGGGGTCAAGAGTCAGGAACAGGCAACTGGGATCAAGGAAATCCCTGGAGGAACGTACAGGTGCAGATGCTTACTCAAGAATGAAATCAGGAAACCAAAAAAGAAGACATGAGATAGCTTTGACAGTAGAATCCAAAGAGATTTGGTAAGTAAGTTAAAGGAGGATAGTAATTCAAGAGAGAATAGGGCCAAAGTGGATGTGATGGAGAGCACTCTGTAACATGCGCATTTACACACACAAACACTGCCTTATCATTCTGCTGTCATGAGCTGAGTGTGCACACTTCCTGATTTATTCGACTAATGGGTCCTTGAGGGTTTGGTTTTATGGTGCCTTTCCGACCATACATGGTGGAATATTCAATTTCTTTAGTAATGGTGATGTGTAAATATGTATATACTGTTTGTAAGTTGAATTTAGGCTACATACTTCTGTTTATTCTGTAATGTGATTGTAAACTACATTATGGGGTGAATCACAGTCTATGTGTGGTTTTAAGTTAACTTTCTGGGCAATTAGAAATGGTATACCCTGGTGCCTAAAAAAAAGAGCAGAGTGGAGAGATTGAGCTGCCAGGAGTTTACACTGGTCTAGTAGTATGGAGCTATTTATTGTTTTCTAGCAGAAATCATTTTGTAAAAATTGGCATTTTTCTTTTCACTATTTTCACAAATTTTTGTAAGTTTGTTATTAGACGCACTGAATAAAAACCCTTGCATGAAAATGATAAGTGACTCCAGCCATTTTTTTTTCCTTCTTTGGGTTGAAACCCACCCATCGTATCAATAGACATCTTTGGATGAAGCCATAAGAAATGGGCAAGGTCCTTTATGAATATTTCTCCTCTGTTTCAACTGTTGAGAAAGACATGAAGACTTCGCAACTAGGAAAAGTAAATGGGAAGGTCTTGGGGATCGTCTCCATTCGAGTAGAGTAGGTACTGAATGTTTTAAAAGTTGCTAAGGTAGTTAAATCTCCAAGACCCACCAGCTATATCAAAGAAGATTGGGAGGTTAGAAAGAAATTACTGGAGCACTGGCTGAAATATTTGTACCATCATTGGCCAAGGGTGAGGTTCTGATAGACTGATAGGTAGCTAATGCTAACTCCTTATTTCAGAAGTGCAGCAAAGAAAAAGCTGGGCACTACAGAACAATGTATAATACTTGTGGTAGGTGAGGTACTGGAGAGGATTCTGAGGGATGAAAAGATGGGTTAATAAGCATGGCATGGTGTGGGGGAGATCAATCTTATGAACCTGATGAAGAAAGCTGATAAGGGTGAGGCAGTAGATCTTTGATAAGGTTCTACGTGGTAGACTGCTCTGAAAATTTAGATCATATGCAAACCAGGGAGAGCTGGTTAATCAGCCTAATGGCAGAGTACAGAGTGTGATGGTAGAAAGATTGTTTTTCAGACTAGTGGCCTGTATGCCTCAGGAATCAGTGCTGGGACCTTTGTTGTCTGTCACCTATATTAATGATACGGATAAGAATGTACAAGCATGGTTAGTAAGTTTGCAGATAACAGTAAAACATATGGTATAGCAAACAATGAATGCCATGGCATCTTGAACAGTTGAGCAAGCAGGATCTATTCGAGAATTGCATTCTGGGAAATCCCCAGGACCCAATGGATTCTCTGCAGAGTTTTATAAGGCTTTCTCTTCCTTGCTTATACCACATTTATGTTCTACCCTTACAGGTTCCTTTAAGGTAGGAAGGTTACTGCAATCTTTTTTAAAAACTTACATTTCGCTTATTCTTAAAAAGAATAAGAATCCTACTGAATGTTCTTCATATACACCTATCTCTTTACTCAATTTTGATACTAAAATTTTATCTAAAGTGTTGGCTCACAGACTTGAAAATATAATATTTTCTATAGTATCGGATGATCGGACAGGATTTATTAAAAATCGATATTCCCATTTTAATATTCCCATTTTAATATACGGCATTTGTTAAATGTTATGCATTCCCCATTTAAGGAAATATCAGAATGTGTGATATCCTTGGATGCGAAGAAGGCCTTTCACAGAGTTGAATGGAATTATCTTTTTACATCCTTTGAAAAATTTAATTTTGGACCTAATTTTATTACTGTACTTTAATTACTTTATTAATTTATTTATTTCCCTCCGCTCGGGTTCTTAGTAATCTTCAGAATTCTAAACACTTTAAACTCCAACGTGGGACTAGACAAGGTTGTCCCTTAAGCCCTCTGCTTTTTGATTTGGTATTAGAACCCTTAGCAATTGCTTTTCGAGAGTCTAAAGAGATTACTAGTATTTCAAGGAGAAGTACTATTCACTCTATGCTGATGACTTATTGCCTTTTATATCTAATATTACAACCTCTTTACCATTTCTGTTCCATTTACTGACTAATTTTAGTCAGTTCTCAGGATATAAATTAAATTTACACAAGAGTGAACTGTTTCCTTTAAACAATTTAATACCAACTGATATTAACCTTCCTTTTAAAATTTTAAGAAAACAATTTACGTATTCAGGAGTAACAATTACTTTATACTTTATTGTCGCCAAACAATTGATACTAGAACGTACAATCATCATAGTGATATTTGATTCTGCGCTTCCCGCTCCCTGGATTACAAATCGATAGTAAATATTAAAAATTTAAATTATAAATCATAAATAGAAAAATGGAAAGTAAAGTAGTACAAAAAAAACGAGATGCAGGTCTGGATATTTGGAGAGTACGGCTCAGATCCGGGTCGGGATTACCAAGAATTATAAAGATTTATTTAAGGAAAATTTTTAAACTTTAATTAATTATGTTAAAAAACACTTTCTAATTGGTTGCCTCTCTCTTTATCGTTGATTGGCTGACTTAATTCTACTAAAATGAATATCTTACCTAAATTTATATACCTTTTTCAAGCTGTGCCTGTTTTTATCCCTAAATCTTTTTTTGACTCTTTGGATTCAATTCTTTCTTCCTATATATGGAAGAATAAAAAACCTCGAATAAATAAAGCTCACCTTCAAAAACCAAAAACAGAATGGTTACCCAATTTTAGGTTATATTATTATTGGGCAGTTAATATATGAAATATTACGTTCTGGATATATTGCATTAACCATGAGAATTGTCCTATATGGGTTTCTTTGGAAGTCAACTCTGTTATGAAATTTTCCATTATTTCTTTACTTGGATCCTTGCTTCCTTTATCTTTAAATAAACTGACAATGTGGTGGTCAAACATACTTTGAGGATTTGGTTACAGTTTAGAAAACATTTTGGTTTATTGAGATTCTCCCTCTCAAGTCCCATCTTTTCTAATTGCTTTTTTAAACCATCTATAATTGACTTATCTTTTAAAGAATGGGATAGATTGGGTATTAAAGAATTTCAGGATTTGTTTGATGGAGGAAATCTCTTGTTTTGTGCAACTTTCAATGAAATTTAACCTTTCCAATATCCACTTTTTTCGTTACTTACAGATTGGAGATTTTTTTAAGATCTCAATTACATACATTTCCTACAAGTCCAGATAAGAATATAAAAGATACAATTTTTAATCTGAAACCCTTTGACAACAGTTCAATATCTTACATTTACGGTCTGCTATTGGGACTGAAAAAGGCTTCTCTAGATAAAATTAAAGGAAGCTGGGAAAAGGATTTACAGATTTTCATATCTGAAGTGAGCTGGAAGATTATTTTAAAATTGATTAATTCTTCATCATTGTGCTCGTTATTCTTTATTGCAATTTAAAGTGGTATATAGAGTCCATATGTCTAAAGACAAGCTCTCTCGTTTCTACGCAGATATCTCCCCTTACTGTGATAAATGTACTAATGGAGTGGCCACACTAATTCAAATGTTTGGGACATATCCGAGCCTTGAAAAATTTTGCAAAGATGTATTTCAAACTTTTTCTGTACTTTTCAATGTTAGTTTTAAGATCAATACTCTGACTGCCTTGTTTGGTATTGTTGAGGATAGTGCTACAATACTGAAGCCATCTAATTTGCGGGTATTAGCCTTTATGTCTCTTATGGCCAGGAGGGTGATCTTGCTCAAGTGGAAGGAGGCCGCCCTGCCCACTCATGTTCATTGGCTATCTGATGTTATGTTATGCCTAGATCTAGAGAAGATTTGTTGTTTGATTTCTGATTCTAAACATGATTTTCTAATGTTATGGGGACCCATTCTGAGTTATTTTCATAATCTTTGAACTGTTATTAAAGTATGGACCTGAGTCAATATAATAATAATATTACATGTTTTTTTTCTTCTCTTTTTTTTAACCAACCAGCTCATTTTGGTAGTGGGGATAGATTTATTTTTAATAAAATAATTTTATTTTATTTCATTTCATAATTCAATTTTTTTTCTACATGATTGATTTGGAATATGGAATACTGCGATCACATTACTGTGATTTAAATGTAATGTAATTCATATTACTTGTATCCTTATGAATTTTGTATTTGTATTCATGCAACTTATATAATATTAATAAAAATACTGAAAGAGAGCAAGCAGGCTAACAAATGACAAATGGAGTTTAATTTAGATAAGTGTGAGGTATTGCATTTTGGAAAGTCGATTCTATGTGGACTTTCACAGTGAATGACAGGGCTCTGGGGTGTTGTAGAAGAGAGTGACATGGAATACAAGGATATGGTTTTTGAAAGTGAAAGCACAGATGGACAGAGTGGTAAAGAAAGCTTTGGTATAAAGACATAAAGCTTGGTACTGTAAAAAATGACCAGGTGACTGACCTTTCAGTGGTTGAGCAGTTAGAGAATAGTAACCACAACCCTCCTTAACTTTCAGGACAGCTGTAGATAAGGACAGGTATGGTCTTTGTGGGAGAGTTTTAAATTAGAATAGGGCAAATTATGAGGGCATTACGCAGGAACTAAGAAGAGTTAATTGGGAAGACATTTTTTCTGGCAAGTCCACATCAGACATGTGGAGGAGGGTGTTTAAAGATCAATTGCACAGATTACAGGAAAGGTATGTTCCTGTTAGAAGAAAGGACAGGGATGGAAAGAAAAGAGAACCTTAGATGTCCAGAGAATGATGAAAGTAGTCAAGAAGAAAAAGGAAAACTATGCAAAGCTTCAGAAGTCAGGATCAAATAAAGCACGTGAGGAGTATAAAAAAGGCCAGAGAAAAAAAATAAAGAAAGGAATTAGAAAGCCAGGAGGGGCCATGAAGTCCTTGGCAAGTAGCATTAAGGCGAATCCCAAGGTATTCTATTCTATACATACACCAACAGCAAGAGGATAACTAGGCAGAGGGTAGGACCACTTAAGGGTAAATAGGGGAACGTTTGCTTGGATACAGAGAATGTGAGTGAGGTACTTAATGAATACTTTGTTCTCGTATTTACCAAGGGAAAGGATATGGAGGAACATAAGAAATAGGAGCAGGAGTAGGTCATCTGGCCCATCGAGCCTACCCCACCATTCAATATGATAATGGTTGATCTGTCCATAAACTCAGCTCCATCTACCTGCCTTTTCCCCATAACCCTTAATTCCCCTACTATGTAAAAATCTGTCTAACTGTATCTTTAAAATATTTAGTGAAGAAGCCTCATCTGCTTCCCTAGGCAGAGAATTCCACAGATTCACCACTCTCTGGGAAAACAGTTTCCCCTCATCTCCGTCCTAAATCTTCTCCCTTGAATCTTGAGGCAATGTCCCCTAGTTCTAGTCTCACCTACCAATAGAAGCAACTTTTCTACTTCTATCTTATCTATCCCTTTCAAAATGCCGTATGTTTCTATAAGATCCTCTCTCATTCTTCTGAATTCCAGAGAGCATAGTCACAGTCGACTCAATCTCTCCTCATAGGTTAACCCCTTCATCTCTGGAATCAACCTGGTGAACCTCCTCTGCACTGCCTCCAAAGCCAGTATATCCTTCCTCAAGTATGGAGACCAGAACTGCACACAGTACTCCAGGTGCGGCCTCACCAGTACCCTGTGTAGTTGCAGCATGGCCTCCCTGCTCTTGAATTCAATCCCTCTAGCAATGAAGGCCAACATTCCGTTTACCTTTTTAATAACCTGTTGTACCTGCAAGCCAACTTTTTGCGATTCATGAACAAGCACTCCCAAGTCCCTCTGCACAACAGCATGCTGCAATCTTTCACCATTTAAATAATAATCTGCTCTTCTATTATTCCTTCCAAAGTGGATGATCTCACATTTGCCAATGTTGTATTCCATCTGCCAGGCCTTGGCCCACTCACTTAACCTATCTATATCCCTCTGCAGACTCTCCACATCCTCTGTACAATTTGCTTTTCCACTCAGTTTAGTATCATTAGTAAATTTTGCTACGTTATACTCAGTCCCCTCTTCCAAATCATCAATGTAAATGGTAAACAGCTGGTATATGAGCATATGGAAACCCCGGGCCTAATTAGGACCAGGAGACCAGTGCTGAGTGTATAAATATGTTAGGGCATTTAGAGATCAAAGAGGGAGTGCTGGGCCTTTTCAGGAGTATTAAGGTGGGCAAATCCCCAGTGCCTGATGGAATTTACCACAGGTTATTAAGGAAGCAAGAGACAAGATTGCTGGGCCTTGCCCAGTATCTTTGTGCAAAGGTGAGGTCCTGAAGGACAGATGAATGGTTAATGTTGTACCTCTGTTTTTAAGGAAACCAGGGAAAATCCTGAGAAATATAGCCTGGTGAGTCTCACTTCAGTTGTAGAGAAATTGCTGGAGAAAATTCTTATGGATAGGATACAGTGTATGAGCATATAAAATACCCCAGGCCTAATTAGGGAGAGCCAGAATGGCTTTTCTGGGGCATGGATTTTAATAGTGTTTGAGGAAGTACCTCATGGGAGGCTAATCTGTAAGATGAAGATGCATGGGAATTCAGAACTGGCTTGTGCATAGAAGTCAGAGGGTCGTGGCTGAATGGACTTATTTGAGCTAGAGGTCTGTAATTAGTGGTATTCTGCAGGGATCTGTGCCAAGACATCTGCTGCTTGTGATGCACATACAAATGGCCTGGATGAAGATGTACATAAATGGGTGGGTTAGTAAGTATGCGTATGATATCAAGATTGGAGGAGTTGTGGATGGTGTAGAAGACTGGCAAAGAATACAGCACAATTAGATCAGCTGCAGACGTGGGCAGAGAAATGGCAGATAACAGGAGCTTTGGAATGTGAGCCATCCAATGAAGGGAGGATGTTTTTGTGTTCTGTGCCTGACACTGGGGTGAGCTTTTTTTGTTCGGCGGGAAATGGAGGGAGAAGAGGTCGTAGGACTCGACCCAGAGTGGGGCCATGATCTGACGAAGCCCGGAGAGATCGAAGGAGGATTGGCGAAGGGGAAACTGAGAGCTCCAACTTGTGTGCATCAGACTGTTTCATTAAAGTGCCGCTGGTGTCAACTATGAAGTTGTGTGCCTCAGTTCTGGAGGACTGCAAATACGCTAGCAGGCATTTGCAAGATAATTAGTAGCTTGTAGTCAGAATAATACCACTGACTCTGTGAAACAAACACTGTTCAACTTCAGGAATGATGGCAATCTTGTTTCCATCTGCACCACTCCAACTGAAAATAGTACATTTTTTTCAAATACAAGAACTGTGATGTCACTTTACGTTACAACTGTACAAGATGTTGGTAAGAACACACTTTTAGTATGAGGTGCATTTCTGTTTGCTGATCTAGAGGAAGGATGTCATTCCGCTGGAGAGAGTGCCAAAGAGACTGACAATAGGTGGCTCGAGTTATATGGACAGGCTGGAGTGTGGGAGCCTGAGGATTGACTTTATAGAAACATGTAAATTCATGCAGGGCAGAGATAAGGGTAGGTCTAAAGTGAGAGAGAACTGATTAAACAGGGCCCAAAGAGCAACAACTTCTACTCAGAAGATGGTGCAAATATGAGATGAGCTGCAACATGCCACGTGCATGGGAATTGCAGAGATGACAGCAACTACAATGCTCAGGAGTTATCTGGACAGGTACATGGACAGGAAAGATAAAGAGGGATAGGGCAAATAGAACTCGCTCAGGTAGACAATTTAGTTGGCATGAACAAGTTGGACCAAGCAGCCTACTTGAATGCTATGTGACTCAAAAGGTCAGCTCTAAGCTATCACTCATACCACAGAACCATTGGGTTGCACTGGTTCACAGGATAAGTTTGAGAAAAAAAAATCTTGGAAAGAAAATAAATTTGATAGCCAGCATAATTTGTCCCCATGTTGTGTATATATTGAGGATATTGACTGATGAGCTGAGGATTTTCAGCATTTGTTTTCATTTTAGGAACACAATGCTGCTTGAACAAGGATTATGTGACAACACAAATATGTCTGCTTCTGAATCAAAAACTTAATAGTCCTTATTGATCTTGCCCTGAACTACTCAACTTTGAATTACACTGAATGAGCATAGATGGACAAATATAATGACAAGTCACTGGCTTCAGGAAATAGTAAATTCTTGCTGAAAGCTTTATTTACATAGTTTTCTCTGTTTGCTGGGCAGCACGAAATTTCCCAGTCAGCTCCTTGGGTAAAGGTACCAGACCTGGACAGGGAACTTGCCCTTCTACTTCACAAATGCATTCCCGCAGACAGTACTTTTTATTTCCAAAGTGCGCAGGGTGTGAATACTCATTCTTCGCTAGTTCTTCTGCATGCTGCAACTCTCTGTGGAAAGATAGAAGACATTGTCAGGAGCTACTCAACAAGTTAGAAGGGCAATTAATTCAGAAGAATTGCACTGGGTTTAGGCATCACATCTGGGTTTTATGTTCTGAGAAGAGATCTACAAGGCTGGGTTATTTTTCTCAAATTATGAGAAGCACAGATTGTTAACAAAATGCCTTTCCTCACAACAGAGCAGTCTATATTGAAAGGGCATAACTTCAGTCATTTCTAAATGTGAAATGTTATTGGGAAAGAACTGGTCAAGCTATTAGGCTAATGAAATATTTTGGCGCAATTTCCAAATTAATACAATACGATTCCAAGGAAGAACTAAACAAAGGCTTACGGGCTCTTTCCCAAGATTGTCTTGACATGCTCAGTGATTTCTCTGTGATTCTTTCCTTCTACGTCAACCAAGACCTGTTTGCCGTCACCTGGGGAAGCCAAAGACATTAATTTGGACATTATACTGATCAATCTGTCCCTACTGTAGAAGAGGGTGACATTATCCGGCGCATCACACAGGTAACCCCAACCCTCAAGTTGGACCGCTCACCATGAACTGTACCATTACCCTCAAGACCATCGCTCTGATCCCTTGGGCTGCAATGCTGCACCTGAGCCCACCTTACCCGATAACAGAGCCCGTATGATTGTGAAAACTACCACCCAAGATGCTGAACAAGCAAACTGCCTACCACATCCCCTTTTAGTCAGTTTCATCCTGTGAGAAACATCATCCTCATCACCAAAACCAAGAAAAGCTAAAGGATCCCAGGAACATTTGTTCCCACACCCTGCATTCCATAAGACCACAAAGTACAGCAGCAGAATTAGGCTATTTGGCCCGTCGAGTATGTTCCACCATTCTCTCACGACTGATATGCTATCCCTCTTAATCCCATTCACCTGCCTTCTCCCTGCAACCTTTGATTAATCAAGAACCTATCAACCTCCGCCTTAAAGAAACCCAATGATTTGGCCCGCACAGCCATCTGTGGCAATGAAATCCACAGATTCACCACCCTCTGGCTAAAGAAATTTTTCATCGTCTTTGTTCTAAATGGATGCTCGTTTATCCTGAGGCCGTGCCCTCTGGTCCGAGACTCCCCCCACCATAGGAAACATCATCTCCACATCCACTCTATCGAGCCCATACAATATCCAATGAGTTTCAATGAGACCCCCCCCCCACCCCCACCATTCTTCTAAACTCCAGCAAGTACAGGCCCAGAGCCACACATGTTAAGCCCTTCATCCTGGGATCTTGTGAACCTCCTGTGAACCCTCTCCAACGCCAGTGCATCTTTTCTTAGACAAGGGGGCCAAAACTGCTTACAATACTCCAGCACTTTATAAAGCCTCAGAATCAAATCCTTGCTTTTGTATTCTAATGAATACAAAATGAATGCTAACCTTGCAGTTGTCTTCCTTACCACTGACTCAACTAGCAAGTTAATTTCACAGTCCCAATGCCAGCCTCTGCAGAACACCGCTAGTCATTGGCAGCCAACCAGAAAAGGCACCCTTTTTTCTCCACTCTTTGCCTTCTGTCAGCCAATAATCCTTGCTAATGCCCTTCCTGCAATGCCATGAGTTCTTATCTTGTTTAGCAGCCTGATCTGCAGCAACGTCAAAGGCCTTCTGAAAATCCAAATGAACAACATCTTTGTCTGACCTGCCTGTTATTTCCTTAAAGAGTTCCAACACAATTGTCAGGCAAGATTTTCCCTGAAGGAAACCATGTTGACCCTGACCTATTTTATCATGTGCCTCGAAATACCCCAAAACCTCATCCTTAATAGATTTAATATCTTTCTACTCATTGGCCTATAATTCTTCCTCCTCCTTTCTTCAAGAGTGGAATAACATTTGCAACTTTCCAGTCCTGCAGAACCATTCCAGAATCTAGTTAGCGATTCCTGAAAGATCAATACTAATGCCTCCACAATCTCTACAGCTACCTCTTTCAGAACCCCAGGGAGTAGTCCATCTGGTCCAGGTGACTTATCTACCTTCAGACTTTGCAGCTTCCCAAGCACCTTTTCTTAAGTAACTGCAACGATACTCACTTCTGCCCCCTGACATGCTCACATTTCCGGCATTATGCATTTCCGGCATTCTTTCACAGTGAAGACGGATGCAAAATATTTATTAAGTTCATCCGCCATCTATTTTTTTCCCCATTACTATCTCTCCGTTGTCATTTTCCAACGATCCGATATCCACTCTAGTCTCTCTTTTACTCATTACATGTTGGAAAAAATTTGCTTTCTCTTTTATATTATTAGCTAGCTTAACTTCAGACTTCATCTTTTCTCTCTCCGTGGCTTTTTCCAAGTTCGTTTCTGTTGGTTTTTAAAGGGTTCCCTTGTCAGGCACGGTTGCCTCATCCTGACTTTAGAATATTTCTTTATCTTTGGGAGGAATTTAAGGTGGGAGGTTATATGGGAGGCAGGGTTTAAGAGTCGGCACAACATTGTGGGCCGAAGGGTTTGTACTGTGCGGTACTATTCTTCGTACTTTGCGATGTACCTTCCTCACCTTCTGAATTCTGCCCAGGAACCCCAATCATTGTTGTTCTGCCATCATCCCTGCCAGTGACCACTTCCAATCAACTTTGGCCAGCTCCTCTCTCATGCCTCTGGTGATTCCCTATACTCTACTGTAATACTGATATATATGACTTTAGTTTCTCCCTCTCCAACAGCAGGACAAATTCTATCATACTATGGTCACTGGCTCCCAAGGCTTCCTTTACTTTAAGCTCCCTAATCAAAACAGGTTAACTGCACAACATCCAGTTCAGAATTGCCTTTTTCCAAGTGGGTTCAACCACAAACTGTTCTAAAAACTCATCTTGTAGGCATTCTACAAATTCCCTCTCTTGGGATCCAACACAAACTGATTTTCCCGATCTACCTGCATACTGAAGTACCCCATGACTATGGCAACATTCCCCTTTTTAACATGCCTTTTCTATCTCCTATTGTAACTCCTAGCCCATATCCTGGCTACTGTTTGGAGGCCATCAGGGTCTTCTTACGCTTGCAGTTTCTTAACTCCACCCACAAAGATTTTATATCTTCCAATCCTTTGTCACTTCTTTCTAAGGATTTGATTTCAATTTTTACCAGCAGAGCCAGCCCACCCCTTCTGCCTACCTGCCTATAATTTTGATCCAATGTGTCATTGGATGTTAAGCTCCCAACTATGATCATCTTTCAGCCACAACTCAGTGATGCTCATAACGTCATACCTATCCATCATGAACTGCGCTACAAGATCATCTACTTTATTCCATATACAGCGTGCATTCAAATATAACACCTCCAGTCCTGTATTCATCATCCTTCTCAATTTTGTCCCCTTTTTACACTTCAACTCATTCTACTGACTGCAATATTGCCCTGTCATTTGCCAGTCCTTCCTCACAGGTTCACTACACACTGCATCTAGTTGTATACCAACTGCCACATCCTCAGCACCATCCCTCCGGTTGCCTTTCCCGTCAAATTAGTCTAAACCAGGGGTTTCCCAACCTCTGGTCCATGAAGCCCTCGGTTAATGGCAGAGGTCCATGGCATAAAAAAGGTTGGGAACCCCTGGTTTAAACCCTTCCCAACAGCTCTAGCAAATGTGCCCACAAGGATATTGGTCCTCATCGAGTTCATTTGTAACTGGTCCTTCCTGTACAGGTCATACGTGACCCAGAGGAGATTCCAATAATCCAGAAATCCAAATTCCTGTCCCCTACACCAATTCTTAGGCCACGCAGTCATCTGCCAAATCATCCCATTCTTACCCTCACCTGCGTGTGGCACAGATGGCAATCCAGACTTCACTTCCAAGGATATCCTGCTTTTCAGCTTTCTAGTTAACTCCCTACACTCTCTCTTCAGGACCTCCTCCCTTTTCCTACCTACAGTAGATGATTGGAACTGATATGTACCATGACTTTAGAATGCTGTGGACCCAATCCATAACATCTCTGACCCTGGCACATCCATACCAGCATTCCTTCCTCCCAGTTTCAGGAAGTATGCATATATCATGTACAAGATGCACCTTCATGCACCAATCCCTCCATGGTGATGTGGTCTTCAAGCATGCGTTCACTTGCCCTCAAAGTGAGACACTGTGGTCCCAAGGCAGCGATCGGGACACAAGTCTTCATATTTTGTTCTTTAGCTGTACCTCACGACAGGTAGTGTGAGAACATCAAACCAGTCTTACCCAGCATCTCAACAATCTGGCCCATGTGTCACTGAATCTATGTGACAGCACACAGTGAAACAGACTGAGATATCCCAACATGCCTTTTCTTTCCCCATCCCTTTCCAAAACTGCTTCCACACACATATTCCCTCACTGCCATTCAAGACTGTCCAATTGCGCTGTCACGGCTCTCTCATACGTACATTCTGAAGTATCTGACAGTAACCTTCCCCTCCTCCCATTCCCAGCCAAGTAGCACATAACTGGTCCACACAGCTTGTCTACCCGTGGTTTCAAAGTAGTGTCACTACCTTCAGAACATGGCAAAAAGAAAAACTTACCCAAATAAAACCTCAGAAATGATGACGGGGTCTGGTTTTTGAACATAACAATCTGAACCCAAGGATTCTGATACTGGATTTGAGGTATGTTGAAAAAAACAAATTTTCTGAAAAGACAAATTTAAACACATTGGCATCACAATCTTAATAAGCTTATATCATATTTGTAATAGTTATCAACACAGCTTTCCAAAGCAGAGTACTCCATTAGGTTTGCTTTTACCAACCTGCAAAAACCACAGGAGTTTCTTTTGACAACTGGCCAATAATTCAGTATGGAAGAGTATGTAGACAATTTACCGATCAGAAGGACAAGAAAGTATGAATGAATAATGCAGTTTTAAAAGCAGGGCAATGGAACAGCAAGATTAGAGGTATTTGTGTACAATGTTTCTTTTGGTGTGACTGATGCCTGCCATTTCCAGTATCTTATGTGCTTATATTTAAAAGTGGTTCAATAAGGTAACAAATTGAAAAGGGTGATAAATACAAGACTGAAGGTGTTATATTTGAATGTACACAGTATATGGAAAAAAGCAGATGATCTTGTAGTGCAGTTAGAGATTGGCAGGATTGAGGTTACGGGCATCACTGAGTCCTGGTTGAAAGAAGATTACAGTTGGGACCTTAGCATCCAAGAATACACATTGTACATAAAGGCCAGGCAGGCAGACAGAGGGGTAGGGTGGCTCTGCTGGTAAAAAAGCAAAATCAGATCCTTAGAAGGAGATGTCATAGGATCTGAACATGTAGAATTCTTGCAGGTAGAATTATAAAACTGCAAAGCTAAAAATGATTTTGATGAGAGTTTATATATACAGGCCTCCAAACAGTAGCCAGGATGTTGGGTACATATTACAACAGGAAATGTATAAAAGGCAATGTTATCAAGGTAACTGGGGATTTCAATGGATGATCAGATTGGTGCTGGATCTCAAGGGAAAGAATTTGAAGAATGCGTATGAGATGGCATTTTAGAGCAGCTTGTGGAGGAGCCCACTTGGGAAATGGCAATTTCAGGTTGAGTGTTGTGTAATGAACCAGATTTGATAAGGGAGTTTAAGGTAATGGAAACCTTAAAAGGCTGTGATCATAACATGACAGAATACTTTATACTTTATTGTCGCCAAACAATTCATACTAGAACGTACAATCATCACAGCGATATTTGATTCTGTGCTTCCCGCTCCCTGGATTGCAAATGTTAAATATTAAAAATAGTTAAAATAGTAAAAAATAGTAAATATTAAAAATTTAAATTTACATAAATAGAAAATAGAAAAATGGAAAGTAAGGTAGTACAAAAAAAACCGAGAGGCAGGTCCGGATATTTGGGGGGTACGGCCCAGATCCGGGTCAGGATCTGTTCAGCAGTCTTAACACAGTTGGAAAGAAGCTGTTCCCAAATCTGGTTGTAAGAGTCTTCAAGCTCCTGAGCCTTCTCCCAGAGGGAAGAGGGACGAAAAGTGTGTTGGCTGGGTGGGTCATGTCCTTGATTATCCTGACAGCATTGCTCCGACAGCGTGCAGTGTAAAGTGAGTCCAAGGACGGAAGATTGGCTTGTGTGATGTGTTGCGCTGTGTTCACGATCTTCTGCAGCTTCTTTCGGTCTTGGACAGGACAACTTCCATACCAGGTTGTGATGCACCCTAGAAGAATGCTTTCTACCGTGCAGCTATAAAACTTAGTGAGGGTTTTAGGGGACAGGCCAAATTTCTTTAGCTTTCTCAGGAAGTAAGGGCTCTGGTGGGCCTTCTTGGCAGTGAACTCTGCTTGGTTGGACCAAGTCAGGCTGGGAGACCGTTTCGCTGAACATCTACGCTCTGTCCGTCAGAGAAAGCAGGATCTCCCAGTGGCCACACATTTCGATTCCACGTCCCATTCACATTCTGATATGTCTATCCACGGCCTCCTCTAATGTCAAGATGAAGCCACACTCAGGTTGGAGGAACAACACCTTATATTCTGTCTGGGTAGCCTCCAACCTGATGGCATGAACACTGACTTCTCTAACTTCTGTTAATACCCCACCTCCCCTTCATAACCCATCTGTTATTTATTTATTATTATTATATATTTTTTTCTCTCTTTTTCTCCCTCTGTCCCTCTCACTATACTCCTTGCCCATACTCTGTGCTTCCCCCCTCCCCCTTTCTTTCTCCCTAGGCCTCCCGTCCCATAATTGATTAAGGAAAACAAAGTCAAG
The DNA here is from genome assembly GCF_030028105.1 of Mobula birostris. NCBI lineage: Eukaryota > Metazoa > Chordata > Chondrichthyes > Myliobatiformes > Myliobatidae > Mobula > Mobula birostris. The sequence continues at coordinate 107,060,226 of NC_092371.1, read as the reverse complement.
GTATTGGAGTGGCCATCATAAAGCCCTGACCTCAATCCGACAGAAAATTTGTGGGCAGAACTGAAAAAATGTGAGCGAGCAAGGAGGCCTACAAACCTGACTCAGTTACACCTGTTCTGTCTGGAGGAATGGAACAAAATTCCAGCAACTTACTGTGAGAAGGCTACCCAAAATGTTTGACCTAAGTTAAACAATTTCAAGGCAATGCTATGCTACCAAATACTACAAAGTGTATGTAAACTTCTGACCCACTGGGAAAGTGATGAAAGAAATAAAAGCTAAAATAAGTCATCCTCTCTACTATTATTCTGACATTTCACATTCTTAAAATAAAGTACCGATCCTAACTGACCTAAGACAGGGAATGTTTTCTAGGATTAAATGTCAGGAATTGTGAAAAACTGAGTTTAAATGTATTTGGCTAAGGTGTATGTAAACTTCTGACTTCAACTGTGTGAGAAGACATGCCCTCTTCACCATCAGGAAGAAGGTATTGAAGCCTGAAGGCACAGACTCAGTGATTAAGGAAAAGCTTCTTCCTCTCTGCCATCTGATTTCTGAATGGACATTGAACCCATGAACATTACCACACTTTTTTATTATTTCTCTTTTGTACTATTCTTAAATTTAATTGTTTAATATGCATATATTTCTTACTGCAATTCATTTACTTAGTTTTCTTTCTATATTTATCATGTATTGCATTGTATTGCTGGTGCTAAGTTAACAAATTTCACGATATATGCAGTGATATTGAACCCAATTCTGATTCTGATAGAGTAGACTGGAAGTATCTGTTTCTCAAAGTTGAAATGTCTAATAGAGAAAGCATGTAGACTGTGCGAGAGGAAGAATAGGCAGGTGATAGAGAAGGGACGCGCTCAGACCAATGGTTTGAGGTGTGTATTTTAATGCAAGGAGTATCATGAACAAGGTGGATGAGCTTAGAGCATGGATCATACTTGGAGCTATGACGTTGTGGCCATTACAGAGACTTGGATGGCTCAGGGGCAGGAATGGTCACTTTAAGTGCCAGGCTTTAGATGCTTCAGAAAGGACAGGGAAGGAGGCATGGCACTGTTGATCAGAGATAGTGTCACGGCTACAGAAAAGGAGGAAGTCATGGAGGGATTGTCTACGGAGTCTCTGTGAGTGGAAGTGAGGAACAGAAAGGGGTCAATAACTCTACTGGGTGTTCTTTTACAGACCACCCAATAGTAACAGGGATATCGAGGCGGAGATAAGGAGTCAGATTCTGGAAAGGTGTAATAATAACAGGTAATAATACTTGAGTATACAGTTGGATAGGTCACCGGGACAGGACGAGATGTACCCCAGGCTACTGTGGGAGGCGAGGGAGGAGATTGCTGAGCCTCTGGCAATGATCTTTGCACCATCAATGGGGATGGGAGAGGTTCCTGAGAATTGGAGGGTTGCGGATATTGTTCCCTTATTCAAGGAAGGGAGTAGAGATAGCCCAGGAAATTATAGACCAGTGATTCTTACTTCAGTGGTTGGTAAGTTGATGGAGAAGATCATAAGAGGCAAGATTTATGAATATTTAGAGAGGCATAACACAATTAGGAATAGTCAGCATAGCTTTGTCAAAGGCAGGTCATGCCTTACGAGCCTGATTGAATTTTTTGAGGATGTGACTAAAGACATTGATAAAGGTAAAGCAGAAGATGTAGTGTACATGGATTTCAGCAAGGTATTTAATAAGGTACCCCATGCAAGGCTTATTGAGAAAGTAAGGAGGCATGGGATCCAAGGGGACATTACTTAGTGGATCCACAAAGGGCTTGCCCGCAGAAGGCAAAGAGTAGTTGTAGATGGGTCATTTTCTGCATAGAGGCCAGTGACCAGTGGAGTGCCTCAGGGATCTGTTCTGGGACCCCTAACCTTTGTGATTTTTATAAATGACCTGGATGAGGAAGTGGAGGGATGGGTTAGTAAATTTGCCGATGACACAAAGGTTGGGGGTGTTGTGAATAGTGTGGAAGGCTGTCAGAGGTTACATAAGAGGGCACAGTTTTAAGGTGCTTGTAAGTAGTTACAGAGGAGAGGTCGGGGTAAGTTTTTTTACGCAGAAAGTGGTGAGCGCGTGGAATGGGCTGCCGGCGACGGTGGTAGAGGCGGATACGATAGGGTCTTTTAAGAGGCTCCTTGATAAGTACATGGAGCTTAGAAAAATAGAGGCTATGGGTAACCCTAGGTAATTTCTAAAGTAAGGGCATGTTCGGCACAGCTTTATGGGCCAAAGGGCCTGTATTGTGCTGTAGGTTTTCTATGTTTCTACCAGAAGGCACGCATTGAAGCTGAGAGAGGGATAGATTCAAGGGGAGACGCGAAGATGAAGTTTTTGACTCAGATTCGTGGATATCTGGTATGACGGTAGAGGAAAATACATTGGAGGCTTTTAAGAGACATTTACAGGGATGTAAGGAAGACGGAAGAGTATAGACATTGCATAGTTTGGAGGGATGAGTTTTTTGGGGAATTTTTATTTCCTTTTTAAGCTGGTTCAGCACTACATTGTGGGCATAAGAGCCTGTTCTTGTGCTGCGCTGTTCTGTGTTTCCCTAAATCCAAGCCATTGTGGACTATCCCATTCAGTTCCAGTGTTCCTTCGTGGCACTCACCTTGCTCCTTCACTCAGCTGCCCGTGGGTGTTATAATTAACAGTCATCACCTTCACCGAATCTTTAAGTGCCAGTGCCCCACTCCGCAGATACTCCAGTGTCCGGCGTACCGGGAATCGTCCTTTCATCGGCATGGCTGCCTCTGTCATCCATCAGTCATCCTCGCTTCCACGCATGCGCTGATAGGCTCTTGTTTGCGCATGCGCTCATAGCTATCTTACTTGCGCCTGCGTACAATGCTAAAGCCGGCTTTGCTCGTTCTGCGTTCTCTGATTTCGCTATTTCTCTCAACACACACAAAATGCTGGACGAACTCAGCAAGGCATTTGATAAGATACCCCATGCGAAGCTTATTCAGAAAGTAAGGAGGCAGGAGATCCAAGGGGACCTTGCTTTGTGGATCCAGAACTAGCCTGCCCACAGATGGCAAAGAATGGTTGTAGACGAGTCATATTCTGCATGGAAGTCGGTGACCAGTGGTGTGCCTCAAGGATCCGTTATAGGACCCCCACTCTTCATGATTTTTATAAATGACCTGGATGAGGAAGTGGAGGGATGGGTTAGTAAATTTGCTGATGACACAAAGGTTGGGGGTGTTGTGGATAGTGTGGAGGGCTGTCAGAGGTTGCAGCGGAACATTGATAGGATGTAAAACCAGGCTGAGAAGTGGCTGATGGAGTTCAACCCAGATAACTGTGAGGTGGTTCATTTTGGTAGGTCAAATATGATGGCAGAATATAGTGTTAATGGCAAGACTCTTGGTAGTGTGGAGGATCAGAGGGATCTTGGGGTCCAAGTCCATAGGGGTAAGTTTTTTACGCAGGGAGTGGTGAGTCCGTGGAATGGGCTGCCAGCGACGGTGGTGAAGGTGATTATGACGGTCTTTTAAGAGACTCCTGGATAGGTACATGGAGCTTAGAAAAATAGAAGACTATAGGTAACCCTAGGTAATTTCAAAGTAAGTACATGTTTGGCACAGTATTGTGGGCCGAAGGGCCTGTACTGTGCTGTAGGTTTTCTATGTTTCTAAGTCAGGCAGCATCTATGGAAATGAGTAAACAGCAGATATTTCGGGCCGAGGCTCTTCACCAAGACTGGAAAGGCATAGAAGTCAGTCAAAGAAGACGAGGGAAGCGGAGGAAGAAGTACAAGATAGTAGGGGATATGTGAAACGGGGAGGTGGGGAGGGGTGAAGTAAAGAGTTGGAAAGTCCATTCGTGAAAGAGAAAAGGGCTGGAAGGAAAATCTGATAGAAGACCCTGGAAGAAAGGGAAGGGGTGGAGCACTAGAGGGAGGTGATGGGCAGGTAAAGATATAAGGGGAGAGAGGGACAAGAGATTGGGTGTTCGTGAAGGGGGAGGGCATTACCCGCAAGTTTGAGAAATCGATGTTCATATCATCAGATTGGAGGCTATCAAGATGGAATATAAGGTGATGCTTCTCCAACCTGAGGGTGGCTTCATCGTGACAGTAGAGAATGCCATGGACTGAATGTCAGAATGGAAATGGGAAGTAGAATTGAAATGGGTGGCCACCGGGAAATGTTACTTTTTGAGGCAGACGAAGTGAAGCTGCTCGCCGACGTGGCCTCACCGATATACAGGAGGCCACACCTAGAGCATGGGATATAGTAGATGATCCCAACGGACTCGCAGGTGAAATGTCACCAAACTTGAAAGGACTGATTGGGCCTCTATTCCTCTCGTTGTCCTGCACCCACAATCTTGATTATATAATTGTGATTGACTTGTTACGTACTTTAATTATTGGTAATTCATTTCATATTATGTTTCGTGGTTCTAGTTTTGGAGTATAAATTCGGCAAAGTGTAACGCAATTGAATGATGTTCTGATGAAGGGTCTCAGCACGAAGTGTTGATTATTTACTTCCTCCAGCATTCTGTGTGTGTTGGCATTGAATGTCCATCTTGCCCTAATATATCTCCATTGCAGCCCTTTCCCCTTCACCACCACCACCCCACCATGTAGTGGTCACAGTGGGTCACTTTAGTCCCATTTGATTTTTGGATTTAAACACTGGTTGAAAAAAAAGAAAAATGCAGCTTTGGAAAACTGAAAAACAGAACATAATCGACATACTGAGCATATGAAGCCACATTTGTGGAGAGGGAAACAGAGTTAAACGGTTTCAATTAGGTTTTTTAACTTGAATGTTTCTTGACTTGAAACATTGGCTTTATTTTTCTTCCTACAGATGTAGCCTGAAGTGCTGAATATTTGCAGCATTTTCTGTTTTGGTCGAAGAAGCAATGGGTCTTTGCCATGGTTTGGAGTCTCTTTGCTAAGAACACTGGCTGCTGTGCATTTGATTCCAAGTGGCAAGTCTCCACCTTCTAATCCAGCATTAATATGTGCACATGCAACTCTTCCTAAATGGCAGCACTGCAAGGTATTTTAACATCCTGGGTGGTAAACATCAGCCAGTGGGCTGTGCAGGTGTTGTCTGTCTTTTACCAGACTGTGAGCGGCTTAGTGCTATTACATGGGTCTTGTCTCCAAGGCCTCTTGCCACCCTGTATTGAGAGGGCTCATGAATGTTGGGTGATCCTGATTAGCTAACCTCCCACTTGTCCAGAATTGCTCATAGGACCCAAACTTTACAGCGCTCACCACAGACAGTCATGCATACCTGAAAAGTCTCCCATAAATTCCTATCATTGTGATGGATATTCACTTGCTAGGCTGGGGGTGCTTTTTTTTTGCCAAGCTTTGCTTTTCTAAATACAGCAGCTGCCGCTTGTAAAGATCCAACAATTATAAGTTAAAGTTCCAACTAATATTAAGTGTTTAGTTTCTGATCGTAAATGGGATCCAGTCTTCAGCTGGTTATATCAATGATTCGGATGATAAAGTGGATAACTGGATCAGAATATTTGGGGATGACAAGATTAGGGAGTAGTGGACAGCGAGGAAGCTATCTGGCTTGCAGCGAGGTCTGGACCAGCTAGAAAAATGGCAGATGTAATATAATGCAGACAAGATGTCGCACTTTGGTAGGGCAAACCAGGCAAACACAGTGAACGGCAGGGCACTGAGGAGTGCAGTGGAACAAAGGGATCTGGGAATACAAGTTTATAATTTGTTGGAAGTGATGTCACAGGTAGATAGGGTTGTAGAGAAAGCTTTTGGAACAATTAAATTGACTTTATTTAAATTGCACATCCACCCCACAATGCGAGGGAGTAAAAATCTTTGCGTTATGACTCCGTCACAATGTACAAACCTGTGAATTTATAAGTCCAATAGCCTGTAGAAAGAAGCTGTCCCATAGACTGTTGGTCCTGGCTTTAATGCTACAGTACCACTTGCCAGACGGAAGCAGCTGAAACAGTTTATGGTTGGGGTGACTGGTGTCCCTGATGATCAGCCAGGCCTTCTTTACGCACCTGCTGTTGTAAATGTCCTCAATGGAGGCAAGCTCACATCTACATATACACTGAGCTGTCCGTACCACTCTCTGCAGTGCCCAGCGATCATGGTTGGTGCAGTTCCTGTACCAGGTGGTGACATGGCCAGTCAGGATGCTCTCAATAGTGCCCCTGTAGAAGGTCTTGAGGATTTGAGGGCTCATGCCGAACTTCTTCAGTCGCTGTAGAGATGCTGTTGTGCTGTCCGGGTAAGATCTTTGGTGATGTGTATACTGAGGAACTTGAAACTACTCACTCTCTCAACAGCAATCCCATTGATATTGATCAGGGCGAGCCTGTCTCTGTTCCTCCTGTAATCCACAATCAGTCTCATTTTTTAGACATTGAGGGAGATTGGCCTACATAAATCAAAGTACTGAGTACAGGAGATGTTATGTTATGTTAAAGCTGTATAAGATATTGGTGAGACCTAATTTAGAGAATTGTGTGCACTTTTGGTCACCTACCTACAGGAAAGGTTGAAAGAGTACAGAGAAAATTTACAAGAATGCTGATTGGTCTGGAGGAACTGAGTTATAAGTAAAGATTGAATAGGTTAGGACTTTACTCCTTGGAATACAGAAGATAGGAGATTCAATAGAGATATACAAAAACTATGAAGGGTATAGATAGGGTAAATGGAAGTAGGCTTTTCACACAGAGTTTGAGTGGGACTAGAACTAGAGATATCCAAGGAGGAGGAGGAAAAGATGGCGGTGCAACGTAGCGCACAGCGGCCACTCCGGTGAATGATATCTGTAATCTGCCAAGTAGGGCGCCGTGCACAGTCCTGATTTGATGGAGACAGGCGTGAGAGAACGGAGGAACATCTGGAGAAACTTCTGAAATGCCTTTTTCGCTGCCACTGCTACTGTGTGATCCAGAATCTCTGGAGGAGAAGGCCCCGAGTCCTCGGTTTTGCTTGTTGGTCGGCGGCCGGGGTGGGGTCGAAGCGCTCGGCAGAGATGGTGCTCAGTGCTCGGTGTCAGAGGCTCAAAGTTTTCGGACGGACTTAGAGTCAGCTGTGGTCTGGTGCTTCCAATGCATCGACAGTTCTCAGCGCCTGGAGGATTATGACAGGGAGAGTTTCTCCCTTCTGCCGCCGACTATCGGGAGTCGATTGGAACTTTGAGGCTTTTTTTTTTACCGTGCCCATGGTCTGTTCTTTATCAAACTGCTGTAACTATATAATTATGTGGTTTTGTCAGTGTTAGTCTTTGGTTTGTTCTGTTTTTTTTTTGTGATATCACTCTGGAGGAACATTGTATCATTTCTTAATGCATGCATTTCTAAATGACAATAAATGAGGACTGAGTGTCCTCATAATCTAATCTTACAATCAACCCAAGAATTATTGAATTATGCGAGAGCTTTCATACCAGACTGCTCAATTGTCAAAACCATTATAGGACAAATGGACACTGAAAAATGAAAAACCTTTTGTTTTGAGCCCCAGAAGATTATGAAGCATCCGAGAAATTGATAAATGCAGTTCAGCAAGTAAAGGTCCTTCAGACAAGAGACCTAACAAAATCCTTGTTCTGCAAATTCGTATGTTGGCTAGAAAAAAACTCGGAGAACTTTGAGAAGTGGAAGTTCTGCTAATGATCTGCTAAACTTAAGAGCATTCTCTGATAGGATGCTGTTTATTATGTAAAACAGCAGGTTTGAAGGAGCAGCCTGTGATTTGGTCATCTGGGCCCAGTGTCTGGCTGACCTGGTTCGACTGTTTTGAACTGGTATGCATTGGACAAAATTCAATTTTCCCCCTCTCATTTAGTCCTATGCTATCTACTTTTGGGAGTGATGGGTGAGTTGTGGGTTATATTTGGAGTATTTTGCACAGTTCTGGTTGTCTACCTACAGGAAAGATATCAATAAGTTTGAAAGTGTAAATTGATTGATTTTTCAGGTGATTTCAGGTGTTAATCATTCGATTTTGGTGTTAATCATTGATAATCATTTGATTTCAGGTGTTCCCACAACCAATGGTCTCCCCTTAAGAGCTCTTTATCTTATATTTCATGCTCATTATTTATTGCAATTTATTTCTATTTGCACAGTTTGTTGTTCATTGATCCTGTTTACAGTGACTATTCTATAGATTTCCTAAGTATCCCTGCAGGAAAAAAAAATCTCAAGATTGTATGTGGTGATGTGTATGTATTCTGATAATTTTACTCTAAGATTTAATAAAGGCATTGTGAACTTTCTTCCCACTTCTAAAGATGCATGAGTTAGGGTTCGAAGTTGTGAGTATGCTATGTTAGTGCCGGAAGTGGTGCGACATATGTGGGTGACCGCAGCATATCTCTGATGCAAGTAACACATTTAACTGTATGGTTTAATGTTTTGATGTATACCTGACAAATAATGAGAGCTAATCTTTAATTAGTGAGAGACATGTCCCTTAAAGATCAGTGTTGTCATCCACATGTGGAAGCTCAGGGGATGGAAGAGATTTTAAATGAATACTTCTTGTTTGTATTTACTCCAGCGAATATGATGAAAGCTAATGATTTAAGGGAATGAATCATCAAGTCTTTGCACATATTGACGTTACAAAACAGGGAGTACTGGAAACTTTAAGCCACATTAAGGAGAATAAATCACCAATGTTTGATCAAGTTTATCCTTGGATGCTGTGGAGAAGCAACAAAAGTGTTTGTATGTGTCCTAAAAGAGAAATTTATGTTATTTTATGGCCAGATGAATGGAGGGTGGATAATGGTGTGGCTTGAGCCTGTAAGACCATAAGACCTGGAGCAGACTTAGGCCACTCAGCCCATTGAGTCTGCTCTGCCATTTCATTATGGCTGATTTATTGCTCTCAACTCCATTCTCCTGCCTTCTCCCCATAACCTTTCATGGCCTCACTTATAAAGAATCTATCAACTTCCACTTTAAATATACCCAATGACCTGGTCTCCACAGCCGCCTGTGGCAACCAATTCCACAGATTCATTACTCTCTGAATAAAGAAATTCTTCCTCCTCCTCCCCTTTTGAAAGGGATGTCCCTTTATTCTGGAGCTGTGCCCTCTGGTCTGAGACTCCCCCATTGAAGGAAACGTACTCTCCACGTCAAATTTTTCTGGGCTTTTCACCACTCAATAAATTTCAAGGAGATTCCCCGTCATCCTTCTGAATTCCAGTGAGTACAGGCGCAGAGCCACCAAACATTTTTCATATGATAAACCTTTCAATCCCAGAACCATTCTCGCAAATATCCAAGGGTGATTCCACACTTGGAATACCGCACACAGTTCTCATCTCCCAGCTACAGAAAGGATGTCATTAAGTTGGAAAGGGTGCAGAAAAGATTCATAGCAGGACTGGAGAGCTTGAGTGATAAAGGAAAGCTGGCTACACTGCGACTGTGTTAAAGGAGTGGGTTCTGACCAAAGCGAAAAAACCACTGGAGTCACTTTGCACTTTCGTGTGTCAAAAATCAACCTTACAAAAATTAGCGAAAAGAAAACTGCCAATATTTACAAAAAGATATCTACCACGACACAATAAACAGCTCCATGTTATTTGTCCAGTTTGAACTCATCGCAGCTCGATCTCTCAGAGCGAAGAACCCTGTCAATTAAGCACAAAGTTAAATTAGGACTACACACGATTTAGACTAGATGCACGCCACAATGTAGTTACAATCATATTACAAAATAAACAAAAGTATCTGCGCTACATACAGCACACAAAGAATATATACACATTTGCACATCCCATCACTAAAGAAACAGAACATTTCCCCGTATATGGCGGGGAAGTACCATAAAGCCAATACCTTATAAGAATGACAGCAGAACTACGACTGTGTGTGTGTGTACAAAGTGCGTTGAACAAGTGTTCTCCGTCTCCGTCACAGATTGTTTTCCTGAGAACGTAAGGCGCTCAGGGTGATCATGCAGAAGTATATATTATTATTAAGTGTGTAAATAAGGCAGATGGTCAGTTTTTTTCTCTCAAGGTAGGGGATGCCTGTTGATATTTCGGGCCGAGGCCTGACTTTCTCCAACATTTCGTGTTTGTTGCTCCAAACAGCGTAGCGCTCAACACAAGACGCCGTCAACGACCCAGCGATCAAATGCGCAGGCGTGAAGGGTGAAGAAAGTTCCCGAAATTGCGCATGCGCTCAGCGGACAAACGGCTCTGGCGGATCGGCAGCAGGTAGAAGCAGGGCTGCGGGTTGGGAATCGATCAGTACGGTGTTGGCACCGCGGCTAAAGGAAAACTCCTGTGAGTTCCCGAAATATGGTGGCCTCGCAAATTCGGAACACTCTCGCTTCTTTCCCTGTCTGTTATCCCACCTCCGAATTCGGGCTCCACTGAGATTTCTGCTGACCTGCAATGGAGTTGGCGCCATTACTCTGCGCATGCGTATTACTAGAAGCGGGACGGATAGATGGGTATCTTATTCGTGGGGATTTCTGGGTAAAGAGGCTGTCATGGGTGACATTTTACCACTTTCTGCACCAGTCCGTAGGGTGTGTTTGGCAGCGCAGGCGGAGGGAATATGAGTGCATGGGTCTCCAAAAACTCCCGAGTTCCAGCGACCGAATTCCAAGGATTAGGGACTCGCAACAAAAATATCGTTCTGATTTAATCTCCAATGAGGAATCTTATCTTCCAGTCACTTAAAATACCAATTAGTGCTGTATGGAGAAATAGAACGAAATCCACCATTCTAGGCAGTGCATTCCAGGCATGAATGACTCTGAGTAAAAAACTTACCCCTCTCACCCCCCCACCCCCTTAACTTACCCCCTCTCACCATCAATGCATGCCCTCTGGTATTTGGCAATTCAACCCTGGGAAACACGTACCCTCTGTCCAGTCTATCTATGCCTCTCATAATCTTATAAACATGTATCAAATCTCCTCTCAGCCTCCAATGCTCCAGAGAAACCAACCCAAGTTTATCCAGCCTCTTGTGGTAGCACGTGTGTTCTAAACCAGGCAGCGTCCTGTTGAACTACTTCTACACTCTCTCCAAAGCCTCAACATCCTTCCTAAAGTTGGGTGACCAGAACTGTACTCCAGATGTGGCCAAACCAAAGTTTTATAAAGTTGCAACATAACGTTCTGACTTTAGAACTCAGTGCTTCAACTAATAAAAACAAGCATTCCATAAGCCTTCTTAACCACCTTGTCAACCTGTGAAGCCACTTTCAAGGAGCTATGAACTTCGAACCCAAGACCTCTCTGCTCAGCAACACTTGGCCTTAACAGTGCACTGTATCCTTATATTTGCCTATCGAGGTGAAACACCTCACATTTATCTGGGTGAAACTCCATCTGCCATTTCTCAGCCCATATCTGCAACTGATTTACATTGTACTGTATTGTTTGCCAGTCTTCTACACTATCCACAACTCCATTAATCTTGGTGTCATCTGCAAATTTACTAACCCACTCATCTATATTTTCATCCGGGTCATTCATATACATTACGAACAGCAGAGATCCCAGCACAGATCCCTGTGGAACACCACTAATTACAGACCTCCAGCTCAAATAAGTCACTTCCACCATTACCCTCTTGTCTTCTATGTGCAAACCTGTTCTGAATCTAAACAGCCAACTTGCTGCAGATCCCATACATTTTAATCTTCTGGATTAGCCTCCCATGAGGGACTTTGCCTTACTAAAATCCATGTAGACAATATCCAGTGCCCTACTACCCTCTCACGGTGGTGTCTGAAAAGAGGATGCTGTCTAAGTTGCATGCCATCTTGGTCAATGTCTCCCATCCACTACGTAATATACTGGGTGGGCACAGGAGTACATTCAGCCGGAGACTCATTCCACTGAGATGCAACACAGAGCGTCATAGGAAGTCATTCCTGCCTGTGGCCATCAAACTTTACAACTCCTCCCTTGGAGGGTCAGACACCCTGAGCCAATAGGCTGGTCCTGGACTTATTTCCTGGCATAATTTACATATTACTATTTAACTATTTATGGTTCTATTACTATTTATTATTTATGGAGCAACTGTAAGGAAAACCAATTTCCCCCGGGATTAATAAAGTATGACTATGACTAATCTCTCTCATCACCTTGTCAAAAAACTCAATCAAGCTGGTAAGCCTTGGCTTGCCGTGCTCAAAGCCATTCTGGTTCTCCCTAATTAGGCCATGTGTTTCCAAATGCTTATATATCTTATCCTTAAGAATTTTCTGCAACAATTTCCCTGCAACTGACGTGACACTCACTGGTCTATAGTTCCCAGGATTTTCCCTTGTTCCCTTCTTAAGTACAGGTACAACATTATCCACTCTCCAGGACCTCACCTGTTGTCAGAGAGAACACAAAAATACTGGTCAAGGGCCACCATTAGTAAACTGGGGTAAATCCCATCAGGCCCTGGGGATTAATCCACCTTAATACCCCTCAGAAGGCCCAAAACTTCCTCTTCCTTGACCTCTAAAACTCCGAACACAGGTTGAAGATGGGCAGAAATGGCCCATTCTGATACAGACAGAAAAGCAATCAGAGAATTTGATGGTCAGTCCAGATGAGTGATCTGTGCCCAGTTAGAGGAGGAAGAGGTGTTCCTTCAACGTGGGTTGAACTTCGCTGTTACAGTGTGATGTCAGAGCTCACCATAAAGATTCAAATTATCACATCTAAAATGCTGTCCCTCACACATTGATGTCTTTTATAAATCTTACAGGGTTAGAAATGGCGAAGAATTTGTGAACGGGAATCTCAAACTCGAGCACCTCAGGTTTGCTGTCTCTGTGCACATTTTAAGGAGTGACCAGATATTTCCTCTGTAACACCAATATATCTATTGTTGACCCTTGGAGATGAAGAATTATCTCATTCCAGCTGGGAATTTGCTTTGTGACTGAGGTGAAGTTTTCTGTTGTGACTCAGTGAATCCACTAGAACTGACGTGCTGAGAACACTAGGTCTTCAACTGCATTGATTGCACAAGGGAGTCACTATGTCAGGCATCTGTCTTAATGAATTGCTAGAGAATTGACAGTAGGGAGATATCATTCTCGTTCTGTCATGTGGAAGGGATTCACTCAGTTATCTGACCAACTGGCTCACTGTTCAGTTCACCTTGGGGAGAGGCTGATCACCTCAGAATGTGGGATCTGACCTATTGATACACTAATCAGTTCACACTGGTAAGATGCCATTTACTTGCTCAGACTGTGGGAAGGGATTTCCACGGTCATCTCAACTGAAGCTACATCAACGAGTTCACACTAATAAGAAACCATTCACCTGCTCAGACTGTGGGAAAGGATTCAAATCATCATATCAGCTGAAGGTACATGAGCGAGTTCACACCGGGGAGAGGCCGTTTACCTGCTCAGACTGTGGAAAGGGATTCACTTTTTCATCCAACTTATATAGACATAAGCGAGTTCACACTGGGGAGCAGCCATTCACCTGCTCAGACTGTGGGAAAGAATTTAAATCATCATATCAGCTGAAGGTACATGAGCGAGTTCACACTGGGGAGAGGCTGTTTAGCTGCTCAGACTGTGGAAAGGGATTCACTTTCTCATCCAACTTACATAGACATCAGCGAGTTCACACTGGGGAGAAACCATTCACTTGCTCAGACTGTGGGAAGCGATTCACTCGCCCATCTCACCTGCAGACACATCAGTTAGTTCACACTGGAGAGAAACCATTCACCTGCTCAGACTGTGGGAAGGGATTCACTCAGTCATCTGATCTTCTTAGACACCAGTCAGTTCACACTGGGGAGTGGTTGTTCACCTGCTCAAATTGTGGGAAAGGATTCAGTCGCTTATCTGCACTGAAAATACATCAGCGAGTTCACACTAGGGAGAAGCCATTCACCTGCTCAGACTGTGGTAAGCGATTCATTCAAAGATCCCACCTGCAGGTACACTTGCGAGTTCACACTGGCGAGAGGCCGTTCACCTGCTCAGACTGTGGGAAGCGATTCACTTGGTCATCTCACCTGTCCAGACACCAGCGAGTTCACTCTGGAGAGAGGCCATTCACGTGTTCCGTGTGTGGGAAAGGGTTTGCTCGGTCATCCCACCTACAGAGACACCAGTCAACTCACAGTGTGAACAAACCATTCACCTGCTCAGACTGTGGAAAGGGATTTTCTCAGTCATCAGACCTACTGACACACCAGTCAGTTCACACGGGGGAGTGGTTGTTCACCTGCTTAGATTGTGGGAAAGGATGCATCTCATCATCTCAACTGAAAGTACATCAGCGAGTTCACACTGGGGAGAAGCCGTTCACCTGCTCAGAATGTGGGAAGCAATTCACTCAGTCATCCAGCTTGCAGACACACTTGCGAGTTCACACTGGCGAGAGGCCGTTCTCCTGCTCTGAATGTGGGAAGCGATTCAGTCGGGTATCCGAACTTAAGAGACACTACCGAGTTCACAGTGAGGACAAGTTTTAAATATGCCTCATGCTGGATATTTAACCTTCAAAGTTGCTGAATCCAGAGGCAAATTCAAAAGACACTGTTGGTGTTGAACTCAGTAATTATTGCTGCTACCTATCACACCCAGTTCTACACACTGGCCACTGGACATAAGAGGAATTTCTTCTCATGTTCACCTTCAATGGGACTATAATATTCTGGATCTGTGATTAATAAATCAGTTCTATTTTACATTTTGCATTTTTAAATCTTTTTATTACTGAAAATTGACAACAAAAATACATTTATTATACATATTGATATATTGACTTCATTATTTTAGAGTCAAACTATTAACCAAGCTAAACATTATATCAATAATAATAATTAAAAAAACAAAATGTTGAAGCTTTTTTTTGAAAAAAGAAAGAAGGAAAAAAGAACCCCTACTAAAACCAAAAAAAACCCAACTGACAAACAAAAAAAACGGGGGAAAAAAAACAATTTGGAGCACAAACCCGGAACTATATGCCATACAAGCTTCTATATAAAAAAAAAGACATCAATCCGCCAACCAAATCCATTTACCCGAGAATCAGAAGGGAACCATCTTAATTAACTCAGATCAAAGGATAGTAGCAGGCAAAAGAGCCCCACCTTTTCTCAAAGTCAAATCGAGGATCAAAATTTTGACTTCTGATTTTTTCCAAACTAAGATGTAGCATCACCTGAGAGAACCATTGTATGAAAGTGGGAGCAGAAGCATTTTTCCATTTTAATAAAATAACCCTTCTAGCCAATAATGTAACAAATGCAATTACAAACGGATACATATCAGTCTGATATAGAAATACCATGAATATATTGAGGAATTACACCAAACAAAACTGTCAATTTATTAGGTTATAAATTAATCTTTAAAGCTTTAGAAATTGTAAAAAAAAATTTCCAAAACTGTTTCAGTACAGAACACGACCAAAGCATATGTGTCAATGTAGCTATCTCAGTTTTACATCTATCACACTGACTATTAACATTAGGAAATATTTTAGACAGTCTCTCCTTTGTCAAATAATAACGATGTACAATTTTAAATTGAATCAAAGAATGACTGGCGCAAATCGAAGAGGAGTTAACCAATTTTAAAATTCGCAACCAATCCTCTGTTATCAAGGTCATGTTAAGCTCTCTTTCCCAATCTTGCTTAATCTTAGATAGAGTATAATTATCCTGTTGTTAGTAAATTATAAATTTTTCCAATAAAACCTTTCACTAAAGGGTTGATTTTTAAAATGGTGTCTAACAGGTCAGAATCTTGTATATATGGAAAATTACTTAAATATTCTTGTAAAAAATGTCTGACCTGAAGATATTGCAAAAGGTGTGAGTATGAAAGAGAGTACTTAATTACTAATTTCTCGAAGGACATCAATCGGCCTTCTTGAAATAATCCATAAAGGAATAAATTCCTTTATTCCTCCGAAGAGAAAAGGTAGGATCACTAAGTGAAGGTTTAAATAAATAGTTTCGATAAATTAAACTAAGGTGGTTAAATTTTTTAAGATTAAAAAACTTATGAAACTGGTACCAAATTCGTAATGACTGCTTAATCATAGGATTAATATTTAAAATAGAAATTTTGGCTAGTTGTACAGGTAAAGAAGCTCCTAATAACAAACTTAAGTAAAATTGTTTCACAGCTTTCAATTCCAAGTCAACCCATGGTGGACGTTCATTTTTATTGGTCCAATATAACCAAGAACACGCATAGCGCATCTTAACCACCCAATAATACATTCTTAAATTAGGCAAGGCAAGGCCTCCATCCTTTTTTAATTTTTGTAAATGACATTTTCCGATTCTTGGTCTTTTATTATTCCAAACAAAAGATGAAATAATAGAATCAACCTGATCAAAAAATTTCTTAGTTAAAAAATAGGAATATTTTGAAATACGTAAAAAAATTTTGGTAAGATCATCATTTTAACTGCATGAATTCGACCAACTAATGAAAGTGTAAGAGGATTCCATCTAGAAAATAATTGCTTCATAAAATCCACTAAGGGAACTAAATTAGCTCTATAAAGGTCTCCATAATTTTTAGTGATAATAATACCCAAATATTTAAAAGAATCCATAACTTTAAAAGGAATATCATCATATATAAAAGCAGAATCATTTAAAGGAAATAATTCACTTTTATGCAGGTTTAATTTATATCCTGAAAACTTTCCAAATTCATTTAATAATTTCAATAAACTAGGAATAGATTCTTCAGGATTCGAAATATAAACTAAGATTATCAGCATAAAGGGAAATCTTTTGAATAATCCCATTTATGGAAATTCCTTGAATATCCTTAGTTTCACGAAGTGCAATAGACAAAGGTTCCTGCACCAAATTAAATAACAAAGGACTTAATGGACATCCTTGTCTCGTACCCCACAAAAGTCGAAAAAAGGGATCTACAATTATTAGTAATCACAGTGGCAATAGGGCTTTTATGTATCATTCTAATCCACTTATTAAAATTAGTACCAAAGCTAAATTTCTCTAAAACATTAAATAAATATTTGCATTCAACTCTATGCCTTTTCAGCATCAAGAGAAACAACACATTGGGGAGTTTTCGAGGGGGATGAGTATATAACATTTAACTGTCTCCAAGTGTTAGAAAAAGAATAATGGCCTTTTATAAAACCTGTTTGGTCCTGAGAAATAATTTTAGCTAGTATATTCTCCAACCGATTGGCCATTATTTTTGAAAGAATTTTGGCAACTACATTTAATAATGAGATAGGTGTATATGAAGCACAATCCGTAGAGTCTTTATCTTAAGAATTAAAGAAATAGAAGCTTCATAAAATGTAGAAGGTAACTCTCCTAACAAAAAAAGAATCTTTAAACATTTCCAACATAGAAGGAGTAAGCAAATTTTCAAAATTTTTATAAAATCCTACAGAAAAACCATCTAGTCCAGGAGCTTTACCAGACTGCATTGGAAGAAATAGCTTTCTGAATTTCTCTTTCAGTAAAAAGAGTATCAAGAATTTGTTGGTCTTCAACAGATATTCTAGGAAAATCAATCTTTTGTAAAAAGGCATTCATTTTAGAAGGATCAGCTGGAAACTCTGATTTATAGAGTTTACTTTAACAATCTTGAAAAATGTTATTAATATCTTCATAGTTACAAGCAAAGCTACCATCTCCCTTACGAATTTTTAAAATTTGTCTTTTAGCTCTAACTGCTTTTAGTTGGGATGCGAGTAGCTTATTACTTTTATCTCCAAACACATAAAATTGACTTTTTAATTTAAGCAAATTTATTTCAATAGGATGTTAATAATAAATTATATTGTGATTGAAGTTCAACCCTTTGTTTAAATAAATCAATATTAGGAGAAAGTGTTACCCAAGTCTTTAATTGGTTTTGAAATCCTATCTAACTCTATTTTTGTATGTTTCTTAAGCTTAGCCAAATAGGAGATTATCTGACCTCGCAAATACGCTTTAAATGTATCCCATATAATCAATTTCGACATATCTTCTGTGTTATTAAAAAGAAAAAAGTCTATTATTTGAATCTCTATAAATTTGACAAAGTCCAAACTTTGTAATAAGTTTTCTGGAAAACGCCAAGGCAAGTTTACATTACTAACATCATTCAATTCAAAAGTTAAGCATAAAGATGCATGATCCGAGACAGCAATAGCATCATAGTCACATTTCTGGACTTTGGACAAAAATCGGAAATCAGCTATAAAATAATCAATTCGCGAGTATTTGTTATGGACATGTGAATAAAAAGAATAATCTCTATCATTAGGATGTAGATTTCTCCAGATTTCTATCAAACCATAATTAATTTAAAAGGAATTAATAAATGACGCTGAACACCACGGAAGCTGCTGATTGGTTGAACTCGTCAATCAAAGGGTTTAAACAACAGCTGAAGTCACCTCCCATCAGCAATATATATTCATTTAAGTCTAGTAATAAACCAAATACATTTTTAAAAAAAAGGATCATCTACATTAGGTCCATATAGATTAACCAAAACAATTTTCTGTTACAAATTGTTCCTTTAATAATTAAAAATCTACCATTGCTGAGACGAGATCTTCTTGGATAAATACAATATTAGCTTTAATAAAAATAGATACTCTCTTTGTTTTATTTTGACAAGTAGCATGATATTGAAGGTCCTTCCACGTTTTAAAAAATCTATTTTGATCGCCCATTCTGATATGCGTTTCTTGAACAAAAATTATACCGGGCAGGAATCGATTAATAATTTTAAAAGTCTTCTTTTGCTTAATAGGGTGATTCCAGCCACGTACGTTCCAACTAATAACGTTTATCTGTTTAATAACCATAGTATATTGTTTTAAAGATGAAAATACACGCATACCATCGTGGGCTAATCAAAGATGGCGGTGATAAATATAACCATATAGAAAACACGCATGCTCCGGAGCTCCATGATGGGGAAAAACCTGAAAAAGAAATCCTATAATAAACCACAAACTGCAAAAAAAACCGAATCCTCTCCCCACACCAAAAGGTAGAAATCCGGCAAAAAGGAAGGAAAAAGCAGGAATGCCTCCCCAAAGAGAAGAGAAAAGCAGAACTCCGCGTACGGCTCAATATAAATAGTGATTTAAAAGCTTTTCTCCCAAATCCCCTCCCTCCCCTTTACGAAGAAATCACATGACCCTAAGATAAGAAGCTCAGCAGAGATGCAGAAAAAAGATGTTTATAGTTAATCACTGGAAATAAAATAGGAATGCAAAAACAGTCTCCAGAGGCGTTAAAACAACGCTATTAAACCTAAACAATACATTCTCTAACAAGAAAAAGACACCATTACTCCTTTAGCTTGAAACTAAAGCTAATTATCTATTCCAAACACTCCTCACTATATAAGCAAAAGTCTATATAAACTATGAAAGCTATCACTTAATTAATAAAAGGAAGAAAGAAGCAGATAATCAAACCAGTTAATAATCTGTCCACTGTGTTAGCTCACTCCATATACCAAACAGACTTCAAAAAAATCATTCATTAGTCAAACCAAGAAGTTCACCTCTTGTTTAAATAGTTCATCGATCAAAGGAAATCTTCAGCATATCAAAAATCTTCAAAGCCTGTTTTCTCTCAGAAAATTATTCAGCAACCCAAATATCCTTCAAGCGTCAGCCGACTCCACGACTGAGTTAACAAACTCCAATGCCGCTTGGGGATCTGAAAACACACGTGGTGTAGAATCTTTAGGAAATAATTTTATTCTAGTGGGGTAGCAAAGCAATGGAAAAAGTCCCTTTGCATGAGCAGTTTTCATCGCTGGGGCAAATTTGATCCGCTATTCCATAATTTCCCGTGGATAAATTTAGTAAAAACGGATCTCGGAACCGTTAAATTTAAAAACTCTCTTGTTTCCTTGCACATTTTATGATTTGGTCTTTAACTTTAAAGCGAAGAAAGTTGACCAAAATAGGCTGAGGTTTGCCTGAAGTCTGAGAATTTGATATGAAAATTCTATGAGCTCTTTCAATATCGGGAGGTTGAGGTAGAATATCTGGAAACAAAGATTGAAACAAATTGCCAAAAGAGTCCAGTAAATTCCCGCTCTCAGAACCTTCCTTGAGTCTGATAATTCGTATATTATTCCGACGAAACTTCGCCTCTAAATCGACAATTTTACGTTGAGCTTGTTCCAAGCAGGTTGAAATATCCACAATCTGACGTTTCGATTCTTTAAACTCAGTATTCAAGGAAATAATGTTTTCCTCAATAGTCTGAAAACTATGTCGGAACGACTTCAACTCAGAAGTGTTATTGTCTATTTTGTTGTCGAGAGCCATCAACGCACCTTCCAAACGCTCAGCCCAGTCAGGCATATCTTCTGAGTTTTCTTTCAAAGTTTTTCCCTTTCCATTGCTGGATTCAAAAGGCAACTTTCCACTTTTTAAAGGATATGACATAATGACAACTATTTCCCTCTAAGATCTGAGAAATAAAATTTTAAAATTCAAGGTTTAAACTGGGTAAAAGGAGGAATTAAAGGCAGTTGCAAAATTTATGTATTAGTCCATCCAGCTGCAGGAGGAAGTCTCTATTTTAAGCTTTGCCTCAGGTAGTTGCTGAATTTACAACTCACCCCATGTGTAGTAAGGAGTCAACTCAGTCCAGCTAGACCAGTGGTCCCTAACCTCCGGACCACAGACCAATATCGGGCCAGAAGGCAAGCAGGGGTGCAGCAGTGGCCGGAGCGCACCCAGCACATCTTTAAGAAAAAAGCCAAAATAAACAAGGTAATCAATAAGGTACAATTGTGTAGAGCAAGTGAAATCAATGATTGCCTCTGACCTGGGCCGACATTTACGTGCCAGGTGGCCCCTAATTCATTAGCTTGTTTATTTCTGCTTTTTTCTTGAAGATGTGCTGGGTGCGTTCAGGCTACCGCTGCACCCCTGCATGCTTCGCGGCCTGGTATCGGCCTGTGGCCTGGAGGTTGGGGACCACCGAGCTTGACCCTTCCAGTGTTTCTGCTCCATGATAATCCTTTTAAATCTATGCTGCTGTTCACCTCTGAATTTCCCTTTGGTGATGGGTTCCAGATAGTCTCCACTGTGAGTGAAGAGGTTTCCCTTGAATTTCCTGCGTGACTTTCTACAGACTGAAGAAGAAGACAAGCTGACTGCAGTTATGTTTCTCTCTCAGATCTCTTGTCTGGGGAAGAATATCCTTGTTGGCCAGAAGGGAATACAGTCTACAAATTATTGGATTTGAATGAATCAGGGACAGTGGAAGTAGACAAAAAGAACAACAGTCTACAAATCAGTGGATTCAGATGAATCAGGACAGAAATAGCAGACAATCCAAATGTCTTTGTTTCCCCCCATTTTGTGAACTCTGAACTGATACTTGCTTGGGGATAATCTAATCAGAGCAATTGAATGTGGACATAAGGAGGTTCAAGTGATGACCTGCTGAACCTGAGATCATTCTCAGACAAGTAACTATTTATTACGTAAAGTGCCAGTCCTACCAAAGAAGCAATCTGTAATAATGTGTCTGGTTTACCTTGTTTAACTGGTTTGGACCAGTCAGAGTTAAAAGGCACAAATGCACAAAGATAGGGGTAGGAACCATGGAACAATATTGGTTGTAGCCCTGTACTACAGCCAGTAAGAAGGTGACTAAAGTAGGTCAGCTGACCTTGAGCCAATCGGATGGAAATCCATTAGTTCAACTGATAAGGGAAACTGTAATAGTCTGGAGCTTCAAATACATAATGGTGATAACTCTCCAGTGTGACGTGTCCATAGTTTCATTTTCTGTGAGTCCACAGTTTCGTTTTCTGTGAGTGTCACTTTATGACACATGATGTCGGTATAAAAAGACATGCGGACAGATTGCTGAAGTCTTTCATTTCGAAGGAAAGAGCGAGAGAGTTAAGACTGTGGAATTCGAGCTGTCAGGGAACAGCTTGCTACCGAAAAGGGTGAAGTCTGATACTTACCCATGCCCAAAGGATTGGGTTAATCAGCAGCACACTGTGCATTTTGGAGATGAGACTGTCACTTCATATGATCCATATGTGGATTCATCAGAATATTTTGTGGCAACCACTTTTGTTAACCCTTGTATGGTTTCAGGTATGTTATATGGTAACCACTCGTGCTAAGAGATAGTCTGTGACTGTCACCTTGTGATATCTCTATGTGGATTTCGGAACGACTTGACGGATAAAATCTTTGGCGATTGTTACTTCGTTTACCCAGCGTGGACCCTTTTGAAGACTTTGTGATCGCCTCTTCATTGCATTGTGAATTTACAAGTTTCTCCTCTCACCTACCTTGCGGATTACTGGAACTTTCTAAATTGCCATTCTCAGACTGTGCTTGACTAAGATTTGTTAAGAACTGTTAATAAGCTTGACTGTTTGGGAGCTACAGATGCATAACACTGTTAGGTTCTGTTTAAGATAGTAGTTTGTTTAATTTTCTATATTTTTGAGTAGATGTTAATAAATATAGTGGTTTAACATCAAAACCGGACTCAATTTGTGATCTATTGCTGCTGTTACGTAACACCAGCAACTAGAGACCAACCATCACGGATGAGGAGGACCACACAGACACGTGGAGATGGGGACCGCAAGGAACACCTGCCCAACGTAGACTCCTTTACTGGGTAATTTCTTTTTTCTTCATTAACTGTTCATGGAGGGTCAGGGAATTCTAGTGGATATCCACAGTTAGCTAGTTTGTGAACCCACGTGTTCTTTAGTTGAGACAATAAAGGTTACTTGTTGGTAAATACAGATTCTGTCTGCCTCTCTGATCATGTAATAATGATCATTATTACAAGATCCGTATAACAAAATTGGCATCCCTGTTGGCGGCTTGATGATAAATCTTTCTTTTTGTTCAAGTCGGGCCATGGAGATAGGTAGTTAGCAGTTACTAACCCAAATGAAGATTTCAGGAAAATCTGCTAGTTCGAAGGACTTGGATTCTTTTGATTGGAAGGGATTGCTCTCGAAATTTGTGTTGAGGAACTGACTAAAATATGAGGGGTGGTTTGTCATCCTGGCTACGAAAGGAAAACTACTGGGTATATCCTTTGGAAAATTGCCCAAGAAAGCTGTCAGGCAAAAAGTTTAAACAACTACTAAAACCAGTCACAGTTGGCTGTTGAATTGAGGATCTGATACAATTACCACAGAATGCTAAGGCAGAACTGCACAGATTAGAAACAGAAAACGAATGTCTGCATAAAGCAGAATCCAAGTGAGATAGGTTACAACAGGAAATATTAGAAAATCGGCATAAAGTAGGAGCTGACTAAGATAGGTTAAAGATTTGAAGATGGCAATGAACGTGATTGAGGAAATCAGCACAGGGAAGGAAGAGTAACACTGGCGATCATGCAAAGTGTTTAAAGCAGATACAAAAGCTGCAGGACCAACCTGCTGTGCAGCGAGGAATAATATGTGCTTTCAGATCTGAAAGAGGGGAGGAAGGTGAATTTGGAGATATTAATTGGTATGATTTCACAGATGAAGCCACTAGATAATGGTTTTGATAATTATGAATGTTTTAATTTTGCTAAGGAACTCCCACCAACATCCTACCAAAAGGAGCACTTTACATTGGTGAGATTGGGAGGCAGAAGGAATGACAGATTATGGATTTAACCAAGGACCAGAAAAAAGATAAAGAATTCAAACAATTAATAGAAAGAGCAGGGTCTAAAATATAGAAAGACAACAAGGGAGTGTTTGTTAAAGATGAAGTAGTCCTATATCATCTATGGGGACATCAGGGGTGCAAAAGCACTCTGGAAAAGATATTGGAAGTGTGCTGGTAGCCTAAGATGAAGGATGACGTGGAGCACTATGTCAAGAAGTGCTTGATCTGTGCACCATATAATCCTGACAGAAACATAAGGAAAGGAGCCCTCCAACACACCAGACCAGTAGAAGGGCCTTGGACTAATTTCCAGATAGATTATGTTGTCCCTAACTGTCCACCCCAGGGGGGTACAAGTATATTTTGGTAATAATAGAGACCTTTGTGAAGTGGGGGATGCTTTCCCAGCTAAGAGAAGCACAGCAAAGGCTCTGTAAAAATCTTATTGGAAAGGATATTCACTCGCTTGGGATCAAGGCATATATTTCACAGCCCAAATAATGCAAGATGTCATGGCAGTTTAAGGGATCAAGCAGAGATTTCATATACCCTGTAGACCACAGTCCAGTGGAATTGTGGAAAGGATGAATCGAACACTAAAAAATATAATTGCAAAAAATGGTGCAGCAACATGGCAGGTAGTTTTGCCTTATGCCCTGATGATGATAAGGAATACAGAGGCATCTTCAACAGGTTACACCCCTTATAAGCTCATGACTGGAAGGGATATAAAAGGATTGGAGGCAAGAGACAGAAACCAGCTTGGATTGATTTGAAATTAAAAGCTATCAAACAATTTCATTTAACCTAATTATTAGGAGCTCCATTACCTTTACAACTTGCTAAGATTCCAGACTTAAATCTCTACCCTGTTATGAAACAGTCCTTACGGATTTGATTTCAATTTTGCAACTTTTGAAATTTGAAACAATTTAAATTGTCTAGCTCTTTATATCGAAATTTTTTGTTTAAACCATCAATAACTGATCCCATGTTTCTCTTATGGAGAAATAATGGGATCTGTTCTTTTGCAGATTTATATTGTGATGGTCAATTGATGACTTTTGAAGAGTTAATTCACAAATATTCTCTCTCTCAGACACACTTCCTGCAATATTTTCAGGTTAGACATTTTTTACAAAAATATCTAAGTTTCCATATATGCAAGAATCTGATTTGTTGGCTACTATTTTAAATATGAATCCTTTAGTGAGAGGTTCCATTGGTAGAATTTATAATTTATTCTTACTACAAAAAGATAACCTCTCACTAAATATTAAACAAGATTGGGAGAGAGAACTTAACATGACCTTTGTTAATGAAGATTGGTTGCAAGTTTTGAAAGTGTTCAATTCTTCTTCGATATGTGACAATCACTGTTTAATTCAATTTAAAATTGTTCGTTATTATTTAACGAAGGAGAGACGATCCAAAATATTTCCTAACATAGACAACTATTGTGATAGGTGTAAAAATGAAGTAGCCGCTTTGTTCACATATGTACTGGTCATGTTCTTCATTAAAATCTTTTTGGAAATCTTTACTTTCTACAAATTCTAAAGCTCTGAAAATTAATTTACAACCTAATACATTGACTGTCTTCTTTGGAATAGTTCCATATCATATTCAGGGCATTTCATCTTCAGACCAACATGTAATTGCATTTGTCACACTGTTGGCAAGAAGGGCTGTTTTGTTGGAATGGAAAGATACCTCTGTCCCTACATTAATTCAATGGTTTTTGCAACTAATGTTATGTCTTAGCTTGGAAAAATTAGAAGTAGAACTTTTGATCCTCGATTCCATTTTGAGAGAAGATGGGGCTCTTCTGCCAAATATTATCACTTAATTTTAATTAACTTATATTGTTTCCTTCCAATCTTATTTTATATAAACGTGAATTGGCGGTTGATGATTTTTCTTCTTTATATATATATAGATGATTGTAAGACGTATTGCTCCGGGAGTCGGTTCCTAATAGTTTTTTTTTTCTCTCTTTTTTCTATTTTCTTTTTCTTTCTCTTGTAGTTACTGGGGTTTTTTTTTCTTTTAGTAGTTGGGCTTCTCTTTTTCCTTCTTTTCTTTCTAAAAATTTTTTTTTCATTATCATATATTATTCTTTTTGATAAGTTTTTTTCCTCAGCTTTATTAACTATGTATATCAATTTGCTGAAATCTTGTGCTACTTTAAAGCTGTAGAAGATTATGTATCAAAAGGATTTTTAAAAATAAAAATAAAAGGATTGGAGGAGTTGTTAGGATTAGATTTGTCAGAATGTGAAATTGATGGGGTTGTGTTGGAAAAGTGGGTACAACGATTGGTAGAGACAGTGAAAGAGGCCAATTATGTGGCAGCCCACCAAATAGGAAAAAAAGTAGTAACAAAGTAAAGCCTACTGTGACTCAAAAGTCAGTCTCCTAGTATTAAGCCCAGGACAATGAGTGATGATTCAATGACACCAAACCACCTCATTTTTAAATCCAAGGTTTGCAGGGGTCTATGAAATTATAGACAAAGCAAGTCCTTCAGTGTACTAAGTACTGACTTCTCCATATAAAAGTGGGTGGTACCATGTCAACCAGTTGAAATGGGTGGGCGAGAAACAGGAATATTATGACCATTGGTACATAACAATTGATGTAGCCCTGATTTGGGAGACCTCAGGATGGAACAACTTTTCCAAGAAGATGGGAACAGGTCCCAGCAAGAGGTGATTTTCAGTTCCCACATCCTGAGAACTGGGGGAGTTTTGTCAAAAAAAAAAGGAAAAGGAAAATGTGCTAGTGCTTGTCTCTCTTATCTTGAAATTAAGTTGGGTGAAGAAAAATGGACACCTTGAGTCCAAAGACAATTGGGAGTCCAGATTGGATGGTCTAGAAAAACAAATCAAAAATTAGACATAAAATAACTTAAGATTTAAACTTGAAATAAGAAGAGAAATTACCATTGTGTGTTCCAGGTTTAATTCAACATGGAGAGAATAATGTATTTTGTTGCAATGGAATTAACCATGACTGGAGCCATGGCCAGTCTTGCTCCAGAGCTATTACACAAACATATCAACGGTGAGGTCATTGCGTGGAGAACACTCAGTGAACAAAAACAAATCTACTCAATGGATACAGGTAATGTGGACTAACAAAGGAGAAATGGAGGACTCGAATTTGCATTTTACTGGGTTAGATGGCTTGACAAAACCTTAGGTATTCCAGAAGGTACAAAGCTACAATTTCTATGTGGTAAAATTCTAGAGGTGGCATTATTCAGTTTCCTAGGGGGGACAATCATAAGTCCGTCTTTAGGTCCGATTACTGAGCAGCCTTCAGGTAATGATGGCCATGGTAAGATTACAGTTCCATGGGATCACACTCAAGTGAATTTTGAGTGGTGTAGTGAGCTATACAAGAGGTATGATGACTGGGCTGGCCATTCCAAGCGTTTCTCAAAGGTTGCTTCTATCATTATAAACCGTCCACAGGAGAATATAATACACTGGGAGAGTAGAATAGAGAAGGATCTAAAGGAGATGGGAAAGAGTTTCTGTCAGGGCCCAGGTCCATTCCAGGTTTTTAAAATTAGAAAAATCTCTACCTCACACCCTCAAGTGATGGAAACTACACCAGAGCCTAAATGTACTGATAACCAGTGTAATACAAAGGGTTAGTGTTAGAAGATATGTGGAATTTGTCACTTCAGTACCAGGGTACCAGCATTTGCAGGTAATTTTTAATCTCACTGAAATAATGGTGCTCACCAACAACGAAGCAATTATTTACTCACCTTTTTGGAGGATAACTAAGCAGTAATGAATTTGAGTCCGTCAAAAGTAGAAGGGATAGCGAGAGTCATCAGCCTAGAGATAGCAGAATTAGAAAGCCAGATACAGTCTCCCCAGCAGAAAATATGAGATATTACTGGAGAAAATTATAAAGATTAGGTACAAAGTATCCTGATAGGTTGAAATGTATCCCAGCTAACTCTGGATGTGGTTAAATTTCTGAAGCCCCTTCAAGATACAACAAATATGATTATTGACCGCATAGACCTAATGTCTAAGAAAATGCATAAAGCTGAGATCTGTGCTACATATACTAGCTGGTTGCTACCATGATTGGCACTAATTTATTATAACTTGATGCACATGAAGTACCAAACTGGGTATCGGATGAGCAGCTAGAAGAATGGGTCTACATGGATATCCTTCAGTTCCCCACCAACACATGCTATTGTTAGGAATGGTACTGGGAAAGGGATAGATTTATCAAGAGACCACTGGTCCTGTCCGGAAGAAATGACAAAACAGAAACTTACAAATTGTGGTTTCAGTACTCAAGAAAATTGTTCATTGTCTACTTTGCCTGTGAATAAACTGTCTTTCTTACAATATGCATTGGTGAGACAGACATTATACAGCAACAGTGGACACAAGTGATACAAAGCTATATGCCCTTTGGAAAGTCACTATGTTGCCATTGGGAATGCGACATTAGATCTGGCCATTGGAGGATAAACTTTGCCTCAGCCAGCAGGAGACAGTAATGAAGGAGAACATCAAGATCCAATGCTCTGATGCAGATCAATATCTGTGGGACTAGGTTGTTACTGAGTTGCCACTAGTTCCTCACTTGACTGCAAACTGGACAAGTGTTGTGGAGGGGGCAAGGGAGATGATCCATCAATAGACTAAACACACTAAAATAATTAAAACACATGCTGGTAAGGCAAATGAAATATTGTGGGAGCTAGCCTTTTGGAGTAAGTTTTGGAATTGGGGAACAAATGTTGAAATACATCCGAGGGTGAGAATAGTATTGCATGCTGCTGTAATACAAATTGTATGTACACTGATATCAACTGAGAAGGTGAAGGCTGAAATAATGCGAAACCTAGGATAATATTTTCATGAAACAGTAGAGACTATGCAGTGTGTAAATTTGGGAAATAAGTGTTAGTATAATTTATAGAATGTAAATGTTACACACCAACTGGGTTTCCTTGGAAGCCAACTGAATGAGAGGAGGAAAGGATCCTAAGGTAAATATCTTTTGATCAAGAGTAGGGAGATCTTGGCCAGAAGGAACAGCAGTTTACAAATCAGTGGATTCAGGTGAATCAAGGACAGGGGACGCAGATGAACCAATTGTCTTTGTTTCCCTCATTTTGTGAACTCCGAACTGATTCTTGCTCTGTGGTAATCTAATCACAGCAATTGGATGTGGAGACGAGGAGCTTCAGATAATGACCTGCTAAACCTGAGACCATTCTCAGATGAGCTGCTATTTATTATGTAAAGTGCCATACCTACCAAAAAAGCAATCTATAATCTCATTAGACTGAGTGCCTGAGTCACCTAGTTTAACTAGTTTAGACCAGTCAGAGTTGAAAGACACATATTCAGAAGGCTGGGGTGGGAGGAGGGAGAAAGCATGGAACAACATTGGTTGTAGCCCTGGACTAGAACCAGTAAGAAGTTGACCCAGGTAGGTGTCACGGTCCTGATCGGCAATTCCCTGATTCCCTTTAAATTTCCTTTGTTTGTGTCACGATTGGGACCACTTACTCCTTGTTCTCCTTTATTCATTGTTTCTCTGTGTTTCTCGGGCTATGTAATTAAAGGTACTTGATTCTCAGCTGAACCAGCACTATACAGTGTTGGGTTTTCAGCTGCTCAGGGCTAGATCGTCACCGAAGCAAATGCGACAAGCCATCTTTTTGGAACGAGCCAAGTTACATCGCCGGCGTGAATTCCAGTAAGTCGCCTCTCCTCGCCTATGCAAGCCTCCTAAGTTGCCTCAGCCTCACTGGAGTGGGTCCGTCAAGTTAACCTGCCGGAGTGAGGCACTAGTTGTTGTCTTTAGTTCCCGGGCTGAGTGGTGAGCTCGTCGCTTCTTGGAGCCATTTCATGTCAAGTTAAAAGAACTGTCTATCGTTGTGTGGTTTTGTCTCTTCGTGTCCTTGCCTCCACTGAGTAGGTCCGGCCGTTTGCCCCTACTTTGAGGTGAGGAATCCTGTCTCTCAGCATTCTGCGTCTTGTGTCCAAAGGCTGATTTATGCTTCTGCATAGTAGCCTACGCCGTGTGAGCATTTATACTTGTGTGTTGGTATGTCTGCATTGGTCGGCAATTCACCGCCAAAATGCTAGTTGGTGGTGGGGTTTCTGTGCCACTGTGTTGAGTTTCTTTGTGTTGAAACTCCAACCATTTATTTTGCATCAGTGTACGCACAGTATACTCAGAGACTGGCAATTACCATTCGAGTTTTAGCTTCAGGTGGAAGTCAACAGGCTGTAGCAGCTAGCAACAAACTGGTGTCAAGCACAGAGTCCTCCATAATTTTGGAGGTCTGTAAAGCTTTATGGAAAGCATTGCAGCCAGAGTTCCTTCCCTGCCCTTCAGACGCCCAATGGGAAGCTATTGCAGCGTAGGAGGAAATGCGATGCTACCAAGCGGACCAATCACAGTTGTTGCAGTCTGTGTTGCGGCGATGCGTATTTACATTTTGGGAGAGGTGCACGTCAGGCTGCGGTGTAGGGAACCGTGTAGGCACTGCGTAGGGTTCGCGGCTACGCCGTACCTACAGTGGCAATTTGACGCAGAAGTATAAATCAGCCTGCTTCTTCCCGCTTCTGTTTAGCTCTCTCTCCTGGATTTCACTCTGATCAACCCTTGCTTCCCAACCTTTCTAGTAACTATTAATAAACTCTATTCTGTTAACGCTTCAGGACGTGCTTGCATTCTGCATTTGGGTCCTCTCTTTCCCTGCACTTACAACAGTAGGTTAGGTGATCTTGAGCCATGGGGATGAAGATCCATCAGTTCAACTGATGATGAAAACAATAAGAGTCAGGAGATCCAAATGTATAATGGTGATAACACTCCAGCAATCAGAGACCAACCATCATGGCTGAGGAAGACCCCACAGACACGTGGAGATGGGGATCACAAGGAACGCCTGGTCAGCGTAGACTCCTTTGCTGTGTAATACCTTTTCTCTTCATTGACTGTTCGTGGAGGGTCAGGGAATTCTAGTCAGAGTGCACACAGTTAATTAATTTGTGAACCCAGGTGCTTTTCAGTTGATACAATAAAGGTTACTCTTTGGGAAATACAGATTCTCTCTGCACCTCTCTGATCATTATTACAAGGATACATCCATATAAT
This sequence comes from Mobula birostris, assembly GCF_030028105.1. Taxonomy (NCBI): domain Eukaryota; kingdom Metazoa; phylum Chordata; class Chondrichthyes; order Myliobatiformes; family Myliobatidae; genus Mobula; species Mobula birostris. The sequence continues at coordinate 107,029,407 of NC_092371.1, read as the reverse complement.
ACTCTCATTATTCCCTGCTCTTTTGAATGGATTGGGTCATTTTCACTGCTTCTAAAGGACTGTATCTCACACAGCTGAGTTGTTAGAATACAGCACTGTCCTCTAAAGTCTGAAAGCAGAATGGAGAACCATTAGTTGGGTGTTCAATGGAGCAGGGTTCGAGACCAGAGACTGGTCAACAGAGGACAGAGCTTTGGGCTCTGTTCAGTGGTAGGTGTAAGAGCATATGATAGAGAGCAGGGAAATAAAACAGGGGGTGCGTGGCAATGAATACTAGAGCAACATTTGGAAGCTAATTGACAGGGAAAAAAAAATTGGATTGACTTTGTTGACATAATGCCTGTTGACATTGAGTGCAGTGCTTGTTGTGTTAAACTGGCTACTGAGTTCTCGTAACATAGATTGGTGCTATTTGGCAGAGTGAAGGCAATTCTTGTAAACACTTTCAATGGCTCTGTTCTTACCCAGAAATCTCTGAGCTTCAGAATTTACTATCACTGTGAATCGAGTACACATGCACTGGGAGTTTAAAGTTGTGTCACAAGGTGTGTATGAATTCATTGGGAAAAAGACTCCAGGAATGGATGTGATTGAACTCCCAGACAGAGCTGAGATCTTGTTCTTGATTTTCCACCAACTGAAGTGGAACATTGAGATCAGATCTGATATCCTGAACCAGCTGATGTTCATACCCTGGTAGATAATAGGAATAGTTGAGACTGAGGCTTACAGGAAAGAATTGGGTCCAACTTCTGGTGAATTAAACTGTCAATTAGAGCTGCATGGGATAAACAAACTCCTTGTGTCCATACATGGCCTCCTCTGCTGCCATGATGAGGCTAAACTCAGGTTGGAGGAGCAACACCTCATATACCGCTTAGGTAGTTTCCAGCCCCTTGGTATGAACATAGAATTCTCCAACTTCAGTAATTCCCTCCCCCTCCCTTCCCCTATCCCTATTTCATTCTGCCCCTTCCCCCAGCTGCCTATCACCTCCCTCATGGTTCCGCTTCCTTCTACTACCCATTGTGTTTTCCCCTATTCCTTCTTCACCTTTCCTGCCTATCACTTCCCTGCCTCCCCTCCCCCACCCCTTTGTCTTTCAAATTACTGGTTTTTCAACTGGACCTACCAGCCTTCTCCTTCCCACCCTCCCCCACCTTCTTTATAGGGCCTCTGCCCCTTCCCTCTACAGTCCTGACGAAGGGTTCTGGCCGGAAATGTTGACTCATCGTTTCCACGGATGCTGCCCGACCTGCTGAGTTCCTCCAGCCTGTTGTGTTACTTTGATCCCAGCATCTGCAGATTATTTTGTGTTTACAATTCGCTACTCCGCTGTGAAGTCTCTTTGAGGTATGCCCACCCTGAAGAAATTTAAATTCTCTCTTCGACGGGAGTTCAGTGAGACCCTCTCTCACTGCTCCCCCTCTCTCCCACTCTTCGACCAGATCCTGACCCAGGCCCGCTACCACAATCATGTCTCCTTCCTGGGAACGTGTCTCCGCCGCCATCTGTTACCGCAGCGATTCCAGCTCCGGTTCCAGGCCTCCCAGTTCAGGCCCAGCGAGGATCCCAGGTACCTCCATTTTATCGACCGCTGCTCCCGCTGGATTCTCCGCGCCACGCTCACTGCCATGCAGAGATACCTACGGGCCCTGTCCCTCTCTCTGCCACCACTCCGGGCCTCGCTTTCCACCATCTGCCATGGACCTCTCCTACACTTAATGCTCGCCAGATTCACACCTCATACCGCTGTTTCTTCTCCTTCCTTGTGTCCAAGAAGGACCACAAGCTCGCCCGCCTGGAGCCCACGACAATGACTAGCTCCAGCCCGGACCCCGACCCCTCGGACCTCGACTTCTCACGCCTTCGGCAGGCTGGAGACCCATCCGCCTCTGACTCTGACATGGGCACCAGCCCCCCCCCCCCCCCCCCGGCAGGCCATGGACTCACTTGCCTCTGACCCCGACCTCAGTTCTGGGCCCTGCAGGCCACAGGCTCTGCCAGCCCCAGCTCCAGATCCAGCTCGGACCGAGGTCCCGACCCTCTCCAGACTGGGACCGCTCTTACTGTCACTGGGTCCTACCACTCATCTTATTCCTCCACCACCCTCTATCTTCCCCGTGACTCCTTCCCTCTACCCCTCATCCCCCTCCATTCCCCTGATACCTCATCCTCCCCTAATCCCGCTCTCTCTGAACATCCCAACCCCCCTCTCCCTCCCACTCCTTATCCTCCTCTGACCCCAGCCCCAACCCTTTCCGTGTCTTCACCATCCCCTCTGACCTTCCCCTCTGAGGCAGAACGTTCTGTCCTCACAAGGGCCTTAAATGTATCCAATGACTTGGCCTCCACAGCCACTCATGGCATAAATTCCACAGACATATCACCCTTTGACTAATGTGATTTCTCCACATCTCTGTTCCTTCAATCTTGAAGTCCTGCTCTCTTTTCCTAGACTCCCCTACCATGGGAAATAACTTGCCATATCTAATCTGTTCAAGCCTTTTAACATTTGGAATATTTCAGTGAGATCCCCCCCTCATTCTCCTGAACTCCAGGGAATACAGCCCAGGAGCTGCCAGACGTTCCTCAAACAGTAACCCTTTCATTCCTGGAATCATTCTCGTGAATCTTCTCTGATCGATGGGAGAAGGCAGCTGAAGTAGTCTGGCATGGACTTAATGGGCTGAAGGGCCTGTTTCTGTGCTGTACTTTGCTCAGACTCTGTGACACTATCCGAGAACCTGCTATTTTTACATGTATATTCAATATTGATACTTTTTCACGTGAGATCACACCAGTGAGGAAATGCATTTATCCTGAAAGTTGAAAACAGATACAAAAGGTGAAAGTATTTTTGAAAAACAAAATTCCGCTGGAAAATATCTTGGCTTGTGCAACGTAGCCTCCTCCTTTGATGGTGGGACGACATAGAGGATTCATTACTCATTTAAAATGCAGTGCCTGACGTATTTTGCAAACAGGGTTTCATCCACCATCAGCATCGGTTGTAAAAACAAAATATTGCATTTTTGTTGCTGATTGGAAGAATATTATATCAATAAAGTATCTCATTCAGAGCTTTAAAATAACTTTATTTTTCATAAACACCTGTAACATTAAGTTTAGCCTATTATACCTATAACATGTTGAAACCTAAAGATTGACTATCTATTAAATTTATACAGTACTAAAAAAACATTAGTAATTAATGGAATCTAAGGAGTCTGAGGGCCTGATGGAAATGCAGGTCACATAGGGGAAACAAGCAGCAAAAACTTCTAACATGGGGAGGTGCCTTTGAGCTTCGGCATGGGGTAGGGGTGGATTTGCCGGCTGCTGTTGGAGACCATGAGGGAAGTGGCACCCTCTCTCCCTGGCGCTGTGCCGTGACACACTCCTAGATGGTTGCTGGACCAGCTGCTCTCTCTCGTTCCTGCCGCAGCCTCTCTGCTTTAATTTGGAGAGGCCATGGATCCAATGCCAGGCCTCGTTTTCATCGGAGGCCACCAGATCCAAGTTCTTCCTCGTGCCCTTAAACACGATTGTGAAACTGCGGTCGGTGGGCAGCCCCGTGGCATACCGCTGTACTCCCTCCGTCTGGTGACCTGGTCTCAATTCCTCGATTTCGTCGATCGAGACTGCAAGGGGTCGGGTGGGGGGAGAGAGTAAAACAGCAGCAGAGATCAGAACAAGAGATTCAGTCACAGATTCACAAGCACAAGAGATTCTACGGAAACTGGGAATTCAGAGTAACACACACACAAAGTTACTTATTCACAGCACTTTACCTATTCAGAGATAATCTGTGGGACGGGCCCTTCTGCCCCACCTATTTAACAGCAGCCTAATCACAGGAGAATTTGCAATGACCAATCAGCCTTCTTTGAACAGCAGAAGGAAACCCACATGGTCACAGGGAGAATATACAAACTCCTTACACACGGCACTGGTATTCAACTTTGAATTATTACCTGCCCACTCCCTGCCCCCCATCCCTGACAGAGCAGCAACAACATTACACTAACCACTCTGCTATTGTGTTGCCCTAAAATGCTGGAGGAACTCTGCAGGTCAGGCAGCATCTATGGAGAGGAATAAAGAGTCAACACTTCAGTCCAACCTGAATAGAAATTAGGGTTGGGAGGTGTGGGGCTTCAGGTTTCTGTAGCTCCTGCTTGATGGATATGACTCATGTCATGTTTATGGGAAACCTGGATGAACAGAGAAATGGAAATGGATCAGAAGGTTAGGGACAATGGAGATTAGGAGGAGCATATTGCAACATATGGGTCATATTGTCTTAAAGTTCTTCCCCCTGTGGAGTGCTCAAGGAATTGGCAGTAACTCTACTGGCCTCAGCGTGGTGCCATACCAGGAATCAAGGACTAATCCCTGCACTTGTTGGTGGCCAAGACAATTTTTAAAAAACTGTTAAAAAATATGTTTGCTGTCACACCATCCCTCCAAGACTTGTCAACACTCACACATTTGGCTCCTGGCTGACTTCAGGATCTTTTTGGAACTGAACCACACGGTCCAACGGTCTTCTTGTAGTTTGTAAAATCGGGAATTCATCCGTGAGCAGCCTGTGATCTTTTGCATGTGACTACCCTTGAGCAAGGCTTATATATCGTCGTCCTTGATGAGGCCTTGGGAGGAACACAGAGGACACATCAGATGGAGAGATGGCAGAAGGGAAGTGGAGGGTGGGGGGAGTGGGTAGTGAAGGGGAAGTGTAAGGGAGGGAAGGAGTGATGGAACAGACAAGTGGAGAGTGAGGATCTGGTGAGGCAGGGGTAAGTAGTCAGGAGTTAGGAAGGTAGGGGAGAGCAGTGGAGGACAGAGGAAGGGTGTTAATGGGTAGGAGAGGGGACTGTATTGTAATGAGTGGGATAGAACACCAGAGCATACAGTATTGTGTCAAACTTTTAACCTGTTCTAAGATCAATATAACCCTTTCCCCAGATAGAGCACTCCCCTTTTCTATCATTCATGTGCTCTGTACACGTATTTCTTAAACGTTCCCAATGTATCTGCCCCTACCACCACTCCTGGGGTGGTTCTCCACACACACCACTCTCTGTGTACACTCCCTGCTATTTGCCATTCCCACCCTGGGAAAATCTCTCTGGCTGTCCACTCGATCTATGTCTGTTATGACCTCGTACACCTCTCTCAAGTCCCCTCTCACCCTCCTTCACTCCAAAGAGAAAAGCCCTCGGTGCTCATCCTGTCCTCATAAGACTACATGAGGATGGGTTAAACTAGTCCGGGCAGCAGCCTGGTCAATCTCCTCTGCACAATCGATACGAGGAAGGCTGGGGATTGGAAGCTTTCAATTGAACTTGGAGGAAATCCATGGTGTCTTGGGGAGAATGTACAAACTCCTTACAGAGAGCAGTGGAACTGCACCCCGATCGGATATCGCTAGCCCTGTGGAGCATCACACTAACTGCTTCTCCACTGTGCCGTACCAGTGGCAAAGGGAGTGAGATAATTAATGTGGGTGGGAGACTGCAGGTAAATAAAGGATCTGTGAAGTCATGACGTGTCATCGAGAGATCTGCACAGAAACAGGCCCTTCGACCCACCATTTCAATGATGTCATCTATACTAGCCCCAGAAATCAGCATTTGATCAGTAGCCTTCTACAGCTTGGATATTCCAGTGCCCCAAAGTCTTTGGAACACAGCCCCCTTTATATAAAAAAAGATACAGCAATTGTGTCTATACATTTATTTTTACCTTTATCGACTTCACAAGTTTGTGGATTCCAGCCTTCTCCGTTTCCTCCAGCACCAAACGATTCCTCTTTCCATTTCCCTACTTTCATTGACCCATCTTCAGGCACCAGTTCCCTACCACTCTTGCCCATTTGCACATTGGTGAAGTCACCCGACCGACCCCACAGCCTCTCTTTGTTGTTCTGCTCCTGATCTCTGATGGTTGCTTTGGCCTCACATCCGTTTTCCTCCCTCTTATCCTCTCCATTCCAGTGTTCGTCCACTGGGCTTAGCTCCAGTTCAGTCGCCTCTGTCTGGATATGCCCAACAGCCGGTTCAGGACTTAGCCCTTGATCTACCAGGGCCGGTTCAGGCCTTAGCATTTGATCTGACAGTCCCTGTGACGAGATCCCCTGCTCGTTTCCTCCATCCCCTGGTTCTATACTCCCCTGCTTCATATTCTGGCTTCTAGCCTCCAGGTATACAGTGGTGATTCTCTTGGTTGGTGGTCCAGAGTGTGCAGCAAAGCCCCCTGGCTTCAATTCCTCACAGCTGGGCTTCACTTTGAAATTTACTGGCTGGGCTGTGCTGATTACGTGCTTGGTCTTCACAGTGTGGGGACGCTTCTTCGCAAACTTCTGGCAGGCCCACCAGCCGATGATGGTGACAGCAATGCCCATCGACAGGCCAAGGACCACCAGCCGGAATAGTTCGCTGAATTCCATTGACTTCGTTCCTGAAAATATTGTGGCAGCAGCCTACCGCATCAAGGAGACTAGCCTCTCCTTGAGTTCTCAGATGAACTGCCCTCAGCCGGCAGTTTCTTGTGGTCAGGCTCTGGATCATAATGACTTCACAATCTACCTCATTATGATCAAGCATGTGACTGCAGGAAAATACAGGTTGTTATGGACACAGAAAACATCCCCTCCTCCTTGGACTCTCTACATTTCTCACTGCCTCAGTAAAACAGCTGGCAGAATCAAAGACCCCTCCCATATTCTGTCTTATCCCCTCTCCCACCGGGCAGGAGATAGCAAAGCCCAAAAACACTTTCCAGCAGGCTTGAGGATAGCTTCTATCCCGTCCGTCATTGAATTTAGGACAGACACAGTAGGAACAATTAAACTTTCAGATAGGCACATGGATGAGGGAGAGTTTGAGGGCCATGTAGGAGGGAGGGTTACATAGATCTTAGATTAGGATCAAATATCAGCAGAATATTGTGGGCTAACTGGCCTGTATTGTGCTGTAACGTTCTATGTTCTGTTGAATGGTTCTCTACTGTGATAAGATGGACTGTTGACCTCACAATGTCAATTGTTACAATCTTGCACCTTATTGTTTACCAGCACTGCACTTTCTCCATTGCTGTTAGACTTTATTCTGCATTCTGTTATCGTTTTTCCTTGTTCTACCCCAATACACCGTGTGATGATGTCATCGGCACGAACAGTTTGCAAGTCAGGCTTTTCACTGTATCTCAGTACATGAGACAATAATAAACCAATACCAAACAGTGAAAGTAAAGAATGAAGCCTCTAGTGGCTGGTGTTTGTTGGGAGGGGGAGAGGAGGTGCCCATTTTCATTTCAACATGGTAATTTTGTGGCCATGCTTCCTGTGAGTGCCCCTCACTCTCCCTTGACCGTGACTCTGAGCCAAAGCTGATAATGGAATTCCTTGTTCTACTGGATATCACCGTACATTCTGTCTTTTCGCAATTGATAGATAGACCCATTTTTGCACTTCCTTCAACAACTATATCAATTAAGTTTTGTAGTTCTTCCTCCGTACTTGCAATTAACATAGTGCTATCTGCATATCTGAAATTATTGATGTTTTCACCGCCAACTTTGGTTCCCAGGATGTCTCTTATTTTTTGTAATATTGTTTCACTGTACACATTAAACAAATCAGCGGAGAAAACACACCCTTGTCTATCTATCAATTGCAAAAAGACAGAATGTATGGTGATATCCAAAAAGAAGGAGAATCCTATCTGAAGGCTGAGAATCAACAGGGAAGACATAAAACAAGTACAGAACTTTTGCTACTTAGGAAGCTGGGTGACATCAGATGGCAGGTGCGACATGGACATCAAAAGAAGAATAGGGATGGCAAAAGACACCTTCACGAGAATGAAGAGTATACTGACCAACACTTCGCTGCCATGCGAAGATACGTCAGGGCCCTGTCCCCCTCTCTGCCACCACTCCGGGCCTTGCTCTCCACCGTCTGCCATGGACCTCTCCTACACTTAATGCTCTGCCAGATTCACACCTCCAACCGCCGTTTCTTCTCCCTCCTTGTGTCCAAGAAGGACCACAAGCTCGCCCGCCTGGAGCCCACGACGACGACCGGCTCCAGCCCGGACCCCGACCCCTTGGACCTCGACTTCTCAGGCCTTCGGCAGGCCGGAGACCCATCCGCCTCTGATTCTGACCCCGACTGGAACCACCGCCTCCCAGACATGGGCACCTGCCCCCAGCGGGCCATGGACTCACTCGCCTCCGACTCCGGCCTCAGTTCTGGGGCCCTGCAGGCCACAGGCTTTGCCAGCCCCAGCTCCAGATCCAGCACGGACCGAGGTCCCGACCCTCTCCAGACCAGGACCGCTCTTACTGTTGCTGGGTCCTACCGCCCGTCTTATTTTCCCACTACCCTCTTTCCTCCCCGCGACTCCCAACCTTCCCTCTACCCCTCATCGCCCCTCCATTCCTCTGATTCCTCATCCTCCCCTTACCCCGCTCTCCCTGAACATCCCAACCCCCCCGAGACCTCCCACTCTTCACCCTCCTCCAACCCCAGCCCCAACCCTTGCCGTGTCTTCACCATCCCCTCTGACCTTCCCCTTTCTGAGGCAGAACGTTCTGTTCTTAGCAAGGCCCTCACTTTTGTCCCCCTCTGTCCAAACCTCAGTGAGTTCCGTGCCCACCATGATGCTGAACTCTTCTTCCGTCGCCTACATCTCCAAGCCTACTTCTTTGGCAAGGATTCCCCTTCCCCTACTGATGACCCCTTCTCCTGTCTTCAACTCTCCTCCTCCTCCTGGACACCCCGCCCGGGCCTTCTACCTGCACTCGATCTCTTCATCTCCAACTGTCGCCAAGACATCAACCGTCTCAACTTCACCACACCTCTCTCCTGTTCCAACCTCACTCCCTCTGAACGCACTGCCCTCCACTCTCTCCGCACGAATCCCAACCTCACCATCAAACCCGCTGACAAAGGTGGTGCCGTAGCAGTCTGGTGGACGGACCTCTACCTCACTGAGGCCAAACAGCAGCTCTCTGACACCTCCTCTTACTTACCCCTGGAACAGGACCCCACCAAAAAACATCAAACCATTGTCTCCTGCACCATCACCGCCCTTATCAACTCCAGAGACCTTCCATCCTCAGCCGCTAAGCTCATAATTCCCACACTCTGTACCGCTCAGTTTTACCTCCTCCCCAAGATACACAAGCCTAACTGTCCCGGTAGACCCATAGTTTCTGCCTGCTCGTGTCCCACCAAACTTGTACCTGCCTACCTGGACTCCATTTTGTCACCCTTAGTAAAGTCCCCCCCTCACCTATATCTGGGATCCATTCCATGCCCTCCACCTCTTCAATAACTTCCAGTTCCCCGGTCCCGACCGCTTCATTTTTACTGTGGATGTCCAATCCTTATACACCTCCATTCCCCATCAAGAAGGCCTCAAAGCCCTCCGCTACTTCCTGGATAATAGACCTCACCAGTTCACCACCACCACTACCCTCCTCCGGTTGGCAGAACTGGTTCTCACACTTAATAACTTCTCTTTTAGCTCTTCCCACTTTCTTCAGACTAAGGGTGTAACTATGGGAACTTGCATGGGCCCCAGCTATGCCTGCCTCTTCGTTGGTTGTGTGGAACAGTCTGTGCTCCAAACCTATTCTGGTACTGCTCCCCAACTTTTCCTTCGCTACATTGACAACTACATTGGTGCTGCTTCCTGCACCCATGCTGAGCTCGTCAATTTCATCGACTTTACTTCTGACTTCCATCCAGCCCTCAAATTCACTTGGTCTATCTCGGACACTTCTCTCCCCTTTCTCGATCTCTCGGTATCCGCCTCTGGAGACAGACTGTCCACTGACATCTTCTACGAGCCCACTGACTCTCATAACTACCTCGACTATACCTCTTCCCACCCCGCCACATGCAAAAATACCATTCCCTATTCCCAGTTCCTCCGTCTCTGCCGCATCTGCTCCCAGGATGAGGCTTTCCGTTCCAGTACATCTCAAATGTCCTCTTTCTTTAAGGATCGTGGTTTCCCTTCTGCCACCATCAATGATGCCCTCACCGGCATCTCCTCCATTTCCTGCACCTCGGCCCTCACCCCATCCTCCCGCCACCACAACAGGGACAGAGTTCCCCTTGTCCTCACCTACCACCCCACCAGCCTCCGGATCCAGCACATTATCCTCCGCAACTTCCGCCACCTTCAACAGGACCCCACCACTAAACACATCTTCCCCTCTCCACCCCTCTCCGCTTTCTGCAGGGATCGGTCCCTCCGCGACTCCCTTATCCACACGTCCCTCCCCACGGATCTCCCACCCGGCACTTATCCCTGTAAGCGTAAGTGCTTCACCTGTCCCTACACCTCCTCTCTTGCCACCATTCAGGGCCCCAAACAGTCCTTCCAGGTGAGGCAACACTTCACTTGTGAGTCTGTTGGGGTCATCTATTGCATCTGGCGCTCCCGGTGCGGCCTCCTCTACATCGGTGAAACCTGACGCAGATTGGGGGACCGCTTCGTCGAGGACCTCCGCTCCGTCTGCCACAACAGACAGGATCTCCTGGTTGCCACCCACTTCAACTCTGCTTCCCATTCCCATTCAGATATGTCCATACATGGCCTCCTCTACTGCCATGATGAGGCTAAACTCAGGTTGGAGGAGCAACACCTCATATACCGTCTAGGTAGTCTCCAGCCCCTTGGTATGAACATAGAATTCTCCAACTTCCGGTAATTCCCTCCCCCTCCCTTCTTCTATCCCTATTTCACTCTGCCCCCTCCCCCAGCTGCCTACCACCTCCCTCATGGTTCCGCCTCCTTCTACTACCCATTGTGTTTTCCCCTGTTCCTTCTTCACCTTTCCTGCCTATCACCTCGCTGCTTCCCCTCCCCCACCCCTCTGTCTTTCAAATTACTGGTTTTTCAACTGGACCTACCAGCCTTCTCCTTCCCACCCTCCCCCACCTTCTTTATAGGGCCTCTGCCCCTTCCCCCTACAGTCCTGACGAAGGGTTCCGGCCCGAAACATCGACTCATCGTTTCCATGGATGCTGCCCGACCTGCTGAGTTCCTCCAGCATGTTGTGAGTGTTACTTTGATCCCAACATCTGCAGATTATTTTGTCTTTAAAACTCCTTGTGTCTTTTGGTTCTTTAAGAGATCACTTTTGTTGGACGTCATCTGGTTCTGGATTCTTCTGCAAGGTGAGACTGTTGTTCCTTCTGTTCTGTCTAGGTTTATAACGATAACAAACATCTCTGCTTTGGGTATCAAGTGACCTATGGCATTCACACCACAAATGTTCCACATATTAATGACTTCCAACGAGGAAGTCTAATTACCCACTCTTCACATCCATTGACATTGCCTTTGCTGAATTCACAACCATCATCACCTCAGGGTCACAGTGATCAGACCATCTTCCTGAGCAGCTGTGAAATACCACAAATTTCCTGCAGAGCAGTGGGATATGACCAGAACTGTTATGCTACAGCAATGGACAGACACACTGAACCAACTCACAGACAGGTGATGGGGAAGATTATCTCATTATGATACAGATAAGTGGACAATCAGGGAACTTGATGCTGAGTCCAGATGTTTGAACTGTAACCAGATGTAAGATGAGGATTTGTTCTCTAAACTTGTGTGGAGCCTGATTGTAACCTTCATAAATCAAAGTATTGAGTACCGGAGATGTGATGTTACGTTGAAGTTGTACAAGATGTTGGTGAGGCCTAATTTGGAGTATCATGCAGTTTTGGTCAGCTACCTACAGGAAAGATGGAAGTCACCTTGGAGACTAAAAATATCTCATCTGAAATTGTGTTCTTCGTACATTGTTCCCTTTTTAAAACCTCTGTGTAAAAAGGATTTGTGTTCAGCAGTCTCAAATACAATAGCTCAGCAGTTCTTCTCTGCATGACAGTTCACCAGTACTTGAATACCATCGATCTTTTGAACGTAACGTTGGAGGTCGGGTCAAACCAACCTTATAATTTTTTGAGGAAGTTACCCAGGAAGTTGATGAAGGCAAGGCAGTGGATGTTGTCTACATCACATTCAGTCAGAAGGCATTCCAGATGAGGTCGTAAATTGGTCATAAGTTTACCACGACATACCGCTGCAATATGCCCAAACCTCTGATATTTGTAATATCCAAGTGAAGGTGGAATATAAGCTCGTACATTACAAGTAACATACCCCAAACTTTATCAGGGAGCTTCACCTCAAAAATATATCAATACAGATAAACCATCCATCCTTTCCCCATTTCTGACTGTTTGCAATCTCTTTGCCCCCTTAACCTTGCCTCCCAATAAACGAGATTTAACCTCTTGTATCGAATTCTCCACCGGAACACCCGTTATAACATCCCTGATACCTCTGTTTTCATTGGGCAACATAGATACTATCCTTTTGCCAAGTAAAGTCTTCAAAGGTATGCCTTCTCATACTGATTCTTATCCTTACAAACGATTACCCCGTTACCTCCTCTTAAAGTACAAGCACAATCTATATTCCCTATGGCCAATTTTAACTCTGTAGATTACTTAACAGGATTGAAAGAAGGCAGTTCTGCGTCAAGCTTAAACAATACCTTAAAGTATTCTTTCCTTCTCCCCCCCCCCATATCCAGCCCCTCTTCTCCATCACTTGAAATCATTCCAACATTATATTTCTTTTCCCGTTTTCCGAATCTAGATTCAACTTTATTCCAACCTCCTCCCGCCAACCTGCACTCATCCCAACCCTCCATTTGTGGTGCCTTTTCCATATTCCCCACCCCCACCTGAACCTACTCTATTTCCCAACATTCCTACACCATTCACATTCAGCGCCATCAACCACCACTCCTCCGAGCCACAAAATCCACGAGATTTCTCAAAAGAGCCCAACCAGCCGATAACAGCACTAAACGTATGTTCAGGTGTTCCTTAAGTACTCAATTCTGAGCGCCCGAAACATGATTATCAATTAACAGGAATGTCCTAAGCCCTTAAAAAGGCAGCACCAGCTATCTATACCCTGGACAGTCAAAGTATTTAATTCTTGGAAGCTGACACGGTTGGGTGCATCTTGCAGCAATTGCGTTATTGGAGTCATGATAGAAATATGGTGAGACAGGGACAGAACTAGAAACTCACTGTTCCAGGGTACAGATAAAACAGATATGATGGAGGTAGAGATGAGAGAAGAGGGGCAGTTGTGTTTTGGATCAGGGTGAAGTCAATATTTAAATAGGATATTCCTGAAGGATGGTCTGGTGAGACTCTTTGTGGAAGTTAGAAATATAAAGGATGTGAGGTGATCATTTTGATGGGAATGTTTTATAAACTCCCAGTAATCAGTATGAATTAGAGGAACAAATATGTAGGGAATAACAGAGAACTGACGGAACAATAGGGTTGCAATTACAGGTGATTTCAGTGTTCCTCATATTGACTGGGACTGCCATAGTATTTGGATGGGACAGAATTTGCCAAATGTTGCCAGAAAGTTTTCAGAAACAGTTTGCAGATGAGGAGTCTAGAGTGGATCTCCTATTGGGAAATGAAAGTAGGCGAGTGACAGAAGTGACAGTGAGGGATCACATTGGGTTCAGTGACCATAAGTCTATTAGTTTTAATAGACTTATGGAGAAATATAGAACTGATCCACAAATTAAAAAACCATAATCTGAGAGTATATGCATTTACAGTGAAGGAAATAAGTTTCAGGGTGATGGGCAGTGAAATAGCAGTTACCTGTAACAAGCTTTCCATAGTTGTGGAAACAGAAATGAAAGTGGTGTTTAAGAGAATGTTAAATACACAGAGTATATGTGCATGTGGAGGGGTACGGATCATGTACAGACAGAAGAATGTTAGTTCAATTTGGCATCATGTTTGTCACAGACATCGTGGGCTGAAGGACCCGTGTTCCTCTGCTGTACTGTTCCATAGACAGCAAATGTCGATGGCTTTTTGATTGAGAGACATCCGACAAATGAGATGGCACTGCTGAAGTGAGGGGCAGGATGGTAGGATTAGGGAACCTCGGTTGTTGAGAATCTGATCAGGAAAGGGCATGATAGGTATAGACAGCAGGGATTATGAATCCCATGAAGAGTATAACAGATAGAAGAGTACACGTTGGGGAAATCAGGAGGACAAAATGACATTGGATAGTTCTGATAGATGAAGGGAAAGGTGAAGCCGAAGAGAGTCAGCAAGTAAAGTAAGAGCAAAAGAGTGCAGGGTAGTGTAGCAGTTAATGCAATCACTTTACATGTGTGATGATCGATCGGGCTTCCATTCCCAACGTTGTCTGTGAGGAGTTTTGTATGTTCTCCACATGACCATGTGGATTAACTGCAATCATTTTACAGTGTGATCATCGACTGGGCTCCATTCCCAATGTTGTTTATATGTCCTCACCGTGACCACATGGATGGCCTCCGGCTGTTCCAGTTTAAGGTAGCACCACAGAAGGTGGGTGACAGCTTATTGATGGTTTTCAAAGCAAAGAATTTGATGAAATACTTTGTTATTAACACTTTTTACATGGAAGATTGTAAACGATCACCGCAAACAATGAAGAAGCAAGCAAAGATGAGGCTGATCCAAGGGTCGAGGCGTGTCGGTATGAGATGGAGCTGGGGAGAGACCGAGGCATGTTCCAGGAGAAGTTGGAGAGAAGTGGTTGGAACTTTAGAGACGAAGCTGGAGTGAGTGGAGTAGAGAAAGTTGAAGCGGACTTGTTTCAGAGCTCATGGATGTAGACTGGGAGCAAGGATTGACCCATCTAAGTGCCTTGCCAATTTGGAAAGGTCAAGCAAGGGCTGGAAGCTCTACTCTGGCTGTTTTGGGCTTCATGTCCGCAAGCTTCACGGCAATTTATCCACCTGTATGATGGACTGAGACTATGTGCATACTCCGGGCTTTGGGATTATGGACTCAATTCATTCTGAATACTGATACTTGTTTATTGTTTGCATGATTCACTTTTTGTTTCTTTCCCCCCCACTTCTCTCCCCACATTGGGTGTTGGTCTTTTTTTAAAATTGGGTTCGTTTGCATTTCTTGTTTTTGTGGCTGCCTGTAAGTAGACAAATCTCAAGGTTGTATAATTTATACATAGTTTGAATATAAATCCACATGGATGGTGTTTAGAGAGGCTGGTGTTGAAGTACATCAGCTCCTGTCTGAGTGGCGACTTGGATCCGCTCCATTTTGCCTACTGCAGCAACAGGTCTACAGACAGGACCGGATTTAGTGGGGCTGGAGACCTTGATGGGCCCCTGTGGACACTGTAAAATGATGCTGTACCAGGCAAAAAAAGGCAAGAACAAGAGCAAAGGTCGTACTGGTCTAAGTATCAAAGCTGTGAACCAAGGCATTGGTCAAGTACAATACCATCACTGAAGATGCGGCATGGAAAACAAAACACACAGCCGATGGAAGGGGAATATAAGCGCCATTGCCTTGATATGTACTCACCATTTACGAGCTTGCGTTTGACGTGAAATTTGCAGAAAAAAACGTCTCTGCCGCTTGTATACTCGTTCCAAAGCTTTGATATCCACTTCCTTATTCTGGCAGGACTCCGGCCTTTTCTTAGCCCAGTATGCACGGACTGAATCATCTAACGTTTCATTTCCCCAGCGAGCAGGATCAGTGCTGTAAGGATCCACAGTAGCGGTCACGTTAACATTAATGGTGGTCCGACTTGGTTGTTTGGAGGCCTCTGTGGTTGGAGATCCCAAAGTCATGCTCTCTGCCTCTTCAACGTTAACTGCTGACTGTGGCAAGGACGGCGGTCCTGTGCTAACGCTGGTGCTAGCGCTAGCTGTTGAACAAGTCTCCGTTTGTCCACCGGTCTCAGACTGTGACGAGCGATGGTACTGCTGCATCATTGAGAACAGGTTTAAAAAAATCTGTCAATTTCAATGTCCTTTTTAATGCTTCCCAAGGTCCTCATTTTCTTGTTTCTTTTTACTTTTCTGTGCTCCAACCTCGTATTTTTTGTTTTGTCCACCATGATGATAGCTACCTATTTTGGGCCCCCCTGCAACTCGGGCCCCTGGGCTGCAGCCCAGCCTAGCCCTGCCTAAGGTCCGGCCCTGTTGGAGGCACATGATAAAATAGGCCAAAATCAACATGGTTTCCTTAAGGAGAAAACTTGCCTAACACATCTGCTGGTATTATTTGAGAACATACCAGGCAGGATAGACAAGGCAAAATCAGTGGCTGGCGTTTGCTTGGATTTTCAGAATGCCTTTGGCAAGGTGCTGCACATGAGCCGGCTTAACAAGATAAGACCCCATGGTATTACAGGAAAGTTACCAGCATAGGCAGAAGATTGACTAACTGGCAGGAGGCCGAGACTGGGAATAAAGAGGGCCTTTACTGGTCAGCTGCCTATGACTCATGGTGTTCTGCAGGAGTCTGTGTTGGGACCGCAATACTTCATTTAATTTAGAGATACAGTGTGGAACAGGCCCTTCCAGCCCAAAAAGATGCACTACCCAACATCCCAGGCCTCAGGATTTTGTATACGTACTGCTTTCAACCACCACCACCAGGTCTCCTAACCAATTTAACCTTTCCCTATAGCTTTGGTCCTCGGATCCTGCAAACATCCTTGTAAATTTTGCAGATTGCTCTGAATTAGACCCAACCATCATCTTATACAACTTCAGCATAGCATGCCAATTCCTTTGCACAATGCTTTGATTTATGAAGGTCAATGTGCCAAAAACTCTCTTTCTGACCCTATCTACATATGACTCCACTTTCAAGTAATTATGGATCTGTATTCCCAGGTCCCTCTGTTCTACAACACTCCTCAGTGCCCAAACATTCATTGTCTTAGTCCACTTT
Organism: Mobula birostris; assembly: GCF_030028105.1. Classification (NCBI taxonomy): domain Eukaryota; kingdom Metazoa; phylum Chordata; class Chondrichthyes; order Myliobatiformes; family Myliobatidae; genus Mobula; species Mobula birostris. The sequence goes on along the minus strand of NC_092371.1, from coordinate 107,012,543 downwards.
GATTTGTCCTCCCGAAGTCCAACAGCTCATTCTTGACTACACTGAATTCCATCTGCCATTTTTCCTCCCATTTTTACATCTGGATCAGATTCCGCTGCAAGCTTTGATAACCTTGCTTGCTATCCACTACACCCCAGTCTTGGTGTCACCTGCAAATTTGGCAAATGTGATATACATGACAAACCACAGCGTACCCAGCACTAATCCCTGTGGAACACCACCAGTCACAAACCTTAAGTCAGAGAGGCAACCATCTGCTCTCTGCCTTCTGCTGCAAAGTCAATGTGGAATCCAATTTAGGACCTCTTCCTGATTGCCATGCGATTGAACCTTCCAGACCAGCCTCCCATGTGGGACCTTGCCTGGCTAAAGTCCATGTAGACAACATCCACTGCCTTTCCGCCATGACTTTCCTAGTTAGGCACGACCTACCATGCCCAAAGCCATGTTGACTGTCACTAACTAGTCCCTGTCTATCCAAATACTTAAGTCCTATCCCTATCCCTTACCCACTACTGACGTCAGGCTCACAGATTTCTAATTTCCCACCTTATTCTTACAATCTTCCTTAAATAATAGAAGGACAATGGCTGCCCTCCAATCAAGTGGCACCCTAGCCGAGGCACAGGACATTTTAAATACCTACATGGGAAACCTTTCAATTTTGGCACAGCCAAACCACAAGATAAAGTGGGATGAAGGGGAAAGACAGAGAGAGATAGATATGTCAAATGTGATGGGGTGGTGGCAAGGTAAATGCTCAGCAGCCTGCTGCAGTTATAAACAACAGCAAGAAGGATATAGAACGTGGTAGAGCACAGGAACAGGCCCTATGGCCCACAATGTTGTACTGAACCAGCTAAAAAGCAAATCAAACATTAATCCTGCCCACCTGTACAATGTCCATATCCCTTCATCTTCTTCATATTCATGTGCCTATCTAAACCTCTCTTAAAAGCCTCTAATTTATTTTCCTCTACCACCATACCAGGCACTGCATTCCAGGTATCCACCACTCTTGAGTAAAAAAAAAATTACCCCTCACATCTCTTCTGGACATGCTTCCTCTCACCTTCAATGCATGCTCTGTCTACTTCATCTATACCACACATAATCATACAAACCACTATCAGATCTCCCCTAAGCTTCCAGTGCTCCAGAGAAAACACCCGTTTATTCAGCCTCCCAAGATAGCACATGCCCTTTCAACCAGGCAGCATCCTGTGCCCTCTCCAAAGCCTCAACATCCTTCCGATAGTGGGACGACCAGAACTATATGCAATACTCCAGATATGACCTAACCAGAGTTTCATAAAGTTGCAACATAACCTCTTGACTTTTGAACTCAATGCCTCGACTAATAAAAGCAAGCATTCCATCAGCCTTCTTAACCACCCCATCTAGCTGTGTAATCACTTTCACGGAGCTGTGAACGTGGATCCCAGGATCTCTTTGCTTAACAACGCTGTTAACGATATTGGCCTTAACAGCGTTCTGTCCCTTTGCATTTGCCCTATCAAGGTGCAACACCTCACATTTATCTGGGTTAAACACCACAGGCCAACTCTTTGCCCATATCTGCAACTGATCTATGTTGTGCTGTATTCTTTACTAGTCTTCTGCACTCTCTGTAACTCCACTAATCTTGGTATTGTCCACAAACTTAATAACCCATCCATCTACATTTTCATTTATATGTATCACAAACAGCAGAGTTCCCAGCACGGATTCCTGTGGAGCACCACTGATTACAGATCCCCAGCTCAAATAAGCTCCCTCGTTGCCTCATCAAAAAACTCAAATTGGTAAGGCATGACCTGCCCCGCACAGAGCTGTGCTGGCTCTCCCTAAGAATTTTCTCCAGCAATTTCCCGGCATCTAGTATGAGACCCACCAGTCAGAAGTTCCCACGATATTCCCTTGTTCCTTCTTTCGCCACCTACTAGTCCTCTGGGACCTCAACTGTGCCAAAAGAAGATACAAAGATACTGGTCAAAACCCCTCTTTTGCCTCCTTCAATAATCTTGGGTAAATCCAATCAGGTCCTGAGGACTTATCCACGTTAATATACATTAGGAGGCCCAACACTTCCTCCTCCTTGACCTCTAAATACCCTAAAATATTTATACACTAGACATTGATCTCCTGGTCCTGTGTATCCTTTTCCTTAGCAAATACTGAAGCAAAGTACCACACTCACATTCTGCACATCCAAGCAAATGTTTCCCCCTTTATCCTTGAGTGGTCCCACCATCTCCGGAGTTATCCTCTTACTCTTGACGTATGTATAGAATGCCTTGGGAGTCACCTTAATCCTACTTGCCAAGGACTTGTCATGGCCCCTCCTGGTTTTCCTAATTAGATCTCTTGTGTCTTGTTTCCAATCCCCATGTACTTTGTTTGATCATAACTTTCGAAGCTTTACATAGTTTTCCTTTTTCTTCTTGACTAAATTCATCACCTCGACAGCTATCCAAGATTCTCTTATCTTTCCATCCCTGTCCTTTTTTTCTAACAATAAATCATTTTTCCTGTATTCTGTGCTCACACTCCCAGACAAGCAAACAAGCAGGCAGTAAGATACAAATGCACAAACTCCCACATACGAAGCAACTTCCTTGCGTCTGTGGCCTGCCGTCTTATTTGTCCAACCACATTTGTGCAATCTGCATTCCCCTTTATCTGTCTTTCCCTTCCAACCAGGACACTCCAAAAGTGGCAGCTACTTCTTGCGGCCAAACAGGCCCTTTACCGTTCAAGAGCTTGGCAAGGTGCACTCAGACCAGTTTGTTCATTGGCAGGCCAACAGCAGATACACTGCATCATTTATAGGATAGTTAGCTCAGCTGTTCACAGTGTGGTACTAATAACGCAAAGGTCATGGGTTCGATCCCCATACTGTCCAGACATTTGCTTTAGCCATCCTCTCAACAGTGGTTCTCATGCAAGTACAACTCCATGCTCAACCACTGCAAGGAGTTTCTGACCAGTGGGCAATGCCTTTAAAGTGTGTCCGTCCAGTTTCTTTCTTTCCACGCAACCAAGGCTGTTGGGGTGCCGAGCTGAGCACAGCAAGGGTAAGGGCTTGAGATCGCGGGTGCGGTGGCGGTGAAATCAGGGCTTGGCACAGTTGCTGTAATGTGGCAGGAGTATCGGGGTTAAGTCTGGATAGGGCTGGCTGGCAGCATGTTGAGTCATAGAGTGCTACAGCACAAAAACACTCCCTTTGGCCCATCAAATCCATGCTGATTCATTATTCTGTGTGGTCTGTAGAACCATAAGACAAAGGAACTGAATGAGGCCATTCAGACCAACAAAGCAGCTTCTAACTTCCATCATGGCTGATTAACACCACGCTCCCTCTACCCTTTGATGCCCAGACTAATCAAGAACCTGTCAACTTTGGCTTTAATATTCCCAATGACTTGGCTTCCACAGCTGCCTGTAGCAATAAATTCCACAGATTCACCACCATCTGGCTGAAGAATTCCTCCTCATCTCTTTTCTAAAGGGACATCCTTCTGAAGCTGCGCTCTCTGGTCCTAGATGGCCCCACAATGGGAAACATCCTCACCACATCCATTCTGTCTAAGCCTTTTAATATTTGATAGGTTTCAATGATCTCTTACACCCCCCCCCCACCCCAATTCTTCTAAACTCCACTGAGTACAGGCCAAGACTCATTTGATGGTAGTCCTAGGCTAATCATTTAATTCCTGATTCAATCCCATGAGTCTCTTCTAGAACCTCTCTAATACCAGAATCCCTTTCCTAATGCAGACTCAATAAGAATCAGGTTAAATACCACTGGCATATGCCGTGAAATTTATTATATCTGCTGCAGCAGTGCAATGTAATAGAAAATAAGAAAAAAAACTAAATTGCTGTAGTAGAGACATAGAAACAGAGAAAACCTATAGCACAATACAGGACCTTTGTTCATAAAGCTGTGCCGAACTTGTACCTACCTCAGAACTACCTAGGCCCTCTATTTTTCTAAGCTCCATGTAGCCATCCAGGAGTCTTTTAAGAGACCCTATCGTTTCCGCCTCCACCACTGCCGCCAGCAGCCCATTCGACGCACTCACCACTCTGCGTAAAAATTTACCCCTAACATCTCCTCTGTACCTACTTTGAAGCACCCTAAAACTATGCCCTCTCGTGCTAGCCATCTCAGCCCTGGGGGGAAGCCTGTGACTATTCACATGATCAATATCTCTCAATATCTTGTACACCTCTATCAGGTCATCTCTCATCCTCCATCGCTCCAAGGAGAAAAGGCCGAGTTCACTCAACCTATTCTCATAAGGCATGCTCCCCAATCCAGGCAACGTTCTTGTAAAGCTCCTCTGCACCCTTTCTATGGTTTCAATGTCCAGTGAGGTGATCAGAATTGAGCACAGTACTCCAAGTGGGGTCTGACCAGGGTCCTATATAGCTGCAACATTACCTCTCGGCTCCAAAACTCAATCCCACGATTGATGAAGGACTTCTTAACCAGAGTCAACCTGCACAGCAGCTTTGAGTATCCTATGGACTCGGACCTCAAGATCCCTCTGATCCTCCACACTGCCAAGATTAATACTATATTCTGCCATCATATTTGACCCACCAAAATGAACCACCTCACACTTATCTGGGTTGAACTCCATCTGCCACTTGCCAGTCCAGTTTTGCATCCTATCAATGTCCCATTGTAACCTTTGACAGTATGTATATTAATTCGTTAAATTAAATAAGTAATGCAAAAACAGAAATAAAAAAAGTAGTGAGGTAATGGTCATGGGGTTCAATGTCTATTCAGAAATCGGATGGGAGAGGGGAAGAAACTGTTCCTGAATCATCGAGTGTATGTTTTCAGGCTTCTGTACCTCCTTCCTGATGGTAACAATGAGAAGAGGTCATGTCCTGGGTGATGGGGTCCTTAATGATGGATGCCGCATTTTTGAGGCAATGCCTCCTTGAAGATGTCGTGGATAGTCCCCATGATGGAGCTGACTAACTTTACAACTCTCTCAAGCTTACTTCAGTCCTGTGCGGTAGCCCTCTCATAGCAGATGGTAATGCAGCCAGTTAGAATGCACTCCATGGTACATCTGTAGAAATTTGCAAGTGTTTTAGGTGACATACCAAATCTCTGCAAAATCATAATGAAATACAGTATAGCCGCTGTCTTGCCTTCTTTACAGCTGCATCAATATATTGGGACCAGGTTAGATCCTCAGAGATATTGACACCCAGGAACTTGAAATTGCTCACTCTCTTCACTTCAGATTCCTCTATAAGGACTGGTTTGTGTTCCCTCGTCTTACCCTTCCAGAAGTCCACAATCAGCTCTTTGGTCTTCCTGACATTAAGTGCAAGGTTGTCAACTAGCTGGTATATCTTGCACCTGTACACCCTCTCGTCACCCCCTGAGATTCTGCTAATAGTGGCTGTATCATCAGCAAATTTATAGGTGGCATTTGAGCTCTGCCTAGCCGCACAATCATGGCTGTAGAGGGAGCAGAGCAGTGGGCTGAGAACACATCCCGAGGGTGCACCAGTGTTGAATGTCAATGAGGTGGAGATGTTATTTCCAATCTGCACAGATAGTGGTTTTCTGGTTAAGAAGTTGAGGATCCAGTTGCAGAGGGAGGTACAGAGGCCCAGGTTCTGGAGCTTATTGATCAGGACTGTGGGAATGTTGGTGTTAAACACTGAGCTACAGTCAAAGAATGGCACCCTGACATGGGTATTTGTATTGTCCATTGAACAGCCAATTAATGGTTCTCCATTCCGCTTTCAGACTTTAGTGGACAGTGGCGTGTTCTAACAACTCAGCAGTGGTGAAAATTACCCATAACGTTGAAAAGAGCAGGGAATGAAGAGGTTAATTACCAATGTTGTTCATCCTTGTCCCAGAGATCTGAGGGACAAAGAACATGTCAAACATAACTGCAGTCGGCTCGTCATCTTCATCAGTCTGCAGAAAGTCATGCAGGATGTTCAAAGGAAACCTCTTCACCCACAGAGTGGTGACTGTTTGGAACCTATCAGCATAGGGAGAGTGAGAGGTGAACAGCAGGAAAGGATTAAAGGAATTGTTGTGGAACAAAAACACAGGCTGATTTGTCTCCCTACTGTACACTAGAATCGACAGTTGTAGATTCACTAGGTACCTGTGAGAGAGTTTAAAATAAAACTGATTTATATGTTGCAGATCCAGAATTTAAAATCCAGTTCCATTAAAGATGAACAGCAGCAGGTGAAAATCCTCCTCTGCCCAGTGACGCGATGTGGCCAATAGGTGGGATGACTGAGGAAATCCCTTCCCACAATCTGAACAGGTGAACGGCTTCCCCCCAGTGAGAATTAATCTGTGTGACAGTAGGTGAGATGACCCAGTGAATCCCTTCCCACAATCTGAGCAGATGAATAGCGTCTCCCCAGTGTGAACTGACTGGTGTGTTTGTAGGTGGGATGACAGAGAGAATCACTTCCCAGGCACTGAACAGGTGAACAGCCCCTCCCCAGTGTGAACAACCTGATGTACCTTCAGTTGAGATGACTGAGTGAATCTCTTCCCACACGAGCAACAGGTGAACTGCTTCTTTCCTGCGTGCATTCGCTGGGGTGCCAGTAGTTCAGATAAACAAGTAAATCCATTCCCACAGTCTGTGCAGGTGAATGGCCTCTCCCCAGTGTCAACTAACTGGTGTACAAGCAGGTCATATGACCAAGTGAATCCCTTCCCACAGGCTGAGAAGGTGGGATGAGTGAGTGAATCCTTTCCCACAGTTTCTCAATCAATTCATCAAATCAGATGTCAGACGTAGTGAATCCCTTGCGCCATCAATGCAGTTGAAAACCTAATCTCAAGTGAACAAATGCCGGTGTGCACACCGGTTCCAGTGAATTTCACTGAGTTACAACGGAAAACTTCATTTCAGACACAAGGCACGCTTCCAGCTGAGATTAAAATATTTCTTCATCTCCAAGGATCAACAACAGATCAAAGGAAATATCTGGTCACTACTTAAATCTCAGTACACCAATCTTTTGCCATTTCTAAACTGTAAAAAGATTTACAAAAGGCATCAGTGGGTGAAGGATACGATTTCAGATTAGATAACTTTAGTATCTATGCTGTTCTGAGAACACTGTTACAGTGAAGTTCAACCAAAGTTAGAGGATCAACTCATTATCTAACTGGGCACAGAGCGGGCATCAAGACAGACCATCCAATGCTCTGGCTGTTTTTCTGTCTGTATCAGAATGGGCCATTTCTCCCTGAATTCAACCTGTGGCTTGACTCAGCTTCTCTCTCTCTCCATTAGTATTGTTTCAAGTTCTGGTCATGTCCCACAGCACTAAAAAGAACACATGATATTACAAGGCTGACGTGGACACTTTCTAATTAGTCTGACCCCCCCCCTCAGGTGATTGACAGTGGTGAACTCGTCATCTTCTACAGTCTGCAGAAAGTTATACAGGAAATTCAAATGACACCTCTTCGCATGCAGAGTGGTGACTGGATCCCAATGCCACGGGGAGAGCAAGGGGTGAAGAGCAGGGATAGATTTAAAAGGACTTTTGTGGAACAGAAACACTAGCAGGTCCAGCTGGTCTCCATACTGAACACTGGCTGTGTTGCAAGTTCACTGGGAATCTGAGACAGATTTAAAATAAGCTAATTTATTAGTCAAGATCCAGAATTTAAAATCTAGTCCCAGTGAAGGTGAATATTATCAGAAGAAACTCCTCCCATGCCCAGTGACCAGTTGGTAGGATGTGGCCAGTAGGTGGGGTAACTGGGGTAACTGAGGAAATCTCTTCTCACAATCTGAGCAGGTGAACAGCCTCTTCCCTGTGTGAACTGACTGGTGTGTTTGTAGCTGGGATGACAGAGTGAATCACTTCCCTGACACTGAACAGGTGAATAGACTTTCCCCAGTGTGAACTTGCCAATGTTGCTTCAGATCAGACAATCGAGTGAATCCCTTCCCACAGTCTGAGCAGTTGAATGGCCTCTCCCCAGTATAAACTGACTGGTGTGCCAGTAGGTCAGATGACTGAATGAATCCCTTCCCACAGTCTGAGCAGATGTATGGCCTCTCTCCTGTGTGAACTTGCTGGTGTATCTGTAGGTGGGATGAATTAGTAAATCCCTTCTCACAGTCTAAGCAGGTGAATGGCCTCTTCCCTGTGTGAACACTGATTTACCTTCAGATGGAATGACCAAGTGAATGCCTTCCCACAGTCAGAGCAGGTGAGTGGCCTCCCTCCCATGTGAATTCACTGCTATAGGTTCAGTTTAGATGACTGAGTGAATACCGTCCCACAGTCTGAGCAGGTGAATGGCCTCTCCCCAGTGTGAACTCGCTGATGAACCTTCAGTTGAGATGATCAAGTGAATCCCTTTCCGCGGTCTGAGTGAGTGAATCCTTTCCCACAGATCTCCATCAATTCAGAAAGTCACAAGTCAGACTAAGTGAATGTCTCATGCAATTAAAACAGTTGAGGAATTTATCTCGCATGAACAAATGCTGGTGTCCTCAGCATCCTGGTTTCCAGCTGATTTCACTGAGTTACAACAGAAACTTCACTTCAGACACAAGGCATGTTTCCAGCTGGGATGAGATCATTCTTCATCTCCAAGGATCAACAGCTGATCTCTTGATGGAAATATCTGGTTACTGCTTAAATATCTGGACAGAGACAACAAAACTGTGTTTGAGATTCCTGTACACAAACTCTGAGCTAGTTCTAACCTGTAAAAAGATTTACAAAACACAAAGGGTAAAGGTCAGCATTTTAGATGAGATCATTTCTGTCTCCATGCTGAGCTCTGACATCACAGCGTTATGGTGAAGTACAACCCAAGTTGGAGGAACACCTCCTTATCTTTGAACTGGGCACGGATCAGGCATCCGGACTGACCATCAAATTCTCTGACCGTTTTTCTCTTTGTATCAGAATGGGCCATCTCTGCCTGTCTGCAGTCTGTGACTTGGCTCAGTTTGTCTCTCTCCATTAGTATTATTTTAAGTTCTGGTCATGTCCCACAGCACTACAAAGAGCATATAGCTGTTCCTAGAGACTTACTAATTACTCTGACCCCTCTGCATCAGGTGAATGACGGTGGTAAATTCAACAAGGGCATTGCCAATCAATATGAAGGGGAGGGCAGTGTGGCACCTTTGTGATTGGAAAGCTGCCAGTCACTTGTTACCCAGGTAAAGGGAGTTTGATATCAAACCAATGCACACCAAATGCTGGAAGAACTCAGCAGGCCAGGCAACATCTGTGGAAAAGAGTAAACAGTCAACATTTCAGGCAGAGATCCTTCTTCAGAACTGAGAGAGAGTGCGGGAGATGCCGGAATTAAATGGTGGAGGGAGGGGAAAGTGGCTGGCAGGAAGGTGGCAGGTGAAGCCAAGTGGGTGGGAAAGGAGAGCTAAGAATCTGGTAGGAGAGGAGAGTGGTCAATAGGAGAAAGGGAAAGAGGAGAGCACCCAATCAGAGGTAATAGGCAGGTGAGAAGAAGTAAAATATCAGAGTGGGAATAGAGAAGGGGGGGGGGTGGGAGGGAAATTCTGTTCACCAGAATAAATAAATATTCATACCACCACATTGGAGGATATCCAGACGAAATATAAGATGTTGCTCCTCCAGCCTAAGGGTGGCCTCATTTTGGCACAAGAGGCCATGGATTGACACATCGGAATGGGAATGCAAATGTTTGGCGACCAGGATATCCCGCTTGTGGCAGACGGTGTGGTGGTGCTCAACAAGTGGTCCCGCAGTTTACGACGGGTCTCATCAACGTAGAAGAGCCTGCGGCGAGATTTTGTTGCTTTTGCCTTCTCATCAATAGGCGATGCCGGCAGCACACTTACTTGAGCACCCGTGACACACGTATAGCAGGAAGCACGCCCTGCAAAGGTGTCTGTGATGAACACTGGACGACCCCAGGCAGTGGTGAGGATGCTGTGATTTGGGGAAGTTATCTACATCTGTCATAGTCGTAAACCCTCCGCTCACTGGTTCTCACACAAACCACTTACATTCACGGATGAGACGTGATACTCACACCCAAACCTTTCAAGGTTACTCGCTTGGTGGGGTGCTATAAATAAAGCCCACACTATAGATAATGTAATTTTAAAATTAGAACATCGTGTTAATGCAACTATAGAAGAATTCCCTATTATGAATCAGGAAATGCTAAATCTTGGAATAGTTGCTTTGCAAAACAGGATGGCCCTGAATTATGCTTAGCAAAAGAAAGTGAGGTTTGTACACTATTTGGGAAAGAATGTTGCACTTATATACTAGATATTTCAAAAATATGACTTGTGTATTGGGACACATGACAAATCAGAGATGAAATTCTCTAGGAGCTTCAATCTTATAGTTCAAACAAAGCATTTCTTTTCAACAAAGAACAATTGTTTCATTCCATAACATACCTCCATTATCTGCATAATCTCTAGTTCCTGATTTTCTTTGATTTGTCTTTAGAAGCTGTATTTTGTTTTTCTCTATTCTCAAATCATCCCTGCCAGAAACACAACAACCTGCAGTCTTAAGACACACACAGATTTTTAAGCCTCCTTTCAGAGAAATTTAAAATAAAGCTCAATACCACATTTCAAGTGGCAAATCTTCTATTTTAGCATGAGATCATGGAGAGTCCACATGTCTGGAACTTTGAGGTACAACGAATCAGCTTGTGTCCATCTTAGTAATAGACATGTGAGAAAAACCAGCACCCGCCACCCCTTAGATGTCAAAGATTTGACAATTCATGATTTGTGGCATCTCTGCCCTGCTTATCTACACAGCTGTATTAGTGCTTAGCCCCATAATCTTAGTCATGTAGATTTGAAACTTAATTAAAAGAAAATACAGGATTTACACAAGGCCGTTTTAGCAACACACAGATCTTTTAACCCTATCTTCAAAGTTCCTCGGTTTTTGATCGTAAGATCAGCTCTATAGATTGGTGTCTCCAAAAGGGGTCTGATCCCTGGGGTAGTGGTTGAATTTTTAAACATTCTTGTTCCTCATAACTATCATCTTCCTCACTTTTCTCCACATTTGGGACCTCGCATAAAGTAAAGCAACAGTTTCTTTTGTCTTTGACTGGGAAGGGGTACATGTCAGATGAATAGACAGTTGGAAGATGCAGTGAATAACTAATGCCAAGCAACTCAGGGCAATAAGTCCATAAAAGGGGGGTTGTAACCAGGCATGTGCGTTTTGGAATTTGCAGCCACTCTTGCACCTGCGCATTTGTTCGGTGCGTCACTGGCACTGAATTTTGAATCGCGGAGTTACTGCGTAAACAATGTGCCATTAAAAGTGTCTCAGGGTTATTCCAGAATGAGGAGTATAACTGGTCTAAATGTGACATTCTGCAAGCTTTATGAATTGGACTCCAGAAACTCCTTGAGTGAAATAGTATAGGATTTAGATTAGTCTTGTTTTCCACATGCTGTGAGAGGATGTTAAGGGGAGAATGTGGTGCAGTGGCGAATTTTGAATCGCACAGTTTCTGCGTAAACAATGTGTCTTTAAAAGTGTCTGCAAGCACCGGTTCCACGCCACATGTCTCAAAAACAGTCAATGTTTTTTTGTGGGACACTCAGCAGCTACTTTACCGCAGCAAACCCCTACAAACAATACAATCAATATCCAACCACTTACAATGCAAATATAAACCACAAGAGATTCTGCAGTTGCTGGAAACGACAAGCAACACACACAAAGTGTTGACGAACTCTGCAGAAGAATAAACAGAGTAGGCATAGTGAAGAGACTGCTAATTCCTCTCCGTAGATGCTGCCTGAACACTTTCTCCAGCATTTTGCAAAAATAAACAACTTGTTTTTCAGTCAGTTTTCAAATGTTTCTGATCTTTCATTTGTAGGCACATCCTCCTGATTTGATTCGCTCCCCCCCCCCCCCATTACACTCTAGCCTCCACCACGTTTCAGAGCTCCCAAAGCTTGGCCTGTCCTGGCTTCTTTTTGGATTCTCAACTTCCTGCAGCAAACATTTACCTACTGTTCTGCTCAGCCTTTAGAGAGCGGTGTATTGCAACAACCCAGCTGCGTGAGGCACAGCCCTTCAAAATCTGTGAAAACAACCCAAAACTTTCAAAAGAGCAGGAAAGAAAGTTTAACCAGTCGTGACATTCTCTGTTTGCCCAGAGCCCTGAGGAATGAGGAATATATGAGACAAATTCACAGTGAACCCATCTTCTATTGCGGTCTGCAGAAAGTCATAGAGGAGATTCAGTGGAAACCCCTTCACACACAGAGTGCTGACCTGTTACAACACAGCAGCAGGGATACATTTAAAAGCACTGATGTGGAATAGGGGCACAGGCAAAGACCAGCTGGGCTGAATGGCCTCCCTACACTACACTGGCTGTGTGGCAAAGACTCTAAGCAGCTGAGACACAGGATCTGAAATAGGACTGATATATTTATCACAGATCCACAACATTAAACACCAGTCCAACACAAGACTAACATCAACAGAACAAATCCCTCTAGTGTACGGTGACCATGGGTCAGTCCTGGCTGTGATGGGCCGCCACAACCGCAGCATCTCACAATAACAACCAGTTGAGGACTTACAATCTGATTCAGTTACCATGCTGGTTAAAAATTTAACATACAGCTTTGTTGAACTTACTTCCTGATGTGAAGTTGCTGTTGTTTCTGCAAGTGGGATGACTGACTCACTCACTCACTCAGGACAGAAATGTGCCCTCTACTTATTGCAAACTTGCCGGATCCTCACAAGGAGAGTTAACTGAATTAAAATCTTTCTCACACTCACAACAGCCATAGCTGCTTTCCTGCGTGAACTGGCTGGTGTTTCAGTAGCTTAGGTAACTGCGATGTGAAGTAAATGCAATGACTACTCCAACCCTTCCAGCATGAATGGCGTCCTCTCCGGTTCTGCCAACTGCTGATCCCATTAAGAGAAACACTATTCCTTTCACATCAGGATGTACTGTTGTAACCAAATGCCCTACCATGGCAGGGGTTAGCTTAGAACCCTCTGGCAGGTTATTACTATCTTTACCATCATACAAGCCCATAACTAAAGTTCACTCATGTCAGGACATAGTCCCATTCTCTACTGTACACCACTCAACCCAGGACTGTAAATTCCACTCAAGGAGAGAAGCATACCATATCTTAACCACCACTACCACCTGAACCCATAATGAGGGATTGCCCCCAGGGGAATCGTGTGGCATCCTCTGAGTGCTATTAACTGTGTTTGGGGATGACCGTCCTTCCAGGATTCCTAACTCTGTTAGACAGGCTCACTCCAATACCCACCTCATCCCATATCCTCACCAACCATGTGGCCAGAGGTTCACACAACTTCTGCCACTACCTGTTCCCCAATCCTTTCAGTTCCTTTGTAGAAAGCTCTCCAGCCTCTGCTGTCTTAGAGAGACGAGTACAGTTCCTCACTTGTCCTTGTTCCCCCTCGTGTTAGAGAGATCCCATGCCAGGTATGGGATACTGGAGTGGCCTATGCTGGTTTGTGGTAATGGGGAGGAGGTGCTTAATTGAAACACTGCTCTTCTTCCATTTCTACATCCTCACTAACAGGACAGAAATCTCCATTCCACAGCCACGTGTTGGAGTCAGTTCTGTGTATTGTCAAGGCTTGGACCTTAGCAGGATCTGGTTGGCAGCTGCTTCTAATGTCTGCACCATCATTAGTTGGGAAGCTATCTCTGTGCCCTTAGTTTCTAGATCCCTGGCCTGGGTCTGTGCAGTACTGTTGCAGCACTTCCACTTCATTCTTTAATCTTGTTATCTCCTGCTCCCTCTGTACAATCATCCCATGTTGGTGCCGTAAGAAGGCCACCAGCAGCCGAAAAGCATCCCTTTGCACCCCAACCCCCACCACCACCATCTGGGAAGGCAAACATGGTCAGCAATGTGATGTCCCATCTTCTCCCCATGAGAGTCCAAGCTGTTTGACCAATCCACTGGCTTGTCATGATCTGCCAGGAGATAGGAGAGACTACCGAACCCAGCACTATCATCACTCTATCCCAGGACTCAGGACACCCTGCAGGTGGAACTCTTATGCTTACACTTAACCCTGAACATTATGAACTCCGGTTATACTTACTGAACCCTGCTCACAGCGCCAAATGTTGTACAGAAGCAGTTTTGTGGGTTTGGTAAGAGAAAGGGCAGACACTGATTATTCACAACAGCAACTGTTTACTCACAAGCAAGCAATGAAACACTACTCGCGTGTAAGTCGGACAAGCACTCATACAAGTCACTCAAACCCTTGTTACTACAACACTAAACATTCAATACACTTGTTAAATGTGTCCTGGGGATTCTGTTTCAGCTTCTCTTTGAAACCCATTGAATTCCAGGCCCTGAGAATCTTCACTGGAGATTAGATGGTAAAATTCTTGAATTGTGAGAGGGATTGGCTACATTATCTGACCTGATGAGACAACAGAGAATTCAGAGCAAGGAAAAATCATTCACCTCTTCTGAGCGTGTGAAGGGGTTCAGTTGTTCATCTGGACTGCAGACACACCAGCAAGTTCACAGAGGGGAAAGGTCATTCATCTGTCTGTGTGTGGGAAGGAATATATTCACTCTTCCAACCTGCAGAAACCCCAGTGAATTCACACTGTGGACAGGCTATTCCTTTGCTAGGTGTGTAGGATGGGGTAAACACAATCATTCAGTCTAAAGATACATCAGGGAGTTCACAGCACAGAGACAGTACACCTGTTCTGACTATAGTATCATGTGATCAGCAACAATGAATATAGAAATGAGTCATGTTTTATAAACAAATAAACATTTATTAATCTCTGCTCAATATTAGTAAAAAGGATAAACAAACGAAAACCTTAACTGGAAGTAAACTGCTATGCGGCCATTTAACAAACCGCCAAACTCAGTACTAGTTCTCAAAGCGGTAAATGTGAAAACAGTTCTTAAAGTGGTAAATTCGAACATAGTTCTTAGAACTGTAAATTCGAAAGTCCAAGAGATTTATACAGTCAATTCGGAGAGACTTCTCTGGAGAAGTGTTTCTTCATAGATGCGACTTTCCGGCTGGTTCTTCTAAAGGATTCACGATGGAGGAGATAAACAGTTTAAAAGGAACTTTTTAGCAAACCCTGCACGAACTTCCTTGCTCTTTTGGCAGGAGTTATATCCGATGCAGGTCACTACTTCCTGACTGAAGACTCGATAAGGTCGATCCTTTACTAAACTGCCAAATGACACCAACTTTTCTTAATCCTTCAGGTGCCGTACTTCAATAAAGTCTTCACTCTCCAATACTACTGAAAACGTACATCAACAAATCTGGCAGCTATTGGTGAAACTGCCAGCCCAACACTACTGTACCTTACAATTGACAGTAAGACTCCGTTTTTTTAAAAATATAATTTTTATTGAGTTTTCGAAGTGATTACATAGAAAGATAATGTCTACCCTTCTCCCCGATATATACCCCTACCTGAAAAAAAAGGAAAAAAAAAGAAAAAGAGAGAAGAAAGAAGAACTGCCTGGATATTGGAAGGTTTCCACATGCTCCATGGGATTCAAGATAAATTTGTATATTTATTTATTACCTTCCCCAAGGGACCAACATCTTTATCATCGGAGCAACTAAATATGCCATCCTATCTTTTGTAAATAAGGGCACCAAATATTCAAAAATGTATCATATTTATCTCTTGAATTATAAGTAATTTTTTTCGAGTGGAATACAACTAGACATTTTATTGTTCCAACAATTCATACTTAAATACGAATCTGATTTCCAAGTAACTGCTATAGCCTTCTCGGCTACTGCCAATGCAATTTTTATGAATTCTTTCTGATATTTATTCAGTTTAAGTTTCAGTTTTATCCCTTCAATATCACCTAATAGAAATAATACAGGGTTATGTGGAAGTTGAGTTCTAATAATTTGTTCCAATAAGACTCTTAAATTTATCCCAAAAGGTTGAATTTTAGAACAAGACCAAGTAGAATGTAAGAAAGTACCAATTTCTTGATTACATCGAAAGCATTGATCAGATAAGTTTGAATTTAATCTATTTATTTTTTGCGGTGTAATATATAATTGGTGTAAAAAATTATATTGTACTAATCTAAGTCGAACGTTTATTGTATTTGTCATTCTGTCGAGACATAGTCTTGACAAATTTGTTTCATCAATATTCAGATCCGTTTCCCATTTTTGTTTTGACTTGTGGAATCCTTGTTTAATTGTCTGTTTTTGAATCAAATTATACATACAAGAAATAAAACACTGGGTGAAGAAGTGGTGTCACTGACAACTTGCACTCATTCTTCCTTCAAACTTTATTTACCCATCTTGCGTCCAAGGGCAACAGTCCAGCCCCTCTCACCAAACTGCTCTGAAACTTCTGCTCAGAATTGTCAATTATATATGAATATTGATCAATTGAAAACTTGTGCAACCCCACTCCCCATCTCAGGGCCACTCCCTTCTTCCTGGTCTCTGCGTCACCTCTCTCACCATCTCTTTGGCTCATTCCACACTCATCTCCCTTGTCCCTTCTCCAAGTCATTAACGTTCCTCTCCCCTGCATCTCTGGGATGCCCCCCCTCAGATCCCCCACTTCTCGACTGCCCCCTATTTCCCCCATATCTGTCATCTATTTAACCCCTCCCCCCTTCACTAGGTCATTCCCTTTCACCCTCCCCTGTCTATTGGAGGGCTCATTCCCATGATTAATCCGGGTCATCACCTCTAGGTCACCCTTTTCCCCTCAATTCCACAACTTCCAGCACAGGTCATAACTATCCCCCTTTTTAATCCCCACTTATCCCAATGTCTCTGGGTCATTCCTTGCCTATCCCCCCCCAATCTATTTCAGAGAAGCCCCAACCCCCCTCACCAACTGTTATGGTCTCCCAATTCACCACATCCCCTTACGGTCACACTTTTCCCTCACTCATGCAGTTTCTTGGTTATCCCACCCACTTGCCTTTGGATCTCAACTTTCTACCCATTCCCCTCCCCCTTCTCTGTGTTGGCCCATTTTCCCTTCTCTGTGTCTTTGGGTCACCTCTTCCCACGTCCCCTTGTCTCTGGGACCTGGACTCCTCATATGTCCTCCCCTTTCCCCATCCACAATTTATTTTACAAATTAAAATATTCATTCCTATTTTACATTATAAAACTTGTGCTTTGATTCATTCATTGCCCATCTCCAATGGGATGAGTAGGTAAGTCCTAAAATGCTGCAGTGCTTTTTGTGAAGGATATCCCACAATGTGTTAAGGTAGGGAGTTCCAGAATTGAGATTTAGTAAAGATGGGTGGATGGCAAAATACTTCAAAGACAAAATCATCAGCAACTTGAATGAGAGCCAGTCGGCACTAGCTATGGTGGCAGAGATCATGTCTTCAGGAGATGATGTTGATTAGCCTCAGCAAATAACAAGTTGGTTTTGTAGATAAGTCACGATGTAGGTTCAGTGTTCCAGTGGCCATTCTGTTTTGTTTTGGAAGCTGTTGATTTTCTTGTGTATTGTTAGATGTACACTTTTACAGGCAAGTGGAGACAAATTGATTGGATTCCCGGCGTTGTCATGTAGGTGGTGGAATGCCAGGCAGTGAATCACTCAATGCAGGGTACCCAGCCTCCGACCTGCTCTTGTGTTAATTGCATAAACGTGTCTCTGGTCAATGCAAAGCGCGGGGGGATGAGGCCTCCTTTGCCTACCAATTTGTAGGCGAATGCACAGTCATTTGAAAATAAGATTGACAAGATCAGGGCAAGGCTACCGTATCAGAGGCAGATGAGGCAGACCTCAAGTGTTTGTGGCATTGAGACTTGGTAAATGGCGAATACTCCAGACGCAGCTATCCGTCCAGAAGGATTTATGATTTTTTAGAATGGATCGAACCTTGAATTCTGGTAAGGAAAGAGGTGGCAGCATATGCATTTTAGTCAATTCTTGTTGGTTTTATGTCCACTTCTTGTTCCCCTGACTTAGAACAACTGATTAAATGTAGCCCATTGCATTTGCCTCGGGAGTTCTCATCTGTGATTGTGACTGCAGTTTAAATACCACCCGCAGCCTGTTATAAGCAAGCATGTGCGAAAATGTGCGATGCTGTCTGTAAACACGGAACAGCCTGGCACATTTCAAATTATAGTTGGTGACTTTAGCCAGGTGTATCTGAAGAAAGCCCTGCCCAATTATCACCAGCACGGAACCTGTTGCACCAGAGGTCCCACACACTAGATCACCGCTGCACTATGATAAGGAATGCCTATTGTTCCTTACCGCGACCACATTTTGGCAAGTCAGATCATTTGTTTGTACTCCTACTTTCTGCATACAGCGCCTAAAGAGTAAGGCTGCAGAGATCAAAACAACCAAGAGGTCACAGGAGGTGGAAGAACAGGATTGCCTTGAGTCAGTGGACTAGGCCGTGTTCAAGAACACATCTGAGGGCCTGAATGACTACATCAGGGTCATAACAGACTTAATTAATACAGCTGTGGATGAGTGTGTCCCCATGAAATTGTTCAGTGTTTACCCAGTGGCACTTAAATCCACTGTGATGAAGTAGTTTGAGAGGCTGGTGTTGAAGCATATCAGCTCCTGTCTGAATGCTGACTTGGATCCACTTCAATTCGCCCATTGAAGGAACAATTCCACAGCAAATGCTATCTTGCTGGCTCTTCACATAACCCTGCTACATCTGCACAGCAAAGATACATACACCAGGATGCTCTTTATCAATTACAGCTTGGCATTTAACACCATCATCCACCCAAAACTAATCAGTAAACTTCAAGACCTGGACCTCAGTACCGATTTATGCAATTGGATCCTGTATTTCCTCACTTGTACAACCCCATTCAGCTCAGATTGGCAAAAACATCTTCTTCACAATCTCCATCAGCACAGGATCACTGCAGGGATGTGTACTTAGCCCCTGCTCTACTCACTTTACACTTATGTCTGTGTGGCTAAGTACAGCTCCAACACCATATACAAATTGCTAACAACAAGTGTTGTGGGTTGTATCAAAGGAGCAGATGAATCAGCATACAGAAGGAGACTGAAAACTTGGCTGAGTGGTATAATAACAACAACCTCTACTCAATGCCAGTAAGACCAAGGAACTGATTGTAGACTTGAAGAGTGGGAAACCATACATTCATCAGCCAGTAATCATTGGAGGATCAGAGGTGGAGAGGGTCAGTAACTCTTAATTCCTGGGTGTCACTATCTCAGAAGACCTGCCCTGGACTCATCATATAAATATTATTGCAAAAAAAAGCACAACAGCGCCTCTGCTTCCTTAGGAGACTGAGGAGGCTCGGCAAGTCATCAAAAACCTTGGCAAGCTTCTTTAGATGCGTGCTGACTGGCAGCATTATGGCCTGGAATGGAAACAC
Organism: Mobula birostris; assembly: GCF_030028105.1. Lineage (NCBI taxonomy): Eukaryota > Metazoa > Chordata > Chondrichthyes > Myliobatiformes > Myliobatidae > Mobula > Mobula birostris. The sequence goes on along the minus strand of NC_092371.1, from coordinate 106,993,079 downwards.
CAATGCCTTTGAGTGGAAAATCCTATAAAAGGTAATGGATTCCGCCCAGTACATCATGGATGAAATCCTCCCAACCACTGAGCGAATCTACATGAGATGCTGCCATAGAAAAGTAGCTTCCATCATCAAAGATCCCCATCACCCAGGCTATGCTCTTTTCTCACTGCTGCCATCAGGTAGAAGGTACAAGAGCCTCAATACTCCCACCACCAGGTTCAAGAACAGTTACTACCCCTCAACTAACAGGCTCCTGAACAAAAGGGGATAATTACACTCATTTAAGGAAACAGTTTGATTGTAATTTCATTGTGGTTATATTGCTACTTATTTATACCTGCATTTGCAGTTTGTTTAGTTACTGTTCCATAGATTTGCTCATTATGCCCGCAGAAAAAGAATCTCAGTGTCGCATTGGTGATATGGATGTACTTTGATAAAAAAAATATTATTTTGAACTTTGTACCTGTGTTGCCGCATTCAGCAAATTACATCCCTGTACTCTCAGATCCCACTGATCTACCACGCACCCCAGTGCCCTACCATTCATTGGTAAGACCTACTCCGGTTGGTCCCACCATAGAAACCATAGAAACTACAGCACAGAAACAGGCCTTTTGGCCCTTCTTCGCTGTGCTGAACCATTTTCTGCCCAGTCCCACTGACCTGCACACGGACCATATCCCTCCATACACCTCCCATCCATGTATCTGTCCAATTTATTCTTAAATGTTAAAAAAGAACCTGCATTTACCACCTCATCTGGCAGCTCATTCCATACTCCCACCACTCTCTGTGTGAAGAAGCCCCCACTAATGTTCCCTTTAAACTTTTCCCCCCTCACCCTTAACCCATGTCCTCTGGTTTTTTTCTCCCCTTGCCTCAGTGCAAAAAGCCTGCTTGCATTCACTCTATCTATACCCATCATAATTTTATATACCTCTATCAAATCTCCCCTCATTCTTCTACACTCCAGGGAATAAAGTCCTAACCTATTCAACCTTTCTCTGTAACTGAGTTTCTCAAGTCCCGGCAACATCCTTGTAAACCCTCTCTGTACTCTTTCAACCTTATTTATATCCTTCCTGTAATTTGGTGACCAAAACTGAACACAATACTCCAGATCTGGCCTCACCAATGCCTTATACAATCTCATCATAACATTCCAGCTCTTATACTCAATATTTTGATTAATAAAGGCCAATGTACCAAAAGCTCTCTTTACGACCCTATCTACCTGTGACGCCACTTTTAGGGAATTTTGTATCTGTATTCCCAGATCCCTCTGTTCTACTGCACTCCTCAGTGCCTTACCATTAACCCTGTATGTTCTACCTTGGTTTGTCCTTCCAACGTGCAATACCTCACACTTGTCTGTATTAAACTCCATCTGCCATTTTTCAGCCCATTTTTCCAGCTGGTCCAAGTCCCTCTGCAGGCTCTGAAAACCTTCCTCACTGTCTACCACACCTCCAATCTTTGTATCATCGGCAAATTTGCTGATCCAATTTACCACATTATCATCCAGATCATTGATATAGATGACAAATAACAATGGACCCAGCACTGATCCCTGTGGCACACAACTAGTCACAGGCCTCCACTCAGAGAAGCAATTCTCTACTACCACTCTTTGGCTTCTTCTATTGAGCCAATATCTAATCCAATTTACCACCTCTCCATGTATACCTAGCGACTGAATTTTCCGAACTAACCTCCCATGCGGGACCTTGTCAAAGGCCTTACTGAAGTCCATGTAGACAATATCCACTGCCTTCCCTTCATCCACTTTCCTGGTAACCGCCTCGAAAAACTCCAATAGATTGGTCAAACATGACCTACCACGCACAAAGCCATGTTGACTCTCCCTAATAAGTCCCTGTCTATCCAAATGCTTGTAGATTCTGTCTCTTAGTACTCCCTTCAATAACTTACCTACTACCGACGTTAAACTTACCGGCCTATAATTTCCCAGATTACTTTTTGATCCTTTTTTAAACAACGGAACAATATGAGCCACTCTCCAATCTTCCGGCACCTCACCTGTAGACAGCGACATTTTAAATATTTCTGCCAGGGCCCCCGCGATTTCAACACTAGTCTCCTTCAAGGTCTCAGGAAATACCCTGTCAGGTCCCGGGGATTTATCCACTTTAATTTTCCTCAAGACAGCAAGCACCTCCTCTTTATGCCAGTTTCCTTAGTAAATATAGACGCAAAAAACCTATTTAAGATCTCCCCCATTTTCTTTGGTTCCGCACATAGCCGATCACTCTGATCTTCAAGAGGACCAATTTTATCCCTTACAATCCTTTTGCTCTTAATATACCTGTAAAAGCTCTTTGGATTATCCTTCACTTTGACTGCCAAGGCAACCTCATGTCTTCTTTTAGTCCTCCTGATTTCTTTCTTAAGTATTTTCTTGCACTTCTTATACTCCTCAAGCACCTTATTTACTCCGTTTCCTATACATGTCATACAACTCCCTCTTCTTCTTTATCAGAGTTGCAATATCCCTTGAGAACCAAGGTTTCTTATTCCTATTCACTTTGCTTTTAATCCTGACAGGAACATACAAACTCTGCACTCTCAAAATTTCTCCTTTGAAGGCTTCCCACCTACCGATCACATCTTTGCAGAGAACAACCTGTCCCAATCCACGCTTTTTAGATCCTTTCTCATTTCTTCAAATTTGGCCTTCTTCCAGTTCAGAATCTCAACCCTAGGACCAGATCTGTCCTTGTCCATGATCAAGTTGAAACTAATGGTGTTATGATCACTGGAACCAAAGTGCTCCCCTACACAGACTTCTGTCACTTGTCCTAACTCGTTTCCTAACAGGAGATCCAATATTGCATCCCCTCTACACCCTCCTGAATACATGTTACAAACTCTAAACCATCTAGACCCCTAACAGTATGGGACTCCCAATCAATATATGGAAAATTAAAATCCCCTCCCACCACAACTTTATGTTTCCTGCAGTTGCCTGCTATCTCTCTGCAGATGTGGTCTTCCAAGTCTCGTTGACTATTGGGTGGTCTGTAATACAATCCCACTAATGTGGCCATACCTTTCCTGTTTCTCAGCTCCACCCTTAAGGACTCAGTAGATAAGCCCTCTAATCTGTCCTGCCTGAGCACTGCTGTAATACTTTCCCTAACAAGCAATGCTACTCCCCCACCTTTCATTCCTCTGCCTCGATCACATCTGAAACATCGGAACCCTGGAATATTAAGCTGCCAGTCCTGCCCCTCCTGTAGTCAAGTTTCACTAATTGCTATAACATCATAATTCCACGTGTCAATCCACGCCCTCAACTCATCCGCCTTCCCCGCAATACTCCTAGCATTGAAATATATACACCTCTGAAGATTTTTACCACCACTCACAACCTTTCTATCAGCGGATTTGCTTGAACTTTTAACATCATTTAATTTCACCCCAGCCACACTGTCAGCTCTGGCACTCTGGTTCCCATCCCCCTGCAAACCTAGTTTAAAGCCTCCCCAATAGCACTAACAAACCTCCCTGAAAGGATATTGGTCCTCCTGTAGTTCAAGTGTAACCCGTCTCTCTTGTACAGGTCCCACCTGCCCCAGAAGAGGTCCCAATGATCCTGAAATCTGAAACCCTGCCCCCTACACCAGTTCCTCAGCCACTTGTTCATCCTCCAGAGCATCCTATTCCTACCCTCACTGGCACATAGCACAGGTAGCAATTCTGAGATTACCACCCTCGAGGTCCTGCTTTTCAAATTCCTACCAAGTTCTCTATACTCACTCTCCAGGACCTCCTCACTCTTCCTTGCTATGTCATTGGTACTGATGTGCACCACGACATCTGGCTGATCACCCTCCCACTTCAGAATGTCATGCAGGCGATCAGAGACATCCTTGACCCTGGCACCCAGGAGACAACAAACCATCCTGGATTCTCTGTCACGACCTCCTATCTGTACCTCTAACTATCGAGTCCCCTATCACTACCGCTCTGCTCTTTTTCCACCCTCCCTTCTGCACTGCAGAGCCAGACTCAGTGCCAGAGATCCGGCTACTGCAGCTTGTCCCAGTTAAGTCATCCCCCCCAACAGTATCCAATGTGGTATACTTGTTGTTGAGGGGAATGGCCACCTCGCACTTGTCTGCATTAAATTCCATCTGCAACTTTTTAGACAATTGTTCCAGCGGTCCAGATCCCCCTGCAAACCATGATAGTCTTCCTCACTGTCATTCAGATCATTGATATAGATGAGAAGCAACAACAGACACAGCATCAATTCCTGCAGCACTCCACTAGTCAGAGAGGCAACCATCTACTAACACTCATTGGCTTCACCCCTACAAACCCAATGTCAAATCCAATTTACGACCTTATCTTGAATGCCTTGCGACTGAATGCGATGCAGACAACATCCACTGCCTTGCCTTCATCAACTTTCTGGGTAACTTCCTCAAAAAAATTATAAGATTGGTTTGACCTGACCTCCAATGTCACATTCAAAAGATCAATGATATTCAAGGACTGGTGAACTGTCATGCAGAGAAGAACTGCTGAGCTATTGTATTTGAGACTGCTGAACACAAATCCTTAGCCTTTTCTACACAGAGGTTTTAAAAAGGGAACAATGTACGAAGAACACAATTTCAGATGAGATATTTTTAGTCTCCAAGGTGACTTCCATCTTTCCTGTAGGTAGCTGACCAAAACTGCATGATACTCCAAATTAGGCCTCACCAACATCTTGTACAACTTCAACGTAACATCACATCTCCAGTACTCAATACTTTGATTTATGTTATATGACCAAGGATAAATTATCTCATATTTATTGGGATATATCTCCCTACTGTGATAGGTGTAACAATGGAGAAGCTTCACTTATTCATATGTTTTGGACATGTCCAAGTCTTGGAAAATATTGGAAGGAAGTATTCCAAACTTTTTCTGTACTCCTTAAAGTAAATTTTAAGCCTAATCCTTTGACTGCCCTATTTGGTATTGTTGGAAGGAAGAATATCATTTTGAAGACATCTGGCTTTTATCTCTGTTATGGCTGGAAGGGCACTTTTGTCTAAATGGAAGGATGCTGTTCCGCCTAATCATGCTCAGTGGTTACGGGATGTTATGGCATGCATAAGTTTAGAAAAGATTCGTTGTTCAATTTCTGAATCTAACCAAGATTTTCAATATTTGTGGGGGCTGTTTTTAACTTATTTTCATAATCTTTGACTTCCTGTTAAAGTATAGAAGTTGGTTAATAGTATATTTTATTAATCTGATAAGTTTCTTTTTTCTTTTTTTTCCCAAATAGCTTCAACTTTGGTAGTGGGTGTAGATTTTTTTAATAAAATTGTTTATATTCTAATATACAAATTAATGTAATCCATATGAATATAGAGTAAGGAGTTTGTTAATGTGACTCAATATACTGTATCTGGTATTATTATATTTTGTCTTATGTTTTATAATATGTATTCTCCTGAACTCTGTATTCTTCTATATAGAAATCAATAAAAAAATTGAAATAGAATACTTTGATTTATGAAGATGAGGATCCACACAAGAGAACAAATCCTCATCTTACATCTGGTTACAGTTCAAACATCTGGACTTAGCATCAAGTTCCCTGACTGTCCACTTATCTGTATCATAATGAGATAATCTTCCCCATCACCTGTCTGTGATTTGGTTCAGTGTGTCTGTCCATTGCTGTAGCATAACAGTTCTGGTCATATCCCACTGCTCTGCAGGAAATTTGTGGTATTTCACAGCTGCTCAGGGAGATGGTCTGATCACTGTGACCCTGAGGTGATGATGGTTGTGAATTCAGCAAAGGCAATGTCAATGGATGTGAAGGGTGGGTGATTAGACTTTCTCATTGGAAGTCATTAATGTGTGGAACATTTGTGGTGTGAATGCCATAGGTCACTTGATACCCAAAGCAGAGATGTTTGTTATCGTTATAAACCTAGACAGAATAGAAGGAACAACAGTCTCACCTTGCAGAAGAATCCAGAACCAGATGACGTCCAACAAAAGTGATCTGTTAAAGAACTAAAAGTGACACAAGGAGTTTGTTTATCCTGTGCAGCTCTAACTGCCATTTTAATTCACCAGAAGTTGGACCCAGTTCTTTCTTGTAGGCCTCAGTCTCAAATATTCCTATTATCTACCAAAGTATGGACATCAGCTGGTTCAGGATATCAGATCTGATCTCAATGTTCCATTTCAGTTGGTGGAAAATCAAGAACAAGATCTCAGCTCTGTCTGGGAGTTCAATCGCATCCATTCCTGGAGTCTTTTTCCCAATGAATTCATACACACCTTTTGACACAACTTTAAACTCCCAGTGCATGTGTACTCGATTCACAGTGATAGTAAATTCTGAAGCTCAGAGATTTCTGGGTAAGAACAGAGCCATTGAAAGTGTTTACAAGAATTGCCTCCACTCTGCCAAATGACACCAATGTATGTTATGAGAACTCAGTAGCCAGTTTAACACAATAAGCACTGTACTCAATGTCAACAGGCATTATGTCAACAAAGTCAATCCAATTTTTTTTCTGTCAATCAGCTTCCAAATGTTGCTCTAGTATTCATTGCCACGCACCCCCACTTTATTTCCCTGCTCCTTATCATATGCTCTTACACCTACCACTGAACAGAGCCCAAAGCTCTGTGCTCTGCTGACCAGTTTCTGGTTTCTAACCCTGCTCCACTGAACATCCAACTAATGGTTCTCCATTCTGCTTTCAGACTTTAGAGGACAGTGCTGTATTCTAACAACTCAGCTGTGTGAGATACAGTCCTTTAGAAGCAGTGAAAATGACCCAATCCATTCAAAAGAGCAGGGAATAATGAGAGTATTATATGGATGTACCCTTGTAATAATGATCAGAGAGGTGCAGAGAGAATCTGTATTTCCCAACAAGTAACCTTTATTGTCTCAACTGAAAAGCACCTGGGTTCACAAACTAGCTAACTGTGTGCATATCCACTAGAATTCCCCAATCCTCCATGAACAGTCAATGAAGAGAAAAGGTATTACACAGCAAAGGAGTCTACGCTGACCAGGCGTTCCTTGTGATCCAAATCTCCACGTATCTGTGGGGTCCTCTTCATCCATGATGGTTGGTCTCTGGTTGCTGGAGTGTTATTGCCATTATACATTTGGATCTCCTGACTCTTATCGTGTTCATCATCAGTTGAACTGATGGATCTTCATCCTCGTGGCTCAAGATAACTTAACCTACCTGGGTCACCTTCTTACTGGTTCCAGTCCAGGGCTACAGCCAATGTTGTTCCATGGTTTGTCCCCCACCTCCTCCCCTCCCCCCACCTTCTGTATATGTGTCTTTCATCTCTGACTGGTCCAAACCAGTTGAACTAGGCGACTCAGACACTCAGTCTAATGAGATTATAGATTGCTTCTTTGCTAGGTCTGGCACTTTACATAATAAATAGCTACTCATCTGAGAATGGTCTCAGGTTTAGCTGGTCATTATCTGAAGCTCCTTGTGTCCACATTCAATTGCTCTGATTAGATTACCCCAGAGCAAAAATCAGTTCAGAGTTCACAAAATGGGGGACACAAAGACACTTGGTTCATCTTCTTCCCATGTCCTTGATTCATCTGAATCCACTGATTTGTAGACTGCTGTTCCTTCTGGCCAAGATCTCCCTACTCTTGATCAAAAGATATTTACCTTAGGATCCTTTCCTCCTCTCATTCAGTTGACTGCCATGGAACCCCAGTTGGTGTGCAATATTTGCATTATATAAATAAAACTAACATTTACTTACTGAATTTACACACTTTATACTGACAATAGCCTCTACTGTTTGATGAAAATATTATCCTCTAGACTTTGCATTATTTCAGCCTTCACCTTCTCAGTTGATATTCATTAAGCATTACAATAACACTGGACAATGAAGATTTTGCTTCCTGAACGCTTTTGGGTGTATGTTATGGATTTTGGGCTGCTGATAACGAAAATCATTGTAAAATTTTCCTATCACATACTGTTTTGTAGATATAACCTATTTTTATGATTTCCCATCATATTTTAAGTCTACAAGTATATTGCCCACAAAGCAAGCTGTTTTGGTCAGTCCAAGCATGTCTGGGCATGCACTTAGTGTAAGTGCTATGCAATTGTTGTCTTAGGCATGCCTGGGCATGCTTAGTCAGGTTAGATGACAGTTTGACAGTACTGAAGGCACCAGAGACATGGAGCCTAGATGAGACAGATGAAGATGCCACAACGCATGAACCAGATGTGGAAAATGACACTGATCCAGATGTTGTACCCTTTATGCCTAGTTATCCTCATCTGATAACACAGCCAGAATTAAATAACTTGGTCAGGGACTTAAATTTGTCAAAAGATAAAGCAGAACTACTTGGTTCAAGATTGCAAGGATGGGGTTTGCTGTCACCAGTTACACTGAGCTGCTTGACAACATGCTTAAAGCATACAAAACCATGAAGTGCAACATGTCATTGAAAATTCATTTTCTGCATTCACACTTTGGCTTATTCCCCACTGATTTTGGTGCAGTCAGTGATGAACATGGTGAAAGGTTTCACCAGGACATTGTGACTATGGAAAAGCGGGATTAGGGCAACTGGAATCCATCAATGCAGGCTGATTATTGTTGGGACACTGACACGAGAGGCACCAGATGCTGAGTACAAATGGAAATCAGCTGCAAAACATTTTAATCTCAGTTGAACTAACACAACGTGTCAGTATCATTATGCGATTAAACATGTTAAATTCAATAAAAGTTATCTTAATGTTTCTCCAAATTCCTACGTGATACAGCAAATATGAAATTATTTTTGTGTTGAGCTTGATATTGTGTATCATAATCTCTAATTTTTTTTTCCAGGAAGCAAAACGTTTGAAAAAATTTGTTGTCCAGTGTAATCAGTGTACATACAATTTGTATTACAGCAGCATGCAATACTATTCTCACCCACAGATGTATTTCAACATTTGTTCCCCAATTCCAAAACTTCCTCCAAAAGGCTAGCTCCCACAATATTTCATTTGCCTTACCAGCATGTGTTTTAATTATTTTAGTGTGTTTAGTCTATTGATGGATCATCTCCCTTGCCCCCTCCACAACACTTGTCCAGTTTGCAGTCAAGTGAGGAACTAGTGGCAACTCAGTAACAACCTAGTCCCACAGATATTGATCCGCATTAAGCATTGGATCTTGACATTCTCTTTCATTACTGTCTCCTGCTGGCTGAGGCAAAGTTTATCCTCCAATGGCCAGATCTAATGTCGCATTCCCAATGGCAACATAGTGACTTTCCAAAGGGCATATAGCTTCGTATAACTTGTGTCCACTGTTGCTGTATAATGTCTGTCCCACCGATGCATATCGTAAGAAAGACAGATTACTCACAGGCAAAGTAGACAATGAACAGTTTTCTTAAGTACTGAAACTACAATTTGTAAGTTTCTGCTTTGTCATTTCTTCCGGACAGGGCCAGTGGTCTCTTGATAAATCTATCCCTTTATCAGTACCATTCCCAACAATAGCATGTGTTGGTGGGGAACAGAAGGATATCCATGTAGACCCATTCTTCTAGCTGCTCATCCGATACCCAGTTTGGTACTTCATGTGCATCAAGTTGTAATAAATTAGTGCCAATCATGGTAGCAACCAACTAGCATATGTAGCACAGATCTCAGCTTTATGCATTTTCTTAGACATTAGGTCTATGCGGTCAATAATCATATTTGTTGTATCTTGAAGGGGCTTTAGAAATTTAACCACATCCAGAGATACCTGGGATGCATCTCCACCAATCTAATTAGTTTGTACCTAATCTTTATAATTTTCTCCAGTAATATCTCATATTTTCTGCTGGAGAGACTGTATCTGGCTTTCTAATTCTGCTACATCTAAGGTGATGACTCTTGCTATCCCTTCTACTTTTGACAGACTTAAATTCACTACTGCTTAGTTATCTTCCAAAAAGGTGAGTAAATAATTGCTTCATTGTAGGTGAGCACCATTATTTCAGTGAAATTAAAAATTATCTGCACACGCTGGTACCCTGGTCCCAAAGTGACAAGTTCCACATATCTTCGAACACTAATCCTATCCCGTTTGTATTACACTGGTTATCACTACATTTAGGCTCTGGTGTAGTTTCCATCAGTTGAGGGTGTGGGGTAGAGATTTTTCTAAGTTTTAAAAACCTGGAAGGGGACCTGGGCCCTGACAGAAACTCTTCCCGGTCTCCTTTAGGGCTTTCTCCATTCTACTCTCCCAGTGTATTATATTCTCCTGTGGACAGTTTATAATAATAGAAGCAACCTTTGAGAAACGCTTGGAGTGGCTAGCCCAGTCGACATACCTTTTGTATAGATCACTACTCCACTCAATATTCACTTGAGTGTGATCCCACAGATCTGCAATCTTACCGTGGCCGTCACTACCTGAAGGCTACTCAATAATTGGACCTAAAGACGGACTTATGATTATCCCCTCTAGGACACTGAATAATGCCACCTCTAGAATTTTACTGCATAGGAATTGTAGCTTTGTACCTTCTGGAATACCTAAGGTTTTGTCAAGCCATCTACCCCAGTACAATGCAAATTCGAGTCCTCCATTTCTCCTTTGTTAGTCCACATTACCTGTATCCATTGAGTAGATTTGTTTTTGTTCACTGAGTGTTCTCCACGCAATGACCTCACCGTTGATATGTTTGTGTAATAGCTCTGGAGCAAGACTGGCCATGGCTCCAGTCATGGTTAATTCCATTGCAACAAAATACATTATTCTCTCCATGTTGAATTAAACCTGGAACACACAATGGTAATTTCTCTTCTTATTTCAAGTTTAAATCTTGTTATTTTATGTCCATATTTTCGATTTGTTTTTCTAGACCATCCAATCTGGACTCCCAATTGTCTTTGGAGTCAAGGCGTCCATTTTAATTCATCCAACTTAATTTCAGGATAGGAGAGACAAGCACTAGTATATTTTCCTTTTCGTTTTTTTTTGACAAAACTCCCGCAGTTCTCAGGATGAGGGAACTGAAAATCACCCCTTGCTGGGACCTGTCCCCATCTTCTTGGAAAAGTTGTTCCATCCTGAAGTCTCCCAAATCAGGGCTACATCAATTGTTACGTACCAATGGTCATAACTTTCCTGTTTCTTGTCCACCCATTTCAGCTGGTTGACATGATACCACCCACTTTTACATGGAGAAGTCAGTACTTTGTACACTGAAGGACTTACTTTGTCTATAATTTCATAGACCCCTGCAAACCTTGGATTTAAAAATGAGGTGGTTTGGTGTATTTGAATCATCACTCTTTGCTCTGGGCTTAATACTATAAGACTGACTTTTGAGTCACAGTAAGCTTTACTTCTTTTTTTCCTATTTGGTGGGCTGCCACATAATTGGCCTCTTTCACTGTCTCTGCCTATTGTTGTACCCACTTTTCCAACACAATCCCATCAATTTCACATTCTGACAAATCTAATCCTAACAACTCCTGCAATCCTTTCATATCCCTTCCAGTCATGAGCTTATAACAGGTGTACCTGTTGATGCCACTGTATTCCTTATTATCATCAGGGCATAAGGCAAAACTACCTGCCATGTGGCTTCACCATTTTTTGCAATTATATTTTTTAGTGTTCGATTCATCCTTTCCACAATTCCACTATTCCACTAGACTGTGGTCTGCAGGGTACATGAAATCTCTGCTTGATCCCTTAAACTGCCATGACATCTTGCATTATCTGGGCTGTGAAATATATGCCTTGATCCCCAGCGAGTGAATATCCTTTCCAATAAGATTTTTACAGAGCCTTTGCTGTGCTTCTCTTAGCTGGGAAAGCATCCCCCCACTTCACAAAGGTCTCTATTATAACCAAAATATATTTGTAGCCTCCTGGGGTAGACAGTTAAGGACCAGCATAATCTATCTGGAAATTAGTCAAAGGCCCTTCTACTGGTCTGGTGTATTGGAGGGCTCCTTTCTTTACATTTCCGTCAGGATTATATGGTGCACAGATCAAGCATTTCTTGACATAGTGCTCCACGTCATCCTTCATCTTAGGCTACCAGCACACTTCCGATATCTTTTCCAGAGTGCTTTTGCACCCCTGGTGTCGCCATAGATGATTTAGGACTACTTCATCTTTAACAAACACTCTCTTGTTGTCTTTGTATACTTTAGACCCTGCTCCTTCTATTAATTGTTTGAATTCTTTATCTTTCTTCTGGTCCTTGGTTAAATCCATAATCTGTTGTTCCTTCTGCCTCCCAATCTCACGAATGTAAAGTGCTCCCTTTGGCAGGATGTTGGTGGGAGTTCCTTGGCAAAATTAAAACATTTGTAATTATCAAAACCATTATCTAGTAGTTTCATCTGTGAAATCATACCAATCAATATCTCCAAATTCACCTTCCTCCCCTTCAGATCCGCGATGCTGAGAAAGTCGTGAATTGTACCTTCAGTGAGTTGGCCACACCGCAGTTAAAGGCTACACGGGCAGAAAGGGAATGGGTGGCCACTAAACAGCGTAGCAGTAGGCAGGTAGTGCAGGAGTCCCCTGAGGTCCTCACCCTTCTAAACAGATATACTGTTTTGGATATTGTTGGGGGAGATGACTCATCAGGGGAAGGCAGCAGCAGCCTAGTCATGGCACCATGGATGGCTCTGCGGTACAGGAGGGAAGGAGAAGGAGTGGGAGAGCTATAGTGGTAGGGGATTCGATTGTACGGGGAATAGATATGTGTTTCTGAGGCCGCAAACAAGACTCCAGGAAGGTATGTTGCCTCCCTGGTGCAAGGGTCAAGGATGTCCCTGAGCAGCTGCAGGACATTCTGGAGTGGGAGGGTGAACAGCCAGCGGTCGTGGTGCACACAGGTACCAACAATATAGGTAAAAAACAGGATGAGGTCCTACAAGCTGAATTTAATGGGTTAGGAGATAAACTAAAAAGTAGGACCACAAAAGTAATAATCTCTGGATTACTACCAGTGCCACGTGCTAGTCAGAGAAGAAATAGGAGGATATTTCAGATGAATATGTGGCTTGAAAAATAGTGCAAGGGGAAGGGATTCAAATTTCTGGGGCATTGAAACCAGTTCTGGAGGAGGTGGGACCAGTACAAACAGGATGGTCTGCACCTGGGCTGGACTGGAACCAATGTCCTAGGGGGACCATTTGCTACTGTTGTTCAGGAAGATTTAAACTAATGTGGCAGGGGGATGGGAACAAGTGCAGAGAGACAGAGGTGTGTAAAATGAGGGTAGAAGCAAAAAGTAGTAAGGTGAAAAGTAAAAGTGGTAGGCCGGCAAATCCAAGGCAAAAATCAAAAAGGTCCACTTTTCAACATAATTGTATTAGGGATAAGAGTGTTGTAAAAGCAAGCCTGAAGGCTTTGTGTGTCAATGCAAGGAGCATTCATAACAAGGTGGATGAATTGAATGTGCAGATAGTTATTAATGAATATGATATACTTGGGATCACAGAGACATGGCTCCAGGTTGACCAAGGATGGGAGCTCAACATTCAGGGATATTCAATATTCAGGAGGGATAGACATGAAAGAAAAGGAGGTGGGGTGGCATTGCTGGTTAGAGAGGAGATTAACGCAATAGAAAGGAAGGACATTAGCCGGGAGGATGTGGAATCAATATGCGTAGAGCTGCATAACACTAAGGGGCAGAAAATGCTGGTGGGAGTTGTGTACAGGCCACCTAACAGTAGTAGTGAGGTTGGGGATGGCATGAAACAGGAAATTAGAAATGCGTGCAATAAAGGAACAGCAGTTATAATGGGTGACTTCAATCTACATATAGATTGGGTGAATCAAATTGGTAAGGGTGCTGAGGAAGAGGATTTCTTGGAATGTATTGCGGGTAGTTTTCTGAACCAACTAGAGAGCAGGTCATACTAGACTGGGTATTGAGCAATGAGGAAGGGTTAGTTAGCAATCTTGTCGTGCGAGGCTCCTTCGGTAAGAGTGACCATAATATGGTGGAATTCTTCATTAAGATGGAGAGTGATATAGTTAATTCAGAAACAAAGGTTCTGAACTTAAAGAAGGGTAACTTTGAAGGTATGAGACGCGAATTAGCTAATTAGCCTGGCAAATGATACTTAAAGGGTTGATGGTGAATATGCAATGCCAAGCATTTAAAGATCGCATGGATGAAATACCACAATTGTTCATCCCAGTTTTACAAAAGAATAAACCAGGGAAGGTAGTGCACCCGTGGCTGACATGGGAAATTAGGGATAGTATCAATTCCAAAGAAGAAACATACAAATTAGCCAGAAAAAGCGGCATACCTGAGGACTGAGAGAAATTCAGAGTCCAGCAGAGGAGGACAAAGGGGTTGATTAGGAAAGGGAAAAAAGATTATGAAAGAAAGCTGGCAGGGAACATAAAAACTGACTGTAAAAGCTTTTATAGATATGTGAAAAGAAAAAAATTAGTTAAGACAAATATAGGTCCCTTACAGTCAGAAACAGGTGAATTGATCATGGGGAACAAGGACATGGCAGACCAATTGAATAACTACTTGGTTCTGTCTTCACTAAGGAGGACATAAATAATCTTCCGGAAATAGTAGGGGACAGAGGGTCCAGTGAGGTGGAGGAACTGAGGGAAGTGGTGTTAGGTAAATTGAAGGGATTAAAGGCAGATAAATCCCCAGGGCCAGATGGTCTGCATGCCAGAGTGCTTAAGGAAGTAGCCCAAGAAATAGTGGATGCATTAGTGATAATTTTTCAAAACTCTTTAGATTCTGGATTAGTTCTTGAGGATTGGAGGGTGGCTAATGTAACCCCGCTTTTTAAAAAAGGAAGGAGAGAAACCGGGGAATTATAGACCGGTAAGCCTGACATCAGTGGTGGGGAAAATGCTGGAGTCAGTTATCAAAGATGTGATAACAGCACATTTAGAAAATGGTGAAATCATCGGACAAAGTCAGCATGGATTTGTGAAAGGAAAATCATGTCTGACGAATCTCAAAGAATTTTTTTGAGGATATAACTAGTAGAGTGGATAGGGGAGAACCAGTGGATGTGGTATATTTGGATTTTCAAAAGGCTTTTGACAAGGTCCTACACAGGAGAATAGTGTGCAAACTTAAAGCACATGGTATTGGGGATATGGTATTGATGTGGATAGAGAATTGGTTGGCAGACGGGAAGCAAAGAGTGGAAATAAATGAGACCTTTTCAGACTGGCAGGCAGTGACTAGTGGGGTACCGCAAGGCTCAGTGCTGGGACCCCAGTTGTTTACAATATACATAAATGACTTAGACGAGCGAATTAACTGCAGCATCTCCAAGTTTGCAGATGACACGGGGCTGGGCGGCAGTGTTAGCTGTGAGGAGGATGCTAAGTGGATGCAGAGTGACTTGGATAGGTTAGGTAAGTGGGCAAATTCATGGCAGATGCAATTTAATGTGGATAAATGTGAGGTTATCCACTTTGGTGGCAAGAATAGGAAAACAAATTATTATCTGAATGGTGGCCGATTAGGAAAAGGGGAGGTGCAACGAGACCTGGGTGTCATTGTACACCAATCATTGAAAGTGGGCATGCAGGTACAGCAGGCAGTGAAAAAGGCAAATGTTATGCTGGCATTGATAGCAAGAGGATTCAAGTACAGGAGCAGGGAGGTACTACTGCGGTTGTACAAGGCCTTGGTGAGACCACACCTGGAGCATTGTGTGCAGTTTTGGTCCCCTAATCTGAGGAAAGACATTCTTGCCATAGAGGGAGTACAAAGAAGGTTCACCAGATTGATTCCTGGGATGGCAGGACTTTCATATGATGAAAGACTGGATCGACTAGGCTTATACTCTCTGGAATTTAGAAGATTGAAGGGGGATCTTATTGAAACATAAAAAATTCTAAACGGATTGGACAGGCTAGATGTAGGAAGATTGTTTCCGATGTTGGGTAAGTCCAGAACGAGGGGTCACAGTTTGAAGAATAAAGGGGAAGCCTTGTAGGACAGAGATGAAGAAAAACTTCTTCACACACAGAGGGGTGAATCTGTGGAATTCTCAGCCACAGGAAAAAGTTGAGGCCAGTTCATTGGCTATATTTAAGAGGGAGTTAGATATGGCCCTTGTGGCTAAAGGGATCAGGGGTTATGGAGAGAAGGCAGATACAGGGTTCTGAGTTAGTTGATCAGCCATGATCATACTGAATGGTGGTGCAGGTTCGGAGGGCTGAATGGCCTACTCCTGCAACTATTTTCTGTGTTTCTATGAAAACACATATTATTCCTCACTGTGCAGCAGGTTGGTCCTGCAGCTTTTGTATCTGCTTTAAACACTTTGCATGATCGCCAGTGTTACTCTTCCTTTGCTGTGCTGATTCCTGAATCACATTCATTGCCATCTTCAAATCTTTAACCTATTTTAGACATTTTCTGCTTTATGCCGATTTTCTAATATTTCCTGTTGTAACCTATCTCACTTGGATTCTGCTTTATGCCGACATTCGTTTTCCGTTTCTAATCTGTGCCGTTCTGCCTTAGCATTCTGTGGAAATTGTATCAAATCCTCAATTCAACAGCCAACTGTGACTGGTTTTAGTAGTTGTTTAAACTTTTTGCCCGACAACTTCTCTTGGGTGATTTTCCAAAGGATATCCCTAGTAGTTTTCCCTTCACAGCCAGGGTGACTAACCATCCCCTCATATTGTGGCCAGTTCCTCAACACAAATTTCTAGAGGAATCCCTTCCAATCAAAACAATCCAAGTCCTTCGAACTTGCAGATTTTCCTGAAAGCTTCATTCGGGTTAGTAACTGCTAACTACCTATCTCCATGGCCCGACTTGAACGAAAAGAAAGATTTATCCTTGAGCCGCCAACAGGGATGCCAATTTTGCTATACGGATCTTGAAATAATACATAGAATACATAGACTAGTACAGCACAGTACAGGCCCTTCGGCCACAATGTTGTGCCGACCCTCAAACCCTGCCTCCCATATAAGCCCCCACGTTAGATTCCTCCATATACCTGTTTAGTAGTCTCTTTAACATCACTAGTGTATCTGCCTCCACCACTGACTTAGGCAATGCATTCCACGCACCAACCAATCTCTGAGTAAAAAAACCTTACTCTAATATCCCCCTTGAACTTCCCACCCCTTACCTTAAAGCCATGTCCTCTTGTATTGAGCGGTGGTGCCCTGGGGAAGAGGCGCTGGCTATCCATTCTATCTACTCCTCTTATTATCTTGTACACCTCTATCATGTCTTCTCTCATCCTCCTTCTCTCCAAAGAGTAAAGCCCTAGCTCCCTTAATCTCTGATCATAATGCATACTTTCTAAACCAGGCAGCATCCTGGTAAATCTCCTCTGTACTCTTTCCAATGCTTCCACATCCTTCCTATAGTGAGGTGACCAGAACTGGACACAATACTCCAAGTGTGACCTAACCAGAGTTTTATAGAGCTGCATCATTACATCGCGACTCTTAAACTCTATCCCTCGACTTATGAAAGAGAACACCCCATAAGCTTTCTTAACTACTCTATCCACCTGTGAGGCAACTTTCAGGGATCAGTGGACATGTATCCCGAGATCCCTCAGCTCCTCCACACTACCAAGTATCCTGCCATTTACTTTGTACTCTGCCTTGGAGTTTGTCCTTCCAAAGTGTACCACCTCACACTTCTCCAGGTTGAACTCCATCTGCCACTTCTCAGCCCACTTCTGCATCCTATCAATGTCTCTCTGCAATCTTTGACAATCCTCTACACTATCTACAACACCACCAACCTTTGTGTCATCTGCAAACTTGCCAACCCACCCTTCTACCCCCACATCCAGGTCGTTAATAAAAATCACGAAAAGTAGAGGTCCCAGAACAGATCCTTGTGGGACACCACTAGTCACAATCCTCCAATCTGAATGTACTCCCTCCACCACCACCCTCTGCCTTCTGCAGGCAAGCCAATTCTGAATCCACCTGGCCAAACTTCCCTGGATCCCATGCCTTCTAACTTTCTGAATAAACCTACCGTGTGGAACCTTGTCAAATGCCTTACTAAAATCCATATAGATCACATCCACTGCACTACCCTCATCTATATGCCTGGTTACCTCCTCAAAGAACTCTATCAGGCTTGTTAGACACGATCTGCCCTTCACAAAGCCATGCTGACTGTCCCTGATCAGACCATGATTCTCTAAATGCCTATAGATCCTATCTCTAAGAATCTTTTCCAACAGCTTTCCCACCACAGACGTAAGGCTCACTGGTCTATAATTACCCGGACTTTCCCTACTACCTTTTTTGAACAAGGGAATAACATTCGCCTCCCTCCAATCCTCCGGTACCATTCCCGTGGACAACGAGGACATAAAGATCCTAGCCAGAGGCTCAGCAATCTCTTCTCTCGCCTCGTGGAGCAGCCTGGGGAATATTCCGTCAGGCCCTGGGGACTTATCTGTCCTAATGTATTTTAACAACTCCAACACCTCCTCTCCCTTAACATCAGCATGCTCCAGAATATCAACCTCACTCATATTGTCCTCACCATCAAGTTCCCTCTCATTGGTGAATACCGAAGAGAAGTATTCATTGAGGACCTCGCTCACTTCCACAGCCTCCAGGCACATCTTCCGACCTTTATCTCTAATCGGTCCTACCTTCACTCCTGTCATCCTTTTTTTCTTCACATAATTGAAGAATGCCTTGGGGTTTTCCTTTACCCTACTCGCCAAGGCCTTCTCATGCCCCCTTCTTGCTCTTCTCAGCCCCTTCTTAAGCTCCTTTCTTGCTTCCCTATATTCAATAGACCCAGCTGATCCTTGCTTCCTAAACCGCATGTATCCTGCCTTCTTCCTCCTGACTAGATTTTCCACCTCACTTGTCACCCATGGTTCCTTCACCCTACCTTCCTCACCGGGACAAATTTATCCCTTACACCCCGCAAGAGATCTCTAAACATCGACCACATGTCCATAGTACACTTCCCTGCAAAAACATCATCCCAATTCACACCCGCAAGTTCTAGCCTTATAGCCTCATAATTTGCCTTTCCCCAATTAAAAATTTTCCTGCCCTCTTTGATTCTATCCTTTTCCATGATAATTATAAAGGCCAGGGAGCGGTGGTCACTGTCCCCCAGATGCTCACCCACTGAGAGATCTGTGACCTGACCCGGTTCATTACCTAGTACTAGATCTAGTATGGCATTCCCCCTGGTCGGCCTGTCCATATACTGTGACAGGAATCCATCCTGGACACACTTAACAAATTCTGCCCCATCTAAACCCTTGGAACTAATCAGGTGCCAATCAATATTAGGGAAGTTAAAGTCACCCATGATAACAACCCTGTTATTTTTGCACCTTTCCAAAATCTGCCTCCCAATCTGCTCCTCTGTATCTCTGCTGCTACCAGGGGGCCTATAGAATACCCCCAGTAGAGTAACTGCTCCCTTCCTGTTCCTGACTTCCACCCATATTGACTCAAAAGAGGATCCTGCTACATTACCCACCCTTTCTGTAGCTGTAATAGTATCCCTGACCAGTAATGCCACCCTGCCTCCCCTTTTTCCGCCCTCTCTATCCCTTTTAAAGCACTGAAATCCAGGAATATTGAGAATCCATTCCTGCCCCAGTGCCAGCCAAGTCTCTGTAATGGCCAATATTACATGATCAGAGAGGCACACAGAATCTGTATTTACCAATAAGTAACCTTTATTGTCTCAACTAAATAACACGTGGGTTCACAAACTAGCTAACTGTGGATATCCACGAGAATTCCCTGACTCTCCATGAAGAGTCAATGAAGAGAAAAGGTATTATCCAGTAAAGGAGTCTACATTGGGCAGGTCTTCCTTACAGTCCCCATCTCCACGTGTCTGTGTGGTCCTCTTCATCTGTGACGGTTGGTCTCTGGTTGCTGGTGATACGTAACAGCAGCAACAGATCACAAACTGAGTCCGGTTTTAATGTTAAACCACTATATTTATTAACATCTACTTAAAATATAGAAAATTAATCAAACTACTATCTTAAACAGAAGTTAACAGTGTTATGCATCTGTAGCACCCAAATGGTCAAGATTATGAACCGTTCTTAACAAATCTTACTCAAGCACAGTCTGAGAATGGCAATTTAGAAAGTTCCAGTAATCCACAAGGTAGGCCAGAGGATAAACTTGTAAATTCACAATGCAATATAAAGGTGATCACAAAGACTTCAAAAGGGTCCATGCTGGGTAAACGAAGTTTACAGTCACCGAAGATCTTATCCGTTGAGTCATTCCGAAATCCACGTAGAGATATCACAAGATGACAGTCACAGTCTATCTCTTAGCACGAGTGGTTACCACATAACATACCTGAAACCATATAAGGGTTAACAAAAGTGGTTGCCACAAAATATTCCAACGAATCCACATATGGATCTTACGAAGTGACAGTCACGTCTCCAAAATGCAGAGTGTGCTGCTGATTAACCCAATCCTTTGGGCATGGGTAAGTATCAGACTTTACCCTTTTCAGTAGCAAGCCGTTCCCTGATAGCTCACATTCCGCATTCTTAACTCTCTCGCTTTTTCCTTCGAAATGAAAGACTCCAGCAATCTATCCGCATGTCTTTTTATACTGACATCATATGCCATAAAGTGACGCTTACAGAAAATGAAACTGTGGACACCCAGTAAAACGAAACTGTGGACACATCACACTGGAGAGTTATCACCATTATGCATTTGGAGCTTCAGACTCTTGCAGTTTCCCTCATCAGTTGAAGTCCTGGATTTCCATCTGATTGGCTCACCTACTTTGGTCACCTTCTTACAAGCTCTATTCCAGGGCTATAACCAATGTTGTTCCATGATTCCTACCCCTATCTTTGTGTATTTGTGCCTTTCAACTCTGACTGGTCCAAACCAGTAAAACGAGGTGACCCAGACACGTTATTACAGATTGCTTCTTCGGTAGGACTGGCACTTTACGTAATAAATAGCTACTTGTCTGAGAATGATCTCAGGTTCAGCAGGTCATCACTTGAACCTCCTTATGTCCACATTCAATTGCTCTGATTAGATTATCCCCAAGCAAGTATCAGTTCAGAGTTCACAAAATGAGGGAAAACAAAGACATTTGGATTGTTTGTTACTTCTGTCCTGATTCATCTGAATCCACTGATTTGTAGACTGTTGTTCTTTTTGTCTACTTCCACTGTCCTTGATTCATTCAAATCCAATAATTTGTAGACTGTCGTCCCTTCTGGCCAACAAGGATATTTGTCCCCAGGCAAGAGATTTGAGAGAGAAACATAACTGCAGTCAGCTTGTCTTCTTCAGTCTGTAGAAAGTTTCTTTTTCAGTCTGTAGAAAGTCAAGCAGGAAATTCAAGGGAAACCTCTTCACCCACAGTGCAGACTGTCCAGAACCCATCACCAAAGGGAACGTGAGAGGTGAATAGCAGGATGGAATTAAAAGGATTCTCATGGAGCAGAAACACTGGAAGGGTCGAGCTCAATGGTCCCCAAACTCCGGGTCACGGACTGATACCAGGCCGCGAAGCATGCAGGGGTGCAGCGGTAGCCTGAACGCAGCCAGCACATCTTTAAGAAAAAAGCCGAAATAAACAAGCTAATTGATTAGGTGCCGCCTGGCACGTAAATGTCGGCCCAGCTCAGAGGCGATTGCCAATTTCACTTGCTCTACGCAATAGTACCTAATTAATTAGCTTGTTTATTTCGGCTTTTTTCTTAAAGATGTGCTGGGTGCGTTTCGGTTACCGCTGCACCCCTGCATGCTTCGCAGCCCGGTATCGGTCCACAGCCCGGAGGTTGGGGACCACTGGTCTAGCTGGACTGAGTTGACTCCCTACTGCACATGGGGTGAGTTGGAAATTCAGCAACTACCTGAGGCAAAGTTTAAAATAGAACTGAATTATGAATCACAGATCCAGAATATTAATTTACAGTCCCATTGAAGGTCAACATCAGCAGAAGAAACTCTGCTCATGTCCAGTGGCCAGGGTGTCGAACTGTGAGTGATAGGTAGCAGCAATAATTACTGAGTTCAACACCAACAGTGTCTTTTGAATTTGCCTCTGGATTCAGCAACTTTGATGGTTAAATATCCAGCATGAGGCATATTTAAACTTTGTCCTCACTGTGAACTTGGTAGTGTCTCTGAAGTTTGGTTACCTGACTGAATCGCTTCCCACATTCAGAGCAGGAGAACGGCCTCTCGCCAGTGTGAACTCGCAAGTGTACCTGCAGGTGGGATGTTTGAGTGAATCGCTTACCACAGTCTGAGCAGGTGAATGGCCTCTCCCTAGTGTGAACTCGCTGATGTATTTTCAATGCAGATAACCGACTGAATCCTTTCCCACAATTTGAGCAGGTGAACAACCACTCCCCAGTGTGAACTGACTGGTGTCTAAGAAGGTCAGATGACTGAGTGAATCCCTTCCCACAGTCTGAGCAGGTGAATGGTTTCTTCCCAGTGTGAACTGACTGATGTGTCTGCAGGTGAGATGGGCGAGTGAATCGCTTCCCACAGTCTGAGCAGGTGAATGGTTTCTCCCCAGTGTGAATTCGCTGATGTCTATATAAGTTGGATGAGAAAGTGAATCCCTTTCCACAGTCTGAGCAGGTAAACGGCCTCTCCCCAGTGTGAACTCGCTCATGTACCTTCAGCTGATATGATGATTTGAATCCTTTCCCACAGTCTGAGCAGGTGAATGGTTTCTTATCAGTGTGAACTCGTTGATGTAGCTTCAGTTGAGATGACCGTGGAAATCCCTTCCCACAGTCTGAGCAAGTAAACGGCATCTTCCCAGTGTGAACTGATTAGTGTTTCAGTAGGTCAGATGACTGAATGGATTCCTTCCCACATTCTGAGGTGAACTGAACAGTGAGCCAGTTGGTCAGATAACTGAGTAAATCCCTTCCACATGACAGAACGAGAATGATATCTCCCTGCTATCAACTCATTAAGTCAGATGCCTGACGTAGTGACTCCCTTGTACAATCAATGCAGTTGAAGACCTAGTGTTCTCAGCACGTCAGTTCTAGTGGATTCACTGAGTCACAACAGAAAACTTCACCTCGGTCACAAAGCAAATTCCCAGCTGGAATGAGATAATTCTTCACCTCCAAGGATCAACAATAACTATATTGGTGTTACAGAGGAAATATCTGGTCACTCCTTTAAATGTGCACAGAGACAGCAAACCTGAGGTGCTCGAGTTTGCAATTCCCGTTCACAAATGCTTCGTCATTTCTAACCCTGTAAGATTTATAAAAGAGGGACAGCATTTTAGATGTGATAATCTGAGTCTTTATGGTGAGCTCTGACATCACACTGTAACAGCGAAATTCAACCCACGTTGAAGAAACACCTTCTCCTCTTCTAACTGGGCATAGATCAGTCATCTGGACTGACCATCAAATTCTCTGATTGCTTTTCTGTCTGTATCAGAATGGGCCATTACTGCCCATCTCCAACCTGTATTCAGAGTTTTAGAGGTCAAGAAAGAGGAAGATTTTGGCCTCCTAAGGGGTATTAAGGTGGATTAATCCCCAGGGCCTGATGGGATTTACCTCAGGTTACTAAAGGTGGCCCTTGACCAGTATTCTTGTGTCCTCTCTAGCAACAGGCGAGGTCCTGGAGACTGGAGAGTGGATAATATTGTACCTGTATTTAAAAAGGGAACAAGGGAAAATCCTGGGAACTATAGACTAGTGAGTCTCACGTCAGTTGTAAGGAAATTGCTACAGAAAATTGTTAAGGATAAGATACATAAGCATTTGACAATAGACAATAGGTGCAGGAGTAGGCCATTCAGCCCTTCGAGCCAGCACCACCATTCACTGTGATGATGGCTGATCATCCACAATCAGTACCCTTTTCCTGCCTTCTCCCCATATCCCTTCACTCCGCTATCTTTAAGAGCTCTATCTGTTTTTTTGAAAGAATCCAGAGAATTGGCCTCCACTGCCTGCTGAGGCAGAGCATTCCATAGAACCACAACCCTCTGTGTGAAAAAGTTTTTCCTCAACTCCATTCTAAATTGTCCACCCCTTATTCTTAAACTGTGGCCTCTGGTTCTAGACTCCCCCAACATTGGGAGCATGTTTCCTGCCTCTAGCGTGTCCAATCGCTTAATAATCTTATATGTTTTAATCAGATCCCCTCTCATCCTTCTAAATTCCAGTGTATACAAGCCCAGTCGCTCCAATCTTTCAACATATGACAGTCCTGCCATCCAGGGAATTAACCTCGTGAATCTACGCTGCCTTCCCTCAATAGCTAGAATGTCCTTCCTCAAATTTGGAGACCAAAACTGTACACAATACTCCAGGTGTGGTCTCACCAGGGCCCTATACAGCTGCAGAAGGACCTCTTTGCTCCTATACTCAACTCCCCTTGTTATGAAGACCAACATGCCATGAGCTTTCTTCACTGTCTGCTGTACCTGCAAGCTTACTTTCAGTGTCTGATGAACAAATACACCTAGATCTCATTGTACTTCCCCTTTTCCTAACTTCACACCATTCAGATAGTAATCTGCCTTCCTGCTCTTGCCAACAAAGTGGGTAACCTCAAATTTATCCACATTAAACTGCATCTGCCCACTCACCCAACCTTTCCCAAGTCATTTGGAAACACATGGCCTAATTAGGGACAACCAGAATGGCTTTGAGCAGGGCAAGCCATGGCTTACCAGCTTGACTGAGTTTTTTGACAAGGTGATGAGAGAGATTAATGAGGGTAGTAGGGCAGTGGATGTTGTCTACATGGATGTTAGTAAGGCCTTTGACAAAGTCCCTCATGGGAGGCTAACCCAGAATGCTTATGGAATGCTTGTTTTTATTAGTTGAGGCACTGAGTTCTAAAGTCCGGACGTTATGTTGCAACTTTATAAAACTTTGGTTTAGCCATATCTGGAGTACAGTTCTGATCACCCAACTTTTGGAACGATGCTGAGGCTTTGGAGAGGGTGCAGAAGTAGTTCACCGGGATGCTGCCTGGCTTAGAACACACGTGCTATCACAAGAGTCTGGATAAACTTGGGTTGGTTTCTCTGGAGCGTTGGAGGCTGAGGGGAGAGTTGATACATGTTTATAAGATTATGAGAGGCATAGAAAGACTGGAGAGAGAGTATGTGCTTCCCAGGGTTGAACTGTCAAATACCAGAGGGCATGCATTGACGGTGAGAGTGGGTAGGTTAAGGGGGTGGGAGGGGTAAGTTTTTTACTCAGAGTCATTCATGCCTGGAATGCAATGCTTAGTATGGTGGATTTTGTTCTATTTCTCCATATAGCACTAATTGGCAATTTCAGTGACTGGACGATAAGATTCCTCATTGGAGATTAAATCAGAACGATATTTTTGTTGAGAGTCCCTAATCCATGGAATTGCTCGGCAGTGTTTGGGAGACCCATCCGCTCATATTCCCTCCGCCTGCGCTTCCAAACACACCTTACGGACTGGTGCGGAAAGCGGTAAAATGTCACCCATGACAGCCTCTTTACCCAGAAATCCCCATGATTAAGATGCCCATCTATCCGTCCCGCTTACAGTAATGCGCATGCGCAGCCGTAATGGCGCCGACCCCATTGCAGCTCGGCAGAAATCTCAGTGGAGCCCGAATTGGGAGGTGGGGCTGACAGAGAGGGAAAGGACCGAGACTGTCCCGAATTTGCGAGGCCACCATATTTCCGGAACTCACAGGAGTTTTCCTTTAGCCGCGATGTCGACACCAGTACTGATGGATCCCAACTCCGCAGTCCTGCTGCCGATTCACCAGCGCCGTTAGTCCGCTGAGCGCATGCGCAATGACGGGAATATTCTTCGCCCTTTACGCCTGCGCATTTGATCGCTGGGTCATTGACGGCGACTTATGAAGCGCTGCGCTGTTTGGAGCAACGATCACAAAATGTTGGAGAAACTCAGGTCTCGGACGGAGAGTAGCTCCTGAGCAGCTAGCCATTGCTAATGAACGAATGACACCTGTTAAAACTCACCTGAACATGTCTTTTACAGTCCTAACGCACCATGGGCAATAGAAAAGTCACTGTTGCAAACAGTGCAGAGAGCAACATTGTCATTATTTTTGACCCCTATTAGGCAGGGGTACACTTTAGTGTAGTCTGGACTGACGTACGTTTTATATTTTTTTTGGAATACTGCCATGGCACGCTCTCTCTCTCACTTGTCGATCTCGCTCCTGCGCTCACTCTCCCTCGCTCTCATCGTGTCTCTCTTACTCTAAAAAAATTGATTTCTGGGACATTGTATATAATTTGCGGGTATCAGGGAGCCACTATTAATATGTGGGAGACTCCCGGAACTTCCGGGAGACGTGAGATGTCTGGAAATATCAAGAGGCATCCCCTACCTTGAGAGAAATAAAATTGACCATCTGCCTTATTTACACACTTAATAATAATATATACTTCTGCATGATCACCCTGAGCATCCTACATTCTCAGGAAAACAATCTGTGACAGAGATGGAGAACACTTGGTAAATGCACTTTGCGCGCGCGCGCACACACACACAGTTGTAGTTCTGCTGTCATTCTTACAAGGTATTGGCTTTATGGTACTTCCCCGCCATATATGGGGGAATATTCTTTTTCTTTAGTGATGGGATGTGCAAATGTGTATATATTGTTTGTGTGCTGTATGTAGCGCAGATACTTTTATTTTAAATATGATTGTAACTATATTGTGGCGTGCATCTAGTCTAAATCGTGTGTAGTCCTAATTTAACTTTGTGCATAATTGACAGGGTTTTTCACTCTCAGAGATCGAGCTGCGATGAGTTCACACTGGACAAATAATATGCAGCTACTCATTGTGTCATGGTAGATACCTTTTTGTAAATATTGGCAGTTTTCTTTTTGCTAATTTTTGTAAGCTTGATTTTTGACACGCCAGCTGTTTTTTCCTTTTGGTCAGAACCCACTCCTTTATACTTCATTGTCGCCAAACAATTGATACAAGAATGTACAATCATCACAGCGATATTTGATTCTGCACTTCCCGCTCCCTTGATTACAAATCAATAGTAAATATTAAAAATTTAAATTATAAATCATAAATAAAAAATAGAAAAATGGAAAGTAAAGAAGTGCAAAAAAACCGAGAGGCAGGCCCGGATATTTGGAGGGTACGGCCCAGATCCAGGTCAGGATCCGTTCAGCAGTCTTATCACAGTTGGAAAGAAGCTGTTCCCAAATCTGGCCGTACGAGTCTTCAAGCTCCTGAGCCTTCTCCTGGAGGGAAAAGGGACGAAAAGTGTGTTGGCTGGGTGGGTCATGTCCTTGATTATCCTGGCAACACTGCTCCAACAGCGTGCGGTGTAAAGTGAGTCCAAGGACGGAAGATTGGTTTGTGTGATGTGCTGCGCCGTGTTCACGATGTTCTGCAGCTTCTTCCAGTCTTGGACAGGACAACTTCCATACCAGGTTGTGATGCACCCTAGAAGAATGCTTTCTACAGTGCATCTATAAAAATTAGTGAGGGTTTTAGGGGACAGGCCAAATTTCTTTAGTTTTCTCAGGAAGTAAAGGTGCTGGTGGGCCTTCTTGGCAGTGGACTCTGCTTGGTTGGACCAAGTCAGGTCATTTGTGATATTGACCCCAAGGAACTTAAAGCTTTTGACCTGTTCCACTTGTGCACCACCGATGTAAATTGGGTCGTGTGGTTCGCTACTCCTTCTGAAGTCAATAATCAATTCCTTCGTCTTGCTGACGTTGAGGATAGATAATTGTCTTTGCATCATGCCACCAGGTTCTTAATTTCCTCTCTGTACTCACACTCATCATTACCTGAGATACAGCCTATAGTTGTTGTGTCATCAGCAAACTTATATATTGAGTTCAATGGAAACTTGGCCACACAATCATGGGTGTACAGTGAGTACAGCAGGGGGCTGAGTACACAGCCTTGTGGAGCACCAGTGCTCAGAGTGATTGTAGAGGAGAGCTTGTCCCCTATTTTTACAGCCTGGGTCCTGTCTGTGAGGAAGTTGAAGATCCAGCTGCAGATCTGAGTGCTAAGGCCCAGGTTCCGGAGCTTAGGAACCAGTTTATTTGGCATGATGGTATTAAAGGCAGAGCTGTAGTCAATGAAAAGGAGCCTTACATATGCGTCTTTATTCTCCAGGTGTTCTAAGGAGGAATGTAGGACCAGAGAGATGGCATCTGCCGTTGACGTGTTGCTCCGATAGGTGAATTGCAAAGCATCAAGGCTGTGGTCGATGTGTGCCATAACCAGTCGCTCGAAGCACTTCATAGCAATTGATGTCAGAGCCACAGGTCGATAGTCATTCAGGCATGCCACCTTGCTCTTCTTCGGCACTGGGATTATCGTTGCCTTCTTAAAACACGAGGGGATCTTAGACTGAAGCAAGGAGCAGTTGAAGATGTCAGCAAACACTCCAGCTAGCTCACTTGCACAGGCCCAAAGAACCCATCCCAGGACGCCATCTGGGCCTGTCGCCTTCCTTGGCCCTTCTAACATCCTCCTTGGTGACGATGAATCTCGATGCCACCAGGTCTGGTTCATCCGGAGGGAGCGGGACGCTCCTCTTCTGTTCGAATCTTGCGTAGAATACGTTAAGTTTGTCAGGAAGAGAAGCGCCACAGTTATTGATATTCCCAGCCTTTTCTTTGTGCCCAGTGATCTCATTTAGACCATGCCATAATCTACTGGCATCCCTCTGGTTAGGCTGGGCTGCCAACTTGGCTCGATATTTCCTCTTGGCGCCCTGAATGGCTTTCCGGAGTTCATGCCTGGATTCCGTGTAGCGACTGGTATCACCGGACCTAAAAGCCCCAGCTCCAGCCTTCAAAAGGAACTTGACCCCCTCATATTTCATCCAAAGTTTCCGGTTATGGAATACCCGGATCATCTTGCAAGACACACAGTCCTCCGTGCATTTCCAAATAAAGTACTTAACAGCTGAGGCATACTCATCATGGTTAGCTGCCGAGTCCTTGAATACTAACCAGTCCACCGATTCAAAGCAGTCATGGAGGACCTCATCCGTTTCCTCCGTCCAACGCGACACTACTTTTGACACTGTGACCTCCCGCTTTAGTTTCTGTTTGTAAGCCGGGAGGAGGAGTACGGTCTGATGGTCCGATTTTTCGAAGTGAGGTCGTGGGATGGAACGGTAGCCATCCTTGACTGCTGTGTAGCAGTGGTCAAGTATATTCGGGCCTCTAGTGGGGCAGGAGACATGTTGGTATAACTTTGGCAGCACCTTTCTGAGTTTGGCCTGGTTAAAGTCCCTGGCAGTAATGAGCAAAGCCTCTGGATAACTGGTCTCAAGTTCACTGATGTTGGCATATGGTATGTTCAAAGCACACTCCACGTCCGCCTGGGGGGGAATGTAGACTGCTGTCAGTATGACCGAGGTGAATTCCTGTGGCAGATAGTAGGGACGACATTTCACCGACAGGTGTTCCAGGTCCGGGCTGCAGGAGCTTGTCAGTGCCACTGTGTCCGAGCGCCATGCGGTATTGATCAGTAGGCAGACACCACCTCCCCTCATCTTGCCCGAAGATGCCGTGCGGTCCATCCGCTGGATCAAAAATCCCTCTGGTTGGATGGCACAGTCAGGGGTGGCAGGGGAGAGCCAGGTCTCGGTGAAACAGAATACACAGCAGTTCTGCATCTCCCTGCAGTAGGTGAGTCTCACTTTAAGATCTCCTTTAACATAGTCGTAGTGTATCCAGTTTTTCTTTATAACTCAAGCTCTCTCGCCCTGGTATGAATCTTTTCTGCACCCTTTCCAACTTAATAGCATCCTTTCTGTAGCTGGGAGACTAGAACTGTGCGCAATGTTCCAAGTGTGGAATCACCAAGGGTATTTACGAGAATGGTTTGAGGATTGAAAGGTTAATCATATGAAAAATGTTTGGTGGCTGTGCGCCTGTTCTCACTGGAATTCAGAAGAATGACTGGGAATCTCCTTGAAATCTATTGAATGATGAAAAGCCCGGAAAAATTTGATATGGAGAGTATGTTTCCTTCAGTGGAGGACTCTAAGACCAGAGGCACAGCTCCAGAATAAAGGGACATCCCTTTAGAAAGGGGAGGAGGAGGAGGAGGAATTTCTTTATTCAGAGAGTAACTTAACATCTGTCGGACGATGCTGAGGATGTTCTATGAGTCTGTGGTGGCCAGTGCGATCATGTTTGCTGTTGTGTGCTGGGGCAGCAGGTTGAGGGTAGCAGACACCAACAGAATCAACAAACCCATTCGTAAGACCAGTGATGTTGTGGGGATAGAACTGGACTCTCTGACGGTGGTGTCTGAAAAGAAGATGCTGTCCAAGTTGCATGCCATCTTGGACAATGTCTCCCATCCACTACATAATGTACTGGTTGGGCACAGGAGTACATTCAGCCAGAGACTCATTCCACCGAAATGCAACACAGAGCATCATAAGAAGTCATTCCTGCCGGTGGCCATCAAACTTTACAACTCCTCCCTTGGAGGGTCAGACAACCTGAGCCAATAGGCTGGTCCTGGACTTATTTCCTGACATAATTTACGTATTACTATTTAACTATTTATGGTTTTATTACTATTTAATTATTTATGGTGCTACTATAATGAAAACCTATTTCCCCCAGGATCAATAAAGTATGACTATGACTATAATGAATCTGTGGAATTGGTTGCCACAGGTGGCTGTTGAGACCAGGTCATTGGTATATTTAAAGTGTAAGCTGTCCCCCCCAACAGTACTCAAACAGGAGTACTTATTGTCAAGGGGCACAACCACTGGGGTATTCTCTAGTACCTGACCCTTCCCCTTCCCAACAGTGACCCACCTGTCTTCCTCCCATGGCCTTGGTGTGACCACCTGCCTCTAACTCCTCTCTATCAACTCCTCACTCTTCCTGACCAGACAAAGGTCATCGAGCTGCAGCTCCAGTTCCCTAACGCGGTGCTTTAGGAGCTGCAGCTCGGCACACCCGGCGCAGATGTGGATGTCCGGGAGGCTGCGAGATTCCAGGACCTCCCACATCCAACACCAAGAACAACAATCTGCCCTTCCCCCCTTTCCTCAAATAACAGGAAAAATTGAAAACCAAACCTTCTTCACCTCACCCGTTTCCGCCTAAGCCTTCACTCTGCAGCCCGCAAAATGATGCTGCCCAACGTCACATGCCTGCGCAGTCCCACCTCTCTAAACTCTGATGAAAAAATGAAAAATTCAAAATGGCTTCCGCCACACTCCCGCTCCAATTCTCAGACTTCCTTCTCCGAATGATGATGAACACTGCTTTTCTATGGCAACATTTCATGTAGATGTGCTGAATGGTTGGGAGGATTTTGCCTGTGATATACCGGCTGAATCTGCTGCCTTTTGTAGGATTTTGTGCTCAAAGGCATTGGTGTTCCCATACTAGGCTGTAATCAGCCAGTCAGTACACCTTCCACCACACATCTATAGAAGTTTGCCAAGGTTGCTGATGACAAGCTAAATCTCTGCAGGCTCCTCAGGAAGGAGAGGCACTGTTGTGTTTTCTCTGCAAATATATTTATATGATGGGTCCAGGACAGGTCCTCTGAGATAGTGACACCCAGGAATTTAAAGTTAGTGACCCTCTCTAACTCTGATCTTCCAAAGAGTATTAACTCATGGACCTCCAGTTTCTCTCTCCTGAAGCCTATAACCATTTCCTTGGTCTTATTGACATTGAGTGTAAAGTTGTTGT
This sequence comes from Mobula birostris, assembly GCF_030028105.1. Taxonomy (NCBI): domain Eukaryota; kingdom Metazoa; phylum Chordata; class Chondrichthyes; order Myliobatiformes; family Myliobatidae; genus Mobula; species Mobula birostris. The sequence goes on along the minus strand of NC_092371.1, from coordinate 106,961,323 downwards.
TATTACACTTTCAATCTCGCAAGGATTCAATCTCAATGAATGTATGTTGATTTATCACCCCCAACAGTGGTGTCATCAGCAAACTTATATATGGTGTTGGAGCTGTACTTGGTCACACAGTCATAGGTGTAAAGCAAGTAGAGCAGGGGACTGAGCACTCATCCCTCTGGTGCTCCCATGCTGATGGAGATCATGGAGATGTTTTCAAAAATCTGAACTGACTGGGTTCTGCAAGTGAGGACATCCAGGATCCAATTGCACAAGGGGGTATTGTGGCCCAGGTTTTGGAGTTTACTGATTAGTTTTGAGGGGATGATGGCATTAAATGCTCAACTGTATTCGCTAAAGGGCATCTTGATGTATGATCTGTCAGGGCACTGGAGCAGGGATCCAATTGCAGACCCAGTACAGTGCACACAGTGAAATTAATTGAGTAACAAATCCTGAGGTGCAAACAACATCGGTGTCAAAGTTCAGGCAGAGATCAAAACATCCAGAGAAATCCAAAAACCAGAATCAGGAAAACAGGCAGAGTCAATATTCAGGCAGACAAAGTTCAGATACGAATGCAGGAAAGGGTCAGGAAAATTCACTGGCACAATCTAGCAACAAACAGATGAAAACACAGGACTGAAATACACTGAGCAATAAACAGAGAGGCAGATGATAGGTGGAGCACAATGAGACACGGGTGGCAGCAATACAGGTAATAATTAGAAACAGATGAGAGATGGACAGGACCAGGGACAGGAGCACATAGCAATACAAAACCACAAGCTGACAGCACCTCCCCCTCTACGGATGCCTTCTGGCATCATGGCAGGTACAGCTGGGTGCTGGTGATGAAAGTCCCTCATGAGAAAGGGATCCAGGATGTTATGGTCAGCCCTCTGACTCATCAATGAACCATGTGGAAGAGGGATGGCTCATGAAAGGCTTGATGTGGGACACATGGAAGGTGGGATTAATGTGGCGGAGAGTGGAGGGAAGTTTGAGATGGACGGCAGCAGGGCTGATAACTTCAGCAATGGGAAAGGGGCTGATGAATCGAGGGGTGAGCTTGCAGGAATCCGCCTTGAGGGGCAGGTCTAGGGTTGAAAGCCACACATGCTGACCCTGGCAGTAACCTGGGGCCTTGGATCCATGGCGGTCAGCTTCCCACTTGATCCTAGCAGAGGCACAGAAGAAGGTAGAAAGTGTGCCTTCATGTCCGCTGTCAACAGTGGATGAATGCCTCGGCTGATGGAATGCCAACCTCCTCCTGGGCAGGAAACAGTGGAGGTTGGCAGCCAAGGCAGCACTGGAAGGGGGATAGGTCAGTGGGTGAGGACAGATGAGAGTTTATGGCGTACTCGGACCAGGTTAGCTGCTGACTCCACATGGAGGGGTTCTGGGAGACCAGACACTGCAATACAGTCTCTAGCTGTTGGTTGGCCTGCTCGGTCTGGCCATTGGTCAGTGGGTGGAATCCTGAAGACAGACACATGAAGGCACCCAGAAGATTACAGAATACCTTCCAAAAGTTAGATGTGAATTGAGAGCCCCTCTATGACACAATATCTACAGGTAAACCATGTAACTTAAAAGCATGCAAAACTAGTAATTTGGCTGTTTCTTTGGCAGAGGGGAGTTTAGGTAAAGGAATGAAGTGTACAGACTTGGAGAAATGATCAACTACTGTGAGAATGGTGGAATTACCACCTGATGGGGAAGACCGGTGACAAAATCCAGGGCTACGTGGGACCAGGGTCACTTGTGGATAGACAGGGGTTGTAACAGACCAGCAGGTAACCGGTTAGAATTATTACCTTGAGCATAGACCAAGCAGGCTGAGACAAAGTTGTGGATGTCATCTCTCATGGAGGGCCACCAGAACCACTAACTGATGAAGGCTGAGTACGCTTGGTTCCAGGGTGACAGGGAGTGGGCATCTGGTTTTCCATTCTTGGAACCAGGGTGGAAGGACAGAGTAAAATTGAATGTCGAGAAAAACAGGGACCAACAAGCTTGACGGGAGTTGTGACACTTGGCTGTACAGATATATTCCAGATTCTTGTGATCAATTCAGACTAAGAATGGCACCTTTGCTCCCTCCAGTCAATACCTCCACTCCTCCAGAGCTAACTTCACAGCCAGCAACTCCCGGTTTCCGACATAATATTTCCACTCCGTAGATTGAGGCAGTGAGAGAAGAAGGCGCAGGGGTGTACCTTCTTATCCTTGGCCGAGCACTGAGAGAGAACAGCTTCTACACCAATTTCAGAAGCAGCCACCTCCAGAATGAACTTCCAGTCTGTGTCCGGTTGAATCAGGATGGGGACAGAGGGGAAACATTCCTTCTGGTCAGAGAATGCTTTTCCAGCAGCAGGGGACCAGAAGAATCTGACAGCCGATGAGGTAACAGCAGTAAGTGGTGCAGCCAGTGTACTGTAATTGAGTAACAAATCCAGAAGTGCAAACAAAGTCAGTGTCAAAGTTCAAACAAAGATAAAAACATCCAGAGGAATCCAAAAACCAGAATGAGGAAAACAGGTAGAGGCGATAGTCAGACAGACAGAGTACAGATACAAATGCTGGAAAGGCTCAGGAAAATTCACTGGCACAATCTAGCAACAAACAGGTGAAAACACAGGACTGAACTACACTGAGCAATAAGCAGAGAGGCAGATGATAGGTGGAGCACAATGAGACACAGGTGGCAGCAATACAAGTGATAATGAGAAACAGATGAGAGACGGAGTAGTCAGTAATACAGGGGCCGGAATAGAGCAGGAGCACATGGCAATACAAAACTACAGACTGACAGCTGGGGGAAAACACACAAAAAGACAGGGTTCAACTGGAGATACTGACAGTATCTTTGCTGTCCAAATGTTCCATGGTTGTGTGAAGAGCCAATAAGATGGCATCTGCTGTAGACAGGGCCAGACTTTAGGCAGGGCTAGGCTGGGCTGCAGCCCAGGGGCCCGAGCTGAGGGGGGCCCAAAATAGGTAGCTATCATCATGGTGGACAAAAAAAAATAGGAGAGTGGAGCACAGAAAAGAAAAAAGACACAAGAAAATGAGGACCTTGAGAAAGAAGCATTAAAAAGGACATTGAAATTGACAGAGTTTTTTAAATCTGTTCTCAATGATGCAGCAGTACCATCGCTCGTCACAGTCCGAAACCGGAGGACAAACGGAGACTTGTTCAACAGCTAGCGCTAGCACCAGCGTTAGCACAGGACCACTGTCCTTGCCACAGTCAGCAGCTAATGTTGAAGAAGCAGAGAGCATGACTTTGGGATCTCCAACCACAGAGGCCTCCAAACAACCAAGTCGGACCACCATTAATGTTAACGTTACCGCTTCTGAAGATCCTTACAGCACTGATCCTGCTCGCTGGGGAAAGGAAACGTTAGATGATTCAGTCCGAGTGTACTGGGCTAAGAAAGGGCCGGAGTCCTGCCAGAATAAGGATGTGGATATCAAAGCTTTGGAATGAGTATACAAACAGCAGAGATGTTTTATCTCCACATTTCACGTCAAACGCAAGCTCGTAAATGGTGAGTACATATCAAGGCAATGACTCTTATATTCCCCTTCCATCGGCTGTGTGTTTTGTTTTCCATGCCGCATCTTCAGTGATGGTAACTGTCAGTCCATCTTCGAAGCTGGCTTTAGCGACTGGAAACATGCCGCTGAGCGCATAGGAGAGCATGAAAATAGTGAACACCGCAGGAGAACGCTACTGACCTACGTTACACTAGCGTCTGACAGTGGAAGAATAGGTACAGAACTGCAAAAACAGTTCGAGTCAGAGTATGTCTACTGGACCGACATATTGAGAAGAGTGTTGGTGGTTCTGAAGGTTTTGGTCAAGAGGGGACTGACTATCTGAGACTCCAGTGACATATTTGGCAGGCCCGATTAACGGCAACTACATAGGCTCAGATCCACAATGGGACAGGACAGGCTGAGTCATCTTACTCTGATGTCACTTGAAAGTGATCTTGTTCGGAAACTGGGTTTTAGTGATCTGATCAAGGACTTTGCTGTGAAGGAATCCGGAAGAACTGAGCTTCAATTTTGAAAAACAAGCATCTGACTTTGTAAGTATCTAGGCTTGTGTGTCAGTGCTGTTCATGTTTTTGTGGCAATAAGCTAATAGTTGACTGTTTACAAACTTAGTAAATAATAAGTGGTCTTTACTCTGCAAGCTACACAGTACAGCAATAGGTTAGTATGTGTTAGATCTCATTTTTCAAAAAGATTGTTGGAGTATTGTCAAGTTTCCCAGTTCGCCATTGTGCCATCACTCTTGGTCTTTTTTCTCTCATTTCCATTTTACTTTCACAGAATACACGGTTGAGAAAAATACCTAGATAAAAATGCTTTGGCATTGTTTGAGAAATAAGGCCTATGGTATGTGCAGCAGTAGTTAAATAAAGATTTAGGATTGGGTACATCATACTTCATCTCCCACCTAACTTTACTAAGCCAACTAAGCCTCGGTCAATTTTTGAGTGCTTTAGATGCTGTCCTTCAAACTAAGAATCTGCATTACTTTCTGTCCTCCCTCTTAAGGCCTGTAAGCTCATAGCCTACGTATTGTACTAAACCAATGTCTTGGTCCACAGCTTTGATATTTAGACCAGTACAACCTTTGCTCTTGTTCTTGCCTTTTTTTGCCTGGTACAGCAGCATTTTACTGTGTCGGCAGGGGCCCATCAGGGCCTCCAGCCCAGGGGCGCCGGCCCCTGGCTTCCAAGCACCTTGAAATCTCGTCCTTAATCATGGACTCTAACATCTTGACAACAGTCGTAGAATACACCTTCTGGTGCTACTTAGACACGTCTTCAGTGATGAACCCAGGGTCGCAAGGCGTTTCGGGTCTTTAATCATCAGACACCCTAGCCCGTACGATCCAGCCAGGGATGATCAGCCCCTGACTTGTGTCCAAGTGGCAAACTGCTCCACGGATCCCCCCTCCAGATCCACAGCCACCGCGAGGCCTTTTCAGCATCCTCCAGAATGTTCTTGGTGGCTCTTCTGCACTGCAGTCCTTTAACTCCAAGGAGTCTAAGAGTCCGCTGTAATGAATGGCCAGCAAAGCCCCAGTACCCAACCTCAACTGGCTGACAGTGAGTTCTCCAGCCATTGCTCTTAAGTTCCCGCAGGTTTGGTCTCACTGAATTACTTGTTCCATGCTTTTCCTTGACGCCAAACTGTGCTGAGCCTATGCTCATCGTGAGGATGCACATAGTTTGGAGCTTCAGGTCAGCATTGTCCTTCGATATCACCTCCTGAATCTTGTCTACATCCTCATCCAACTGGAGCCACTCCATCTTGTTAGCGGCAGGCCACTTCACCTGACGCTGTTCCGACTTCCTGCTTTGTGTTGCTTGGAGGTCCCGGGCACTGTGGGGTGACTCAGTGCCTGGCTCCTCCTCTGTCTGACCAGGTTCAGTAGTCAGCACTGCAGAACCTGTAGTTCTAGTGACTGCTCCTGTGTGCTGCTTCACTTGTTCCCTCCTCAAGCATGCCACCTTTCTCTGGTGGATCTTCAGACCTCTCAGGATTTTGCACACCTTGCTTCAGATACAGACTGAAGTCAGGCCGGCTAACTTATAAATTTCCTGTTTTTTGGCTCTCTTCCTTCATAAAGAATTGAGTGGCATTTGCAATTTTCTACTCCTCTACAACAAATCCAGAATTTAGTAATCCTTCAAAGATCACTACTAATGCCTGCATGATCCCTGCAGCTATCTCCTTCTCAACCCTGGGGTGTAGTCCAGCTCTTCTGGGTGGCTTGTCTACCTTGAAACATTTTGGCTTCCCAGTATCTTCCACTTAGTAATAGTGACTCACTGCCGCCCCTGATGCTCTCGAATTTCTGGCTAACTTCCACAAGGAAGCAAAGCATCAATTCAGTTCATCTGACATTTCATTGTCCCCCATTACAACCTCTCCAGTGTCATTTTCCAGCAGTCCACTGTCCAGTCTGGCTGCTCTTGTACTCTTTTTTTTAAAACTAAATTGGTGTCCTCTTTTCTATTATTGGCTAGTTTACCCTCATATTTCTTTTCTCTCCTTAACGCTTTTTTGCTGCTGTGTGTTTTTTAAAATTTTCCAAGTCTCTAGCTTTGCACTAAGTTTTGCTTTTTACTGCATTCCGTCTCTTTTGCTTCCCTGTCAGTCATGGTTGCCTCATTCTCTCTTTAGAATACATCCTCTACTTTGGCATGAATTGATCTTGTGCCTTCTGAGTTATTCCTAGAAACTCCAGCCATTGCTGCTGTACTGTCATCCCACAAGTGTGCTCTTCCAATCTATTTTGGCCAGCAGCTCTCACAAGCTTCCCTTGACACCATGTAATACAGATACATCTGAATTCTCAGTCATGTACTTATCCAAACTTCTCTTAAATGTTGCAATCCAGTGTCCAGCAATTCCACTGGAAGCTCAGTGTACATACACACACACCACCCCTCGAGTGAAGGAGTTCCCATCAGGTTCCCCTTAAACATTTCACTTTTCACCCTTACCCTATGACGTCAATTCTAGTCTCACCCAACATCAGCGGAAAAATCCTGTTTGCATTTACCCTATCTATACCCCTCATGATCTTGTATACTTCTAACAAATCTCCCCTCCTTCTCCTACACTCCAGGGAATAAAGACCTAACCTGTTCAGATTTTCCCTGTACAGTAACTTAGGTGCTCAAATCCCAGCAACATTCTTGCAAATATTATCAAACAATTTACTCTTTCAAAAAAAAAGGAAACGAAAAACAGATTTTTTAAAACAGTGCGTGAATTAGTCCTCAGCAGAGGAAGACAATTTGTTGACAAAACTTAGAGCTTCGCCTGGAGTTTTAAACAAACGACGAGAATTATCCGGCATAACAACTTTCAAACAGGCTGGGAACAGCAACGCTAATTTATAGCCCTTAGGATAAAGATCTGACATCTGTGGTTTAAAAGCCATCTGTTCTTACAATACTTCCTGGCTGAAAACCTCAATGATACGAAATTTAAAACTTTGAAATTCGATCATGCCTTTCTGCCGAGCACCTTGTATCACTTGTTCCTTAACATGAACGTAATGAAACCGAATAATGACGGGCCTCGGTTTAAATTGTTTAGGTGGTTTAGAGCGTAAAGTACGATGTGCGCCGTCTAGCAATGGGGGTTCCTCCAACATTTCTGGACCAAACACATCCACTAACAATTTAGAAAAGTATTCAGTAGGATCTCCTGTCTCAACACCTTCAGGAAGTCCGATTCTTCACAGTTTCTGTCGTCGAGAAGATTTTCGAGATCAATAATCTTTGCTTTATAACGCTCCAACTGCTGAGTTGTCGAAGTTAGATTTTTTTCAAGAGATTCAATTTTTCGATCCCTTTTGTGACCATCTTTATCTAGTTTCGAGATTCTAATTTGTTGTTGATCAACTTCGCGTCTAAACGATTTAACGTTGTCTTGAATCGTCTTCTAAACTTCTTCAAACACAGCAAATCTTTGGTAAAGTGTATACTCTAGGAGTTTCATCATTATTTCAACAGTTAATGGAGTCTCCTTCGATGCTTCAGGATCGCCATCATTTTTCTATTCCCGCCAGAGCCCTTTCCATTTTTAACTTCTTGTGCTCTGGTCAGCATTTTCAGTAAATAAAAATCGAAGTTCAAAGATATATTTGTAGTATAAACCCTTTAGTGTAGGTGTAGATAAAATAAATAAGAGTGGTTACAGATGAAAGAGATAAAGGGAATGGAGCGACGCCAAAGTGTAGCTCACTCCATGAGCACCCCCTGAAAAAAAGCTAATATCTAGTTTACAGATTTAGATTTTTATATTTTGAGAGCTCTTTCCTTGATTCTGTAGTGTAAGTATTTTTTACATTTTTAAATGAAAGTACTCTTTTTTTGTTAGTGATTTTGTATATTTCACTTGTAATATTTTTTTCCTTTTGAGGGCAATTTAGTAACAGTTTTAATGTTTGCGTTTCCTTTTTTTTTGAAACATTACTGGAGAAGTATTACATCTTAAGATGGTGGATTGCTTCCTTCTCCTCAGAATTTTCTCTTCTTCTTGCATCATTTCTGATTATTTATGTATGAAAAACTAATAATATAAACTGGCCCTTGGTCTTTTTTTTTGAAATATGAGTAAGAAGTAACTATTTTGTGTTTGTAATTGTTATAATCTTTTCCTTACATTTATAGTAACTTTTTTTCACTTTTTTGACTATGAGTGGTGTTTTTTTACAATAAACATATTTCTTTTGGGTTGCCTTCTGGAAAGATGGGGTTAGATTTAGCAGTAGATTTAGCATTGGCCACTTTCTGGCTTTTTTCTGGGTTTTTGTGGGGGTGGGGTGGTATTTTTGTTCCTATTTTTAATTTAGTTTTTTCTTTTAAACGGGCTGACATGAAACTACCGAAATGTTGTGACTTCCAGTTCCTCTTTGGACGTTCTTTCCTCTTCTGGGGTCATGAGTTTGTATTCTGGTTAACCCTTTACATACCTTATGTTCGATTTCAGTACTATGGATAAGATCATTAACTTGGTTTCTTGGAATACAAATGGTTTAAACCACCCCATTAAATGGAAGAAAATTTTTAAAGTGTTCCATAGGATGAATGCTCATATTATCTTTGTACAAGAAAGTCATGTCCGGAAAGAGGATAATCAGCGTTTTTTTTTTAGGTTTTGGAAGAAAAAACAGTACCACTCGAATTCACAGGCCAAAGTAAAAGGCGTTTCTATTTTTATAGATCCGTCAATTTCATTTTTGCATCATGAGACTATTTCAGATCCGAATGGTAGATTTTTGTTAATTACTTGTTTGTTATTTAACAAAAAAGTTGTTATGCTTAATGTTTACGCCCCAAATGATGATTGTCCTGAATTTTTTAAGAATCTCTTTATATCCCTTCCTAATTTAAATGATTATATGTTGATTATGGGCAGAGATTTTAACTGTTGTTTAAATCCTTTGATGGATAGATCCATGTCCAATCAAGTACTTCCGAACAAATCGGCTACTTTTATTAACTCTTTTATGGTTGACTCTGGAATCTCAGAAATCTGGAGATTCTTACACCCCAACGAGAAAGAGTTCTCATTTTTTTCAGATGTATATCATTATTATTCAAGAATTGATTATTTTCTTATTGACTCTCAATTAATTCGACTTGTTATTGACTTCAAATATGACTCCATTGCTGTCTCTGATCATGCGCCGTTGAAACTATCTATTAAGTCAATGGATACATCTTCTAGTACTAGACAATGGCGATTTAATACCACTTTGCTTCAGGATTCGGACTTTGTTAATTTTATTGAGGAACAGATTCATTTCTTCTTTACAATGAATTTTACAGAGGGAATTTCCAGCGGGGTACTATGAGATACTTTTAAAGCATATATTCGTGGACAAATTATTTCATATTCTGCTGGATTAAAAAGGTGAACTAATAATGAAATACTTAAACTGGTTGACCAGATCAAAGAAATTGACAAGAAATATTCTATAGCTCCTAATCAGGAGCTTTACAAAGAGAGAGTCGAACTTCAAATGGAACATAGCCGATTACTATCATCTTTGATTGAAAGCCAATTAATTAAAACTAAGAGTCAATTCTATATACATGGTGATAAAACTGGGAAACTATTGGCTAATCAATTGAAATCGGCTTCGGTTAAATGCCAGATTGTTCAGATTCGTAAAAAAGATGGTACTCTGATGGTTGATCATGATGAGATAAGTAAATCCTTTCAATAATTTTATACCTCCCTATACCAATCAGAATTTCCTGATGACTCCACTATAATTCATGAATTTCTAAAGAAATTGAATATTCCAAAATTATCATCCAATGAATGTTTAAAACTAGATGTACCTATTACGGACGAAGAAATAAAAAATGCTATTTCTTTGATGAACTCAGGTAAATCACCTGGCCCAGAGGGATATACAGCAGAAGTTTTTAATTTTTTCTCTACTATACTGTCTCCTTGGCTATGTAGAATTCTTACGGATGCAGTATCTATAGGTAAATTACCACAATCATTTTATCGAGCTTCTATTTCCTTAATTCTCAAAAAAGGATCCTATTGAATGTGCATCTTATAGGCCTATATTTTTGTTGAATGTGGATTCCAAGATTTTTTCTAAAATATTGGCAACGAGATTGGAGAATGTATTGCCTCAAATTATTTCTGCTGATCAGACTGGATTCATTAAAAATAGTTACTCTTTCTTTAATATTAGGAGATTAATGAATATTGTTTATACTCCCTTCACCTAGAACTCCAGAATGCGTCATTTCACTGGATGCTGAGAAAGCCTTTAATAAGACATATTTGTTTAATATGCTTGAGAAATTTAATTTTAGTCCGATATTCATATCTTGGAAGAAATTGATATACCTTACTCCTTTGGCTTCGGTAGTTACTAATAATCAAAGATCTCCCTTTTTTCAATTATTCTGTGGTACTAGGCAGGGTTGCTCTCTTAGTCCACTATAATTCGACATTGCCCTGGAACGGTTAGCTATTGCTATTCGTGAATCTCCTAATATATTTGGTATTACCCGTGGAAATGAGATACATAAATTATCACTGTATGCAGATGATTTACTATTATATATTTCTGACCCTGAGAATTCCATTCCGGCAGTATTAACTCTGCTTGCTCAGTTCAGTAGTTTTTCTGGTTATAAATTGAATCTAGGTAAGAGTGAACTTTTTCCATTAAATATGCAGGTTCCCATTTATGGATGCTCAGCATTCAGAGTGATTACTGACTATTTTACTTATTTGGGAGTTAAAATTGCTAAGAGACATAAGGACTTATTCAAGCTCAATCTTTTACCGTTAATTAGTCAGGCTAAACAACTGATTACTAAGTGGTGCCCATTGTCTCTATCACTGATTGGCCGAATCAATGCTACTAAAATGATTATTCTACCTAAATTTTTATATCTACTCCAAGTGATACCAATTTTTATTCCTAAATCTTTTTTTGATACTATTGATTCTAAAATTTCCTCCTATATATGGCAGAATAAAAATCCCAAATTAAGTTAAAAATATTTACAGAAGTCCAAGAAAGATGGTGTTTTAGCATTTCCGAATCTAAGATTCTATTATTGGGCAATTAATATTCGATATCTAATATTTTGGACACAAGTTTGGAATATAATTCCAAGTCCACAATGGGTAAACCTTAAAGGTCACTCTGTACAAGGGTTCTCTTTGGCTTCCACTTTAGGAACTTCACTTCCTTTTCTGTTATCTAAATTGAATAAATAAATGGTTAATCCAATGATTAAACATACATCATGAATATGGTTTCAATTTCGTACATTTTTTGGTTTGAACAAATTTATATTATCAAGCCCTATTATATCTAATTTTTTTTTCAACCCTCGGCTATGGATCAAGCCTTTTAGATTCGGAAAATAAAAGGTATAACATGCTTCTGTGACTTATTTCTGAATAACTGTTTCATGTCTTTTGAACAGTTATCTAATAAATATAATTTGCCCAGATCCCGTTTTTTTTTAGATATCAGCAAATAAGAAACTTTTTAAATACCACACTGCCTACCTTCCCGATTTCACACCCTGCTGATATCATCAATAAAATTTCAGGTTTAAATCCCTTTCAGAAGGGATTAACAGCAATTATTTATGATATAATTATGAAATTACAGCCAGGTATATCTGAAAAAATTAAAAATGAATGGGAAAAGGAACTTCAACTTTGCCTACCTGTAGAGAAATGGGATAAAATTTTTCAATGAGTTAGTTCTTGCTCTGAATGTGCCAAACATATGCTAATACAATTTAAAGTAGTGCATATGGCCCATATGTCGAAAGATAAACTAGCTCATCTTTATTTTTCATATAAACCCTATCTGTGACAGATGTCACTCTGAGGTGGCTTCCTTGACTCATATGTTTAGGTCCTGCCTTCTCTTGGAAAAATTTTGGAAAGATATTTTTGATATTATCTCAACAGTTTTGCGTTTTTACTTACAACCCCATCCTATTATGGCAATTTTTGGTTTGCCAATGACAGAACCTAGATCTTCATCCTCTTCAGCCTGTCGGATGATCACATTTGTTACTTTAATGGCCAGAAGATCCATTTTATTGAACTGGAAGGAGACCAACCCTCCTACCACATTTCAATGGTTTTCCCAAACTATATCATGTTTAAATTTTGAAAAAATTAGAAGTGACATTTTTGATCCTTCGGTTAAATTTGAAGAGACTTGGAAACTATTTATTCAACATTTTCCTATGATTTAACTTGACCTTTTCCAAATCCTCCTTCTTAACTTAAAATATATGAATAGAGGAGCGGAGTTGATGACATTATTGAATGTATTCAATTTAAGATATTGGTCTAGTCTTATTTTGTTCCATTTGCTTTCTTTTCGGGTTTAATATTTAGTTTTATTTTTTTTGTTTCTTTTGGGGGTTTTCGTTGCATTTTTTTTTATTTCTGTTTTCTCTATGATTAACTATATTAAGAGTTTGGAAGTCTATTACACCTGTATTATTTGAAGTCTTTTTTGTATATGTTTATCAACAATAAGATTATTCCAATCTCTCTGTGTCAATATTGTTATTGTTTATAATTTTGGAAAATTAATAAAAAGATTTAAAGAGAAAGACAATTTACTCTTTCAAATTATTGATATCTTTCCTGTAAGTAGATAACCAGAACTGTGCAAAATACTCCAAGTATAGCCCAGGACGCAGCCATCCACCCCAAAAGTAGATAGCATAGGTCTAAATGAGAGGGAAAAAATTGAATTTTGTCCATTGAATACTGGTTCAAAACAGTCTAAGCAGGTCAGCCAAACACTGGGACCAGATGACCAAATCACAGGCTGCTCCTTCAAACCAGCTGTCGGTGGTGGGGAAACTGCTGGAGTCAGTTATCAAGGATGTGATAACAGCACATTTGGAAAGCGGTGAAATGATCGGACAAAGTCAGCATGGATTTGTGAAAGGAAAATCATGTCTGACGAATCTTATAGAATTTTTTGAGGATGTAACTAGTAGAGTGGATAGGGGAGAACCAGTGGATGTGGTATATTTGGATTTTCAGAAGGCTTTTGACAAGGTCCCACACAGGAGATTAGTGTGCAAACTTAAAGCACATGGTATTGGGGGTAAGGTATTGGTGTGGGTGGAGAGTTGGTTAGCAGACAGGAAGCAAAGAGTGGGAATAAACGGGACCTTTTCAGAATGGCAGGCGGTGACTAGTGGGGTACCGCAAGGCTCAGTGCTGGGACCCCAGTTGTTTACAATATATATTAATGACTTGGATGAGGGAATTAAATGCAGCATCTCCAAGTTTGCGGATGACACGAAGCTGGGTGGCAGTGTTAGCTGTGAGGAGGATGCTAAGAGGATGCAGGGTGACTTGGATAGGTTGGGTGAGTGGGCAAATTCATGGCAGATGCAATTTAATGTGGATAAATGTGAAGTTATCCACTTTGGTGGCAAAAATAGGAAAACAGATTATTATCTGAATGGTGGCCGATTAGGAAAAGGGGAGGTGCAACGAGACCTGGGTGTCATTATACACCAGTCATTGAAAGTGGGCATGCAGGTACAGCAGGCGGTGAAAAAGGCGAATGGTATGCTGGCATTTATAGCGAGAGGATTTGAGTACAGGAGCAGGGAAGTACTACTGCAATTGTACAAGGCTTTGGTGAGACCACACCTGGAGTATTGTGTGCAGTTTTGGTCCCCTAATCTGAGGAAAGACATCCTTGCCATAGAGGGAGTACAGAGTAGGTTCACCAGATTGATTCCTGGGATGGCAGGACTTTCATATGAAGAAAGACTGGATGAACTGGGCTTGTACTCGTTGGAATTTAGAAGATTGAGGGGGGATCTGATTGAAACGTATAAGATCCTAAAGGGATTGGACAGGCTAGATGCAGGAAGATTGTTCCCGATGTTGGGGAAGTCCAGAACGAGGGGCCACAGTTTGAGGATAGAGGGGAAGCCTTTTAGGACCGAGATTAGGAAAAACTTCTTCACACAGAGAGTGGTGAATCTGTGGAATTCTCTGCCACAGGAAACAGTTGAGGCCAGTTCATTGGCTATATTTAAGAGGGAGTTAGATATGGCCCTTGTGGCTACGGGGGTCAGGGGGTATGGAGGGAAGGCTGGGGCGGTGTTCTGAGTTGGATGATCAGCCATGATCATAATAAATGGCGGTGCAGGCTCAAAGGGCCGAATGGCCTACTTCTGCACCTATTTTCTATGTTTCTATAATAAACAGCTTCCTATCAGAGAATGGTCTTAAATTCAGCAGATAATTAGCAGAACTTCCACTTCTGGAAGTTCTCCAAGTTTTTTTCTGGCCAACATACAAACTTGCAGAACAAGAGATTTTGTTGGGTCTCTTGTCCAAAGGACCTTTACTTGCTGAACTGCATTTATCAATTTTTCTGATGCTTCATAACCTTCTGGGGCTCAAAGCAAAAGGCTTTTCATTTTTCAGTGTACACTTGTCCTATAATGGTTTTGACAATTGAGCATAGTCTGGTATTTAAGCTCAAGCGCAATTCAATATTTCTAAGGTTGATTGTAAGATCCTAGGATATCTCTAGTTCTAGTCCAACCCATACTCCATGTGAAAAGCCTGCTTCCATTTACCCTATCTATACCCTTCATAGTTTTTGCATATCTCTATTTTCTGTATTCCAAGGAGTAAAGTCCTAACCTATTCAATCTTTCCTTATAACTCAGTTCGTCCAGACCCATCACCATTCTTGTAAATTTTCTCTGTACTCTTTCAACCTTTCCTGTAGGTAGGTGACCAAAAGTGCACACAATTCTCTAAGTTAGGTATCACCAATATCTTATACAGCTTCAACATAACATAACATCTCCTGTACTCAGTACTTTGATTTGTGTAGTCCAATCTCCCTCAATGTCTGGAAAAAAAACAAAAGAGCTGATTGTGGATTACAGGAGGAACAGAGACAGGCTCACCCTGATCAACTTCAATGGGACTGCCATTGAGAGGGTGAGTAGTTTCAAGTTCCTCGGTATACACATCACCAAAGGTCTTGCCTGGACTGTACACACCGGCTGTGTGGCAAAAACAGCACAACAGCGTCTCTACAGCAACTGAAGAAGTGCAGCATGAGCCCTCAAATCCTCAAGACCTTCTTCAGGGGAACTATTGAGAGCATCCTGAATGGCTATTGTCACCAGCTGGTACAGGAACTGCACCAACCCTGATCGCTGGGCACTGCAGAGAGTGGTACGGACCACTGAGGACATTTACAACAGCAGGTGCGTAAAGAAGGCCTGGCTGATCATCAGGGACACCAGTCACCCCAACCATAAACTGATTCAGCTGCTTCCTTCTGGCAAATGGTACTGTAGCATTAAAGCCAGGACCAGCAGGCTATGGGACGGCTTCTTCCTACAGAACATTGGGCTTATAAATTCACATGTCTGTACGTTGTAACGGAGTTGTAACGCAAAGATTTTTACTCCCTCGCATTGTGGGGTGGATGTACTATTTAAATAAAGTCAATTCAATTGTTCCAAAAGCTTTCTCTACAACCCTATCTACCTGTGACATCACTTCCAACAAATTATAAACTTGTATTCCCAGATCCCTTTGTTCCACTGCACTCCTAGTGCCCTGCCATTCACTGTGTTTGCCTGGTTTGCCCTACCAAAGTGCAACGTCTTGTACTTGTTTGCATTATATTACATCTGCCATTTTTCAGCCCATATTTCTAGCTGGTCCAGACCTCACTGCAAGCCAGATAGTTTCCTCGCTGTCCACTACACCCTTAATCTTGTCATCCCCAAATATTCTGATCCAGTTATCCACATTATCATACGAATCATTGATATTACCAGCTGAAGACTAGATCCCATTTGCAACCAGAAACTAAACACTTAATATTAGTTGGAATTTTAACTTATAATTGTTGGATCTTTACAAGTGGCAGCTGCTGTATTTAGCAAAGCAAAGCTTGGCAAAAACAAAGCACCCCCAGCCCAGCAAGCGAATATCCATCACAATGATAGGAATTTATGGGAGACTTTTCAGGTATGCATGACTGTCTGTGGTGAGGGCTGTAAGGTCTGGGTCCTATGAGCAATTCTGGACAAGTGGGAGGTTAGCTAGTCAGGATCACCCAATGTTCATGAGCCCTCTCAATACAGGGTGGCAAGAGGCCTTGGAGACAAGACCCATGTAATAGCACTAAGCTGCTCACAGTCTGGTAAAAGACAGACAACACCTGCACAGCCCACTGGCTGATGTTTACCACCCAGGATGTTAAAATACCTTGCAGTGCTGCCATTTAGGAAGAGTTGCATGTGCACATATTAATGCTGGATTAGAAGGTGGAGACTTGCCACTTGGAATCAAATGCACAGCAGCCAGTGTTCTTAGCAAAGAGACTCCAAACCATGGCAAAGACCCATTGCTTCTTCAACCAAAACAGAAAATGCTGCAAATATTCAGCACTTCAGGCTCCATCTGTAGGAAGAAAAATAAAGTCATGGTTAAAAAAATCTAATTGAAACCATTTAAGCAGTATGCTGCGTTCACCAGCAAATTTGATTTGTGCTGCTTGAATTTCCAGCATCTGCAGAATTCCTCGTGTTTACGGTTTTGAAACCATTTAACTCTATTTCTCTCCCCACAAATGTGGCTTCATATGCTCAGTATGTTGATTATGTTCTGTTTTTAAGTTTTCCAACGGCTGCATTTTTCTTTTTTTTCAACCAGTGTTTGAATCCAAAAATCAAATGGGACTAAAGTGACCCACTGTGACCACTACATGGTGGTGTGGTGGTGGTGAAGGGGAAAGGGCTGCAATGGAGATATATTAGGGGAAGACGGACATTCATTGCCAACATATACAAAATGCTGGAGGAAGTAAATAATTAACACTTCATGCCGAGACCCTTCATCAGGGTCAGCCCTGTTGGCAGCTGATGGAGTAACAGCATTTTAGATTGCTCCTACCCTATTTACTTTATTGTCTCCTACTAGTTTTTTTTGAAACCTTATTATAATACTTATAATACTGCTTTACTATGGCTGGGAAAAAAAAAGAAAAGCTCCTGCAAAAGAAAGGGAAACAGAAAATCAATCCCCAGTCACTTTGGATTCAATCAGTGACTTCCTTAAATGGAAAAGATCAGAATTTTCTGAGGAGTTTCAATGACTCGATGGCAAATTGGATACAATCCAACAAACTTTAACTGAGCATGAGAATCGAATTCAGGAAAATACTGCAAAGCTGTTGACACTTGAATAGGATGTTGAAGATTCAATTAAACTCTGCAAAGAGTTATCTTTATCCAATGAAAAATTGATGAAAAGGATTATCAATCTAGAAAATAGAAACAGGAGAAATAATTTGCAAATTCTGGTTCTTGAAGAATCAATTGACGGCGCTGACCCTATGAAGTTCTTTGCAAACTTTCTGAAGCAGCTATTCCCTGTTTTATTCACTTCTGAGCCTCAGCTTGACCATGCATATCACTCGCCGACCTCGAACCCATTGTTGTCGGCAGTGAGACCTAGGTCGGTCATTCTAAGTTTTCATGAATTTCGTATTAAGGACCTTTTAATTCACCATACCCGTCGACAAGGAATGATCGATTACCATGGTTACAAGGTCAGATTTGTGGTGGTCTATTCACCTGAAGTTATGGCAGAACTTTACAATAAAGGATTTAAACCATCTCTTTGTTTTCCCGCCCGTCTGAGTATTGTTTTGAAGAACGGATTGCAAAAAAGAATAAAGTCGGTTGAAGACATAAAAGAGTTTCTGAAGGCTCAAGTCTGAAACTGTTATTTGATCCATTTTTTCTTCTGTGAATATGAATTTGAAATAAGGTTTCAATAAGCTTACGTTTTGGCTGTTATATTTTTTGGTTTTTTTGATACTTTTTTATTATATCCCTCTTTGAGGCTTTATTTTAATATATCTTTGAATTTGTTTAAATTGATCCTTTTATATTTTTGAATACTGGATTATTTTTCTTTTTATGTTATTTTTATTTTTTGTTTAATGCAAAATCTTGTGGAGTTACGATTTTTGTAGATAATACTATTTCTTTTGTTCAGCATAAATTTGTTTCAGATCCTAATGGTCGATTTGTTTTTGAATCAGGGAGTTCAGACAGTAAATTGATTGTTTTTGCTAATGTATATGCCCCCAACGTAGATGATACAGGGTTTTTTTGAACGTCTATTTTCATTTTTGCCAGCCTTGTGTACTTACTCTCTCGTGATGGGAGGAGATTTTAACTGCTGGTTAGATCCAGTATTAGATCGCTCGTCTGTTAAACCAGCCACACTTAATAAATCAGCTTTGTTTATCCAATCCTTTCTAACTAAATGTGGTATAGCTGATGCTTGGCATTTTCTTTATCTGACGGACAGGGAGTATTCTTTTTTCTCTCATGACTGTCATTCATCTACCAGGATTGATTATTTTTTTATTGGCAGTCAAATGATTCCATTGGTTCGATTGATCGAATATAAAGAGATCGCTATTTCTGACCACTCTCCTGTACTTTTATCTTTAAATCTTACTGGTCCTATCCCTATAAGTAGATTTTGGCAATTTAATTTAACTCTGTTATCTGATGAGGAATTTTTAAAATTTATGGGGAATCAAATTACTCTTTTTTTTGAAGGAAATAATTTGGAAGAAACGTCTCGTCTTATTATATGGGATACTTTTAAAGCATATATCCAGGGTTAAATTATTTCTTATACTGCAAACATCATTAAAAAAGTTAACAAAGAGAGAAACAAACTAGCTAATCAGTTAAAATAACTGGACCATAAATATGCTTCGGTACCCGATCCTGAAACATATAAGAGATGTATTGAAACCAAAACTAGATATGATCTTCTTTTAACGTATCCAATTGAAAGCCAGCTTTTAAAATATAGAAGCCAATTTTATGTTCACGGAGCTAGAACTGGTAAGCTACTGGCTGATCAATTGAAGCCATTTATAGCCATGCCACATATTAAAGAAATACGTAAAATTAATGGGGACATGACAACTGACCACTTTGAAATTAATGACACCTTTAGGGAATTTTATTCCAAATTGTACAGTTCTGGCTCTGTTAATGATAATATTGCAATGAATAATTTTTAGATCAATTAAATATTCCTAATCTTTCAATCGATGATCGTAGGCGATTGGATCAACCTATTTCCCAGGAGGAAATTGCTCAGGCTATTCGAGAATTGCATTCTGGGAAATCCCCAGGACCCGACGGATTCTCTGGGGAGTTTTATAAGGCTTTCTCCTCCTTGCTTATACCACATTTATGTTGCACCCTTACAGATTCCTTTAAGGTAGGAAGGTCACCGCAATCTTTTTACGAAGCTTCCATTTCGTCTATTCTTAAAAAGAATCCTACTGAATGTTCTTTGTATAGACCTCTTTACTCAGATTTGATACTAAAATTTTATTTAAAGTGTTGGCTCGCAGACTTGAAAATATTATATCTTCTATAGTTTCGGATGATCAGACAGGATTTATTTAAAAATCAATATTCCCATTTTAATATACGGCGTTTGGTAAATGTTATGCATTCTCCATCTAAGGAAATATCGGAACGTGTGATACCTTTGGATGCGGAGAAGGCCTTTGACAGAGTTGAATGGAATTATCTTTTTACATCATAGAACCATAGAAACTACAGCACAGAAACAGGCCTTTCGGCCCTTCTTCGCTGTGCTGAACCATTTTCTGCCTAGTCCCACTGACCTGCACACGGACCATATCCCTCCATACACCTCCCATCCATGTATCTGTCCAATTTATTCTTAAATGTTAAAAAAGAACCCGCATTTACTACCTCGTCTGGCTGCTCATTCCATACTCCCACCACTCTCTGTGTGAAGAAGCCCCCCCTAATGTTCCCTTTAAACTTTTCCCCCCTCACCCTTAACCCATGTCCTCTGGTTTTTTTCTCCCCTTGCCTCAGTGGAAAAAGCCTGCTTGCATTCACTCTATCTATACCCATCATAATTTTATATACCTCTATCAAATCTCCCCTCATTCTTCTACGCTCCAGGGAATAAAGTCCTAACCTATTCAACCTTCCTCTGTAACTGAGTTTCTCAAGTCCCGGCAATATCCTTGTAAACCTTCTCTGCACTCTTTCAACCTTATTTATATCCTTCCTGTAATTTGGTGACCAAAACTGAACACAATACTCTAGATTTGGCCTCAAAATTTAATTTTGGACCTAATTTTATTCATTGGATTAAATTACTTTATTTATTTCCCTTTGCTCAGGTTCTTACTAATCTTCAGAATCCTAAACCCTTTAAACTCCAACATGGGACTAGACAAGGTTGCCTTTTGAGTCCTCTGCTTTATTTTTGGTATTAGAACCCTTAGCAATTCCTTTTCTAGAGTCTAAAGAGATTACTGGTATTTTAAGGAGAGGTACTATTCATAAAGTGTCGCTTTATGCTGATGACTTATTGCTTTTTATATCTAATGTTACAACCTCTTTACCATTTGTGTCCCGTTTACTAATTTTAGTCAGTTCTCAGGATATAAATTAAATTTACATAAGAGTGAACTGTTTCCTTTAAACAATTTAATATCAACTGATATTAGTCTTTTTAAAATTTTAACAATTTACATATTTAGGAGTAACAATGACTAAGAATTATAAAGATTTAATTATGGAAAATTTTTAAACTTGAGTGCATTATGTTAAAAAACACTTTCTAATTGGTTACTTCTCTCTTTATCATTGATTGGCTGAATTAATTCTATTAAAATGAATGTCTTACCTAAATTTCTATATCGTTTTCAAGCTGTGCCTGTTTTTATTCCTAAATCGTGTTTTGACTCTTTGGATTCAATTCTTTCTTCCCATATATGGAAGAATAAAAAACCTGGAATAAATAAAACTCACCTTCAAAAAACTAAACAGAATGGAGGCTTTGCCTTTCTCAATTTTAGATTAAATTATTGGGCAGTTAATATACGAAATATTACATACTGGATATATTACATTAACCATGAGAATTGTCCTATGTGGTTTTCTTTGGAAGTCAACTCTGTTATGAATTTTTTGATTATTTCTTTACTTGGATCCTCACTTTCTTTATCTTTAAATAAACTAACTGACAATGTGGTGGTCAAACATACTTTAGGGATTTGGTTACAGTTTACAAAACATTTTGGTTTATTGAGATTCTCCCTCTCGAGTCCCATCTTTTCTAATTGTTTTTTTAAACCATCTATAATTGACTTATCTTTTAAAGAATCACAAGATCACAAGACAAAGGATCAGAAGTAGGCCATTTGGCCCATCGAGTGCTCCGCAGCTCTCCCATGAGCTAAACTATTCACCCATCCAGTTCTAATTTCCGGCTTTTTCCCCATATCCCTTGATACCCTGACTAATTAGATACCTGTCAATCTCCTCCTTAAACACCCTCAATGATCGGGCCTCCACAGCTGTATGTGGCAAAGAATTCCACAAATCCATGACCCTCTGGCTAAAAAAATTTCTCCTCGTCTCTGTTTTAACTGGGTACCCTCTAATTCTAAGACTATGGCCTCTTGTCCTGGACTCACCCACCAAGGGAAACAACCTTTCCACATCTACTCTGTCCAACCCTTTCAGCATTCGAAATGTTTCTATGAGATCCCCTCTCATTCTTCTATACTCTAATGAATACAGTCCAAGAGCTGACAAATGCACCTCATATGTTAGCCCCATGAGATAGATTGTGTATTAAATGATTTCAGGATTTGTTTGATGGAGGGAATCTCTCTTATGCAACTTTCATCAAAATTTAACCTTTCCAATGCCCACTATTTTCGTTACTTACAGATTAGAGATTTTTTAAGATCTCAATTACATACATTTCCTTCAAGTCCAGATAAGAATATAATAGATACAAGTTTTAATCTGAAACCCTTTGACAACGGTTCAATATCTTACCTTTACGGTCTGCTATTGGAACTGTAAACAGCTTCTCTAGGTAAAATTAAAGGAGACTGGGAAAAAAATTTACAGATTTTCATATCTGAAGAGAGCTGGAAGATTATTTTAAAATTGATTAATTCTTCATCATTATGTGCTCATCATTCTTTATTACAATTTAAAGTGGTACATAGAGCCTATATGTATAAAGACAAGCTCTCTCGTTTCCACACAGGTATTTTCCCCTTACTGTGATAGATGTACTAATGGAGTGGCCACACTAATTCATATGTTTTGGACATGTCCGAGCCTTGAGAAATTTTGGAAAGATGTATTTCAAACTTTTTCTGTACTTTTCAATGTTAGTTTTAAGCCCAATCTCTTGACTGCCATGTTGGTGTTGTTGAGGATAGTGCTACAATACTGAAGCCATCCAACTTGCGGGTATTGGCCTTTATGTCTCTTCTGGCCAGGAGAGCGACCTTGCTCAAGTGGAAGGAGGCCGCCCTGCCCGCTCGTGCTCAATGGCTGTCTGATATGTTATGCCTAGATCTAGAGAAGATTTGTTGTTCGATTTCTGATTCTAAACCTGATTTTCTAATGTTATGGGAACCCTTTCTGAGTTATTTTCATAATCTTTGAACTGTTATTAAATTATGGATCTGAGCCATTATTATAATAATTTTATATGGTAAGGTATGTTTTTTCTTCTCTTTTTTTTTTTACCAACCAGCTCATTTTGGTAGTGGGGGTAGATTTTTTTAATAAAATAAAATTATTTTATTTAATTTCATTTCATAATTCAATTTTTTTTCTACATCATTGATTTGGAATATGGGATACTGCAATCATGTTACTGTGATTTAAATGTAATGTAATTCATATTACTTGTATCCTTATGAATTTTGTATTTGTATTCAAGCAATTTATATAATATTAATAAAAATATTGAAAGAGACCCTTCGTCAGAGCATGATTCAATTGCATTATACTTTGCCGAATTTATATTCTGAAACTAGAATATGAAATGAATTACCGATAACTAAAGTACTTAACAAGTCAATCACAATTATATAATCAAGATTGTGAGTGCAGGACAATGAGAGGAATGGAGGCCCAATCAGTCCTTTCAAGTCAGGTGACACTTCAGCTGCGAATCTGTTGGGATCATCTACTATATCCCGTGCTCCAGGTGTGGCCTCCTGTATATCGGTGAGACCACGTCAGCGAGCAGCTTCACCATCCGCCTCGGAAAGCCACATCTCCCAGTGGCCACCCATTTCAATTCTACTTCCCTTTTCCATTCTGACATTTAGTCCATGGCCTCCTCTACCGTCGCGATGAAGCCACCGTCAGGTTGGAGAAGCATCACCTTATATTCCATCTTGATAGCCTCCAATCTGATGATATGAACATTGATTTCTCGAACTTCCAGTAATGCCCTCCCCCTTCACCATCCTCCAATCTCTTTTCACTCTCTCACCTTTATCTCTTTACCTGCCCATCACCTCCCTCTGGTCCTCCACCCCTTCCCTTTCTTCCATGGTCTTCTGTCCTCTCCTATCAGATTTTCCCTCTGCCAGCCCTTTTCTTTTTCACCAAATGACTTTCCAACTCTTTACTTCACCCCTCCCCACCTCCCCGTTTCACATATCCCCTACTATCTTGTACTTCTTCCTCCGCTTCCCTCATCTTCTTTGACTGACTTCTCTGCCTTTCCAGTCTTGGTGAAGAGCCTCAGCCTGAAATATCTGCTGTTTACTCATTTCCATAGATGCTGCCTGACTTAGAAACATAGAAAACTTACAGCACAGTACAGGCCCTTCGGCCCACAATACTGTGCCAAACATGTACTTACTTTAAAAATTACCTAGGGCTACCTATAGCCTTCGATTTTTTTTTAAGCTCCATGTACCTATTCAGGAGTCTCTTAAAAGACTCTATCATATCCGTCTTCACCACTATCGCTGAAAGCCCATTCCACACACTCACCACTCTCTGCATTAAAAAAAAAAGTACCCCTGATATCTCCTCTGTACCTACTTTCAAGCACATTAAAACTGCCCTCTCATATTAGCCATTTCAGCCCTGGGAAAAAACCTCTGACTAACCCCGCGATCAATTCCTCTCATCATCTTATACACCTCTATCAGGTCACCTCTCATTCCCCGTTGCTCCAAGGAGAAAAGGCTGAGTTCACTCAACCTATTCTCATGAGGCATGCTCCCCAATCCAGGCAACATCCTTGTAAAAATCTCACCTACCCCCTTTCTATAGTTTCCACATCCTTCCTGTAGTGAAGTGACCAGAACAGACACCAGTGGGGTCTGACCAGGGTCCCATACAGCTGTAACATTACCTCTCGGCTCTTAAACTCAATCTCACGGTTGATGAAGGCCAATGCCTTCATCAACCTGCGCAGCAGCTTTGAGCGTCCTATGGACTCGGACCCCAAGATCCCTCTGATCCTCCACACTGCTAAGAGTCTTACCATTAATACTATATTCTGCCATCATATTTGACCTACCAAAGTGAACCACTTCACACTTATCTGGGTTGAACTCCATCTGCCACTTCTCAGCCCAGTTTTGCATCCTATCAATGTCCCGCTGTAACCTCTGACAGCCCTCCACACTGTCCACAACACCCCCATCCGTTGTGTCATCTGCAAATTTACTAACCTATCCCTTCACTTCCTCATCCAGGTCATTTATAAAAATCACGAAGAGTCAGGGTCCCAGAACAGATCCCTGAAATAGACCACTGGTCACTGATCTCCATGTAGAATATGACCCATCCACAACCACTCTTTGCCTTCTATGTACAAACCAGTTTTGGTCCCAGAAAGCAAGGTCCCCTTGGATCCCATGCCTCCTTACTTTCTGAATAACCCTTACATGGGGTACCTCATCAAATGCCTTGCTGAGTTCGTCCAGCATTTTGTGTGTGGTGAGAGGAATTGCGAAATCTGAGAATGCAGAAATAGCAAAGCCGGCTTTAGCATTGTAGGCGGGTGCAAACAAGACAGCTATGAGCATATGCGAGGCAAGATGCCTATCAGCGCATGCGTGGAAGCGAGGATGCCTGATGGATGACGGAGGCAGCCATGCCGATGAAAGGACGATTCCCGGTACGCCGGACACTGGAGTATCTGCGGAGTGGGGCACTGGCACTTAAAGATTCGGTGAAGGTGATGACTGTTAATTATAACATCCACGGGCAGCTGAGTGAAGGAGCAAGGTGAGTGTCATGAAGGAACACTGGAACAGAATGGGATAGTCCACAATGGCTTGGATTTAGGGAAACACAGAACAGCGCAGCACAAGAATAGGCTCTTATGCCCACAATGTAGTGCTGAACCAGCTTAAAAGGGAAATAAAGATTCCCCAAAAAACTCATCCCTCCAATCTATGCAATGTCTATATTCTTCCATCTTCCTTACATCCCTGTAAATGTCTCTTAAAAGCCTCCAATGTATTTTCCTCTACCATCATATCAGACATCCACGAATCTGAGTAAAAAACTTCCTCCTCGCATCTCCCCTTGAATCTACCCCTCTCTCACCTTCAATACATGCCTTCTGGTAGAAACATAGAAAACCTACAGCACAATACAGGCCCTTTGGCCCATAAAGCTGTGCCGAACATGTGCTTACCTTAGAAATTACCTAGAGTTCTCCACAGCCTCTATTTTTCTGAACTCCATGTACCTATCCAGGAGTCACCACTTTATGCAAAAAAAAACTTACCCCACCATCTCCTCTGTAACTACTTCGTGCTAGCCATTTCAGCCCTGGGGAAAAGTCTCTGATTATCTACACGATCAATGCCTCTCATCGAATCTTCCATTTTATCAGGTCACCTCTCATCCTCCGTTGCTCCAAGGAGAAAAGGCCAAGTTCACTCAACCTATTCACATAAGGCATGCTTCCCAATCCAGGCAACATCCTTGTAAATCTCCTCTGCACCCATTCTATGCATCATTCCTGTGGTGAGGCAACCAGGAATGAACACAGTACGACAAATGGGGTCTGACCAGGGTCCTATGTAGATGCAGCATTACCTCTCGATTCTTAAACTCAGTCCCACGATTGATGAAGTCCAATGCACCGTATGCCTTCTTAACTACAGAGTCAACCTGCATAGCAGCTTTGAGTGTCCTATGGACTCGGACCCCAAGATCCCTCTCATCCTCCACATTGCCAAGAGTCTTACCATTAATGGTATATTCTGCCATCATATTTGACCCACCAAAATGAACCACCTCAAACTTATCTGGGTTGAACTCCATCTGCCACTTCTCAGCCCAATTTTGCATCCTATCAATGTCCTATTGTAACCTCTGACAGCCCTCCACACTATCCACAACACTCCCAACCTTTGTGTCATCGGCAAATTTACTAACCTATTCCTCCACTTCCTCATCCAGGTCATTTATAAAAATCACAAAGAGTAGTAGGGGTCCCAGAACAGATCCCTGAGTCAGACCACTGGTAACCGGTATGTATTTTAAAAAAAAAACACCTCTACCTCCCTGTTCCCTCATTCTCACCTGACAATCTCTCTTCCCCTCTTCCACTACCTCTTGCTCTCACTCTGCCCCTCTCTTGCTTGCTCACCCACAATCTATCCTTCTTTCTCTTAATCTTCTCAATCCCCACCTCCAACATGCCCCCATCAGTCCCAGAACAAGGCCAGTTTGTGATGGCAGGATGTGAAATTAACCCTCAGGCAAAAAAAATGAGACTCCAGGATGCTGTGTTACCTCTTAGGTGCTAGGGCTAATGGTGTTTCTAAGCAGATCCAGAACATTCAAACTGAAGGGAGGTTTCCTACCAACAACGCGAGTAGGAAAAGGGATGTGGTCCTACACAGTCAGCACGAGGAGTTATAAGTATAACAATCACAATCTCATGGGCTGTAATCTCTGGATGAGACACCATACCACAGTCTATGAATGGGAGGATGAGCAGATGAACACACAACTCAGGATGATGATGCAGGAGGGAGGGATTCAGAGTCTTGGACCATTGTGACCTTCTCTAGGGCAGAGAGGTGACCTACACAAGTGGGACGCGTTGTACTGAACTGAACGGCTCCTAAATATTGGCAGACAGCTTTGCGAGATCTACTCTGCAGGTTTAAACTAGAATGGCTGGGGAGTGGGACATAACACAGTAGTTTAGCAGGTAGGAAAGTTGGGGCAAATGTAGAAGGTAGTGGGGTAACTTTACTAGATAGAAACAGGAGAGGGAACAGAGAAGGCCGGTTGACTAAAATACATTTTAAATAAAGAGGCCAGATGAGCTACATGGGAACGCTGTGATGAGAGTCCTTGACAATGACGGGTTAGAACCAAATGCTGAAGTATCGGAGGCTGCACTCGAGACATTGTCAAAAACAAGATCAAGAAACTGAGCACAAAAGAATTGCTCGACGAAATCACAAGTAGGCTTATGATTGAGCACTGAACCCATGTTTAGGTGTTCCTTAAAATATTCAATTCTGGGTCTCCAAAACACGATTATCAATTAACGGGAAGGTTCTAAGCCCTTAAAGAGGCTGCAACAGCTATCCATACTCTGAAGAGTAATTACATCTCGGAAGCTGGCATGGTTGGAAGCATCTTGTAACAGGACGCACTCTCCTTCGGCCGACTCCTGATGGCCCTGGTTGCTCGGAGAGGAAGTGATGGTAATACTGAATGAGAGTCAGATCCAAGATGTCCGTTTCCAGCACCTTCCCTTCAGTCCGAGTCTCTCCCAGTGTACTAGGTATTGCTGAACACTTCACACAGTATGAAAGTCCAAAAGTCTTCACTGCAAAGACCTATTCCATCTTGATAAACCTGGGTGGTGGCAGGGCTGATGGCGATGGGGCTAAGGGACTGGTACTGACAGGTTTTAATTTAGAGATGTGAAAGGTGGGATTGATCTTTCGGATTTTGGGGATCTGTCAGGTGTAAGCCACCAGGTTTACCTTCCTCAGGATCTTAAATGGACCAATGAACTTGAGCACCAACTTCCTAGATTCCACTCACAGAGGCAAATCACAAGTGGACATCCAGACCTGTTTCCCAGGCTGTAACACAGGTCCCTGACTTCTCCTTCAGTTTGCCTTGGTCTCCGCTCTCCAGGTAGAAGCTGGCAAATTTTATCTTGCCCTCACCCATTTCTCCATGCAGAATTGGCCAAGATCTTCTGCCACAGGTACCCCAACCTCAGCTTCTTTTTCCATAAAGAGGCAATGGATAACCAAACTTGCACTTGATCAGTGACATCCCATTTGCTGAGTGCTGCAAGGTGTTATGGGAGATCTCTGCCCACATCAAATGGTCACACCACTCATCAGGTGTGTCTGAGGCCAAGCATCTCAGGGTACGTTCCATCTGGTCTGCTCCATGTGGGTGTTGGACTGCAGGTGAAACCCAGAGGGAAGGCTTGTTGTTATCCCTATCAGTTTACAGAAAGCCTTCCAGAAATGGGATGAAAATTGTGGACCACAACCTGAGACAATGCCAAATGGGAAACTGTGGACCCCAAACAGCAGGTCTGGGACAATCTCAGCTGTCTCCGTCACAGAAGGTAGCTTCTCCAAGGCAATGA
This sequence comes from Mobula birostris, assembly GCF_030028105.1. Lineage (NCBI taxonomy): Eukaryota > Metazoa > Chordata > Chondrichthyes > Myliobatiformes > Myliobatidae > Mobula > Mobula birostris. The sequence continues at coordinate 106,932,727 of NC_092371.1, read as the reverse complement.
ACTTGCAGGCTTTCGATAATTGATTGACAACAACCATGATGGCTGACTTCAACTTTGGATGGCAGGAGAAGCGTGACAAAGTCCATGGAGATGTGTTCCCAAGATCTTTTTGGAATGGGTAGGGGGTGGAAGAGCACTTGAGGTCAGGTACAGGGTTCACCTCGCACACCTCACGTGCCTGCACGTACTGCCAAACTTCTCTTGTCACTCTGGGCCACCAGTACCTCTCCTTGACTAACTCCAAGGTCTTGGCAATCCCTGGGTGTGTGGTCATTCTTGATTAATGTCCCCATTGCAGTACCTGGGACTGGAGAGAACTTGGAACAAACAGCCGACCAGGAGGACACATCCTTGGGCCTTGTGAACAACAGCATAGAATCCTCAATGAATTGATGCTTGGGGCAAAATAGTGTAGGCTGCTCCCCCATTCTGTTTCGTCAAACTGACAGGACAAGGCATCAGGCTTCTGATTCCTAGACCCCGGTCGATAGGTCAGGATGAAATTAAACCAGTTAAAAAAAAACAAACAAAGACCCGTGGCCTGCCTGGAATTCAGCTTCTTGGCCTCCAGAATAGAGACCAGGTTCTTGTGGCCAATCCAAATGATAGCAAGGTTCTTGGCTGCATTCTGCTAGTGACACCATTCCTCCAAAGACAACTTAACCACAAGAATCTATTGATTCCCGATGTCATATTTCCTCTCTGCCGGGGATAACCTGAGTGCAGTTCACTGTTTGAAGGTGATTGTTGAGACAAGAGGGAACCTACACCAATATCTGAGGTGTCCACCTCCACAATGTAGGGAAGGTCTAGGTTAGGAGAAACGAAGATGGGAGCTGCAGTAAACCACTATTTAAGTTCTTCAAATGCAGCCTCCAATTCAGTTGCCAGTTGTCCAGACAAAAGGGCCCATGGAATTCTTAGTTTGGGGGGGAAGTTCCTGATGAACTTCCGGTGGAAGTTAGCAAACCTCAGGAATCACTGCACCTGTTCACTATTGGATGGTGGTGGCCAGTCTCTGACTGCCTGGGTCTTGGTAAAGTGCATCTCAAGATTACCATTGAGATGAAACCCAGAAATGAAATGGTCATTACCTGAAACTCTGACTTCTCCAACTTGACAAAGTCCGTGATCCAGTAGCTTCTTTAAAATGCCTCTGACATGAGCGACATGCTCCTCCATGGAGGACTTGGAGAAGATTAGGATATCATCCAAGTCGATGAAGGGATTCTTTTGGAGAGTATTCTGGAGCACAAAGTTTATAAAGGCTTGGAAAAAGGCTGGTGTGTTCACAAGGTTGAAGGGTATAACCTGGTACTTGTAGTGACCCGCTGGTGTATTGAATGTTGACTTCCATTCATTGCCCTCCCTGATATGGACCAGATGGCAGGCTCTCAGAGGTCTAATTTTGTGAATACGCTCGCCCTTTGGAGCATCTTGAAAGCTGTATCCATAAGAGGAAGGGGTAGCGATTCTTGGTCATTATGCAGTTTAATCCGCTGTAATCAATGCACAGCCAAAGGCTCCTGACTTTCTATTGTATGAAGAAGAAACCTGCACCAGCAGGTGAGGAGGACCACCAAGTGAAGTCCATGGCAAGTGCTTCCTTTATAAGCTCCTTGGTGCTTCTCTTTGCACCCGAGAACACATACAAATGACCTCATGGAACCTTCCGACGACTTTTAACGGCGGTCGGCAGTCGAACTTAAAGTGCATTACTGCCACCAAGTGGACTGGAATGTGGTGCAGGGAGTTGGGAAATAAATATCCCTACTAGTTCTTTATCAAATGAAAACTGAGTTACTCCCAAAAGCCCTATAGATTGTAAATAGTGAAAGACAATATTGTGAATTAAATTAAAGTCACTTCCATAATTTAGTAACGTACTTAAATGAAACCTATCAACTCCCAGAGATAGTAGTGCAGCCTGCATTTGCTTTCTTTCATTCTTGTATGCTTCATATTGTAAAAAAGTGTTCAACTGTTTCATAATGAAGGCAACACCTACACACCCCAGACTGATATTTTCCAACAAGATACAAGAAATAATTAAACACACTATGCCGAATTCCAGGTCAATATAATTCCTTCCTTTCTTGTTTTACCCCTTTTCCCATTAATCCAGCAGTTTTACATATTCTGTAAAGTGTCTCCACTTGTGCCCATTATCCCACAAATTTTGCCATAATCCCCCAATTCTTAGCCTCACCAACACCCTAGATTCTGATTTGCTAAGTGGAAGCTCTACATCCACAGTTGAACTTTTAACAGCTTTTTTGGCCCAACAATCAACCCGCTCGTTCCCCTCAACACCCTCTACATGCAGGGACCCACAAGGCAACATGTAAACCAATACTTAGAATATGAAATAAAATTTGAAGAGCTTCCAGCAGTAAATCTAACCTACTGATAGAATGACTAGAAAAACCAAAAAAGAATGTGAACAAATTACATCTTTGCAAGGGCAAATTTCCTCAACCCACTGTAAGCCCAAAATTATGGCAACCATTTCTGCTGTGTACACTGATAGATGGTCAAGATGCTTCTTTATTGTTACCTGTAATTCAGGCACAGAAACAGCCATAACAACATTCCCTGTTAAATTATCCTTTGATCCATTAGTAGAAATGATTAGTATATAATTTTCTTTCTCATATTGATGAACCTAGATTGTCAGACATATCGGGATGTTAGACTTCATTAAATCATGCAACCTAAAAATCAACTAAAGTCTTTGGAAAGAAACCAAGGTGGGGTTACCGGGAAATATTGCATAATCCAGCAAACGCACTTTCCTAGCGTGATAAGAACCCAGCCACCCAGCACTAAAAACTCTTCATGTGATGTTGCTAACAGTTTTCAAAACACTTAACAGTGATCATTTCTCTGTCCCCTCAAATTAATCCAGTATGTTCACAACAAATTCAACCTCCACAACTGTACGGGTAATTGTCCCATTTCAACCTGTAAAGCCAAAACAGGAGACGATCTTACTGCACCATAACAGTCTTAAAGCAGTGCTTGTATCACGTCCAAGCATTTTAAATTTGAAGGTGAAGCTGATCCATAAGCCACACGGTCTTAATCAAGCAGAGATCTAATTAAACAAATAAATAAACAGAGATTTTCATATAGCACCCCAAGAAGACCCACATAGACACCCAAGGGTATCTAATGTCCTTTTGGATTTATCAATTAGTTTACTGATCTGGTGCTTTCATGCCAGTTTATTATCCAGGCACAAGCTGATAAATCTTACCACTGGCACTTCAAGAGTTTGTCCATACAATTTCAGATCAAGTGCAGGTCTATTGATTCTCTTTGTAAAACACGCAACTTGTATTTTAGCTACTGAAATCTTAAACACACATATAGTTGCCTACTGTTTGACCTTAATTGCAGTCAACTTAAAAATTTTACCTCTGATCCATAAAGCTCCATCACCTACAAAAAGTGATTACCCACCCCAGTACCCATTTCAGAGGGCTACAAATACTGCCATGTGAGGTCCTATTCTCTATTCATAGAAGCCCGAATACACCTTTCCTACCCTTACCTGCACTGACTGTCCAAATTTTAAAAAACTGCAATTGTATAGCCTTCCTCTCGCTCATTTCCATAATTTAATCAAAAGACCATCACTCCATAAACGTATCATATACTTTTCAATATTAAATAATACTGCTACTACAACTTCTTTATTTACATGTGCTTTCCGAATATCATCTTCCGAACACAAAACTGAATCCAATGCCATACTACCCTCCCGAAATCTGCTTTGATAAAATGCTGTATCACCTCCTTTCCAAAATATAATTCAACTGCTCTATTACCATACGTTCCACAAGTCTACACAAATGGCATGTTAATGATATTGGTCTATAACTAGAAGGATCCAGCAGGGGTTTCCCTGGGTTTAGAATAGGCATCACTACTGCCATTTTCCATGAGGAGGGAAGATGGCCTAAACTGCAAATACGATTCAAAAATTTTGTTTTCCCAATGGAGCTGTCAGCCACATGTTTAAACACACAATAGCATATACTTATATCATCCTTTCCTGAAACTGTCTGGCTGTATCATTAATCGTTTTATTAAATTCACACAAAGAAAACTCTACATGACCAGCATTGCTACTGCCAGCTTCCAACACATAAGGGTATTCACTTACAGCTTTATCCCTACATTGTTTAGCCTCTTCACGTAAATGATTATGAATTGCAGCAAATGACCAAGCCAGTAACTCAACCTTCTCTCTTTCAGTAAAAATCATATTACCTTCTTTAATTAATACTTGAATGTTATTATTAGCTCTATGAATCCACCACCCACTGCCTGTTTTCTTAATGATTGTCACAAACAGCTCCAAGTTTGATATCCCTTCCAATACTATCACAATATGACCTCCAGTAAACCTTATTCACAACCTTCACCACTTTTCGCACCACGGCCTGTGCCCTTTTATATTTAGGTAGTATCACTCTCCAAGTGACCTTATTAACTTTCCTAAATGCCTTATTTCTCTCTCTAATTGCCTCTGCACACTCCTCGGTCCACCATGGTACAGCCTTTCTCCTATTAGAGGCCCTTTTTAATAGGGATCACTTCCACTGCAGTTTGGTGAATAATGTGACATAATCTTTCATTGCAAAAATCCAAACTATCCTCAACATGCAGCCCCGACAGATGTTCATCACATAAAATCTTAAACTTCTCCCAATTTGCTTTATCACAATTCCACCTCCTGAAAGTGGACTCCTGTCCCGTATACCAGCGGTTCCCAACCACCGGGCCGCAAAGCATGTGCTACAGGGCCATAAGGAAACAATATGAGTCAGCTGCACCTTTGCTCATTCCCTGTCACGCACTGTTGAACTTGAACATAGGATTGCCAAGTGTCCCGTATTTGCCAGGACATCCGTATATTGGGCTAAATTGGTTTGCCCCATACGGGACCGCCCTTGTCCCGTATTTCCCCCGCTAAGGTACAGCATTCCTATGAAACGTTTCGTGCTGAAATGGCGTAAAGCAAAGAAGCAATTACCATTAATTTATATGGGAAAAATTTTGGAGTGTTCCCAGACCCAAAAAATAACCTACCAAATCATACCAAATAACACATAAAACCAAAAATAACACTAACATATAGTAAAAGCAGGAATGATATGATAAACACACAGCCTATATAAAGTAGAAATAATGTATGTATAGTCGGGAAGATTAAGCCAAAACTGATTTGTGGGAAAAAATCGGCACGTAAACGCATGCACACAGGTGCCCATGCAAGGCTTCATGGCCATGGTAGTCTCTTCTGGGGTAAACGCAAGTGTCCCGGGATTTGACTGCTACTTTTGTCCCTTATTTGGGAGTGAGAAAGTTGGCAATCCTAACAGTAAAAGACATACAGAGGTGAGTTTAACCCTACTTGACACCACCGCCCCCCCCCCACCCCGCCTCCACCAGTCGGCCGGTCCGCAAGAATGTTGTCAATATTAAACTGGTCCGTGGTGCAAAAACGGTTGGGGAGCCCTGCCCTACACAACTCCAAAGCCAAGCTTATAAATACAGGAAAATGATCACTCCTCAATGTTTGATCTCCCACGACATCCCTCTCATTCACTCCAGACAGATGTTCAAAACTAAAGTTAAATCCATAGCAGTTTCATAACTATTATTAATACGTGTCCCTCCCATCGTTAAGACACACAAGATGGGAAATACCCAGAAAATCTTCTACAATCATTCCATGAACAACAACAGTGAACTATGTGCATTAAAATCCCAATACCATACAAACCCTAGTGAGCTTGAACTACACATACTTTCCAACAAACCAACTGAAAGCTTTCCACAAGGGCTGTAAAAATTTACCACTTCAATACCCCTACCCATTGAATCAAATATTGCTACTACCAGTGCCTCATACATGTCATTCACATCCACATCTCTATATCCTATTCCTTTCCTTATAAAACTTGCAACACCACCCTCTGTTCTATCACACCTAATTACAATATAATCTTGCAAAGAAAATCTTAAATGTGGTGACAACCAGGTTTCTTGAATACATATAAAATCAGATGGATTTGATAAATCAGAAACAAACTTAGACGATAGCCATTCGGCCCATTGAGTCTGCTCCGCCATTTTATCATGAGCTGATCCATTCTCCTATTTAGTCCCACTCCCCCGCCTTCTCACCATAACCTTTGATGCCCTGGCTACTCAGATACCTATCAACCTCTGCCTTAAATACACCCAATGACTTGGCCTCCACTGCTGCTTGTGGCAACAAATTCCATAGATTCACCACCCTCTAACTCAAAAAATTTCTTCGCATTTCTGTTCTGAATGGGCGCCCTTCAATCCTTAAATCATGCCCTCTAATACTAGACTCCCCCATCATGGGAAACAACTTTGCCACATCCACTCTGTCCGTGCCTTTCAACATTCAAAATGTTTCTATGAGGTCTCCCCTCATTCTTCTAAACTCCAAGGAATACAGTCCAAGAGCGCACAAACATTCCTCATATGTTAACCCTCTCATTCCCGGAATCATTCTAGTGAATCTTCTCTGTACCCTCTCCAATGTCAGCACATCCTTTCTTAAATAAGGAGACCAAAACTGCCCACAGTACTCCAAGTGAGGTCTCACCAGCGCTTTATAGAGCCTCAACATCACATCCCTGCTCCTATACTCTATTCCTCTAGAAATGAATGCCAACATTGCATTCGCCTTCTTCACTACTGACTCAACCTGGAGGTTAACTTTAAGGGTATCCTGTACGAGGACTCCCAAGTCTTGTTGCATCTCAGAACTTTGAATTCTTTCCCCATTTAAATAATAGTTTGCCCATTTATTTTTTCTGCCAAAGTGCATAACCATACACTTTCCAACATTGTACTTCATTTGCCACTTCTCTGCCCATTCTTCCAATCTATCCAAGTCTCTCTGCAGACTCTCCATTTCCTCAGCATTATCGGCCCCTCCACCTATCTTTGTATCGTCAGCAAACTTAGCCACAAAGCCATCTATTCCATAATCCAAATCGTTGATGTACAATGTAAAAAGAAGTGGCCCCAACACTGATCCCTGTGGAACACCACTGGTAACCAGCAGCCAACCAGAATAGGATCCCTTTATTCCCACTCTCTGTTTCCTGCCAATCAGCCAACGCTCTATCCACGTATGTAACTTTCCTGTAATTCCATGGGCTTTTATCTTGTTAAGTAGCCTCATGTGTGGCACCTTGTCAAAGGCCTTCTGAAAATCCAAATATACAACATCCACTGCATCTCCCTTGTCTAGCCTACTGCTAATTTCCTCAAAAAATTGTAATAGGTTTGTCAGGCAGGATTTTCCTTTAAGGAATCCATGCTGAGTTCTGCCTATCTTGTCACATGCCTCCAGGTACCCTGTAACCTCATCCTTGACAATCGACTCCAACAACTTCCCAACCACTGATGTCAAGCTAACAGGTCTATAATTTCCTTTTTGCTTCCTTGCCCCCTTCTTAAATAGTAGAGTGACATTTGCAATCTTCCAGTCTTCCGGAACCATGCCAGAATCTATCGACTTTTGAAAGATCATCGCTAATGCCTCCGCAATCTCCACAGCTACTTCCTTCAGAACACGAGGGTGCATTCCATCTGGTCCAGGAGATTTATCTTCCTTAAGACTAATCAACTTCTTCTTAAAGTCTTGACCATTAGAAAATAGGCTTCTTGCATTCCTTCGCAATATTCTTATGTTCATTATGTATCTTCACAAGGAGACTGAAATAGATACTCTACCCATTAGAGCTTCCTTTACAGCTTCCCACATAACACCTGTCACACCCAGATACTCTTCAGCAGCTTTCACCATAATTTTAATTTTCTCAGTACGACTTGGTGTTTGAGCAGTACAATTCACCACATCCGTTACGAACATTTCAAACTTCAATTTATCAACTTGTAAAGTATCTTTAGTAAGAGAACTATGATGCAGTCATATAACCTCCAACTTCACTTTCTGTTCTCTGACTGGTAATACTTTATCAATATTTGGTTTAACTCTTTGCAAGGCCTCTGCACAAGACACACCTAAGTGTACCTAAGCCTACTGCAGCTGCCTTCTTAAGCACTTCATACCCACTATAAGCTGCACCATGTTCTCTTCCACAGTAACAACAATGAAACTTTATGCCTTCACAATCTTCATACTCATGTTCCCCACCACATGTACTACATCTTAGTTTCCCACGACATACTGCTGCCACATGCCCAAACCTCTGATATTTGTAATATCCAAGTGGAGGTGGAATATAAGTAACATACCCCAAATTTTATCAGGGAGCTTCACCTCAAAAATATATCAATACAGATAAACCATTCATCCTTTCCCCATTTCTGACTGCTTGCAATTTCTTTGCCCCCTTAACCCTGCCTCCCAATAAATGAGATTTAACCTCTTGTATCGAAATATTCACCAGAACACCTGCTATGACATCCCCAATACCTCTGTTTTCATTGGGAAACATAGATACTACCCTTTTGCCAAGTAAAGTCTTCAAAAGTATTGCCTTCTCACACTGTTTCTTATCCTTCCTAACGATTAACACGTTTCATCGCCGTCGGTAGATCACATCTGGAATTTTCAGTTGGCGGACGATTTCCCTCCACACTGCTCTGTCCCGACACTTGTCCATAACACCCCTAGTCTTGTCCAGCTTGGTCCAATACTTGATGTTATCCAGCCATGTTGTTCTTTGCCTTCCTCTCCATTCTTTCCCTCCACGTTAACACATTACCTCCTCTTAAAGTACAAGCACAATCTATATTTCCTATGGCCAATTTTAACTCTGTAGATTACTTAACGGGATTGAAAGAAGGCAGTTCTGTGTCAAGCTTAAACAATACCTTGAAGTATTCTTTTCTTCTCTCCCCCTCCAATATCCTGCCCCTCCTCTCCATCACTTAAAATCATTCCAACAGTATACCTCTTTTCCTGTTTTCCAGATCTAGAGTTAACTTTATTCCAACCACCTCCTGCCAACCTGCACTCACCCGAGCCCTCCATTTATGGTTTGTTTTCCATACTCCCCACCCCCACCTGAACCTACTCTATTTTCCATCATCCTTACACCATTCACATTCAGCGCCGCCAACCACCACTCCTCCGAGCTAAAAAATCTGCGGGATTTCTCAAAAGAGCCCAACCAGCCAATACCTGCACTAAACTTATGTTCAGGTGTTCCTTAAGTACTCAATTCTGAGCGCCCAAAACATGATTATCAATTAATGGGAATTTCCTAAGCCCTTATAAAGGCTGCGCCAGCTATCGATACCCTGGAGAGTCAGAGTATTTAATTCTTGGAAGCTGGCACGGTTGGGAGCATCCCACAGCAATTGCGATATTAGAGCCATGATAGAAATATGGTGAGGCAGCGACAGAACTAGAAACTCACTGTTCCAGGGTACAGATAAAACAGGTGTGATGTAGGTAGAGATGAGAGAAGAGGGGCAGTTGTGTTTTGGATCAGGGTGTAGTCAGTATTTAAATAGGATATTCCTGTAGGATGGTCCTGTGAGTCTATGGGTAGAAATTAGAAATATAAAGGATGTGAGCATGATCATTTTGATGGGATTGCGTTATAAACACCCAGTAATCATTAGGAATTAGAGGAACAAATATGTTTGGTATGAGAGAACTGATGGAACAATAGGGTTGCAATAGTAGGTGATTTCAGTGTTCCTCATGTTGACTGGGACTGCCGTAGTATTTTGACAGGACAGAATTTGCTAAATGTTGCCAGAAAGTTTTCAGAAACAGTTTGCAGATGAGTGGTCTAGAGTGGATCTCCTATTGGGAAATGAAAGTAGGCGAGTGACAGAAGTGACAGTGAGGGATCACATTGGGTTCAGTGACCATAAATGTATTAGTTTTAAAATAATTATGGAGAAATATAAAACTGATCCACAAATTAAAGTGCATAATCTGAGAGGACATGCAATTAAAGTGAAGGGAATAAGTTTCAGGGAGATGGGCAATGGAAGATTTTTTTTACACAGAAGATGGCAGGTACCTGTAACAAGCTTCCATAGTTGTTGAAACAGAAATGAAAGTGGAGTTTCAGCGAATGCTAAATACATATATGTGCATTTGGAGGGATATGGATCATGTACAGACAAAAAAGTTTGAGTTCAATTTGGCATCATGTTTGTCACAGACATCGTGCGCTGAAGGACCCGTGTTCCTCTGCTGTACTGTTCCATAGACAGCAAATGTCGATGGCTTTTTGATTGACACCTGCTTGCAGGAAAAGGGACATCCGACAAATGAGATGGCACTGCTGAAGTGAGGGGCAGGATGGTAGGATTAGGGAACCTTGGTTGTTGAGAATCTGATCAGGAAAGGGCATGAAATGGATTATGAATCCCATGAAGAGTATAACAGATAGAGGAGTACATGTTGGGGAAATCAGGAGGACAAAATGACATTGGATAGTTCTGATAGATGAAGGGAAAGGTGAAGCCGAAGAGAGTCAGCAAGTAAAGTAAGAGCAAAAGAGTGCAGGGTAGTGTAGCAGTTAATGCAATCACTTTACATGTGTGATGATCGATCGGGCTTCCATTCCCAATGTTGTCTCTGAGGAGTTTTGTATGTTCTCCACATGACCATGTGGATTAACTGCAATCACCTGTTTGTTGCTAGATTGTGCCAATTAACTTTCCTGCGCCTTTCCTGCATTCGTATCTGAACTCTGTCCGCCTGAATATCGACTCTGCCTGTTTTCCTGATTCTGGTTTTTGGATTTCCCTGGACGTTTTGATCTCTGCCTGAACTTTGATGCCGACATTGTTTGCACCTCGGAATTTGTTACTCAATTAATATCACTGTGTGCACTGTACTGGGTCTGCAATTGGATCCCTGCACCAGCGCCCTGACAGATCATACATCAAGGTGCTCTTTATCGAATACAGTTAAGCATTTAATGCCATCATCCCCTCAAAACTAATCAGTAATCTCCAAAACCTGGGCCTCAATACCCCCTTGTGCAACTGGACCCTGGATTTCCTCACGTGCAGAACCCAGTCAGTTCAGATTTTTAAAAACATCTCCACGATCTCCATCAGCATAGGAGCACCAGAGGGATGAGTGCTCAGTCCCTGGTCTTCTTGCTTTACACCTATGACTGTATGGCCAAGTTCAGCTCCAACACCATCTATAAGTTTGCTGATGACACCACTGTTGAGGGTGATAAATCAGCATACATTCATTGAGATTGAACGTGTAATAACAACCTCGCACCCAATGTCAATAAGACCTAGAAACTGGTTGTAGACTTCAGGAGAGAGAAATTGGAGGTCCATGAGTTAATACTCATTGGAAGATCAGAGCTAGAGAGGGTCAGTAACTTTAAATTCCTGGGTGTCACTATCTCAGAGGACCTGTCCTGGACCCATCCGATAAATGTATTTGCAGAGAAAGCACAACAGCACCTCACCTTCCTGATGAGTCTGCAGAGATTTAGCATGTCATCAAAAACCTTGGCAAAATTCTATAGATGTGTGGTGGAAGGTGTACTGACTGGCTGATTACAGCCTGGTATGGGAACACCAATGCCTTTGAGCATAAAATCCTACAAAAGGCAGCGGATTCAGCCAGTATATCACGGGCAAAATCCTCCCAACCATTCAGCACATCTACATGAAATGTTGCCATAGAAAAGCAGTGTTCATCATCAAAAGATCCTCACCACCCAGGCCATGCAGCTTTCTCGCTGCTGCCATCAGGCAGGAGGTACAAGTGCCCCAGGACTCATACAACCAGGTTCAAGAACAGTTACCCCCCTTCAACCATTAGGCTTTTGAACAAAAGGGGATAACTACACTCATTCGATTTCAGGTGTTCCCACAACCAATGGTCACACTTTAAGGACTCTTTATCTTGTTAGTTCATGCTTGTTATTTATTGCTATTTATTTATATTTGCACAGTTTGTTGTTCATTGATCCTGTTTACAGTGACTGTTCTACAGATTTCCTAAGTATCCCTGCAGGAAAAAAGAATCTCAACATTGTATGTGGTGATGTATTCTGATAATAAATTTTACTCTAAACTTTAATAAAGGCATTTTGAATTTTCTTCCCACTTCCGAAGATGCATGAGTTAGGGTTCGAAGTTGTGAGCATGCTATGTTAGTGCTGGAAGTGGTGCAACATTTGTGGGCTACCCCAGCATATCTCTGATGCAAGTAACACATTTAACTGTATGGTTTAGTGTTTTGATGTATACCTGACAAATAATGAGAGCTAATCTTTAGTAAGTGAGAGACATGTCCCTTAAAGATCAGTGCGGTCATCTGCAAGTGGAGACTCAGGGGATGGAAGAGCTTTTAAATGAATACTACTTGTTTGTATTTACTCTGGTGAATATGATGAAAGCTAATGATTTAAGGAAATGAATCATCATGCCTTTGCACGTATTGACATTAGAAAAGAGGGAGTACTGGCCGTACCTTCCAAATATCCGGATCTGCCTCCCGGTTTTTTTTTGCACTACCTTACTTCCCCTTTTTCTATTTTCTATATATGATTTACAATTTAAATTTTTAATATTTACTAATTTTAACTATTTTTAGTATCTTTATCATTTAATATTTGTAATCCAGGGAGTGTGAAGCGCAGAACCAAATATTGCTGTGATGATTGTACGCTCTAGTACCAATTGTTTGGCGACAGTAAAGTATAAAGTATAAAAGCACTGGAAACTCTAAGACACATTAAGGAGAATAAATCAGCAATGTCTGATCAAGTTTATCCTTGGATGCTATGGAGAAGCAAGGAAAGTGTTTGTATGTGTCCTAAAAGAGGTATTCATATAATCTTATGGCCAGATGAGCCAGCTAGTGGCGTAGTGGCATTAGTGCTGGACTTCAGGGTGAGAGGTCCTGAGTTCAAATCCAGCCAGCTCCCCTGCACGCTTTCCATCCTTGCTGGGTTGAGCGTTGAGCAAGCAACTTGACCTCATTTTAAAAAAACGCTCAAGACACGCTGTATGATGCGCAATCACCAAAAAAAATCGGTGCAAAAACCTTGTCATGACGGCGTCCTGATGACTTCACCAGGAGTTAAGGGAGTTCTCTCTCTCTCTATGGCCAGATGAATAGAGGGTGGATGACGGTGTGACTTAAGGCTATAAGACCATAGAACATGGAGCAGAATTCGTCCACTCAGCTCATTGAGTCTGCTCTGCCATTTCATTATAGCTGATTCATTGCTCTCTCAACTCCATTCTCCCCAAAACCTTTCATGGCCTCACTTATAAAGTATCTATCAACTTGCACTTTAAATATACCCAATGACCTGGCAACCAATCCCACAGATTCATTACTCTCTGAACAAATTCCTCCCCCTCCCTCCCCTTTCTAAAGGGATGTCCCTTTATTCTGGAGCTGTGCGCTCTGGTCTTAGGCTCTCCCACTGAAGGAAACATACTCTCCACATCAAATTTTTTCTGGGCATTTCACCATTCAATAGCTTTCAAGGTCATCCTACTGAATTCAAGTAAGTACAGGTGCACAGCCACCAAACATTTTTCATGATAAACCTTTCAATCCTCGAACCATTCTCGTAAGTACCCTTGGTGATTCCACACTTGGAATACTGCACACAGTTCTATTCTCCCAGCTACAGAAAAGACGAGAGAGGACGACCAGGACTGGAGAGCTTGAGTGATAACGGAAAGCCGGATACGCTGCGACTGCGTTAAACGAGTGCGCTCCGACCAAGGGGAGAAAACGGCGCAGGCGTAAATGAAGAAAGTTCCCGAATTTGCGCATGCGCTCAGCGGACAAACGGCTCGCCGGAACGACAGCAGGTAGAAGAAGGGCTGCGGGTTGGGGATCTATCAGTACTGGTGTCGGCACCGCGGCTAAAGGAAAACTTTAGTGAGTTCCCGAAATATGGTGGCCTCACAAGTTCGGGACGGTCTGGGTCCTTTCCCTCTCTGTTAGCCCCACCTCCCTATTCGGGCTCCACTGAGATTTCTGCTGATCTGCAATAGGGTCGGCGCCATTACTGCTGCGCATGCGTATTACTAGAAGCGGGACGGATAGATGGGTATCTTATTCGTGGGGATTTCTGGGTAAAGAGGCTGTCATGGGTGACATTTTACCACTTTCTGCACCAGTCCGTAGGGTGTGTTTGGAGGCGCAGGCGGAGGGAATATGAGTGGATGGGTCTCCCAAACACTGCCGAGCTCCAGCGACCGAATTCCATGGATTAGAGACTCGCAACAAAAATATCGTTCTGATTTAATCTCCAATGAAGAATCTTGCCTTCCAGTCACTGAAAATATCATTTAGTGCTGTATGGAGAAATAGAACAAAATCCTTCCATCAGCTTTAGAACAAAGAAGTGCACTGCACAGGAACAGGCCACTCTGCCCACATTATCATGCCGAACCAGCTAGAAAGCAGATCAGAGTCACCCAATGCCTCTGTTTCTACCATCATTCTAGGCAGTGCATTCCAGGCATCCATGTCTCTGAGCGAAAAAAACTTAACCTCCCACCACCCCCCCTTAACATATCCCTTCTCACCATCAATGCATGCCCTCTGGTATTTGACAATTCAACCCTGGGAAACACATACCCTCTGTCCAGTCTATCTATGCCTCTCATAATCTTATAAACATGTATCAAATCTCCCCTCAGCCTCCAACGCTCCAGAGAAACCAACCCAAGTTTATGCAGCCTCTTGTGATAGCACGTGTGTTCTCAATCAGGCAGCGTCCTGGTGAACTACTTCTGCACCCTCTCCAAAGCCTCAACATCCTTCCTAAAGTTGGGTGATCAGAACTGTACTTCAGATGTGGCCAAACCAAAGTTTTATAAAGTTGCAACATAACGTTCTGACTCTAGAACTCAATGCCTCAGCTAATAAAAACAAGCATTCCATAAGCCTTCTTAACCACCTTGTCAACCTGTGAAGCCACTTTCAAGGAGCTATTTACTTCGAACTCAAGATCTCTGTGCTCGGGAAGACTATCAAGGGTCTTGTCCCTAACAGTGCACTGTATCCTTATACTTGCCTATCGAGGTGAAACGCCATCTGCCATTTCTCAGCCCATATCTGCAACTGATTTACATTGTACGGTGTTGTTTGCCAGTCTTCTACACTATCCACAACTCCATTAATCTTGGTGTCATCTGCAAATTTACTAACCCACTCATCTCTCGTTTCATCCGGGTCATTCATAAACATTACGAACAGCAGAAATCCCAGCACAGATCCCTGTGGAACACCACTAATTACAGACCTCCAACTCAAATAAATCACTTCCACCATTACCCTCTTGTCTTCTATGTGCAAACCTGTTCTGAATCTAAACAGCCAACTTGCTACATATCCCATGCACTTTAATCTTCTGGATTAGCCTCCGATGAGGGACTTTGTCAAACGCCTTACTAAAATCCATGTAGACAACATCCACTGCCCTACTACCCTCATTAATCCACTGTCCTTCTACAATCATTAATCGCTCTCGTCACCTTGTCAAAAAATGCAATCAAACTGGTAATCCTTGGTTTGCTGTGCTCAAAGCCATTCTGGTTCTCCCTAATTAGGCCATGTATTTCCAAATGCTTATATATCTTATCCTTAAGAATCTTCTGCAGCAATTTCCCTACAACTGACATGAGACTCACTGGTCTATAGTTCCCAGGATTTTCCCTTGTTCCCTTCTTAAGTACAGGTACAACATTATCCACTCTCCAGTCTCCAGGACCTCACCTGTTGTTAGAGAGAACACAAAAATACTGGTCAAGGGCCACCATTAGTAAACTGGGGTAAATCCCATCAGGCCCTGGGGATTAATTCACCTTAATACCCCTTAGGAGGCCCAAATCTTCCTCTTCCTTGACCTCTAAGACTCCGAACACAGGTTGAAGATGGGCAGAAATAGCCCATTCTGATACAGACAGAAAAGCAATCAGAGAATTTGATGGTCAGTCCAGATGAGTGATCTGTGCCCAGTTAGAGGAGGAAGAGGTGTTCCTTCAACGTGGGTTTAATTTCGCTGTTACAGTGTGATGTCAGAGCTCACCATAAAGACTCAGATTATCACATCTAAAATGCTGTCCCTCACACATTGATGTCTTTTATAAATCTTACAGGGTTAGAAATGGCGAAGAATTTGTGAACGGGAATCGCAAACTCGAGCACCTCAGGTTTGCTGTATCTGTGCACATTTTAAGGAGTGACCAGATATTTCCTCTGTAACACCAATATATTTATTGTTGATCCTTGGAGATGAAGAATTATCTCATTCCAGCTGGGAATTTGCTTTGTGACTGAGGAGAAGTTTTCTGTTGTGACTCAGTGAAATCCACCAGAACTGATGTGCTGAGAACACTAGGTCTTCAACTGCATTGATTGTACAAGGGAGTCACTACTCAGGCATCTGACTTAATGAATTGCTAGAGAATTGACAGTAGGGAGATATCATTCTCGTTCTGTCATGTGGAAGGGATTCACTCAGTTATCTGACCAACTGGCTCACTGTTCAGTTCACCTTGGGGAAAGGTTGTTCACCTTGGAATGTGGGAAGGAATCCATTCAGTCATCTGACCTATTGACACACTAATCAGTTCACACTGGGAAAATGCCGTTTACTTGCTCAGACTGTGGGAAGGGATTTCCACGGTCATCTCAACTGAAGCTACATCAACGAGTTCACACTAATAAGAAACCATTCACCTGCTCAGACTGTGGGAAAGGATTCAAATCATCTTATCAGCTGAAGGTACATGAGCGAGTTCACACTGGGGAGAGGCCGTTTACCTGCTCAGACTGTGGAAAGGGATTCACTTTCTCATCCAACTTATATAGACATCAGCGAGTTCACACTGGGGAGAAACCATTCACTTGCTCAGACTGTGGGAAGCGTTTCACTCGCCCATCTCACCTGCAGACACATCAGTTAGTTCACACTGGGGAGAAACCATTCACCTGCTCAGACTGTGGGAAGGGATTCACTCAGTCATCTGATCTTCTCAGACACCAGTCAGTTCACACTGGGGAGTGGTTGTTCACCTGCTCAAATTGTGGGAAGGGATTCAGTCGGTTATCTGCACTGAAAATACATCAGCGAGTTCACACTAGGGAGAAGCCATTCACCTGCTCAGACTGTGGGAAGCGATTCACTTGGTCATCTCATCTGTCCAGACACCAGCGAGTTCACTCTGGAGAGAGGCCATTCACGTGTTCCGTGTGTGGGAAAGGGTTTGCTCGGTCATCCCACCTACAGAGACACCAGTCAATTCACAGTGTGAAGAAACCTTTCACCTGCTCAGACTGTGGAAAGGGATTTTATCAGTCATCAGACCTACTGACGCACCAGTCAGTTCACACGGGGGAGTGGTTGTTCACCTGCTCAGATTGTGGGAAAGGATGCATCTCGTCATCTCAACTGAAAGTACATCAGCGAGTTCACACTGGGGAGAAGCCGTTCACCTGCTCAGACTGTGGGAAACGATTCACTCAGTTATCCAACCTACAGATACACCAGCGAGCTCACACTGGAGAGAAACCATTCATCTGCTCAGAATGTGGTAAGCGATTCGCTCAAACATCCCACCTGCAGGTACACTTGCGAGTTCACACTGGCGAGAGGCCGTTCTCCTGCTCTGAATGTAGGAAGCGATTCAGTCGGGTATCCGAACTTAAGAGACACTACCGAGTTCACAGTGAGGACATGTTTTAAATATGCCTCATGCTGGATATTTAACCATCAAAGTTGCTGAATCCAGAGGCAAATTCAAAAGACATTGTTGGTGTTGAACTCAGTAATTATTGCTGCTGCCTATCACCCACAGTTCGACACACTAGCTACTGGACGTGAGAGGAGTTTCTTCTGCTGATGTTCACCTTCAATGGGACTGCAAATTTAATATTCTGGATCTGTGATTAATAAATCAGTTCAATTTTAAACTTTGCCTTGGGTGGTTGCTGAATTTACAACTCACCCCATGTGCAGTAGGGAGTCAACTCAGTCCAGCTAGACCAGGGTCCCCAACCTCTGGGCCACGGACCGATACCGGGTCACGAAGCATGCAGGGGGGCAACGGTAGCTGGAACGCACCCAACGTATCTTTAAGAAAAAAGCCAAAGTAAACAAGCTAATTAATTAATTATGTACGATTGCGTAGAGCAAATGAAATTGGCAATAGCCTCTGATCTGGGCTGACATTTACGTGCCAGGTGGCACCTAATTAATTAGTTTGTTTATTTTGGCTTTTTTCTTGAAGATGTGCTGGGTGCGTTTCGGCTACCGCTGCACCCCTGCATGCTTTGCGGCCCGGTATCGGCCTGTGGCCTGGACGTTGGGGACCACTGAGCTTGACCCTTCCAATGTTTCTGCTCCATGATAATCCTTTTAAATCCATCCTGCCTAGGGTTGGCCAGAAGGGACTACAGTCTACAATTTATTGGATTTGAATGAATCAGGGACAGTGGAAGTAGACAAAAAGAACAACAGTCTACAAATCAGTGGATTCGGATGAATCAGGACAGAAGTAGCAGACAATCCATATGTCTTTGTTTCCCCCCATTTTGTGAACTCTGAACTGATACTTGCTCGGGGATAATCTAATCAGAGCAATTGAATGTGGACATAAGGAGGTTCAAGTGATGACCTGCTGAACCTGAGATCATTCTCAGACAAGTAGCTATTTATTACGTAAAGTGCTAGTCCTACCAAAGAAGCAATCTGTAATAATGTGTCTGGGTCACCTCATTTAAGTAGTTTGGATCAGTCAGAGTTGAAAGGCACAAATGCACAAAGATGGGGTGCAGAAACCATGGAACAACATTGGTTGTAGCCCTGGACTAGAGCCAGTAAGAAGGTGACCAAAGTAGGTCAGGAGACCTTGAGCCAATCGGATGGAAATCCATTAGTTCAACTGATGAGGGAAACTGTAAGAGTCTGGATCTCCAAATGCATAATGGTGATCACTCTCCAGTGTGACGTGTCCATAGTTTCATTTTCTGTGAGTCCACAGTTCCGTTTAATGTCAGCATCACTTTATGATGTCGGTATGAAAAGACATACGGACAGATTGCTGGAGTCTTTCTTTTCGAAGGAAAGAGCAAGAGAGTTAAGACTGTGGACTGCAAGGTATCAGGTTATTCAAACCAGGAGATAAGTGCTTGTTTTGTTCCCTGTGCAAACAAACCCTCTACAAGCTAAGTTTCATGGTCCCTATGAAATTGTGTCTGAAGTTAATGATGTGGACAATATAGTCAAAACACCAGATAGGCAAAAGCCAACGCAGCTCTGTCATGTAAACATGCTTAAGCTGTATCATGAAAAACAGACAGCAGCTGTGACTGTTGTTGTCAATAACAATGAATCTGACCTCTCTGGGAATTTACTAGCTGATCCATCCAAGGCCTGTTTTGAACCAAACATTATTTCAGCCAGATTGACAAATTTGACTATTTTGGAAAGTATTGATGAGAAGCTGGCTCATTCACAACCCTAGCAGCAGCAGCAAATGAGGCAGTTGATCATGAAATTTAGGGATTTGTTCCCTGATGTTCCAAAAAGAACATCAGTAGCCTCACATCATGTAGATGTTGCTGATGCCAAACCTATAAAACAGCAACCGTATCGCATGAATATTGAAAAATGTAGACGTGCTGAACAAGAAATTGAGTATATGTTAGAAAATGATATTGTAAGACATTCTTCTTGGGATTGGAGTTCATCTTGTGTCATGGTACCTAAACCAGATGGTAGTATCAGGTTTTGCACTGATTACAGAAAGGTGAATGCTATAATGAAAACAGATGCTTATCCAATCCCTAGAGTGGATGATTGTGTAGACAAGGTTGGAAAAGCTAAGTTTCTTACAAAGATCAATCTGTTGAAAGGATATTAGTGTGTTCCATTAACGGATAGAGGCAGAAAAATTTCCTTCTGGGTTGTATGAATACAATGTTCTGCCATTTGGGGAATGAAAAATGCTCCTGGAACATTCCAGAGAATTATTAATTCTGTAATTCAAGGGTTGGAACACACAGGCGTCTATATTGTAGATTTGGTCACGGAATGATACTTGGGAAGCCCATATCAGTGCAGTGAAAAAGCTGTTTGAAAGGCTCTTGAAACCCAACCTTATAGTTAACTCAGCTAAGAGTGAATTTGGCCATGCTCCTGTGACCTGTCTTGGTTATGTTGTAGGTCAAGGCAGGTTGGCTCCTGTTCAGGCAATTTCTGAGGTTCCCATTCCAACCGGTAAACGGGCTCTTAGAAGATTTCTGGGAATGGTCAGATATTATCACAAGTTCTGCAAGAACTTTGCTGATATTTCCCTCCCATTGACTAACCTCCTGAAGAAGGATGAAAAGTTTGTTTGGACAGATCCTTGTCAGGTGGCGTTTGATAAATTGAAAGCCATCTTATGTCACCAACCTGTGCTCAGGTCACCTGACTTTGCAATGCCATTTTCCATAGCTGTAGATACCAGTGACAAAGCTGCAGGAGCAGTGTTACTACAAATGGATGATTATGATAATACTGACCATCCTGTAGCTTACTTTTCAAAGAAATTCAATGAACATCAAAGAAATTATTCCACCATAGAGAAGGAATTATTATCACTTATTTTGGCTTTGCAGCATTTTGATGTATATGTTTGCACAGCTCAGAAACCACTTGTGGTTTATACAGATCATAATCCATTGATGTTCTTAAGTAAGCTGAAAAATAAAAATTGAAGGTTGCTGAATTGGAGTTTGATTTTGCAGGATTATGATCTGATAACTCACATCAGAGGCAGGGATAATATAAATGCTGATTGTCTTTCTAGATGTTAAACTTGCAATGTAATTTTAATAATGGAGTGGAATTTGATATTTATATATGCTGCTGAAATATTTTATACTGTATTAGATTGTAGTGTGCCAATGATAACGGTGTATGTATTGTTTCACATATTATAGTCTGTAGTTAAAATTTTGCTCTTACAAACCAAAATTTTCTCTTCTTGTGGGGTAGGTGTGACATGGCCATAGTTTTGTTTATTGGGAGTCCACAGTTCCGTGTTACTGGGAGTCCACAGTTTCGTTTTCTGTAAGCGTCACTTTATGACGTATGATGTCGGTATACAAAGACGTGGACAGACTGCTAGAGTCTTTCATTTCGAAGGAAAGAGCGAGAGAGTTAAGACTGCGGAATGCGAGCTATCCGGGAATGGCTCGCTACTGAAAAGGGTAAAGTCTGATACTTACCCATGCCCAAAGGATTGGGTTAATCAACAGCACACTGTGCATTTTGGAGACGTGACTGTCACTTCCTATGATCCATACGTGGATTTGTTGGAATAGTTTGTGGCAACCACTTTTGTTAACCCTTACATGGTTTTGGGTATTTTATGTTGTAACCACTCGTGCTAAGAGATAGTCCGTGACTGTCACCTTGTGATATCCCTACGTGGATTTCGGAACGACTCGACTGATAAGATCTTCGGCGACTGTTACTTCATTTACCCAGCATGGACCCTTTTGAAGAGTTTGTGATCGCCTCTTCGTTGTGAATTTACAAGTTTCTCCTCTCACCTACCTTGCAGATTACTGGAACTTTCTAAATTGCCATTCTCAGACTGTGCTTGAGTAAGATTTGTTAAGAACTGTTAATAAGCTTGACTGTTTGGGAGCTACAGATGCATAACACTGTTAGGTTCTGTTTAAGATAGTAGTTTGTTTAATTTTCTATATTTTTGAGTAGATGTTAATAAATATAGTGGTTTAACATTAAAACCGGACTCAATTTGTGATCTATTGCTGCTGTTATGTAACACCAGCAACCAGAGACAGCATCACGGATGAGGAGGACCCCACAGATACTTGGAGATGGGGACCGCAAGGAACATCTGCCCAGGGTAGACTCCTTTACTGGGTAATACCTTTTCTCTTCATTGACTCTTCATGGAGGGTCAGGGAATTCTAGTGGATATCCACAGTTAGTTAGTTTGTGAACTCACGTGTTCTTTAGTTGAGACAATAAAGGTTACTTGTTGGTAAATACAGATTCTCTCTGCCTCTCTGATCATGTAATAATGATCATTATTACAAGATCTGTATAACAAAACTGACATCCCTGTTGGCGGCTCGAAGATAAATCTTTCTTTTCGTTCAAGTTGGGCCATGGAGATAGGTAGATAGCAGTTACTAACCCGTATGAAGAATTCAGGAAAATCTGCGAGTTCGAAGGACTTGGATTGTTTTGATGATTGTTTTCATTGGAAGGGATTCCTCTAAGAAATTCGTGTTGAGGAACTGGTCACAATATGAGGGGATGGTTAGTCACCCTGGCTGTGAAGGGAAAACTGCTGGGGATATTCTTTGGAAAATCGCCCAAGGGAAGCTGTTGGGCAGGAAGTTTAAACAATTACTAAAACCAGTCACAGTTGGCTGTTGAATTGAGGATTTGATACAATTTCCACAGAATGCTAAGGCAGAACGGCACAGATTAGAAACAGAAAACGAATGTCTGCATAAAGCAGAATCCAAGTGAGATAGGTTACAACAGGAAATATTAGAAAATCGGCATAAAGCAGAAGCTGACTGAGATAGGTTAAACAGAGAACACAAAAGGAGATAGAAAGCTTGAGAGAAGGGTTACTGATTTACAGGGTCAAAGGATTATGGACTTGATGCATATGAACCAGATTCAGTTGAAGTGTGAGAAATTACTTAAAAGAAAAATGTAAACAAGAGGAAACCCCCGAATTAGCAAAGAGTGATGTGGAACAACTAAGGAAACAGTGCAGTGATTTAAAGATGTCAATGAATGTGATTGAGGAAATCAGCACAGGAAAGGAAGAGTAACACTGGCAATCTTGCCAAGTGTTTAAAGCAGATACAAAAGCTGCAGGACCAACCTGCTGCACAGCGAGGAATAATATGTGCTTTTGGATCTGAAAGGGGAGGAAGGTGAATTTGGAGATATTGATTGGTATGATTTCACAGATGAAGCTACCAGGTAACGGTTTTGATAATTACGAATGTTTTAAATTTGCCAAGGAACTCCCACCAACACTCTTACCAATGGGAGCACTTTACATTCATGAGATTGGGAGGCAGAAGGAACAACAGATTATGGATTTAACCAAGGACCAGAAGAAAGATAAAGAATTCAACCAATTAATAGAAGGAGCAGGGTCTAAAGTATACAAAGACAACAAGGGAGTGTTTGTTAAAGGTGAAGTAGTCCTATATCATCTATGGGGACATCAGGGGTGCAAAAGCACTCTGGAAAAGATATCGGAAGTGTGCTGGTAGCCTAAGATGAAGGATGACATGGGGCAGTATGTCAAGAAATGCTTTTCTGTGCACCATATAATCCTGACAGAAATGTAAAGAAAGGAGCCCTCCAATACACCAGACCAGTAGAAGGGCCTTGGACTAATTTCCAGATAGATTATGTTGGTCCTCAACTGTCCAGCCCAGGAGGGTACAAATATATTTTGGTAATAATAGAGACCTTTGTGAAGTGGGGGATGCTTTCCCAGCTAAGAGAAACACAGCAAAGGCTCTGTAAAAATCTTATTGGAAAGGATATTCACTCGCTGGGGATCAAGGCATATATTTCACAGCCCAAATAATGCAAGATGTCATGGCAGTTTAAGGGATCAAGCAGAGATTTCATGTACCCTGTAGACCACAGTCTAGTGGAATTGTGGAAAGGATGAATCGAACACTAAAAAATATAACTGCAAAAAATGGTGAAGCCACATGGCAGGTAGTTTTGCCTTATGCCCTGATGATAATAAGGAATACAGTGGCATCAACAGGTACACCTGTTATAAGCTCATGACTGGAAGGGATATGAAAGGATTGCAGGAGTTGTTAGGATTAGATTTGTCAGAATGTGAAATTGATGGGATTGTGTTGGAAAAGTGGGTACAACAATAGGCAGAGACAGTGAAAGAGGCCAATTATGTGGCAGCCCACCAAATAGGAAAAAAAGAAGTAAAGCTTACTGTGACTCAAAAGTCAGTCTTATAGTATTAAGCCCAGAGCAAAGAGTGATGATTCAAATACACCAACCCACCTCATTTTTAAATCCAAGGTTTGCAGGGGTCTTTGAAATTTTGGACAAAGTAAGTCCTTCAGTGTACAAAGTACTGACTTCTCCATGTAAAAGTGGGTGGTATCATGTCAACCAGCTGAAATGGGTGGACAAGAAACAGGAATATTATGACCATTGGCACAGAACAATTGATGTAGCCCTGATTTGGGAGACTTCCAAAAAGATGGGGACAGGTCCCAGCAAGGGGTGATTTTCAGTTCCCTCATCCTGAGAACTGGGGGAGTTTTGTCAAAAAAAAAGAGGAAAAGGAAAATATGCTAGTGCTTGTCTCTCCTATCCTGAAATTAAGTTGTGTGAAGAAAAATGGATGCCTTGTGTCTAAACACAATTGGGAGTCCAGATTGGATGGTCTAGAAAAACAAATCGAAAATATAGACACAAAATAACTTAAAATGTAAACTTGAAATAAGAAGAGAAATTGCCATTGTGTGTTCCAGGTTTAATACAACTTGAAGAGAAAAATGTATTTTGTTGCAATGGAATTAACCATGACTGGAGCCATGGCCAGTCTTGCTCCAGAGCTATTACACAAACATATCAACGGTGAGGTCATTGCTTGGAGAACACTCAGTGAACAAAAACAAATCTACTCAATGGATATGGGTAATGTGGACCAACAAAGGAGAAATGGAGGACTCAGATTTGCATTGTACTGGGTTAGATGGCTTGACAAAACCTTAGGTATTCCAGAAGGTACAAAGCTACAATTCCTATGCAATAAAATTCAAGAGGTGGCATTATTCAGTTTCCTAGAGGGGATCATCATAAGTCCGTCTTTAGGTCCGATTACTGAGCAGCCTTCAGGTGATGATGGCCATGGTAAGATTACAGTTCCATGGGATCACACTCAAGTGAATTTTGAGTGGCATAGTGATCTATACAAGAGGTATGTTGACTGGGCTAGCCACTCCAAGTGTTTCTCAAAGGTTGCATCTAACATTATAAACTGTCCACAGGAGAATATAATACACTGGGAGAGTAGAATGGAAACGGGCCTAAAGGAGATGGGGAAGAGTTTCTGTCAGGGCCCAGGCCGGGCTCTTGCTAGGTTTTTAAAACTTAGAAAAATCTTTACCCCACACCCTCAACTGATGGAAACTACACCAGTCCCTAAATGTAGTGATAACCAGTGTAATACAAAGGAGATAAGATTAGTGTCAGAAGATATGTGGAATTTGTCACTTCGGGACCAGGGTACCAGCATGTGCAGGTAATTTTTAATATCACTGAAATAATGGTGCTCACCTACAATGAAGCAATTATTTACTCACCTTTTTGGAGGATAACTAAGCAGTAGTGAAATTAAGTCTGTCAAAAGTAGAAGGGGTAGCAAGAGTCATCACCTGAGATATAGCCGAAATAAAAAGCCAGATAGTCTCTCCAACAGAAAATATCAGATATTACTGGAGAAAATTATAAAGATTAGGTACAAGCTATTCAGATTGGTTGAAATGCATCCCAGGTAACTCTGGATGTGGTTAAATTTCTGAATCCCCTTCAAGATACAGCAAATATGATTATTGACCGCATAGACCTAATGTCTAAGAAAATGCATAAAGCTGAGATCTGTGCTACATATACTAGTTGGTTGCTACCATGATTGGCACTAATTTATTATAACTTGATGCACATGAAGTACCAAACTGGGTATCGGATGAGCAGCTAGAAGAATGGGTCTACATGGATATCCTTCTGTTCCCCACCAACATATGCTATTGTTATGAATGGTACTGGGAAAGGGATAGATTTATCAAGAGACCACTGGTCCTGTCGGGAAGAAATGACAAAGCAGAAACTTACAAATTGTGGTTTCAGTACTTAAGAAAACTGTTCATTGTCTACTTTGCCTGTGAATAATCCGTCTTTCTTACAATATGCATTGGTGAGACAGACATTATACAGCAACAGTGGACACAAGTGATACAAAGCTATATGCCCTTTGGAAAGTCACTATGTTGCCATCGGGAATGCGACATTAGATCTGGCCATTGGAAGATAAACTTTGCCTCAGCCAGCAGGAGACAGTAATGAAGGAGAACATCAAGATCCAATGCTCTAATGCAGATCAATATCTGTGGGACTAGGTTGTTACTGAGTTGCCACTAGTTCCTCACTTGACTGCAAACTAGACAAGTGTTGTGGAGGGGGCAAGGGAGATGATCCATCAATGGACTAATCACACTAAAATAATTAAAACATATGCTGGTAAGGCAAATGAAATATTGTGTGAGCTAGCCTTTTGGAGTAAGTTTTGGAATTGGGGAACAAATATTGAAATACATCCATGGGTGAGAATAGTATTGCATGCTGCTGTAATACAAATTGTATGTACACTGATATCAACTGAGAAGGTGAAGGCTGAAATAATGCAAAACCTAGGATAATATTTTCATGAAACAGTAGAGACTATGAAGTGTGTAAATTTAGGAAATAAGTGTTAGTATAATTTATAGAATGTAAATGTTGCACACCAACTGGGGTTCCTTGGAAGCCAACTGAATGAGAGGAGGAAAGGATCCTAAGGTAAATATCTTTTGATCAAGAGTAGGGAGATCTTGGCCAGAAGGAACAGCAGTTTACAAATCCGTGGATTCAGATGAATCAAGGACAGGGGACGCAGATGAACCAATTGTCTTTATTTCCCTCATTTTGTGAACTCCGAACTGATTCTTGCTGTGGGGTAATCTGATCACAGCAATTGGATGTGGAGACGAGGAGCTTCAGATAATGACCTACTAAACCTGAGACCATTCTCAGATGAGTAGTTATTTATTATGTAAAGTGCCAGACCTACCAAAAAAGCAATCTATAATCTCATTAGACTGAGTGTCTGAGCCGCCTAGTTTAACTGGTTTAGACCAGTCAGTGTTGAAAGACACATATACAGAAGGTGGGGCTGGGAGGAGGGAGAAAGCATGGAACAACATTGGTTGTAGCCCTGGACTAGAACCAGTAAGAAGTCGACCCAGGTAGGTTTCACGTCCTGATCGGCGATTCCCTTTAAATTTCCTGTGTCAGGATCAGGACTGTTGACTCCTTGTTCTCCTTTATTCATTGTTTCCCCGTGTTTCTCGGGTTCTGTAATTAAAGGTACTTGATTCTCAGCTGAACCAGCACTATATAGTGTTGGGCTCCCAGCTGCTTGGGGGCTGGTTACCGAAGCAAGTGCGGGTAAGCTATCTTGTCGGAACGAGCCAAGTTATATTGCCGGCGTGAGTTCCATTCGCCTCTCCTCACCTACGCAGGCCTCCTACCTTGCTGGAGCGGGTTCATCAAGTTAACTCGTCGGAGTGAGGCACGAGCCGTTGTTTTAATCCCGGTGCTGAGTTGTGAGCTCGTCGCTTCTTGGAGCCATTTCGTGTGAAGTTAATTAACTGTCTATTGTCGTGTGGTTTTTGTCTCCGTGTCCTTACCTCCCCTGAGTACGTCCAGCCGTTTATACTACTCTGAATTGGGGAATCCTGTCTCTTAGTGTTCTGCGTCTTGTGTCTAAAGGCTGATTTATGCTTCTGTGTAGTAACCTACGTTAAGCATTTATCCTTATGCGTTGGTGTATCTGCGTCGGTCTGTAATTCAGCGCCAAAACGTTAGTTAGTGGTGGGGTTTCTGTGCAACTGTGTTGTGTTTCTAAGTGTTGAAACTCCAACTATTTATTTTGTATCAGTGTACCCATAGTATACTGGCAATCACCATGTGAGTTTTGGCTTCAGGTGGAAGTCAACAGGCTGTAGCAACTAGCTACAAACTGGCGTCAAGCACAGGGTCCTCCATAATTTTTGGCGGTCTGTAAAGCATTGCAGCTAGAGTTCCTTCCCTGCCCTTCAGTCGCCCAATGGGAAGCTATTGCGGCGTAGGAGGAAATGTGATTCTACCAAGAGGTCCAATCACAGTTGTTGCGGTCTGCATTGCCGCAACGCGTAGATGTATTTTCGGGAAGGTGTGCGTCGGGCTACGGTGTAGAATACGCAGCTACGCCGTACCTTAGGTGTCGATTTAACGCCCAAGTATATATATAAATTGTCCTTAAGAGAAGAGTCCCAGCCCTATGTCCTGTACCCTAAGAGGGCTCTGTGTTCCGTGTGCAAGGCTCCGAGGGTCCAGTCTGCGTCCAACTTTAAGGTGAGTCATGTTTCATTGCTTGTGAATAAACAGTTGCTGTTGTGAATAATCAGCGTTTGCTCTTTCTCTTGCCCATAAAATTGTTTCTGTGCAACATTTGGTGCTGTAAACAGGGTTTAGTAAGTTTAATAGGAGTTCGCAATATTCAGGGTTAAGTGTAAGCATAAGAGTTCCACCTGCAGGGTGTCCTGAGTCCTGGGATAGAGTGATGATAGTGCTGGGTTCGGTAGTCTCTCCTATCTCCTGGCAGATCATGACAAGCCAGTGGATTGGTCATACAGCTTGGACTCTCACGGGGAGAAGATGGGACATCACATTGCTGACCATGTTTGCCTTCCCAGATGGTTTGGGGGGGGGGTTGCAAAGGGATGCTTTTCGGCTGCTGGTGGCCGCCTTACGGCACCAACACAAGATGATTGTACAGAGAGAGCAGGAGATAAGATTAAAGAATGAAGTGGAAGTGCTGCAACAGCAATGCGCAGACCCAGACTGGGGATCTAGAAACTAGGGGCACAGATAGCTTCCCAACTAATGAAGGTGCAGACATTAGAAGCAGCTGCCAACCAGATCCTGGTAAGTTCCAAGCCTTGACAATGCACAGAACCGACTCCAACACGTGGCTGTGGAATGGAGATATTTGTCCTGTTAGTGAGGATGTAGAAATGGAAGAAGAGCAGTGTTTCAATTAAGCACCCCCTCCCCATTACCACAAACCAGCATAGGCCACTCCAGTATCCCCATACCTGGCATGGGATCTGTCTCCTTCCCTTGAAGAGGAACAAGGACAACTGAGGAGATGTACTTGTCTCTCTAAGATGGCAGAGCCTGGAGAGTTTTTTACCAAGGAACTAAAAGGATTGGGGTATAGGTACTGGCAGAAGTTGTGTGAACCTCTGGCCACATGGTTGGTGAGGATATGGGATGAGGTGGGTATTGGAGTGAGCCTGTCTAACAGAGTTGGGAATCCTGGAAGGATGGTCATCCCCAAACACAGTTAATACCACCCAGAGGATGCCAGATGATTCCCTTGGAGGCAATGCCTCAATAGGGGTTCAGGTGGTAGTGGTGGTTAAGATATGGTATGGTTCTCTCCTTGAGTGGAATTTACAGTCCTGGGTTGAGTGGTGTACAGTAGAGAATGGGACTATGTCCTGACATGAGTGAACTTTAGTTATGGGCTTGTAAGATGGTACAGATAGTAATAACCTGCCAGAGGGTTCTAAACTAACCCCTACCACGGTAGGGCATTTGGTTGCGACAGTACATCCTAATGTGAAAGGAATAGTGTTTCTCTTAATTGGATTAGCAGTTGGCAAAACCATAGAGGATGCCATTCATGCTGGAAGGGTTGGTGTATGTGGGGAAGGGTACACAGCTGGCTCCAGAAACTGGATGAGAAGGTGAGGGTTGGGTGATTCCACACACCAGCAGCAGATTAAGATGCACCATATGCTAACACATCTTGGGAAACCGCAGTGGCTTTATATAATACTGCAGTAGATAAAGCAGCACCAGCCTGTATGGTCATGGTGCATTCAAAGGAAGGGGATTGTGGTTGCCTGGTGATCTGGGAGCACTACAACAGTAGGCATCCAGGAGTGGATGGAAGCTCAAAGGGTGGTGTTATGATGAGGCCAAAGCAGCAACTGTTAACTGCCCAACCTACCAGGGGTTGGCTAGCAGGTCCCTTGGGATACATTCGCAGGGCTATGGGAGCTGGTCAGATCTGTTCCATTGGGCCTCTGCCATGACAAAATAAAAAGCTGTATTCCCTGTCCTGGTGGCAGTGCTGTGTGACCATGCTGACTAGGAAAACACAAATGGTTATAGCATGTCATTCATGCATGGGGTTGCCTGGGAGATTCAGTTGGCCAAGCGTTCACGTTTTATGGGAGCTAGGGTCCACTGAATTGGGTGATTGTGACATGTGGACTAGGGAATGCATGGTGGCAACACCCATCAAAGTTGCTGGTGAATGCAGCAGGCCAGGCAGCATCTCTAGGAAGAGGTACAGTTGATGTGCATGGTGGGTAGATTTACCAGGGGAGGTAGGAATGCCATGGCTGAATACCCAATGACTAGCCATGATAGTGAGTTTGTGTCTCCCTACATTGACGGTGACCTGAGATGGGAGGTAAGTTAACATGTTCTTGTGGATGGCCGAAGAATATGCAAACAGAACAAACGTGTCAGATTGCTGAACCCTCCACCACCTCCACACCCCCCCCCCCCCCCACTGCATGCAATACTATTCTCACCTATGGATGTATTTCAACATTTGTTCCCCAATTCCAAAACTTACTTCAAAAGGCTAGGTCACACAATATTTCATTTGCCTTACCAGCATGTTTTAATTATTTTAGTGTGTCTAGACCATTGATGGATCATCTCCCTTGCCCCCTCAACAACACTTGTCCAGTCTGCAGTCAAGTGAGGAACTAGTGGCAACTCAGTTACAACCTAGTCCCACAGATATTGATCTGCATCAGAGCATTGGATCTTGACATTCTCCTTCATTACTGTCTCCTGGCTGAGGCAAAGTTTATCCTCCAATGGCCAGATCTAATGTTGCATTCCCAATAGCAACATAGTGACTTTCCAAAGGGCATATAGTTTCATATAACTTGTGTCCACTGTTGCTGTATGTCTGTCCCACCAATGCATATTGTAAGAAAGATTATTCACAGGCAAAGTAGACAATGAACAATTTAAGTACTGAAACCACAATTTGTAAGTTTCTGCTTTGTCATTTCTTCCTGACAGGACCAGTGGTCTCTTGATAAATCTATCCCTTTCCTAGTACCATTCCTAACAATAGCATGTGTTGG
Source organism: Mobula birostris (assembly GCF_030028105.1). Lineage (NCBI taxonomy): Eukaryota > Metazoa > Chordata > Chondrichthyes > Myliobatiformes > Myliobatidae > Mobula > Mobula birostris. The sequence goes on along the minus strand of NC_092371.1, from coordinate 106,901,637 downwards.
TGGGGAACTGAAGGATATCCATGTAGACCCATTCTTCTAGCTGCTCATCTGATACCCAGTTTGGTGGTACTCGTGCATCAAGTTGTAATAAATTAGTGCCAATCATGGCAGCAACCAACTAGTATATGTAGCACAGATCTCAGTTTTATGCATTTTCTTAGACATTAGGTCTATGTGGTCAATAATCATATGTTGTATCTTGAAGGAGTTTCAGAAATTTAGCCACGTCCAGAGTTACCTGGGATGCATTTCAACCAATCTGAATAGTTTGTACCTAATCTTTATAATTTTCTCCAGTAATATCTTGTATTTTCTGCTGGAGACAGTATCTGGCTTTCTAATTCTGCTACATCTAGGGTGATGACTCTTGCTACCCCTTCTACTTTTGACAGACTTAAATTCACTACTGCTTAGTTATCTTCCAAAAAGGTGAGTAAATAATTGCTTTGTTGTCAGTGAGCACCATTATTTCAGTGATATTAAAAATTACCTGCACATGCTGGTACCCTGGTGCTGAAGTGACAAATTCCACATACCTTCTAACACTAATCCTATCCCCTTTGTATTCTACTGGTTATCAGTACATTTAGGCTCTGGTGTAGTTTCCATCACTTGAGGGTGTGGGGTAAAGATTTTTCTAAGTTTTAAAAACCTGGAAAGGGCCTGGGCCCTGACAAACTCTTCCCTGTCTCCTTTAGGCCCTTGTTCATTCTTCCCAGTGTATTATATTCTCCTGTGGACAGTTTATAATGATAGAAGCAACCTTTGAGAAACACTTGGGAGTGGCTAGCCCAGTCAACATACCTCTTGTATAGATCACTACGCCACTCAAAATTCACGAGTGTGATCCCATGGAACTGTAATCTTACCATGGCCATCATTACCTGAAGGCTGCTCAGTAATCGGACCTAAAGACGGACTTATGATGATCCCCTCTAGGACACTGAATAATGCCACCACTAGAATTTTACTACGTAGAAATTGTAGCTTTGTACCTTCTGGAATACCTAAGGTTTTGTCAAGCCATCTACCCCAGTAAAATACAAATCTGAGTCATCAGTCTCTCCTTTGTTAGTCCACATTACCCTTATCTATTGAGATTTGTTTTTGTTCACTGAGCATTCTCCAAGCAATGACCTCCCCATTAATATGTTTGTGGAATAGCTCTGGAGCAAGACTGGTCATGGCCCCAGTCATGGTTGGTTAATTTGCAACAAAATACATCATTCTGTTCATGTTGAATTAATCCTCCTGGTAGGGGGAGAAGATGGTGGCGTGACAGCAGTGCACATGGCCACTTTGGTGATGGTGTCTGGTATCTGTCAAGTAGGGGACTGCAAAATTCTGATTTGATGGAGACAGACGTGAGAGCACAGGAACATCTGGAAAACTTCTGACATGCCCACTTCACTGCTGCTGCTACTGTGTGGTAACTGGAATCTACAGAGCTGAAGGCCCTGAAATCCTCAGATTTGTGTGTTTCAGCAGCCAGGGAGGGGTTGAAGGCAGAGGATGGTACGCAGGAGGCTGTATCGGAGAGGCTGGCGGAAGCTTGAAGTTTTTGGACGGATGGACTCGGTGTCGGCTGTGGTTGGCTGCTTCCAAGGTATCAGCAAGTTGATGGTGCCTGGAGGTTTCTGGCAGGGAGTTTCTCCCTTCTGCCTGCTATTGGGGACTCAGGAGTCGATTGACTTGGGACTTTGAGACTTTCTTACTGTGCCCATAGTCTGTTTTTCATCAAATTAAGGTATTGCTTTGCACTGCTGTAACTATGTTATAGTTAAATGGTTCTGTCAGTGTTAGTCTTTGGTTTCTCCTGTTTTCTGTGATATCACTCCAGAGAAACATTGTATCATTTCTTAATGCATGTATGCACTTCTAAATGACAATAAGAGGACTAAGTGTTTTCATAATCTAAACTCAAACCTGTAATACACATTGGTAATTTCTCTTATTTCAAGTTTAAATTTTGTTATTTTATGTCTATATTTTCAATTTGTTTTTCTGGACCATCCAATCTGGACTCTGAATTGTCTTTGGACTCAGTGTCCATTTTTCATCACCCAACTTAATTTCAGGATAAGAGAAGTTTTTTTTTTTGGACAAAACTCCCCCAGCCCTCAGGATGAGGGAACTGAAAATCACCCCTTGCTGGGACCTGCCCCCATCTTCTTGGAAAAGTTGTTCCATCCTCAAGTCTCTCAAATCAGGGCTGCAAAATCCAACTCCAATTCAGCAACCTTCCATTTTTGTCTTTTAGCTTACTCAAAAACACCAATGGATTATGATCTATATAAACCACAAGTGGTTTCTGAGCTGTACCAACATATACATCAAAATATTACAAAGCCAAAGTAAGTGATAATTCCTCCTGTGGTAGAATAATTTCTTTGATTATTGAATTTCTTTGAAAAGTAAGCTCCAGGATGGTCAATATTATCATCATCCATTTGTAGTAACACTGCTCCTGCAGTTTCATCAATATCTACAGCTATGGAAAATGGCATTACAAAGTCAGGTGACCTGAGCACAGATTGGTGACATAAGATGGCTTTCAATTTATCAAATGACTCCTGACAAGGCTCTGTCCAAACAAATTTTCACCCTCCAGGAGGTTAGGCAATGGGAGGGAAATATCAGCAAAGTTCTTGCAGAACTTGCGATAATAGCTGACCATTCCCAGAAATCTTCTAAGAGCCCTTTTGCCGGTTAGAATGGGAACCTCAGAAATTGCCTGAACAGGAGCCAACCTGCCTTGACCTACAACATAACCAAGACAGGTCACAGGAGCATGGCCAAATTCACTCTTAGCTGAGTTAACTGAAGGTTGGCTTTTGAGAGCCTTTCAAACAGCTTTTCTACTACAGAGATATGGGCTTCCCAGGTGTCATTCCCTGTAACCAAGTCATCAATATAGGTATCTGTATGTTCCAACCCTTGAATTACAGAATTAATAATTCTCTGGAATGTTCCTGGAGCATTTTTCATTCCAAATGGCAGAACATTATATTCATACAAATCAGAAGGCATTACAAATGCAGAACTTTTTCTGCCTCTATCTGTTAATGGAACACACCAATATTATTTTAACAGATCTTTTTTTTAAAAAAAGAAACTTAGCTTTACCAACCTTGTCTACACAATCATGCGCTCCAGGGATTGGATAAGCATATGTTTTTGTTATAGCATTCACCTTTCTGTAATCAGTGCAAAACTTGATACTACCATCTGGTTTAGGTACCATGACACAAGATGAACTCCAATCTGAAGAAGAATGTTTTACAATATCATTTTCTAACATATACTCAATTTCTTGTTCAAGTCTATATTTTTCAATATTCATGCAATACAGATGCTATTTTATAGGTCTGGCATCAACTTCTACATTAGGTGAGGCTACTGTTTTTCTTTTTGGAACATCAGGGAACAAATCCCTAAATTTCATGATCTACTGCATCATTTGCTGCGGCTGGGGTTGTAAATGAGCCAGTTTCTCATCAATATTTTCCAAAATAGTCACATTTGTCAATCTGGCTGAAATAATGTTTGGTTTAAAATAGGCCTCTGATGGATCAGCTAGTAAATTCCCAGAGAGGTCAGATGCATTGTTATTAACAACACTCACAGCTGCTGTCTGTTTCTCATGATACAGCTTAAGCATGTTTACATGACAAAGCTGCATTGGCTTTTGTCTATCTGGTATTTTGACTACATTGTCCACATTAACTTCAAACACAATTTCACAGGGACCATGAAACTCAGCTTGTGGAGGGTTTGTCTGCACCAGGAACAAAACAAGCACTTTATTTCACTGCTTTAATGACCTCATTCGGGCTTCCTTATCATATCAAGTTTTCATTTTTTCCTGGGCTGATTTAAAATTTTCCCTTGCTAAATTAGAAGCCCTTTGCAACCTGTCCTTAAATTTTAAAACCTAATGCAGCAAATTAATATGCAGGTCATTGTTAATCCACTGCTCTTTTAATAATGCCAAAGGTCCTCAGACCTGGTGCCCAAACACTAGTTCAAAGGGGCTAAAGCCTATAGACTCTTGCGCTGATTCCCTTACTGCAAATAGAAGCAAATGAACTCCCTCATCTCAATCCTTATCATTTTTGATACAGAATATCCTAATCATGGTCTGGGGGGTAGAATGGAATGCCCCTTGGGATTCTGGATGGTACACAGATGATGTAATTTGTTTTGCTCCCAGTTTGTAAACTACCTGCTGGAGTAATCCTGACATAAAATTACTTCCTTGAGCAGACTGGATTTCTTTCGGCAAACCAGATAGGGTGGAAAAATTTTGAGAGCCTTTGACACTGTTTGAGCTTTTATTTTCCTGAGGCATTGCTTTGGAAATCTAGATGCTGTACACATGATGGTTAGCAAATACTGATAGCCAGCTCTAGTCTTAAGCAATGGGCCAACACAATCCACAATAACTTTAGAAAAGGGTTCACCAAATGCAGGAATAGGCTGCAGTGGGGCCACTGGGGTGACCTGATTAGGTTTACCCACAACCTGACAAATGTGACAAGTTCAGCAAAATGTCACAACATCCTTCCTCAAACCAGGCCAGAAGAATTGTTTAAATACCTTACCCACAGTTTTATTCACACCAAGATGGCTCCCCAAGGGCATACTATGGGCCAAAGTTAAAATTTCATTCCTATAGACTTTAGCAACTACAACCTAGTGAACAACTGCCCATTCCTCACTTGCAGGAATATCAGGTGGTCTCCACTTCCTCATTAACACTCCATTCTTAATATAATATCCTACTACCACTTTCTCAATCTCCTCACCTGAGAGAGCTTTTACACTCAAGGCTGCAATCTCAGGGTCTCTGCTCTGTTCTGCTATAAACTCCTTCCTCAACAGAGATAAATCTTTATAATCAGACCTAATACAAGGATCTTGATCAAACAATGAAGGCAGGAAAGTCACTGACAAGTCATCAAAACCTGCGTCCCAATTTGGACTATCATGGGTAGAAGGACCATGCTGCACAGAACAATGCATTGGCAAGCTTGGCCATAGTGCAGAAGGGAGAAATGCTACAATCCATCTTTGGATCCTCAGTGATTGGCTTAGTCATCAGCTGCACTGCAGGGACAACTTTATCATCTGCTAGGTCATTCCCTAACAAAGAAACACCCTTCACTGGTAAACTAGGTTGTAATCCTATCTTAACAGGTCCTGAAACTAACTGTGACTTCAAAATTACCTTGTGCAGAGGTACAGAAACAATGTCATCCCCAATGCCTTGAATTAGATTTACCTCACCAGTGGCAGTCTCATCACGAAACCCTAGAACATTGTCTAAAAAGAGTGACTGTGAAGCCCCAGTATCTCGAAGAATTCTCACTGGTACTGGGGTTGACCCTTCATTTATTGAAACAAATCCCTCTGACACAAAAGGAATTAATTTTTTTCTAACTAGGCCATACATCTCAGCCCCTGACAGAGCTTCATCAGAATGTCCAGAACCCTGTGGGTTTATATGTGCTTCAAAGCATTGAACACAGGCATCTGGATCTGCCGCCTTTTTCTCCTCCTCTAGGAGGAAACAGTTAGCCATAACATAACCAGGTTTCCTACAATAGTGACAAGTAGGACCAGAATGTTTCTCTCATTTGCTTCCCTTCATCCTTACCTTTGTCACTAGACCCAGATTTGATTTTTTTTTTTTTTTTAAATACCCTGACTATCCATGCTATTCTTTTGGAAGGTCTTACTCGGGGTAAAAAAGACTTGTGGGTTACAGCAAACTCATCTGCTAACTTAGCAGATTCTTGCAAAGTGGCAGCATCCTTCTCATCTAAATACATCTTTATGTCATTATGGATGCACCTCTTAACTCTTCAATTAAAACCAAGTCTTTTAATTTGTTGAAATCACCATCCACATTTTTAGATGTGCACCATTGTTCAAAACACACAGACTTCTCATAAGCAAGTTCCACATGAGTCTGGTTCACAGATTTCCTCATTTCTAAACCTTTGTCTATAAGCTTCCGGAACCAGTTCATAGGCTTTAAGCACAGCCTGTTTTACTGTCTCATAATCAGCTGCATCTTCAACTGATAGGGCAGAATAAGCCTGCTGAGCCTTACCTTTAATTACACTCTGCAACAGGAGAGGCCAACCATCTTTTAGCCACCAAAGTCTCTGAGCAACTTTCTCAAAATGCTGAAAGCATTTATCAACCTCAGCCTCATCAAATGGAGGGACCAATTTAACTTCCTGTTGGGTAACAAACCTATCACCAGAGTCAAATGTTGGACCCACGAGATGTAGCCTCTCTTGCTCAAAACTCCTATTTTTTTTTTTTCTGCTTCTGCAGCTTTAAACTACCTTTGTCTCTGTCCTCAGCCTCCAATCTAAGTTTCTCCAGCTTGAACTTTAATTGTTCCAGCTGTAAATGGAGCTCAGGGTTATCTTATTTACTTTCAGGAAACAATTCTAACACCCTCTCCAAACACATTCATAGATACATAGTGCTCAGCTATTCTCCTCTGAATCTCTGCCTTTCACATAGCCAGTTTTACCGCAGCAAGTTCCAGCTTTTTAGCAATGACCAACACGTCTTTCTTTCTGGCTTCCTCTGATGCCTCAGAGGTTGGTGATGCCAGAAATCCATCAATATCCATTGCTGCTGGTTTCCACACACAAGTCAATCAAAAGGGAAATAACCAATCAGATTAATAATCAATCAATCAGCTCCAATTTTGTTCAAATTGTGGTCAAGCCCCCAATCTTATGTTACATACCAGCAGCAATAGATCATAAATTGAGTCTGGTTTTGATGTTAAACCACTGTGTATTAACATCAACTCAAACATAGAAAATTAAACAAACTACTATCTTAAACAGAAGTTAACAGTGTTATGTGCCTATACCTCCCAGAGGTATAGCTTATGAACACTTCTTAACAAATCATACTCAGTCTGATTCAAGCACAGTCTGAGAATGGCAATTTAGAAAGTTCCAGTAATCCACAAGGTAGGTGACAGGAGAAATTTGTAAATTCACAATGCAACGAAGAGGTGATCACAAAGTCTTCAAAAGGGTCCACACTGGGTAAACGAAGTAAGTCGCCAAAGATCTTATCCATCGAGTCATTCCGAAACCCACGTAGAGATATCACGGTGACAGTCACAGACTATCTCTTAGCATGAGTTGTTACCACATAACATACCTGAAACCATATAAGGGTTAACAAAAGTGGTTGCCACAAAATATTCCAACAAATCCACATATGGATCATATGAAGTGACAGTCTCCTCTCCAAAATGCAGAGTGTGCTGCTGATTAACCCAATCTTTTGGTCATGGGTAAGTATCAGACTTCACCCTTTTTGGTAGTGAGCTCTTCCCTGATTGTTTGCATTCCGCAGTCTTGACTCTCGCACTTTCCTTTGAAATGAAAGACTGCAGCAATCTGTCCACATCTCTTTTTCTACTGACATCATACATCATAAAGCAATGCTCACAGAAAATGACACTATGGACATGTCACACTGGAGAGTTATCACCAGTATGCATTTGGAGCTCCAGACTCTTACAATTTCCCTCATCAGTTGAAAGAATGGATTTCCATTCAATTAGGTCAAGGTCACCTTATTACTGGCTCTAGTCCAGGGCTACAACCAATGTTGTTCCATGGTTTCTGCACCCCATCTTTGTGCATTTGTGCCTTTCAACTCTGACTGGTCCAATGTAGTTCAACAAGGTGACCCAGACACATTATTACAGATCACTTCTTTGGTAGGTCTGGCACTTTATGTAATAAATAGCCACTTGTTTGAGAATGATCTCAGGTTCAGCAGGTCATCATTTGAAACTCCTTATGTCCACATTCAATTGCTGTGATTAGATTATCCCTGAGCAAGTTATCAGTTCAGAGTTCACAAAATGGGGGCGAAACAAAGACATGGATTGTCTGCTACTTCTGTTCTGATTCATCTGAATCCACTGATCTGTAGATTGTTGTTCATTTTTGTCTACTTCCACTGTCCTTGATTCATTCAAATCCAATAATTTGTAGACTGTTGTCCCTTCTGGCCAACAAGGATATTCTTCTCCAGACAAGAGATCTGAGAGAGAAACATAACTGCAGTCAGCTTTTCTTCCTCTTCAGTCTGTAGAAAGTCATGCAGGAAATTCAAGGGAAACCTCTTTACCCACAGTGGATACTGTCCGGAACCCATCACCAAAGAGAACTTCAGAGGTGAACAGCAGGATGGATTTAAAAGGATTCTCATGGAACAGAAATACTGGAAGGGTTGAGCTCAGTGGTCCCCAACCTCCGGGCCATGGACCAATATCGGGCTGCAAAGCATACAGGGGTACAGTGGTAGCCGGAACGCACCCAGCACACTAAGAAAAAAATGGAAATATACAAGCTAATTAATTAGGGGCTGCCTGGCATGTAAATGATGGCCCAGGTCAGAAGTGATTGCCGATTTCACTTGCTCTATGCAATTGCACCTAATTAATTAGCTTGTTTATTTTGGCTTTTTTCTTAAAGATGTGTTGGGTGCATTCTGGCTACCGCTGCACCCCTGCATGCTTCGTGACCCGGTATCGTTCCGTGGCCCAGAGGTTGGGGACCACTGGTCTAGCTAGACTGAGTTGACTCCCTACTGCACATGGGGTGAGTTGTAAATTCAGCAACTACCTGAGGCAAAGTTTAAAATAGAACTGATTTATTAATCACAGATCCAGAATATTAATTTGCAGTCCCATTGAAGGTGAACATCAGAAGAAACTCCTCTCATGTCCAGTGGCCAGGGTGTAGAACTGTGATGAGCATCAGCAATAATTACTGAGTTCAACACCAACAGTGTCTTTTGAATTTGCCTCTGGATTCAACAACTTTGATGGTTAAATTCCCAGCATGGGGCATATTTAAACTCTGTACTCACTGTGAACTTGGTAGTGTCTCTGAAGTTCGGATACCCAACTGAATTGCTTCCTACATTCAGAGCAGGAGAATGGCCTCTCGCCAGTGTGAACTCGCAAGTGTGTCTGCAGGCTGGATGACTGAGTGAATTGTTTACCACATTCTGAGCAGGTGAACAGCTTCTCCCCAGTGTGAACTCGCTGATGTACTTTCAGTTGAGATGATGAGATGAATCCTTTCCCACAATCTGAGCAGTTGAACAATCACTCCCCCTGTATGAACCGACTGGTGTCAGTAGGTCTGATGACTGACAAAATCCCTTTCCACAGTCTGAGCATGTGAATGGTTTGTTCAGAGTTAACTGGTGTCTCTGTAGGTGGGATGACTGAGCAAACCCTTTCCCTCACACGAACATGAATGGCCTCTCCCCAGAGTGAATTTGCTGGTGTCTGTACAGGTGAGATGACCAAGTGAATTGCTTCCCACAGTCTGAGCAGGTGAATGGCCTCTCCCCAGTGTGAACTCGCTGATGTAGTTTCAGATCATAGAACCGAATGAATCCTTTCCCACAATTTGAGCAGGTGCATGACTGCTCCCCAGTGTGAACTCACTGATGTGCTTGCAGGTGAGATGCACGACTGAATCGCTTCCCACAGTCTGAGCAGGTGAATGGTTTCTCCCCGGTGTGAACTCGCTGATGTCTATGTAAGTTGTCTATGTAAGTTGGATGAGAAAGTGAATCCCTTTCCACAGTCTGAGCAGGTAAACGGCCTCTCCCCAGTGTGAACTCGCTCATGTACCTTCAGCTGATAAGATGATTTGAATCCTTTCCCAGTCTGAGCAGGTGAATGGTTTCTTATTAGTGTGAACTTGTTGATGTAGCTTCAGTTGAGATGACTGTGGAAATCCCTTCCCACAGTCTGAGCAAGTAAATGGCATCTCCCCAGATGACTGAATGGATTCCTTCCCACCTTCTAAGGTGAAGAGCCTTTCCCCAAGGTTAACTGATCAGTGAGCCAGTTGGTCAGATAACTGAGTGAATCCCTTCCACATTACAATGAGAATGATATCTCCCTACTGTCAATTCATTAAGTCAGATGCCTGACATAGTGGCTCCCTTGTACAATTGATGTAGTTGAAGACCTAGTGTTCTCAGCATGTCCGTTCTTGTGGATTTCACTGAGTCACAACAGAAAACTTCATCTCAGTCAGAATGGAATGAGATAATTCTTCATCTCCAAGGATCAACAATAAATATATTGATGTTACAGAGGAAATATCTGGGCACTCCTTAACATCTCTGAAGCATTGGAGGCTGAGGGGAGAATTGATGCATGTTTATAAGATTACGAGAGGCATAGATCGACTGGACAGAGGGTATGTTTCCCAGGGTTGAAATGTCAAATACCTGAGAGCATGCATTGACGGTGAGAGTGGGTTGGCTAGGGGGGAGTGGGGTGGGAGGGGTAAGTTTTTTACTCAGAGTAATTCATGCCTGGAATGCACTGCCTAGAATGGTGGTAGACACAAATACATTAGAGACTTTTAGGAGAAGTTTGGATGCACATAGATACAAGGAGGATGGAGGGATATGTTGGAGGAATTTTGGGTGACTCTGATCTGCTTTCTAGCTGGTTCGGCACGATAATGTGGGCAGAATGGCCTGTTCCTGTGTAGTACACTTCTATGTGCTAAAGCTGATGGAAGGATTATGATCTATTTCTCCATACAGCACTAATTGGTAATTTCCGTGACTGGACGATAAGATTCCTCCTCGGAGATTAAACAAGAACGATATTTTTGTTGTTTTGTTTTGGAATTCGGTCGCTAGAGCTCGGCAGTGTTTGGGAGACCCATCCACTCATATTCCCTCCGCCTGCGCCTCCAAACACACCCTACGGACTGGTGCGGAAAGTGGTAAAATGTCACCCATGACAGCCTCTTTAACCAGAAATCCCCACGAATAAGATTCCCATCTATCCGTCCCGCTTACAGTAATGCGCATGCGCAGCCGTAATGGCGCCGACCCCATTGCAGCTCGGAAGAAATCTCAGTGGAGCCCGATTAGGGCGGTGGGGCTGACAGAGAGGGAAAGGACCGAGACTGTCCCGAATTTGCGAAGCCACCAAATTTCCGGAACTCAAAGGAGCTTTCCCTCAGCCGCAGTGCCGACACCAATACTGATGGATTCCGCCCCGCAGCCCTGCTTCTACCTACTGCCGATCGGGCAGAGCCGTTTGTCCGCTGAGCGCATGCGCACTTTTGAGAACTTGCTTCACCCTTCACGCCTGCGCATTTGATCGCTGGGTCGTTGACGGCGTCTTGTGTTGAGCGCTACGCTGTTTGGAGCAACAAACACGAAATGTTGGAGAAAGTCAGGCCTCGGCCCGAAATATCAACAGGCATCCCCTACCTTGAGAGAAAAAAACTGACCATCTGCCTTATTTACACACTTAATAATAATATATACTTCTGCATGATCACCCTGAGCGCCTTACGTTCTCAGGAAAACAATCTGTGACGGAGACGGAGAACACTTGTTCAACGCACTTTGTACACACACACACAGTTGTAGTTCTGCTGTCATTCTTATAAGGTATTGGCTTTATGGTACTTCCCTGCCATATACGGGGAAATGTTCTTTTTCTTTAGTGATGGGATGTGCAAATGTGTATATATTGTTTGTGTACTGTATGTAACATATATTTTGTATTATGATTGTAACTACATTGTGGTGTGCATCTAGTCTAAATCGTGTGTAGTCCTAATTTAACTTTGTGCATAATTGACAGGGTTTTTCGCTCTCAGAGATCGAGCTGTGATAAGTTCATACTGGACAAATATATGGAGCTACGTATTGTGTCATGATATCTTTTTGTAAATATTGGCAGTTTTTGCTCATTTTTGTAAGCTTGATTTTTGACACTCCAGCCGTTTTTTCCCTTTGGTCAGAACCCACTCCTTTAACACAGTCGCAGTATATCCAGCTTTCCTTTATAACTCAAGCTCTCCAGTCCTGGTATGAATCTTTTCTGCACCCTCTCCAACTTAATGACATCCTTTCTGTAGCTGGGAGAGCAGAACTGTGTGCAGTATTCCAAGTATGGAATTACCAAGCGTATTTATGAGAATGGTTCTGGGATTGAAAGGTTCATCATATGAAAAATGTTTGGTGGCTCTGCGCCTGTGCTCACTGGAATTCAGAAGGATGACGGCGAATCTCCTTGAAATCTATTGAATGGTGAAAAGCCCAGAAAAATTTGATGTGGAGAGTACGTTTCCTTCAGTGGGGGAGTCTCAGACCAGAGGGCACAGCTCCAGATTAAAGGGTCATCCCTTTCGAAAGGGGAGGAGGAGGAGGAAGAATTTCCTTATTCAGAGAGTAATGAATCTGTGGAATTAGTTGCCACAGGCGGCTGTCGAGACCAGGTCATTGACTATATTAGGCCGGCTGGTGACACAGTGGCATCAGTGACAGACTTCAGAGCAAAGGCTCCTGAGTTCAAATTGAAGTCGTGCCACCCTCCCGAGCACACTTTCCAACCATGGAGTGTTGAGCGTCAAGCTAGCCACTCGGCCTCGTTTAAAAAAAAAAAGGGTCGAGTCAGGAACGTTCATATTGTGACCCGTTTAATCCGAAAGGAGACCAATCCTGACACTACGTGCCAGACAAGAATGGCTGACTGTCTGGTGTGACAAGCTAGGAAGGTAGGAAATTTGGTATATTTAAAGTGGAAGTTGATAGATTCTTTATAAGTGAGGCCATGAAAGGTTATGGGGAGAAGGCAGGAGAATGGAGTTGAGAGAGCAATGAATCAGCCATAATGAAATGGCAGAGCAGACTCAATGGGCTGAGTGGTCTAATTCTGCTCCAGGTCTTATGGTCTTACAGCCTTAAGGCACACCATTATCCACCCTCCATTCATCTGGCCATAAGATTATATAAATTTCTCTTTTAGGATGCATACAAACAATTTCCTTGCTTCTCCACAGCATCCAAGGATAAATTTGATCAAACATTGGTGATTTATTCTCCTTAATGTGGCTTAAAGTTTCCAGTACTCCCTGTTTTGTAATGTCAATATGTGCAAAGACATGATGATTCATTCCCTTAAAGCATTAGCTTTCGTTATATTCACTGGAGTAAATACAAACAAGAAGTATTCATTTAAAATCTCTTCCATCCCCTGAGCCTCCACATGTGGATGACCACACTGATTTTTAAGGGACATGTCTCTCACTTATTAAAGATTAGCTTTCATTATTTGTCAGGTATACATCAAAACATTAAACCATACAGTTAAATGTGTTACTTGCATCAGAAATATGTTGGGTTAGCCCACAAATGTCGCACCACTTCCAGCACTAACATAGCATGCTCACAACTTCGAACCCTAACTCATGCATCTTCGGAAGTGTGAAGAAAGTTCAAAATGCCTTTATTAAAGTTTAGAGTATTTATTATCGGGATACATACACATCACCACATACGATCTTGAGATTCTTTTTTCCTGCAGGGATACTTAGGAAATCTATAGAACAGTCACTAATAACAAGCTAAAGGGTCCTTAAAGTGGTTGTGGGAACACCTGAAATTGAATGAGCGTAGATATCCCCTTTTGTTCAAGAGCCTAATGGTTGAAGGGCAGTAACTGTTCTTGAACCTGATTGTATGAGTCCTGGGGCACTTGTACCTCCTGCCTGATGGCAGCAGCGAGAAAGCTGCATGGCCTGGGTGGTGAGGGTCTTTTGATGATGAACACTGCTTTTCTATGGCAACATTTCATGTAGATGTGCTGAATGGTTGGGAGGATTTTGCCCGTGATATACTGGCTGAATCTGCTGAGATAGGGCAGGTGACAGAGGTATGTGTTGGGTAGCACTAAGGGTCCAGTGATCACAATACCATTAGTTTCAATATAATTATGGAGAAGGATAGGACTGGACTCAGGGTTGAGATTTTTGGTTGGAGAAAGGCTAACTTTTTGGAGATGCGAAAGGATTTAGAAGGAGTGGATTGAGACTATTTGTTTTATGGGAAGGATGTAATAGAGAAATGGAGGTCATTTAAAGGTGAAATTTTGAGTGTACAGGATCTTTATGTTCTTGTTAGGTTGAAAGGAAAGGTTGAAAGTTTGAGAGAGCCATGGTTTTCAAGGGATATCGGAAACGTGGTTCAGAAAAAGAGAGGGATCTACAATAAATATAGGCAGCTTGGAGTTAATGAGGTGCTCGAGGAATATAAATAATGTAAAAAGAATCTTAAGAAAGAAATTAGAAAAGCTAAAAGAAGATACGAGGCTGCTTTGGCAAGTAAGGTGAAAATAAATCCAAAGGGTTTCTACAGTTATATTAATAGCAAAAGGATAGTGAGGGATAAAATCGGTCCCTTAGAGAATCAGAGTGGACGGCTATGTGCGGAGCCAAAAGAGATGGGGGAGATTTTGAACAATTTCTTTTCTTCAGTATTCACTAAGGAGAAGGATATTGAATTGTGTAAGGTAAAGGAAACAAGAAGGGTAGTTATGGAAAGTATGACGATTAAAGAAGAGGAAGTACTGGCGCTTTTAAGGAATATAAAAGTGGATAAGTCTCCAGGTCCGGACAAGATATTCCCTAAGACCTTGAGGGAAGTTAGTGTGGAAATAACAGGGGCTCTGACAGAAATATTTCAAATGTCATTAGAAATGGGGTTGGTGCCGGAGGATTGGCGTATTGCTCATGTGGTTCCATTGTTTAAAAAGAGTTCTAAGAGTAAACCTAGCAATTATCGGCCTGTGAGTTTGACATCAGTGGTGGGTAAATTGATGGAAAGTATTCTTAGAGATGTTATATATAATTACCTGGATAGATAGGGTCTGATTAGGAACAGTAAACATGGATTTGTGCGTGGAAGGTCATGTTTGATAAATCTTATTGAATTTTTTGATGAGGTTACTAGGAAAGTTGATGAGGATAAAGCGGTGGATGTTGTCTATATGGACTTCAGTAAGGCCTTTGACAAGGTTCCACATGGAAGGTTAGTTAGGAAGGTGCAACCGTTAGTCATTAATATTGAAGTAGTAAAATGAATTCAGCAGTGTCTGGATGGGAGACGCCAGAGAGTAGCAGTGGATAACTGTGTGTCAGATTGGAGGACGGTGTGTAGCGGTGTGCCTCAGGGATCTGTACTGGGTCCAGTGTTGTTTGTCATATATATTAATGATCTGGATGATGGGGTGGTAAATTGGATTAGTAAGTATGCAGGTGATACTAAGATAGGTGGCGTTGTGGATAATGAAGTAGGTTTTCAAAGCTTGCAGAGAGATTTAGGCCATTTAGAAGAGTGGGCTGAAAGATGACAGATGGAGTTTAATGCTGAAAAATGTGAGGTGCTACATTTTGGTAGGACTAATCAAAATAGGACATACATTGTAAATGGTAGGGCATTGAAGAATGCAGTAGAAGAGAGGGATCTAGGAATAATGGTGCATAGTTCCCTGAAGGTGGAATCTCATGTGGATAGGGTGGTGAAGAAAGCTTTTGGTATACTGGCCTTTATTAATCAGAGCGTTGAGTATAGGAGTTGGGATGTAATGTTGAAATTGTATAAGGCAATTGGTAAGGCCAAATTTGGAGTATTGTGTACAGTTCTGGTCACCGAATTATAGGAAAGATGTCAATGAAATTGAGAGAGTACAGAGGAGATTTACTAAAACGTTGCCTGGGTTCATCTCCTAAGTTACAGACAAAGGTTGAACAAGTTGGGTCTTTATTCTTTGGAGTGTAGAAGGTTGAGGGGGGACTTGATGGAGGTGTTTAATATTATGAGGGGGATTGATAGAGTTGGCATGGATAAGCTTTTTCCATTGAGAATGGGGGAGATTCAAACAAGAGGACATCAGTTGAGAGTTAAAGGGCAAAAGTTTAAGGGTAACATGAGGGGGAACTTCTTTACTCAGAGAGTGGTAGCTGTGCGGAACGAGCTTCCAGCAGAAGTGGTTAAGGCAGATTCGATGTTGTTGTTTAAAGTTAAATTGGATAGATATATGGACAGGAAAGGAATGGAGGGTTATGGGCTGAGTGCAGGTTGGTGGGACTAGGTGAGAGTAGGAGTTCGGCACGGACTAGAAGGGCTGAGTTGGCCTGTTTCCGTGCTGTAATTGTTATATGGTTATATATTAAGTGAATACCCTGATGTGTTGGAAGCTGGCAGTAGCAATGCAAATAATGTAGAGTATTCTTTGTATGAATTTAATAAAACGATTAATGATACAAGCCAGACAGCTCTATTGGGATAACAAAATTTTTGAATCGTATTTTGAGTTTAGGCCATCTTCCCTCCTCATGGAAAATGGCAGTAGTGGTGCCTATTCTAAAACCAGGGAAACCCCTGCTGGATCCTTCTAGTTATAGACCAATATCATTAACATGCCATTTGTGTAGACTTGTGGAACGTATGGTAATAGAGCAATTGAATTATATTTTGGAAAAGAAGTGATAAAGCGTTTTATCAAAGCAAATTTCGGGAGGGTAGTATGGCATTTGTTACGTAACCCGTAACTGGGTTGCCAAACCAACAGAAATGGGACGCTTGTTGGAGTCTGGATTACTAGGAATTAATAAAGTTTTATTAAAGAAATATGTAATACAGTACACTAATCGTAAGGATATAAATGTAACAGGTTAGCAGTGATAATGCACACATATACACAGAACTAGGGTAATAGGAATCAACCAAGCTCTATCGCAGTCTAGGGGTAAAATGATCAGTGAAGCAAAGTTCAATTCAGTTTAGTGCAGTTCGCAGTAATCGCTGTTGTCGTACCGTTGGGGGGGGAGAGAGAGAGAGATGCAATTTGGTTTCAGGCAGACCTTTTGGATGTCTTCGCAGTTGGTTTCGGGCAGACCCTTTGATGTCTTCTATCCCGCTGTGGTCACCGACTGTGACCCCTCCGTTCTGGATACGATCGTTCTTCCGCGGTGAACCCGGCACCCAGGGAAGGGTGGACACACCCCCCAGGTTCCTACCGATCGTACCTTTACACCCTGTGAGCCTCTGGTCGGTTCCCACGAACAGGACCTCCAAACTCCCACCACTTGTGGGGTCACACTGCTCTTTCCAGGGTCTCGTGGTCCACGTGCCTTAGCAAACCTGCTCCTTTTATCCCCCTGCTGGGGTATCACCTGTCCATCAAACTTCAAACAGTTCAGGTTCAAAGCAACCGGTCTGTCAATAGCTGAATTGTGTTTCTTTCCCATTAATCCCTCTCTTCTCTCTTATTAGCATTTTGAATGTTTCTCCATTGTCTTTCTTATCTCTCTCATTAGCATCATCCGTCCGGTACCTCTGCTGGGCGTCACACATGATATCCCCACCCTTAAAAGGATTTTTACCGGGGTAAAAATTATGGGCATGAATGCACATTATTAGATACGCACTAATATACAGGTAGTCATCAGCTAGTCGGCTTATACAGAGAACTTTAAGTTTTAACACCTTTACAGACAGTCAGCAATCACATTGTCCATTCCTTTTATATGTTTTATTCTAATATCAAATTCCTGTAAGACCAGGCTCCAACTTAGTTTGTTTTTATCCTTCATAGTGGCTAAAAACACTAATGGATGGTGATCAGTGTATCAGTAGTTTCTGTGCTGGACAAATATAAACCTCAAAATGTTGTAATGCTAGTATAATTGCCAGTAATTCCTTCTCCACAGTGGAATAATTTCTCTGATGGACATTAAACTTCTTAGAAAAATAAGCCACTGAGTGGCCAATCTCCCCTTTGTCTGTCTGCAACAGCACCACCCGGCCGCTTCGTCGCTAGCATCTGTTGCTAGGGAGGAGGGTTTTTGAAAAGTCAGGGGTATTCAATACAGGGTGGTACACAGAATCACCTTCAGACTCTTGAAGGCTTGTTGACAAAGGTCGTTCTACACAAACTTCGCATTCTTCGGCAAGAGCTTAGTAAGAGGAAGGGTAATATCCGCAAAGTTTTTGCAAAACTTCTGATAGTACCCCACTATCCCCAAGAACCTTCTCAGGGCTCTCTTGTCCGTCGGGATGGGAACTTCAGAGATAGCCTGCACCTTAGCCTGCATTGGTGCCAGCTGCCCCTGTCCTATCACATATCCCAGATAAGTGACCTTGGCGTGGCCGAACTCACTTTTTGTGAGGTTCACTGTCAGGTTGGCTTCAGCAGCCGTTTAAACAGTTCCTCTACTGCCACAATGTGCTCCTCCCACGTGTCACTCCAGACCACTAAATCGTCAATATACGCTTCTGCGTTCTTTAACCCTTTTATCACTGAATTAATCATCCTCTGGAAGGTCCCTGGGGCGTTTTTCATGCCAAAAGGTAAAACATTATTCTTGTATAACCCGGATGGAGTGACAAATGCTGAGATTTCTCTAGCCTGGTCGGTTAAAGGAACGCACCAGTACCCTTTTAGCAAATTGATCTTTGTGATGTACTTAGCTCTCCCCACTTTATCAATGCAATCGGCTGCCCTTGGGATGGGGTAAGCATCAGTTTTTGTGATGGCGTTCACTTTTCTGTAATCTGTACAGAATCGTATGCTCCCATCGACTTTCGGGACAACCACACGGGGACGCCCGTTCTGATTTGGATGGCTTAATAATACCTGTGGCTAGCATTTGTTCGATTTCTTTCTCCACTAGCTTGCCCTTCTCCAAGTTCATCCTATAGGGGTGTTGCTTAATAGGCTGATCTGAGGTGACAACAACATCATGTACCATCCCCTTGCATTGCCTCGAGACGTCCGGACACACATCGGCATGCCAGTTAATTAGCTTTATCAGTGGCTCGCTCTGTTTCGGGGCTAAGTGAGAGACCTTATCAGCAAAGTTGGCCAAAAAAATAGATTTCTCCAATCTGGTCGGCACCATATTTATCTTTTCAAGATGGGTTTTCCCCTTATCATTTGGCACCCCAGCCTCATTAATTTTCATGATAACACCAACTAGATCTGCTTTGTGATCGTGGTAAGCTTTTAACTTGTTAATGTATACTAATTGGGTTGGCTTACGCTTGTCCGGCATTTCGATAACATAATTCAAAGAGTCTATCTTTTTAATCACTTTGTACGGACCGTGGAATCTCGCCTGGAGGGGGTTGGTTACCACTGGAAACAGAACTAAGACCTGATCGCCCATTTGAAACACTTGTTCGTGGGCACATCTTTCATACCACAGTTTCATTTTAGTTTGGGAGTGTTGTAGATTTTCTTTGGCAAGGTCACAGATCCTTTTAAGCCTCTCACGAAATTTTAAAACATAGTCAATCACATTGACTTGTACTGCCGGACTGGACCATTGCTCTTTCAGTAAGGTCAGGGGTCCTCTGGGCCGATGACCGAAGACAAGCTTGAATGGGCTGAACCCCAATGACTCCTGAACCGTGTCCCTTACGGCAAATACCAGAAGAGGCAAGGCATCATCCCAGTCCCTAGCGTTCTCTTGACAATAAATTTTAATCATGGTCTTTAATGCTGCGTGGAATCTTTCCAATGCCCCTTGGGACTCTGGGTGGTATGCAGAGGCCAAAATCTGCTTTTCTCCCATCTCATCCAACATCCGTTGGAATGTGTGAGATGTGAAGACACTCCCCTGATCTGACTGGATTTCCCTGGGCAGCCCCACTGTAGTGAAAAATTTCACAAGCGCCTTTACCACTGCGGGAGCCTTGACGCTTGCCGGGGCACAGCCTCCGGAAACCTGGTGGCGGCGCACATCATAGTCATCACATACTCTCGCCCACTCGCAGTTCTGGGCAGGGGACTGACAAAATCCACAATTATTCAGGAAAAAGGTTCCCTGAAAGCGGGTATCGTTCGAAGGGGTGCTTTAGGCAGGACCTGGTTCGGCTTTCCTACCACCTGACATAAATGACAGCGTCTACAAAATTAAATAATATCCTTCCGCATGTTCGGCCAGTAAAACTCTTTGATAATTCTATCGACTGTCTTCCTCACCCCAAAATGTCCACCGAGGGGTATCTTGCGGGCCAGGTTAAAAATCTCGCCCCTATAAATTTTCCGCACTACCACCTGGTGTACCACCCCCCCACTCCTCATCTGTGGGCACGGTACTTGGTCTCCACTTCCTTGTCAGTACTCTCTCCTTCACATAATAGCCCACTGGTTCCTTTTTTATTTCTGCTTCAGAGAGAGCTGTCTCCGTCAAAACCATCAGCTCCTCGTCTCGTTCCTGTGCCTGTATAAATTCCTTTCTCACTAATGATAAATCTGCCTCAACTCCCTCACTTCCGTCCGTTCCACTATGCTCCCTCTTCTCACTTTCTAACCCCTCCTGGTACAAGGCTCGCAAAACCATCTCAGCTAAATCTACATTCGCTTCGGCAGCCTTTCTGGACATGCGCCGAGTCACTGAGCAAACGGGATAAACCTGTGAGTCCATGGGCGGGTCCTCAGTCCTGGCAGGTTTGCTTGTCAGTTTTACTGCTGGGTACACATCTCCGCCTGCAAGGTCATTACCGAGTAAGACCTCCACGTCTTCCATTGGTAATTTGGGCCTCACCCCTATCGTGACCGGTCCGGAGAACAAGTCGCTTTTTAGGTGTATCTGTTGCAAAGGTACTGCTTCAGTCCCTTTCCCAATGCCTTTTATCACACTGACCTCCCCAGTCTCGGTCTCTGAACTGAAGTCTAACATCCTCCTTAAGATCAGTGACTGACAAGACCCAGTGTCTCTCCAGATCCGTACTGGAACTGGGTTTGACCCCTCCTTCACCAAGACCAATCCGGCTGAAATAAACTTCTCGTGCCCTTCCTGAACTCTAGCAGACCTCTTCTCCCCTAGCGGTTTGTTTGCCAGCTCAATACAGCCAGTCGGAGTCGTCGTTTTTCCTTTCTCCATCTCCTTCTTTGGGGCAAAACACCTGGACGCAATGTGACCGGCTTTCCCACAATTATAGTACACGAAACCAGGAGACTTCCTACTAAACTGCTTCCTGTCTTCCTTATCTTTCTCACTAGTCCCTGGCTTACTTTCTGGGTTTTCCGGCAGACTTTCTCTGCCCTCTCGACTACCCTTCTGGTAGCTTTTACTCGGGGTAAACTTTGCTTTGTGTGTTAACGCGTACTCCTCCGCTAACTTAGCAGTTGCGGCTAGGGTTTCTGCCTCTTTCTCATCTGGATAGGGCCTCATACCTTCAGGGACACAATCTTTAAATTGCTCAATCAGTATTAACTGTAGCAGTCTGTCATAATCCCCATTGACCCCTTTCGAGGTGCACCAACGCTCACAATACATCTGCATCTCATAGACAAACTCTAAATACGTGCAGCCCCACTGCTTCCTCACATTCCGGAAACTTTGCCAGTATGCCTCCGGGATCAACTCATAAATCCTGAGTATAGCCTCTTTCACCACATCATACCTCTGGGCATCTTCTGCGGACAATGCCGAGTAAGCTTGCTGAGCCTTCCCCTTAAGTATGCTCTGAAGCAAAACAGCCCACTTATCCCTCAGCCAGTCCTGACTTGCAGCCACTTTTTCAAAATGTAGAAAGTACCGATCAACATCGGCCTCATCAAATGGGGGAACCAACCTAACCTCCTGGGTCGCGATGAGCCCTCCACCTTGGTTCGGCATTTGGCCCCTCTCTAGCGTCATCCTTAACTTCTCCAGCTCAAACTCCCTTTCCTTCTGCTTCCCTCTCTCTTCCTGTTCTAACTGCTGTACTCTCTCTTCCCGTTCTAACTGCTTTATTCGGAACCCGTGCTCGAGTCTCAATCTTTCCATCTGCAGCTGCACTGCTTCTCCACCAGGTCTGCTCATAGACACCACCTCCAGCTCCCCGTGGGGAAACACACCTTGAGATACATAATGCTCAGTGATAGCTCTGTGCATCTCCACTCTCCTCATTGTCGGCTTCCCCTTAAAAAGATTCAACCATTTTGCAACAGTCGCCAATTCTGATTTCCTGGCATCCTCTAATGCCTCCAAGGTTGGCACTTTTAGAAATTCCTCAATCTCCATTTCTGCTGTTTGCCCTTTCTTTCTTTCAGGAATTTTAACCCAATCAATTTACCCAGTCCCAAATTTGGCGTTCAAAATCCCGGATGAGATCCCCACTTATGTTACGACTGGGTTGCCAAACCAACAGAAATGGAATGCTCATTGGAGTCTGGATTACTAGGAACTAATAAAGTTTTATTAAGGAAATAGGTAATACAGTACACTAATCATAAGGATATAAATGTACCAGGTTAGCAATGATAATGCACACATATACACAGAACTAGGGTAATAGGAATCAACCAAGCTCTATCGCAGTCTAGGGGTAAAATAATCAGTCTTAAGTGAAGCAGAGTTCAGTTCAGTTTAGTGCAGTTCCCAGTAATCGCTGTTGTCGTACCGTTGGGGGGAGAGAGAGAGAGAGATGCAATTTGGTTTCAGGCAGACCTTTTGGATGCCTTCTATCCCGCTGTGGTCATCGACTGTGACCCCTGCGTTCCAGATACGATCGTTCTTCCGCGGTGAACCCGGCACCCAGACAGACACACACACACCCCAGGTTCCCACCGATTGTACCTTTACACCCTGTGAGCCTCTGGTCAGTTCTTGCGAATGGGACCTCCAAACTCCCACCACTTGTGGGGTCACACTGCTCTTTCCAGGGTCTTGTGGTCCGCGTGCCTTAGCAAACCTGCTCCTTTTATCCCCCTGCTGGGGTATCACCTGTCCATCAAACTTCAAACAGTTCAGGTTCAAAGCAACCGGTCTGTCAATAGCTGAATTGTGTTTCTTTCCAGTTAATCCCTCTCTTCTCTCTTATTAGCATTTTGAATGTTTCTCCATTGTCTTTCTTATCTCTCTCATTAACATCATCCGTCCGGTACCTCTGCTGGGCGTCACACATGACACATTCGATTCAGTTTTGTGTTGGGAAGATGATATTTGGAAAGCACACGTAAATAAGTTGTAGTAGCAGTATTATTTAATATTGAAAAGCATATGATACCTTTATGGATTAATGATCTTTTGATTAAATTATGGAAATGGGGAGTGAGACGAAGGATGTACAATTGAGGTTTTTTAAAATTTGGACAGTCAGTGCAGGTAAGGGTAGGAAAGGTGTATTCGGGCTTCTATGAATAGAGAATAGGACCTCACAAGGCAGTAGTTGTAGCCCTCTGAAATGGGTACTCGGGTGGGTAGTCACTTTTTGCAGATGATGGAGCTTTAAATTTTTAATTAAAGAGGTAAAATTTTTAATTTGCAATCAAGGTCAAACAGTAGGCAACTATACGTGTGTTTAAGCATTCAGTAGCTAAAATACAAGTTGCGTGTTTTACAAAGAGGATCAATAGACCTGCACTTGATTTGAAATTGTATGGACAAACTCTTGAAGTGCCAGTGGGGTGCTATATGAAAATCTCTGATTATTTATTTGTTTAATTAGATCTCTGCTTGATTAAGACCGTGTGGCTTATGGATCAGCTTCATCTTCAAATTTAAAATGCTTGGACGTGATACAAGCACTGCTTTAAGACTGTTATGGTGCAGTAAGATCGTCTCCTGTTTTGGCTTTACAGGTTGAAATGGGACAATTACCCGTACAGTTGTGGAGGTTGAATTTGTTGTGAACATACTGGATTAATTTGAGGGGACAGAGAAATGATCACTGTTAAGTGTTTTGAAAACTGTTAGCAACGTCACATGAAGAGTTTTTAGTGCTGGGTGGCTGGATTCTTATCACGCTAGGAAAGTGCGTTTGCTGGATTATGCAATATGTCCCACTAGCTTTCCCGGTAACCCCACCTTGGTTTCTTTCCAAAGACTTTAGTTGATTTTTAGGTTGCATGATTTAATGAAGTCTAACATCCCGATATGTCTGACAGTCTAGGTTCATCAATATGAGAAAGAAAATTATATACTAATCATTTCTACTAATGGATCAAAGGATAATTTAACAGGGAATGTTGTTATGGCTGTTTCTGTGCCTGAATTACAGGTAACAATAAAGAAGCATCTTGACCATCTATCAGTGTACACAGCAGAAATGGTTGCCATAATTTTGGGCTTACAGTGGGTTGAGGAAATTTGTCCTTGCAAAGTTGTAATTTGTTCACATTCTTTTTTGGTTTTTCTAGTCATTCTATCAGTAGGTTAGATTTACTGCTGGAAGCTCTTCAAATTTTATTTCATATTCTAAATATTGGTTTACATGTCGCCTTGTGAGTCCCTGCATGTAGAGGGTGTTGAGGGGAACAAGCCGGTTGATTGTTCCAGGATCACCATTTTTTTTCCGTTCCTGGCGGAACCTTTCCCTTCTTTAACTTCTCGTGCTCTGGTATTCATTTTCAATAAGTAAAAGTCATAGTTCAATAATATAGATCGTTTAGTGTCGGTGTAGGTAAGGTAAGTAAGAGTGGTAACATGTAAAAAAGTAAAGGGTACGGAGCAACTCCCAAATGCAGCTCACTCCATGAGTCCCCTGCCGGAAAGAAGTAGCAGGGATATTTATTTCCCAACTCCCTGCACCACATTCCAGTCCACTTGGTGGCAGTAATGCACTTTAAGTTCGACTGCCGACCGCCATTAAAAGTCGTCGGAAGGTTCCATGAGGTCATTTGTATGTGTTCTCATGCGCAAAGAGAAGCAGCAGGGAGGAGCTTATAAAGGAAGCACTTGCCATGGACTTCACTTGGTGGTCCTCCTCACCTGCTCGTGCAGGTTTCTTCTTCATACAAAAGAAAGTCAGGAGCCTTTGGCTGTGCATTGATTACAGCGGATTAAACTGTATAGTGACCAAGAATCGCTACCCCTTCTTCTTATGGATACAGCTTTCAAGATGCTCCAAAGGGCGAGCGTATTCACAAAATTAGACCTCTGAGAGCCTGCCATCT
Source organism: Mobula birostris (assembly GCF_030028105.1). Classification (NCBI taxonomy): domain Eukaryota; kingdom Metazoa; phylum Chordata; class Chondrichthyes; order Myliobatiformes; family Myliobatidae; genus Mobula; species Mobula birostris. Next base: position 106,876,847 of record NC_092371.1, on the reverse strand, counting down.
GGTCCATATCAGGGAGGCCAATGAGTGGAAGTCAACATTCAATACACCAGCGAGGCACTACGAGTACCAGGTTATACCCTTCAACCTTGTGAACACCCCAGCCTTTTCCCAAGCCTTTATAAACCTTGTGCTCCAGGATACTCTCCAAAAGAATCCCTTCATCGACTTGGATGATATCCTAATCTTCTCCAAGTCCTCCATGGAGGAGCATGTTGCTCATGTCAGAGGCATTTTAAAGAGGCTACTGGATCACGGACTTTGTCAAGTTGGAGAATTCAGAGTTTCAGGTAATGATCATTTCATTTCTGGGTTTTATCTCTAATGGTAATCTTGAGATGCACCTTAACAAGACCCAGGCTGTCAGAGACTGGCCACCACCATCCAATAGTGAACAGGTGCAGTGATTCCTGAGGTTTGCTAACTTCCACCGGAAGTTCATCAAGAACTTCCGCACAAACTAAGAAATCCATGGGCCCTTTTGTCTGGACAACTGGCAACTGAATTGGAGGCTGCATTTGAAGAACTTAAGCAGTGATTTACTGCAGCTCCCATCTTAGTTTCTCCTAACCTAGACCTTCCCTACATTGTGGAGGTGGACACCTCAGATATTGGTGTAGGTTCCCTCTTGTCTCAACAATCACCTTCAAACAGTGAACTGCACTTAGGTTATCCCTGGCAGAGAGGAACTATGACATCAGAGATCAATAGATTCTTGTGGTTAAGTTGGCTTTGGAGGAATGGTGTCACTAGCAGAAAGTGGCCAAGAACCTTGCTATCATTTGGATTGGCCACAAGAACCTGGTCTCTATTCTGGAGGCCAAGAAGCTGAATTCCAGGCAGGCCACGGGTCTTCGTTTGTTTGTTTTTTTTTAACTGGTTTAATTTCATCCTGACCTATCGACCAGGCTCTAGGAATCGGAAGCCTGATGTCTTGTCCTGTTAGTTTGACGAAACAGAATGGGGGAGCAGCCTACACCATTTTGCCCCAAGCATCAATTCATTGAGGATTCTATGCTCTTGTTCACAAGGCCCAAGGATGTGTCTTCTTGGTCGGCTGTTTGTTACAAGTTCTCTCCAGTCCCAGGTACTGCAATGGGGACATTAATCAAGAATGACTACACACCCAGGGATTGCCAAGACCTTGGAGTTTGTCAAGGAGAGGTACTGGTGGCCCAGAGTGACAAGAGAAGTTTGGCAGTACATGCAGGCATGTGAGGTGTGCGAGGTGAACCCTGTACCTGACCTCAAGTGCTCTTCCACCCCCTACCCATTCCAAAAAGACCTTGGGAACACATCTCCATAGACTTTGTCATACTTCTCTTGCCATCCGAGGGGAAATCAGTCATGATGATTGTTGTCAATCGATTATCGAAAGCCTGCAAGTTCATTGCCTTGGAGAAGCTACCTTCTGTGACGGAGACAGCTGAGATTGTCCCAGATCTGCTGTTTGGGGTCCACAGTTTCCCACTTGGCATTGTCTCAGATTGTGGTCCACAATTTTCATCCCATTTCTAGAAGGTTTTCTGTAAACTGATAGGGGTAGCAACAAGCCTTCCCTCTGGGTTTCACCTGCAGTCCAACACCCACATGGAGCAGACCAGATGGAACGTACCCTGAGATGCTTGGCCTCGGACACACCTGATGAGTGGTGTGACCATTTGATGTGGGCAGAGATCTCCCATAACACCTTGCAGCACTCAGCAAATGGGATGTCACTGTTCAATTGCAAGTTTGGTTATCCTTCGCTTCTTTCTGGAAAAAGAAGCTAACATTGGGATACCTGTGGCAGAAAATCTTGGCCAATGCTGCATGGAGAAATGGTTGAAGGCAAGATAGATTTTGCTGGCTTCTACCTGGAGAGTGGAGACCAAGGCAAACTGAAGGAGAAGTCAGGGACCTGTGTTACAGCCTAGGAAACAGGTCTGGCTGTCCACTTGTGATTTGCCTCTGTGAGTGGAATCTAGAAAGTTGGTGCTCAAGTTCATTGGTCCATTTAAGATCCTGAGGAAAGTAAACCTGGTGGCTTACACCTTACAGATCCCCAAAATCCTAAAGATCAATCCCACCTTTCACATCTCTAAATTAAAACCTGTCAGTACCAGTCCCTTAGCCCCATCGCCATCAGCCCTGCCACCACCCAGGTTTATCAAGATGGAATAGGTCTTTGCAGTGAAGACTTTTGGATTTGCATACTGTGCGAAGTGCTCAGCAATACCTAGTACACTGGGAGAGACTCGGACTGGAGGGAAGGTGCTGGAAAGGGACATCCTGGATCTGACTCTCATTCAGTATTACCATCACTTCCTCTCCGAGCAACCAGGGCCGTCAGGAGCCAGCCGAAGGAGACTGTGTCCTTTTACAAGACGCTTCCAACCGTGCCAGCTTCTGAGAATTAAATACTAAATCAGAGTATGAATAGCTGTTGCAGCCTCTTTAAGGGCTTAGAACCTTCCTGTTAATTGATAATCGTGTTTTGGACACCCAGAATTGAGTACTTAAGGAACACCTAAACATGGGTTCAGTGCTCACTCATAAGCCTACCTGTGACTTTATTGAGCGTTTGTTTTGTGCTCAGTTTCTTGATCCTGTTTGAGACAATGTCTCGATCGCAGCCTCCGATACTTCAGCATTTGGTTCTAACCCGTCATTGTCAAGGACTCTCATGACAGCATTCCCATGTAGCTCATCTGGCCTCTTTATTTAAAATGTATTTTAGTCAACCTGGCCTTCTCTGTTCCCTCTCCTGTTTCTACCTCCACTACCTTCTACATTTGCTTCAACTTTCTCACCTGCTACACTACTGTGTTATGTCCCACTCCCCTGCCAGACTAGTTTAAACTTGCAGAGTAGATCTCACGAAGCTGTCTGCCGGTATTTAGGAGCTGTACAGTTCAGGTACAACGTGTCCCACTGGTATAGGTCACCTCTCTGCCCTAGAGAAGGTCTCAGTGGTCCAAGACTCTGAATCCCTCCCTCCTGCATCATTATCCTGAGTTGTGTGTTCACCTGCTCATCCTCCCATTCATAGTCTGTGGTATGGTGTCTCATCCAGAGATTACAGCCCATGAGATTGTGATTGTTTTACTTCTAACTCCTCGTGCTGACTGTGTAGGACCACATCCCTTTTCCTACTCGCGTTGTTGGTAGGAAACCTCCCTTCATTTTGAATGTTCTGGATCTGCTTAGAAACACCATTAGCCCTAGCACCTAAGAGGTAACACAGCATCCTGGAGTCTCATTTTCTTTTGACTGAGGGTTATTACACATACTGCCACCACACACTGGCCTTGTTCTGGGACTGATGGGGGCATATTGGGGGTTGAGAAGAGTGAAAGAAAGAAGAATAGATTGTGGGTGAGCAAGCAAGAGAGGGGCAGAGTGAGAGCAAGAGGTAGTGGAAGAGGGGAAGAGAGATTGTTGGGTGAGAATGAGGGAACAGGGAGATAGAGCTGTTTCTTTTTTAAAAAAAAATACATACTGTTTACCAGTAGTCTGACTCAGGGATCTGTTCTGGGACCCCTACTACTCTTAGTGATTTGTATAAATGACCTGGGTGAGGAAGTGGAGGGATGAGTTAGTAAATTTGCTGATGACACAAAGGTTGGGGGTGTTGTGGGTAGTGTGGAGGGCTTTCAGAGGTTACAAAGGGACACTGATAGGATGCAAAACTGGGCTGAGAAGTGGCAGATGGAGTTCAACCCAAATAAGTGTGAGGTGGTTCATTTTGGTGGGTCAAATATGATGCCAGAATATAGTATTAATGGTAAGACTCTTGGCAGTGTGGAGGATCAGAGGGATCTTGGGGTCAGAGTCCATCGGACACTCAAAGCTGCTACACAGGTTGCCTCTGTAGTTAAGAAGGCATACAGTTCATTGGCCTTCATCAATCGTGGGATTGAGTTTAAGAATCGAGAGGTAATGCTGCAGCTATATAGGACCCTGGTCAGACCCCACTTGTAGTGCTGTGTTCATTTCTGGTTGCCTCACTACAGGAAGGATGCATAGAAAGGGCGCAGAGGAGACTTAGAAGGATGTTGCTTGGATTAGGAAGCATGCCTTATGTGAATAGGTTGAGTGAACTCGGCCTTTTCTCCTTGGAGTGACGGAGGATGAGAGGTGACCTGACAGAATGTATAAGATGATGAGAGGCATTGATCATTTGGATAGTTGGAGGCTTTTTCCCAGGGCTGAAAAGCCTAGCACAAGAGGGTACATTTTTAGGGTGCTGGGAAGTAGTTACAGAGGAGATGTCGGGGTAAGTTTTTTTTTCAGACGGAAAGTGATGAGTGCATTGAATGGGCTGCCGGCGACGGTGGTGGAGGCGGATACGATAGGGTCTTTTAAGAGACTCCTGGATAGGTACATGGAGCTTAGAAAAATAGAGGCTGTGGAGAACTCTAGGTAATTTCTAAGGTAAGCACATGTTCGGCACAGCTTTATGGGCCAAAGGGCCTGTATTGTGCTGTAGGGTTTCTATGTTTCTACCAGGAGGCATGTATTGAAGGTGAGAGAGGGGTAGATTCAAGGGGAGATGCGAGGAGGAAGTTTTTTTACTCAGATTCGTGGATGTCTGATATGATGGTAGAGGAAAATACATTGGAGGCTTTTAAGAGTCATTTACAGGGATGTAAGGAAGACAGAAGGATATAGACATTGCATAGGTTGGAGGGATGAGTTTTTTGGGGAATTTTTATTTCCTTTTTAAGCTGGTTCAGCACTACATTGTGGGCATAAGAGCCTGTTCTTGTGCTGCGCTGTTCTGTGTTTCCCTAAATCCAAGCCATTGTGGACTATCCCATTCTGTTCCAGTGTTCCTTCGTGACACTCACCTTGCTCCTTCACTCAGCTGCCCGTGGGTGTTATAATTAACAGTCATCACCTTCACCGAATCTTTAAGTGCCAGTGCCCCACTCTGCAGATACTCCAGTGTCCGGCGTACCGGGAATCGTCCTTTCATCAGCATGGCTGCCTCTGTCATCCATCAGTCATCCTCGCTTCCACGCATGCGCTGATAGGCATCTTGCCTGCGCATATGCTTGTTGCTGTCTTGTTTGCACCTGTATACAATGCTAAAGCCGGCTTTGCTATTTCTGCGTTCTCAGATTTCGCAATTCCTCTCAACACACACAAGATGCTGGACAAACTCAGCAAGGCATTTGATGAGGTACCCCATGCAAGGCTTATTCAGAAAGTAAGGAGGCATAGGATCCAAGGGGACCTTGCTTTCTGGGACCAAAACTGGTTTGTACATAGAAGGCAAAGCGTGGTTGTAGATGGGTCATATTCTACATGGAGATCGGTGACCAGTGGTGTGCCTCAGGGATCTGTTCTGGGACCCTGACTCTTCGTGATTTTCATAAATGACCTGGATGAGGAAGTGGAGGGATGGGTTAGTAAATTTGCTCATGACACAAAGGTTCGGGGTGTTGTGGATACTGTGGAGGGCTGTCAGAGGTTACAGGGGACATTGATAGGATACAAAATTAGGCTGAGAAGTGGCAGATGGAATTCAACCCAGATAAGTGTGAGGTGGGTCATTTTGGTAGGTCAAATATGATGGAAGAATATAGCATTAATGGTAAGACTCCTGGCAGTGTGGAGGATCAGAGGGATCTTGATGTCTGAGTCCATAGGACACTCAAAGCTGCTATACAGGTTGATGAAGGCATTGGCCTTCATCAACTGTGGGATTGAGTTTAAGAGCCGAGAGGTAATGTTGCAGCTGTATGGGACCCTGGTCAGACCCCACTGGTGTCTGTTCTGGTCACTTCACTACAGGAAGGATGTGGAAACTATAGAAAGGGTGTAGATGAGATTTTTACAAGGATGTTTCCTGGATTGGGGAGCATGCCTCATGAGAATAGGTTGAGTGAACTCAGCCTTTTCTCCTTGGAGCAACGGGGAATGAGAGGTGACCTGATAGAGGTGTATAAGATGATGAGTGGAATTGATCTCGGAGATAGTCAGAGGCTTTTTCCTGAGGCTGAAATGGCTAATATGAGAGGGCAGTTTTAAGGTGCTTGAAAGTAGTTACAGAGGAGATGTCGGGGTAAGTTTTTTTAAGCAGGGAGTGGTGAGTGTGTGGAATGGGCTTTCAGCGATAGTGGTGAAGGCGGATATGATAGGGTCTTTTAAGAGACTCCTGAATAGGTACATGGAGCTTAAAAAAAAATCGGGGGCTATAGGTAGCCCTAGGTAATTTTTAAAGTAAGTACGTGTTTGGCACAGCATTGTGGGCCGAAGGGCCTGTATTGTGCTGTAGGTTTTCTATGTTTCTAAGTCGGGCAGCATCTATGGAAATGAGTAAACAGCAGAAATTTCGGGCCGAGGCTCTTCACCAAGACTGGAAAGGCAGAGAAGTCAGTCAAAGAAGATGAGGGAAGTGGAGGAAGAAGTACAAGATAGTAGGGGATATGTAAAATGGGGAGGTGGGGAGGGGTGAAGTAAAGAGTTGGAAAGTCCATTGGTGAAAGAGAAAAGGGCTGGCGGAGGGAAAATCTGATAGGAAAGGACAGAAGACCATGGAAGAAAGGGAAGGGGTGGAGCATCAGAAGGAGGTGATGGGCAGGTGAAGAGATAAGGTGAGAGAGGGACAAGAGATTGGGGAATGGTGAAGGGGGAGGGCATTACTGGAAGTTCAAGAAATCAATGTTCATATCATCAGATTGGAGGCTATCAAGATGGAATATAAGGTGATGTTTCTCCAACCTGAGGATGGCTTCATCGTGACAGTAGAGAATGCCATGGACAGAATGTCAGAATGGAAATGGGAAGTAGAATTGAAATGGGTGGCAACTGGGAGATGTGGCTTTCCGAGGCAGATGAAGTGAAGCTGCTCGCCGATGTGGCCTCACCGATATACAGGAGGCCACACCTGGAGCACAGGATATAGTAGATGATCCCAACAGACTCGCAGGTGAAGTGCCACCTGATTTGAAAGGACTGATTGGATCTCCATTCCTCTCATTGTCCTGCACCCACAATCTTGATTATATAATTGTGATTGACTTGTTAAGTACTTTAGTTACTGGTAATTCATTTCATGTTCTAGTTTGGAGTATAAATTCGGCAAAGTATAATGCAATTGAATCTGCTCTGATGCAGGGTTTCTTTCAATATTTTTATTAATATTATATAAATTGCATGAATACAAATACAAAATTCATAAGGATATAAGTAATATGAATTACATTACATTTAAATCGCAGTATCCCATATTCCAAATCAATCATGTAGAAAAAAAATTGAATTATGAAATGAAATGAAATAAGATAATTTTATTTTAAAAATTCTACTCCCACTACCGAAAAGAGCTGGTTGGTAAAAAAAAAGAGAAGAAAAAAACATACCTTACCATATAATATTATTATAATAATGGCTCAGATCCATACTTTAATAACAGTTCAAAGATTATGAAAATAACTCAGAAAGGGTTCCCATAACATTAGAAAATCATGTTTAGAATCAGAAATCGAACAACAAATCTTCTCTAGATCTAGGCATAACATATCAGACAGCCATTGAGCACGAGTGGGCAGGGCGGCCTCCTTCAACTTGAGCAAGATCGCTCTCCTGGCCAGAAGAGACATAAAGGCCAATACCCGCAAGTTGGATGGCTTCAGTATTGTAGCACTATCCTCAACAACACCAAACATGGCAGTCAAGAGATTGGGCTTAAAACTAACATTGAAAAGTACAGAAAAAGTTTGAAATACATCTTTCCAAAATTTCTCAAGGCTCAGACATGTCCAAAACATATGAATTAGTGTGGCCACTCCATTAGTACATCTATCACAGTAAGGGGAAAATACCTGTGTAGAAACGAGAGAGCTTGTCTTTATACATATAGGCTCTATGTACCACTTTAAATTGTAATAAAGAATGATGAGCACATAATGATGAAGAATTAGTCAATTTTAAAATAATCTTCCAGCTCTCCTCAGATATGAAAATCTGTAAGTCCTTTTCCCAGTCTCCTTTAATTTTATCTAGAGAAGCCTCTTTCAGTCCAAATAGCAGGCCGTAAATGTAAGATATTGAACTGTTGTCAAAGGGTTTCAGATTAAAAATTGTATCTTTTATATTCTTATCTGGACTTGCAGGAAATGTATGTAATTGAGAACTTAAAAAATCTCTAATCTGTAAGTAACAAAAAAAGTGGGCATTGGAAAGGTTAAATTTTGATGAAAGTTGCACAAGAGAAGAGAGATTCCCTCCATCAAACAAATCCTGAAATTGTTTAATACCCAATCTATCCCATTCTTTAAAAGATAAGTCAATTATAAATGGTTTAAAAAAAAATTAGAAAAGATGGGACTTGAGAGGGAGAATCTCAATGAACCAAAATGTTTTCTAAACTGTAACCAAATCCTCAAAGTATGTTTGACCACCACATTGTCAGTTAGTTTATTTAAAGATAAGGAAGCGAGGATCCAAGTAAGGAAATAATGGAACATTTCATAACAGAATTGACTTCCAAAGAGTCAAAAAAAGATTTAGGAATGAAAACAGGCACAGCTTGAAAAAGGTATAGAAATTTAGGTAAGATATTCATTTTAATAGAATTAATTTGGCCAATGAATGATAAAGAGAGAGGCAACCAATTAGAAAGTGTTTTTTAACATAATTCATTAAAGTTAAAAAATTTTCCTTAACTAAATCTTTATAATGCTTAGTAATTGTTTCTCCTAAATATGTAAATTGTTTTCTTAAAATTTTAAAAGGAAGATTAATATCAGTTGGTATTAAACTGTTTAAAGGAAACAGTTAACTCTTATGTAAGTTTAATTTATATCCTGAGAACTGACTAAAATTAGTCAGTAAACAGGATACAAATGGTAAAGAGGTTGTAACATTAGATATAAAAAGCAATTAGTCATCAGCATAAAGCGACACTTTATGACTAGTACCTCTCCTTAAAACACCAGTAATCTCTTTAGGCTCTTGAAAAGCAATTGCTAAGAGTTCTAATACCAAATATAAAGCAGAGGGCTCAAAGGACAACCTTGTCTAGTCCCATGTTGGAGTTTAAAGGGTTCAGAATTCTGAAGATTAGTAAAAACCTGAGTGAAGGGAAATAAATAAAGTAATTTAATCCAATGAATAAAATTCGGTCCAAAATTAATTTTTTCAAAGGATGTAAAAAGATAATTCCATTCAACTCTGTCAAAGGCCTTCCCTGCATCCAAAGACGTCACACGTTCCGATATTTCCTTAGATGGAGAATGCATAACATTAACAGATGCCGTATATTAAAATGGGAATATCGATTTTTAAATAAATCCTGTCTGATCATCCGAAGCTATAGAAGATATAATATTTTCCAGTCTGCAAGCCAACACTTTAGATATAATTTTGTATCAAAATTGAGTAAAGAGATAGGTCTGTACAAAGAACATTCAGTAGGATTCTTTTTAAGAATAGATGAACTGGAAGCTTCGTAAAAAGACTGCGGTGACCTTCCTACTTTGAAGGGCTCTGTAAGGTTACAACATAAATGTGGTATAAGCAAGGAGGAGAAAGCCTTATAAAACTCTCCAGAGAATCCATCGGTCCTGGGGATTTCCCAGAATGCAATTCTTGAATAGCCTGAGCAATTTCCTCCTGGGAAATAGGTTGATCCAATTGCCTACGATCATCTGTCGAAAGATTAGGAATATTTAATTGATCTAAAAATTTATTCATTACAATATTATCATTAACAGAGTCAGAACTATACAATTTAGAATAAAATTCCCTAAAGGTGTCATTAATTTCAAAGTGGTCAGTTGTCATGTCCCCATTAATTTTACGTATTTCTTTAATTTGCCGCTTGGCTATAAATGGCTTCAATTGATCAGCCAGTAGCTTACCAGTTTTATCTCCGTGAACATAAAATTGGCTTCTATCTTTTAAAATATGGCTTTCAATTGGATATGTTAAAAGAAAATCATATTTAGTTTTGGTATCAATACGTCTCTTATATGTGTTAGGATTGGGTACCGAAGCATATTCATAGTCCAGTTGTTTTAACTGATTGGCTAGTTCATTTCTCTCTTTGTTAACTTCTTTAACGATGTTTGCAGTATAAGAAATAATTTGACCCTGGATATATGGTTTAAAAATATCCCATATAATAAGACTAGATGTCTCTTCCAACGTATTTCCTTCAAAAAAAGTTACTTGATTCTCCATAAATTTTAAAAAGTCCTCATCAGATAACAGAGTTATATTAAATTGCCAAAATCTACTCATAGGGATAGGACCAGGAAGATTTAAAGATAAAAGTACAGGAGAGTGGTCAGAAATAGCGATCTCTTTATATTCAATCAGTCGAACCAATGGAATCAATTGACTGCCAATAAAAAAATAATCAAACCAATGACGGACATGAGAGTAAAAAGAATACTCCCTGTCCATTGGATGAAGAAAACGCTAAGCATCAACTATACCACATTTAGTTAGAAAGGATTGGATAAACAAAGCTGATTTATTAAGTGTGGCTGGTTTAACAGATGAGCAATCTAATACTGGATCTAACCAGCAGTTAAAATCTCCTCCCATCACAAGAGAGTAAGTACACAAATCTGGCAAAAATGAAAATAGACGTTCAAAAAAGTCCTGTATTATCTACGTTGGGGGTATATACATTAGCAAAAAAAATCAATTTACTGTCTAAACTCCCTGATTCAATAACAAATCGACCATTAGATCTGAAACAAATGTATGCTGAACAAAAGAAATTGTATTATCTACAAAAATTGTAACTCCATGAGATTTTGCACTAAACGAAGAATGGAATTGCGTATCCTTCCACCAAGTAAAAAAACATAAGCTATCACAGCTGAGTATGTGCTTTTCTTGTAAGAAAATAATGAGTGCTTTTAATTTTTTAATAAAAGCAAACACTTTGTTCTGTTTAATGGGGTGATTCAGCCCTTTCACATTCAAACTAAATAAAAGTTAATATTTTGAACCATTTTAAATACCAAACATCATGTAATTAAAATATCTGGCCATAAGTTGTTAAAACTAGAAAGCAAACCGGAGAGTAAGGTAATGAAACAGACAATCATATATTCAACCCAACACAGCTCCCAGAGAGAAATAGGTCCTATCCCCTCCCCACCCAAAGCCAGAAGGCTGACCAATAGACAGTCAGCGAGCTAACACCTAAAGCATTCCCTCCCCAATAATTCCTGTTGACAGAAACTCCGGTCCTTCAAGGTCAATTGTATCCCTTCCAAGACACAACATAAAAAGAAAAATAATTCAGTATTCCAAAATATAAAAGGATCAATTTAAACAAATTCAAAGATATATTAAAATAAATCCTCAAAAAGGATATAATAAAAAAGTATCAAAAAAATAACAAAAAACAATATATGAACAGCCAAAACATAAACTTATTGAAACAATTTTTCAAATTTATATTAACAGAAGAAAAAATTGATCAAATAAGAAATACAACAGTTTTAGACTTCAGCCTTCAGAAACTCTTTTGTGTCTTCAACCGACTTTATTCTTTTTTGCAATCCGTTCTTCAAAACAATACTCAGACGGGTGGGAAAACAAAGCGATGGTTTAAATCCTTTATTGTAAAGTTCCAACATAACTTCTTTATATTTCATGCGATCAGCTATAACTTCAGGCAAATAGTCCTCCACAAATTTTACCTTGTAACCATGGAAATCAATCATTCCTTGTTGATGGGTATGGTGAATTAAAAGGCCATTAATAAGAAATTTAAGAAAACTTAGAATGACCGACCTAGGTCTCGCTGCCGATGACAATGGCTTCAAAGTCGGTGAGCAATATGCATGATCAAGCTTAGGCTCAGAAGTGAATAAAACAGAAAGTTTGCAAGGAACTTAGTAGGGTCAGTGCGTTCAATTGATTCTTCAAGACCCAGAATTCGCAAATTATTTCTCCTGTTTCCACTTTCTAGATTGATAATCCTTTTTATCAGTTTTTCATTGGATAAAGATAACTCTTGGCAGAGTTTAATTGTATCTTCAACATCCTCTTCATGTGTCAACAGCTTTGCAGTATTTTCCTGAATTCAGTTCTCATGCTTAGTTAAGGTTTGTTGGATTGTATCCAATTTGCCATTGAGTCGTTGAAACTCCTCAAAAAATTCCGATTTTTGCCGTTTAAGGAAGTCACTGATTGAATCCAAAGTGACTGGGATTGATTTTCTGTTTCCATTTCTTTTCCAGGAGCTTTTGTTTTTTTCCCAGCCATAGTAGAGCAGTATTAAAGGTATTATAATAAGGTTTAAAAAAAAACTAGTAGGAGACAATAAAGTAAATAGGGTAGGAGCAATCTAAAATGCTGTTACTCCATCAGCTGCCAACAGGGCTCTCCCTGATGAAGGGTCTCGGCATGAAGCGTTAATTATTTACTTCCTCCAGCATTTTGTATATGTTGGCAATGAATGTCCGTCTTCCCCTAATATATCTCCATTGCAGCCCTTTCCCCTTCACCACCACCACCCCACCATGTAGTGGTCACAGTGGGTCACTTTAGTCCCATTTGATTTTTGGATTCAAACACTGGTTGAAAAAAAAAAAGAAAAATGCAGCTGTTGGAAAACTTAAAAACAGAACATAATCAACATACTGAACATATGAAGCCACATTTCTGGGGTGAGAAACAGAGTTAAATGGTTTCAGTTAGGTTTTTTAACCATGGCTTTATTTTTCTTCCTACAGATGGAGCCTGAGGTGCTGAATATTTGCAGCATTTTCTGTTTTTGTTGAAAAAGCAATGGGTCTTTGCCATGGTTTGGAGTCTCTTTGCTAAGAACAGTGGCTGCTGTGTATTTGATTCCAAGTGGCAAGTCTCCACCTTCTAATCCAGCATTAATATGTGTACATGCAACTCTTCCTAAATGGCAGCACTGCAAGGTATTTTAACATCCTGGGTGGTAAACATCAGCCAGTGGGCAGTGCAGGTGTTGTCTGTCTTTTACCAGACTGTGAGCGGCTTAGTGCTATTACATGGGTCTTGTCTCCAAGGCCTCTTGCCACCCTCTATTGAGAGGGCTCATGAATGTTGGGTGATCCTGACTAGCTAACCTCCCACTTGTCCAGAATTGCTCATAGGACCCAGACTTTACAGCCCTCACCACAGACAGTCATGCATACCTGAAAAGTCTCCCATAAATTCCTATCATTGTGATGGATATTCACTTGCTAGGCTGGGGGTGCTTTGTTTTTGCCAAGCTTTGCTTTTCTAAATACAGCAGCTGCCACTTGTAAAGATCCAACAATTATAAGTTAAGGTTCCAACTATTATTAAGTGTTTAGTTTCTGGTTGCAAATGGGATCTAGTCTTCAGCTGGTAATATCAATGATTCGGATGATAAAGTGGATAACTGGATCAGAATATTTGGGGATGACAAGATTAGGGAGTAGTGGACAGCGAGGAAGCTATCTGGCTTGCAGCGAGGTCTGGACCAGCTAGAAAAATGGCAGATGTAATACAATACAGACAAGTACAAGACGTTGAACTTTGGTAGGGCAAACCAGGCAAACACAGTGAACGGCAGGGCACTGAGGAGTGCAGTGGAACAAAGGGATCTGGGAATACAAGTTTATAATTTGTTGGAAGTGATGTCACAGGTAGATAGGGTTGTAGAAAAAGCTTTTGGAACAATTGAATTGAATTTATTTGAATTGTACATCCACCCCATAATGCGAGGGAGTAACAATCTTTGTGTTATGACTCTATCACAATGTACAGACATGGGGATTTATAAGTCCAATGGCCTGCAGAAAGAAGCCGTCCCATAGCTTGCTGGTCCTGGCTTTAATGCTACAGTACAGTACCATTTGCAGCTGAATCAGTTTATGGTTGGGGTGACTGGTGTCCCTGATAATCAGCCAGGCCTTCTTTACGCACCTGCTGTTGTAAATGTCCTCAATGGAGGCAAGCTCACATCTACATATACGCTGAGCTGTCCGTACCACTCTCTGCAGTGCCCAGCGATCAGGGTTGGTGCAGTTCCTGTACCAGCTGGTGACAATAGCCATTCAGGATGCTCTCAATAGTGCCCCTGAAGAAGGTCTTGAGGATTTGAGGGCTCATGCCGAACTTCTTCAGTCGCTGTAGAGACGCTGTTGTGCTGTTTTTGCCACACAGCCGGTGTGTACAGTCCAGGCAAGACCTTTGGTGATGTGTATACCGAAGAACTTGAAACTACTCACCCTCTCAATGGCAGTCCCATTGAAGTTGATCAGGGTGAGCCTGTCTCTGTTCCTCCTGTAATCCACAATCAGCTCTTTTGTTTTTTTTCAGACATTGAGGGAGATTGGACTACACAAATCAAAGTACTGAGTACAGGAGATGTTATGTTATGTTGAAGCTGTATAAGATATTGGTGAGACCTAATTTAGAGAATTGTGTGCACTTTTGGTCACCTACCTACAGGAAAGGTTGAAAGAGTACAGAGAAAATTTACAAGAATGGTGATGGGTCTGGAGGAGCTGATTTATAAGGAAAGATTGAATACCTTAGGACTTTACTCCTTGGAATACAGAAGAAAGAGAGGAGATTCAACAGGGATATGAAAAAACTATGAAGGGTATAGATAGGGTAAATGGAAGCAGGCTTTTCACACAGAGTTTGGGTAGGGCTAGAACTAGAGATATCAAAGGATCTTACAATCAACCCAAGAAATATTGAATTGCGCTCGAGCTTTCATACCAGACTATGCTCAATTGTCAAAACCATTATAGGACAAGTGGACACTGAAAAATGAAAAGCCTTTTGTTTTGAGCCTCAGAAGATTATGAAGCATCAGAGAAACTGATAAATGCAGTTCAGCAAGTAAAGAGACCCAACAAAATCTCTTGTTCTGCAAGTTCATATGTTGGCTAGAAAAAACTCGGAGAACTTCGAGAAGTGGAAGTTCTGCTAATGATCTGCTAAACTTAAGACCATTCTCTGATAGGAAGCTGTTTATTATATAAAACAGCTGGTTTGAAGGAGCAGCCTGTGATTTGGTCATCTGGGCCCAGTGTTTGGCTGACCTGGTTAGATTGTTTTGAACAGTGTAAACAATTCAATTTTTTCCCCTCTCATTTAGACCTATGCTATCTACTTTTCAGGGTGATGGGTGAGTCGTGGGTTATATTTGGAGTAGTTTTGCACAGTTCTGATTATCTACTTACAGGAAAGGTATCAATAAGTTTAAAAGAGTAAATTGTTTAATAATATTTGCAAGAATGTTGCTGGGACTTGAGCACCTGAGTTACTGTACAGGGAAAATCTGAACAAGTTAGGTCTTTATTCCCTGGAGCATCAGAGAAGGAGGGGAGATTTGTTAGAAATATACAAAATCATGAAGGGTATACATAGGATAAATGCAAACAGAATTTTTCCGCTGATGTTGGGTGAGACTAGAATTAAGGTCATGGGGTAAGGGTGAAAAGTGAAATGGTCATGGGAAACCTGATGGGAACTCCTTCACTCGAGGGGTGGTGTGTGTGTACGTACACTGAGCTTCCAGTGGAATTGCTGGACACTGGATTGCAACATTTAAGAGAAGTTTGGATAAGTACATGGCTGAGAATTCAGATGTACCTGTATTACATGGTGTCAAGGGAAGCTTGTGAGAGCTGCTGGCCAAAATAGATTGGAAGAGCACACTTCCGGTATGACAGCACAGCAGCAATGGCTGGAGTTTCTAGGAATAACTCAGAAGGCACAAGATCAATTCATGCCAAAGTAGAGGATGTATTCTAAAGAGAGAATGAGGCAACCATGACTGACAGGGAAGCAAAAGAGACGGAATGCAGTAAAAAGCAAAAACTTAGTGCAAAGCTAGAGACTTGGAAAATTTTTAAAAACACACAGCAGCAAAAAAGCATTAAGGAGAGAAAAGAAATATGAGGGTAAGCTAGCCAATAATAGAAAAGAGGACACCAATTTAGTTTTAAAAAAAAAAGAGTACAAGAGCAGCCAGACTGGACAGTGGACTGCTGGAAAATGACACTGGAGAGGTTGTAATGGAGGACAATGAAATGTCAGATGAACTGAATTAGTGTTTTGCTTCCTTGTGGAAGTAAGCCAGAAATTCGAGAGCATCAGGGGCAGCAGTGAGTCACTACTACTAAGTGGAAGATGCTGGGAAGCCAAAATGTTTCAAGGTAGACAAGCCACCCAGAAGAGCTGGACTACACCCCAGGGTTGAGAAGGAGATAGCTGCAGGGATCATGCAGGCATTAGTAGTGATCTTTGAAGAATTACTAAGTTCTGGATTTGTTGTAGAGGAGTAGAAAATTGCAAATGCCACTCAATTCTTTATGAAGGAAGAGAGCCAAAAACAGGAAATTTATAAGTTAGCCGGCCTGACTTCAGTCTGTATCTGAAGCAAGGTGTGCAAAATCCTGAGAGGTCTGAAGATCCACCAGAGAAAGGTGGCATGCTTGAGGAGGGAACAAGTGAAGCCGCACACAGGAGCAGTCACTAGAACTACAGGTTCTGCAGTGCTGACTACTGAACCTGGTCAGACAGAGGAGGAGCCAGGCACCGAGTCACCCCACAGTGCCCGGAACCTCCAAGCAACACAAAGCAGGAAGTCGGAACAGCGTCAGGTGAAGTGGCCTGCCGCTAACAAGAAGGAGTTGCTCCAGTTGGATGAGGATGTAGACAAGATTCAGGAGGCAATATCAAAGGACAATGCTGACCAGAAGCTTCAAACTATGTGCATCCTCACGATGAGCATAGGCTCAGCACGGTTTGGCATCAAGGAAAAGCATGGAACAAGTAATTCAGCAAGACCAAACTGGCAGGAACTTAAGAGCAATGGCTGGAGAGCTCGCTGTGAGCCAGTTGAAGTTGGGTGTTGGGGCTTTGCTGGCCATTCATTACAGTGGACTCTTAGACTCCATGGAGTTAAAGGACTGCAGTGCAGAAGAGCCACCAAGAGCATTCTGGAGGCTGCTGAAAAGGTCTCGTGGTGCCTGTGGATCCGGAGGGGGGATCCGTGGAGTAGTGCACCACTTGGACACAAGTCAGGGGCTGATCACCCCTGGCTGGGTGGCCCAGGCGAGGGTGTCTGATGATTAAAGACCCGAAACGCCTTACGACCCTGGGTTCATCACTGAAGACGTGTCTAAGTAGCACCAGAAGGTGTATTCTACAACTGTTGTCAAGATGTTAAGGATGAGATTTCAAGGTGCTTGGAGGCACATGATAAAATAGGCCAAAGTCAACATGGTTTCCTTAAGGAGAAAACTCCCCTAACACATCTGCTGGAATTATTTGAAAACATACCAGGCAGGATAGAGACGGCAAAATCAGTGGCTTAACAAGATAAGACCCCATGGTATTACAGGAAAGATACCAGCATGGGCAGAAGATTGACTGACTGGCAGGAAGCCAAGACTGGGAATAAGGAGGGCCTTTACTTGTTGGCTGCCTGTGACTCATGGTGTTCTGCAGGAGCCTGTGATGGGACCGTGATATTTTATTTAATTTAGAGATACAGTGTGGAACAGGCCCTTCCAACCCAAAAAGATGCACTACCCAACATCCCAGGCCTCAGGATTTTGTATACGTACTGCTTTCAACCACCCGCCCCCCCCCCCCCACACCACCAAGTCTCCTACACTGAAGGAATAAAGTCCTAACCAATTTAACTTTCTCCTATAGCTTTGGTCCTCGGCGCCTGCCAACATGCTTGTAAATTTTGCAGATTGCTCCAAATTAGACCCAACCATCATCTTATACAACTTCAGCATAGCATGCCAATTCCTCTGCACAATGCTTTGATTTATAAAGGTCAATGTGCCAAAAGCTCTCTTTCTGACCCTATCTACATATGACTCCACTTTCAAGTAATTATGGATCTGTATTCCCAGGTCCCTCTGTTCTACAGCACTCCTCAGTGCCCAAACATTCATTGTCTTAGTCCACTTTGATTTGTCCTCCCGAAGTCCAACAGCTCATTCTTGACTACACTGAATTCCATCTGCCATCTTTCTTCCCATTTTTACATCTGGATCAGATTCCGCTGCAAGCTTTGATAACCTTGCTCACTGTCCACTACACCCCCAATCTTGGTGTCACCCGCAAATTTGGCAAATATGATATACATGACAAACCACAGCGTACCCAGCACCAATCCCTGTGGCACACCACGAGTCACACACGTTCAGTCAGAGAGGCAACCATCTGCTCTCTGCCTTCTGCCGCAAAGTCAATGTGGAATCCAATTTAGGACCTCTTCCTGATTGCCATGCGACTGAACTTTCCAGACCAGCCTCCCATGTGGGACCTTGCCTGGCTAAAGTCCATGTAGACAACATCCACTGCCTTTCCGACATGACTTTCCTAGTTAGGCACGACCTACCATGCCCAAAGCCATGTTGACTGTCACTAACTAGTCCCTGTCTATACAAGTACTTCTGAGGGGTGATTGATAAGTTTGTGGCCTAAGGTAGGAGTCAATTTTAGAAAACCTAGCACATTTATTTTTCAACATAGTGCATGTAACAAGAGCTGTGTAATTCATTTGCTTCTATTAGGCCATGAACTTATCAATCATCCCTGCTGTGGGCACTTTCTGGAAGTCCAAGATCTGTATGCTCCATGACCGCTGGACTAATTATGTAAATATAGGAGGGTACAAAGCTGAAAAATAAATGTGCTAGGTTTTCTAAAATTGACTCCTACCTTAGGCCACAAAGTTATCAATCACCCCTCCCAAGTTCTATCCCTATCCCTTACCCACCACTGACATCAGGCTCACAGGTTTCTAATTTCCCACCTTATTCTAAGAGTGACCCGGCTGGTGGCATAATGGCATCAGTGCCAGACTTCGGGACAAAAGGTCCAGAGCTCAAATCCAGCCGGCTCCCCTGCACGCTTTCTATCCGCGCTGGGTTATGAGCTGGTGATCTCTTTGGAAACTCACCTGGCAGAAGGCAATGGTAATCCACTGCTGTAACTTGCTTTGTACGCAGTTGCCCATTACGTCAGAGAGACATGGAGGGAAATCGTTCGCAACCTGGAGAAACTCCGGATGCAACGTACCTTTTAATTCTAAGAATCTTTCTTAAATAATAGAAGGATAATGGTTATCCTCCAATCAAGTGGCACCCTAGCCGAGGCACAGGACATTTTAAATACCTACATGGGAAACCTTGCAATTTTGGCACAGCCAAACCACAAGATAGAGTAAAGTGGGATGAAGGGGAAAGACAGGGACAGATAGATATGTCAAGTGTGACGGGGCGGTGGCAAGGTAAATGCGCAGCAGCCAGCTGCAGTTATAAACAACAGCAAGAAGGGTATAGAACGTGGAAGAGTAGAGCACAGGAACAGGCCCTATGGCCCACAATGTTGTACTGAACCAGCTAAAAAACAAATCAAACATTAATCCTGCCCACCTATACAACGTCCATATCCCTTCATCTTCTTCATATTCATGTGCCTATCTAAACCTCTCTTAAAAGCTTTTAACTTATTTTCCTCTACCACCATACCAGGCACTGCATTCCAGGTATCCACCACTATGAGTAAAAAAATTTACCCCTCCCATCTCCTCTGAACGTACTTCCTCTCACCTTCAAAGCATGCTCTGTCTATGCCACACATAATCATACAAACCTCTATCAGATCTCCCCTAAGCTTCCAGTGCTCCAGAGAAAACACCCATTTATTCAGCCTCCCAAGATAGCACATGCCCTTTCAACCAGGCAGCACCCTGTGCCCTCTCCAAAGCCTCAACATCCTTCCAATAGTGGGACGACCAGAACTATATGCAATACTCCAGATATGACCTAACCAGAGTTTCATAAAGTTGCAACATAACCTCTTGACTTTTGAACTCAATGCCTCGACTAATAAAAGCAAACCTTCCATCAGCCTTCTTAACCACCCCATCAACCTGTGTAACTACTTTCACGGAGCTGTGAATGTGGATCCCAAGATCTCTTTGCTCAACAACGCTGTTAACGACATCGGCCTTAATAGCGTTCTGTCCCTTTGCATTTGCCCCATCAAGGTGCAACACCTCACATTTATCTGGGTTAAACACCACAGGCCATCTCTTTGCCCATATCTGCAACTGATCTATGTTGTGCTGTATTCTTTACTAGTCTTCTACGCTCTCTGTAACTCCACTAATCTTGGTATTGTCCACAAACCTTAATAACCCATCCATCTACATTTTCATTTATATGTATCACAAACAGCAGAGTTCCCAGCACAGATTCCTGTGGAGCACCACTGATTACAGATCCCCAGCTCAAATAAATCCTTTCAAGCACTACCTTCTGTCTTCTAAGCACAAGCCAGTTCTGAATCCAAACAGCCAAATCACCATGGACCCTATGTATCTTAATCTTCTGGATTAGCCTCCCATGAGGGACTTTGTCAAATGCCTTCGTAAACTCCATGCAGACAATCTTCATCAATCTTCCTCATTGTCTATTCAGAAACTCAAATTGGTAAGACATGACCTGCCCTGCACAAAGCTGTGCTGGCTCTCCCTAAGAATTTTCTCCAGCAATTTCCTAACATCTAACGTGAGACTCACCAGTCAGAAGCTCCCACAATATTCCCTTGTTCCTTCTTTCACCACTTGCTAGTCCTCTGGGACTTCAACCGTGCCAAGAGAGGACACAAAGATACTGGTCAAAGCCCCGGCAATCTCGTCTTTTGCCTCCTTCAATAATGTTGGGTAAATCCAATCAGGTCCTGAGGACTTATCCACGTTAATATACATATACATTAGGAGGCCTAACACTTCCTCCTCCTTGACCGCTAAATACCCTAAAATATTTATACACCAGACATTGATCTCCTGGTCCTGTGTATCCTTTTCCTTAGCAAATATTGAAGCAAACTACTCATTCAGTACCACTCTCACAGTCTACACATCCAAGCAAATGTTTCCCCCTTTATCCTTGAGTGGTCCCACCATCTCAGGAGTTATACTCTTGCTCTTGACATATGTATAAAATGCCTTGGGAGTCACCTTAATCCTACTTGTCATGGCCCCTCCTGGTTTTCCTAATTAGTTCTTTTGTGTCTTGTTTATAATCCTCATACACTTTGTTTGATCCTAACTTCCGAAGCTTTACATAGTTTTCCTTTTTCTTCTTGACTAAATTCATCGCCTCGGCAGATATCCAAGATTCTCTTATCTTTCCATCTCTGTCCTTTTTTCTAACAAGAAATGATTTTTCCTGTATTCTGTGCAATTGATCTTTAAATAACCTTCACATGTCCCATGTGAATTTGCCAAAAAAAAGGTGTTCCCAATTAACTCTTTCTAGTTCCTGCCTAATGCCCTCGTAATTTGCCCTACTCCAATATTCCCTTTCTTATTCTCCCACTTCACCTGTCTCTTAGTGTCTGCTCACACTCCCAGACAAGCAAACAAGCAGGCAGTAAGATACAAATGCACAAACTCCCACATACAAAGCAACTTCCTTGCGTCTCTGGCCTGCTGTCTTATTTGTCCAACCACTGCATTGACCTTCATCTGTCTTTTCCTTCCAACCAGGACACTCCAAAAGTGGCAGCTGCTTCTTGCGGCCAAACAGGCCCTTTACCGTTCAAGAGCTTGGCAAGGTGCACTCAGACCAGTTTGTTCATTGGCAGGCCAACAGCAGATACACTGCATCATTTATAGGATAGTTAGCTCAGCTGTTCACAGTGTGGTACTAATAACGCAAAGGTCATGGGTTCGATCCCCATACTGTCCAGACATTTGCTTTAGCCATCCTCTCAACAGTGGTTCTCATGCAAGTACAACTCCATGCTCAACCGCTGCAAGGAGTTTCTGACCAGTGGGCAATGCCTTTAAAGTGTGTCCGTCCAGTTTCTTTCTTTCCACGCAACCAAGGCTGTTGGGGTGCAGAGCTGAGCACAGCAAGGGTAAGGGCTTGAGATCGCGGGTGCGGTGGCGGTGAAATCAGGGCTTGGCACAGTTGCTGTAATGTGGCAGGAGTATCGGGGTTAAGTCTGGATAGGGCTGGCTGGCAGCATGTTGAGTCATAGAGTGCTACAGCACAAAAACACTCCCTTTGGCCCATCAAATCCATGCTGATTCATTATTCTGTGTGGTCTGTAGAACCATAAGACAAAGGAACTGAATGAGGCCATTCAGACCAACAAAGCAGCTTCTAACTTCCATCATGGCTGATTAACACCACGCTCCCTCTACCCTTTGATGCCCAGACTAATCAAGAACCTATCAACTTTGGCTTTAATATTCCCAATGACTTGGCCTCTACAGCCGCCTGTAGCAATAAATTCCACAGATTCACCACCATCTGGCTGAAGAATTCCTCCTCATCTCTTTTCTAAAGGGACATCCTTCTGAAGCTGCACCCTCTGGTCCTAGATGGCCCCACAATGGGAAACATCCTCACCACATCCATTCTGTCTAAGCCTTTTAATATTTGATACGTTTCAACGATCTCTTACCCCCCCCCCCAACCACCACCACCCCCCTTTCTTCTAAACTCCATCGAGTACAGGCCAAGAGTCATTTGATGGTAGTCCTAGGCTAATCATTTAATTCCTGGACTCATTCCCAAGAGTCTCCTCTAGAACCTCTCTAATACCAGAATCCCTTTCCTAATGCAGACTCAATAAGAATCAGGTTAAATATCACTGGCATATGTCGTGAAATTTATCATGTCTGTGGCAGCAGTACAGTGTAATACAAAATAATAGAGAAAGAACTGTAAATTGCTGTAGTAGAGACATAGAAACATAGAAAACTGACAGCAGAATAGAGACCCTTTGGCCCATAAATCTGTGCTGAGCATGACCCTACCTTACAACTACCTAGGCCCTCTATGTTTCTAAGCTCCATGTAGCCATCCAGGAGTCTCTTAAAAGACACTATTGTTTCCGTCTCCACCACCGCCGCTGGCAGCCCGTTCCATGCACTCACCACTCTCTGCATAAAAAACTTAGCCGACATCTCCTCTGTACCTACTTCCAAGTATCCTAAAACTATGCCCTCTTGTGCTAGCCATCTCAGCCCTGACTATCCACACGATCAATGCCTCTCAATATCTTGTACACCTCTATCAGGTCACCTCTGATCCTCCGTCACTCGAAGGAGAAAAGGCTGAATTCACTCAACCTATTCTCATAAGGCATACTCCCCAATCCAGGCAACATCCTTTTAAGTCTCCTCTGCACCCTTTCTATGGTTTTCATGTCCTTCCTGTAGTGAGGCGACCAGAATTGAGCACAGTACTCCAAGTGGGGTCTGACCAGGGTCCTATATAGCTGCAACATTACCTCTCGGCTCCAAAACTCAATCCCACGATTGATGAAAGCCTTCTTAACCAGAGTCGACCTGCATAAGAGCTTTGGGTATCCTATGGACTCGGACCCCAAGATCCCTCCGATCCTCCACACTGCCAAGAGTTTTACCGTTAATGCTATATTCTGGCATCGTATTTGACCCACTAAAATGAACCACCTCACACTTATCTGGGTTGAACTCCATCTGCCACTTGTCAGCCCAGTTTTGCATCCTATCAATGTCCCATTGTAACCTTTGACAGTATGTATATTAATTCCTTAAATTAAATAAGTAATGCAAAAACAGAAATAAAAAAAGTAGTGAGGTAATGGTCATGGGGTTCAATGTCTATTCAGAAATCGGATGGGAGAGGGGAAGAAACTGTTCTTGAATCATCGAGTGTATGTTTTCAGGCTTCTGTACCTCCTTCCTGATGGTAACAATGAGAAGAGGTCATGTCCTGGGTGATGGGGTCCTTAATGATGGATGCTGCATTTTTGAGGCAATGCCTCCTTGAAGATGTCGTGGATAGTCCCCATGATGGAGCTGACTAACTTTACAACTCTCTCAAGCTTACTTCAGTCCTGTGCGGTAGCCCTCTCATAGCAGATGGTAATGCAGCCAGTTAGAATGCACTCCATGGTACATCTGTAGAAATTTCCAAGTGTTTTAGGTGACATACCAAATCTCTGCAAAATCATAATGAAATATAGCCACTGTCTTGTCTTCTTTACAGCTGCATCAATATATTGGGACCAGGTTAGATCCTTAGAGATATTGACACCCAGGAACATGAAATTGCTCACTCTCCCCACTTCAGATTCCTCTATAAGGACTGGTTTGTGTTCCCTCGTCTTACCCTTCCTGAAGTCCACAATCAGCTCTTTGGTCTTCCTGACATTAAGTGCAAGGTTGTCAACTAGCTGGTATATCTTGCACCTGTACACCCTCTCGTCACCCCCTGAGATTCTGCTAATAGTGGCTGTATCATCAGCAAATTTATAGGTGGCATTTGAGCTCTGCCTAGCCGCACAATCATGGCTGTAGAGGGAGCAGAGCAGTGGGCTGAGAACACATCCCTAGGGTGCACCAGTGTTGAATGTCAGTGAGGTGGAGATGTTATTTCCAATCTGCACAGATAGTGGTTTTCTAGTTAAGAAGTTGAGGATCCAGTTGCAGAGGGAGGTACAGAGGCCCAGGTTCTGGAGCTTATTGATCAGGACTGTGGGAATGTTGGTGTTAAACACTGAGCTACAGTCAAAGAATGGCACCCTGACATGGGTATTTGTATTGTCCATTGAACAGCCAACTAATGGTTCTCCATTCTGCTTTCAGACTTTAGTGGACAGTGGCGTGTTCTAACAACTCAGCAGTGGTGAAAATTACCCATAACGTTGAAAAGAGCAGGGAATGAAGAGGTTAATTACCAATGTTGTTCATCCTTGTCCCAGAGATCTGAGGGACAAAGAACATGTCAAACATAACTGCAGTCGGCTCGTCATCTTCATCAGTCTGCAGAAAGTCATGCAGGATGTTCAAAGGAAACCTCTTCACCCACAGAGTGGTGACTGTTTGGAACCCATCAGCATAGGGAAAGTGAGAGGTGAACAGCAGGAAAGGATTAAAGGGATTGTTGTGGAACAAAAACAGGCTGATTTGTCTCCCTACTGTACACTAGAATCTACAGTTGTAGATTCACTAGGTACCTGTGAGAGAGTTTAAAATAAAACTGATTTATTTGTCGCAGATCCAGAATTTAAAATCCAGTTCCATTAAAGGTGAATAGCAGCAGGTGAAAATCCTCCTTTTCCCAGTGACGCGATGTGGCCAATAGGTGGGATGACTGAGGAAATCCCTTCCCACAATCTGAACAGGTGAACAGCTTCCCCCCAGTGAGAATTAATCTGTGTGACAGTAGGTGAGGTGACTGAGGAAATCCCTTCCCACAATCTGAACAGGTGAACAGCTTCCCCCCAGTGAGAATTAATCTGTGTGACAGTAGGTGAGGTGACTGAGGAAATCCCTTCCCACAATCTGAACAGGTGAACGACATCTCCCCAGTGGGAACTCACTGATGTCCAAGTAATTGAAATGACTAAAGCAGCGTAAATCCCTTCCCACAATCTGAACAGGCGAACAGACTCCCCCCAGTGAGAATTAACTTGTGTGACAGTAGGTGAGATGACCCAGTGAATCCCTTCCCACAATCTGAGCAGATGAATAGCATCTCCCCAGTGTGAACTGACTGGTGTGTTTGTAGGTGGGATGACAGAGAGAATCACTTCCCAGGCACTGAACAGGTGAACAACCTGATGTACCTTCAGTTGAGATGACTGAGTGAATCTCTTCCCACACGAGCAACAGGTGAACTGCTTCTTTCCTGTGTGCATTTGCTGGGATGCCAGTAGTTCAGATAAACAAGTAAATCCATTCCCACAGTCTGTGCAGGTGAATGGCCTCTCCCCAGTGTCAACTAACTGGTGTGCAAGCAGGTCATATGACCAAGTGAATCCCTTCCCACAGGCTGAGAAGGTGGGATGAGTGAGTGAATCCTTTCCCACAGTTTCTCAATCAATTCATCAAGTCAGATGTCAGACGTAGTGAATCCCTTGCACCATCAATGCAGTTGAAAACCTAATCTCAAGTGAACAAATGCCGGTGTGCACACCGGTTCCAGTGAATTTCACTGAGTTACAACGGAAAACTTCATTTCAGACACAAGGCACGCTTCCAGCTGAGATTAAAATACGTCTTCATCTCCAAGGATCAACAACAGATCAAAGGAAATATCTGGTCACTACTTAAATCTCAGTACACCAATCTTTTGCCATTTCTAAACTGTAAAAAGATTTACAAAAGGCATCAGTGGGTGAAGGATACGATTTCAGATTAGATAACTTTAGTATCTATGCTGTTCTGAGAACACTGTTACAGTGAAGTTCAACCAAAGTTAGAGGATCAACTCATTATCTAACTGGGCACAGAGCGGGCATCAAGACAGACCATCCAATGCTCTGGCTGTTTTTCTGTCTGTATCAGAATGGGCCATTTCTCCCTGAATTCAACCTGTGGCTTGACTCAGCTTCTCTCTCTCTCCATTAGTATTGTTTCAAGTTCTGGTCATGTCCCACAGCACTAAAAAGAACACATGATATTACAAGGCTGACGTGGACACTTTCTAATTAGTCTGACCCCCCCCCTCAGGTGATTGACAGTGGTGAACTCGTCATCTTCTACAGTCTGCAGAAAGTTATACAGGAAATTCAAATGACACCTCTTCGCATGCAGAGTGGTGACTGGATCCCAATGCCACGGGGAGAGCAAGGGGTGAAGAGCAGGGATAGATTTAAAAGGACTTTTGTGGAACAGAAACACTAGCAGGTCCAGCTGGTCTCCATACTGAACACTGGCTGTGTTGCAAGTTCACTGGGAATCTGAGACAGATTTAAAATAAGCTAATTTATTAGTCAAGATCCAGAATTTAAAATCTAGTCCCAGTGAAGGTGAATATTATCAGAAGAAACTCCTCCCATGCCCAGTGACCAGTTGGTAGGATGTGGCCAGTAGGTGGGGTAACTGGGGTAACTGAGGAAATCTCTTCTCACAATCTGAGCAGGTGAACAACCTCTTCCCTGTGTGAACTGACTGGTGTGTTTGTAGCTGGGATGACAGAGTGAATCACTTCCCTGACACTGAACAGGTGAATAGACTTTCCCCAGTGTGAACTTGCCAATGTTGCTTCAGATCAGACAATCGAGTGAATCCCTTCCCACAGTCAGAACAGGTGAATGGCCGCTCCCCAGTATAAACTGACTGGTGTGCCAGTAGGTCAGATGACTGAATGAATCCCTTCCCACAGTCTGAGCAGATGTATGGCCTCTTTTCTGTGTGAACTCACTGATTTACCTTCAGATGGGATGACCGAATGAATGCCTTCCCACAGTCAGAGCAGGTGAGTGGCCTCTGTCCCATGTGAATTCACTGCTATAGGTTCAGTTTAGATGACCGAGTGAATACCGTCCCACAGTCTGAGCAGGTGAATGGCCTCTCCCTAGTGTGAACTTGCTGATGAACCTTCAGTTGAGGTGATCAAGTGAATCCCTTTCCGCGGTCTGAGTGACTGAATTCTTTCCCGCAGATCTCCATCAATTCAGAAAGTCACGAGTCAGACTAAGTAAATGTCTCATGCAATCAAAACAGTTGAGGAATTTATCTCGCGTGAACAAATACTGGTGTCCTCAGCACCCTGGTTTCCAGCTGATTTCACTGAGTTACAACAGAAACTTCATTTCAGACACAAGGCATGTTTCCAGCTGGGATGAGATCATTCTTCATCTCCAAGGATCAACAGCTGATCTCTTGATGGAAATATCTGGTTACTGCTTAAATATCTGGACAGAGAGAACAAAACTGACGTGTTGTTGTGTTTGAGATTCCTGTACACAAACTCTGAGCTAGTTCTAACCTGTAAAAAGATTTACAAAACACAAAGGGTGAAGGTCAGCATTTTAGATGAGATCATTTCCGTCTCCATGCTGAGCTCTGACATCACAGCGTTACGGTGAAGTACAACCCAAGTTGGAGGAACACCTCCTTATCTTTGAACTGGGCACGGATCAGGCATCCGGACTGACCATCAAATTCTCTGACTGTTTTTCTCTTTGTATCAGAATGGGCCATCTCTGCCTGTCTGCAGTCTGTGACTTGGCTCAGTTTGTCTCTCTCCATTAGTATTATTTTAAGTTCTGGTCATGTCCCACAGCACTACAAAGAGCATATAGCTGCTCCTAGAGACTTACTAATTACTCTGACCCCTCTGCATCAGGTGAATGACGGTGGTAAATTCAACAAGGGCATTGCCAATCAATATGAAGGGGAGGGCAGTGTGGCACCTTTGTGATTGGAAAGCTACCAGTCACCTGTTACCCAGGTAAAGGGAGTTTGATATCAAACCAACACACACCAAATGCTGGAAGAACTCAGCAGGCCAGGCAACATCTGTGGAAAAGAGTAAACAGTCAACATTTCAGGCAGAGATCCTTCTTCAGAACTGAGAGACAGTGCGGGAGATGCGTCAATTAAATGGTGGAGGGAGGGGAAAGTGGCTGGCAGGAAGGTGGCAGGTGAAGCCAAGTGGGTGGGAAAGGAGAGCTGAGAATCTGGTAGGAGAGGAGAGTGGTCAATAGGAGAAAGGGAAGGGGGAGAGCACCCAATCAGAGGTAATAGGCAGGTGAGAAGAAGTAAAATATCAGAGTGGGAATAGAGAAGGGGGGGGGTGGGAGGGAAATTCTGTTCACCAGAATAAATAAATATTCATACCACCACATTGGAGGATATCCAGACGAAATATAAGATGTTGCTCCTCCAGCCTAAGGGTGGCCTCATTTTAGCACAAGAAGAGGCCATCGATTGACACATCGGAATGGGAATTCAAATGTTTGGCCACCAGAATGTCCTGCTTGTGGCAGACGGTGTAGTGGTGCTTGACGAGTGGTTTCCCAGTTTACGACGGGTCTCATCAACGTAGAGGAGCCTCCGGCGAGATTTTGTTGCTTTTGCCTTCTCATCAATAGGCGATGCCGGCAGCACACTTACTTGAGCACCCGTGACACACGTATAGCAGGAAGCACGCCCTGCAAAGGTGTCTGTGATGAACACTAGACGACCCCAGGCAGTGGTGAGGATGCTGTGATTTGGGGAAGTTATCTACATCTGTCATAGTTATAAACCCTCCACTCACTGGTTCTCACACAAACCATTTACGTTCATGGGTGAGACACGATACTCACACCCAAACCTTTCAAGGTTACTCTCTTGGTGGGGTGCTATAAATAAAGCCCACACTATAGATAATGTAAGTTTTAAATTAGAACATCGTGCTAATGAAACTGTAGAAGAATTCTCTATTATGAATCAGGAAATGCTAAATCTCGGAATAGTCGCTTTGCAAAACAGGATGGCCCTGAACTATGCTTAGCAAAAGAAAGTGAGGTTTGTACACTATTTGGGAAAGAATGTTGCACTTATATACTAGATGTTTCAAAAATATGACTTGTGTATTGGGACATATGACAAATATGTGATGAAATGCAGAGGCTAAATTCTCAGATTTCTCCTAAGGGTTGGGATTTCTTTAGCTGGATTAAATCAGAACAGAGAAACATTGTTTGCCCGGTTACAGCCCTTCTTTAATGGACTTGTTGCCCTGAGTTGCTTGGCATTAGTTATTCACTGCATCTTCCAACTCTTTATTCATCTGACATGTACCCCTTCCCAGTCAAAGGCAAAAGAAACTGTTGCTTTACTTTATGCGAGGTCCCAAATGTGGAGAAAAGTGAGGAAGATGATAGTTACGAGGAACAAGAATGTTTAAAAATTCAACCACTACCCCCAGGGATCAGACCCCTTTTGGAGTCAACAATCTATAGAGCAAAGCTATAGAGCTGATCTTACGATCAAAAACCGAGAAACTTTGAATATAGGGTTAAAAGATCTGTGTGTTGCTAAAATGGCCTTGTGTAAGTCCTGTATTTTCTTTTAATTAAGTTTCAAATCTACATGACTAAGATTATGGTGCTAAGCTCTAATACAGCTGTGTAGATAAGCAGGGCAGGGATGCCACAAATCATGAATTGTCAAATCTTTGTCATCTAAGGGGGGGGGCGGGTGCTGGTTTTTCTCAAATGTCTGTTACTAAGATGAACGCAAGCTGATTCGTTGTACATCAAAGTTCCAGACATGTGGACTCTCCATGATCTCATGCTAAAATAGAAGATTTGCCACTTGAAATGTGGTATTGAGCTTTATTTTAAATTTCTCTGAAAGGAGGCTTAAAAATCTGTGTGTGTCTTTTAAGACTGCAGGTTGGTGTGTTTCTGGCAGGGATGATTTGACAATAGAGAAAAACAAGACACAGCTTCTAAAGACAAATCAAAGAAAATCAGGAACTAGAGATTATGCAGATAATGGAGGTATGTTATGGAATGAAACAATTGTTCTTTGTTGAAAAGAAATGCTTTGTTTGAACTGTAAGTTTGAAGCTATTTCCAGACGATAACGTGTGGAATAGCTTCCATTGCAAATGAATACAATGCACCTATAATTTGATCCACTCTGAATTTGTTGTAGTTTGTTTCTGTCTTCCCAACCACTGAAGTCAGGCTAACTGGCCTATAATTTCCTCGCCTCTCTCCATTCTTAAAGAGTTGAGTGACATTTGCAATTTGCTAGACCTCTGGAAAACTTCCAGATTTTAGTGATTTTTGAAAGATCACTACTAATGCCTCCACAATCTCTTCAGCTACTTCTTTCAGAACCTTAAGATGTAGTCCATCTGGTACAGGTGACTTATCTACTTGCTGCCTTTTCAGTTTCCAAAGCCCTTTCTCCTTAGTAATAGCAACTGTGCTCACTTTTGCCCCAACAGTCTTGAATTTCTAGTATATGGCTGGTGTCTTCCACAGCGAAGACTAACACGAGATACTTAAGTTTACCTGTTATTTCTTTGTCCCCTATTACTACCTCTCCAGCATCACTTTCCAGCAATCCAATATCCACTCTCGCTTCACTTTTACATTATTGGCTAGCTTAGCTTCATAGTTCATCTCTTCTCTCCGTAATGCTTTTCTACTTGTCTTCTGTTTATTTTTAAAAGCTTTCCAATCCCACTACATTTTGTTCTATTATATGCCCTTTCATTTGCATTAATGCTGTCTTTGACTCCCTTGTCAGCCACAGTTGCGTCATCCTACCTTAAGAATACTTCTTCATCTTTGGAATTTATCTATCCTGCATCTTCTGAATTGCTCCTTGACACTTTGAGATTCCCATTCACACATTCTTTGCCTCTTCTAACCTGTAAGGTTTACAAAACACATCAATGGGTGAAGTACAGCATTTCAGATGAGATAATTTTAGGCTCTGTGCTGAGCTTTGAGAACACACTGTTACAGCGACGTTCAACTGAAGTTGGTGGAATTACTCCACATCTTTTAACTGGACATGGATCAGGCATCTGGACTGTCCATCAAATTCTCTGACTCTTTTCTTTTCTGTATCAGAATGGGCCATTTCTGTCTGTCTTCAACCTGTGACTTGGCACAGTCTGTCTCTCTCTATTAGTATTATTTCATGTTCTGGTCATGTCCCACAGCACAACAAGGTGCACATGATATTCAAAGGTTCATTTATTATCAAAGTATACTGTTCTGAAATTCTTCTTCTCTGAGTAGCCATGAAACCAAGAATGAAAAGAAAGGCATCACATGACTGATCTTGAACACTTTCTAATTATTCTGACACCCACCCCCATTTGATTGATGGTGGTGAACACAGAACAGTACAATACAGCACAGCACATCAACAAGACACTTGGCTCACAATGTTGTGCCGAACCAGCTAAAAAGCAAATCCATTACTCTGAGCAAAAAAAAACTTGCACCTCAAATCTCCTTTGAGCCTATCCCCTCTCACCTTCAATGCAGGCATGTCTAAATGTATTAGACATTTCAACCCTAGGAAACAGATATTCAGATTGTGCCTCGCATAATCTTGTAAACCTCTATGAGATCTCCCCTCAGCCACAGAAAACAACCTGAGTTTATCCAGCCTCTCAAGATAGCACATGCCCTCTAAACCAGGCAGCATCTTGGTGAACCTCTTCTTCGCCCTCTCCAAAGCCTCAACATCCTTCCTATGAAGGGGAGGGAAATGTCGCACTTTTGTGATTGGAAAGCTACCTGTCACTTGTTACCCAGGTAAAGGGAGTTTGATATCAAAGCAATGCACACAGAATGCTGGAAGAACTCAGCAGGCTAAGCAACATCTGTGGAAAGGAGTAAACAGTCAACGTTTCAGGCAGAGATCCTTCTTCAGAACTGAGAGAGAATCTGGCAGATGCGTCAATTAAATGGTGGAGGGAGGGGAAAGTGGCTGGCAGGAAGGTGGTGGGTGAAGCCAAGTGGGTGGGAAAGGAGAGCTGAGAATCTGGTAGGAGAGCAGAGTGGTCAATAGGAGAAAGGGAAGGGGGAGAGCACCCAATCAGAGGTAATAGGCTGGGGAGAAAAAGTAAAAGATCAGAGTGGGAATAGAGAAGGAGGGGGGTGGGAGGGAAATTCTGTTTACCAGAAGAAATCAATATTCATACCACCACATTGGAGGATACCCAAACGAAATATAAGATGTTGCTCCTCCACCCTAAGGTGGCCTCATTTTGGCACAAGAGGAGGCCAAGGATCGACATATCGGAATGGGAGTGGGGAAAGGGAATTCAAATGTTTGGTCACCAGGATGTCCCGCTTGTGGCAGATGGTGCGGTGGTGCTTGACAAGTGGTCTCCCAGTTTACGACGGGTCTCATCGACGTAGAGGAGCCTCCGGCGAGATTTTGTTGCTTTTGCCTTCTCATCAATAGGTGATGCCGGCAGCACACTTACTTGAGCACCCGTGACACACGTATAGCAGGAAGCATGCCCTGCAAAGGTGTCTGTGATGAACACTAGACGACCCCAGGCAGTGGTGAGGATGCTGTGATTTGGGGAAGTTATCTACATCTGTCATAGTTATAAACCCTCCGCTCACTGGTTCTCACACAGACCATTTAGATTATGAAGACACATAGTCCCCTTTTATTGTCATTTAGTAATGCTTGCATTAAGAAATGATACATTATTTCCTCCGGTGTGATATCACAAAAACACAGGACAAATCAAGGCTGAAAAAACTGACAAAACCACATAATTATACATATAGTTACAACAGTGCACAGTACCATAACTTGATGAAGAAGTCCGTGAGCACAGTAAAGTTCAAAGTTTCTTAAATGTCCCACATCTCACGCAGACGGGAGAGGGAAGAAAAACTCTCCCTGCCATGCCGACCACAATCTGACTCTGAGTCATCCGAAAACTTCGAGCTCTGATCATCTCTCTGAAACTGAGTACTGAGCGCCATCTCTGTCCGAGCGATTCGACCTCTTTCTCGGTCGCCAAAAGCAGGCAAGGCCGGGGATTTTGAGGCCTACCCTCCGAAAGATTGCCGACCACACAGTAACGACAGCAGGTGATTGGCGTTTCAGAAATATCTCCAGATGTTCCTCTGTGCTTTCACGTCTATCTCCATCAAATCAGAAATTGTCCACGGCCCCTATTTAACAGATACAACATCATTTTTCACTGGAGAGCTGTGCACGCGCAGTGCGCTGCCATCTTCTCCTCCCGCTATTTACATTCACGGGTGAGACGTGATCAGACATTTCAACCCGGGGAAACAGATATTCTCTGTCTACCCAATCTGTGCCTCTCATAATCTTGTAAACCTCTATCAGATCTCCCTTAGCCTTCACCATTCCAGAGAAAACAAGCCTTCACCATTCCAGAGAAAACAACCCAAGTTTATCCAGCCTCTCAAGACAGCACTGCCCTCTAAACTGGCAGCATCCTGGTAAACCTCTTCTGCACCCTCTCCAAAGCCTCAACATCCTTCCTATAATGGGGCGACCAGAACTGTATGCAATACAGTACTCCAGATGTGGCCTAACCAGTTTTATAAAGTTGCAACATAACCTTTTGACTTTTGAACTCAAATGCCTCGACTAATAAAAGCAAGCATTCCATAAGCCTTCTTAACCACTTTATCAACCTGTGCAGCCACTTTCAAGGAGCTATGAACTTGGATCCCAACATCTCTCTGCTCAACAACACTGTTGAGGATCTTCTCCTTAACAGCGTACTGTCTCCATGCATTTGCCCTACCAAGGTGCAACACCTCACCATTATCTGGGTTAAACTCCATCTGTCATTTCTCTGCCCATATCTGCAAATGATCTACATTTTTCTGTATTCTTTGCAAGTCTTCTACACTATGCACAACCCCACCAATCTTGGTAGCATCCACAAATTTACTAACCCACCCATCTACATTTTCATCCAGGTCACTTATATATATCACAAACAACAAAGGCTCCAGCACAGATCCCTGTGGAACTCCAGTAATCATAGACCTCCAGGTTGAATAAGTCCCTTCAATCACTACCCTCTGTCTTCTACGTGCAAGCCAATGCACCACAGATCTCATGCATCTTAATATTCTGGATTAGCCTTCCATGAGGGGCTCTGTCAAGCACTTTACTAAAATCCATCCACTGCCCTGCCCTCATCAGTCTTTCTCATCACCTTGTCAAAAAACTCAATCAATTTGTCAAGGCATGACCAGACGCGCACAAACCCATGCCAGCTCTCCTTAATCAAGCCATGGATTTCCAAATGCTCATATATCCTATCCCCAAGAATTTTCTCCAGCAATTTCCCTATAACTGACATGAGAGAGACTTATAGCTCCCAGGATTTTCGCTTGTTACCTTCTTAAATAGAGATACAACATTAACCACTCACCAGTCCTCCAGGACCTCACCTGCAGTTACAGAGGGCATGAAGACACTGATTAAGGGTCCAGCAAACTTGTCTCTTGCCAACTTCAATAATCT
Organism: Mobula birostris; assembly: GCF_030028105.1. Taxonomy (NCBI): domain Eukaryota; kingdom Metazoa; phylum Chordata; class Chondrichthyes; order Myliobatiformes; family Myliobatidae; genus Mobula; species Mobula birostris. The sequence continues at coordinate 106,842,100 of NC_092371.1, read as the reverse complement.
GGTTCAAATCCCATCAGTCCCTGGGAATTTACCCACCTTACTACACATTAGGAGGCCCAACACTTCCTCCTCATCCTTGACTTCCAAATGTCCTAATGTATTTATACACTAAGACTGATCTCCTGGTCCTCTATATCCTTTTCCTTGGTAAATATTAAGCAAAGTACTCATCAAGTACCTCAGTCACATTCTTCACATCCAGATAAATGTTCTCCCCTTTATCCTTGAGTGGTCCTACCCTTTCCCTAGTTAACTTCTTGCTCGATGTATGCATAGAATGCCTTGGGATTCACCTTAATCCTACTTGCCAAGGACTTTTCATGGACCCCCCTGGGCTTTCCTAATTCCCTTCTTTAGCTTTTTTTTCCTGTGTTTAATGTGCTGGAGCTTTTGGAAAGCATCAAGTTGGATAAGTCACTGGGACCGGATGGGATGTACCCCAGGCTACTGTGGGAAGCGAGGGAGGAGATTGCTGAGCCTCTGGCGATGATCTTTGCATCATCAAAGAGGACGGGAAAGGTTCCAGCGGATTGGAGAGTTGTGGATGTTGTTCCCTTATTCAAGAAAGTGAGTAGACATATCTGAGGAAATTATAGGCCAGAGAGTCTTACTTCAGTGGTTGGTAAGTTGATGGAGAAGATTCTGAGAGGCAGGATTTAGGAACATTTGGAGAGGCATAATATGATTAGGAATAGTCAGCATGGCTTTGTTAAAGGCAGGTTGTGCCTTCCGAGCCTGATTGAATTTTTTGAGGAGGTGACTGAACACATTGATGAAGGCACAGCAGTAGATGTAGTAAATATAGATTTCAGCAAGACATTTGATAAGGTACCCCATGCAAGACTTATTGAGAAAGTAAGGGGGCATGGGATCCAAGGGGACATTGTTTTGTGGATTCAGAACTGGCTTGCCCACAGAAGGCAAAGAGTGTTGTAGATGGTCATATTCTGCTTGGAGGCCGGTGACCAGTGGTGTGCCTCAGGGATCTGTTCCTGGACCCCTACTCTTTGTGATTTTTATAAATGACCTGGATGAGGAAGTGGAGGGTTGGGTTAGTAAATTTGCAGATGACACAAAGGTTGGGTGTGTTGTGGATAGTGTGGAGGACCGTCAGAAGTTATAACAGGACATTGATAGGATGCAAAACTGGGCTGAGAACTGGTAGATGGAGTTCAACCCAGATAAATGTGAGGTGGTTCATTTTGGTGGGTCAAATATGATGCCAGAATATGGCAACAACGGTAAAACTCTTGGCAGTGTGGAGGATCAGAGGGATCTTGGGGTCTGAGTCCATAGGACATTCAAATCTGCTGTGCAGGTTGATTCTGTGGTTAAGAAGGCATATGGTGCATTTGCCTTTATCAATCGTGGGGTTGAGATTAAGAGCCGAGAGGTAATGTTGCAGCTACATAGGACCCTGGTCAGCCCCCACGTGGAGTACTGTGCTCAATTCTGGTCGCCTCACCACAGCAAGGCCATGGAAACCATATAAAGGGTGCAGAGAAGATTTACAAGGCTGTTGCCTGATATAGGGAGCATGCCTTATGAGAATAGGTTGAGGCTTTTCCCCAGGGCTGAATTGGCTAGCACGAGAGGGCATAGTTTTAAGGTGCCTGGAAGTAGGTACAGAGATTTCAGGGGTAAGTTTTTTTTTATGCAGAGTGGAGGAGGTGTTCTAAGAGACTCCTGGATGGCTACATGGAGCTTAGAGAAATAGAGGGCTTTGGGTAAAGTCCTGGTAGTTCTAAGGTAGAGACATATTCAGCACAGCTTTGTGGGTCGAAGAGCCTGTATTGTGCTGTATGTTTTGTGTGTTTCTGGGTTCTTTATACACTTTATGTGCTTTGCTTGCTCCTAACTTTCATGGAGCTAACCAGCGTCTGGGAAATCGATTCGCTCCCATTCCCCCTGCCCGCACTTCCAAACACGTCCCGCGGACTGGTAGGGAAGGCTGTAGAACGAGAGACCCGTCATGGTCCAGTGCTGCGCATGCGCCGCGGAAACGGCCCTGCACCCTCGCTCTTCAGCAGAAAGTTCTCCGGAGCCCGGGTACGGACCAAGCGGCCGTGATTATTCCGGTTAAGCGGGACCATGTTGTGCCTAGAGCTCACGACGCAGAAGCCGGTACTGATGAAATCCCACCCGCAGCCCCACCCCTACCGGCTGCCGGTCTTCCAGAGTTTTCTGTCCACTGAACGCATGCGCCGTTTGGAATTTGCTACCACTCTTGCGCCTGCGCATTTGTTCGGCGCGTCACGGGCGGCAAATTTTTGGGTAATTGAAATTTGTATTATTATTTATTCTTATTTTACAAAGCAGCACAGCATATCATAGAGCAGATACCGTACAGAATATTTACACAGCCATCCCATGACAGGAAAACAAATAAAACTTTGAAACAGTAAGAAGTTTAAATTAACAGACGACCAAAATTGATCCCACGCGTCTTGCACTTTTCCCTCACTGTTAATTCTTCCCACCCTGTGTTCATATGATGAAATCTTAATCAGTTCCTCAGTCCATTCCTTCAAAGTAGGACATCAGGGTTTTTTTTTTATTTACAGTTTTGCAATATAACTCTTGCAACTAGTGATGAAGCCCACCTTTAAAATAGTAAATTTGTCATTGTTTACATTCGGCATCATTGTGCTGTCACCTAAGAGACAAAGCCGTGGCACATGGTTTCTGCACCCCATCTTTGTGCATTTATGCCTTTCAACTCTGACTGATCCAAACCAGTTAAACGAGGTGACCCAGACACGTTATTACAGATTGCTTCTTTATTAGGACTGGCAGTTTACGTAATAAATAGCTACTTGTCTGAGATGATCTCAGGTTCAGCAAGTCATCACTTGAAACTCCTTCTGTCCACATTCAATTGCTCTGATTAGATTAGCACTGAGCAATTGTCAGTACAGAGTTCACAAAATAGGGAGAAACAAAAACATTTGGATTGTCTGCTACTTCTGTCCTGATTCATCTGAATCCACTGATTTGTAAACTGTTGTTCTTTTTGTCTACTTCCACTGTCCTTGATTCATTCAAATCCAATAATTTGTAGACTGTAGTCCCTTCTGGCCAACAAGGATATTCTTCCCCAGGCAAGAGATCTGAGAGAGAAACATAACTGCAGTCAGCTTGTCTTCTTCTTCAGTCTGTAGAAACTCATGCAGGAAATTCAGGGGAAACCTCTTCACCCACAGTGGAGACTGTCTGGAACCCATCACCAAAAGGAACATGAGAGGTGAACAGCAGGATGGAATTAAAAGGATTCTCATGAAACAGAAATACTGGAAAGGTCGAGCTCAGTGGTCCCCAACCTCCGGGCCGCGAAGCATGAAGGGGTTCAGCAGTAGCCAGAACGCACCCAGCACATCTTTAAGAAAAAAGCCGAAATAAACAAGCTAATTGATTATGTGCCATCCAGCACGTAAATGGCGGCCCAGATCAGAGACGACGCAATCGGCAAACGTCTCTGATCTGGGCTGCCATTTACGTGCCAGGTGGCACCTAATCAATTAGCTTATTTCAGCTTTTTTCTTAAAGATGTGCTGGGTGCATTCTGTCCACCGCTGCACTCTTCGCGGCCCAGAGAATGGGAACCACTGAATTATAAGTCACTTATAAGTCAATAGCATAACATCTCAAGTAATGTTTGGATATTAAACACAGCGCATACTTTCCTCATATGAACATATAAAGTCATTGCAACACACCAATATTGCTGAATCAGTGGGAGCCCTGTGCTTGTTTTCCTGCAACAACACGGTCCTATTGAGGGCTGATGGGAGACAGCGATACTCGAAGGGGGTTCCTTATGTCCAGTCTATTCCGCAATTTAGTTTTCATTGCATTCATTGCAGAAAACTCCACTTCGCAGAAAAATATTGGAAATGGAGGCAACGTTTTCAGTGCTTTCGTGGTTATCTCAGGATATTCAGCCTTGACTTTGATCCAGAATGCCGGCAGAGATGTTACGTCAAATATACTTTTCAGCCCACCATCATTTGCAAGCTCGAGGAGTTGATCTTTTTCCCGTGCTGACATGGATGATTTACCAGGGACATTCGCAAATGGGTCACAAACCCATTCCTTTGCACGTCTTGGGTCATCTGATTCTTGGGTCACTGATGACCTCGTGTGCATTAAAATTCAACAGTTTGCATGACAGGGAATGAGGAAAGGTGCAGCTGACTCATATTGTTTCATAATCGCCAAATCATATCGTTTCCTCACGGCCCGGTGGTTGGGGACCACTCTTAGCACGAAGAGAGACCAATCAGGATGCTCGCTCTCCCACTCAAAAAAAAAATCTATTTCTGGGATATTGTATATAATTTCCAGGCGTCAGGGAGCCACTATCGATATGCAGGAGACTCCCAGAACTTCCGGGAGAGGTGGGATGTCTGATATAAACCACAAGAGCTTCTGCATTTGGTTGCAGTTAACAAGCAACACACACACAAAGTGTCGACGAACTCTGCAGAAGAATAAACAGAGTATGCATAGTGAAGAGTCTGCTAATTCCTCTCCATAGGTGCTGCCTGACCACTTTCTCCAGCATTTTGCTAAAATAAACAACTTGGTTTTCAATCAGTTTTCAAATGTTTCTGATCTTTCATTTGTAGGCACATCCTCCTGATTTGATTCGCTCCCCCCCCCCCCAATACACTCTAGCCTCCACCACGTTTCAGAGCTCCCAAAGCTTGGCCTGTCCTGGCTTCTTTTTGGATTCTCAACTTCCTGCAGCAAACATTTACCTACTGTTCTGCTCAGCCTTTAGAGAGCAGTGTATTGCAACAACCCAGCTGCATGAGGCACAGCCCTTCAAAATCTGTGAAAACAACCCAAAACTTTCAAAAGAGCAGGAAAGAAAGTTTAACCAGTCGTGACATTCTCTGTTTGCCCAGAGCCCTGAGGAATGAGGAATATATGAGACAAATTCGCAGTGAACCCGCCTTCTATTGCGGTCTGCAGAAAGTCATAGAGGAGATTCAGTGGAAACCTCTTCACCCACAGAGTGCTGACCTGTTACAACACAGCAGCAGGGATACATTTAAAAGCACTGATGTGGAATAGGGGCACAGGCAAAGACCAGCTGGGCTGAATGGCCTCCCTACACTACACTGGCCATGTGGCAAAGACTCTAAGCAGCTGAGACACAGGATCTGAAATAGAACTGATGTATTTATCACAGATCCACAACATTAAACACCAGTCCAACACAAAACTAACATCAACAGAACAAATCCCTCCAGTGTACAGTGACCACGGGTCAGTCCTGGCTGTGATGGGCCGCCACAACCGCAGCATCTCACAATAACAACCAGTTGAGAACTTACAATCTGATTCAGTTACCATGCTGGTTAAAAATTTAACATACAGCTTTGTTGAACTTACTTCCTGATGTGAAGTTGCTGTTGTTTCTGCAAGTGGGTGACTGACTCACTCACTCAGGACAGAAGAGTGCCCTCTACTTATTGTGAACTTGCCAGATCCTCACAAGGAGAGTTAACTGAATTAAAATCTTTCTCACACTCACAACAGCCATATCTGCTCTCCTGCGTGAACTGGCTGGTGTTTCAGTAGCTTAGGTAATTGCAATGTGAAGGGTTAGTTTACTTATCAGTCAAAAGCTGCTTCTACCGTGTCGGGAATCGATTAGCCCATTTGAAGACTACAGCAGCTCTTTCCCTTCGGTTGTTTTGTATGCCACGGCACTGATGTCCACTTTCAAGGGCGTCTGGGGCTTTCTTTGTCTCTGGGCATTCATTGCACACTGAGATTGTAACCATCTCCGAAGAACCATTGGGAAAGTATGCTGCAGTTATAGCAGGGCCAAAGCTTACTCTTAGCTAAGTATCTGTTGACTGTTTCCTTTAGTAGTTCTGTCACTTGGGGAGGTCAAATGAAGCACCTGTTGAGTTTGAGTGTACTAAATGTTTAGTGTCATGGTTTCTGTAACATAGGGTAACTTTGTTGCAGTTCGGTTGAATGTTTTACTGTTTGTCTGTAAATAAATGGTTAATGTGCTCTTTCATAATCATTGTCAATGAGACATCAACCGTCTCAACCTCACCACTCCTTTCTCCTGTTCCCACCTCACTCCCTCTGAAAGCACTGCCCTCCACTCTCTCCACACTAATCCCAACCTCACCATCAAACCTGCTGACAAAGGTGGTGCAGTAGTAGTCTGGTGGACGGACCTCTACTTCACTGAGGCCAAACGGCAGCATTCTGACACCTCCTCTTACTTACCCCTGGAACAGGACCCCACCAAAAAACATCAAACCATTCTCTCTCGTACCATGACTGCCCTTATCAACTCCGGAGACCTTCCATCCTCAGCCGCTAAACTCATTATTCCCACACCCCGTACCGCTTGGTTTTACCTGCTGCCCAAGATCCACAGGTCTGACTGTCCCGGTAGACCCATAGTTTCTGCCTGCTTCTGTCCCACTGAACTTGTATCTGCCTACCTGGACTCCATTTTGTCATCCATAGTGCAGTCCCTCCCCACCTACATCCGGGATACATTCCGTGCCCTTCACCTCTTCAATAACTTCCAGTTCCCCAGTCCCAACCGTCTCATTTTCACTATGATGTCCAATCCTTATACACCTCCATTCCCCGTCAAGGCGGCCTCAAAGCCCTCCGCTACTTTCTGGATAATAGACCTCACCAGTTCCCCACCACCACTACTCCCCTCTGGTTGGCGGAACTGGTACTCACACTTAATAACTTCTCTTTTGGCTCTTCCCACTTTCTTCAGACTAAGGGTGTCGCTATGGGAACTTACATGGGCCCCAGCTATGCCTGCCTCTTCGTTGGTTATGTGGAACAGTCTGTGCTCTAAACCCATTCTGGTACTGCTCCCTAACTCTTCCTTCGGTACATTGACGACTACATTGGTGCTGCTTCCTGCACCCATGCTGAGCTCGTCAATTTCATCGACTTTACTTCAAACTTCCACTCAGCCCACAAAATCACTTGGTCCATCTCGGACACTTCTCTCCCCTTTCTTGATCTCTTGGTCTCCATCTCTGGAGACAGATTGTCCACTGACATCTTCTGTAAGCCCACTGACTCTCATAACTACCTCAACTATACCTCATCCCATCCTGCCACATGCAAAAATGCCATTCCCTATTCCCAGTTCCTCCATCTCCACCGCATCTTCTCCCAGGATCAGGCTTTCTGTTCCGGGACATCTCAAATGTCCTCTTTAAGGATCGTGGTTTCCCTTCTGCAGTCATCAATGATGCCCTCACCCACATCTCCTCCATTTCCCACACTTCAGCCTCACCCCATCCTCCTGCTACCACAACAAGGACATTGTCCTCACCTACCACCAGACCAGCCTCCAGATCCAGCACATTATCCTCTGCAACTTCCGCCACCTTCAACAGGATCCCACAACTAAGCACATCTTTCCCTCTCCACCTCACTCCGCTTTCCGCAGGGATCATTCGCTCCATGACTCCCTGGTCCACACATCCCTCCCCACGGATCTCCCACCTGACACTTATTCCTGTAAGCGCAAGTGCCTTACACCTGTCCTTACACATCCTTTCTTGCCACCATTCAGGGCCCCAAACAGTCCTTCCAGGTGAGGCAACACTTCACTTGTGAGTCTGTTGGGGTCATCTATTGCATCCGGTGCTCCTGATGCAGCCTCCTCTACATCGGTGAAACCCGACGCAGATTGGGGGACCGCTCCATCAAGCACCTCTGCTCTGTCCACCACAACAGACAGGATCTCCCAGTAGCCACCCACTTCAACTCTGCTTCCCATTCGGATATGTCCATACATGGCCTCCTCTACTGCCATGATGAGGCTAAACTCAGGCTGGAGGAGCAACACCTCATATACTGTCTAGGTAGTCTCCAGCCCCTTGGTATGAACATAGAATTCTCCAACTTCCAGTAATTCCCTCCCCCTCCCTGCCCCTATCCCTATTTCACTCTCACTCCCCCAGCTGCCTATCAGCTCCCTCATGGTTCCGCCTCCTTCTACTACCCATTGTGTTTTCCCCTATTCTTTTTCACCTTTCCTGCCTATCACCTTCCTGCTTCCCCTCCCCCACCCCTTTATCTTTCCCCTTACTGGTTTTTCACCTGGAACCTACCAGCCTTCTCCTTCCCACCCTCCCCCCACCTTCTTTATAGGGCCTCTGCCCCTTCCCCCTACAGTCCTGACGAAGGGTTCTGGCCCGAAACATTGACTGATCATTTCCACAGATGCTGCCCGACCTGCTGAGTTCCTCCAGTGTGTTGTGAGTGTTGCTTTGACCCCAGCATCTGCAGAGTATTTTGTGTTCATAATCATTGTCTTCTGTCTCACTTACCAGACCCCCGAAGCTTTTTCCTTGCAACATTTGGTGCTTTGAATAAGGTTTAGTGATTGAATGGAAGATGAATATCTTTAAAAGTTCATTTAAGAGAGGGGACCCCTGGCTGCCCCCCACCCCTGTATAAGCAATGCCGAGTCCCGGGGAGGATTGACAACAGTATGGGACTTGGGAGTGTCGCCTCTGTTTGCAGGCAAGTACAACCATTTATTCACAAGCAAGCAATGAAACACTTTACTCACATGCAAGTCCAACAACATTCATCGAAGTCACCCAGACTAGAGAATCTACAACACTAAGCATTTAGTACACTTGTTAAATCTATCCAAGTTGCACAACAAGATTAAACATGGGATGAACAACTACTTAACTAGGTACACAAGCCCTTCCTCCTATTAACTGCAAGACACCTCAAAGATTCAAAGGTTCATTTTATTATCAAAGTATGTATGCAGAATACAACTCTAAGATTTGTCTTTTCCAGATAGCTATAGGATACAGACAACCATAGAGGTAGTTGAAAGAAAGACAGCAATCAAACACCCCCCCACATGAAAAGAAAAACAAAAACTTGCAAATCCAAACCAGCCACTCAACCCCCCTCTTGTCATCCACATGGAGAAACAATGGCAAGAACGTCAAACCCCAATCCCCAGCCCACCAATTGGCAACAAGAAAAAATGGGTGAGGTCCAAATGGTTTCTCCAGCACTGCCCACACTTACAGCCTGGCAAGGTTTTGAGAGAGAGAGAGAGCGCGCACAAGAGAGCATGTAGGTTCCCCTTTATACACCTAAAGACTGGAAACCGGTTGCAGGTATGGCAGCATGTTACCTGGGACCAGAAATTGGTGCCACGAGCACAGGAGCTAAGCAATGGGAAGGTGTCTACATAACTCGAGCTGGCCCATTATTAATAGCATGGTGGAAGGGACTTCTGAAACAATGTTCCATCAACAAATAATCTTCCATCTTACAATTCACCTCTTGGAAGATGTGACTGTACAGTACATATTCTCCATGTGCTTGTGAGCTAAGGCTGTCTCATTAGCCAGCGCCTTCATCACAGGGGTCTTAAGTATCAGTTCCCAGGACAAGCAGGCCACACCATACTTGGGAAAGGCTATTATGCTAAGCCTTTCTGCCTCCATGATAGCTCTCCTACAATGCTGACAACTGTAAGCAGGGTGCTGAGCTGTAGGTACAACACCGCGTATCCTGGAAAACAGCAGCCATACCATCCCATGGGCAGCTCAGCGCAGGCCCAGCAGCCACATAGTAAATAAGTGCCAGTCAGCAGCCAGGTAGCACCCACCTTCACAGCAACATTCAGTCTAGACACCGTTGTCCCAAGATACAGGTCCTGCTCACTCGCCACGTCCCACTGACTGGTTGGACCTGTGCCTGTCATATCATCTGCACCAGTATTCTGTACCCTTCCTTGTCGGAAACAGTTGGGACCCTGTGTTCAACAAATTGTCTGCAGGGTGTGACGAGAATACACATAAATTAAGATGTTTGCTGGCCTGGGCTAGCATCAGTGGCATCAGCAGTTGGTCTGCCACCTGTCCTCAGGGGAAGGTGAGATAAGGAACAATGAAGCAGCATTAATAAAGGAGCCATCAGTCTGGGTATTGTCTAGAGCGGCTCCCTCTTTGAACCCCGAACTGTTTGAAGTGATGGACAGGCGATACCCCAGCAGGGGGATAAAAAGGGACAGGTTCGCTAAGGTGGACACACGACACCCGAGGTAACGAGACCCTGGAAGCGGTGCGCCTCTCACAAGTCGGTGGGAAGTACCGGGCCATAAACTCACAGGGTGGAAAGGTACAATCAGCGGGAACCCGGTGTGTGTCCACCCTCGCTTGGGTGCCGGGTTCACTGCAGAGGATCGACCACATCTGGAGGAGGGGTCACAGTCAGTGACCTCAGGTGACATCACAAAGGACCCGCCCAAAAGCTGCTTGTGAGCAATATCGCCGGTCTGTGAGTGGAAGCCATTCTGAATGATCAGTCGTTCTCATTCTCTCTCTCCCTCCCCCCACGTTGTCCATCACCATGGCAACGATTACAGCGAACTGAACTAAATTGAACTGGACTTTTGTGTCACTTTGAAATTGGTCATTTACCCCTAGACAATGATAGAGCTTGATTGATCCTGTTATCCTAATTCTGTGCACATGTGTGTATCATTGCTGAACTGGTGCATCTATTATCCTTTCGATTACTGTGTTGCTTGTTTCTTTAATAAAACTTTCTTAGATCTAGTAATCCAGACTCCAACTGAGTGATCCATTTCTGCTGGTTTGGCAACCCAGTTACGGGGTACGTAATAAGGGAAATACCAGCCCTTAAAGCACTCAGTCTACAAGGGTCACTAAAGATAAGACTCTTTAAAGTAGCTACCTTGCTCTGGGGTGAGGTTGGTTGGAATAGATTACACTCTCCCGGTTCCCCCCACCCCAAACAGAATGCTAAAACCCAAGCAACCGGACAAAATCCCCCAGCAGTCTGTTTCTTTGTCATCAAAGTGAATTGGTGTCAATGGCAGTCCTTCTGCAGTGGGGGAGGGGTGGGAAGGTGGTGGAAGGTTCAACAATCTGACACGTTTGTTCTGTTTGCATATTCTTAGGCCATCCACAAGAACGTGTTACCGTACCTCTCACCTCAGGTCAACTTTGCTGTAGGGAGACACAAACTCACTCTATCGTGCTTAGTCATTGGGTATTCAGCCATGGCATTCCTGCCTCCCCTGGCAAATCTACCCACCATGCATATCGACTGAACCTCTTCCTAGAGATGCTGCCTGGCCTGCTGCATTCACCAGCAACTTTGATGTGTGTTGCCACCATGCATTCCCTAGTCCACATGCCACAATCACCTACCTTAGTGGACCATAGCTCCCATAAAATGTGAACGCTTGGCCCACTGACTCTCCCACGCAACCACATGCATGAATGGCAAATGCTATAAACATTTAATTGTGTTTTCCTGGTCAGCATGGTCACACAGCACTGCCACTAGGACAGGGAATACAGCTTTTTATTTTGTCACGGCAGAGGTCCAATGGGACAGATCTAACCGGCTCCCATAGCCCTGCGAATATATCCCAAGGGCCCTGCTGGCCAACCCCTGGCAGGTTGGGCAGTTAACAGTCACTGCTTTGGCCTCATCATAACGCCACCCTTTGAGCTTCCATCCACTCCTGGATGCCTACTGTTGTAGTGCTCCCAGATCACCAGGCAACCACAATCCTCCTCCTCGGAACACACCATGACCATACAGGCTGGTGATGCTCTATCTACTGCAGTATTACATAAAGCCGCTGCAGTTTCCTGAGATGTGTTGGCTTCAATATGGTGCATCTTAATCTGCTGCTGGTGTGTGGAATCACCCAACCCGCACCTTCTCATCCAGCTTCTGGACCCAGCTGCATGTACCCTTTTCCACATACTCCAACCCTTCCAGCATGAATGGGGTCCGCTACAGTTCTGCCAACTGCTGATCCCATTAAGAGAAACACTATTCCTTTCACATCAGGATGTACCAAATGCCCTACCAGGGTAGGGGTTAGTTTAGAACCCTCTGGCAGGTTATTACTATCTTTACCATTGTATAAGCCTATAACTAAAGTTCACTCTTGTTGGGACATAGTCCCATTCTCTACTGTACACCACTCAACCCAGGCCTGTAAATTCCACTCAAGGAGAGAACCATACCATATCTTAACCACCACTACCACCTGAACCCCTATTGAGGCATTGCCTCCAAGGAAATCGTGTGGCATCCTCTGGGTGGTATTAACTGTGTTTAGGGATGGCAGTCCTTCCAGGATTCCCAACTCTGTTAGACAGGCTCACTCCAATACCCACCTCATCCCATATCCTCACCAACCACATGGCCAGAGGTTCACACAACTTCTGCCAGTACCTATACCCCAATCCTTTTAGTTCCTTGGTAAAAAACTCTCCAGGCTCTGCCATCTTAGAGAGATGAGTACAGCTCCTCACTTGTCCTGGTTCCTCTTCCTCGAGGGAAGGAGACAGAGGCCCCATGCTAGGTATGGGATACTGGAGTGGCCTGTGGTAATGGGGAGGGGGTGCTTAATTGAAACACTGCTCTTCTTCCATTTCTACATCCTCACTAACAGGACAGAAATCTCCATTCCACAGCCACGTGTTGGAGTCAGTTCTGTGCATTGTCAAGGCTTGGACCTTAGCAGGATCTGGTTGGCAGCTGCTTCTAATGTCTACACCTTCATTAGTTGGGAAGCTACCTCTGTGCCCTTAGTTTCTAGATCCCTGGCCTGGGTCTGTGCAGTACTGTTGCAGCACTTCCACTTCATTCTTTAATCTTGTTATCTCCGACTCTCTCTGTACAATCATCTTGTGTTGGTGCCGTAAGAAGGCCACCAGCAGCTGAAAAGCATCCCTTTGCACCCTAACCCCCCAACCATCTGGGAAGGCAAACATGGTCAGCAATGTGATGTCTTATCTTCTCCCCGTGAGAGTCCAAGCTGCATGACCAATCCACTGGCTTGTCATGATCTGCCAGGAGATAGGAGAGACTACCAAACCCAGCACTATTATCACTCTATCCCAGGACTCAGGACACCCTGCAGGTGGAACTCTTATGCTTACACTTAACCTTGAACATTGTGAACTCCTGTTATACTTACTGAACCCTGCTCACAGCACCAAATGTTGCACAGAAGCAATTTTGTGGGTAAGAGAAAGAGCAGACGCTGATCATTCACAACAGCAACTGTTTATTCACAAGCAAGCAATGAAAGATGCCTCACCTTAAAGTTGGCCACAGACTGGACTCTCGGAGCCTTGGACACAGACCACAGAGCCAGGACCCCTCCTAGAGTACAGGACATAGGGCTGGGACTCTCAAGGCCAATTTATATACACTTGTGCGTCAAATCGACAAGTAGGTACGGCGTAGCTGAGTACCCTACACCGCAGCCTGACGCACACCTCCCCAAAAATGGAACTACGCCAGACATCCCACCTCTCCCGGAAGATCCAGGAGTCTCCCGCATATCGATAGTGACTCCCTGCCGCTCGGAAATTATATACAATATCTCGGAAATAGATTTTTTTTTTTTTTTTTTTTTTTTTTTTTTTTTTGAGAGCGAGAGCGAGCATCCTGATTGGTCTCTCTTCGTACTAAGAGTGGTCCCCAACCACCAGGCCGTGAGGAAACAATATGATTTGGCGATATGAAACGATACGAGGCATTTGCACCTTTCCTCATTCCCTGTCACGGACTGTTGAACTCGAACGCACACAAGGTCATTACCGCGCGTCATCCATGTCAGCGCGGGAAAAAGATCAACTCCTCAAGCTTGTAAATGACGACGGGCTGAAAAGTATGTTTGACATAACATCTCTGGGGGCATTCTTGATCAAAGTCAAGGCTAAATATCCTGAGATAGCCACGAAAGCACTGAAAACGTTGCTTCCATTTCATCATATGAGACTTTTCTGCAATGAATGCAACGAAAACTAAATTGCGGAACAGACTGGAACCCGCTTCGAGTATCGCTGTCTCCAATCACCCCTTGCTGGGACTGTCTTGTTACAGGAAAACAAGCCCAGGGTTCCCATTGATTCAGCGATATTGGTGCGTTGCAATGATTTTGTACGTTCATACGGGGAAAATATGCGCTGTGTGTTTAATATCCAAACGTTATGACTTATCACCTATATTCCGGTCGTGATTAACCCACCCCACCCCCGCCCCAGGCGGCCGGTCCACAAGAATATTGTCGATATTAAACCGGTCTGCGGTGCAAAAAATGTTGGGGACCCCTGCTAAGTAGACCTATCAGTTTTCGCTGTGGGCGGGCTTTATAGTAGACCTCAAAAATAATGACAGTGTTGCTCGCTGGCTTTTCTATTGCCTATGGCAGGTTAAAATGTAAAAGACATGTTGAGGTGAGTTTAACAGGTGTCATTACAGCATAGCTAACGTTATTTAAACTAGCTGCTAAGGAGCTACGCTATTGCTGTCCTACGTAATGAGGCTAAACTCCCCGTACACGTGCTTAGAGTTGTAATAGAATACACATGACAATATAAGTACATTTTAATCTCACAGTTGCTGCATATACCCAACGGTTTACAGATTAGACAAAAATCACTAAGCAAAGTATTACATACACCCTTGGAGGTCGACGGGGGGGGGAAAGAATATGGTGTTGCGCGGGAGGGGTGCTACCTCCCTGAAATAAGTTTCTGCAGGGTGGGATGTCTGAACTACGCGTTGCGGCAATACAGACCGCAACAACTGTGATTGGACCTCTTGGTAGAATCACATTTCCTCCTACGCCGCAATAGCTTCCCATTGGGCGACTGAAGGGCAGGGAAGGAACTCTGGCTGCAATGCTTTACAGACCGCCAAAATTATGGAGGACCCTGTGCTTGACGCCAGTTTGTAGCTAGCTGCTACAGCCTGGTGACTTCCACCTGAAGCCAAAACTCGCATGGTGATTGCCAGTATACTGTGTGTACACTGATACGAAATAAATGGTTGGAGTTTCAACACTTAGAAACACAACAGTTGCACAGAAAGCCCAACACCAACTAACGTTTTGGCGCTGAATTGCAGACCAACGCAGATATACCAACGCATAAGGATAAATGCTCAACGTAGGCTACTACACAGAGGCATAAATCAGCCTTTAGACACAAGATGCAGAACACTAAGAGACAGGATTCCCCAATTCAGAGTAGTATAAACGGCTGGACGTACTCAGGGGAGGCAAGGACACGAAGAGACAAAAACCACACAACGATAGACAGTTATTTAACTTCACACGAAATGGCTCCAAGAAGCGACGAGCTCACGACTCAGCACCAGGACTAAAACAACAGCTAGTGCCTCACTCCGACGAGTTAACTTGATGAACCCGCTCCAGCGAGGTAGGAGGCCTGCATAGGTGAGGAGAGGCAAATAGAACTCACGCCGACGATGTAACTTGGCTCGTTCTGACAAGATAGGTTGCCCACACTTGCTTCAGCAAGCAGCTGGGAGCCCAACACTATATAGTGCTGGTTCAGCTGAGAATCAAGTACCTTTAATTACAGAACCCGAGAAACACGGGGAAACAATGAATAAAGGAGAACAAGGAGTCAACAGTCCTGATCGTGACACAGGAAATTTAAAGGGAATCGCCGATCAGGACCGTGAAACCTACCTGGGTCAACTTCTTACTGGTTCTAGTCCAGGGCTACAACCAATGTTGTTCCATGCTTTCTCCCTCCTCCCAGCCCCACCTTCTGTATATGTGTCTTTCAACACTGACTGGTCTAGACCAGTTAAACTAGGCGGCTCAGACACTCAGTCTAATGAGATTATAGATTGCTTTTTTGGTAGGTCTGGCACTTTACATAATAAATAACTACTCATCTGAGAATAGTCTCAGGTTTAGTAGGTCATTATCTGAAGCTCCTCGTCTCCACATCCAATTGCTGTGATTAGATTACCCCACAGCAAGAATCAGTTCGGAGTTCACAAAATGAGGGAAACAAAGACAATTGGTTCATCTGCATCCCCTGTCCTTGATTCACCTGAATCCACGGATTTGTAAACTGCTGTTCCTTCTGGCCAAGATCTCCCTACTCTTGATCAAAAGATATTTACCTTAGGATCCTTTCCTCCTCTCATTCAGTTGGCTTCCAAGGAACCCCAGTTGGTGTGTAACATTTACATTCTATAAATTATACTAACACTTATTTCCTAAATTTACACACTTCATAGTCTCTACTGTTTCATGAAAATATTATCCTAGGTTTTGCATTATTTCAGCCTTCACCTTCTCAGTTGATATCAGTGTACATACAATTTGTATTACAGCAGCATGCAATACTATTCTCACCCATGGATGTATTTCAACATTTGTTCCCCAATTCCAAAACTTACTCAAAAGGCTAGCTCACACAATACTTCATTTGCCTTACCAGCATGTGTTTTAATTATTTTAATGTGATTAGTCCATTGATGGATCATCTCCCGTGCCTCCTCCACAACACTTGTCTAGTTTGCAGTCAAGTGAGGAACTAGTGGCAACTCAGTAACAATCTAGTCCCACAGATATTGATCTGCATCAGAGCATTGGATCTTGCCGTTCTCCTTCATTACTGTCTCCTGCTGGCTGAGGCAAAGTTTATCCTCCAATGGCCAGATCTAATGTCGCATTCCCAATGGCAACATAGTGATTTTCCAAAGGGCATATAGCTTTGTATCACTTGTGTCCACTGTTGCTGTATAATGTCTGTCCCACCAATGCATATTGTAAGAAAGACAGATTATTCACAGGCAAAGTAGACAATGAACAGTTTTCTTAAGTACTGAAACCACAATTTGTAAGTTTCTGCTTTGTCATTTCTTCCCGACAGGACTAATGGTCTCTTGATAAATCTATCCCTTTCCCAGTACCATTCATAACAATAGCATATGTTGGTGGGGAACAGAAGGATATCCATGTAGACCCATTCTTCTAGCTGCTCATCCGATACCCAGTTTGGTACTTCATGTGCATCAAGTTATAATAAATTAGTGCCAATCATGGTAGCAACCAACTAGTATATCTAGCACAGATCTCAGCTTTATGCATTTTCTTAGACATTAAGTCTATGCAGTCAATAATCATATTTGTTGTATCTTGAAGGGGCTTCAGAAATTTAACCACATCCAGAGTTACCTGGGATGCATTTCAACCAATCTGAATAGCTTGTACCTAATCTTTATAATTTTCTCCAGTAATATCTGATATTTTCTGTTGGAGAGACTATCTGGCTTTTTATTTCGGCTATATCTCAGGTGATGACTCTTGCTACCCCTTCTACTTTTGACAGACTTAATTTCACTACTGCTTAGTTATCCTCCAAAAAGGTGAGTAAATAATTGCTTCATTGTAGGTGAGCACCATTATTTCAGTGATATTAAAAATTACCTGCACATGCTGGTACCCTGGTCCCGAAGTAACAAATTCCACATATCTTCTGACACTAATCCTATCCCCTTTGTATTACACTGGTTATCACTACATTTAGGGACTGGTGTAGTTTCCATCAGTTGAGGGTGTGGGGTAAAGATTTTTCTAAGTTTTAAAAACCTAGAAAGGGCCCGGCCTGGGCCCTGACAGAAACTCTTCCCCGTCTCCTTTAGGCCCTTTTCCATTCTACTCTCCCAGTGTATTATATTCTCCTGTGGACAGTTTATAATGATAGATGCAACCTTTGAGAAACACTTGGAGTGGCTAGCCCAGTCAACATACCTCTTGTATAGATCACTACGCCACTCAAAATTCACTTGAGTGTGATCCCATGGAACTGTAATCTTACCATGGCCATCATTACCTGAAGGCTGCTCAGTAATCGGACCTAAAGACGGACATGATTGTCCCCCCTAGGAAACTGAATAATGCCACCTCTTGAATTTTATTGCATAGGAATTGTAGCTTTGTACCTTCTGGAATACCTAAGGTTTTGTCAAGCCATCTATCCCAGTACAATGCAAATCTGAGTCCTCCATTTCTCCTTTGTTAGTCCACATTACCCATATCCATTGAGAAGATTTGCTTTTGTTCACTGAGTGTTCTCCAAGCAATGACCTCACCGTTGATATGTTTGTGTAATAGCTCTGGAGCAAGACTGGCCATGGCTCCAGTCATGGTTAATTCCATTGCAACAAAATACATTATTCTCTTCAAGTTGTATTAAACCTGTAATACACAATGGCAATTTCTCTTCTTATTTCAAGTTTAAATTTTAAGTTATTTTGTGTCTATATTTTCGATTTGTTTTTCTAGACCATCCAATCTGGACTCCCAATTGTGTTTAGACACAAGGCATCCACTTTTCTTCACACAACTTAATTTCAGGATAGGAGAGACAAGCACTGGCATATTTTCCTTTTCCTCTTTTTTTTGACAAAACTCCCCCAGTTCTCAGGATGAGGGAACTGAAAATCACCCCTTGCTGGGACCTGTCCCCATCTTTTTGGAAGTCTCCCAAATCAGGGCTACATCAATTGTTCTGTGCCAATGGTCATAATATTCCTGTTTCTTGTCCACCCATTTCAGCTGGTTGACATGATACCACCCACTTTTACATGGAGAAGTCAGTACTTTGTACACTGAAGGACTTACTTTGTCCAAAATTTCAAAGACCCCTGCAAACCTTGGATTTAAAAATGAGGTGGTTTGGTGTATTTGAATCATCACTCTTTGCTCTGGGCTTAATACTATAAGACTGACTTTTGAGTCACAGTAAGCTTTACTTCTTTTTTTCCTATTTGGTGGGCTGCCACATAATTGGCCTCTTTCACTGTCTCTGCCTATTGTTGTACCCACTTTTCCAACACAATCCCATCAATTTCACATTCTGACAAATCTAATCCTAACAACTCCTCCAAACCTTTCATATCCCTTCCAGTCATGAGCTTATAACAGGTGTACCTGTTGATGCCACTGTATTCCTTATTATCATCAGGGCATAAGGCAAAACTACCTGCCATGTGGCTTCACCATTTTTTGCAATTATATTTTTTAGTGTTCGATTCATCCTTTCCACAATTCCACTATTCCACTAGACTGTGGTCTGCAGGGTACATGAAATCTCTGCTTGATCCCTTAAACTGCCATGACATCTTGCATTATCTGGGCTGCGAAATATATGCCTTGATCCCCAGCGAGTGAATATCCTTTCCAATAAGACTTTTACAGAGCCTTTGCTGTGTTTCTCTTAGCTGGGAAAACATCCCGCACTTCACAGAGGTCTCTATTATGACCAGAATATAATTGTACCCTCTTGGGGTGGACAGTAAGGAACCAACATAATCTATCTAGAAATTAGTCCAAGGCCCTTCCACTGGTCTGGTGTGTTGGAGGGCTCCTTTCTTTACATTTCTGTCAGGATTATCTGTTGCACAGAAAAGCATTTCTTGACATACTGCTCCACGTCATCCTTCATCTTAGGCTACCAGCACACTTCCGATATCTTTTCCAGAGTGCTTTCGCACCCCTGATGTCCCCATAGATGACATAGGACTACTTCATCTTTAACAAACACTCCCTTGTTGTCTTTCTATATTTTAGACCCTGCTCCTTCTATTAATTGGTTGAATTCTTTATCTTTCTTCTGGTCCTTGGTTAAATCCATAATCTGTTGTTCCTTCTGCCTCCCAATCTCATGAATGTAAAGTGCTCCCATTGGTAGGATGTTGGTGGGAGTTCCTTGGCAAAATTAAAACATTCGTAATTATCAAAACCATTATCTAGTAGCTTCATCTGTGAAATCATACCAATCAATATCTCCAAATTCACCTTCCTCCCCTTTCAGATCCGAAAGCACATATCATTCTTCACTGTGCAGCAAGTTGGTCCTGCAGCTTTTGTATCTGCTTTAAACACTTCACATGATCGCCAGCGTTACTCTTCCTTTCCTGTGCTGATTCCTGAATCACATTCATTGTCATCTTTAAATCACTGCACTGTTTCCTTAATTGTTCCACATCACTTTTTGCTAGTTCGGGGTTTCCTCTTGTTTACATTTTTCTTTAAGTAATTTCTCACACTTCAACTGAATCTGGTTCATATGCATCGTCCACACTCCTTTGACCCTGTAAATAGTAACCCTTTCTCTCAAGCTCTTTCTCACCTCTTTTTGTGTTCTCTGTTTAGCCTATCTCAGTCAGCTTCTGCTTAATGCCGATTTTCTAATATTTCCTGTTGTAACCTATCTCACTTGGCTTCTGCTTTATGCCGACATTCGTTTTCCGTTTTTAATCTGTGCCGTTCTGCCTTAGCATTCTGTGGAAATTGTATCAAATCCTCAATTCAACAGCCAACTGTGACTGGTTTTAGTAATTGTTTAAACTTCCTGCCCCACAGCTTCCCTTGGGCGATTTTCCAAAGGGTATCCCCAGCAGTTTTCCCTCTGCAGCCAGGGTGACTAACCATCCCCTCATATTCTGACCAGTTCCTCAACACAAATTTCTTAGAGGAATCCCTTCCATTCAAATCAATCCAAGTCCTTCGAACTTGCAGATTTTCCTGAATTCTTCATATGGGTTAGTATCTGCTATCTACCTATCTCCATGGCCCAACTTGAATGATAAGAAAGATTTATCTTCGAGCCGCCAACAGGGATGTCAGTTTTGTTACACAGATCTTGTAATAATGATAATTATTACATGATCAGAGAGGCAGAGAATCTGTAATTACCAACAAGTAACCTTTATTGTCTCAGCTAAAGAACACGTGGATTCACAAACTAGCTAACTGTGGATATCCACTAGAATTCCCTGACCCTCCATGAAGAGTCAATGAAGAGAAAAGGTATTACCCAGTAAAGAGTCTACATTGGGCAGGTGTTCCTTGCGGTCCCCATCTCCACGTGTCTGTGGGGTCCTCCTCATCTGTGATGGTTGGTCTCTGGTTGCTGGTATTACATAACAGCAGCAATAGATCACAAACTGAGTCCGGTTTTAATATTAAACCACTATATTTATTAACATCTACTCAAAAATATAGAAAATTAAACAAACTATTATCTTAAACAGAACTTAACAGTGTTCTGCATCTGTAGCTCCCAAACGGTCAAGCTTATTAACAGTTAACAAATCTTACTCAAGCACAGTCTGAGAATGGCAATTTAGAAAGTTCCAGTAATCCACAAGGTAGGTGAGAGGAGAAACTTGTAAATTCACAATGCAACGAAGAGGCGATCACAAACTCTTCAAAAGGGTCCACGCTGGGTAAACGAAGTAACAGTCGCCCAAGATCTTATCAGTCGAGTCATTCCGAAATCCATGTAGAGATATCACAAGGTGACAGTCACAGACTATCTCTTAGCACGAGTGGTTACAACATAAAATATCCGAAACCATGTAAGGGTTAACAAAAGTGGTTGCCACAAACTATTCCAACAAATCCACGTATGGATCATAGGAAGTGACAGTCACGTCTCCAAAATGCACAGTGTGCTGTTGATTAACCCAATCCTTTGGGCATGGGTAAGTATCAGACTTTACCCTTTTCAGTAGCGAGCCATTCCCGGATAGCTCGCATTCCGCAGTCTTAACTCTCTTGCTCTTTCCTTCGAAATGAAAGACTCTAGCAGTCTGTCCACGTCTTTTTATACCGACATCATACGTCATAAAGTGACGCTTACAGAAAACGAAACTGTAGACTCCCAATAAACAAAACTATGGCCATGTCACACCTCCCCCCCAAGAGGAGAAAATTTTGGCTTGTAAGAACAAAATTTTAACTACAAACTATAATATGTGAAACATTACATATACGGTTATCATTAGCACACTACAATCTAATATAAAATATTTCAAGAGCATATATAAATATCAAATTCCACTCCATTATTAAAATACTTTGCAAGTTTAACATCTAGAAAGACAATCAGCATTTATATTATCCTTGCCTCTGATGTGAGTTATCAGATCATAATCCTGCAAAATCAAACTCCAATTCAGCAACCTTCTATTTTTATTTTTCAGCTTACTTAAGAACACCAATGGATTATGATCTGTATAAATCACAAGTGGTTTCTGAGCTGTACAAACATATACATCAAAATGCTGCAAAGCCAAAATAAGTGATAATAATTCCTTCTCTATGGTGGAATAATTTCTTTGATGTTCATTGAATTTCTTTGAAAAGTAAGCTACAGGATGGTCAATATTATCATAATCATCCATTTGTAGTAACACTGCTCCTGCAGCTTTGTCACTGGTATCTACAGCTATGGAAAATGGCATTGCAAAGTCAGGTGACCTGAGCACAGGTTGGTGACATAAGATGGCTTTCAATTTATCAAACACCACCTGACAAGGCTCTGTCCAAACAAAATTTTCATCCTTCTTCAGGAGGTTAGTCAATGGGAGGGAAATATCAGCAAAGTTCTTGCAGAACTTGCGATAATATCTGACCGTTCCCAGAAATCTTCTAAGAACCCTTTTACCAGTTGGTATGGGAACCTCAGAAATTGCCTGAACAGGAGCCAACCTGCCTTGACCCACAACATAACCAAGACAGGTCACAGGAGCATGGCCAAATTCACTCTTAGCTGAGTTAACTGTAAGGTTGGCTTTCGAGAGCCTTTCAAACAGCTTTTCCACTGCAGAGATATGGGCTTCCCAAGTCTCATTCCCTGTGACCAAATCTACAATACAGATGTCTGTGTGTTCCAACCCTTGAATTACAGAATTAATAATTCTCTGGAATGTTCCAGGAGCATTTTTCATTCCCCAAATGGCAGAACATTGTATTCATACAACCCAGGTGTTACCAATGCGGAAATTTTTCTGCCTCTATCCGTTAATAGAACACACTATTATCCTTTTAACAGATTGATCTTTGTAAGAAACTTAGCTTTTCCAACCTTATCTACACAATCATCCACTCCAGGGATTGGATAAGCATCTGTTTTCGTTATAGCATTCACCTTTGTGTAATCAGTGCAAAACCTGATACTACCATCTGGTTTAGGTACCATGACACAAGATGAACTCCAATCCGAAGTAGAATGTCTTACAATATCAATTATAACATATACTCAATTTCTTGTTCAGCAAGAAAACATTTTTCAATATTCATGCGATACGGATGCTGTTCTATAGGTTTGGCATCACCAACATCTACATGATGTGAGGCTACTGTTGTTCTTTTTGGAACATCAGGGATCAAATCCCTAAATTTCATGATCAACTGCCTCATTTGCTGCTGCTGCTAGGGTTGTAAATGAGCCAATTTATCATCAATATTTTCCAAAATAGTCGAATTTGTCAATCTGGCTGAAATAATGTTTGGTTTAAAATAGGCCTTGGATGGATCATCTAGTAAATTCCCAGAGAGGTCAGATTCGTTATTATTGACAACAACAGTCACAGCTGCTGTCTGTTTTTCATGATACAGCTTAAGCATGTTACATGACAAAGCTGCGTTGGCTTTCGTCTATCTGGTGTTTTAACTACATAGTCTACATCATTAACTTTAGACACAATTTCATAGGGACCATGAAACTTAGCTTGTTTGCACAGGGAACAAAACAAGCACTTATCTCCCGGCTTGAATAACCTGATAGCTCACATTCCATAGTCTTAACTCTCTTGCTCTTGCCTTCAAAATGAAAGACTCCAGCAATCTGTCTGCATGTCTGTTTATACCGACATCATATGTCATAAAGTGACGCTCACAGAAAACGAAACTATGGACTCACAGAAAACGAAACTATGGACACGTCACACTGGAGTTATGACCATTATACATTTTAACCTCCAGACCCTTACAGTTTCCCTCATCAGTTGAACTAATGGATTTCCATCCGATTGGCTCAAGGTCAGCTGACCGACTTTGGTCACCTTCTTACTGGCTCTAGTCCAGGGCTACAACCAATGTTGTTCCATGGTTTCTGCACCCCATCTTTGTGCATTTGTGCCTTTCAACTCTGACTGATCCAAACTACTTTAACCAGGTGACCCAGACACATTATTACAGATTGCTTCTTTGGTAGGACTGGCACTTTACGTAATGAATAGCTACTTGTCTGAGAATGATCTGAGGTTCAGCAGGTCATCATTTAAAACTCCTAAGGTCCACATTCAATTGCTCTGATTAGATTATCCCCGAGCAAGTATCAGTTCAGAGTTCACAAAATGGGGGGAAACAAAGACATTTGGATTGTCTGTTACTTTTGTCCTGATTCATCTGAATCCACTGATTTGTAGACTGTTGTTCTTTTTGTCTACTTCCACTGTCCCTGATTCATTCAAATCCAATAATTTGTAGACTGTAGTCCCTTCTGGCCAACAAGGATATTCTTCCCCAGGCAGGATGGATTTAAAAGTATTATCATGGAGCAGAAACACTGGAAGAGTCAAGCACAGTGGTCCCCAGCGTCCAGGCCGCAGGCCGATACCGGGCCGCGAAGCATGCAGGGGTGCAGCGGTAGCCGGAACACACCCAGCACATCTTCAAGAAAAAAGCCGAAATAAACAAGCTAATTAATTAGGTGCCACCCGACACGTAAATGTCGGCCCAGATCAGAGGCTATTGCCAATTTCACTTGCTCTACGCAATCGTACCTAATGAATTAGCTTGTTTACTTTGGCTTTTTTCTTAAAGATATGTTGGGTGCGTTCCGGCTACCGCTGCCCCCCTGCATACTTCGTGACCTGGTATCGGTCCGTGGCCCAGAGGTTGGGGACCCTGGTCTAGCTGGATTGAGTTCACTCCCTATTGCACATGGGGTGAGTTGTAAATTCAGCAACTACCTGAGGCAAAGTTTAAAGTAGAACTGATTTATTAATCACAGATCCAGAATATTAACTTGCAGTCCCATTGAAGGTGAACATCAGCAGAAGAAACTCTGCTCATGTCTAGTGGCCAGGGTGTCGAACTGTGTGTGATAGGCAGCAGCCATAATTACTGAGTTCAACACCAACAGTGTCTTTTGAATTTGCCTCTGGATTCAGCAACTTTGATGGTTAAATATTCAGCATGAGGCATATTTAAACTCTGTACTCACTGTGAACTCGGTAGTGTCTCTTAAGTTCGGATAACCGACTAAATCGCTTCCTACATTCAGAGCAGGAGAACGGCCTCTCGCCAGTGTGAACTCGCAAGTGTACTTGCAGGTGGGATGTTTGAGCGAATCGCTTACCACATTCTGAGCAGATGAATGGTTTTTCTCCAGTGTGAGCTCGCTGGTGTATCTGTAGGTTGGATAACTGAGTGAATCGTTTCCCACAGTCTGAGCAGGTGAACGGCTTCTCCCCAGTGTGAACTCGCTGATGTACTTTCAGTTGAGATGATGAGATGCATCCTTTCCCACAATCTGAGCAGGTGAACAACCACTCTCCCGTGTGAACTGACTGGTGTGTCAATAGGTCTGATGACTGATAAAATCCCTTTCCACAATCTGAGCAGGTGAATGGTTTGTTCACACTGTGAATTGACTGGTGTCTCTGTAGGTGGGATGACCGAGCAAACCCTTTCCCACACACGGAACACGTGAATGGCCTCTCTCCAGAGTGAACTCGCTGGTGTCTGGACAGGTGAGATGACCAAATGAATCGCTTCCCACAGTCTGAGCAGGAGAACGGCCTCTCGCCAGTGTGAACTCGCAAGTGTACCTGCAGGTGGGATCTTTGAATGAATCCCTTACCACAGTCTGAGCAGGTGAATGGCTTCTCCGTAGTGTGAACTTGCTGATGTATTTTCAGTGCAGATAAGCGGCTGAATCCTTTCCCACAATTTGAGCAGGTGAACAACCACTCCCCAGTGTGAACTGACTGGTGTCTGAGAAGATCAGATGACTGAGTGAATCCCTTCCCACAGTCTGAGCAGGTGAATGGTTTCTCCCCAGTGTGAACTAACTGATGTGTCTGCAGGTGAGATGCACGAGTGAATCGCTTCCCACAGTCTGAGCAGGTGAATGGTTTCTCCCCAGTGTGAACTCGCTGATGTCTATATAAGTTGGATGAGAAAGTGAATCCCTTTCCACAGTCTGAGCAGGTAAACGGCCTCTCCCCAGTGTGAACTCGCTCATGTACCTTCAGCTGATATGATGATTTGAATCCTTTCCCACAGTCTGAGCAGGTGAATGGTTTCTTACTAGTGTGAACTCGTTGATGTAGCTTCAGTTGAGATGACCGTGGAAATCCCTTCCCACAGTCTGAGCAAGTAAACGGCATCTTCCCAGTGTGAACTGATTAGTGTGTCAATAGGTCAGATGACTGAATGGATTCCTTCCCACATTCCGAGGTGAATAGCCTCTTCCCAAGGTGAACTGAACAGTGAGCCAGTTGGTCAGATAACTGAGTGAATCCCTTCCACATGACAGAACAAGAATGATATCTCCCTACTGTCAATTCTCTAGCAATTCATTGTCAGATGCCTGACGTAGTGACTCCCTTGTGCAATCAATGCAGTTGAAGACCGAGTGTTCTCTGCACGTCAGTTCTAGTGGATTCACTGAGTCACAACAGAAAACTTCACCTCAGTCACAAAGCAAATTCCCAGCTGGAATGAGATAATTCCTCATCTCCAAGGATCAACAATAAATATATTGGTGTTACAGAGGAAATATCTGGTCACTCCTAAAAATGTGCACAGAGACAGCAAACCTGAGGTGCTCGAGTTTGCGATTCCCATTCACAAATTCTTCGCCATTTCTAACCCTGTAAGATTTATAAAAGACATCAATGTGTGAGGGACAGCATTTTAGATGTGATAATCTGAGTCTTTATGGTGAGCTCTGACATCACACTGTAACAGCGAAATTCAACCAACGTTGAAGGAACACCTCTTCCTCCTCTAACTGGGCACAGATCACTCATCTGGACTGACCATCAAATTCTGCTTGTTTTTCTGTCAGTATCAGAATGGGCCATTTCTGCCCATCTTCAACCTGTATTTGGAGTTTTAGAGGTTAAGGAAGAGGAAGATTTGGGCCTTCTGAGGGGTATTAAGGTGGATTAATCCCCAGGGCCTGATGGGATTTACCCCAGTTTACTAATGGTGGCCCTTGACCAGTATTTTTGTGTTCTCTCTAACAACAGGTGAGGTCCTGGAGACTGGAGAGTGGATAATGTTGTACCTGTACTTAAGAAGGGAACAAGGGAAAATTCTGGGAACTATAGACCAGTGAGTCTCATGTCAGTTGTAGGGAAATTGCTGCAGAAAATTCTTAAGGATAAGATATATAAGCATTTGGAAATACATGGCCTAATTAGGGAGAACCAGAATGGCTTTGAGCACGGCAAACCAAGGATTACCAGTTTGATTGCATTTTTTGACAAGGTGACGAGAGCGATTAATGATTGTAGAAGGACAGTGGATTAATGAGGGTAGTAGGGCAGTGGATGTTGTCTACATGGATTTTAGTAAGGCGTTTGACAAAGCCCCTCATCGGAGGCTAATCCAGAAGATTAAAGTGCATGGGATGTGTAGCAAGTTGGCTGTTTAGATTCAGAACAGGTTTGCACATAGAAGACAAGAGGGTAATGGTGGAAGTGATTTATTTGAGTTGGAGGTCTGTAATTAGTGGTGTTCCACAGGGATCTGTGCTGGGATTTCTGCTGTTCGTAATGTTTATGAATGACCCGGATGAAACGAGAGATGAGTGGGTTAGTAAATTTGCAGATGACACCAAGATTAATGGAGTTGTGGATAGTGTAGAAGACTGGCAAACAACACCGTACAATGTAAATCAGTTGCAGATATGGGCTGAGAAATGGCAGATGGCGTTTCACCTCGATAGGCAAGTATAAGGATACAGTGCACTGTTAGGGACAAGACCCTTGATAGTCTTCCCGAGCACAGAGATCTTGAGTTCGAAGTAAATAGCTCCTTGAAAGTGGCTTCACAGGTTGACAAGGTGGTTAAGAAGGCTTATGGAATGCTTGTTTTTATTAGCTGAGGCATTGAGTTCTAGAGTCAGAACGTTATGTTGCAACTTTATAAAACTTTGGTTTGGCCACATCTGAAGTACAGTTCTGATCACCCAACTTTAGGAAGGATGTTGAGGCTTTGGAGAGGGTGCAGAAGTAGTTCACCAGGACGCTGCCTGATTGAGAACACACGTGCTATCACAAGAGGCTGCATAAACTTGGGTTGGTTTCTCTGGAGCGTTGGAGGCTGAGGGGAGATTTGATACATGTTTATAAGATTATGAGAGGCATAGATAGACTGGACAGAGGGTATGTGTTTCCCAGGGTTGAATTGTCAAATACCAGAGGGCATGCATTGATGGTGAGAAGGGATATGTTAAGGGGGGGTGGTGGGAGGTTAAGTTTTTTTCGCTCAGAGACATGGATGCCTGGAATGCACTGCCTAGAATGATGGTAGAAACAGAGGCATTGGGTGACTCTGATCTGCTTTCTAGCTGGTTCGGCATGATAATGTGGGCAGAGTGGCCTGTTCCTGTGCAGTGCACTTCTTTGTTCTAAAGCTGATGGAAGGATTTTGTTCTATTTCTCCATACAGCACTAAATGATATTTTCAGTGACTGGAAGGCAAGATTCTTCATTGGAGATTAAATCAGAACGATATTTTTGTTGCGAGTCCCTAATCCATGGAATTCGGTCGCTGGAGCTCGGCAGTGTTTGGGAGACCCATCCACTCATATTCCCTCCGCCTGCGCCTCCAAACACACCCTACGGACTGGTGCAGAAAGTGGTAAAATGTCACCCATGACAGCCTCTTTACCCAGAAATCCCCACGAATAAGATACCCATCTATCCGTCCCGCTTCTAGTAATACGCATGCGCAGCAGTAATGGCGCCAACCCTATTGCAGATCAGCAGAAATCTCAGTGGAGCCCGAATAGGGAGGTGGGGCTGACAGAGAGGGAAAGGACCCAGACCGTCCCGAACTTGTGAGGCCACTATATTTCCGGAACTCACTAAAGTTTTCCTTTAGCCGCGGTGCCGACACCAGTACTGATAGATCCCCAACCCGCAGCCCTGCTTCTACCTGCTGTCGTTCCGGCGAGCCGTTTGTCCGCTGAGCGCATGCGCAAATTCGGGAACTTTCTTCATTTACGCCTGCGCCGTTTTCTCCCCTTGGTCGGAGCGCACTCGTTTAACGCAGTCGCAGCGTATCCGGCTTTCCGTTATCACTCAAGCTCTCCAGTCCTGGTCGTCCTCTCTCGTCTTTTCTGTAGCTGGGAGAATAGAACTGTGTGCAGTATTCCAAGTGTGGAATCACCAAGGGTATTTACGAGAATGGTTCTGTAATATTGATGTGACTCGGACACCTTGTAGATTGAACAACCAACGTTTATTCACCAGACTTCCATTTTTTTAAACCCTTATTCCACGTCCTGACTTCATACGCACTCTGATGCTACGAATACTCACACAATACATTACATCCCCCTTCTCAAGATTTTTTTTACAACACTGTGAATTACCAAAACAATGCCTCTAGGTATGCCCTTCTTACAGTGCAACAACTATGACATAAACTAAAAAAGATCTTACCTTGTACTGTATTCTGCATTGTATTTTACAATACCAAAAGCAGTGTATTTTCTTTTACTAACATAGACTAATAAACCTTTTATTTCACACCTTGGAACTTATGACATGTGTGACTTTGGCTCAAACTGTATGTCTAGTCTCCGTATCTAGCTGGAAGTTTGACTTGTCTCCCAGACCGTGTGTGATACAACTGTGACTGTGCTTGACCTTCATCTGTGTCAGTCTCTCGAGTGACCTCTGTGTTTTTGGGGTCTGCATCATTCTTGGTGTCGTTTGTTTCCATGTCTGTATCTGTGGAAATGTCCTGTGCACCTGTACGTGGAAACTTGCTCTCGCCTGTCTTCAGTAGATGCTTCCTGTTCCTCCTGTAGACTCTTCCATCCGGAATGCGAACTATGAAGGATCTTGGTTGCTGATGTATGTTCACAACCACAGCTGGTTGCCAAGTGTCTCCTCTCTGTATTATAACATTTTCACCTGTATGTAGATCTGGCAACTGTATTGTATGTCTGTCATAGTAGCTCTTTTGCTTTATTTGCTTGTACTTTTGCTTGTCATGTACTTGAGCATTACCTTCAGGAGTCAGTAGAGTTGTGGATGTTGGCAGTTTGGACTTCAGACAACATCCCATCAACAGCTGCACAGGAGAGAACCCCACACCCTCAATCGGTGTGTTGCGGTATTCAAGCAGAGGGTCACCGTTGCTGCTATGTGCCTTCTTGACCATGTTCTTGACAGTTTGTACAGTTCTCTCTGCTTGTCCATGAGACTGAGCGTGCCCTGGACTAGAAGTAATATGCTGAAATTCCCAGCTTTCTGAGAACCCACTGAACTCACCACTGGCATATTGTGGACCATTGTCACTAACAACAATATCTGGAATCCCGTGTCTTGCGAATGTCGACTTCATTGCGGTAATGACACCTCGACTGGACGTGTCACTTAACTTGGTGATCTCCGGGTATTTTGAATAGCAGTCCACACAAAGCAGATATTCTGTACCATTGTAGTGAAAGAGATCTGTGCCAATCTTCTCCCATGGTCTTCCTGGTAGTGGGTGGGGAAGCAGAGGCTCTCTTGGATTGCTGTTTTTGTTTTCATTACAGACAGCACACTGAGACACAATGTCTTCTATCTGAGTTGACATGCCTGGCCAATAGAGAATGTCTCTTGCTCTTTCTTTACATTTCACTATCCCCAGGTGTGACTCATGAATTCTGTTGAGCATTTCCTGTCTCATTTGGTTTGGTACGATGAGTTTTGCCGTTTTGAACATTAGTCCTGATGCATAGCTGATTTCCTCTTTAAATGTCCAGTATTTCTGCATTTCCTTTGGAACATCTTTTCTTTTCTGTTGGCCATCCATTCATTGTAATTTCTCTTAGCATTTGCATTTCAGGATCATCTGCAGTTGCTTTCCTGAACATGTTCAACTTCTTCTCAGAGATGGGTAGCTGAGGTGTAACCCAGTTGACCTCCAGCTCTCTTCCTAGCAACTCTTCCTTTTACTCTTTGAGGTAAGCACAGCTCAAAGCATCAGCGATGTACAGTTCTTTTCCTGGCTTATGGGCAACTGTGAGAGTGTACCTCTGTAGCCTGAGAAGCATCCTTTGCAGCCTCATAGGAGCTTGGTGGAGCGGTTTTTGAAGATGCTCTCAAGTGGTTTGTGATCACTTTCAACCTGGATTTCTTTGCCATATACATATTGGTGGAACTTCTCACACCCATAAACTATGGCGAGTAATTCCTTCTCGATTTGAGCATATCGGCGTTGGCAGTCCGTAAGTGCTCGTGATCCATACGCCACAGGCCTCCCATCCTGCAGTATAACAGCTCCTATTCCTTCTGAACTGGCATCCACAGACATCGTCACTGGTTTATTGACATCATAGAACTTGAGTACTGGTGCATTGGTAACCAACTGCTTCAATGTGTCAAAACTTTTCTTTTGTTTGTCTTCCCAATGCCATTCAGTGTTGCTCTCTAGTAGCTTTCGGAGTGGAGCACTGACCTCTGATAAGTTGGGAATGAATTTGGCAAGATACTGTATCATGTCCATGAACCTCAATAGTTCTTGCTTGTCTTTGGGTGGTGGTAGCTGTACCACAGCTCTGACCTTTTCATCATCTGGTTTTAGCCCATCAGCACTAAGCACATGACCTATGTATTTGATCTCTGTAGTTCTGATCTTACATTTACTTTTGTTCAGTTTTAGGTTGTACTTACATGCTCTCTCCAGGAGCTTCCTCAGTTCCTCAATTGTATCACCCCATATCAGCAAATCATCAATGATGCTGACCACCCCGTCCAGGCCTTCAATCATTTGTGCCATGGATCTCTGGAATACCTCTGATGTAGAAGAAATCCCAAAGGGTAGACGCAGGAAACGATATCTCCCTATGGGCGTGTTAAAAATGCACAATTTAGAACTTTCTTCATCCAGCTTGATCTGCCAGAAGCCTTGATTTGCGTCTAATACTGAAAAGTATTTTGCATTAGGCATGCGGGAGACAACCTCTTCAACCGTGAGCAGCGGATAGTGCCCTCTTTTGATGGCTTGGTTGAGATCTCGTGGATCCATGCAAATTCTCATCTTTTTTTCTGTGACTACTGTCACCATACTATTCACCCAGTCGGTTGGTTCTATTTGTCTTGTTATGACTCCCATCTGTTCCATTCTGTGTAGTTCCTCCACTACTTGATCCCTGAGAGCTACTGGAATCTTTCTCGGTGCATGCACGACTGGTGCAATAGTTGGATCAATCTTGATATGGTGTTTCCCTGGTAAACATCCTAATCCAGAAAACAAGTCATCAAAGTCTTTGAGAATGTCATTTTCTTTTTCAACACCATAGATTCGCTTCACCAGGCCTAGCTTTGTGCATGTTGCTTTGCCCAGTATTGCTGGAACATGTTGCTGTACTATTTCAAACTCGATCTTGTATTTTTGACCTTTGTATACACAGGTGAGTGCTTTTTTGCCCAGTGACACTGTCTTGTGGCCGAAATATGCAACAAGCTTACAGGTGGATTTTTCCAGTCTTCCTCTGATGTCCAGTGAGTTGAATTGACATTACATTGCACTTTGCCCCAGTGTCAAGCTTAAATGTCACTTTCCTCCTGTTTATTATCAGATCTTGGGTCCAATCATCTTCATCCTCCATCTCTGCATTGTCAATATTCTTGATGCATACCTCCTGTTCCACTTCAACTGTGCCAATGAACGTCACTGTTGCCCTCACTCTGTTCCACAGCATGCATTTTCCTTGCTTGCTCCTTCGATTTGCACATCTTTGCAAAGTGATTTCTTTTCTGGCATAACTTGCATGTCTGACCAAAGACTGGACATTTTCTGTATCCATGTTTATAACCACATCTGTTGCAATTAACTTCCCTTTGATCATCCTGTGGAGCTGGCTTTGTCCTACTCTTGTTAGTTTTCACAGTTTTTATTTTGTGCACTTCAGTCTCTTCATTGAGCACTTTGACCTGACTTGACGTGATCTCACTGGCACGGCAAATATCAATCGCCTTTTCTAATGTAAGATCTGCCTCCCTCAATAGCCTGCCTCTCACTTGATCATCTCGTATGCCGCATACAATCCTGTCACGTATTAAAGAATCATGCAGTTGTCCGAACTCACAGTCTTTTGCCTTGCTCTTTAAACCTGTTACGTAGGCGTCTATGGTCTCTGTTGGTCCTTGAGCCCTCGTGAAAAACCGGTATCGGATGAACGGTAAGTTTTTTCTCGATTCGCAGTAATCTTGAAACTTTATTTTCAACACTTCAGTTTTTTCTTGCTCATCATCTTGGAAGACAAACGTGTTGCAAACCTTTATTGCCTCTTCTCCCGCTACGTGCAGAAACGTAGCACATTGCACTTTCTCTGTCTTTTCAGCTAGGCTGCTAGTGGTGCAAAACGGCTCAAACTTCTGCATCCATATTTTCCAGTTTTCAGCAAGATCACCTTGTAGGCTTAAACTTGACACTGGCTGTAACTGTGACATCTTCTCTTCTCTTCCTTTTTATTTTCCGCATTTTCTTCTGACACCAAGTAATATTGATGTGACTTGGACACCTTGTAGATTGAACAACCAAAGTTTATTCACCAGACTTCCATTTTTTTTTAACCCTTATTCCACGTCCTGACGCCATACGCACTCTGATGCTACGAATACTCACACAATACGTTACAGGTTCGAGGATTGAAAGGTTAACCATATGAAAAATGTTTGGTGGCTGTGCACCTGTACTCACTGGAATTCAGTAGAATGACAGGGAATCTCCTTGAAAGCTATTGAATGATGAAAAGCTCAGAAAAAAATTATGTGGAGAGTATGTTTCCTTTAGTGGGGGAGTCTTAAGACTAGATGGAACAGCTCCAGAATAAAGGGACATCCCTTTAGAAAGGGGAGGAGGAATTTCTTTATTCACAGAGTAATGAGTCTGTGGGATTGGTTGCCAGGTCATTGGGTATATTTGAAATGGAAGTTAATAGATTCTTTATAAGTGAGGCCATGAAAGGTTTTGGGGAGAATGGAGTTGAGAGAGCAATGAATCAGCTATAACAAAATGGCAGTGCAGACTCAATGAGCTGAGTGGCCTAATTCTGCTCCATGTTCTATGCTCTTACACCCTTAATTCACACCATTATCCACCCTCTATTCGTCTGGCCATAGAGAGAGAGAGAGAGAGAGAGAAAACGAACACACACACACACACACACACACACACACACACACACACACACTCCCTTAACTCCTGGTGAAGTCATCGGGACACCGTCATGACAAGCTTTTTGCACTCATAACTACCTCAACTATACCTCTTCCCACCCTGCCACATGCAAAAATGCCATTGCCTATTCCCAGTTCCTCCGTGTCTGCTGCATCTGCTCTGAGGATGAGGTTTTCCATTCCAGGACATCTCAAATGACCTCTTTCTTTAAGGATCGTGGTTTCCCTTCTGCTGTCATCAATGATGCCCTCACCCGCATCTCCTCCATTTCCCGCACTTCGGCTCTCACCCCATCCTCCCGCCACCACAACAGGGACAGAGTTCTCCTTGTCCTCACCTACCACCCCACCAGCCTCCGGATCCAGCACATTCCCTTCCGCAACTTCCGCCACCTTCAACAGGACCCCACCACTAAGCACATCTTTCCCTCTCCACCCCTCTCCACTTGCTGCAGAGATCGGTCCATCCGTGACTCCCTGGTCCACATGTCTCTCCCCACGGATCTCCCACCTGGCACTTATCCCTGTAAGCGCAAGTGCTACACCTGTCCCTACACCTCCTCTCTTGTCACCACTCAGGACCCCAAACAGTCCTTCCAGGTGAGGCAACACTTCACTTGTGAGTCTGTTGGGGTCATCTATTGCATCCGGTGCTCCTGATGCAGCCTCCTCTACATCGGTGAAACCCGACGCAGATTGGGGGACAGCTTCGTCGAGCACCTCCACTCCGTCCGCCAAAGCAAACAGGATCTCCCAGTAGCCACCCACTTCAATTCTGCTTCCCAGTCCCATTCAGATATGTCCATACATAGCCTCTTCTACTGCCATGATGAGGCTAAACTCAAGTTGGAGGAGCAGCACCTCATATACTGTCTAGGTAGTCTCCAGCCCCTTGGTATGAACATAGAATTCTCCAACTTCCAGTAATTCCCTCCTGCTCACTTACCCTACCCCTATGTCACCCTGCTCCCTCCCCCAGCTGCCTATCAGCTCCCTCATGGTTCCGCCTCCTTCTACTACCCATTGTGTTTTCCCCTATTCCTTCTTCACCTTTCCTGCCTATCACATCCCTGCCTCCCCTCCCCCACCCCTTTATCTTTCCCCCTTCTGGTTTTTCACCTGGAACCTACCAGCCTTCTCCTTCCCACCCTCCCCCCACTTTCTTTATAGGGCCTCTGCCCCCTCCCTCTTCAGTCCTGACGAAGGGTTCCAGCCCGAAACGTTGACTGATCGTTTCCACGGATGCAGCCTGAGCTGCTGAGTTCCTCCAGCGTGTTGTGAGTGAGGCTTTTTGCACCGATCTTTTTTGGTGATTGCATATCATACAGCGTGTCTTGAGCGTTTTTTAAAATGAGGTCAAGTTGCTTGCTCAACGCTCAACCCAGAACGGATGGAAAGCGTGCAGGGGGGCTGGCTGGACTTGAAATCGGGACCTCTCGCCTTGAAGTCCAGCGCTGATGCCACTACGCCACTAGCTGGCTCATCTGGCCATAAGATTATATAAATATCTTTTTTAGGACACATACGAACACTTTTCTTGCTTCTCCATAGCATCCAAGGATAAACTTGATCAGACATTGGTGATTTATTGTCCTTAATGTATCTTAAAGTTTCCAGTACTCCCTGTTTTGTAATGTCAATATGTGCAAAGACATGATGATTCATTCCCTTAAATCATTAGCTTTCATCATATTCGCCAGAGTAAATACAAACAAGTAGTATTAATTTAAAATCTCTTCCATCCCCTGAGCCTCCACATGTGGATGACCACACTGATCTTTAAGGGACATGTCTCTCACTTATTAAAGATTAGCTCTCATTATTTGTCTGGTATACATCAAAACACTAAACCATACAGTTAAATGTGTTACTTGCATCAGAGAACTGCTGGGGTAGCCCACAAATGTCGCCCCACTTCCGGCACTAACATAGCATGCTCACAACTTCGAACCCTAACTCATGCATCTTTGGAAGTGGGGAGAAAGTTCAAAATGCCTTTATTAAAGTTTAGAGTATTTATTATCGGGATACATACACATCACCACATACAATCTTGAGATTCTTTTTTCCTGCAGGGATACTTAGGAAATCTATAGAACAGTCACTAATAACAAGCTAAAGGGTCCTTAAGGTGGTTGTGGGAACACCTGAAATTGAATGAGTGTAGTTATCCCCTTTTGTTCAAGAGCCTAATGGTTGACGGGCAGTAACTGTTCTTGAACCTGATTGTATGAGTCCTGGGGCACTTGTACCTCCTGCCTGATGGCAGCAGCGAGAAAGCTGCATGGCCTGGGTGGTGAGGATCTTTTGATGATGAACACTGCTTTTCTATGGCCACATTTCATGTAGATGTGCTGAATGGTTGGGAGGATTTTGCCCGTGATATACTGGCTGAATCTGCTGCCTTTTGTAGGATTTTATGCTCAAAGGCATTGGTGTTCCCATACCAGGCTGTAATCAGCCAGTCAGTACACTTTCCACCACACATCTATAGAAGTTTGCCAAGGTTTTTGATGACATGCTAAATCTCTGCAGACTCCTCAGGAAGGTGAGGCGCTGTTGGGCTTTCTCTGCAAATATATTTACATGATGGGTCCAGGACAGGTCCTCTGAGATAGTGACTCCCAGGAATTTAAAGTTACTGACCCTCTCTAACTCAGACCTTCCAATGAGTATTAACTCATTGACCTCCAATTTCTCTCTCCTGAAGTCTACAACCAGTTCCTAGGTCTTATTGACATTGGGTGCGAGGTTGTTATTACACGTTCAATCTCAATGAATGTATGCTGATTTATCATCCCCAACAGTGGTGTCATCAGCAAACTTATATATGGTGTTGGAGCTGTACTTGGCCAGACAGTCATAGGTGTAAAGCAAGAAGACCAGGGACTGAGCACTCATCCCTCTGGTGCTCCTATGCCGATGGAGATCGTGTAGATGTTTTTAAAAATCTGAACTGACTGGGTTCTGCACGTGAGGACATCCAGGGTCCAGTTGCACAAGGGGGTATTGAGGCCCAGGTTTTGGAGTTTACTGATTAGTTTTGAGGGGATGATGGCATTAAATGCTCAACTGTATTTGATAAAGAGCATCTTGATGTATGATCTGTCAGAGCGCTGGAGCAGGGATCCAATTGCAGACCCAGTACAGTGCACACAGTGATATTAATTGAGTAACAAATCCCGAGGTGCAAACAACGTTGGTGTCAAAGTTCAGGCAGAGATCAAAACATCCAGAGAAATCCAAAAACCAGAATAAGGAAAACAGGCAGAGTCGATATTCAGGCAGACAGAGTTCAGATACAAATGCAGGAAAGGCTCAGGAAAGTTAATTGGCACAATCTAACACAAACAGGTGATTGTTGGCACAATCTAGCAACAAACAGCTGATTGCAGTTAATCCACATGGTAATAAGGAGAACATACAAAACTCCTCACAGACAACGTTGGGAATGGAAGCCCGATCGATCATCACACATGTAAAGTGATTGCATTAACTGCTACACTACCCTGCACTCTTTTGCTCTTACTTTACTTGCTGACTCTCTTCGGCTTCACCTTTCCCTTCATCTATCAGAACTATCCAATGTCATTTTGTCCTCCTGATTTCCCCAACGTGTACTCTTCTATCTGTTATACTCTTCATGGGATTCATAATCCCTGCTGTCTATACCTATCATGCCCTTTCCTGATCAGATTCTCAACAACCGAGGTTCCCTAATCCTACCATCCTGCCCCTCACTTCAGCAGTGCCATCTCATTTGTCGGATGTCCCTTTTCCTGCAAGCAGGTGTCAATCAAAAAGCCATCGACATTTGCTGTCTATCGAACAGTACAGCAGAGGAACACGGGTCCTTCAGCCCACGATGTCTGTGACAAACATGATGCCAAATTGAACTAACATTCTTCTGTCTGTACATGATCCATACCCCTCCACATGCACATATACTCTGTGTATTTAACATTCTCTTAAACACCACTTTCATTTCTGTTTCCACAACTATGGAAAGCTTGTTACAGGTACCTGCCATCTTCCTTGTTAAAAAAAAACTTCCATTACCTATCTCCCTGAAACTTATTCCCTTCACTTTAAGCACATGTCCTCTCAGATTATGGACTTTAATTTGTGGATCATTTCTAAATTTCTCCATAATTATATTAAAACTAATAGTCTTATGGTCACTGAACCCGATGTGATCCCTCACTGTCACTTCTGTCACTCGCCTACTTTCATTTCCCAATAGGAGATCCACTCTAGACCCCTCATCTGCAAACTGTTTCTGAAAACTTTCTGGCAACATTTAGCAATTTCTGTCCTGTCCAAATATTATGGCAGTCCCAGTCAATATGAGGAACACTGAAATCACCTACTATTGCAACCCTGTTGTTCCATCAGTTCTCTCATTCCCAACATATTTGTTCCTTTAATTCCTGCTGATTACTGGGAGATTACAACACAATCCCATCAAAATGATCATGCTCACATCCTTTATATTACTAATTTCTACCCATAGTCTCACCAGACCATCCTTCAGGAATATTCTATTTAAATACTGACTTCACCCTGATCCAAAACACAACTGCCCCTCTTCTTTCACCTCTACCTCCATAATGATGAACTCCAACAGGACGGTCTGCACCTGGGCTGGACGGGAACCAATGTCCTAGGGGGAGCGTTTGCTACTGTTGTTCAGGAGGATTTAAGCTAATGTGGCAAGGGGATGGGAACAAATGCAGAGAGACAGAGGGGTGTAAATTGAGGATAGAAGCAAAAAGTAGTAAGGTGAAAAGTAAAAGTGGCAGGCAGGCAAATCCAGGGCAAAAATCAAAAAGGGTCACTTTTCAACATAATTGTGTAAGGGCTAAGAGTGCTGTAAAAACAAGCCTGAAGGCTTTGTGTGTCAATGCAAGGAGCATTCGTAACAAGGTGGATGAATTGAATGTGCAGATAGTTATTAATGAATATGATATAGTTGGGATCACAGAGACATGGCTCCAGGGTGACCAAGGATGGGAGCTCAACATCCAGGGATATTCAATATTCAGGAGGGATAGACAGGAAAGAAAAGGAGTTGGGGTAGCATTGCTGGTTAGAGAGGAGATTAACGCAATAGAAAGGAAGGATATTAGCCTGGAGGATGTGGAGTCGATATGGGTAGAGCTGCATAACACTAAAGGGGCAGAAAACACTGGTGGGAGTTGTGTACAGGCCACCTAACAGTAGTAGTGAGGTTGGGGATGGTACTAAACAGGAAATTAGAAATGTGTGCAATAAAGGAATAGCAGTTATAATGGGTGACTTAAATCTACATGTAGATTGGGGTGAACCAAATTGGTAAGGGTGCTGAGGAAGAGGATTTCTTGAAATGTATGCGATATGGTTTTCTGAACCAACATGTCGAGGAACCAACTAGAGAGCAGTCCATTC
Organism: Mobula birostris; assembly: GCF_030028105.1. NCBI lineage: Eukaryota > Metazoa > Chordata > Chondrichthyes > Myliobatiformes > Myliobatidae > Mobula > Mobula birostris. The sequence goes on along the minus strand of NC_092371.1, from coordinate 106,802,569 downwards.
TAGATTAGGTATTGAGCAATGAGGAAGGGTTAATTAGCAATCTTGTCGTGCAAGGCCCTTTGGGTGAGAGTGACCATAATATGTTGGAATTCTTCATTAAGATGGAGAGTGACATAGCTAATTCAGAAACAAAGGTTCTGAACTTAAAGAAGGGTAACTTTGAAGGTATGAGACGTGAATTAGCTAAGATAAACTGGCAAATGATACTTGAACAGTTGACGGTGGATATGCAATGGCAAGCATTTAAAGAACGCATGAATGAACTACAACAATTGTTCATCCCAGTTTGGCAAACGAATAAACCAAGGAAGGTAGTGCACCCGTGGCTGACAAGGGAAGTTAGGGATAGTATCAATTCCAAATGCAGGAAGATTGTTCCTGATGTTGGGGAAGTCCAGAACGAGGGGTCACAGTTTAAGGATAAAGGGGAGGTCTTTCAGGACCAAGATGAGGAAAAACGTCTTCACACAGAGAGTGGTGAATCTGTGGAATTCTCTGCCACAGAATACAGTTGAGGCCAGTTCATTGGCTATATTTAAGAGAGAGTTAGATATGGCCCTTGTGACTAAAGGGATCGGGGGTACGGAGTGAAAGCAGGTACAGGCTTCTGAGCTGGATGATCAGCTATGATCATTCTGAATGGCGGTGCAGGCTCGAAGGGCTGAATTGCCTACTCCTGCACCTGTTTTCTATGTTTCTATCATATCTGTTTTATCTGTACTCTGGAACAGTGAGTTTCTAGTTCTGTCCCTGCCTCACCATATTTCTATCATGACTCCAATATCGCAATTGCTGCGAGATGCTCCCAACCATGCCAGCTTCCAAGAATTAAATAATCTGACTGTCCAGAGTATAGATAGCTGGTGCAGCCTTTTTAAGGGCTTAGGACTTTCCTGTTAATTGATAATCATGTTTTGGGTGCTCAGAATTGAGTACTTAAGGAACACCTGAACATAAGTTTAGTGCAGGTATTGGCTGGTGGGGCTCTTTTGAGAAATCCCATGGATTTTGTGGCTCGGAGGAGTGGTGATTGGTGGCGCTGAATGTGAATGGTGTAAAGATGTTGGGAAATAGAGTAGGTTCAGGTGGGGGAGGGGAGTATGGAAAACAATCCGTAAATGGAGGGTTCGGGTGAGTGCAGGTTGGTGGGAGGTGGTTGGAATAAAGTTAAATCTAGATCTGTAAAACGGGAAAAGAAACATACTGTTGGAATGATTTCAAGTGATGGAGAGGAGGGGCAGGATATTGGAGGGGGAGAGAAGAAAAGAATACTTCAAGGTACTGTTTAAGCTTGATGCAGAACTGCCTTCTATCAATCCCGTTAAGTAATCAACAGAGTTAGAATTGGCCATAGGGAATATAGATCGTGCTCGTACTTTAACAGGAGGTAATGTGTTAACGTGGAGGGAAAGAAAGGAGAAGGAAGGCAAAGAATAACGTGGCTGGATCACATTAAGGATTGGACCAAGCTGCACAAGACTAGGGGTGTTGTGGACAAGTGTCAGGGCAGAGCAGCGTGGAGGGAAATCGTCCGCCAAATGGAAATTCCAGATGTGACCTACCAACGATGACGAAACGTGTTAATCGTTAGTAAGGTTAAGAAACAGTGTGAGAATACAATACCTTTGAAGACTTTACTTGGCAAAAGGATAGTATCTTTGTTGCCCAATGAAAACAGAGGTATCGAGGATGTCATAATGGGTGTTCCGGTGGAGATTTCGATACAAGAGGTTAAATCTCATTGATTAGGAGGCAAGGTTAAGGAGGCAAAGAGATTACATGGAGTCAGAAATGGGGAAAGGATGGATGGTTTATCTGTATTGATATATTTTTGAGGTGAAGCTCCTTGATAAAGTTTGGGGTATGTACTTGTAATGTACGAGCTTATATTCCACCTCCACTTAGATATTACAAATATCAGAGGTTTGGGCATGCTGCAGTGGTATGTCGTGGGAAACTTAAGATGTAGTACATATGGTGGGGAACATGAGTATGAAGATTGTGAAGGCATAAAGTTTAATTGTTGTTACTGTGGAAGAGAACATGGTGCAGCTTATAGTGGGTATGAAGTGCTTAAGAAGGCAGCTGAAGTTCAGTAGGTTTAGGTACAGTTAGGTGTGTCTTGTGTACAGTTTAGATACAGTTAGGTGCAGAGGCCTTGCAAAGAGTTAAACCAAACGTTGATAAAGTATTACCAGTCAGAGAACAGAATGTGAAGTCAGAGGTTATATGACTACATCATAGTTCTCTTACTAAAGATATTTTACAAGTTGATAAAATGAAGTTTGTGATGTTCAGAATGGATGTGGTGAATTGTACTGCTCAAATACGAAGTTGTACTGAGAAAATCAAAATTATGGCAAAAGCTGCTGAAGAGTATCTGGGTGTGACAGGTGTTATGTGGGAAGCTGTAAAGGAAGCTCTAATGGGTAGGGTATCTGTATTTCAATCTCCTTGTGAAGATGCATAATGGACATACGAATATTGCAAAGGAATGCGAGAAGCTTCATTTCTAATGGTCAAGACTTTAAGAAGAAGTTTGTTTCTGAGTTATCAAATCCATCAGATGTTATATGTATTCAAGAAACCTGGTTGTTACCACATTTCTTTAAATATTTTTATTAGTTTCTACATAGAAGAATACAGAGTTCAAGAAAGTATATATAAAAGGTCAAAAACGATAAGGAAAAAACTACCAATTACATTGTATCTATCCATAATAACAATCTCATTACCCTGTATTCATGTAGGTTAGTCAATAGTTATATTGAAATATACTCATTTATTACAAAAACAGGGTCTAATCCCTACCAAGACCGAAGCTGTTTATTAAGGAGAAAAAAAAGGCAAAATACCTTCTCGTATAATAAAAATTAATAATAACCAACATCTAGATTTAAACAACAAATTGAGGGTTTTGAAAATGGTGAAAATAATTCAGGAAAGGTCCCCATAATGTTTGAAAGTCTTGACGAGATTCAGAAATTGAACAACGAATCTTCTCTAATTCTAAGCATGACATAACGTCGCATAACCATTGAGCATGAGTAGGAGGAAAAATATCTTTCCATGTAAACAAAAGCTATAAGAGAGCTAAAGGCCAAAATATGTCAATCAGATTTCTTCAGTTTGATATCTTGTCCTGCAACAATACCGAATAGGGCCGTCAGAGGATTAGGCTTAAGATTGACTTTGAAAAGTAAAGAAAAAGTTTGAAAAACTTCCTTCCAATATTTTTCAAGACATGGACAAGTCCAAAACATATGAATTAACGAAGCTTCTCTATTATTACATCTGTCACAGTAGGGAGATATATCCGAATAAAAACGAGATAGCTTATCTTTAGTTATATGGGCTGTATGTACCACCTTAAATTGTATGAGGGAATGGCGAGCACGTAGCGATGAAGTATTAACCAGTTTAAAAATTTCATTCCAAAAGTTTCCTCAGATATTGACGTCTGTAAATCTTGTTCCCAGAGATTCTTAATTTTGTCTAAAGGAACATTCCTCGTCTCCAGTAACATGCCATAAATATTAGGTATTGAACCTTTATGAAAAGGTGTCAAATCAAAAATTACGTCTAGTAAGTTCTTATCTGAGCTTATAGAAAATGTGCATAATTGAGATTTTAGAAAGTCTCTGATTTGTAGACATCTAAAAAAGTGAGTTTTGAGTAAGCTATATTTAGCTGACAATTGCTCAAATGAAAAAAAATTTCATCCAACAAACAGATCCCAAACATATTTAATACCCAACCTGTCCTATTCTTTAAAAACTAAATCAGTCATGGAGGATTTAAAAAAATTAGAATAGGTTTGTTTCTGATTTATCCAATCCATCTGATGTTGTATGTATTCAAGAAACCTGTTTATTGCCACATTTAAGTTTTTCTTTGCAGGATTATGTTGTAATTAGGTGTGATAGAATAGAGGGTGGTGTTGCAAGTTTTATAAGGAAAGGGATAGGATATAGAGATGTGGATGTGAATGGCATGTATGAGGCACTGGTAGTAGAAATATTTGATTCAATGGGTAGGGGTGTTGAAGTGGTAAATTTTTACAACCCTTGTGGAAAGCTTTCAATTGATTTGTTGGAAAGTTTATGTAGTTCAAGCACACTAAGGTTTGTATGGTGTGGAGATATTAACACACATAGTTTACGGAATAATTGTAGAAGATTTTCTGGGTATCTCCCATCTTGTGTGTCTTAACGATGGGAGGGACACGTATTAATAATAGTTATGGAACTGCTATGGATTTAACTTTAGTTTAGAACATTCTGGCTGGAGTGAATGAGAGGGATGTCACGGGAGATGAAACATTGAGGAGTGATCATTTTCCTGTATTTATAAGCTTGGGTTTGGATTTGTATAGGGGACAAATATAGTCCACTTTCAGGAGGTGGAATTGTGATAAAGCAAATTGGGAGAAGTTTAAGATTTTATGTGATGAACATCTGTCAGGGCATTTAGGAAAGTTAATAAGGTCATTTGGAGAGTGATACTACTTAAGTATAAAAGGGCACAGGCTGTGGTGAGAAAAGTGGTGAAGGTTGTGAATAAGGTTTACTGGAGGTCATATTGTGATAGTATTGGAAGGGATATTAAAGTTGGAGCTGTTTGAGGAAATCATTAAGAAAATGGGCAGTGGAGTGTGGATTTATAGAGCTAATAACATTCAAGTATTAATTAAAGAAGGTAATATGATTGTTACTGACATAGAGAAGGTTGAGTTACTGGCTTGGTCATTTGCTGCAATTCATAATCAAGATCATTTAAGTGAAGAGGCTAAACAATGTAGGGATAAAGCTCTAAGTGAATACCCTGATGTGTTGGAAGCTGGCAGTAGCAATGCTAGTGATGTAGTTTTCTTTGTGTGAATGTAATAAAACAATTAATGATACAGCCAGACAGCTCCAGAAAAGAATGATATAAGTATATGCTATTGTGTGTTTAAACATGTGACTGACAGCTCTATTGGGATAACAAAATTTTTGAATTGTATTTAGAGTTTAGGCCATCTTCCCTCCTCATGGAAAATGGCAGTAGTTGTGCCTGTTCTAAAACCAGGGAAACCCCTGCTGGATCCTTCTAGTTATAGACCAATATCATTAACATGCAATTTGTGTAGACTTGTGGAACGTATGGTAATAGAGCAGTTGAATTATATTTTGGAAAAGAGGTGATACAGTGTTTTATCAAAGCAGATTTCGGAAGGGTAGTATGGCATTGGATTCAGTTTTGTGTTCAGAAGATGATATTCGGAAAGCACACGCAAATAAAGAAGTTGTAGCAGCAGTATTATTTAATATTGAAAAGCACATGATACCTTTATGGAGTGATAGTCTTTTGATTAAATTATGGAAATGAGGAGCGAGAGGAAGGCTGTACAATTGAGGTTTTTAAAATTTGGACAGTCAATGCAGGTAACGGTAGGAAAGGTGTATTTGGGCTTCTGTGAATAGAGAATAAGACCTCACATGGCAGTATTTGTAGCCCTCTGAAATGGGTACTGGGGTGGGTAATCACTTTTTGTGGGTGATGGAGATTTATGGATCAGAGGTAAATTTTTTAATTTGACTGCAATTAAGGTCAAACAGTAGGCAACTATATGTGTGTTTAAGCTTTCAGTAGCTGAAATACAAGTTGCGTGTTTTACAAAGAGAATCAATAGACCTGCACTTGATTTGAAATTGTATGGACAAACTCTTGAAGTGCCAGTGGTAAGATTTATCAGCTTGTGGCTGGATATAAACTGGCATGAAAGCACCAGATCAGTAAAATAATTGATAAATCCAAAAGGACATTAGATATCCTTGGGTGTCTATGTGAGTCTTCTTGGGGTGCTATATGAAAATCTCTGATCACTTATTTGTTTACTTAGATCTCTGCTTGATTAAGGCTGTGTGGCTTATGGATCAGCTTCATCTTCAAATTTAAAATGCTTGGATGTGATACAAGCACAGGTTTTAAGACTGTTATGGTGCAGTAAGGTCATCTCCTGTTTTAGCTTTCCGGGTTGAAATGGGACAGTTACCCGTACAGTTGTGGAGGTTGAATTTGTTGTGAACATACTGGATTAATTTGAGGGGGCAGAGAAATGATCACTGTTAAGTGTTTTGAAAACTGTTAGCAACATCACATGAAACATAGAAAATAGGTGCAGGAGTAGGAGTTTTTAGTGCTGGGTGGCTGGGTTCTTATCATGCTAGGAAAGTGGGTTTGCTGGATTATGCAATATGTCCCACTAGCTTTCTCGGTAACCCCACCCTGGTTTCTTTCCAAAGACTTTAGTTGATTTTTAGGTTGCATGATTTAATGAAGTCTAAGATCCTTATATGTCTGACAGCCTAGGTTCATCAATATGTGAAAGAAAATTATATATTAATCATCTCTTTTCTTTTTTCAAATCTTTTTATTATTATTATCCAAAATTTACAAGAGTACATCAAAGTAAACAATACTTACAATGTGTCGAGAAAAAAAAAACATTAATATAAAGATTGAAAAAATTTTTGGTGATGAAAAAAAGACTTTCCAAAGGGCATGCTTCCATCACTTCATATAACTTGTGTCCACTGTTGCTATATAATGTCTATGCCACCAATGCATATTATAAGAAAGACTGATTATTCACAGGTGAAGTAGACAATGAACAATTTTCTTGAGTACTGAAACCACAATTGTAAGTTTCTGCTTTGTCATTTCTTCCGGACAGGACTAGTGGTCTCTTGATAAACCTATCCCTTTCCTAGTACCATTCCTAACAATAGCATGTGTTGGTGGGTTACTTAAGGATATCCATGTATTCTCATATTTACTAACATTGTGAACCCTTTTCAATGGTAGGTTGAGTTATTTCCATGTTGAGGAATGTGGAATACTGCACTGACATAAAACCTTCCTTTACCATCATCACAGGTACCCAGTACTCTGCTGGGTATTGTAAGGCTTGTAGTATGACACAATGGTGCCCTTCTTCCCACCCATTCTCTAGCTGCTCATCCGATACCCAATTTGGTACTTCATGTGCATCAAGTTGTAATAAATTAGTCCCTATCATGTTAGCAACCAGCTAGTATATGTAGCACAGATCTCAGTTTTATGCATTTCCTTAGACATTAGGTCTATGCGGTCAATGATCAAATTTGTTGTAACTTGAAGGGGCTTCAGAAATTTAACCACATCCAGAGTTTCCTGGGATGCATCTCGACCAATCTGATTAGTTTGTACCTAATATTTATGATTTTCTCCAGTAATAGCTTGTATTTTCTGCTGGAGAGACTGTATCTGGCTTTTTAATCTGCTAAATCTAGGGTGATGACTCTTGCTACCCCTTCTATTTTTGATGGACTTAAATTCACTCCTGCTTAGTTATCTTCCAAAAAGGTGAGTAAAAATTGCTCGTTGTAGGTGAGCGCCATTATTTCAGTGAGATTAAAATTAGCTGCACACGCTTGTATCCTGGTACCGAAGTGACAAATTCCACATATCTTCTAACACTAATCCGATCTCCTTTGTATTACACTGGTTATCACTACATTTAGGCTCTGGTGTAGCTTCCATCACGAGAGTGTGGGGTAGAGATTTTTCTAAGTTTTAAAAACCTGGGAAGGGCCTGGGCCCTGACAGAAACTCTTCCACATCTCCTTTAGATCCTTCTCTATTCTACTCTCCCAGTGTATTATACCTCCTGTGGATGGTTTATAATGATAGAAGCAACCTTTGAGAAACGCATGGAGTGGCCAGCCCAGTCGATATACCTCTGGTATAGATCACTGCTCCACTCAATATTCACTTGAGTGTGATCCCACAGAACTGTAATCTTACCATGGCCATCATTACCTGAAGGCTAAATAATCGGACCTAAAGACCGACTTATGATTATCCCCTCTAGGATACTGAATAATGCCACCTCTAGAATTTTAGTGCATGAGAATTGAAGCTTTGTACCTTCTGGAATACCTAAGGTTTTGTCAAGCCATCTACCCCAGTACAATACAAATTTGAGTACTCCATTTCTCCTTTGTTAGTCCACATTACCCATATCCATTGAGTAGATTTGTTTTTGTTCACTGAGTGTTCTCCAAGCAATGACCTCACCGTTGATATGTTTGTGTAATAGCTCTGGAGCAAGACTGGCCATGGCTCCAGTCATGATTAATTTCTTTTTTTTATTTGGATAAGGTATTTGCAAGTATTAAACAAACTTTTTTTTACATGTATATCCTTTTCCATTTTTTATATATGTTTTGATATATAATTATTTATACATTCACAAGTACACATTGAGATGATATAAAAAGTAATTAGGCACTTAAATAGATAATTATGTGCAGTTGTAATTCCACTCTATTAGACTAAGTCATGATAATGGTTGTTAAAAAAAAGTAACAATAGTGGATTAATAATAATTTCCATGTATCTCTTCTGGACCATTTCTTTCTGGTCCAAAATATTGTATGTAACCCTATGTAACTTCCATCGTACGTGTTTATATCTTAACTCGTTCATGTTTGCTCCTACCCACAAACATAATTATCCAATCCCTATGTACTTATTTACATCATTTTATCATTTTTTTTCCTTTCCCAAATCTTTTCCTTTTCTTGTGTTAATTCCCCATTTTCCAAAAAAAAGAACAGTAAACATTCGAACCAAGGGTGCTTACATTAACACTATTGCTATGTTGATGAGGAAAGCAGTATAAACCATTAGGAGAGTCATCTAAAGTCTGCTTGCTTTGGGGTTATGAATTCAATCCATATATTCCAAATTTGATAATTTTTTTCTTTTTGAATTCTCAGAGAGCAAGTCATCGTTTCCATTTTAAATATTTCCAAAATAAATTCATGCCAATCTTCTAATGTAGGTGATATTGGATTAGCCACTTTCTGGTGATTGATTTCTTACTTGACGCTAAAAGGGCCTGCAGCAGCTTTATATCTTTCTTCTGTTCCAAAAACAATACATGCCCCAAATAGAGAGTCTCAAAGTTCAGAGGTATCTTGGTCTTAAATACCTTAATTAATGTTCTGTGAATACCTTTCCAATATAAAGTTAGTTTAGGGCAATCCCAAAAAATATGGAAATGATTTGCCTCCTTGGAGCCACACCTTCTCCAACACATTTGTGTCTTTATATTTTTCCTGGTATGGGGTCTAGAAATACCTTACAATATTTTTCCAACAATGTTCTCTTCAAATCAGAGTTAGTCAAAGACCACTGAAAGCTGCATATTCTCCCCCAAGCATCCTCTGGAAGTACCAACCCCACTTCTCTTTAATATAAAATGTGTTTTCATTTTTAGCATGAAAGAGGGCATTATATAATTGAGAAATTGATTTACTTGGTATTGAACTGTAAGTTGAATTCAGAATCTTGAAAAATTCTAATTCTATTGTCTGTATATCTACAATTCTGGTTAACATAGTGTCGTACTTGAAGGTACCTAAAAAAAATCATTGTGTTCTAGGCCATGTTTGTCCTGCAGGGATTGAAAACCTTGTAATACTCTTTTATGTGTGAATGAAAGATAGGTTGTAAGACCTTCCTTTATCCATAGTTCAAATCTTTTATCTCCTCTGCTGGGAAGGAGTTCGGTATCATATGCACACCATCTGAAAAGTTTCATTTTCATTTTAAAAATCCTTTTATTGATACATAATCTTCTACAGCTTTAAAATGGTACAAGATTACAGTAAATTGATATATATATATATATATATATATACATATATATATACAATTAATAAAGCTGAAAAAAAACTTACCAAAAAAGAATATGGTAATGAAAAAAAATATATTTTTTATAAAGAAGTTAAAAGAGAACCCAACTACTAAAAGAAAAAAAAACCAGTAACTGCAAGAGAAAGAAAAAGAAAAAAGAGAGAAAAAAAAAACATTAGGAACCAACTCCCGGAGCAATACGTCTTACAATCATCTATATATATATATATATATATATAAAGGAAAAAAAAATCATCAACCGCCGATTCACATTTATATAAAATAAGATTGGAAGGAAACCATATAAATTAATTCAAATTAAATGATAATATTTGGCAAAAGAGCCCCATCTTTTCTCAAAATTGAATTGAGGATCAAAAGTTCTACTTCTAATTTTTTCCAAGCTAAGACATAACATTACTTGAGAAAACCATTGAATTAATGTAGGGACAGAGGTATCTTTCCATTTCAACAAAACAGCCCTTTTTGCCAACAATGTGACAAATGCAATTACATGTTGGTCTGAAGATGAAATGCCCTGAATATGTTGCGGAACTATTCCAAATAAGACAGTCAATGTATTAGGTTGTAAATTAATTTTCAGTGTTTTAGAAATTGTAGAAAATAAAGATTTCCAAAAAGATTTTAATGAAGAACATGACCAGAACATATGTTACAAAGTGGCTACTTCAGTTTTACACCTATCACAATAGTTGTCTATGTTAGTAAATAGTTTGGATAGTCTCTCCTTTATTAAATAATAACGATGAGCAATTGTAAATTGAATTAAACAGTGATTGGCACATACGAAAGAAGAATTAATCATTTTCAAAACTCACAACCAATCTTCATTAACAAAGGTCATATTAAATTCTCTCTCCCAATCTTGTTTAATCTTTAGTGAGAGGTTATCTTTTTGTAGTAAAAATAAATTATAAATTCTACCAATGGAACCTCTCACTAAAGGATTCATATTTAAAATAGTATCCAACAAATCAGATTCTTGCATATGTGCAAACTTAGGTAAGTGTTTTTGTAAAAAATGTCTAACTTGAAACTATTGCAGGAAGTGTGTCTGAGAGAGAGAATATTTGCTAATTAACTCTTCAAAAGTCATCAATCGACCACCACATAATAAATCTGCAAAAGAACAGATCCCGTTATTTCTCCATAAGAGAAAAATGAGATTGGTTATTGATGGTTTAAATAGAAAATTTCCATATAAAGAACTAGACAATTTAAATTGTTTAAAGTTAAAAGAGTTGCGAAACTGAAACCAAATCCATAAGGACTGTTTATTAACAGGGTAAAGATTTAAATCTGGAATTTTAGCAAGTTGTAAAGGTAATGGAGCTCCTAATAATGAGGTTAAATGAAATTGTTTGATAGCTTTTAATTCCAAATCAATCTAAGCTGGTTTTTGGCTCTTATCAAACCAATATAGCCAAAAACGTAATTGTCAAATATTAACAGCCCAATAATACAATCTTAAATTAGGTAGTGCAAGTCCACCATCCTTTTTAGATTTTTGTAAATGATACCTATTAATTCTTGGTTTTTTATTATTCCAAATAAAGGACAAAATAATAGAATCAATTTGATCAAAAAATTTTTTAGTTAAAAAGATAGGTATATTTTGAAAAATATATAAAAATCTAGGTAAAATCATCATTTTCACGACATGAATATGACCTATTAAAGAAAGTGTATGGGTTCCACCTAGAAAATAATTGTTTCATACAGTCCATTAAAGGAACTACGTTAGCTTTATAAAGATCTTTATATTTTATAGTAATGATGATACCTAAATATTTAAAAGAATGCACAATTCTAAATGGAATATCGTTATATATAACAACAGGAGCATTTAATGGAAACAATTCACTTTTATTTAAGTTAAGTTCATATCCTGAAAATTTTCCAAAATCATTTAATGTTTCCAAAAGATTAGGAATAGATTCTTCAGGGTTCGAAATATAAACCAAAAGATCATCCGCATAAAGAGAAATCTTATGTGTGGTCCCATTTATAGAGATACCATGAATATTTTTAGCTTCACGGAGTATTATAGCCAAAGGCTCCAGTACAAGATTAAATAATAAAGGACTTAATGGACATCCCTGTCTAGTGCCTCGTGAGAGTGAAAAAAAAAGACCTGAAATTATTAGTAATAACAGTAGCAATAGGATTCTTATAGATCATTTGAATCCACTTATTAAAATTATTACCAAAGCCAAATTTTTCTAATACATTAAACAGATATGTCCATTCAACTCTATCAAATGCTTTTTCTGCGTCGAGAAATAACACATTGAGGTATCTTGGATGGTGATGAGTATATAATGTTCATCAATCTCTGAACATTGGAGAAAGAGTAACAGCCTTTAATAAAGCTTGTTTGATCCACAGAGATGATTTTAGTTAAAATAGTTTCCTAACGGTTAGTCATTACCTTAGAAAGAATTTTTGCGTCCACATTTAATAGCGAAATAGGTCTATATGATGAACATTCAGTAGGATCTTTATCTTTCTTATCTTTACAAATCTTTAAAATTTGTCTTTTAGCTCTAGCTGCCTTTAATTGGGGAGCTAAGAGCCTATTATTTTTATCCCCAAAAATATAAAACTGACTTTTCAATTTAAGCAAATATCTTTCAATAATAAATTATATTGTGATTGTAATTCCACTCTTCTTTTAAACAAATCAACATTTGGCGAGATTGCATTGATGTTATCTAAATCTTTAATTTGTTTAGAAATTTTATCTAATTCCATTCTTGTCTGTTTCTTCAGTTTAGCTAAATGCAAAATAATCTGACCACGTAAATAAGCTTTTAATGTATCCCAAAGTACTAACTTTGAGACGCCTTCTGTATTATTAAAGAGAAAAAACTCTTATCTGAGTTTCAATAAACTCAACAAATTCTGAGCTTTGTAACAAATGTTTTGGAAAATGCCAAGGTGGTCTTGTAGAAGCAACATCTTTCAAATCAAATATTAAGTTTAAGGGAGCGTGATCAGAAATAACAATTGCATCATATTCCCATTTCTGAACATTAAATATAAGTCGAGGGTCGACTATAAAATAGTCAATTCTCGAATATTTATTATGATTATGTCAGAAAAAGGAATATTCTCTGTCACTAGGATGCATATGTCGCCAAATTTCAATTAAGCCATAATCAATTAAAAAGGAATTAATAAGTGATGCAGAGTGATTAGGAAGTTGATATTTGGATGATGACTTATCTATTAAAGGATTTAAACAAGTATTAAAATCACCACCCATTAATAACATATATTCATTTAGATCAGGTAATAGAGCAAAAACATCTTTAAAGACTGAGGGATCATCAGCATTTGGTCCATATATATTAACCAGAACCATTTTCCTGTTGTAAATTGTTCCTTTAACAATCAAAAATCTACCATTGATATCAGATATAATATCCTCCTGATTGAAAGGAATACTGGAATCAATAAAAATGGAAACACCTCTAATTTTACTTTGAGGATTTGCATAAAACTGAAGATCCTTCCAAAATTTAAAAAATCACATAACCTGATATGCGTCTCTTGTGCAAAAATTACGTCAGGTTGGAATCGGTTAATATTTTTAAATGTTTTCTTATGCTTAATAGGATGATTCCAACCATGGACATTCCAACTTAAAACATTTAACTGTTTAAGTATCATCATGAGACTTTATATCTAAAGAAAGTAGTTAGACGCATGACAGGATAAGGTAATCGAGAATGGCGAAGATAAACAACAATAATAATAATTTGTGTACGCTCCGGAATTCCATAATGGGGATAGAAAATAAGAAAAGAAAAAGGGAGGAACCCACCCAACCTACAAAGCCTGGAAATAAGTCGATATCAATTGACGCAAGCCCCAAAGTATGCATAAGAAGCAATTATAAACTCCACCTGCCTGAATAAAAGGTAAAAATGGAAAGAGTAATCTCTGTCTCCCTCTTCCGGACATACAACTCATTACAGTCGACATACAGCTTATAACAATCGCGTTGAAAAGAACAGTTATTAGAAACGACCTTCAGTTTTGAAAGTAACCTTCATAATATTAGGTAAGGAAAAAAAAAACACATGCAAAAAAAAAGTTCTTGAAATATTGGCTCAGGAGAAAAACAATCGCCATCTTTAAATTATTAAATCTATCTTTAATATGTAAAGAAACCCGAATAATTACTCAAAAGTTCTTAGCAAAAGCATACAAAGCGAAAAAGCAATTAGATCATTTAAATCCTGCAAACAGAAAGAAATTCTAGATGGCTCAAAATTATCTACAGTCTTTCGACAGTTCCCGCGTTATATCTTCTGAAGTTAAAACCATCTAAACCAGTCTATTTCAGAGACGAAAGTACATTTTAAGGCAAGGACTTTCTATACCCATCAAATCTTCCCACCTCATCACTCCTTACATCATGAGACAATCAAACAATTGTAAATCATTTAAACTTCAGGCTTCAGACTGTTCAGGGAGAGAATTAATAAAACGCATTGCTTCAGCTGGGTCCTCAAAAATATGAACCCCAGAATTTTTGACGAAAAGCCTTAATTTAGCTGGGTGTTGAAGAGAAGGATGCAACTGTCTTTTATAAGCCGTATGCATTATGGCAGCGAATCCAAAACGTTTCTGAACAAATTCACGTGGATAATCTTCGAAGAAACGAATCTCAGAGCTTTGAAATTTGAACAACCTTTGTTTTCTTGCAAGTTTAGTAATACGGTCTTTGTCTCTAAAACGAAGAAAACGCACAACGACATGCCTGTTTTTACTTTGATCTGAGGATTTTAGAGCACCAACCCTATAAGCCATTTCAATCTCCGGAGGTTGCACACAAGCCTCCGGAAATAAAGATTGAAACATCTTAGTAAAATAGTCCAGTGTGACGGCAGATTCCGATTTCTCTTTTAATCCAACAATTTGAATATTGTTCCGATGAGAGCGAGCCTCCAAATCCACGATCCGTTGCTGAGCCTTTCCCAAACGAGAAGTATCAGCCGCATTTTGACTCACCTCTTTAAGATCAAAGAGTCAATTTTTTCCTCCAAAGGGAGAAATCTTTCTTTTAGTTCAGTTAATCCAGCAATGATATAGCTGATTTGAGACTAATCTATTTACCCAGGGTGGCTCCTCTGAAGTCTCAACAGCTTTTTTTAGGCTTACCGTTGCCTGCTTCAAGATTTCTTTTGGTGCTTCTTGTGTTAGACGTAATTATAACTGATGCTCTACAAAATCCGACTGAATAAAGTTAAAATTTCAAAATTTGAGTCGGAAAAGGGAGAAATTAAATGCAGACAGAAAAAAACTGTGTCTTACATGTCCACAGGCAGAAGGCAGAGTCTTCTGAAAAGTTTTAACATGTTATTGATTCCACCTTCTGCCATACTTTTAATGTGAGATTTATCCAGCAGTTTTTAAAATTTTCCAGTTGGGCCATCAAAACTTTGAGTCATGGTTAATTTCATTAAATTCATTGCAACAAAATACATTATTCTCTCCATGTTGAATTAAACCTGTAACACACCATGGTAATTTCTGTTCTTACTTCAAGTTTAAATCTTAAGTTAAGTCTATATTTTCGATTTGTTTTCCTAGACCATCCAATTTGGACTCCTAATTGTCTTTGGACTCAAGGGGTCCATTTTTCTTCACCCAACTTAATTTCAGGATAGGAGAGACAAGCACTAGCATATTTTCCTTTTCCTTTTTTTTGACAAAGCTCCCCCAGTTCTGAGGATGAGGGAACTGAAAATCACCTCTTGCTGGGACCTGTCCCCATCTTCTTGGAAAAGTTGTTCCATCCTCAAGTCTCCCAAATCAGGGCTACATCAATTGTTATGTGCCAATGGTCATAACATTCCTGTTCCATTTCAACTGGTTGACATGGTACCACCCACTTTTATATAGGGAAGTCAGTATTTTGTACACTGAAGGACTTGCTTTGTCTATAATTTCATAGACCCCTGCAAATCTTGGATTTAAAAATGAGGTGGGTTGGTGTATTTGAATCATCACTCTTTGTTCTGGGCTTAACACTATGAGACTGACTTTTGAGTCACAGTAGGCTTTACTTTATTGCTTTCTTTTTTTCCTATTTGGTGGGCTGCTACATAATTGGCCTCTTTCACTGTCTCTACCAATCGTTGTACCCACTTCTCCGACACAATCCCATCAATTTCACATTCTGACAAATCTAATCCTAACAACTCCTGCAATCCTTTCATATCCCTTCCAGTCATGAGCATATAAGGGGTGTAACCTGTTGAAGATGCCTCTGTATTCCTTACTATCATCAGGGCAGAAGGTAAAACTACCTGCCATATTGCTGCACCATTTTTGCAGTCATATTTTTTAGTGCTCTAAGTTTTCGGATGACTCAGAGTGGGACCGTGATCAGGTATGGCAGGGAGAGTTTTTCTTCCTTCTCCCATCTGCGTGAGATGTGGGACATTTGAGAGACTTTGAACTTTTACTGTACTCATGGACTTCAAGTTATGGTATTGTTGCACTGTTGTAACTATATGTTATAATTATGTGGTTTTGTTAGTTTTTTTCAGTCTTGGTCTGTCCTGTGTTTTGTGATATCACACCGGAGGAAATATTGTATCATTTCTTAATGCATGCATTACTAAATGACAATAAAAGAGGTCTGCGTGTCTTCATGATCTAATTCTTTCCATAATTCCACAAGACTGTGGCCTACAGGGTATATGAAATCTCTGCTTGATCCCTTAAACTGCCATGACATCTTGCATTATCTGGGCTGTGAAATGTATGTCTTGATCACCAGCAAGTGAATATCCTTCCAATAAGATTTTTACAGAGGCCTTTGCTGTGCTTGTCTTAGCTGGGAAAGCTTCCAGCCACTCTGTAAAGGTCTCTATTATTACCAGAATATATTTGTACCCTCCTGGAGTGGGCAGTAATGGACCAACATAATCTATCTGCAAATTAGTCCAAGGCCCTTCTACTGGTCTGGTGTGGTGGAGGGCTCCTTTCTTTACATTTCTGTCAGGATTGTATTGTGCACAGATCAAGCACTTCTTGACACAGTGCTCTATGTCATCCTTCATCTTAGGCTACCAGCACATTTCCTTTATCTTTTCCAGAGTGCTTTTGCACCCCTGGTGTCCCCATAGATGATATAGGACTACTTCATCTTTAACAAACACTCCCTTGTTGTCTTTGTATATTTTAGACCCTGCTCCTTCTATACATTTTTTGAATTCTTTATCTTTCTTCTGTTCCTTGGTTAAATCCATAACCTGTTATTCCTTCTGCCTCCCAATCTCACCAATGTAAAGTGCTCCCAATGGTAGGGTGTCGGTGGGAATTCCTCAGCAAAATTTAAAAATTCGTAATTATCAAAACCGTTATCCAGTAGCTTCAACTGTGAAATCATACCAATCAATATCTCCAAATTCACCTTCCTCCCCTCTTTCAGATCCGGAAGCACATATTATTCCTCACTGTGCAGCAAGTTGGTCCTGCAGCTTTTGTATCTGCTTTAAACACTTTGCATGATCGCCAGTGTTACTCTTCCTTCCCTGTGCTGATTTCCTCAATCACATTCATTGTCATCTTTAAATCACTGCACTGTTTCCTTAATCCTTCCACTTCACCTTTCACTAGTTCAGTTTCCTCTTCTCTACATTTTTCTTTAAGTAATTTCTTACACTTCAACTGAAACTAGTTCATATGCATCAAGTCCACACTCCTTTGACCCTGTAAATCAGTAACCCTTTCTCTCAAGCTTTCTACCTCCTTTTGTGTTCTCTGTTTAACCTATCTGTCAGTTTCTGCTTTATGCCGATTTTCTAATATTTCCTGTTGTAACCTATCTCACTTGGATTCTGCTTTATGCAGACATTCGTTTTCTGTTTCTAATCTGTGCCGTTCTGCCTTAGCATTCTGTGGTAATTTTATCAAATCCTCAATTCAACAGCCAACTGTGACTGGTTTTAGTAATTGTTTAAACTTCCTGCCCCACAGCTTCCCTTGGGCGATTTTCCAAAGGGTATCCCCAGCAGTTTTCCCTTCACAGCCAGGGTGACTGGCAAATACCTCATATTGTGGCCACTTACTCAACACAAATTTCTAGAGGAATCCCTTCCAATTAAAACAATCCAAGTCCTTTGAACTTGCAGATTTTCCTGAGTTCTTCATCCGGGTGAGTAACTGCTAACTACCTATCACCATGGCCCGACTTGAACGAAAAGAAACATTTATCCTCGAGCCGTCAACAGGGATGTCAATCTTGTTATACGGATCTTGTAATAATGATCAGAGAGGCAGAGAGAATCTGTATTTACCAACAAGTAACCTTTATTGTCTCAACTAAACAACACGTGGGCTCACAAACTGTGGATATCCACTAGAATTCCCTGACTCTCCATGAACAGTCAATGAAGAGAAAAGGTATTACCCAGTAAAGGAGTCTACGTTGGACAGGTGTTCCTTGCGGTCCCCATCTCCACGTGTCTGTGGGGTCCTCCTCATCCATGATGGTTGGTCTCTGGTTGCTGGAGAGTTATCACCATCATTCATTTGGAGCTCCAGACTCTTATAGTTTCCCTCATCAGTTGAACTAATGGATTTCCATCCCACTGGCTCAAAGTCACCTGACCTACTTTGGTCACGTTCTTACTGGCTCTAGTCCAAGGCTACGACCAACGTTGTTCCATGGTTCCTACCCCTATCTTTGTGTCTTTGTGCCTTTCAACTCTGACTGGTCCAAACCAGTTAAATGAGGTGACCCAGACACGTTATTACAGGTTGCTTCTTTGGTAGGTCTGGCACTTTACGTAATGAATAGCTACTTGTCTGAGAATGATCTCAGGTTCAGCAGGTCATCACTTGAAACTCCTTACGTCCATATTCAATTGCTCTGATTAGATTATCCTCGAGCAAGTATCAGTTCAGAGTTCACAAAATGGGCGGAAACAAAGACATTTGGATTGTCTGCTACGTCTGTCCTGATTCACCTGAATCCACTGATTTGTAAACTGTTGTTCTTTTTGTCTACTTCCACTGTCCTTGATTCATTCAAATCAAATAATTTGTAAACTGTAGTCCCTTCTGGCCAACAAGGGTAACTACCAATGTTATTCTTCCTCAGGCAAGACATCTGAGAGAGAAACATAACTTCAGTCAGCTTGTCCTCTTCTTCAGTTTGTAAAAAGTCATCCAGGAAATTCAAGGGAAACCTCTTCACCCACAGTGGAGACTGTCTGGAACCCATCACCAAAGGGAACGTGAGAGGTGAACAGCAGGATGGAATTAAAAGGATTATCATGGAACAGAAACACTGGAAGGGTCGAACTGGACTGAGTTGACTCCCTGCTGTACATGGGGCGAGTTGTAAATTCAGCAACTACCCGAAGCAAAGTTTAAAATAGAACTGATTTATTAATCACAGATCCAGAATATTAATTTCCAGTCTCATTAAAGGTGAACATCAGCGGAAGAAATTCCTCTCATGTCCAGTGGCCACGGTGTAGAACTGGGTGTGATAAGCAGCAGCAATAATTACAGAGTTTAACACCAGCAGTGTCCTTTGGATTTGCCTCTGGATTCAGCAACCTTGATGGTTAAATATCCAGAATGAGGCCTATTTAAACTTTGTACTCACTGTGAACTCGGTAGTGTGTCGTAAGTTTGGATAACCGACTGAATTGCTTCCCGCATACAGAGCAGGAGAACGGCCTCTCGCCAGTGTGAACTCGCAAGTGTGTCTGCAGGCTGGATGATTGAGTGAATTGCTTACCACAGTCTGAGCAGCTGAATGGTTTCTCCCCAGTGTGAGCTCGCTGGTGTGTCTGTAGGCTGGATAACTGAGTGAATCGCTTCCCACAGTCTGAGCAGCTGAATGGCTTCTCCCCAGTGTGAACTCGCTGATGTACTTTCAGTTGAGATGACGAGATACATCCTTTCCCACAATCTGAGCAGGTGAACAACCACTCTCCCGTGTGAACTGACTGGTGTGTCAGTAGGTCTGATGACTGAGAAAATCCCTTTCCACAGTCTGAGCAGGTGAATGGTTTCTTCACAGTGTGAACTGACTGGTGTCTCTGTAGGTGGGATGACCGAGCAAACCCTTTCCCACACACGGAACACGTGAATGGCCTCTCTCCAGAGTGAACTCGCTGGTGTCTGTACAGGTGAGATGACCAAGTGAATCGCTTCCCACAGTCTGAGCAGATGAATGGCCTCTCCCCAGTGTGAACTCGCTGATGTATTTTCAGTTGCGATAACCGACTGAATCCTTTCCCACAATTTGAGCAGGTGAAAAACCACTCCCCAGTGTGAACTGACTGGTGTCTGAGAAGGTCAGATGACTGAGTGAATCCCTTCCCACAGTCTGAGCAGGTGAATGGTTTCTCCCCAGTGTGAACTGACTGATGTGTCTGCAGGTGAGATGGGCGAGTGAATTGCTTCCCACAGTCTGAGCAGGTGAATGGTTTCTCCCCAGTGTGAACTCGCTGATGTCTATGTAAGTTGGATGAGAAAGTGAATCCCTTTCCACAGTCTGAGCAGGTAAATGGCCTCTCCCCAGTGTGAACTCGCTCATGTACCTTCAGCTGAGATGATGATTTGAATCCTTTCCCACAGTCTGAGCAGGTGAATGGTTTCTTACTAGTGTGAACTCGTTGATGTAGCTTCAGTTGAGATGACCGTGGAAATCCCTTCCCACAGTCTGAGCAAGTAAACGGCATTTTCCCAGTGTGAACTGATTAGTGTGTCAATAGGTCAGATTACCGAATGGAGTCCTTCCCACATTCCGAGGTGAACAGCCTCTCCCCAAGGTGAACTGAACAGTGAGCCAGTTGGTCAGATAACTGAGTGAATCCCTTCCACATGACAGAACGAGAATGATATCTCCCTACTGTCAATTCTCTAGCAATTCATTGTCAGATGCCTGACGTAGTGACTCCCTTGTGCAATCAATGCAGTTGAAGACCTAGTGTTCTCAGCACGTCAGTTCTAGTGGATTTCACTGAGTCACATCAGTCACAAAGCAAATTCCCAGCTGGAATGAGATAATTCTTCATCTCCAAGGATCAACAATAAATATATTGGTGTTACAGAGGAAATATCTGGTCACTCCTTAAAATCTGCATAGATACAGCAAACCTGAGGTGCTCGAGTCTGCGATTCCCGTTCACAAATTCTTCGCCATTTCTAACCCTGTAAGATTTATAAAAGACATCAATGTGTGAGGGACAGCATTTTAGATGTGATAAAATTTGAGTCTTTATGGGAGCTCTGACATCACACTGTAACAGCGAAATTCAACCCATGTTGAAGGAACACCGCCTCCTCTTCTAACTGGGCACAGATCAGTCATCTGGACTGACCATCAAATGCACTAATTGTTTTTCTGTCTGTATCAGAATGGGCCATTTCTGCCCATCTTCAACCTGTGACTTGGCTCAGTCTGTCTCCATTAGTATTATTTCAAGTTCTGGTCATGTCCCACAACACTACAAAGAACACATGATCTTACATGGCTGACCCGGACACTTTCTAATCATTCTGACCCCCTCCCCCTCAAGTGATTGACAGTGGTGAACTCATCGACAGCAATGCCAATGAATATTAGAGTGGTAGCACTTTTGTGATATGAAAGCTACAGGTCATTTGTTACCCACAACAAAAGTGTTTGATATCATTATGTACCCAGAGAGAATGGGGTAAAACATGTTCATAAGTAGAAAGGTCCAGAATAAGAGAAGGAGAGCAAAGAATAATTCCTCAAGAACTAAAGCTAAATCCACGAGAGGAGGGGCATAACAGGACCTGGTGCTGGGTAATGAGCCTGGCCAGGTGACTGACCTTTCAGTGGATGAACAGTTAGGGAAGAGAGACCACAACTTTTATTTCAGGATAGCTATAGATAAGGATAGGTATGGTCCTTGTCGGAGTTTTAAACTGCAGTAGGACAAATTACGAGGGCATTAGGCAGGAATTAAGAAGCATTAAAAAGGCAAGTCCACATCAGACATGTGGAGGGTGTTTAAAGATCAATTGCACAGAGTACAGGAAAAGTGGACGGAAATAGGATTAACTTTGAGGGCACAAAAGCCCCAAAAGAGGAAAAGCAGCCAGTGAGTGAGTGGCCCAGTGAAGGAGTGGAGCTTTGAGGCTTTGACGAGAAGAGGCGGAGGACGAGCTTGCTCCCAGTTCGGCTTTACAATGCTTCCTGAGATGGTTATGTGCCTCTCATGTGAGATGAGGCAGTCTTGGGGGAACTCCCCTCTCCCGCAGTCACATCTGCCAGAATTGCACACGGTTGGGCGATATGGAAGACCGTGTGAGGAATCTGGAGCAGCAGCTGGATGACCTTTGACTCATAAGGGAGAATGAGGCAGTCATAGATGAGAGCTACAGGGAGGTAGTCACACCTAGGCTGCCGGAATCAGGTTGTTGGGTGACAGTCAGAGGGGGGGGAAAGCAAAGGTGAGTAGACAGGTAGTGCAGAGCACCCCTTAGCCATTCCCCTGAATAATAAGTATACCGTCCTGGATACTGTTGGCGGGGACGACCGACCAGGTGTGAGCCACGGTGGCAGGGCCTCCGGCACTGAGTCTGAACCTGTTGTGCCAAAGGGTGGGACGGAGAAGAGAGGAGCTGTCGTCATTGGAGACTCTATAGTCAGGGGAGCAGACAGGAGATGTTGTGGACGTGAGAAGGACACCCGCATGGTTTGTTGCCTCCCGGCTGTCAGGGTCCGGGATGTCTCTGACCGGGTGCACGACATCCTGGTACGAGAGGGAAAGCAACCAGAAGTCGTGATGCATGTTGGTACCAACGACATAGGCCGGAAGAGGGATGAGGTCCTGAAGTGTGAGTTTCAGGAACTAGGCAGAAGGCTGAAGAACAGGACCTCAAGGGTGGCGTTCTCAGGATTGCTGCCAATGCTACGTGATAATGATGGTAAGAATTGGAAGAGATGGCAGTTGAATATGTGGCTGAGGAGTTGGTGCAGGGGGCAGGGTTTTAGATTTTTGGATCTCTAGGATCTCTTCTGGGGAAGGTGGGAGCTGTACAGATTGGATGGGTTGCACCTGAACTTGAGGGGGAGCAATATCCTTGCAGGTAGGTTTGCTAGCATAGTTTGGGAGGGTTTAAACTAATTTGCAAGGGGGAAGCGATAGAGCAGTGGAAGAAGTGCATGGAATAAAGCCAGATCTAATATATAAAGAGGCTTTGAGGAAAGAGAAGCAGAATAAAGGGTGTAAAGGTAGTAAGGCAGAAGGGCTAAAGTGCGTGTACTTCAATGCAAGAAGCATCAGGAACAAAGGTGATGAACTGAGAGCTTGGATACATACATAGAATTATGATGTAGTGGCCATTACAGAGACTTGGCTGGCACCAGGGCAGGAATGCATTCTCAATATTCCTGGATTTCAGTGCTTTTAGTGGGTTAGAGAGGCGGGGGAAGGGGAGGAGGGGTGGCATTACTGGTCAGGGATACTATTACAGCTACAGACAGGGTGGGTAATGTAGCAAGATCCGCTTTTGAGTCAGTATGGGTGGAAGTCAGGAACAGGAAGGGAGCAGTTACTCTATTGGGAGTATTCTATAGGCCCCCTGGTAGCAGCAGAGATACAGAAGAGCAGATTGGGAGGCAGATTTTGGAAGGTGCAAAAATAACAGGGTTGTTATCATGGGTGACTTTAACTTCCCTAATATTGATTGGCACCTGATTAGCTCCAATGGTTTAGACGGGGCAGAGTTTGTTAAGTGTGTCCAGGACTGATTCCTGTCACAGTATGTTGACAGGCCGACTAGGGGGAATGTCATACTAGATCGAGTATTAGGTAACGAACCGGGTCAGGTCACAGATCTCTCAGTGGGTGAGCATCTGGGGGACAGTGACCACCACTCCCTGGCCTTTAGCATTATCATGGAAAACGATAGAATCAGTGAGGACAGGCAAATTTTTAATTGCGGAAGGGCAAATTATGAGTTCATAAGGCTAGAACTTGCGGGTGTGAATTGGGATGATGTTTTTGCAGGGAAATGTACTATGGACATGTGGTCGATGTTTAGAGGTCTCTTGCGGGATGTAAGGGATAAATTTGTCCCGGTGAGGAAGATAAAGAATGGTAGGGTGAAGGAACCATTGGTGACATGTGAGGTGGAAAATCTAGTCAGGTGGAAGAAGGCAGCATACATGAGGTTTAGGAAGCAAGAATCAGATGGGTCTATTGAGGAATATAGGGTAGCAAGAAAGGAGCTTAAGAAGGGGCTGAGAAGAGCAAGAAGGGGGCATGAGAAGGCCTTGGCGAGTAGGGTAAAGGAAAACCCCAAGGTATTCTTCAATTATGTGAAGAATAAAAGGATGACAGGACCGAAGGTAGGACTGATTAGAGATAAAGGTGGGAAAAGGTGCTTGGAGGCTGTGGAAGTGAGCGAGGTCCTCAATGAATACTTCTCTTCGGTATTCACCAATGAGAGGGAACTTGATGACGGTGAGGACAATATGAATGGGGTTGATGTTCTGAAGCATGTTGATATTAAGGGGGAGGAGGTGTTGGAGTTGTTAAATTAGGACAGATAAGTCCTCGGGGCCCGACGGAATATTCCCCAGGCTGCTCCATGAGGCGAGGGAAGATATTGCTGAGCCTCTGGCTAGGATCTTTAGGACCTTTGTCCTCGTTGTCCACCGGAATGGTACCGGAGGATTGGAGGGAGGCCAATGTTGTCCCCTTGTTCAAAAAAGGTAGTAGGGATAGTCCGGGTAATTATAGACCAGTGAGCCTTACGTCTGTGGTGGGAAAGCTGTTGGAAAAGATTCTTAGAGATAGGATCTATGGGCATTTAGAGAATCATCGTCTGATCAGGGACAGTCAGCATGGCTTTGTGAAGGGCAGATCATGTCTAACAAGCCTGATAGAGCTCTTTGAGGAGGTGACCAGGCATACATATATAATTAGAAATGTGTGCAATAAAGGAACAGCAGTTATAATGGGTGACTTCAATCTACATGTAGATTGGGTGAACCAAATTGGTAAAGGTGCTGAGGAAGAGGATTTCTTGGAATGTATGCGGGATGGTTTTTTGAACGAACATGTCGAGGAACCGACTAGAGAGCAGGCTATTCTGGACTGGGTTTTGAGCAATGAGGAAGGGTTAATTAGCAATCTTGTCGTGAGAGGCCCCTTGGGTAAGAGTGACCATAATATGGTGGAATTCTTCATTAAGATGGAGAGTGACATAGTTAATTCAGAAACAAAGGTTCTGAACTTAAAGAGGGGTAACTTTGAAGGTATGAGACGTGAATTAGCTAAAATAGACTGGCAAATGACACTTAAAGGATTGACAGTGGATATGCAATGGCAAGCATTTAAAGGTTGCATGGATGAACTGCAACAAATGTTCATCCCAGTTTGGCAAAAGAATAAATCAAGGAAGGTAGTGCACCCGTGGCTGACAAGAGAAATTAGGGATAGTATCAATTCCAAAGAAGAAGCATACGAATTAGCCAGAGAAAGTGGCTCACCTGAGGACTGGGAGAAATTCAGAGTTCAGCAGAGGAGGACAAAGGGCTTAATTAGGAAGGGGAAAAAAGATTATGAGAGAAAACTGGCAGGCAACATAAAAATGGACTGTAAAAGCTTTTATAGATATGTAAAAAGGAAAAGACTGGTAAAGACAAATGTAGGTCTCCTACAGACAGAAACAGGTGAATTGATTATGGGGAGCAAGGACATGGCAGACCAATTGAATAATTACTTTGGTTCTGTCTTCACTAAGGAGGACATACATAATCTTCCAGAAATAGGGGACAGAGGGTCCAGTGAGATGGAGGAACTGAGTGAAATACATGATAGTAGGGAAGTGGTGTTAGGTAAATTGAAGGGATTGAAGGCAGATAAATCCCCAGGGCCAGATGGTCTGCATCCCAGGGTGCTTAAGGAAGTAGCCCAAGAAATAGTGGATGCATTAGTGATAATTTTTCAAAACTCGTTAGATTCTGGACTAGTTCCTGAGGATTGGAGGGTGGCTAATGTAACTCCACTTTTTAAAAAAGGAGGGAGAGAGAAACCGGGGAATTATAGACCGGTTAGCCTAACGTCGGTGGTGGGGAAACTGCTGGAGTCAGTTATCAACGATGTGATAACAGCACTTTTGAAAGCGGTGAAATGATCGGACAAAGTCAGCATGGATTTGTGAAAGGAAAATCATGTCTGACGAATCTCATAGAATTTTTTGAGGATGTAACTAGTAGAGTGGATAGGGGAGAACCAGTGGATGTGGTATATTTGGATTTTCAGAAGGCTTTTGACAAGGTCCCACACAGGAGATTACTGTGCAAACTTAAAGCACACGGTATTGGGGGTAAGGTATTGGTGTGGGTGGAGAGTTGGTTAGCAGACAGGAAGCAAAGAGTGGGAATAAACGGGACCTTTTCAGAATGGCAGGCGGTGACTAGTGGGATACCGCAAGGCTCAGTGCTGGGACCCCAGTTGTTTACAATATATATTAATGACTTGGATGAGGGAATTAAATGCAGCATCTCCAAGTTTGCGGATGACACGAAGCTGGGTGGCAGTGTTAGCTGTGAGGAGGATGCTAAGAGGATGCAGGGTGACTTGGATAGGTTGGGTGAGTGGGCAAATTCATGGCAGATGCAATTTAATGTGGATAAATGTGAAGTTATCCACTTTGGTGGCAAAAATAGGAAAACAGATTATTATCTGAATGGTGGCCGATTAGGAAAAGAGGAGGTGCAACGAGACCTGGGTGTCATTATACACCAGTCATTGTGAAGTGGGCATGCAGGTACAGCAGGCGGTGAAAAAGGCGAATGGTATGCTGGCATTTATAGCGCAAGGATTTGAGTACAGGAGCAGGGAGGTACTACTGCAGTTGTACAAGGCCTTGGTGAGACCACACCTGGAGTATTGTGTGCAGTTTTGGTCCCCTAATCTGAGGAAAGACATCCTTGCCATAGAGGGAGTACAGAGGAGGTTCACCAGATTGATTCCTGGGATGGCAGGACTTTCATATGAAGAAAGACTGGATGAACTGGGCTTGTACTCGTTGGAATTTAGAAGATTGAGGGGGGATCTGATTGAAACGTATAAGATCCTAAAGGGATTGGACAGGCTAGATGCAGGAAGATTGTTCCCGATGTTGGGGAAGTCCAGAACGAGGGGTCACAGTTTGAGGATAGAGGGGAAGCCTTTTAGGACCGAGATTAGGAAAAACTTCTTCACACAGAGAGTGGTGAATCTGTGGAATTCTCTGCCACAGGAAACAGTTGAGGCCAGTTCATTGGCTATATTTAAGAGGGAGTTAGATATGGCCCTTGTGGCTACGGGGGTCAGGGGGTATGGAGGGAAGGCTGGGGCGGTGTTCTGAGTTGGATGATCAGCCATGATCATAATAAATGGCAGTGCAGGCTCGAAGGGCCGAATGGCCTACTCTTGCACCTATTTTCTATGTTTCTATATGAGGGTAGTGCAGTGGGTGTGATCTACATGAATTTTAGTAAGGCATTTGACAAGGTTCTACACAGTAGGCTTATTCAGAAAGTCAGAAGACATGGGATCCAGGGAAGTTTGGCCAGGTGGATTCAGAATTGGCTTATCTGCAGAAAGCAGAGGGCTGTGGTGGAGGGAGTACATTCGGATTGGAGGGTTGTGACTAGTGATGTCCCACAAGGATCGGTTCTGGGACTTCTACTTTTCGTAATTTTTATTAACGACCTGGATGTGGGGTAGAAGGGTGGGTTGGCAAGTTTGCAGACGACACAAAGGTTGGTGGTGTTGTGGATAGAGTAGAGGATTGTCGAAGATTGCAGAGGGACATTGATAGGATGCAGCCGTATGCCGAGAAGTGGCAGATGGTGTTCAACCTGGAGAAGTGTGAGGTGGTACACTTTGGAAGGACAAACTCCAAGGCAGAGTACAAAGTAAATGGGAAGATACTTGGTAGTGTGGAGGAGCAGAGGGATCTCGGGGTACATGTCCACTGATCCCTGAAGTTGCCTCACAGATGGATAGGGTAGTTAAGAAAGCTTATGGGGTGTTCTCTTTCATAAGTCGAGGAATAGAGTTTAAGAGTTGCGAGGTAATGATGCAGCTCTATAAACTCTGGTTAGGCCACACTTGGAGTACTGTGTCCAGTTCTGGTTGCCTCACTATAGGAAGGATGTGGAAGCATTAGAAAGGGTACAGAGGAGATTTACCAGGATGCTGCCTGGTTTATGATCAGAAATTAAGGGATCTAGGACTTTACTCTTTGGAGAGAAGGAGGATGATAGAGGTGTACAAGATAATAAGAGGAATAGATAGAGAGGATAGCCAGCGCTTCTTCCCCAGGGCACCACTGCTCAATACAAGAGGACATGGCTTTAAGGTAAGGGATGGGAAGTTCAAGGGGGATATTAGAGGAAGGTCTTTTACTCAGAGAGTGGTTGGTGCGCGGAATGCGCTGCCTGAGTCAGTGGTGGAGGCAGACACAATAGCGAAATTTAAGAGACTACTAGATAGGTATATGGAGGAATTTAAGGTGAGGGGTTATATGGGAAGCAGGGTTTTAGAGTCCGCACAACATTGTGAGCTGAAGAGCATGTACTGTGCTGTACTATTCTATGTTAAGACTACTGTGTCGTCCCAATGGCTTTTGGGAGCACCTGGTGAAACAATCTATTGAAATAAAACTAGAGAAAAGGAATTTTAACAAAGATGAAGGTCTCACTCTTAACTAATAACTGGAATTCAATTGTAAATAAGGTGGGACAGCAGAAAGCTGATTGACTAACCAATCCGGAGGGACGGACAACGATGGTATATATACAGCTAGACTAAACATGCCTCAGCATCAACCCTGATGAAGATGGCAGAGTTTGTCATCAAAACGTCAGTTAAGATCGATACCTGGAAGCCCAGGAAGAATATATTCATCATATACGCCAGGAAAGTACTAGATCCTTTTTCATTCTCTGCAAACATCAAGAGTAAAAGGATAACCTGTGAGAGGGTGTGACCGCTCAAGGATAGAGGAGGGAACATTTGCTTGGCTGCAGAAAATGTGAGTGAGGTACTTAATGACTACTTCCAGTATTTACTAAGGAAAAGGATAGGAAGGACCAGAAGATCAATGTCAAGTGTATACATATGTTCGGAATTTTAAGAGGTCAAGGAAGAGGAAGTTTTGGGCCTCCTGAGGGATATTAAGGTGGATTAATCCCAGGGCTTGATGGGATTTACCCCAGATTACTAAAGGTGGCCCTTGACCAGTATTTTTGTGTCCTCTCCAGCAACAGGCGAGGTCCTGGAGACTGGAGAGTGGCTAACGTGTACCTCTACTTAAGAAGGGAACAAGGGAAAATCCTGGGAACTATAGACCAGTGAGTCTCATGTCAGTTGTAGGGAAATTGCTACAGAAAATTCTTAAGGATAAGATATATAAGCGTTTGGAAACCCATGGCCTAATTAGGGAGAACCAGAATGGCTTTGAGCAGGGCAAGCCATGGCTTACCAGCTTGACTGAGTTTTTTGACAAGGTGACGAGAGAGATTAATGAGGGTAGAAGGGCAGTGGATGTTGTCTACATGGATTTTAGTAAGGCTTTTCACAAAGTCCCTCATGGGAGGCTAATCCAGAAGATTAAAATGTATGGTATATGCAGCAAGTTGGCTGTTTAGATTCAGAACAGGTTTGCACATAGAAGGTGGTAGTGGTTGAAGTGACGTATTCGAGCTGGAAGTCTGTAATTAGTGGTGTTCCACAGGGATCTGTGCTGGGATCTCTGATGTTTGTAATGTATATGAATGACCTAGATGAAAATATAGATGGGTCAGTTAGTAAATTTGCAGATGACACAAGATTAATGGAGTTGTGGATAGTGTAGAAGACTGGCGAAGAACACAGTACAATGTAGATCAGTTGCAGATATGGGCTGAAAAATGGCAAACAGAGCTTCACCCAGATAAATGTGAGGCGTTTCACCTTGATCGGCGAATATAAGGATACAGTACACGATTAAGGGCAGGACCCTTAATAGTGTTGCTGAGCAGAGAGATCTTGGGACCCAAGTTCATAGCTCCTTGAAAGTGGCTTCACAGGTTGACAAGGTGGTTAAGAAGGATTATGGAATGCTTGTTTTTATTAGTTGAGGCACTGAGTTCCAAAGTTATGTTGCAATTTTATAAAACTTTGGTTTGGCCACATCTGGAGTACAGTTCTGGTCATCCAACTTTAGGAAGGATGCTGAGGCTTTGGAGAGGGTGCAGAAGTAGTTCACCAGGACGCTGCCTGGTTTAGAACACACGTGCTATCACAAGAGGCTGGATAAACTTGGGTTGGTTTCTCTGGAGCGATGGAGGCTGAGGGGAGATTTGATACATGTTTATAAGATTATCAGAGGCATAGATAGACTGGACAGAGGGTATGTGTTTCCCAGGGTTCAAATGTCAAATACCAGAGGGCACATATTGATGGTGAGAGGGGGTAGGTTAAGGGGGAGGGGGTGGGAGGGGTAAGTTTTTTATTCAAGAATCATGGATGCCTGGAATGCACTGCCCAGTATGGGGGTTGAGACAAATGCATTAGAGGCTTTTAAGAGAGGTTTGGATGCACACATAGATGCAAGGAGGGTGGTGGGATATGGACATGGTGTATGTAGGAGGGATTCAGGTGACTTTGATTTGCTTTCTAGCTGGTTCAGCACGATAATGTGGGCAGAATGGCCTGTTCCCGTGCTGGACACTTCTACGTTCTAAAGCTGATGGAAGGATTTTGTTCTATTTCTCCATACAGCACTAAATGGCATTTTCAGTGACTGGAAGACGAGATTCTTCATTGGAGATTAAATCAGAACGATATTTTTGTTGTGAGTCCCTAATCCTTGGAATTCGGTCGCTGGAGCTCGGCAGTGTTTGGGAGACCCATCCACTCATATTCCCTCCGCCGACGCTTCGAAACACACCCTACGGACTGGTTGGAAAGCGGTAAAATGTCACCCATGACAGCCTCTTTACCAAGAAATCCCCACGAATAAGATACCCATCTAGCCCTCACGGTTCCAGTAATACGCATGCGCAGCAGTAATGGCGCCGACCCCCCCCCCCCCCACACCCAAATTGCAAATCAGCAGAAATCTCAGTGGAGCCCGAATAAGGAGGTGGGGCTGATAGAGAGGGAAAGGACCGAGACTGCCCCGAATTTGCGAGGCCACCATATTTCGGGAACTCACAGGAGTTTTCCTTTAGCCGCGGTGCCAACACCGTACTGATCGATTCCCAACCCGCAGCCCTGCTTCTACCTGCTGCCGATCCGCCAGAGCCGTTTGTCCGCTGAGCGCATGCGCAATTTCGGGAACTTTCTTCACCCTTCACGCCTGCGCATTTGATCGCTGGGTCGTTGACGGCGTCTTGTGTTGAGCGCTACGCTGTTTGGAGCAACAAACACGAAATGTTGGAGAAAGTCAGGCCTCGGCCCGAAATATCAACAGGCATCCCCTACCTTGAGAGAAAAAAACTGACCATCTGCCTTATTTACACACTTAATAATAATATATACTTCTGCATGATCACCCTGAGCGCCTTACGTTCTCAGGAAAACAATCTGTGACGGAGACGGAGAACACTTGTTCAACGCACTTTGTACACACACACACAGTTGTAGTTCTGCTGTCATTCTTATAAGGTATTGGCTTTATGGTACTTCCCTGCCATATACGGGGAAATGTTCTTTTTCTTTAGTGATGGGATGTGCAAATGTGTATATATTGTTTGTGTACTGTATGTAGCGCAGATACTTTTGTTTATTTTGTAATATGATTGTAACTACATTGTGGCGTGCATCTAGTCTAAATCGTGTGTAGTCCTAATTTAACTTTGTGCTTAATTGACAGGGTTCTTCGCTCTGAGAGATCGAGCTGCGATGAGTTCAAACTGGACAAATAACATGGAGCTGTTTATTGTGTCGTGGTAGATATCTTTTTGTAAATATTGGCAGTTTTCTTTTCGCTAATTTTTGTAAGGTTGATTTTTGACACACGAAAGTGCAAAGTGACTCCAGTGGTTTTTTCGCTTTGGTCAGAACCCACTCCTTTAACACAGTCGCAGTGTAGCCAGCTTTCCTTTATCACTCAAGCTCTCCAGTCCTGCTATGAATCTTTTCTGCACCCTTTCCAACTTAATGACATCCTTTCTGTAGTTGGGAGATGAGAACTGTGTGCGGTATTCCAAGTGTGGAATCACCCTTGGATATTTGCGAGAATGGTTCTGGGATTGAAAGGTTTATCATATGAAAAATGTTTGGTGGCTCTGCGCCTGTACTCACTGGAATTCAGAAGGATGACGGGGAATCTCCTTGAAATTTATTGAGTGGTGAAAAGCCCAGAAAAATTTGACGTGGAGAGTATGTTTCCTTCAATGGGGGAGTCTCAGACCAGAGGGCACAGCTCCAGAATAAAGGGACATCCCTTTCAAAAGGGGAGGAGGAGGAAGAATTTCTTTATTCAGAGAGTAATGAATCTGTGGAATTGGTTGCCACAGGCGGCTGTGGAGACCAGGTCATTGGGTATATTTAAAGTGGAAGTTGATAGATTCTTTATAAGTGAGGCCATGAAAGGTTATGGGGAGAAGGCAGGAGAATGGAGTTGAGAGCAATAAATCAGCCATAATGAAATGGCAGAGCAGACTCAATGGGCTGAGTGGCCTAAGTCTGCTCCAGGTCTTATGGTCTTGCAGGCTCAAGCCACACCATTATCCACCCTCCATTCATCTGGCCATAAAATAACATAAATTTCTCTTTTAGGACACATACAAACACTTTCGTTGCTTCTCCACAGCATCCAAGGATAAACTTGATCAAACATTGGTGATTTATTCTCCTTAATGTGGCTTAAAGTTTCCAGTACTCCCTGTTTTGTAATGTCAATATGTGCAAAGACATGATGATTCATTCCCTTAAATCATTAGCTTTCATCATATTCGCTGGAGTAAATACAAACAAGAAGTATTCATTTAAAATCTCTTCCATCCCCTGAGCTTCCACATGTGGATGACCACACTGATTTTTAATGGACATGTCTCTCACTTATTAAAGATTAGCTCTCATTATTTGTCCGGTATACATCAAAACATTAAACCATACGGTTAAATGTGTTACTTGCATCAGAGATATGCTGGGGTAGCCCACAAATGTTGCACCACTTCCAGCACTAACATAGCATGCTCACAACCTCAAACGCTAACTCATGCATCTTCGCAAGTGGGAAGAAAGTTCAAAGTGCCTTTATTAAAGTTTAAAGTAACATTTATTATCACAATACATACACATCAATGCAAATAATCTTGAGATTCTTTTTTCGTTCAGGGATACTTAGGAAATCTATAGGACAGTTACTGTCAACAGGATCAATGAACAACAAACTGTGCAAATATAAATAAATAGCAATAAATAATGAGCACGAAATAACAAGATAAAGAGTCCTTAAAGGGAGACCATTGGTTGTGGTAACACCTGAAATCGAATGAGCGTAGATATCCCCTTTTGTTCAAAAGCCTAATGGTTGAAGGGGGGTAACTGTTCTTGAACCTGGTTGTATGAGTCCTGGGGCACTTGTACCTCCTGCCTGATGGCAGCAGCGAGAAAGCTGCATGGCCTGAGTGGTGAGGATCTTTTGATGATGAACACTGCTTTTCTATGGCAACATTTCATGTAGATGTGCTGAATGGTTGGGAGGATTTTGCCCGTGATATACTGGCTGAATCCGCTGCCTTTTGTAGGATGTTATGCTCAAAGGCATTGGTGTTCCCATACCAGGCTGTAATCGGCCATTCAGTACACTTTCCACCACACATTTATAGAAGTTTGCCAAGGTTTTTGATGACATGCTAAATCTCTGCAGACTCATCAGGAAGTTAAGGCGCTGTTGTGCTTTCTCTGCAAATACATTTATCGGATGGGTCCAGTACAGGTCCTCTGAGATAGTGACACTGGGAATCTAGTTACTGATCCTCTCTAGCTCTGATTTTCCAATGAGTATTAGCTTATGGACCTCCAGTTTCTCTCTCCTGAAGTCGACAATCAGTTCCTCGGTCTTATTGACATTGAGTGCGAGGTTGTTGTTATTACAAGTTCAATCTCCAAGTTTTCAATCTCAATGTATGTCTGTTGATTTATCACCCCCAACGGTGGTGTCATCAGCAAACTTATATATGGTGTTGGAGCTGTACTTAGCCACACGGTCATAGGTGTAAAGCAAGAAGAGCAGGGGACTGAGCACTCATCCCTCTCGTGCTCCTATGCTGATGGAGATCATGGAGATTTTTTTACAAATCTGAACTGACTGTGTTCTGCAAGTGAGGACATGCAGGATCCAGTTGCACAAGGGGGTACTGAGGCTCAGGTCTTGAAGTTTATTGATTAGTTTTGAGGGGATGATGGCATTAAATGCTCGACTATTCAATAAATAGCATCTTGATGCCTGTATCTTTGCTGTCCAAATGTTCCATGGTTGTGTGAAGAGCCAATAAGATGGCATCTGCTGTAGACCTGTTGCTCTAGAAGGCAAAATGGAGCAGATCCAAGTGGGCATTCAGACAGGATCTGATATGCTTCAACACCAGCCTCTCAAAGCACCATCACTGTGGATTTATTATCAAAGTATGTATAAATTATACAACACACATAAAAGTTGCTGGTGAACGCATCATGCCTTGAGATTTAATAAATTATACAACCTTGAGATTTGTCTACTTACAGGCAGCCACAAAAACAAGAAACCCTAAAGAACCCAATTTAAAAAAAAGACCAACACCCAATGTGCAGAGAGAAGTGGGGGGTGGGGGAAGAAACAAAAATGATTCATGCAAACCATAAAGCAAGTATCAGTATTCAGAATAAATTGAGTCCATAAACCCAAAGTCTGGAGTAGGCCCATAGTCTCAGTCCATCATACAGGTCGGTAAATCGCCGCGAAGCTCACGGACATGCAGCCAGAGCAGAGCTTCCAGTCCATGCTTGACCTTTCCAAATTGGCAAGGCACTTAGATGGATCAATCCTTGCTTCCAGTTTACATTCATGAGCTCCAAAACTCCGCTTCAAGTTTCTCCACTCCACTCACTCCAACTTCAACTCTAAAGTTCCAACTTAACCATTTCTTTCCAACTTCTCCCAGAACATGCCTTGGTCTCTCCTCAGCTCCATCTCATACCCACACGCCTCGACCCTTGGAACCTAAAGATCAATCCCACCTTTCACATCTCTAAATTAAATCCTGTCAGTACCCGTCCCTTAGCCCCATCGCCATCAGCCCTGCCACCACCCAGGTTTATCAAGATGGAATAGGTCTTCGTGGTGAAGACTTTTGGATTTTCATACTGTGTGAAGTGTTCAGCAATACCTAATACACTGGGAGGGACTCCGACTGAAGGGAAGGTGCTGGAAAGGGACATCTTGGATCTGACTCTCATTCAGTATTACCATCACTTCCTCTCCGAGCAACCAGGGCCATCAGGAGTCGGCCGAAGGGGGGGTGTGTCCTGTTACAAGACTCTCCCAACCATGCCAGCTTCCGAGATTTAGATAGTCTTTGGAGTATGGATAGCTGTTTCAGCCTCTTTAAGGGCTTAGAATGTTCCCATCAATTGACAATGGTGTTTTGGGCACCCAGAATTGAGTATTTAAGGAACACCTAAACATGGGTTCAGTGCTCAATCGTAAGCCTACTTGTGATTTCGTCGAGTATTTGTTTTGTGCTCAGTTTCTTGATCCTGTTTGAGACAATGTCTCGATCACAGCCTCAGATACTCCAGCATTTGGTTCTAACCCATCATTGTCAAGGACTCTCATCACAGTGTTCCCATGTAGCTCATCTGGCCTCTTTATTTAAAGTGTATTTTAGTCAATCTGGCCTTCTCTGTTCCCTCTCCTGTTTCTACCTCCACTACCTTCTACATTTGCTTCAGCTTTCTCACCTGCTACACTACTGTGTTATGTCCCACTCCCCTGCTAGACTAGTTTAAACTTGCAGAGTAGATCTCACAAAGCTGTCTGCCGGTATTTAGGAGCTGTACAGTTCAGGTACAACGTGTCCCACTGGTATAGGTCACCTCTCTGCCCTAGAGAAGGTCTCAATGGTCCAAGACTCTGAATCCCTCCCTCCTGCATCATTATCCTGAGTTGTGTGTTCACCTGCTCATCCTCCCATTCATAGTCTGTGGTATGGTGTCTCATCCAGAGATTACAGCCCATGAGATTGTGATTGTTATACTTATAACTCCTCATGCTCGCTGTGCAGGACCACATCCCTTTTCCTACTCGCGTTGTTGGTAGGAAACCTCTCTTCAGCTTGAATGTTCTGGATCCACTTAGAAACATCCTTGACCCTGGCACATAGGAGGCAACACACCATCCTGGAGTCTCATTTTTTTTGCCTGAGGGTTAATTTCACATTCTGCCAGCACACACTGGCCTTGTTCTGGGACTGATGGGGGCATGTTGGAGGTGGGGGTTGAGAAGAGTGAGAAAGAAGGATAGATTGTGGGGTGAGAATGAGGTAGAGCTGTTTTTTTAAGGAAAAAAGGCTGTGGGAAAGATATAGTGTCAGTACAGACTGAGAGCACTCACAGTTCAACCCCACATTCCCGGTCCCAGCCTTTTCCCTTTAGGAAAATACTGGCGAGTGTAACCTGAAACCCCATCCCACTTTCTCTGACAAACTTGGAGCCTTCAGACTGCCAAAATGCCCTCATATGACTTTCATATGGGGATGTCATATCTGAAGAGGGAGTAAAGCCTGACCCAAGAAAGACATCAGCTATTGATAACATAGAAAGGGCACAAAACAAAAAGGAGGTGAGATGTTTCTTGTTGGGGGGGGGGCGGAAGGAGAGGTCTGTGAAGAGAAGGACTCCTCCCTGCTCTGTGCAAGTTATTTGTGGTGTCTGTGTGGGTAGGGTCAGATTGTGGGTGGGGAACATAAAGACCTGTAGGTGCAGCACAAAAAGGTGCACACGGTTGATGAGGAAATAAAGTCTTTGTGAAAGCCTGCTGGTGAAACAGAATGGATTGTTCAGTGACTGCGAATGAGACAGTAATTCCAGTCAAGCTTGACACCAGTGCTCAAATGAATCTGTTGTCCGAGGATGATAACAATACTATCACAGTGAAGAACAAGATTTACCCAGTGAAGTTACAAGTGACAAGCTGTACTGGAGAGAACATTCTGGTAAAACAGGGCTGCAGAGTAGCCCTCAAGCAAGGACAGCACCTAAGGGCACAGCTACTGATTGTAGAAAAGAGAATACAGCCAATATTAGGTCCGAGTGCATGTGAAACACACAGCCTGGTGGGAAGTTTTTGTAATGGCTTCAGAGACTAAAGAGGACCATACTTCCCTCATGGAAGAATACACAGGTGTCTTTGAGGGGCTCGGGTGCTTACCTAGTGTACACAAAATTCATATGGACGAGACAGTGACTCCTGTTCTCCACACTTGCAAGACAGTTCCATGTACACTTGGAGACAAACTTAAACAGAACTAGCATGCGTGGAACAGCTACATGTTATACAGAAAATTGAAGAACCAACAGATTGGATGAGCTCATTGGTCACTGTGGAGGAAAATATTGTGAGTTAAAAATTTTGATAGGCAAAGGATTATTGTTGGCTTTTGAATGTGGAAACCAGTTTGCAAGAGGTATGGCCTTGGTGTTTGGCCTATAGTTACTATAGTTTGACTATAGTTACCTGCATTTTGTCTCCCACTCTTCAACAATGGAGTCACGTTTGAGGTTTTCCATCTACTGGGACCTTCCTGGAAAATAGTGAGTTTTGCCAAGCTTCTTCACTTTCTCTCCAGCCACTTCCTTTAAAAACTTCAAGTTCAGGTCCATATACAGCTCCACAGGTTGATAGGAATGTAAAGAAAGTGTATTGTGTGCTTGCCTTTATTACTTGAAAAACTGAGTTCAAGAGCGAAGAAGTTATATTGCAGCTTTATAAATTTCTAGTGAGTCTGCACCTGAATTATTAATATAAATCTGGTCACACTATCGCAGCAAGCGTATGAAATCTTTGGAGAGGATGCAGAAAGGTTTACCAGAATGTTCTCTGGATCGGAGGACATGTGCTTTAAGGAGAGATTAGAGAAACCTGGGTATTTTCTCTGGAGAGGTGGAGACTGAGAGGTGTCCGGTTAAGATGAGAGACATGGGCAGAGTAGACAGCCAATATCTTTTCTTAGGTCAGAATATTTAATATGACAGGGTACGCATTTAAGATGAGAGTGGGTAAGTTCAAATGAGATGTGCAGGACAATTTTTTTTTACACAGGGAGTGGTAGGTGCCTCGAATGTGCTGCCAGGATCGGTGCTGGAGGTAAATATGATACAGGCATTGAAGATGAGCAGAGAAAGGAGGGCTAAGGACATTTGTGTTGGCAGAAGAGATTGGTTTAGTTTAGCATTTAATTGCAATTTGTGGGTGGAGGACCTGTTCCTGTGGTATTCCATGTTCAATGGACACAAATGATGTAGAGACAGATTGAAGGATCGAGACTTCATATTCATTGTGAAATAGGTTCATTCCAGAGTCTTGTAACAGCAGGTTAGAAGCTGTCCTTGAGCCTGGTGGTGTGTGTTCTGAATCCATTTATCTTCTGCCCAACTGAAGAGGGGAGAAGAGCGAATAACAGAATGGAAAGGAAGTCCTTGTCTGATATAACTTCACAAATTACCACACCTCTGACTCATCTGTATTGAACCTCATTTACCTCAGCCTACTTACCTCACTGATCAAGATCGTCTTGTCATAGTTGAGACTTTATTTTCTTATATTAGTTTTAAAATTTGATGGAAGAGGCTAGGATGACCTCAAGGTTAGGATTCTAATTAGAGCAGGGATAAACTGGGAGGGAATTAGACAGGATCTAGCAGAGGTTGACTATGTGAGCCTGTTTGAAAGGAAAGGAATAATTGGCAAATGGGAGGAGTTTATGAGTGGGACAGCAATTGTCCAGGACAGCATATTCCTGTTAGGGTGAAGAGTAACCTGGCAAATTTCTAGAGCCTTGACTAATGAGAGATATTGAGGTTCTGGTCAAGAAAAAAATGTGTATTAAATTTAGGAAAGTTCGATCAAACGAATTGCTTGCTGAACATAAAATGATAAAGGATACTCCCCTAGTTTCTCTCTTAAGAGAGCATATGTGATGGAACTGACAGGCATTAAGGAAAACCCAAAGAGGTTCTATAGCCTTAACACAAGTAAAAGAGTGGCAGAGTCAGAGTGGGTCTTCTTAGAGATCAGTAGGACTGCTGATGCCTTAAGCTTCAGAAGATGGGTGAGATGTTGAACCAATATATCTCTTTGGTGTTTACTGAGGAGAAATAATGTAAGGAAAACAATTGGAGATGTTTTGGAGGCACTTCACACAATCATGGAGGAGATAGATGCAGCCTTCAGCACATTAAGGTGGATGAATCCCCAGAGCCTAATTGAGGTATTTCCCCGGTCTTTGTGGAAGTCTAGAGAGGAAATAATTGAGGATCTTGCAGAAGTATCTGCTTCATATTTAGTCACTGGTGAAATTCCTGAAGACTGGAATGTGGATATTGTTATTTTGTTGTTTAAAAAGTGTAGCAAGGACAAGCCGGGAAAGTACAGCCTGACATCAGTATTGGGGAAGTTACCTGAGGGAATTTTGAGGAATAGGACTGAGCACTGTTTGGGTAGATAGTCTGCTTAGGAGAAGTCAGTATGGCTTAGTACATGGGAAATTGTGGCTGAATCAAAACAGAGTGAGAGTAGGTCAGTGGATGTTGTATATTTGTAGGTTGGTCTGGAAGGTTAGGTCCCATGGAATCCATGAAGAACCAGCTAAGTGGATTCCAAATTTGCTCAGAGGTAGGAAACAGAGTTTGGTGGTTGATGATTGATTCTGGGAGGGGAAGCTGTTAACTCGTGGTGTGCCACGGGGGTCAGTGTTGGGATGTGTGATAGTCATTATTTATATA
Source organism: Mobula birostris (assembly GCF_030028105.1). Classification (NCBI taxonomy): domain Eukaryota; kingdom Metazoa; phylum Chordata; class Chondrichthyes; order Myliobatiformes; family Myliobatidae; genus Mobula; species Mobula birostris. The sequence continues at coordinate 106,762,820 of NC_092371.1, read as the reverse complement.
AATAACTTGTATGGAACTACAAAAGCCTGGATTAGTAAATTTGCAGATGACATAAAACTAGGCGATGTTGTTGACAGTGAAGAAGGTTCTCATAGATGATTGGGGGAGGATCATAATTAGTTAGGGAAGTTGCTCAGGATTGAAATATGGATTTCAATATTCGTACAGTAAGTGAGAGATGATGAATTTTGGAAAGTCAAACTAGGACAGGATTCTATTATGAATGGTAGGGCACTGGGCTGTGTAATGAAACAGAGGGACTTAAGAGTACAAGAGAATGCCCAGAATGTATTCCAGGGTAGGGCCTGTATTATGAATGATAGGGCATAGGGGTGTGTAATGGAACTGAGGTACAAGAACATAATTCATTGAAAATTGCATCATGAATAAACAGAATGGTGAAAAACGTATTTAGCATAGTGGCTTTCAACAGTCAGGGCACTGAGTATCAGAGTTGGGACATTATATAGCAGTTGTACAAGTCATTGATGAGGCTACTCTTGGACCATAGTGCTCAGTTTTGGTCAGCCTGTTTTTGGAAAGATGTGGTTGATCTGGTGCAGAAATGATTTACAAAGATGTTGACAGGAATATTGGACCTGAGTAATAGGGAGACGTTGGTCAAATGCAATCTTTTTGCTTGGAACATACTGCAGGAGAATGAGGGGTGACCACAGAGAGATATTTAAAATTTTAATAGTTCACAGATGGATTGGAGATTGTGTGGCCCAAAAAAGAGAGGCAAGGATGGTGTGTTGGCTCCCCGGTGCTAGGGTTCAGGTTGTCTCAGCGCTGCTGCAGAAGATTCCCAAGGGGGAGGGAGAGCAGCCAGGGTTCGAGCAGCACATTGGCAGGAATGAAATAAGTAAATAGGGGGAATTGGTCCCATGCAATGAGTGTGTGAGTTAGGGAAGAATCTGAAGAGCAGGACCAGCAAGGTAGCAACCTCTGGATTACCCTCAGTAACACGTGCTAGTTATTCATGAATAGAATGATAGCACAGATGAATGAGTGGCCGAGGGAGTGATGCAGGAGGCAGAGTTTCAGTTTTCTGGATCATTAGGATCTCTTCTGGGGAAGGTATTGTAATGATCTCTTCTGGCTTGTGCGGAGAGTCAGAGAGTGTTGGGTTCCGAAGGTTTCTTTGAGCACCTGTCACACATCTTGCAGTGTCACTCCACTGAATGCGGACGGAGCAGAGGTGCTCGACGAATCAAATGCAAGTCGCACTTTATTTCCAATAAGGACAAATCAGCTCGTAGTAAATGGCCTTTCAAGGGAAGTGGGGTTTTGCGATCAATATTCATGATCGGCCTCCTTACAAGCCAAACACATAACAAATATAAACAATTCAAAGATACCGGCACTTATCCCTGTAAGCATAAGTGCTACACTTGTCCCTACACCTCCTCCCTTGCCACCATTCAGGGCCCCCGAACAGTCCTTCCAGGTGAGGCAACACTTCACTTGTGAGTCTTTTGGGGTCATCTATTGCATCTGGTGCTCCCGGTGCGGCCTCCTCTACATCGGTGAAGAATTTCCCCCGAAACCTTTCCCCTTTCACCCTAAAGCCATGTCCTCTTGTATTTATCTCTACTAATCTAAGTGGAAAGAGCCAACTCGCATTTACTATCTATACCCCTCATAATTTTGTAAACCTTTGTCAAATCCCCCCTCATTCTTCTACTCTCCAAGGAGTAAAGTCCTAACCTGATTAATCTTTCCCTGTAACTCAACTCCTGATAGAGGTGGTGGGAGTGTGGAACGAGCTGCCATTAGACATGGTAAATGTGGGCTCACTCTTAAGTTTTAATAATAAACTGGATAGATACATGGATGGGAGAGGTCTGGAGGGTTATGGACTGGGTACAGGTCAATGGGACTAGCAGAATAAAGTTTTGGCACAGACTAGAAGGGCTGAATGGCCTTTTTTCTGTGCTGTAGTTTTCTATGGTTCTATGGCTCTATCCATGCTAGTATCTTTCTTGTAATAACCATGGACTCTCAAGTTGCTATCAGCCTAATGTATGGCACCTTGTCAAAGACCTCCTGAAAATCCCAGTGCACAACATCCCTCGATCCTCCTTTGTTTATCATGCTTGTCATTACCAATAGATTTGTCAGGCAAGATGTTCCCTTGAGGAAACCATGTTGACTACAGTCTATTTTATCATGTACCTCTAAGTATCCCGAAACCACATCCTTAACAAACGACCCCAAGATCGTCCCAACCACTGAGGTCACACTAACTGGCCTAAATTTCTTCTGCCTCTTTCCTTTCTTAAAGAGTGGCATGACATTGGCAATTTTCTGTTCCTCCAGAACCATGCCAGAATCAATTGATTCTTGAAAGATCATTCCTAATTCCTCCACAATCTCTTCAGGCTTTTACAGAACCACAGGGTGTGTACCATCTTTTCCAGGTACCTCAGACCTTTCAGTTTTCCAAGAACCATCCCTATACAGACCCCCGTGGAACATCACTAGTCACCAAATTCAATCCAAACAGGATCCCTTTATGCCCACACATTGCCTCCTGCCAATCAGGCAATGCTCTACCCATGCTAGTATCTTTCCTTTTATAACCTTGGCTTATTGCACGGGAAATTCTTCACTCAGAGTGGTGGGAGTGTGGAACCTGACGCAGATTGGGGGACCGCTTCGTTGAGCACCTCCGCGCCGTCCGCCACAACAGACAGGATCTCCCGGTTGCCACCCACTTCAACTCTGCTTCACATTCCCATTCGGATATGTCCATACATGGGCTCCTCTACTGCCACGATGAGGCTAAACTCAGGTTGGAGGAGCAACACCTCATATATCATCTAGGTAGTCTCCAGCCCCATGGTATGAATATAGAATTCTCCAACTTCCGGTAATTCCCTCCCCCATCCCTATTTCACTCTGCCCCCTCCCTCAGCTGCCTATCACCTCCCTCATGGTTCCATCTCCTTTTACTACCCGCTGTGTTTTCCCCTATTCCTTCTTCACCTTTCCTGCCTATCGCCTCCCTGCTTCCCCTCCCCCACCCCTTTATCTTTCCCCTTACTGGTTTTTCACCTGGAACTTACCAGCCTTCTCCTTCCCACCTTCTTTATAGGGCCTCTGCCCCTTCCCTCTTCAGTCCTGACGAAGGGTTCCGGCCCGAAACATTGACTGATTGTTTCCATGGATGCTGCCCGACCTGCTGAGTTCCTCCAGCGTGTTACACCATAAGACAAAGGAGCAGTAGGCCATTCGGCCCATCGAGTCTGCTCTGCCATTTTATCATGAGCTGATCCATTTTCCTATTTAGTCCCACTCCCCCGCCTTCTCACCATAACCTTTGATGCCCTGGCTACTCAGATACCTATCAATCTCTGCCTTAAATACACCCAATGACATGGCCTCCACTGCTGACCGTGGCAACAAATTCCATAGATTCACCACCCTCTGACTAAAAAAATTTCTTCACATTTCTGTTCTGAATGGGTGCCCTTCAATCCTTAAATCATCCCTCTCGTACTAGACTCCCCCATCATGGGAAACAACTTTGCCACATCCACTCTGTCCATGCCTTTTAACATTCGAAATGTTTCTATGAGGTCTCCCCTCATTCTTCTAAACTCCAAGGAATACAGTCCAAGAGTGGACAAACGTTCCTCATATGTTAACCCTCTCATTCCCAGAATCATTCTAGTGAATCTTCTCTGTACCGTCTCCAACGTCCGCACATCTTTTCTTAAATAAGGGGACCAAAACTGCCCACAGTACTCCAAGTGAGGTCTCACCAGCGCCTTATAGAGCCTCAACATCACATCCCTGCTCCTATACTCTATTCCTCTAGAAATGAATGCCAACATTGCATTCGCCTTCTTCACTACTGACTCAACCTGGAGGTTAACTTTAAGGGTATCCTGTACGAGGACTCCCAAGTCCCGTTGCATCTCAGAACTTTGAATTCTTTCCCCATTTAAATAATAGTCTGCCCGTTTATTTTTTCTGCCAAAGTGCATAACCATACACTTTCCAACATTGTACTTCATTTGCCACTTCTCTGCCCATTCTTCCAATCTATCCAAGTCTCTCTGCAGACTCTCTGTTTCCTCAGCACTACCAGCCCCTCCACCTATCTTCGTATCGTCAGCAAACTTAGCCACAAAGCCATCTATTCCATAATCCAAATCGTTGATGTACAATGTAAAAAGAAGTGGCCCCAACACTGATCCCTGTGGAACACCACTGGTAACCGGCAGCCAACCAGAATAGGATCCCTTTATTCCCACTCTCTGTTTCCTGCCAATCAGCCAACGCTCTATCCACTTATGTAACTTTCCCGTAATTTCATGGGCTCTTATTTTGTTAAGTAGCCTCATGTGTGGCACCTTGTCAAAGGCCTTCTGAAAATCCAAATATACAACATCCACTGCATCTCCCTTGTCTAGCCTAATGGTAATTTCCTCAAAAAATTGTAATAGGTTTGTCAGGCAGGATTTTCCTTTAAGGAATCCATGCTGAGTTCTGCCTATCTTGTCATATACCTCCAGGTACTCTGTAACCCTATCCTTGACAATCGACTCCAACAACTTCCCAACCACCGATGTCAAGCTAACAGGTCTATAATTTCCTTTTTGCTTCCTTGCCCCCTTCTTAAATAGCGGAGTGACATTTGCAATCTTCCAGTCTTCCGGAACCATGCCAGAATCTATCGACTTTTGAAAGATCATCGCGAATGCCTCCGCAATCTCCACAGCTACTTCCTTCAGAACATGAGGGTGCATTCCATCTGGTCCAGGAGATTTATCTACCTTTAGCCTATTCAGCTTCCTGAGTACTTTCTCTGTCGTAATTGTGACTGCGCACACTTCTCTTCCCTGCCACCCTTGAGTGTCCGGTATACTGCTGATGTCTTCCTCAGTGAAGACTGATGCAAAATACTCGTTCAGTTCCTCTGCCATCTCCTTATCTCCCATTAAAATTTCTCCAGCATCATTTTCTATTGGTCCTATATCTACTCTCTCCTGTCTTTTACTCTTTATATACTTGAAAAAGCTTTTAGTATCCTCTTCGATATTATTTGCTAGCTTCCTTTCATAGTTAATCTTTTCTCTCTTAATGACCTTCTTGGTTTCCTTCTGTAAGGTTTTAAAAACTTCCCAATCCTCTGTCTTCCCAGTAATTTTTGCTTCCTTGTATGCCCTCTCCTTTGCTTTAACTTCTCGTCAACCACGGTTGCATCCTTTTCCCACTCGAAAATTTCTTCTTTTTTGGAAGATACCTGACTTGCACATTCCTCATTTCTCACATAAACTCCAGCCACTGCTGCTCTGCTGTCTTTCCCGCCAGTGTCCCTTGCCAGTCAACTTTGCCAGTTCCTCTCTCATGCCACTGTAATTTCCTTTACTCCACTGAAATACCGACACATCAGATTTCAGCTTCTCTTTTTCTAATTTCACCATGAACTCAATCATGTTATGATCACTGTCTCCTAAGGGTTCCTTCACCTCAATCTCTCTAATCACCTCCGGTTCATTACACAATACCCAATCCAGTACAGCTGATCCCCTAGTGGGCTCAACAACAAGCTGTTCTAAAAAGCCACCTCGCAGACATTCTACAAATTCTCTCTCTTGAGATCCAGTGCTGACCTGATTTTCCCAATCTACTCGCATGTTAAAATCCCCCACAATTATCATAACACTGCCCTTCTGACAAGCCTTTTCTATTTCCAGTTGTAATTTGTAGTCCACATCCCTGCAGCTGTTTGGAGGCCTATAAATAACTGCCATCAGGGTCCTTTTACCCCTGCTATTTCTTAGCTCAACCCATAGAGATTCTGCACCTTCCGACCCTATATCACCTCTTTCTAATGATTTAATATTATTTCTTACCAATAAAGCCACGCCTCCCCCTCCGCCTACCTTCCTATCCTTCTGATACACCATGTATCCTTGGACGTTCAGCTCCCAGAGACATGCATCCTTTAGCCAAGTCTCAGTGATGGCCACAATATCATACCTGCCAATCTGTAGCTGTACAAGATCATCCACCTTATCCCTTATGCTGCGTGCATTTAAGTACAACACCTTAAGACCAGTATTTGATACTTTTTGCTTTGATTTCACTGCAACTTTATTGCACTGCAACTCATCCCAATGGCTATAAATTTACCCCATCACCTGCCTGTCTTTCCTGACATCTTTACTGCTCACTATCTTAGATTTATTTCTGTTTTCCCCTTCCTCCGCTCTATCATTCCAGTTCCCATCCCCCTGCCAAATTAGTTTAAACCCTCCCTAAGAGCTCTATTAAACTTTCCCACCAGGATATTGGTCCCCTTCGGGTTCAGGTGTAACCTGTCCTTTTTGAACAGGTCATACTTCCCCCAGAAGAGATCCCAATTATCCAAGAATCTGAAGCCCTGCCCCCTACACCAGTCTCTCAGCCACGCATTCATCTGCCTGATCCGACTATTCTTGCCCTCGCTAGCACGTGGCACAGGTAGCAATCCCAAGATTACTACCTTGGAGGTCCTGCTTCTCAGCTTCCTTCCTAACTCCTGGAAATCTCTCTTCAGGACCTCCTCCTTTGTCCTATCTATGTCATTGGTACCAACATGTACCAAGTCAGCTGGCTGCTTACCCTCCCCCTTTAGAATATTCAGGACCCGATCCGAGACATCCCGTACCCTGGCACCTGGGAGGCAACACACCATGCGGGTATCCCTGTCAGGCTCACAGAATCTCCTGTCTGTTCCTCTGACTATGGAATCCCCTACGACTACCGCATTTCCCTTCTCCTTCCTTCTCTCCTGCACAACAGCGCCAGGCTCAGTGCCAGAGACCCGGTCACCGTGGGCGTCCCCTGTCAGGTCATCCCCCTCAACAGCATCCAGAACAAGATAGTTGTTTCTGAGGGGGACAGCCACAGGTGTGCAGTCCACTATCCGGGCATTTCCCTTCCCTCTCTTGACAGTGACCCAGTTTCCTGACCCCTGTAGCCTAGGGATGACTACTTCCCTGTAGCTCCTGTCTATCACCTCTTCACTTTCCCTGATAAGCAGTAGGTCATCAAACTGCAGCTCCATATCCCTAACACGGTCTCTGAGGAGCTGCAACTCGGTGCACCTGGCGCAGATGTGGCCATCAGGGAGGCTGGAAGTCTCCCAGGATTCCCACATTTGACACCCTGAACAAAGCACTAACCCTGCAGGCATGCTACCTAATTCTACAGGAATGAAACAGGAAAAATAAGTCTACTCACCCACTTACCTCGCCAAACAGACGAACAGACAAACCGTTAGCTCGTACCGTTAGCTGTGAGAGCCCTGCTGTTCCTGTCTGTCCGGGCCGATTCGCGAAAGTGGGGGGAGGGGGGAGAAAAAAAAGAGTTGGCGCTTCGCTTTCGCCTCTTCCCGTTTACCGCCGAAGCCCGTTAAAGCCAAAGCCCTACACTCTGCTCCCACTCACTCCGCTGCCCGCTGTATAGGGTGGTCTCCTTTTTAAACTCTCCGCGAGTTGTGAGTCATTCCTCAGGTCTACCCATAAAACCTCACTAGACAAGCTCACCAGTCTGGCCTGACTGAGCATTACCATGATGTAATACCATCCCTCCCCCATTGATCCTTCCTGATCTGATACATTTGAAACATTGGAACTCCAGAACATTGAGCTGTCAATCCTGCCCCTCCTGCAACCAAGTCTCACTAATGGCTATGATGTCATAATTCCATGTGTTGATCCATGCCCTAAGCTCATTTGCATTGAAATATACACAGCTCAGGACATTATTTACACCATGTTGAACCTTTTGCTTTCTGACTCTATCTGAAGACTTAACATCTGTCTCCACTAACTGTTCTGGGACTCTGGTTCCCAACCCCTGCAATTGTAGTTTAACACCTGCCCATCACCCTCCCCCCCCCACCACACACTGTGCAGCACAATCCTGCTAGCATAGTAGTCCCACTCCAGTTCAGGTGCAAACTGTCTCTTTTGTATGGGTCAATTCTTCCATGGAAGAGAGCACACTGATTGAAAAATTTGAAGCCTTCCCTCCTGCACCAATTCCTTCACCACATGTTAAACTGTATGATCTTCCCACTTGTGGCCCTACCAGAACAGAGCATGGGCAGCAATCCTGAGATCACAACCCTGGAGGTCCTGTCCTTTAACTTAGCACCTAATGCCCTTAACTTACTTTACAGGACCTTGTCACCCCTCCTACCCATGTCATTGGTCACAACGTGGACCATGACCTCAGGTCCACCCCACCCACTTAAAAAATGCCATGGACTCAATCTGAGATGTCCCTGACCCTGGCACCTGGGAGACAACATGCCATCCGGGAATCTAATTCTTGTCCACAGAACCCCCTTTCTGTTCCACTAACCAACGAAAACCAGATCAAAACAGCTCATCTCTTCTCCCCTGCTTCCCTTCTGAGTCATGGATCCACAGACCTCACTGCTGTGGCTTCCTTCTGCTAGGCCATGCCCACAAATATATACAAAGTGATATATTGACTGTTGAGGAAACAGCCACAAAGGTACTTTGCACTGGCTAGCTATCTGCTCTCCCACTCCTGTGGTCACACGGTTACCTGTGTCTTGCATCTTGGGTGTGACTACTTCCCTTAGTCTGATCTATCAACTCCTCAGCCTCCCGAACGATCTGGGGTTCAAGCTGTTCCAGCAGCAATTCCTTAAGAATTTAACATGGCAAACTCTCACAAACAATATACTCAATGTCAACAGACATGGTGTGTGTGTCAACAGTCAAAGTCAACTTAATTTTTCTGTCAATCAACTTCTCAATATTGCTACTCTGCCATTCATTACCCTGCCCCCCTTCTCTGTATTCCTGCTTATCATCTGCTCTTACCTCTTCCACTGAACAGAGCCCCAAACTCTGCCCAGTCTCACCCCTCTCTGAATTCTGACCCTGCTCCATTGCACATCCAAAGAATGGTTCTCCAGTCTGCTTTTAAATTTTTGAAGATAGTGGTATATTCTGACACACAGCCCTTAAGAAGCAGTGATAATGTCCCATAATGTTAAATAAGCAGGAATGTCATTGTCCCTCAGCCCGGAGAGTTGAGGGATAAAGAACGTGTCAGACATAACTGCACTCAGCTCATCTTCTTCTTCAGTCTGCAGAAAGTCATGCAGGAATTTCAGGGGAAACCTCTTTACCCACAGACTGGTGACGGTTTGGAACCCATCGCCAGAGGGAGAGAGAGAAGTGAAGAGCAGGGATGGATTTAAAAGGACTTCTGTAGAACAGGAACACTGGCAGGGACCAAGAGGGCTGAATTGACTCCCTACGGTACACAGGGTGTGTTGTAGACTCACTAGGAACCTGAGACAGATTTTAAAAGAGAACTGATTTATTTGTCACAGATCCAGAACACTAAATTTCAATCCCAGTAAAGGTGAACATAAGCAGAAGAAGCTCCTCAAATGCCCAGTGGCCAGGGTGTAGAACTGGGTGTGTTGAGCAGCAGCAATAATTACTGAGTTCAACACCAACAGTTTCTTTTGAACCTCTGGATTCAGCAACTGTAATGAATTATATCCAGCACACAGGTTATACGTTTTCCCCAGTGTGAATTTGGTAATGCGCCACAAGGTTGGTTAACTGAGTAAATCTCTCCTGTGTGAACTCACTGATGTAGCTTCAGTTCAAATGACTGAGTGTAAATCCCTTCCCACATCCGAGCAGGTGAGTGTTTTCTCCCCAGTGTGAACTCGCTGATGTACCCTCAGTTGAGATCAAGAAGTGACTCCCTTCCCACAACCTTCGCAAGTGAACAGGATCTCCCCAGTGTGAACTGACTCGTGTGTCCAGCAAGTCATATGACTGAGTGAATCTCTGTCCTCAACCTGAGCAGGTGAGTGGCCTCTACCCAGTGTGAACTTACTGATGTACCATCAGATAAGATGATGAAGTGAATCCCTTCCCACAGTCTGAAAAGGTGAATGACATCACCCCAGTCTGAACTGACTTGGTGTGTCTGTCGGCTGGACTATCAAGTAAACCCTTCCCACAGACAGGTGCAGAGCCTTTCATCAGGTCACCTGACTGGTGTGCCTGTAGGTCAGATGACTGAGGGAATTCCTTCCCACAGACTGAATTGGTGAACACCTTCTTTCAACTGTGAACTCGCTGGTGTCTCTGTAGGTCAGATGATCGAGAGAATCCCTTCCCACAGTCTGAGCAGGTGAATGGCCTCTCCCCAGTGTGAACTGACTGATGTGCCAATAGGTGAGATGTTTGAGTGAATCCCTTCCCACATTCAGAGCAGCGGTATGGCCTCTCTCCTGTGTGAACTCGCTGGTGTCTCTGTAGGTTGGATGAGTAAGTGAATCCCTTCCCACAGTCTGAGCAAACGAATGGCCTCGCCCCAGTGTGAACTAACTGATGTGCCAGTAGGTCAGATGACCGAGAGAATTCTTTCCCACAGTCTGAGCAGGCGAATGGCCTCTCCCCAGTGTGAACTCGCTGATGTACCTTCAGATGTGATGACTGAGTGAACCCCTTCCCACAGTCTGAGCAAACGAATGGCCTCGCCCCCGTGTGAATTGAACGGTGTGTCTGTAAGTCAGATGATCGAGCAAATCCTTTCCCACAGTCTGAGCAGGTGAATGGCCTCTCCCCAGTGTGAACTCGCTGATGTACCTTCAGTTGAAATGACCGAGGAAATCCCTTCCCACAGTCTGAGCAGGTAAATGGCCTCTCCCCAGTGTGAACTCGCTGGTGTGCCAATAGGTCGGTTGACTGAGTGAATCCCTTCCCACAGTCTGAGCAGGTGAACGGCCTCTCCCCAGTGTGCACTAACTGATGTATCTTCAGTTGGAAAGACCGTGGAAATGCCTTCCCACAGTCTGAACAGGTGAATGGTTTCTCTCCAGTGTGAACTCGCTGGTGTGCCAGTAGGTCAGATGATCGAGTGAATCCTTTCCCACAGTCTGAGCAGTTGAATGGCCTCTCCCCAGTGTGAACTGACTGGTGTACCAGTAGGTCAGATGACTGAGTGAATCCCTTCCCACAGTCTGAGCAGGTGAATGGTCTCTTCCCAGTGTGAACTGACTGATGTGCCAGTAGATGAGATGATCGAGTGAATCCCTTCCCACATTCAGAGCAGACATACGGCCTCTCTCCTGTGTGAACTCGCTGATGCCTCTGTAGGTGGGATAAGTGACTGAATCCCTTCCCACATTCAGAGCAGACATACGGCCTTTCCCCTGTGTGAACTCGCCAGTGTCTCTGTAGGTGGGATGAGTGAGTGAAACCCTTCCCACATTCAGTACAAGTGAACGGCCTCTCCCCAGTATGAACTCGCTGGTGTATCTTCACTTGAGATAACCAAGTGAATCCCTTTCCACAGTCTGAGCAGGTGAATGGCCTCTCCCCAGTGTGAATTAATTGGTGTGCCAGTAGGTCAGATGACCGAGTGAATCCCTTCCCACAGTCTGAGCAGGTGAACGGCCTCTCCCCCGTGTGAACTCGCTGATGTATCTTCAGTTGAAATGGCCAACGAAATCCTTTCTCGCATTCTGAGCAGATGAATGGCATCTCCCAGTGTGAACTGACTGCTGTGTCTGTACGTCAGATGACTCAGTGAATCCCTTGCCACAATCTGAGCAGGTGGGATGAGTGTGTGAATCTCTTCCTGCAGTTTCTCTATCAGTTCTCTGACAATTCAGCAATTCAGGACGTAGTGAATCCCTCATATAATCAATGCAGTTGAAGACCAGATCTCAAGTGAACAAATGCTGGTGTGTCCTCAGCACGTCTATTTCAGTGGATTTCACTGAGTTACAACGAAAGGTTCATTTCAGTCACAAAGTACATTTCCAGCAGGGATGAGATAATTCTTCACCTCCAAGGACCAACTTGGTGTTACAAAGGAAATATCTGGCCGCTCCTGAAATATCTGCAGAGACAGCAAAGCTGATGTGTAGTTGAGTTTGAGATACCCATTCACAACTTCCCTGCCATTTCTAAACTGTGAAAAGATTCACAAAACACATCAATGGGTCAAGGACAGCATTTCAGATGCGATAATTTTAGTCTCTATGCTGAGCTCTGACTTCACGGTTCAACCCAAGTTGGGGGAACCACTCCTCATCTTCTAAATGGGTATTTGGACTGACCATCAAGTTCTCTGACTGTTTCCTTGTGTGTACTAGGATGGGCCATTTCTGACCATCTTTGGCTCAGCCTGTCTCTCTCCATCAGGACATGGAACAGCACAGCACCAGAACAAGCCCCTTGGCCCACATTGTTGTGCCAAACCAGCTAAAAAGCAAATCAAAAACACCCAAATACTAATCCCTCCTACCTACACCATGTCCATATCCCTCCATCTTCCTTACATCCATGTAAGCATCTCTTAAAAACCTCCAGTGTATTTGTCTCTACCACCATACCAAGCAGCGTATTCCTGGCATCCACCACTCTCTGAGTAAAAAAAATTACTACTCACAGATCCCTTTGAACCTATCCCCTCTCACCTTCAGTGCATGCCCTCTGGTATTTCTGGACATTTCAACTCTGGGAAAAAGATACCCCCTGTCTACTCTATCTATGCCTCTTATAATCTTATCAGATCACCCCTCAGCCTCTGTCACTCCAAAACAAATCCAAGTTTGTCCAGCCTCTCATGTTAGCACATGCCCTCTAAACCAGGGAGTATCCTGTTAAACCTCTTCTGCCCCCTCTCCAAATCCATCCCATAATGGGGGTGACCAGACTGTTTGGAATACATCAGGTGAGGCCTAACCAGAGTTGCAACATAACTTCTTGACTTGAAAGCAAAGCCTCGACTAATAAAAGCAAGTGGCCACTTTCTATTGCTATTTTTCAATTGTGAACAAGGAAGAAATTTTTACCATACCAGGGTTGTGGGTGGGGGGGAGTGAGTATTTTGTCTGTTTTTTTATTCCTTATGTGTATCTGTTTATAAAATACAATTGTGTACTTTCTCCCTGCATTTGCTGTACCAAGGTGCAACACCTCACACTTATCTGGAAGAAATTCCAACAGGCATTTCTCAGCCCATATCTAAAACTGATCTGTATCGTACTGTATTCTTTGCCAGTCTTCCACACTATCCACAACTCCATCAATATTGGTATCATCCATAAACTTATTAACCCACACACCTACATTATCATCAAGGTCATATCTATACATCACAAACAGCAGAGGTCCACCAGTAATTACAAACCTCCAGCTCGAATAAGTCCCTTCAACCTCTACCCATCTTCTATGCCAAGCCAGTTCTGAATCCAAACAGCCAATTTGCTGTGGACCCCATACATCTTAATCTTCTGGATTAGCCTCCCAGGAAGGAGTTTGTCAAACGCCTTACTAAAATCCAGGTAGACAACATCCATTGTCCTACTGTCTCGTTACCTTGTCAAAAAAACTCAATGAAGTTGGTAAGGAACAAATGCCACGCACAAACCCATGCTGGCCCTCCATAATTAGGCCAAGGGTTTCCAAATGCTCATATATCCTATCCCTACGAATTTCCTCCAGCATCTTCCTTATAACTGACCTGAGGCTCACCGATCTATAGTTCCCAGAATTTTCCCTTGTTCCTTTCTGAAACAGGGGTAAAATATTAGCCACTCGACAGTCCTCCGGGATCTTCCCTGTGCCTAGACAGGGCACAAAGAGACTCCTCAAGACCCCAGCAATGTTGTCTCTGCCTCCTTCAATAATTTGAGGTGAATTCCACCAGGCCCTGGGATTTATCCACCTTAATACTCATTAGGAGGCCCAACACTTCCTCCTCCTTGATCTCTATATGCCCTAACATATTAATGCACTCAGCATTGATCCCCTGGTCCTTCATATCCTTTTCCCTGGTAAATACTGAAGCAAAGTAATCAATAAGTACCTCACTTACGTTCTCCATATCCAAGCAAATCTTCCTCCCTTTATCCTTGAGTGGTCCCGACCTCGCCCTAGTTATCCGTTTATGCATGTTGTATGTATAGAATGCCTTGGGATTCACCTTAATCCCACATGCCAAGGACTTTTCATGCCCCTCCCTGGCTTTCCTAATTCTGGCTTCTTCATACCCCTCATGTGCTTTGTTTTATCTGAACTTGAGATGATTTACATACTTTTCCTTTTTCTTCTTGACAAAATTCCTCACCTCTCTGGATATCCAAGCTTCTTTTCCTTGCCATCACTGTCCTTCCATCTAACAGGAACATACCTTTCCGGTAATCTGTGCAATTGATCTTTAAACACCCTCCACATGTCTCATGTGGACTAGCCAGAAAATAGGTGTTCCCAATTAATTCTGCTTAGTTCTAGCCTAATGCCCTCAAAATTTGCCCTATTCCAATTTAAAACTCTTCACAAGAACCATACCTATCCTTATCTGGAGCTATCCGGAAAGTTAAAGAGTTGTGGTCTCTGTTTCCTAACTGCTCACCTGGTCAATCACTAAGCACCAGGTCCAGTACAGCCCCTCCTCTCTTTGGACCGTTCCTCCCCCACAGCTGTATCCAAAGAGGTATACTTGTTGCTGAGGGGAATAGCCAAAGGAGAACTCTGCACTGACTTCCTAATCCCCTTTCCTCTCCTGCTGTCACCATCGAATGTCCAAAGCCTGAACACTGGGTGTGACCATCTCTTCAAAAGTCTCATCTATATTATCTTCAGCCTCCCGAATGATCCTGAGTACATCCAAATCCAGCTCCAACAACTTGATCCAGTCAGTGAGGTGCTGAAGTTGGGTGCCCTTCCCTTGGATTTAGTCATTGCATTGTTCCAAGTTCTGGTCATGTTCCACAATGATACAAAGAGCACATGATATTACATGGGTGATCCTTGACACTTTTGAAATACTCTGACTCCTCCCCCTCAGTTGATTGGCAGAGCTGAGCTCATTGATGGCAATGGCAAATAATATGAAGGGGAGGGCGGTAGTCTTTTTCATTGGAGTGTAGCACTTCTGTGATATGAAAGCCACAGATTACTTATTACCCAGGACAAAGGTGTTCAATATCATTATGTACCCAGAGAGAATGGTCCAGGGATAGAAAGGCCCAGAACACGAGGAGGTAGAACAAAAGTGATTTTCTCAAGAATTAAAGCTGATGGGAGGTTTTATTGTTCTTTTTTTCTATGCAGCACTATTTATATTTTCATTGACTGTAGACTCTTTATCCGAGATTAACTCAGGAAGTATATTTTATGTTCACAGTTTCTAATCCTTGTTATCCTTGTAATCCTCCAAACCTGGACCTTGTTTGTTTTGTTTTAGTTTACTTTCTTTTTAGTTTAGGGGGTTTCTTTTTCTCTCTTTATTAATATCTTTTTCATGGTCAATTACAATGAGATTGGGAGGCTAAACTATATTTGCTGCTTGGAATTTGTGCTTGTACATGTTAACTGTTATTATTGTAATCCCAATCTCTACATATTATTACTATTATTGTTATGTTTAATTTGAAACCTAATAAAAAGATTGATAAAGAAAGAAAAGTTGCTAATCCTTGGATTTCAGTAGCTGGAGCTCGGCAGTATCTGGGAGATCCATTTGCTGCACTTCCAAAAATGCCTACGGATGACAAGGGTAATGGCGGAATGTCACCTATGGCTGCCTCATTACCCAGAAAACCACACGAATGAGAGACCAGCCTATCCATCACTAACCCGGTGATGAGCATGCGCCACGGAATTGGCGCCAGCACCTTCGCTCAGCAGCCGAAAGCTCTGCAGGATTCCGGTGCGGGCCACGGTGTTGAGAGCGAGGGAAAGGACCCGGATTTCCCCGAGTTTGTTGGGCCACTGTGTGACCGGAAATCACAGCAATTGTCCCGTAGTCGCGGTGTGGACACGGGCGCTGATTAAAATCCCAGCGGACTAAGCTCCTACCTGTCACCGATCCGCCAGAGTCTTTTGTCAACTGTGCGCGTGCGCAGTATTCGGACCCCGGCGACCCCCCCCTCCCCTTCCGCGCCTGCGTAGTTGATCGCTGGGTTCCTGACGGCGAATCCTGAAGTGGGGAGTTTCTGTGTGAACGAGGTGACGAAGTTCGAATCTTATCCTCAAAGTACAAACATACAAGCCTGTGATTCTTTTATTTCTGCAGGAAAATCTATAGAATAGTAACACACACAAGGTGCTGCAGTCCTGCCGAAGGGTCTGGGCCCGAAACGTCGACTGTACTCTTTTCCATAGATGCTGCCTGGCCTGCTGAGTTCCTCCAGCATTTTGTGTGTGTTGCTTGGATTTTCAGCATCTGCAGATTTTCTCTGCTTTGAGAATAGCAACTAGAACAAGATTCCATGAAAGATGAAGCGGAGTGCAGAAGGTAACTGTTAGAAACATAGACATGTACAGCAAATTACAGACCCTTCGGTTTACAATGTTGTGCAGACCATGCAACCGACTCTAGAAACTGTTTCTAAGCTCCATGTACCTCTATGAAAAGATCCTATTGTATCCACATCTACTGCTGTCGCTGGCGGTGCATTCCACGCACCCACCAGTTTGTAAGAAAAACTGTTCAAAAGCAAATAGAAATAAATAACGAGAGTGTGAAATAACAAAATAAAGAGTCCTTAAAGTGAGATCATTGGTATTGGGAATATCTCAGTAGATGGCCAGGTGAGTGTAGTTGTCCCCTTTTGTTCAAGAGCCTGATGGTTGAGGGGTAGTAACTGCTCTTGAACCTGCTGGTACAAGTCCTGAGGGTCTTGTATCTTCTATCTGATGGCAGCAGCAAGAAAAGACGTGGTATATTTGATGATGGATAATGTATATGGGATGAATCCACTACCTTTTGGAGGATATTGTGTTCGAAGCATTAGTGTTTCCATACCCTGGCCATGATGCAGCCAGTCAATACACTCTCCACTACACATTTATCAAAGTTTGTAAAGTTTTTGATGTCATGCCAAATCTTGGCAAACTCCTAAGGAATTAGAGGTACAGTCCTGCTTTCTTTGCAATTATATTTACATGCTGGGTCCAGGACAAGTCCTCTGAAATAATAGCACCCAGGAATTTAAAGTTGCTGACCCTCTCTACCTCTGATTTTCCAATTAACCTCTGGTTTCCCTCTCCTGAAGTCTACAGTTAGTTCCTTGGTCTTGGTGACATTCAGTGAGAGGTTGTTGTTATAAATAGGTAGATGGATAGATACTTTATTGATCCAAAGGAAATCACAGCGTCACAGAATCATTACAGGTGCACAGATAGGCAAATATACAAATATTAATTGAAAAGTGAAAAAGAACTTACTTCAAACAGTCTAACAGGAGGGGGTCATCACTTCCCCGGCTATAGGTTGACTCATTATAGAGCCTAATGGCCGAGGGTAAGAATGACCTCATATAGCGCTCTTTGGAGCAACTCAGTTGTCTTAGTTTATAACTAAAAGTGCTCCTCTGTTCAGCCGAGGTGGCATGCAGAGGGTGGGAAACATTGTCCAGAATTGCCAGGATTTTCCGTAGGGTCCTTTGTTCTACCACAGCCCCAGTGTGTCCAGTTTGACTCCGATAACAGAGCCAGCCTTTCTAATCAGTTTATTGAGCTTGTTGGCATCACCCGTGTTGATGCCACTGCCCCAGCACACCACTGCATAGCAGATTGTACTGGCGACAACAGACTGGTAGAACATGTGAAGGAGAGGCCTGTGTACTGCAAAGGACCTCAGTCTCCCCAACAAGTAGATGCAATCCTGGCCCTTCTTGTAGCCAGTCTGTGTGTTGGTGCTCCATTCAAGTCTGTCATCCACCTCACCTCATTCACGTCCTCACCATCAAAAGTAACAGGGAATTGTGCAGATTTAGTATTCCTAAAGTCCATCACCATCTCCTTTGTCTTACTGTTGTTGAACTGCAGATGATTCAGCTTGCACCAATTGACAAGGTCCTCCTACCAAGGGCCCTGTATTCATCCTCCTATCCTCCCTCTCAACACCCAACTATTGCAGAGTCCTCATAGAATTTCTGCAGAAGATGTGACTCAGTGTTGTCCGAGGAATACAGGGAAAACAGGAAGGGAGCCCCTGTGGGGCCCAGTGTTCTTTATAGCCATGTCTGACACACTGTTCTGAAACCACATGAGCTGTGATCTGCCAGTCAGCTAGTCCAGAATTACCCAGGATACAATGGAAGTGCTAACCTGCATTGAATGGAGCTTTTCCCTCAGTAATGAGGGCTGTATGGTATTGAAGACACTGGAGAAATCTAAAAACAAGATCCTCACAGTGCTGCCCTGCTTGTCCAAATGGGAGTGGGCTCTGTTCAGCAGGTAGATGACAGCATCATAGACTCTATTGTGCTCCTGGTAGGCAAACTGCAGGGGATCGAGGGCTTATCTGACCAGGGATCGGAGGTGAGCCAGGACCAGCTTCTCTGGGGTACTCATGATTTGTGAGGTCAGGGCTACTTGACGGTAGTCATTCAGGGCCTTCATGGGTACTCGGACCACACGTGATGTTTTCTGCACAGTCGGGACCCTTTCCAGGCTGAGACTCAGATTGAAACTGTGCTGGAGAACTCCACACGGTTGCTCAGCACACACTCCCTCAACACCTTGGGGTTCACACCATCCGGTCCCAAAGCTTTGCCGTGCCTGAGTTTCCCCAGAGCCCATCTCACCTGCTCAGTAGTGGGGAGTTGGTGGAAGGTGGGGGCTGAGAGAGGTGAAGGTCGGGATGATAGCAATTATTATGTGGATGGTGGGTGAAGGGCAAGGAGGGGATAGACAGTGGTAGCCCGTGTTGTTCATCCACACATTGAACTGAAGTGGGGAGGAAGGAAAGTGTTGGTGCTGAGGGAACATTGGGTGCCTCGGCTCCTGGACTGGTGTGCTGGGGGTGGGTGGGTGTAAACAGGAGGGCAATTGTCAAATCTATTGAAGAATTGGTTTAACTCATTCACCCATTCACGGCTGCATTCCAAGCCTCTGCAGCTACGCTGATTATAACCATATAACAATTCGAGCACTGAAACAGGCCATCTTGACCCTTCTAGTCCGTGCCGATTAAAACTAATGATGTTCTTCATGTCTCTCCACACCTTCCATGTGCTACTCTGCCCAAACTTGTTCTCCAACTCTCTCCTTTATTCCTCTTAAGCCACCTTGCTCTTCTCCTTTAGCTCCCTCTGCACATGTTTCAATTCCTCCCTGTCCCGTGATCTAAAAGCTGTCATTTTGTGGTTGAGAAGAGCCTTTAGACCACTGGTGACCCATGGTTTGTTATTTGTAGTTGACACCACTCAGACAAATATTCAGTCTCCATCCTGTATGCTGATTCATCACCACCTTTGATATAGTCAACAGCAGTGGTGTCATCAGCAAACTTGAGTGTGGTGGTGGAGCTGTGCTTAGCCACACAGTCATAGGAGTAAAGTGAGTAGTACAGGGGGCTAAGCACACAGCCCTCTGGTGCACCTGTGCTGATGGAGATCTTGGAGATGTTTTTGCTAATCCAAACACTGGGGTCTGCAAATGAGAAAATCCAGGATCCAATTGCACAAGGAGGTGTTGCAGCCCAGGTCTTGGAGCTTCTTGATTAGTTTTGAGGGGATGATGGTATTAAGTGTGTCTGCAAGCACCAGTTCCACACCACATGCCTCAAAAACAGTCAGACATTTTATGTCGAACACTCATCAGCTACTTTAAGAACAGCAACGCTCCCCTCCCCAAAAATATATTCAACATCCACAGGCATTCCGTGTGTCAAATGTCAAAGTCCAACCCACTTACAAATGCAGATGTAAAACACAAGTGATTCTGCAGATCTTGTGAGAAAGACATTTGTAACAGTGAAATACAACAACCAATGAGCCACATTGAGTTTGTATGTGGTAAAAACTGGAGGAACGGCATTGTGGGTATGTGAGTGGCGGAGACAACTTCAACTTGATCAGAGATCCATCCGCCATTTGCTTGCCACACTCCTGCAATGCAGCCAAGTGAAAGTGAATAAAGAAAGGTACTGGATGATGCCACAACTGCCAAACACCATGAAACTATTGCCCAACGGAGGACAAACAGGCAATTCACAAGTGTAATTCTCAGGATGATACTACCAGAGGTGAGATAATTTGGCCCTGAATTTCACATGCAGTCCTAAGGGGGATTGATAGGGTATCTGTTGAGCATTTTGATGGATCTCTCTTCATTAGTGACAGAGCCACAAATGGGTTGATTACTGCAGAATAAGGGACCACTCACTCCAAATGGGGACTTGTGACAATTTCTAGAATTGTATGCCTGAGTAGGTATCTCTGGCCCAGTAGGTGAGGAGGTCAGGTGACTGGGTATGCTTCAGGCGGAGATGGATAAATATTTAATAAGTGAAGAAAGGAGGAGCAGGGAAACGGACACAGGAGCTGGGATCAAGGTAGATCAGCCATGATTGTGTTGAATAACCATGACCTAAGAGCAGAATTAGGCCATTTAGCCCATTGAGTCTACTCAGACATTTGGTCATGGCTGATTTATTATCCCTCTCAATCTCATTCTCCCACTTTCGCCCCATAAACTTTGACACCCTTACCAATCAAGAACCGATCTAACCTCACCTTTAGTCACACCCAATGGCTTAGCCTAAACAGCCATCCGTGGCAATGAATATTACAGATATACAACTCCCTGGCTAAAGAAATTTGTCCTCATATCTGTTGTAAAGGAATGTCCCTCTATTCTGAAGCTGTGCCCTCTGGTCCTAAACTCTCCCAACATAGGAAACATCCTCTCCACATCCTCTCTATCTAGGCCTTTCAATATTCGAGGTCCTCCTGTATTATCCTAATCTCCAGAGAGTATTGGCCAAGAACTATACACAATGCAATTCATTCATTAATCTTTCAGTCCTGGAATCAATGTTGTGGACCTCCTTTGAAACCTCTCCAACTTAGCACATCATTTCTTTGAAAGTGGATTCAAACCTGCTCACAATACTCCCTGTGAGGTCTTACTAGTGATTTATAAAGCCTCATCATTGCATCCTTGCTTTTATATTCCAGTTCTCTCGAAATGAATGCTAACATTGTATTTGCTTTGTCTCTACTGATTCAACCTGTAAATTAACCTGTAGGAAATGCTGCACGAAGACCCCCAAATCCCATTACACCACAGGTTTTTGAATTGTCGCTCCATGCTTTTATTTTTCTTTATCAAAATGCATGACCATAAACTTCCTGACACTGTATTCCATCTGCCTCATATTTGCCCATTATCCCAATCCAGGGTTTCTCAAGCAGGGTTCTGTGAGAGGTTGCTAGGGGTTCCGCGAGAGATCATGATTAAAAAAAACCAATGTATTTTGAACTTCTCACAATGCGCAATGCTAGCGTTCCCAGTGGTGGGCAAGGACTGAGCAGCCCCATTAGGGGGTTCTCAGCCCAGTGTGGTAGTGTGCACTGGAACCGTGTTTATTTGGTTGAGTCCATTCTCAGTTTTTGACACAAGATAGGGGAAGCCGTGGATAGCTGATGAGTGCTGTATTGCATGGAGGGGAGGACAGCAGGCTGATGGTGAATGCTGTATTGCACGGAGGGGACAATAGTAGGATGATGAGGAGCATGAAGTGTGTTTTCCATGCATTGAATGGACACACAACTTGGGCTGTGAATCAGCGTCTCCTTCTCAAATTACCTCTCCTGACTTCCCCTTGCATGCCACTGTTACGTACCCTGTAACTGGGTTGCCAAACCAGCAGAATTGGACCACTCGTTGGAGTCTGGATTACTAGGATCTAATAAAGTTTTATTAAAGAAATAAGTAACACAGTACTCTAATCGTAAGGATATAAATGCAACAGGTTAGCAATGATAATATGCACATGTACACAGAACTAGGGTAATAGGAATCAAACCAAGCTCTATCACAGTCTAGGGGTAAAATGATAAGTCTTAAGTGACGCAGAGTTCAGTTCAGTTCGCAGTAATCGCTGTTGTGCCGTGGGGGGGGGGTGCAATTTGATTCAGGCAAACCTTTGATGTCTTCGCAGTTGGTTTTCGGGTGGACCCTTTTATGTCTTCTATCCCGCTGTGGTCACCGACTGTGACCCCTATGTTCCAGATACGACCGTTCTTCCACGGTGAACCCGTCACCCAGGCAAGGGCGGACACACACACCAGGTTCCCACCGATCGTACCTTCACACCCTGTGAGTCTATGGTCGGTTCCCACGAACCAGACCTCCAAACTTCCACCAACTTGTGGGGGCACACCGCTCTTCCAGGGTCTCGTTATCTCGTGATCTCGTGGTGTGTCCGTGCCTAGTGAACCTGCTCTTTTTATCCCCCTGCTGGGATATCACTTGTCCATCAAACTTCAAACAGTTCAGGTTCAAAGGAACCAGTCTGTCAATAGCTGAATTGTGTTTCTTTTCCGTTAATCTCTCTCTCCTCTCTCATTAACATTTTGAACGTTTCTCCATTGTCTCTCTTATCTCTCTCATTAGCATCAATCGTCTGATAACTTGGTTTGGCGTCACACCACCAACTGACTTATAGGAGTCAACAAACTCTGCCAGTGGAGTAGAAAATTGAGGGAAATTTTCATTCTAAGGAAGGAATTTTTACGTGGTGGATTGTGTAGGTTAGATGTGAATTGTATGGTGAAGCTTTTGTGCTTTTTGTGGTTTTCCCATTTAGTTATTTACTATGCCATTCTTCTTATACAGCCTGCCTTTACAATGAAAACTACTTATCAATGGGCTTTACATGGACTGGTGATCCAAGTTGTCCTAGTCCATTATACCTAAACTATGTGAACAATTTACCAATGCAGCAATGGTTCCAGCAAAATTGAAAAGACACTTAAGTATTAATCACAGCCATAGGTCACGTAAAAGTGCTGATTATTTTAAACGGCTGTTGGAATCACTGTCATACGGGGGCGAAGGGAATGGACCCAAATGCAAGACACAGACACTGAAGTACTAGGAACAGAGCAGGACAGGACTAGAGTTATGGATGAGACAGGATGCAGACTAGGAGCTGGGACAAGAACACACACTTGGGCTAGGACTTGACTAGGAAAGCGGGACCTGGACTAGGAACTAGGAACTTGGAACCTGGAGAAGGACTTTGAGCCAGAGACTGGGCAAGGACCTGAAACCTGGGTCTTAACTCAGGCTCGGACACCGGATCTAGGCGAGGACATGACGTGGCTACAAGTTTGGATGTGGCTTGGGTTCCTCGAGGTGAGGACATGACGAGGCTTGGGTTCCTTGAGGTGAGAACATGACGAGGCTTGGGTTCCTCAAGGCGAGGACATGATGAGGCTAGGGTTCGGACTCCGAGCCAGAGACTGGACAAGGACCCAGATCCTGGGTCTTGATTTGGGCTCGGACTCGGGAACTAGGCGAAGATATGATGTGGTCTTGGGAGACAGGAACCTCAGAGCTTTGATCTTGGGAGAGACAGGAACACAGGGACATGGTCTTGGGAGAGTCAGGAACACAGGGACATGGAACACAGAGACAGGACCCCTCCTTGGGAAAGGACTTGGGACCAGGGCTCTACACAGAGTCAGGACCCCTCCTAGGGAGCAAGATGTAGAGCCAGGACTCGTACACAGAACACTGAGACAGTTCTCCACTCAAGGTAGCGGCAAACGGCCGGACTTACCTAGTGAAGGCATGGACACAGAGACGGTTCCCAACACAAGGTAGCGGCAAACAGCCGGACCTACCTTGTGAAGGCGTGGACACAGAGAAAGTTCAAAACAACAACAGACAGTTCTTTATCTTGCTCAGGCAGTTGAACTTGACAACGGTGCAGGCGAAGGTTGCAGGCAAGGGTTACAGGCGAGGCGGGGCAAGGCAAGGCAAGGCAAGGCAAGGCTAGGCTAGGCTAGGCTAGGCTTCAGACATTAGTTGCAGGGCAAGGCTTCAGGAGGAAGGGGCAGAGAAGGGATTCAGACAGAGTGTTTTGACAGGAACAATCCAGCAGCCAAGCCCTGGTCTCCGGAGGTATTTATGTATCGGCCCAAACAAGAATCATGTGCCTCAGTAAGAGCACCCAACAGAAATGGGGAAAACAGGAAAACCTGGAATACTGATTGATGGACTGGACCGTGAACCAGAATGCGGACTTCACAGACCGGACCATGACAATCTCAAAACAAGTAGTAAAGCTTTCAATTAAAATCAATTTACAACCTTTATTTAAATTAAGTCTACCAAACATACCTTTAGAAAAATTATATCCCATTTTGGCTTAGGCCAGTTCTTTCAAAGGAATTTATTATTTTTGCCTTATGAGTTTTAAAAATTCATGAAAGGGAAAGATGCAGCACACAGCATCATGAAAGCCCTGCTCTGCTGGGGGAGAAGCTGACAGCGATGCAGGTGGATGCTTCCCTGGTATCATGGATTCTTGACTACCTGACTGGCAGACCACAGTACGTGTGCTTGCAACTCTGTGTGTCCGACAGAGTGATCAGCAGCACTGGGGCTCCACAGGGGACTGTCTTGTCTCCCTTTCTCTTCACCATTTACACCTCGGACTTCAACTACTGCGCAGGGTCTTGTCATCTTCAGAAGTTTTCGGATGACTCTGCCATAGTTGGATGCATCAGCAAGGGAGACGAGGCTGAGTACAGGGCTACGGTAGGAAACTTTGTCACATGGTGTGAGCAGAATTATCTGCAGCTTAATGTGAAAAAGACTAAGGAGCTGGTGGTAGACCTTAGGAGAGCTAAGGTACCGATAATCCCTCTTTCCATCCAGAGGGTCAGTGTGGACATGGTGGAGGATTACAAATACCTGGGGATATGAATTGACAATAAACTGGACTGGGCAAAGAACACTGAGGCTGTCTACAAGAGGGGTCAGAGCCATCTCTATTTCCTGAGGAGACTGAGGTCCTTTAACATCTGCCGGACGAAGCTGAGGATGTTCTACGAGTCTGTGGTGGCCAGTGCTATCATGTTTGCTGTTGTGTGCTGGGGCAGCAGTCTGAGGGTAGCAGACACCAACAGAATCAACAAACTCATTCGTAAGGCCAGTGATGTTGTGGGGATGGAACTGGACTCTCTCACGGTGGTGTCTGAAAAGAGGATGCTGTCTAAGTTGCATGCCATCTTGGTCAATGTCTCCCGTCCACTACATAACGTACTGGGTGGGCACAGGAGTACATTCAGCCAGAGACTCATTCCACCAAGATGCAGCGCAGAGCGTCATAGGAAGTCATTCCTGCCTGTGGCCATCAAGCTTTACAATTCCTCCCTTGGAGGGTCAGACACCCTGAGCCAATAGGCTGGTCCTGGACTTATTTCATAATTTACTGGCATAATGTACATATTACTATTTAACTATTTATGGTTCTATTACTATTTATTATTAATGGTGCAACTGTAATGAAAACCAATTTCCCTCGGGATCAATAAAGTATGACTATGAAAGATTAATTTCAAGAAAGGTTGGCTAAAATTCATTCTCGACTCAAAAGAGCATGAACAATGAAGCGTGTATCAAGCTTCAAATTCCTTGGTGTCCACACTTCCGAAGATTTCACCTGGTCCCTGAACTCCTGCATCCTGATCAAAGAGGCACAACAGCTCCTTTATTTCCTGCTGAACATCAAGAAAGCTCACCTCTGTCTCAGGATACTAATGGACTTTTACTGCTATACCATTGAGAGCATACTCACCAACTACATCTCAGTGTGGTATGGCAATTGTTTCGTATCAGACCACAAAGCACTCCAGCGTGTGGTGAAAACTGCCCAGTGGACTGTCAGCCCCAATTGCCCACCATTGAGAACATCTATCATAAATGCTGCCTGGGCAGGGCGAAAAGCGTTATCAAGGATGCACCTCACCTTAACCATGGACTTTTTACTCTCCTCCCATCTGGTAGGCGCTACAAGAGCCTTCGCTCCCACACCAACAGCCACAGGAAGAGCTTCTTCCCTGAGGCTGTGACCCTGCTGAACTTCACATCACAGCGCTAAGCAGTATTGCACCCATATTGTACTGTCTCAGTACTTTTATATTTGTGTGCTGTAGCACTTACTTTTTATTCACAGTTATTTTGTAATAACACTATTCTTTGCATTTCTGGTTAGATGCTAACTGCATTTCATTGGCTTTGTATCTGTACTCAGCAAAAAGAAAATAAAGTTGAATCTAATCTAATTATTATAACAACTTACTGATCATGCCAATGTACCATAAGCTGTAGCTATAATAATTTTTACGCAGGGGTTCCCTGAGACCTGCAAATTATTTCAAGGGTTCCTTCAGGTCAAAAAGGATGAGAAAGTCTGTCCTAATCTATCTAATCCTTCTATACCCTCTCTATTTCATGGTCCGGTCTGTGAAGTCTGTACTCCGGTTCACGGTCTGGTCCATCCACCCTTGCTCCAGGTTTTCCTGTCTACCCTGTTTCTGTTCTTGTTGAGCTCTAATTGAGGTAGCTGATGCTTGTTGGGGCTGGCTGCATAAATACCTTCAGAGACCAGGGCATGGCCGCTGAATTGTTCTTGTCCTTACTCCTTGTATCCCTTCCTCTGCCTTCCGTTTCCTCGCCTGAAGCCTTGCCTTGTCTTGCCGGTAACTCTCGCCTCGCCTGAAGTTCTTGTTTCACCTTGCATTGCCTGAAGCCTTGCCTGGTCTTGCTGGTAACTCTCGCCTTGTCTCACCTTCAGTCTTGTCCTGGAGTCACCCAGTACCTAGCTCCATTCCTGTTCCTTGCCTCCGCCGGGTAAGTCAGGCTGTCTTGCCGTTACCTGCAGTTGGTTCTGTCCCATCCTGTCCCTTGCCTCCATTGGGTAAGCCAGGCCATCTTGCCGTTACCTGCGGCTGGTTCTGTCCCTTTCTGTCCCATGCCTCCGTCGGGTGGTGATCTGTGCCCTGCCCAGGAGTACCGAACCCTGCCCAGGTGATCCGCGCCCTGCCCAGGAGTACCGCGCCCTGCCCAGGAGGATCCTGCCAAGCCTCATCTCTAGCCACTAGCCTCTAGCCTCAAGCCTGAAGACTCCAGCCTTCTGCCTCCTGCCAACCCTCGTCTCTAGTCTCTAGCCTCAAGCCTGAAGACTCCAGCCTCCTGCCTCCTGCCTCCTGCCAAGCCTCGTCTCTAGCCTCTAGCTTCAAGCCTGAAGACTCCAGCCTCCTGCCTCCTGCCAAGCCTCGCCTCTAGCCTCAAGCCTGAAGACTCTAGCCTCCTGCTTCCTGCCAAGCCTCACCTCTAGCCTCAAACCTGAAGACTCTGGTCTCCTGCCTCCTGCCAAGCCTTGTCCTTACCTAGTTCTGGGGTCCGAGTCAGAGGCAAGACCCAGGTACTGGGTCCTTGTCCAGTCTCTGGCTCGGAGTCCAAGCCCGGGCTCCTAGCTCTCTTGTCCAATCCTGTTCCGGGTTCCTGGTTTTCATGTCCATGTCCTTGCCCTCAGCCTGTATTCTAGTCCTGTCCCTAGTACTTCAGTGTCTATGTCTTGCACTTGGGTCCGTTCCTAGCCACCGCCTTATGACACTCTACTTCCTCCATCTATCTTTGTATTGTCCTCAAACTTTGCAACAAAGCCATTGATTCTGTCATCCAGATCATTGACATATAATGTAAAAAGAAGCAGACCCTTGTGGAACACCAGCAGCCAACCAGAAAAGGCTCCCTTTATTCCCACTCTTTGCCTCCTGCCAATCAGCCAAAGCTCTGGCCTTGGGAAAGCACTGAGTGCTGGGAAGCAGCTGAGGAGCTGAGGTGAGTGTGCTTTAAAAGGAGCATGGACTGGGGACTCGGGACAGTGTGATCATGGGACCATCGCAGCAGGACGAGGAGAAGGGGCTCAGGAGAGCGCTGAGTGCTGGGAAGCAGCTGAGGAGCTGAGTTGAGTGTGCTTTAAAAGGAGCATGGAGGGCAACTGAAGGGTTAAACAGAGTGTTGATGAGTTAATTAGAGGGCATGAGTACTTGAGATAATTGGCAAGGACAAATAAAAGGAGGGGTAACTGACAAGGAGCAGCCAGTGTGTGAGTGGCTCAGGGTAGGAGCGAAGCTTTGAGGCTTTGGCTTGAGAGGCTTTGGCAAGCAGAGGCTGAGGACGACTTTGCTCCCAGTAAGGTAAGGCCAGGTAAGTTCCTTTAATTAATTTAATTAACTTAGGAGTAGGTAATGGAGGCAGCAGTTAGGGCAGTCGAATGCTCTATATGCAGTATATCTTCTTCTACTTCAATTGTCCATTGAAATCCTTTGACGACGTCCACTCCTTTAACGGAGAGATCTTTGATAACCATACAATCCTACCCTGGACCCACAAGCTCTATTGCAGGTGGGACATGTATATGCAGTAGTGGTGGCAACTATGGTTTCATTTCTCCTGGCTCTCTTCTGTTGTTTTCTGGTTGTTTTTTCCATCTCCAGAATATGAACCCCATCCCTACACAGCTGTTGCCAAGTGGTACGGTCAGCCGCAACATCCTCCAGGTTCTCGGGTCTGATCTTGCACTTCCTTAAAGCATTCTTCATCTGACCCTTATAGTGCTTCTTCGGCCCTCCAGCTGAGCGTCGTCATGATTTAGTTGGCCGTGTCACGTACCCCATGACGGGTTAAAGAACCAGCAGAAATAGAAAACATTTTGAAATCCAGTATTGCTACTAACTAATAGTTTTTATTAGTAACTACGCAATACAGTAATATAAATACAGATAAATCAAACAGGTTAGCAATGTGTGTATATATATATGGAAATATATGAAAATCAAGCTTCTTCAAGTCTGGGGTAAATAGAAAATACATACAGTCTTACGATGATGAGTAAAGTTCAGTTAAGTTCATGGTATTGAGTTGAGTAGTGATGGAGAGAGAGAGAGAGAGGGAGAGATTTGAGTCTTCAGGTGAGCTGACGCCGTCGATCTTCCCGTTGTCCTCCGAAATCCTTTAGAAGTCACCGACTGTGACCACAATAAAGGGGTCCATTCTTCTGAAGTGGAATTATCAACCCAGGTGAGGGTTGGACACACAAACAACTCCTCACCGGTCACTCCCTTTTCACACTGCGAGAGCCACTGATTGATCTGCCTGATCGATCCTCCAAAAAATACTTTTTCTGTGGGCACAACAAAGCTTATTCAGTGTCCAAAACCATGTGTCTGTCCGTTTATCATCTGACCTTCTATTTATCTCACTGTGCCGAATACTAGCTGTCCATCAAGCAGCTCCTCCCCCTCTCTCTGTAAGAATACAGAAGTTGAAACCAGTGTCCTTGTAAAAATGTAAACATGCTGCAGAAAACCCATAACTTCATCCAAAGCTGTCTTTGTCTCTCTCTCTCTTAAAAACAAGATGTCAGAGTTAAATAACTCTCTCTCTCTCTTTTCAAAAGCACAGTTCATAGGGGTAATTCTGGACCCCATCACACCCCCTTCCTTCAAAAAAAATTTTGACGAAGGCAAAATTTTTGTTTAACTGGAAATTTCAGAGTTTGAAACAATACGTGTATAAGCATCAGATGACAGAGCAAAAAAAGTGTACAATTTCTAACTTAACATCTAGATAAACAATCAGCTATAATATTGTCAGTACCTTTCACATTTGATTTTTAAGTCATATTCTTGCAATATCAGACTACAACTAAATAACCTTCTATTCTTATCCTTCATCTTAGTTAGAAACACCAACGGATTGTGATCCGTGTAAATCACAAGTAGTCTCTGGGCAGGACAAACATAGACTTCAAAATGTTGTAAAGCCAGAATAAGTGCTAGCAATTCCTTTTAGCAACAGTGGAGTAATTTTTCTGATGCCCATTAAATTTCTTTGAGAAATAAGCTACTGGGTGATTAATGTCGTCCTCACCCTTTTGTAACAGTACTGCCCCAGCAGCTTCATCACTATCGTCTGTTGCTATCGAGAATTGCTTGAAAAATCAGGTGCCTTGAGCACAGGATGATAACACAGGATGGTTTTCAGACGTTCAAATGCCTCCTGGCAAAAAGCACTCCATATAATTCTTTCACTCTTCCCTAGAAGCTTCGTTTGGGGGAGAGTGATATCTGCAAAGTTCTTACAAAACTTTCGGTAATACCCAACCATTCCTAAAAACATTCTTACACTTTCTTGCTGGTCGGAATAGGGACCCCAGCAATAGCTTGAACCTTGGCCTGTACAGGAGTCAGTTGGCCCTGGCCTACTACATAGCCAAGATAAATAACAGTAGCATGACCAAATTCACTTTTATCCAGGTTCACAATAAGATTGACCTTGGAAACGCTTTCAAACAGTTTTTCTAGAGCCTCAATATGCTCTTCCCACATGTCATTCCAGCCTACTAAATCATTGATATAAGCCCCCATGTTTTCTAAACCTCTAATCACATAATTGATCATTCTTTGAAAAGTCCCTGGAGTATTTTTCATCCCGAAGGGTAAAACATTATATTCATACAGTCCAGATGGTGTCACAATTGTTGATATCTCTTTAGCTGCCTCTGTTAAAGGAACACCCCAATATCCTATTAACAAGTCAATTTTTGTAAGATACTTAGCCTTTCCTACTCTATCAATACAGTCATCCATTCTCTTTTCTTGTTCCTTCTTGTTTCCAATTTCTTGTTCAACCATTTTACCTTCCTCTAAATTCATTCTGTAAGGATGCCCTCTGATGGGCTGGGCTAAATTTACAATGATGTCATGCTCTTCAGCTGCACACCGTCTTAGAATGTCAGGGAATTCCTTCACTTGTTTTTGTGGTGTAGGTTCCAATTGATGGACCTTCTCAGTAATATTTTTCAAAACAATGGAATTCTTAAACCTTGTTGATACTAGATTCAGCGGGTTAAAATGATTTTTCTTTTTTTTTTAAATTTTATTTTTATTTGGATAAGGCATTCACAAATATCATGTACTTTTTTCACACATATAACCTTTTCCATTTTTTTATATGTATAAAACTACAATTATTTATACATTCTGAAGTACACATCTCCTTTCCAGCCTCCACGACTCCATTTGTTTTTATAACAGTACCCACAGGTGCCATCCTATCAAACAAATGTTTTATTTTAATTTGAACGTTCTTCAAACTTTCCTTTGCAAGGTCACAAACCTTATTGAATCTTTTCCATACATTGACCATATTTCCAAATCAGACCACAGTTCTCTGAGGAGGGTCAAAGGTCCTCTGGGCCTATGGCCGAAAATGAATTCAAATGGACTGAACCCCAGGGGTTCTTGAATTAAGTCTCTAATAGTAAATAAGAGTAGGGGATCCCTGATTTTCCCATTTTTCACACAATATGTTTTAATCATGGTCTTAAAAGTGGAGTTGAACCATTCCAAGGCTCCCTTAGGCTCTGTGTGATATGCAGATGACACAATGTGCCTAGCTTCCAGTTCTCCAACAATCCCCTGGAATGTTCTTGAAGTAAAGTTACTACCATGGTCAAATAGAATTTCTCTGGGCAGACTTATCAGTGTGAGAAACTTACTGAATGCTTTTACCACAGTCTTAGCCTTGATGTTTCCAAGAGGCACGGCTTCAGGGAACCTAGACACAGCACACATAGTTGTTACCAGATACTGATGACCAACTGCAGTCTTCAACAATGGGCCTACACAATCCACTATGACCCTGGAAAAAAGTTCACCAAAAGCAGGTATCGGTTTAAGTGGTGTTACTTGAACAACCTGATTAGGTTTCCCCTCAACCTGGCAGATATGGCAAGTCCTGCAAAAATTCACAACATCCCCTCATAAATTAGGCCAGTAGAATTCCTTCTTAATTCCATTTACTGTCTTTCTCACTCCAAAATGTCCACCTAAAGGCATACTGTAAGCCATGTTTAAAATTTCAGCCCTGTAAACTTCTGGAACCACTGCCTGATGCACAATAGCCCAATCCTCACTTGCAGGCACAGTGGCTGGTCTCCACTTCTTCATTAACACCCTATCTTTAAGGGAATATCCTACTGACTCTCTCAGAACCTCCTCTTCTGTGAGAGCTGTCTCCTTTAAAGCCACCATTTCAGAACCTTTATTTCTGTTCCTCTATAAATTCTTTCCTCGATAAGGACAAACCTTTCTCATACACCTTACTCTCATCAGCTTTACTACCCTCCAAGTCCTGCTGGAACATGGAAGGTAGAGAAGCTTGTGACACATCATCATACTTTAAACCTCTGGTTTTGCTATCATGGGCCTCAGTAGATTTCCTAAACAGGCTTCAAATAACTGTGCATGTGGGATAAACATCAGTTTTTCTGTGTGGTTCATTAGCAACAGCTTTGCTCATTAGTTGAATTGTTAAATCACCCTTACCTTGGAGAGATGTCAACCTCCCTACATTGTTTACTAAACTTGGCACCATCACCAGACCTATAAAAATCATGTTTACATTGTGGAAGAGGCCAAACAATCCATTTATCTCATTCTTACGACCTTTCTCCTGACCTGTCTCCATAGCAACAACTACTGATAGTCCCTCCTGGTCACAACAACACTTCAAGTTTTGTCTCTCCACACCCCAAACTTGAACAACATCATCATGAATAACATCATAACCTTGAAGGTGTTTACCTCCAAATGTCAAAGCACAATTCAACAGAGGGAAACATAGAAACATAGAAACATAGAAAATAGGTGCAGGATTAGGCCATTCGGCCCTTTGAGCCTGCACCGCCATTCAGTATGATCATGGCTGATCATCCAACTCAGAACCCTGTACCAGCCTTCCCTCCATACCCCCTGATCCCTTTAGCCACAAGGGCCATATCTAACTCCCTCTTAAATATAGCCAATGAACTGGCCTCAACTGTTTCCTGTGGCAGAGAATTCCACAGATTCACCACTCTTTCTGTGAAGAAGTTTTTCCTAATCTCGGTCCTAAAAGCCTTCCCCTTTATCCTCAAACTGTGACCCCTCGTTCTGGACTTCCCCAAAATTGGGAACAATCTTCCTGCATCTAGCCTATCCAATCCCTTTAGGATTTTATACGTTTCAATCAGATCCCCCCTCAATCTTCTAAATTCCAATGAGTATAAGCCTAGTTCATCCAGTCTTTCATCATATGAAAGTCCTGCCATCCCAGGAATCAATCTGGTGAACCTTCTATGTACTCTCTCTATGGCAAGGATGTCTTTCCTCAGATTAGGGGACCAAAACTGCATACAATACTCCAGGTGTGGTCTCACCAAGGCCTTGTACAACTGCAGTAGTACCTCCCTGCTCCTGTACTTGAATCCTCTCGCTATAAATGCCAGCATACCATTCGCCTTTTTCACCGCCTGCTGTACCTGCATGCCCACTTTCAATGACTGGTGTATAATGACACCCAGGTCTCGTTGCACCTCCCCTTTTCCTAATCGGCCAACATTCAGATAATAATCTGTTTTCCTATTTTTGCCACCAACCTGGATAACTTCACATTTATCCACATTAAATTGCATCGGCCATGAATTTGCCCACTCACCTAGCCTATCCAAGTCACCCTGCATCCTCTTAGCATCCTCCTCACAGCTAACACTGCCGCCCAGCTTCGTGTCATCTGCAAACTTGGAGATGCTGCATTTAATTCCCTCATCCCAGTCATTAATATATATTGTAAACAACTGGGGTCCCAGCACTGAGCCTTGCGGTACCCCACTAGTCACTGCCTGCCATTCTGAAAAGGTCCCGTTTATTCCCACTCTTTGCTTCCTGTCTGCCAACCAATTCTCCATCCACATCAATACCTTACCCCCAATACCGTGTGCTCTAAGTTTGCACACTAATCTCCTGTGTGGGACCTTGTCAAAAGTCTTTTGAAAATCCAAATATACCACATCCACTGGTTCTCCCCTATCCACTCTACTAGTTACATCCTCAAAAAATTCTATGAGATTCGTCAGACATGATTTTCCTTTCACAAATCCACGCTGACTTTGTCCGATGATTTCACCGCTTTCCAAATGTGCTGTTATCACATCTTTGTTAACTGACTCTAGCAGTTTCCCCACCACCGATGTTAGGCTAACCGGTCTATAATTCCTTGCTTTCTTTCTCCCTCCTTTTTTAAAAAGTGGGGTCACATTAGCCACCCTCCAATCCTCAGGAACTAGTCCACAATCTAAAGAGTTTTGAAAAATTATCATTAATGCATCCACTATTTCTTGGGCTACTTCCTTAAGCACTCTGGGATGCAGACCATCTGGCCCTGGGGATTTATCTGCTTTTAATCCCTTCAATTTACCTAACACCACTTCCCTACTAACATGTATTTCCCTCAGTTCCTCCATCTCACTGGACCCTCTGTCCCCTACTATTTCTGGAAGATTATTTATGTCCTCCTTAGTGAAGACAGAACCAAAGTAATTATTCAATTGGTCTGCCATATCCTTGCTCCCCATAATCAATTCACCTGTTTCTGTCTGTAGGGGACC
The DNA here is from genome assembly GCF_030028105.1 of Mobula birostris. Classification (NCBI taxonomy): domain Eukaryota; kingdom Metazoa; phylum Chordata; class Chondrichthyes; order Myliobatiformes; family Myliobatidae; genus Mobula; species Mobula birostris. Next base: position 106,728,488 of record NC_092371.1, on the reverse strand, counting down.
TACATTTGTCTTAACCAATCTTTTTCTTTTCACATATCTATAAAAGCTTTTACAGTCAGTTTTTATGTTCCTTGCCAGTTTTCTCTCATAATCTTTTTTCCCCTTCCTAATTAAGCCCTTTGTCCTCCTCTGCTGAACTCTGAATTTCTCCCAGTCCTCAGGTGAGCCACTTTTTCTGGCTAATTTGTATGCTTCTTCTTTGGAATTGATACTATCCCTAATTTCTCTTGGCAGCCGTGGGTGCACTACCTTCCTTGATTTATTCTTTTGCCAAACTGGGATGAACAATTGTTGTAGTTCATCCATGTGATCTTTAAATGCTTGCCATTGCATATCCACTGTCAACCCTTTAAGTGTCATTTGCCAGTCTATCTTAGCTAATTCACGTCTCATACCTTCAAAGCTACCCTTCTTTAAGTTCAGAACCTTTGTTTCTGAATTAACTATGTCACTCTCCATCTTAATGAAGAAATCCACCATATTATGGTCACTCTTACCCAAGGGGCCTCTCATGACAAGATTGCTAATTAACCCTTCCTCAGTGCTCAATACCCAGTCTAGAATAGCCTGCTCTTTAGTTGGTTCTTCGACACGTTGGTTCAAAAAACCATACCGCATACATTCCAAGAAATCCTCTTCCTCAGCACCTTTACCAATTTGGTTCACCCAATCTACATGTAGATTGAAGTCACCCATTATAACTGCTGTTCCTTTATTGCACACATTTCTAATTTCCTGTTTAATACCATCCCCAACCTCACTACTACTGTTAGGTGGCCTGTACACAACTCCCACCAGTGTTTTCTGCCCCTTAGTGTTATGCAGCTCTACCCATATCGATTCCACATCCTCCCGGCTAATGTCCTTCCTTTCTATTGCGTTAATCTCCTCTCTAACCAGCAACACCATCCCACCTCCTTTTCTTTCATGTCTATCCCTCCTGAATATTGAATATCCCCGAATGTTGAGCTCCCATCCTTGGTCACTCTGGAGCCATGTCTCTGTGATCCCAACTATATCATATTCATTAATAACAACCTGCACTTTTAATTCATCCACCTTGTTACAAATGCTCCTTGCATTGACACACAAAGCCTTCAGGCGCGCTTTTACAACTCTCTTAGCCCTTATACAATTATGTTGAAAAGTGGCCCTTTTTGGTGCTTGCCCTGGATTTGTCGGCCTGCCACTTTTACTTTTCACCTTACTACTTTTTGCTTCTACCCTCATTTTACACCCCTCTGTCTCTCTGCATTGGTTCCCATCCCTCTTCCTCAGCAGGCCTTTGTCCTGAAAGCAGGGTCAAAGGTCGAGCAACCAATCCAACATTCCCCAGTACTTTATTCAAAAGTCCAGGTACAACACTTTTCCCATTATTTTCAGTAACACCTACCTCACCAATTTTTATCTCATTAACAACTTTTAGAACACTGTCTAATACGTGACTGAGAATTCTCAATTTCCACTGGTACCAAGGTTAACCCCTTATTCACCGAACCAAAACCATCTGACACAAAAGAACTGCATTCCTTTCCAACCAAGTCAGATACCTCAGACCTTAACTGAGTTTCAACACAATGTTCAGTACCCTGTGAATCCACGGGTACTTCAACAACCTGAACACAGGCAATCAGGACAGCTGCCTCTTTTGGGCTTTCATCACTTGTCCCAGTTTCAAATTCAAGGACACCCCGAACCTCCCAGCTACTCTCTGGGTAACTCTTATCTGGAGTAAACTCAACCTCGTGGGTTAAAACAACTACGTCTGCTTTCTTAGCAGACCCGCGCAGGGTGGTAGCATCCTCTTCATCTAGGTATGCCCTCACTTCATAGGGGACACAATTTTTAAATTCATCAAACAAAAAAAGCTCTTCCAAGCTGTTAAAATCATCAGGGTCTGACACTAAACATCTCAGCTGCCATATCTTCCTCTCAAACTGTCTCTGTTGTTCTGTCTCTTCTCTCTGTTTGTCTGCCTCTCTAGCCTCGAGCTGTTTCAGTTGCAACTCATGCTCCATTTTTTAATTTTTCCAACTGAAGCTGCTCAGCCTCAGTAAGTACTTTACCTTCAGCAAACATTTTCAACACATCCTCAATAAATTGCTTTGTCAAAATATAATATTAAACAATGTTTCTTTGAATTTCTACCTTAGTCATACCCTTCTTTACCTCAATTCTCAATTTTTTAGCAATGTTCCACACATCATCCTTTTTAGCTATCTTCAAAGTCACCAGGTCTGGCGATCTCAGAAATTCCCTAACATCCATTTCTGTTGTTTCTCCACATACCCAAATCAAAAGGGATTTTCCCCAATCAAATCAAACAGACCCCCCCCCCAACCAATTTGTTCATATCGCGGACGAACCCCCAATTTTGTCAGGTACCCCATGACGGGGTAAAGAACCAGCAGAAATAGAAAACACTTTGGAGTCCAGTATTGCTACTAACTAATGGTATTTATTAGTAACTACACAATACAGTAATATAAATGCAGATAAATCAAACAGGTTAGCAATGATTATATATAAGTGTTGAAATATATGAAAATCAAGCTTCTTCAAGTCTAGGGGTAAATAGATACAGTCTTATGATGACGAGTAAAGTTCAGTTCAGTTCGTGGTATTGATTTGAGTAGTGATGGAGAGAGAGAGAGGGAGAGATTTGAGTCTTCAGGTGAGCTGACGCCGTTGATCTTCCTGTTGTCCTCTGAAATCCTTTAGAAGTCACCGACTCTGACCACAACAAAGGGGACCGTTCTTCTATGGTGGAATCATCAATCCAGATGAGGGTTGGTCACACAAACAACTCCCCACCGGTCACTCCCTTTTCACACTGCGAGAGCCACCGATCGATTCGCCTGTCTCGTGGTCCGGATCGGGGTCTCTTTAAATTTACTTTGTTTATGTTATGATTTGGACCGTTGACTTCCTGTTTCCCTTTGGTTCCCTGTTTTCCCATGTCCCTCGGCCTTGGTGATTAGAGGCAACTTACTCTCGGCTGAACCGGTAGTTTATAGTCTCCAGCTTTCAGCTGTTCGGCGTGAGAGCGTTTGCAAAGTCACCAAGGTACGGCGTGCCGATGTCATCTGGCCGGAGCAAGCCTAGTCTCCGCCCGAAGCGAGTGCCGGTAATTTGCCTTTCCTCACTGGAGCTGCCTTGTCAAGTTACCTCGCCAAAGCGAGCCTGCAAAGTTTCCTCACCGTGGTGGGTCCGTCAGTTAACCCACTGGAGGGAATCAAGAACCGTTGTCTACTGTTCCCAGGCCAAGTCGAGAGCTCACCACTATCCGGAGGGTCCAAGTCAAGTCCTGGCTCCGGGGGCATCCAAGTCCCGAGTCAAGTCCCAGCCCTGGCGGCATCCAAGTTCCGAGTCAAGTCCTGGCCCTGGCGGCATCCAAGTTCCGAGTCAAGTCCTGGCCCTGGCGGCATCCAAGTTCTGAGTCAAGTCCTGGCCCTGGCGGTCTGTGATTCCTGTTCTACCCTCCCTGTCTGAATCCCTTCTCTGCCCCTCTCGCCTCTAGCCCTCATCTGCAGCCCTCGCCTGCACCTTGGTCTAGTTCTATCGCCAGAGCTGGATAGGTACCACCTGGTGTTCTTTCGTGTTGGTCTTGTCCTCGCCTCCGTGGGGTAAGTCTGGCCGTCTTGCTGTTGCCCTGTGGGGGGTTATGTCTTGTCGTGTCTTGTCCTTGCCTCCGTGGGGTAAGTCAGGCCCTCTTGCAATTGCCCCGTGGGGGGACATGAGTCCCGGCCATATGTCCTGTACCCAAGGAAGGGTCCTGGCTCTCTGTTCTGCGTGTGAGTCCCGGCCCTATGTCCTGTACCCAAGGAGGGGTCCCAACTCTGTGTTCTGTGTATGTGTCCATTGTTCCATGTACCTGCTCTCCCAAGACCGAGGCTCTATTTTTCCATGTTCCTCCTCTCCCTAGCCCATGTCATGTCCATGCCTGGTTCTGGGGTCTGAGCCCGGGGAAAGACCCAGGTCCTGGGTCCTTGTCCAGTCTCTGGTTTGGAGTCCATATCGTAGCCGCTAGTTCTGGGATCCAATTCCGAGTCCTAGCCCAGACCCTAGTCCCAGCCTAGTCGTAGTCCTGAGTCCTTGTCCAGTTCGCTATTCCTGCTTCTGCTTTGCTCTCCTGGTATCAAACAATAAACTCAATTTAATTAACCTCACAAGATGTGTCTTGCATTTGGGTCCACCCTTGCTCCCAATGCCCCACCATTGTGACAGCCTGATCGATCCTCCAAAACCCACTTTTTCTGTGGGCACAACAAAGCTCATTCTGTGTCTGTCCGTTTATCATCTGATTTTCTATTTATCTCACCGTGCCAAATACTAGCAAACATTTCCTCCCCCCTCTCTCTATAAGAATACAGAAGCTGAAATCAGTGTCCTTGTAAAAATGTAAATATGCTGCGGAAAACCCAGAACATCATCTAAAGCTGTCTTCATCTCTCTCTCTCTCTTAAAAACAAGATGTCAGTGTTAAATAACTATCTCTGTCTCTTTACAAAAGCACAGTTCATAGGGGTAATTCAGGACCCCATCACAGCCGTTTAACACTCTGCGAGGTAGCTGACATGGGGGCATCCTTATCACGTGCCCCAGCCACTGCAGCTGACACTGGGTGATCATGGCCTCAATACTTCTGCAGTTGGTCTTTACAAGTATCTCAGTGTGAGGCACCCACTCACGCCAGGTAATTCCCAGGATGCGCTGAAGGCAGCTTATACGGAAGCTCTCCAAGGACTTGATGTGATGGCTGTAGATTACCCAAGCTTCACAGTTTTAAAGGAGAGTGGTGACACAGACCGCTTGGTATACGGTGACATTGATTTGCTTGGAACCTAATGTTTAGTATGGGTCACCCTGCTCTATGACAGGCACCATTAAGCTGGAGTCATGGACATTGGCTCTTGAAGACCTGAGTTTCAGAGGACAATTGTCCTTGGACGGTTGGTAAATGAGTGGTGATGTTACAGAGATGTATAAAATCTTAGGGGTCCGAGGTAGGGTCAAAGAGTGCAGTCTTTTTGCCAGGGTGAGGGAGTCAAGAACTGGAGGAAATCAGGTTAAGATAGGTGAGAAGAGATTTCATATGAAATTGAGGGGCAACTTTTCATCCAGAGGATGTGCAGAATATGATACGAGCTGCCAGTGGTAGTGGCTCAGGCAAGTACATTAACGACATTAAAAAAGTACTTGGATAGGTACTTGGAAAGAAAAAAATTTGAGGGATGTGGGCCAAATATACAGAAATAGGACAAGCTTTGATGGGAACCTTGGTTGTCGTGGACCAGTTGGGCAAAGAGCTTGATTCCCTGATGTGTGAATCAGACCCTAAACCATGTTGACTTGATATGGATGACATTAAACTTTCCTAAATGACTTGTTACTTCTTCATAGATCATAGATTCGAGCCCCTTGCCAACAACAGATGTGAATTTAACAGGACTATAGTTACCTACATTTTGTCTCCAACTCTTCAACAATGGAGTCACGTTTGGGGTTTTCCATCCCTGGGACCTTCATGGAAAATAGTGAGTTTTGCCAAGCTTCTTCACTTTCTCTCAGCTACTTCCTTTAAAAACTTCAAGTTCAGGTGCATGTACAGCTCCACAGGTTGATAGGATGGTAAATAAAGTGTATTGTATGCTTGCCTTTATTACTTAAACAACTGAGTTCAAGAGTGAAGAAGTTATATTGCAGCTTTATAAATTTCTAGTGAGGCTGCACCTGAAATATTAATATAATTCTGGTCACGCTATTGCAGCAAGCGTATGGAATCTTTGGAGAGGATGCAGAAAGTTTTACTGGGATTTTGTCTGGATCGGAGGACATGTGCTTTAAGGAGATGTGAGAGAAACCTGGGTATTTTCTCTGGAGAGATAGAGACTGAGAGGTGTCCGGATAAGATGAGAGACATGGGCAAAGTAGACAGCCAATATCTTTTCACTGTCATGGTCTGGTCCATTAAGTCCGCATTCCGGTTCACGGTCCGGTCCATCGACCCTTGCTCCAGGTTTTCCTGTCTACCCCGTTTCTGTTCCTGTTGAGCACTAATTGAGGCAGCTGATTCTCGTTGGGGCTGGCTGCATAAATACCTCCAGAGACCAGGGTGTGGTGGCTGGATTGTTTTCGTCCTTACTCCTTTTATCCCTTCCCCTGCCGTATGTTTCCTCACCTGAAGCCTTGCCTTGCCTTGCCGGAAACTCTCGCCTCACCTAAAGTTCTTGTCTCACCTTGCATTGCCTGAAGCCTTGCCTTGTCTTGCCGGTAACTCTCGCCTCGTCTCGCCTGAAGTCTTGTTTTGGAGCCACCCTGTACCTAGCTCCCTTCCTGTCCCTTGCCTCCGCCGGGTAAGTCAAGCCGTCTTGCCGTTACCCTGCGGTTGGTTCTGTCCCTTGCCTCTGTCGGGTAAGCCGGGCCATCTTGCCGTTACCCTATGGTTGGTTCTGTCCCTTGCCTCTGTCGGGTAAGCCAGGGGTCTTGCTGTTACCCTGTGGTGGGTTCTGTCCCTTCCTGTCCCATGCCTCCATCGGGTGGAGATCCGCGCCCTGACCAGGTGATCCACGCCCTGCTCAGGAGTACCGTGCCCTGCCCAGGAGGAGCTTCAAGACCCCAAGCCTCTAGCCAAGCCTCGCCTCTAGTCTCTAGCCGAGCCTCGCCTCTAGTCTCTAGCCGAGCCTCGCCTCTAGTCTCTAGCCTCGCCTCGCCTCTAGTCTCTAGCCTCGCCTCGCCTCTAGTCTCTAGCCGAGCCTCGCCTCAAGTCTCTAGCCGAGCCTCGCCCCAGGCCAAGCTTCAAGACCCCAAGCCTCAAGTCTCTGGTCTCAAGCCTCGCCTCAAGTCTGAAGATTCCAGCCTCGTCCTGCCTGCCAGCCAAGTCACGTCCTTGCCTAGTTCTGGGGTCCGAGCCAGAGGCAAGACCCAGGTTCTGGGTCCTTGTCCAGTCTCTGGCTCGGAGTCCAAGCCCGGGCTCCTAGCTCTCTTCTCCAGTCCTGTTCCAGGTTCCCGTATTTCGTGTCCATGTCCTAGTCCTCACCCTGTATCCTAGTCCTGTCCCTAGTACTTCAGTGTCTGTGTCTTGCACTTGGGTCCAGTTGGGTCCATTCCCAGCCAATGCCTTATGCCATTCTCAGGTCAGAATATTTAATATCACAGGGTACACATTTAAGATGAGAGTGGGTAAGTTCAAATGAGATGTGCAGGACAATTTTTTTTTACACAGGGAGTGGTAGGTGCCTCGAATGTGCTGCCAGGATCGGTGCTGGAGGTAAATATGATACAGGCATTGAAGATGAGCAGAGAAAGGAGGGCTAAGGACATTGTGTTGGCAGAAGAGATTGATTTAGTTTAGCATTTAATTGCAATTTGTGGGTGGAGGACCTGTTCCTGTGGTATTCCATGTTCAATGGACACAAATGATGTAGAGACAGATTGAAGGATCGAGACTTCATATTCATTGTGAAATAGGTTCATTCCAGAGTCTTGTAACAGCAGGTTAGAAGCTGTCCTTGAGCCTGGTGGTGTGTGCTCTGAATCCATTTATCTTCTGCCCAACTGAAGAGGGGAGAAGAGCAAATAACAGAATGGAAAGGAAGTCCTTGTCTGATATAACTTCACAAATTACCACACCTCCCACTCGTCTGTATTGAACCTCATTTACCTCAGCCTACTTACCTCACTGATCAAGATTGTCTTGTCATAGTTGAGACTTTATTTTCTTGTATTAGTTTTAAAATTTGATGGAAAAGGCTAGGATGACCTCAAGGTTAGGATTCTAATTGGAGCAGGGATAAACTGGGAGGGAATTAGACAGGATCTAGCAGAGGTTGACTATGTGAGCCTGTTTGAAAGGAAAGGCATGATTGGCAAATGGGAGGAGTTTATGAGTGGGACAGCAATTGTCCAGGGCAGCATATTCCTGTTAGGGTGGAAAGTAACCTGGCAAGTTTCTAGAGCCTTGACTAGTGAGAGATATTGAGGTTCTGGTCAAGAAAAAAATAATGTGTATTAAATTTATGAAAGTTTGATCAAACAAATTGCTTGCTGAGCATAAAATGATTAAGGATATTCCCCTAGTTTCCCTCTTAAGAGAACATACGTGATGGACCTGACAGGTGTCAAGGAAAACCCAAAGAGGTTCTATAGCCTTAACACGAGTTAAACAGTGGCAGGGTCAGAGTGGGTCCTCTTAGAGATCAGTAGGACTGCTAGAACCATAGAACCATAGAAACTACAGCACAGAAACAGGCCTTTTGGCCCTTCTTGGCTGTGCCGAACCATTTTCTGCCTAGTCCCACTGACCTGCACACGGACCATATCCCTCCATAAACCTCCCATCCATGTATCTTCCCAATTCATTCTTAAATGTTAAAAAAGAAGCCGCATTTACCATCTCGTCTGGCAGCCCATTCCATACTCCCACCACTCTCTGTGTGAAGAAGCCCCCACTAATGTTCCCTTTAAATTTTTCCCCCCTCACCCTTAACCCATGTCCTCTGGTTTTTTTTCTCCCCTTGCCTCAGTGGAAAAAGCCTGCTTGCATTCACTCTATCAATACCCATCATAATTTTATATACCTCTATCAAATCTCCCCTCATTCTTCTATGCTCCAGGGAATAAAGTCCTAACCTATTCAACCTTTCTCTGTAACTGAGTTTCTCAAGTCCCGGCAACATCCTTGTAAACCTTCTCTGCACTCTTTCAACCTTATTTGTATCCTTCCTGTAATTTGGTGACCAAAACTGAACACAATACTCCAGATTCGGCCTCACCAATGCCTTATACAACCTCATCATAACATTCCAGCTCTTATACTCAATACTTTGATTAATAAAGGCCAATGTACCAAAAGCTCTCTTTATGACCCTATCTACCTGTGACGCCACTTTTAGGGAATTTTGTATCTGTATTCCCAGATCCCTCTGTTCCACTGCACTCCTCAGTGCCTTACCATTAACCCTGTATGTTCTACCTTGGTTTGTCCTTCCAACATGCAATACCTCACGCTTGTCTGTATTAATGCTGATGACTTCAGCTGCAGAAGATGGGTGAAATGTTTAACCAACATATGTCTTTGGTGTTTACTGTGGAGAAAATATTGTAAGAAAACAATTGGAGATGTTTTGGAGGCCCTTCACATAATCATGGAGGAGGTATATGCAGCCTTCAGCACATTAAGGTGGATGAATCCCCAGAGCCTAATTGAGGTATTTCCCTGTTCTTTGTGGGAGCCTAGAGAGGAAATAATTGAGGATCTTGCAGAGATATTTGCTTCATATTTAGTCACTGGTGAAATTCCTGAAGACTGGAATGTGGATATTGTTATTTTGTTGTTTAAAAAGTGTAGCAAGGACAAGCCGGGAAAGTACAGCCTGACATCAGTATTGGGGAAGTTACCTGAGGGAATTTTGAGGAATAGGACTGAGCACTGTTTGGGTAGATAGTCTGATTAGGAGGAGTCAGTATGGCTTAGTACATGGGAAATTGTGGCTGAATCAAAACAGAGTGAGAGTAGGTCAGTGGATGTTGTCTATTTGTAGGTTGGTCTGGAAGGCTAGGTCCCATGGAATCCATGAAGAACCAGCTAAGTGGATTCCAAATTTGCTCAGAGGTAGGAAACAGAGTTTGGTGGTTGATGATTGATTCTGGGAGGGGAAGCTGTTAACTCGCGGTGTGCCACAGGGGTCAGTGTTGGGACGTGTGATAGTCAAGCTAGGCCAGGATTGTATTAGGAATGGTAGGGCACCAGGGTCTGTAATGAAACAGAGGGACTTAAGAGTTCAAGAGAATGTATTCCAGAATGTATTCCAGGGTAGGGCCTGTATTATGAATGATAGGGCACAAGGGTGTGTAATGGAACTGAGATACAAAACATAATTCATTGAAAATTGCATCACAAATAGACAGAATGGTGAAAAAGTATTTAGCATAGTGGCTTTCAACAGTCAGGGCACTGAGTATCGGAGTTGGGACATTATATAGCAGTTGTATAAGTCATTGATGAGGCTACTCTTGGAACATAGTGCTGAGTTTTGGTCAGCCTGTTTTTGGAAAGATATGGTTGATCTGGTGCAGAAATGATTCACGAGGATGTTGACAGGAATAGAGGACATGAGTAATAGGGAGATGTTGGTCAAGTGCAATCTTTTTGCTTGGAACATACTGCAGGAGAATGAGGGGTGACCATAGAGAGATATTTAAAATTTTAATAGTTCGCAGATGGACTGGAGATTCTGTGGCCCAAAAAAAGAGAGGCAAGGATGGTGTGTTGGCTCCCGGGTGCTAGGGTTCAGTGTGTCTCAGAACAGCTGCAGAAGGTTCCCAAGGGGGAGGGAGAGCAGCCAGGGCTCGAGCAGCACACTGGCAGGAATGAAATAAGTAAATAGGGGGAATTGGTCCCATGCAATGAGTGTGTGAGTTAGGGAAGAATCTGAAGAGCAGGACCAGCAAGGTAGCAACCTCTGGATTACCCTCAGTAACACGTGCTAGTTATTCATGAATAGAATGATAGCACAGATGAATGAGTGGCCGAGGGAGTGATGCAAGAGGCAGAGTTTCAGTTTTCTGGATCATTAGGATCTCTTCTGGGGAAGGTGTTGTAATGATTCTTCTCATTTTAAAAATCTTTTTATTAATACATAATCTTCTACAGCTATAAAATGATACAAGACTTCAACAAATTGATATATATATATATACAGCTAATAAAGCTGAAGAAAAAAACTTATCAAAAAAGAATATGATAATGAAAAAAAATTTTATTTAAGAGAAGAAAGAATAAAGAAAACTCCAAACAACTAAAAGAAGAAAAATTCCACTAACTACAAGAGAAAGAAAAAAGAAAAAAGAAAAAAAAAAAGAGAAAAAAAGAAAAAAAAACATTAGGAACCGACTCCCGGAGCAATACATCTTACAATCATCTACATATATAAAGAAGAAAAATCACCAACCGCCAATTCACATTTATATAAAAAAAGACTGGAAGGAAACCATATAAATTAATTCAAATTAAATAATAATGTTTGGCAAAAGAGCACATCTTTTCTGAAAATCGAATTGAGGATCAAAAGTTCTACTTCTATTTTTTTCCGAACTAAGACATGATATTACTTGAGAAAACCTTTGAATTAATGTAGAGACAGAGGTATCTTTCCATTTCAATAAAATAACCCTTCTTGCCAACAATGTGACAAGTGCAATTACATGTTGCTCTAAAGATGAAATACCCTGGATATGCGTTGACTTTGGCTGACATGGGTTTTCCACGTTCTGCAATTATTTAAAGTGGACTCCCGATTAGTGCTTATTGGGGGGGGGGGGCAGTATTCCTAGTTTTGAGAATGTTTCATCTCACAGTGTCACTCGGTTAAGGCACTGATGTTCATTTGGAAGTCCTATGTTTTCATCTCCACATTGGACTCTGTCATTCCTTCATGCCTGCATTATTATTGTTAGCGCTCACCGTGACAAAAGGACGCCATGATATAATTGACTCAGTGGAGGAGGACACCAGTCAGCTGAAGGTGAGGCTGCCATCTGTTCTAGTCCATGTACCAAGTAATCTCAAGCTTCTCCAGTCTATGTCCAAGGTTGAGAAGGGGAATCTGTTATTCCTCCACACCTAGGTACAATTATTACCAATGCTCACCGTGGGAGGTATGAATGACACAAAAAGGATGGGCTACACCTGAAACCAAGGAAAGAAGTTGGGGTCCATTACTGAGGATGAGGTTTTGGGGTACTTGAAAGGACATGATAAAATAGGCCAAAAGGGAAATCTTGCCTGACAAAACAGTTGGAATTCTTTGAGGAAATAATAGGCAGGATAGACAAAGGAGAGTCAGTGGATGTTGTGCACTTGGATGTTCAGAAGGCCTTTCATACAGTGCCACACATGAGGTTGCTAAATAAGCCAAGGTTATAATAGATAAGATACTAGCATGGGTAGAGCATTGCCTGATTGGCAGGAGGCAAAGTGAGGGCAGAAAGTGATCCTGTTCGGATTGACTTTTGGTGACTAGTGGTGTTCCACAGGGGTCTGTATAGGGATGGTTCTTGGAAAGCTGAAAGTTCTGAGGTACCTGGAAAAGATGGTATACACCCCGTGGTTCTGTAAAAGACTGAAGAGATTGTGGAGGAATTAGGAATGATCTTTCAAGAATCAATTGATTCTGGCATTGTTCTGGAGGAATGGAAAATTGCCAATGTCATGCCACTCTTTAAGAAAGGAAAGAGGCAGAAGAACTTATAGGCCAGTTAGCGTGACCTCAGTGGTTGGGATGATCTTGGGGTCGATTGTTAAGGATGTACTTTCGGGATACTTAGAGGCACATGATAAAATAGACTGTGGTCAACATGGTTTCCTCAAGGGAACATCTTGCCTGGCAAATCTATTGGTAATAACAAGCATGATAAACAAAGGAGGATCGATGGATGTTGTGCACTGGGATTTTCAGGAGGTCTGTGACAAGGTGCCATACATTAAGCTGCTTAGCAACTTGAGAGTCCATGGTTATTACAAGAAAGATACTAGCATGGATAGAGCATTGGCTGATTGGCAGGAGGCAAAGAGTGGGAAGAAAGGGAGCCTTTTCTGGTTGGCTGCTGGTGTTCCACAAGGGTCTGCTTCTTTTTACATTCTCTGTCAGTAATCTGGATGACAGAAATGATGGCTTTCTGGCAGAGTTTGAGGACAATACAAACATAGATAGAGGAAGTAGAAAGGCCATAGGAGGATTATATAGATTAGGACAGAATTTCTCATCCCTTTTGACCTGAAGGAACCCTTGAAATAATCTCAGGGAACCCCGGCATAAAAATTATTATATCTACAGTTTACGGTATGTTGACATGATCGGTAAGTTGTTATAATAATCCAAAAATAATTGTCAATGCTCTTTTGAGTAGAGAATGAATTTTAGCCAACCTTTCTTGAAATTAATCTTTGTTTCCCTTTCATGAATTTTTAAAACTCCTAAGGCAAAAATAATAAATTCCTGCTAAAGAACTGGCTTAACTCAAAATGGGATATAATTTTTCTAAAGGTAGATTTAATTTAAATAAAGGTTGTAAATTGATTTTAATTAAAAGCTTTACTATTTGTTTTGAGATTCCAACAGCCGTTTAAAATAATCAGCACTTTTACGTGACCTATGGCTGTGATTAGTACTTAAGTGTCTTCTCAATTTTACTGGAGCCATTGCTGCATTGGTAAATTGTTCACATAGTTTAGGTACAACAGACTAGGACAACTTGGATCACCAGTCCATGTAAAGCCCATTGATAAGTAGTTTTCATTGTAAAGGCAGGCTGTATAAGAAGAATGGCATAGTAAATAACTAAATGGGAAAACCACAAAAAGAACAAAAGCTTCACTGTACAATTCACTTCTAACCTACACAATCCACCTTTTGCGATGTTTACAACAACAAGCAAAGCGGCACACCAGCAGCTGAGATACAGCACGTAAAAATTCCTTCCTTAGAATGAAAATTTCCCTCAATTTTCTACTACACTGGCAGAGTTTGTTCACTCCTATAAGTCAGTTGGTGGCATGTAAGGGGAAGTCAGGAGAGGTAATTTGAGAAGGAGATGCTGATTCACAGCCCAAGTTGTGTGTCCATTCAATGCACGGAAAACACACTTCATGCTCCTCATCATCCTACCATTCTCCCCTCCGTGCAATACAGCATTCACCATCAGCCTGCCGTCCTCCCCTCCGTGCAATACTGCGCCCGAGTATCAGCGGCTTCCCCTATCTCATGTCAAAAACTGAGAATGGACTCAATCAGATAAACACGGTTCCACTGCACCCTACCACACTGGGCTGAGAACCCTCTAATGGGGCTGCTCAGTCCCTGCCCACCACTGGGAACGCTAGCATTGCGCATTGTGAGAAGTTCAAAATACAATGTTTATGTTTTTCAGTCATGACCTCTCGCAGAACCCCTAGCGACCTCTCACAAAACCCTGGTTGAGAAACCCTGGATTGGGATAATGGGCAAATATGAGGCAGATGAAATAGAGTGTCCAGAAGTTTATGGTCATGCATTTTGATAGAGAAAAATAAAAGCATAAACTGCTTTCTAAATGGAGAGACAATTCAAAAACCTGTGGTGTAAAGGGATTTGAGGGTCTTTGTGCAGCATTTCCTACAGGTTGAGTCAGTAGAGAGGAAGTAAATGCAATATTAGCATTCATTTCGAAAGAACTAGAATATATAAGCATGGATGCAATGATGAGGCTTTATAAATCACTGGTAGGGCCTCACTTGGAGTATTGTAAGCAGGTTTGGACCCCAGGACTTGCCCCAGCAGGTTCAAGAGCAGTTACTATCCTTCAACCATCAGGCTCTTGAACAAAAGAGGATAACTACACAGACCTGCCCATCTATTGAGATATTCCCAATACCAATGATCTCACTTACTCTCGTTATTTATTTTTATTTGCTTTTGAACAGTTTTTCTTACAAACTGGTGGGTGCGTGGAATGCACCGCCAGCGACAGCAGTAGATGTGGATACAATAGGATCTTTTCATAGAGGTACATGGAGCTTAGAAACAGTTTCTAGAGTCGGTTGCATGGTCTGCACAACATTGTAAACCGAAGGGTCTGTAATGTGCTGTACATGTCAATGTTTCTAACAGTTACCTTCTGCACTCCGCTTCATCTTTCATGGAATCTTGTTCTAGTTGCTATTCTCAAAGCAGAGAAAATCTGCAGATGCTGGAAATCCAAGCAACACACACAAAATGCTGGAGGAACTCAGCAGGCCAGGCAGCATCTATGGAAAAGAGTACAGTCGACGTTTCGGGCCCAGACCCTTCGGCAGGACTGCAGCACCTTGTGTGTGTTACTATTCTATAGATTTTCCTGCAGAAATAAAAGAATCACAGGCTTGTATGTTTGTACTTTGAAGATAAGATTTGAACTTCGTCACCTCGTTCACACAGAAACTCCCCACTTCAGGATTCGCCGTCAGGAACCCAGCGATCAACTACGCAGGCGCGGAAGGGGAGGGGGGGTCGCCGGGGTCCGAATACTGCGCACGCGCACAGTTGACAAAAGACTCTGGCGGATCGGTGACAGGTAGGAGCTTGGTCCGGCTGGGATTTTAATCAGCGCCCGTGTCCACACCGCGACTACGGGACAATTGCTGTGATTTTCGGTCACACAGTGGCCCCACAAACTCGTAGAAATCCGGGTCCTTTCCCTCGCTCTCAACACCACGGCCCGCACCGGAATCCCGCAGAGCTTTCGGTTGATGAGCGAAGGTGCTGGCGCCAATTCCGTGGCGCATGCTCATCACCGGGTTAGTGATGGATAGGCTGGTCTCTCATTCGTGTGGTTTTCTGGGTAAAGAGGCAGCCATAGGTGACATTTCACCATTTTCCTTGTCCGTAGGCGTTTTTGGAAGCGCAGCAAATGGATCTCCCAGATACTGCCGAGCTACAGCTACTGAAATCCAAGGATTAGGAACTTATTTTCTTTAGCAATCTTTTTATCAGGTTTCAAAATTAAGCATAACAATAATGGTAATGATACAGAGAGGTCGGGATTACAATAATAACAGTTAACATGTACAAGCGCAAATTCCAAGCAGCAAATATAGTTTAGCCTCCCAGTCCCATAGTAATTAACCATGAAAAAGATATTAATAAAGAGAGAAAAAGAAACGCCCTAAACTAAAAAACAAACAATCAAGGTCCAGGTTAGGAGGATTACAAGGATAGCAAGGATTAGGAACTGGGAACATAAAATATACTTCCTGAGTTAATCTCGGAAAAAGAGTCTACAGTCAATGAAAATATAAATTAGTACTGCATAGAAAAAAAGAACAATAAAACCTCCCATCAGCTTTAATTCTTGAGAAAATCACTTTTGTTCTACCTCCTTGTGTTCTGGGCCTTTCTATCCCTGGACCATTCTCTCTGCGTACATAATGATATTAAACACCTTTGTCCTGGGTAATAAGTAATCTGTAGCTTTCACATCACAAAAGTGCTACACTCCAATGAAAAAGACTACTGCCCTCCCCTTCATATTCTTTGCCATTGCCATCAATGAGCTCAGCACTGCCAATCAACTGAGGGGGAGGAGTCAGAGTATTTCAAAAGTGTCAAGGATCACCCATGTAATATCATGTGCTCTTTGTATCATTGTGGAACATGACCAGAACTTGGAACAATGCAATGACTAAATCCAAGGGAAGGGCACCCAACTTCAGCACCTCACTGACTGGATCAAGTTGTTGGAGCTGGATTTGGATGTACTCAGGATCATTCGGCTGAAGATAATATAGATGAGACTTTTGAAGAGATGGTCACACCCAGTGTTCAGGCTTTGGACATTCGATGGTGACAGCAGGAGAGGAAAGGGGATTAGGAAGTCAGTGCAGAGTTCTCCTTTGGCTATTCCCCTCAGCAACAAGTATACCTCTTTGGATACAGCTGGGGGGGAGGAACGGTCCAAAGTGAGGAGGGGCTGTACTGGACCTGGTGCTTAGTGATTGACCAGGTGAGCAGTTAGGAAACAGAGACCACAACTCTTTAACTTTCAGGATAGCTCCAGATAAGGATAGGTATGATCCTTGCTGAAGAGTTTTAAACTGGAGTAGGGCAAATTATGAGGGCATTAGGCCAGAACTAAGAAGAGTTAATTGGGAACACCTGTTTTCTGGCTAGTCCACATCAGACATGTGGAGGGTGTTTAAAGATCAATTGCACAGATTACAGGAAAGGTATGTTGCTGTTAGATGGAAGGATGGTGATTGCAAGGTGAAAGAACCTGGATGTCCAGAGAGGTGAAGAACTTAGTCAAGAAGAAAAAGGAAAACTATGTAAATCATCTCAAGTTCAGATAAAACAAAGCACGTGAGGGGTATGAAGAAGCCAGAATTAGGAAAGCCAGGGAGGGGCATGAAAAGTCCTTGGCAAGTGGGATTAAGGTGAATCCCAAGGCATTCTATACATACAACACGCATAAACGGATAACTAGGGCGAGGGCAGCACCACTCAAGGATAAAGGGAGGAAGATTTGCTTGGATATGGAGAATGTGAGTGAGGTACTTAATGATTACTTTGCTTCAGTATTTACCAGGGAAAAGGATATGAAGGACCAGGAGATCATTGCTGAATGCATTAATATGTTAGGGCATATAGAGATCAAGGGGGAGGAAGTGTTGGACCTCCTAATGAGTATTAAGGTGGATAAATCCCAGGGCCTGGTGGAATTCACCTCAAGCTATTGAAGGAGGCAGAGACAACATTGCTGAGGTCTTGAGTATCTTTGTGCCCTCTCTCGGCACAGGGAAGGTCCCGGAGGAATGTCGAGTCGCTAATTTACTTCTGTTTCAGAAAGGAACAAGGGAAAATTCTGGGAACTATAGATCGGTGAGTCTCAGGTCAGTTCTAAGGAAGATGCTAGAGAAAATTCTTAGGGATAGGATATATGAGCATTTGGAAACCCATGGCCTAATTGTGGAGAGCCAGCATGGGTTTGTGCGTGGCATTCGTTCCTTACCAACTTGATTGAGTTTTTTTGACAAGGTAACGAGACAGTAGGGCAATGGATGTTGTCTACCTCGATTTTAGTAAGGCATTTGACAAACTCCTTCCTGGGAGGCTAATCCAGAAGATTAAGATGCATGGGGTCCTCAGCGAATTGGCTGTTTGGATTCAGAACTGGCTTGGCATAGAAGAGGGTAGAGGTTGAAGGTACTTATTCGAGCTGGAGGTTTGTAATTAGTGGTGGACCTCTGCTGTTTGTGATGTATAGATATGACCTTGATGATAATGTAGGTGTGTGGGTTAATAAGTTTATGGATGATAACAATACTGATGGAGTTGTGGATAGTGTGGAAGACTGGCAAAGAATACAGTTCGATACAGATCAGTTGCAGATATGGGCTGAGAAATGGCTGTTGGAATTTCCCCCAGATAAGTGTGAGGTGTTGCACCTAGGTACAGCAAATGCAGGGAGAAAGTGCACAATTGTATTTTATAAATAGAATAACATAAGGAAAAAAAAACAAACAAAAAACAGACAAAATACTCACCGCCCCCCCCCCCCCACCCACAACCCTGGTATGGTAAAAATTTCTTCCTCGTTCACAATTGAAAAATAGCAATAGAAAGTGGCCACTTGCTTTTATTAGTCGAGGCTTTGCTTTCAAGTCAAGAAGTTATGTTGCAACTCTGGTTAGGCCTCACCTGATGTATTCCAAACAGTCTGGTCACCCCCATTATAGGATGGATTTGGAGAGGGGGCAGAAGAGGTTTACCAGGATACTCCCTGGTTTAGAGGACATGTGTTAACATGAGAAGCTGGACAAACTTGGATTTGTTTTGGAGTGACAGAGGCTGAGGGGCGATCTGATAAGATTATAAGAGGCATAGATAGAGTAGACAGGGGGTATCTTTTTCCCAGAGTTAAAATGTCCAGAAATACCAGAGGGCATGCACTGAAGGTGAGAGGGGATAGGTTCAAAGGGGATCTGTGAGTAGTAGATTTTTTCACTCAGAGAGTGGTGGATGCCAGGAATATGCTGCTTGGTATGGTGGTAGAGACAAATACACTGGAGGTTTTTAAGAGATGCTTAGATGGATGTAAGGAAGATGGAGGGATATGGACATGGTGTAGGTAGGAGGGATTAGTATTTGGGTGTTTTTGATTTTCTTTTTAGCTGGTTTGGCACAACATTGTGGGCCAAGGGGCTTAGAAACTATAGAAACCATAGAAAAACTACAGCACAGAAACAGGCCTTTTGGCCCTTCTTGGCTGTGCCAAACCACTTTCTGCCTAGTCCCACTAACCTGCACACGGACCATATCCCTCCATACACCTTCTATCCATGTATCTGTCCAATTTATTGTTAAATGTTAAAAAAGAACCCGCATTTACCACCTCGCCTGGCAGCCTATTCCATACTCCCACCACTCTCTGTGTGAAGAAGCCCCGCCTTAATGTTCCCTTTAAACTTTTCCCACCTCACCCTTAACCCATGTCCTCTGGTTTTTTTCTCCCCTTGCCTCAGTGGAAAAAGCCTGCTTGCATTCACTCTATCTATACCCATCATAATTTTATATACCTCTATCAAATCTTCTCTTATTCTTCTACGCTCCAGGGAATAAAGTCCTAACCTATTCAACCTTTCTCTGTAACTGAGTTTCTCAAGTCCCAACAACATCCTTGTAAACCTTCTCTGCACTCTTTCAACCTTAGTTATATCCTTCCTGTAATTTGGTGACCAAAACTGAACACCATACTCCAGATTCGGCCTCACCAATGCCTTATACAACCTCATCATAACATTCCAGCTCATATACTCAATACTTTGATTAATAAAGGCCAATGTACCAAAAGCTCTCTTTATGACCCTATCTACCTGTGACACCACTTTTAGGGAATTTTGTATCTGTATTCCCAGATCCCTCTGTTCTGCTGCACTCCTCAGTGCCTTACCATTAACCCTGTATGTTCTACCTTGGTTTTTCTTTCTAACGTGCAATACCTCACACTTATCTGTATTAAACTCCATCTGCCATTTTTCAGCCCATTTTTCCAGCTGGTCCAAGTCCCTCTGCAGGCTCTGAAAACCTTCCTCACTGTCTACTACACCTCCAATCTTTGTATCATCAGCAAATTTGCCGATCCAATTTACCACATTATCATCCAGATCATTGATATAGATGACAAATAACAATGGACCCAGCCCTGATCCCTGTGGCACACCACTAGTCACAGGCCTCCACTCGGAGAAGCAATTCTCTACTACCACTCTTAGGCTTCTTCCATTGAGCCAATGTCTAATCCAATTTACCACCTCTCCATGTATACCTAGCGACTGAATATTCCTAACTAACCTCCCATGCGGGACCTTGTCAAAGGCCTTACTGAAGTCCATGTAGGCAATATCCACTGCCTTCCCTTCATCCACTTTCCTGGTAACCTCCTCGAAAAACTCCAATAGATTGGTCAAACATGACCTACCACGCACAAAGCAATGTTGACTCTCCCTAATAAGTCCCTGTCTATCCAAATGCTTGTAGATTCTGTCTCTTAGTACTCCCTCCAATAACTTACCTACTACCGACGTTAAACTTACCGGCCTATAATTTCCCGGATTACTTTTCGATCCTTTTTTAAACAATGGAACAACACGAGCCACTCTGCAATCCTCCAGCACCTCACCTGTAGACAACGACATTTTAAATATTTCTGCCAGGGCCCCTGCAATTTCAACACTAGTCTCCTTCAAGGTCCAAGGGAACACCCTGTCAGGTCCCGGGGATTTATCCACTTTAATTTTCCTCAAGACAGCAAGCACCTCCTCCTTTTCAATCTGTACAGTTTCCATGATCTCACTACTTGTTTCCCTTAATTCCATAGACATCATGCCAGATTCCTTAGTAAATACAGATGCAAAAAACCTATTTAAGATCTCCCCCATTTCCTTTGGTTCTGCACATAGCCGACCACTCTGATCTTCAAGGGGACCAATTTTATCCCTTACAATCCTTTTGCTCTTAGTATACCTGTAAAAGCTCTTTGGATTATCCTTCACTTTGACTGCCAAGGCAACCTCATGTCTTCTTTTAGCCCTCCTGATTTCTTTCTTAAGTATTTTCTTGCACTTCTTATACTCCTCAAACACCTTATTTACTCCCTGTTTCCTATACATGTCATACAACTCCCTCTTCTTCTTTATCAGAGTTGCAATATCCCTTGAGAACCAAGGTTCATTATTCCTATTCACTTTGTCTTTAATCCTGACAGGAACGTACAAACTCTGCCCTCTCAAAATTTCTCCTTTGAAGGCTTCCCACCTACCGATCACATCTTTGCCAGAGAACAACCTGTCCCAATCCACGCTTTTCAGATCCCTTCTCATTTCTTCAAATTTGGCCTTCTTCCAGTTCAGAACCTCAACCCTAGGACCAGATCTATCCTTGTCCATGATCAAGTTGAAATTAATGGTGTTATGATCACTGGAACCAAAGTGCTCCCCTACACAGACTTCCGTCACTTGTCCTAACTCGTTTTCTAACAAGCGATCCAATATTGCATCCCCTCTAGTTGGTCCCTCTATATATTGATTTAGAAAACTTTCCTGAACACATTTTACAAACTCTAAACCATCTAGACCCCTAACAGTATGGGAGTCCCAATCAATATATGGAAAATTAAAATCCCCTACCTCCACAACTTTATGTTTCCTGCAGTTGCCTGTTATCTCTCTGCAGATTTGCTCTTCCAATTCTCGTTGACTATTGGGTGGTCTGTAATACAATCCCACTAATGTGGCCACACCTTTCCTGTTTCTCAGCTCCACCCATAAGGACTCAGTAAACAAGCCCTCTTTCTTTCTTTCTTTTTAAATCTTTTTATTGAATAAGTATACAAAAAGGTAAGCCATAAAGGCACTAATACACTGTTAGAATATAATAAAATTACAGGAGATACTAATACAAAAAAAAATGATACAAACAATGTAATTTAAACATGACATACTAAGGTAACATAATAGTATACTAATTTTTATATATATATACCAATAGAGAAAAGGAAAAAAAAAACCCCAAAAAAACCACCGTGCAACTAACTAAAAGCAAAGCAAAGCAATGGGCTAACTTGGAACCAAGCAGAGTTAAAAAACTTAAAATCACGTCCTCAATCCTGACCTCCATTAAAAACAGTAAAAAAAACAAGAAGAGTATATAAATATGGAGCAAAAAAAGAGGAGAAAAAAAAATTACATTAAATGAAAATATTGAATGAAAGATCTCCAGGTTGTTCAAATTTAAGTGAGGAATCATAAAGATTGCTTCTAATTTTCTCCAAATTCAAGCATAATATCGTCTGAGAAAACCAAAAAAAGGTAGTTGGAGCATTAAGCTCTTTCCAATGTTGTAAGATACATCTTTTCGCCATTAAAGTAAGAAATGCAATCATTCTACGGGCTGAAGGAGAAAGATTACTGGAATTTTAGGTAGTCCAAAGATAGCAGTAATAGGGTGAGGAGAGATATCTATATTCAATACCTTGGAGATAATATTAAAAATGTCTCTCCAAAAAGTTTCCAGAGTAGGACAAGACCAAAACATATGAGTTAAAGAGGCTATCTGCCCCGGACATCTATCACAAAAAGGATTAATATGAGAATAAAAGCAAGCTAATTTATCTTTGGACATATGTGCTCTATGAACAACTTTAATTTGAATTAGGGAATGTTTAGCACAGATAGAGGAAGTATTGACTAATTGTAAAATCTGCCCCCAGTCATCCACAGAAATAATAGAACCCAATTCTTGTTCCCAATCTGACCTAATCTTATCAAATGAAGCTTTCCTAAATTTCATAATAATATTATAAATCATAGCCGATGCACCTTTCTGACATGGATTAAGGTTAATTATAGTATCTAAAATGTATGTAGGAGGAAGCATTGGAAAAGAAGAAAGTATAGTACTTAGGAAATTTCTAACTTGTAGATATCTGAAAAAATGTATTCTTGATAAATTATATTTATTAGATAATTGTTCAAAAGACATAAGGGAACCATCTAAAAATAAATCCAAAAACTGTGAAATACCCTTAATCTTCCAAATTTGAAAAGCACGATCCGTAAAAGAGGGAGGAAAAAATGTTACCTAAAATAGGAATCGCTAGCCCAAATTGGTTAAGATCAAAAAATTTTCTGAATTGAAACCAAATACGTAAGGTATATTTAACTATCGGGTTAGATACCTGTTTGAGGCGTTTCAAATCAAAAGGAAGAGTGGAACCTAAAATAGAGCCAAGTGTATAGCCCTGAACAGATTGTAATTCCAATGCTACCCATTTAAGAATGGATAGTATATCCTGGTCAAGTAACCAAAATTTCATATGTCGAATATTAATTGCCCAATAATAAAATCTAAAGTTGGGTAATGCTAAACCTCCATCTCTCTTAGCTTTCTGTAAATGTATTTTACCCAGTCTCGGGTTTTTATTTTGCCAAATAAATGAAGAAATTTTTGAGTCAACTTTATCAAAAAAAGATTTTGGAACAAAGATTGGTAATGCCTGAAATATATATAGAAATTTTGGCAAAAAAAATCTCAACTGCATTAATACGACCAATCAAAGTTAAATATAAAGGAAACCATTTAGATGAAAGTTGAATAATATGGTCAAATAAGGGTAAAAAGTTAATCTTAAATAAATCTTTGTATTTACAAGTAATTTTAATCCCAAGATATGAAAAATAATTATTAATCAATTTAAATGGAAAGTTATGATATAAGGGAAGTTGTTTATTAATCGGGAAAAGTTCACTCTTACTAAGATTTAATTTATAACCTGAAAAGAGACTAAATTGTGCTAATAACTCTAAAACAGCAGGGATGGATTTTTGAGGATTAGAAATATATAAAAGTAAGTCATCAGCATAGAGTGATATTTTATGGGACTTTAAGCCCCGAGTTATCCCAGTAATATTTGGAGATTCTCAAATGGCAATTGCAAGAGATTCTAGTGCAATATCAAATAATAAAGGACTAAGAGGACAACCCTGTCGAGTGCCTCAAAAAAGAGGGAATAAAGGTGAGTTTAGAGAGTTACAAGCCCTCTAATCTGTCCTGCCTGAACACTGCTGTAATATTTTCCCTAACAAGCAATGCTACTCCCCCACCTTTCATTCCTCTGCCTCGATCACATCTGAAACATCGGAACCCTGGAATATTAAGCTGCCAGTCCTGCCCCTCCTGTAGCCAAGTTTCACTAATTGCTATAACGTCATAATTCCACATGTCAATCCACGGCTTGTTCTGGTGCTGTGCTGTTCCATGTCCTGATGGAGAGAGACAGGCTGAGCCAAAGTCGGTCAGAAATGGCCCATCCTAGTACACACAAGGAAACAGTCAGAGAACTTGATGGTCAGTCCAAATACCCATTTAGAAGATGAGGGGTGGTTTCCCCAACTTGGGTTGAACTGTGATGTCAGAGCTCAGCATAGAGACTAAAATTATCGCATCTGAAATGCTGTCCTTGACTCATTGATGTGTTTTGTGAATCTTTTCACAGTTTAGAAATGGCAGGGAAGTTGTGAATGGGTATCTCAAACTCAACTACACATCAGTTTTCCTGTCTCTGCAGATATTTCAGGAGCGGCCAGATATTTCCTTTGTAACACCAATTATCTCTTGTTGATCCTTGGAGGTGAAGAATTATCTCATCCCTGCTGGAAATGTGCTTTGTGACTGAAGTGAACCTTTCGTTGTAACTCCGTGAAATCCAATGAAACCAGACGTGCTGAGGACACACCAGCATTTGTTCACTTGAGATCTGGTCTTCAACTGCATTGATTGTATGAGGGATTCACTACATCCTGAATTGCTGAATTGTCAGAGAACTGATAGAGAAACTGCGGGAAGAGATTCACACACCTATCCCACCTGCTCAGATTGTGGCAAGGGATTCACTGAGTCATCTGACGTACAGACACTGCAGTCAGTTCACACTGGGAGATGCCATTCACCTGCTCAGAATGTGGGAAAGGATTTCGTTGGCCATTTCAACTGAAGGTGCATCGGCGAGTTCACACGGGGGAGAGGCCGTTCACCTGCTCAGACTGTGGGAACGGATTCACTCGGTCATCTGACCTACTGGCACACCAATTAATTCACACTGGGGAGAGGCCGTTCACCTGCTCAGACTGTGGAAAGGGATTCACTTGGTTATCTCAAGTGAAGATACACCAGCGAGTTCATACTGGGGAGAGGCCATTCACTTGTACTGAATGTGGGGAGGGTTTCACTCACTCATCCCACCTACAGAGACACTGGCGAGTTCACACGGGGGAAAGGCCGTATGTCTGCTCTGAATGTGGGAAGGGATTCACTCACTCATCCCACCTACAGAGGCACCAGCAAGTTCACACAGGAGAGAGGTCGTACGTCTGCTCTGAATGTGGGAAGGGATTCATTCAAACATCTCACCTACTGGCACATCAGTTAGTTCACACTGGGAAGAGACCGTTCACCTGCTCAGACTGTGGGAAGGGATTCACTCGATCATCTGACCTACTGGCACACCAGCGAGTTCACACTGGAGAGAGGCCATTCACCTGTTCAGACTGTGGGAAGGCATTTCCACGGTCTTTCCAACTGAAGATACATCAGCGAGTTCACACTGGGGAGAGGCCGTTCACCTGCTCAGACTGTGGGAAGGGATTCACTCAGTCATCTGACCTATCGGCACACCAGCGAGTTCACACTGGGGAGAGGCCATTTACCTGCTCAGACTGTGGGAAGGGATTCTCTCGATCATCTGACCTACAGAGACACCAGCGAGTTCACACAGGAGAGAGGCCGTATGTCTGCTCTGAATGTGGGAAGGGATTCACTCGATCATCTCACCTACTGGCACATCAGTCAGTTCACACTGGGAAGAGACCATTCACCTGCTCAGACTGTGGGAAGGGATTCACTCAGTCATCTGACCTACTGGCACACCAGTCAGTTCACACTGGGGAGAGGCCATTCAACTGCTCAGACTGTGGGAAAGGATTCACTCGATCATCTGACCTACTGGCACACCAGCGAGTTCACACTGGAGAGAAGCCATTCACCTGTTCAGACTGTGGGAAGGCATTTCCACGGTCTTTCCAACTGAAGGTGCATCAGCGAGTTCACACTGGGGAGAGGCCGTTCACCTGCTCAGACTGTGGGAAGGGATTCACTCGGTCATCTGACTTACAGACACACCATTCAGTTCACACTGGGGCAAGGCCATTCGTTTGCTCAGACTGTGGGAAGGGATTCACTTACTCATCCAACCTACAGAGACACCAGCGAGTTCACACAGGAGAAAAGCCATACGTCTGCTCTGAATGTGGGAAGGGATTCACTCAGAAATCTCACCTATTGGCACATCAGTCAGTTCACACTGGGGAGAGGCCATTCACCTGCTCAGACTGTGGGAAGGGATTCTCTCGATCATCTGACCTACAGAGACACCAGCGAGTTCACAGTTGAAAGAAGGTGTTCACCAATTCAGTCTGTGGGAAGGAATTCCCTCAGTCATCTGACCTACAGGCACACCAGTCAGGTGACCTGATGAAAGGCTCTGCACCTGTCTGTGGGAAGGGTTTACTTGATAGTCCAGCCGACAGACACACCAAGTCAGTTCAGACTGGGGTGATGTCATTCACCTTTTCAGACTGTGGGAAGGGATTCACTTCATCATCTTATCTGATGGTACATCAGTAAGTTCACACTGGGTAGAGGCCACTCACCTGCTCAGGTTGAGGACAGAGATTCACTCAGTCATATGACTTGCTGGACACACGAGTCAGTTCACACTGGGGAGATCCTGTTCACTTGCGAAGGTTGTGGGAAGGGAGTCACTTCTTGATCTCAACTGAGGGTACATCAGCGAGTTCACACTGGGGAGAAAACACTCACCTGCTCGGATGTGGGAAGGGATTTACACTCAGTCATTTGAACTGAAGCTACATCAGTGAGTTCACACAGGAGAGATTTACTCAGTTAACCAACCTTGTGGCGCATTACCAAATTCACACTGGGGAAAACGTATAACCTGTGTGCTGGATATAATTCATTACAGTTGCTGAATCCAGAGGTTCAAAAGAAACTGTTGGTGTTGAACTCAGTAATTATTGCTGCTGCTCAACACACCCAGTTCTACACCCTGGCCACTGGGCATTTGAGGAGCTTCTTCTGCTTATGTTCACCTTTACTGGGATTGAAATTTAGTGTTCTGGATCTGTGACAAATAAATCAGTTCTCTTTTAAAATCTGTCTCAGGTTCCTAGTGAGTCTACAACACACCCTGTGTACCGTAGGGAGTCAATTCAGCCCTCTTGGTCCCTGCCAGTGTTCCTGTTCTACAGAAGTCCTTTTAAATCCATCCCTGCTCTTCACTTCTCTCTCTCCCTCTGGCGATGGGTTCCAAACCGTCACCAGTCTGTGGGTAAAGAGGTTTCCCCTGAAATTCCTGCATGACTTTCTGCAGACTGAAGAAGAAGATGAGCTGAGTGCAGTTATGTCTGACACGTTCTTTATCCCTCAACTCTCCGGGCTGAGGGACAATGACATTCCTGCTTATTTAACATTATGGGACATTATCACTGCTTCTTAAGGGCTGTGTGTCAGAATATACCACTATCTTCAAAAATTTAAAAGCAGACTGGAGAACCATTCTTTGGATGTGCAATGGAGCAGGGTCAGAATTCAGAGAGGGGTGAGACTGGGCAGAGTTTGGGGCTCTGTTCAGTGGAAGGAGTAAGAGCAGATGATGAGCAGGAATACAGAGAAGGGGGGCAGGGTAATGAATGGCAGAGTAGCAACATTCAGAAGCTGATTGACCCAAAAATTAAGTTGATTTTGACTGTTGACAGACACGCCATGTCTGTTGACATTGAGTATATTGTTTGTGAAAGTTTGCCGTGTTAAATTCTTAAGGAATTGCTGCTGGAACAGCTTGAACTCCGGATCATTTAGGAGGCTGAGGAGTTGATAGATCAGACTAAGGGAAGTAGTCATACCCAAGATACAGGACACAGGTAACTGTGTGACCACAGGAGTGGGAGAGGGGATAGCTAGCCGGCGCAAAGTACCTCTGTGGCTCTTTCCTCAACAACAGATATACCACTTTGTATACAGTTGGGGGCATGATTTAGCAGAAGGAAGCCACAGCAGTGAGGTCTCTGGATCCGTGACTCAGAAGGGAAGTAGAGGACAAGAGATGAGCTGTTTTGATCTGGGATTGGTTGGTTAGTGGAACAGAAGGGGTTCTGCGGACAAGAATTAGATTCCCGGATGGCATGTTGCCTCCCAGGTGCCAGGATCAGGGACATCTCAGATTGAGTCCATGGTATTTTTAAGTGGGTGGGGTGGACCTGAGGTCATGGTCCACGTTGTTACCAATGACATGGGTAGGAGGGATGACGTGGTCCTGCAAAGTAAGTTAAGGGCATTAGGTGCTAAGTTAAAGGACAGGACCTCCAGGGTTGTGATCTCAGGAGTGCTGCCCGTGCTCTGTGCTAGAGAGACAACAAGTGGGAAGATCATACAGTTTAACATGTGGCGAAGGAGTTGGTGCAGGAGGGAAGGCTTCAAATTTTTCGATCAGTGGGCTCTCTTCCATGGAAGAATTGGCCCATACAGAAGAGACAGTTTGCACCTGAACTGGAATGGGACTACTATCCTAGCAGGATTGTGCTGCACAGTGATTTGGGGGGTGGATGGGCAGGTGGGGTTAAACTACAGTTGCAGGGGTTGGGAACCAGAGTCCCAGAACAGTTAGTGGAGAGATTGTGGAGACAGATGTTAAGTCTTCAGGTAGAGTCAGAAAGCAAAAGGTTCAACGTGGTGTAAATAATGTCCTGAGCTGTGTATATTGCAGTGCAAGAAGTATTGTGGGAAAGGCAAATGAACTTAGGGCATGGACCAACACATGGAATTATGATATTGTAGCCATTAGTGAGACTTGGTTACAGGAGGGGCAGGATTGACAGCTCAATGTTCTGGAGTTCCAATGTTTCAAATATGTCAGATCAGGAAGGATCAATGGAGGAGGGATGGTATTACTAGTCAGGGAAAATGTCATGGTAATGCTCAGTCAGGCCAGACTGGTGAGCTCGTCTAGTGAGGTTTTATGGGTAGACCTGAGGAATGAGAAAGGTATGAACATGTTAAGTGGATAATATTATTGACCTCCCAACAGTCCACAGGATTTAGAGAAGCAACTGTGTGGAGAGATCACAGACCATTGCGAGAAACATACGGTTGTGATGGTACGTGATTGTAACCTGTATATTGACTGGGACTCCCAGATTGTAAAAGCACTGGATGGGAAAGAGTTCCTCAAATGTGTTCAGGAGAGTTTCCTTAATCAGTTAATAGAAGTCGCAAATGGAGTGAGTGTGCAATGCTAGGTCTATTGTGGAATGAGTCTGAGCAGGTGACAGGAGTTTGTGGAGGCGAACACTTTGCATCTCGTGATCATAATGTCATTAGTTTCAAGATAATTATGGAAAAGGATAGGTCTGATCCTCGAGTTAAGATTCTACATTGGAGATTGTATCAGATAAGATCTGGCAAATATGGATCGGGACAAGTTGTTTTCTGGCAAAAGTGTATTTAGTAGGTGGGGGGACCTTCAAAAGTGAAATTTTGAGAATACAAATTTTGTCAGAATAAAAAGCAAGGATAACAGGTTTAGGGAACCATGGTTTTTAAGAGATATTGAGGTCCTGGTTAAGAAAAGGAAAGAGGTGCATTGCAGGTACAGGCAGGCAGGTACAAATAAGGTACTCGAAGTGTGTATGAAATGCAAGAGAACATTTAAGGAGGAAATCCAAGGGCTAAAAGAAGACATGAGGTTGCTGTAGGCAGAAAGGTGAAGGTGGATCCCGAAGGGATGTCGTGCACAGTGAAGAAGACTATCAAAGCTTTCATTGGGGTCTGGACCAATTGGAAAATGGGCTGAAAATAGCTGATGGGGGAATTTAATACAGACAAAGGTGAGGTGTTGCACTTTGGGAGGACCACGCAGTGAATGGAGGGCATTGAGGAGTTAAGTAGAACAAAGGGATCCATAATCCCTTGAAAGTGGCAGAACAGGTAGATAGGGTTGTAAAGAAAGCTTTTGGCACATTGGCTTTCATGAATCAATGCAGTGTACACAGGAGTTGGGATGGTATGTTGAAATGTTATAAGATCTTGCAGAGGCCTAATTTGGAGAATTGTGTGCAGTTTTGGTCACCAACCTACTGGAAAGGTGTAAATAAGATCGAAAGTGGAGAGAACATTTTCTATAATGTTGCTGGGACTTGAGTATTTGATTTAAAGAGAAAGATTGAATAGGTTAGGACTTTATTTTCTAGAATGTAGAAGACTGGGTGAGAGAGATACAATATTATGTGGAGAATAGATCAGGAAAATGCAAACAGGCTTTTTCCGCTGATGTTGGGCGAGACTAGAATTAGAGATCAGAGGTTATGGCTGAAAGGTGAAATGTGTAAGGGGAACAGGAGGGGAACTTATTCACTCAGAGGGTGGTGAGAATGTGGAACGATTCTCCTGCTTAGAGCATGGGAAGGGATTGAATTGTTCATTTATCCTGCAGACACACTGGTGGGTTCACAGTGGGGAAAGGATGATGGACCCACTAAAATGGATTCCAACTTGCTGACCAGTCTACAGGTGTCCACCAGCAATTTGGCGACACTCCCAAATCCCACACTGTTGCCAGTCTATTCAAGAAGTCACTACTGTTCACATGGGAGTCTCTCTCTTAGATAACCTTCTAAAGATATTCATCTTCCATTCAGTCATCAAACCCTCCTTGCAGTGCCAAATGTTACAAGGAAGCAGGTTCACAGGTTTGGTAAATGAGACAGAGAACACTGATTATGAAAGAGCACATTAACCATTTATATACAGTAAAGCATTCAACCAAACATTTAAGTTGCCCTGTGTTACAGAATCTACAACACTAAACATTCAGTAACACTTCAAACTCAGCTGGTACTTCATTAAGTCTCTGCAGATTGCGCAAGTACAAAACTAAACATTCAACTGATACTTAGCTATGTATGCACTGAGCCGTCATAACTTCTGCATACGTTCCCAACGGTTCTTCAGCACTGTCACAACCTCAATTTGAAGAGTAGACCCTGGAGACAAAGGAAAGCCCATGAATCTCTTGCACATGCTATTTTTATATCCCTTATACCAGACACCGGTGCCATGGCACACAAGGCAACTAATAGGATGGAGCTGCTGTACCCTTCGACTGGTCCAATCAATGACCGGCATGGCGGAAGCAGCTTTCGGCCGGCAAGTACAATAACCCTTCACATTACAGTCTGTCATAGGGAACCTTGGTGTCCCAATACATCACATCCACCACCCTACCTTCTGCAATTCTGTCACTCTTTGAAAAAGTCCATCAGGCTCTGAAGCATGACCTGCCCCTCACAAAGACATACTGACTATAGCTAATCTGGTCTCTAGGAATCGTCTCTAATGGTTTGTCCACATTGATGCAGGCCTCACTGGTCTATAATTCCTATCATTATCCCGGTTACCCTTCTTGAACAAAGGAATAACATTTGCCATCTTCTAATCTGATGGTGCTCCTCCTGTGGCCAGTGAGGAAGCAAAGATCATCGTCAATGACAAAGCATTCTCTTCCTCACTTTCTGGAGTCAGCTGAGCTATATCCCAGCTGGCCCCAGGACTTACCTATCCTAATTTGTTCACAAGTTCCAACACTACCATTTTCTTAACCTTGATATGTTCCAGTGTATTAGCCAGTTCCACCCTGATCTTATGGTCCCTCTCACTGGTGAATTCTGAAGCAAAGTATGTAGTAAGGATATCCCCTACTGCCTCCATCAACAGGGGCATTTCCCATTTTATCCCTGATGTGTCCTCCCCTCACTCTAGTCATCATCTTGTATTTTGTATGTGTAGAACATTTTGGAATTTACCCTAATCCTACCTGCCAGGGTCTCATGTTCTCTTCTAGCACCTGTAAGTACATTCCTACGCTCCTCCTTGGCTGCTTCATTACTCAAGAGCTCTGTCTGAACTTTGGTTCCTAATTATTAAGTATGCTTACTTCTTGTTCTTGATTACCATTCTTTCTATAAGACATAGGAATAGAATTAGAATTAGGACATTTTGGCTCATCAAGTCGGCTCTGCCATTCTATCATGGCTGACTTATTATCCCCCTCAACCCCATTGCCCAGCCTTCTCCCTGTAAATTTTGACACGTTTACTAATCAAGGACTTCCCAACCTCTGCTTTGTCCATGCCCAATGACTTGGCCTGCACAGCCATCTGTGACAATGAATTCTACAGTTTCACTCCCCTCTGGCTAAAGAAATGCATCTTCATTTCTGTTCTCAAGGGACGTCCTCATATTCCGAGGCTGTATTCACTGGTTTGAGACTCCCCCACTACAAGAAACATCCTCTCTATATCCAAGCAACACACATCAAAGTTGCTGGTGAACACAGCAGGCCAGGCAGCATCTCTAGGAAGAGGTGCAGTCGACGTTTCAGGCCGAAACCCTTCGTCAGGACTAACTGAAGGAAGAGTGAGTAAGGGATTTGGAAGTTGGAGGGGGAGGGGGAGATCCAAAATGATAGGAGAAGACAGGAGGGGGAGGGATAGAGCCAAGAGCTGGACAGGTGATAGGCAAAAGGAGATACAAGAGGATCATGGGACAGGAGGTCCGGGAAGAAAGACAAGGGGGGGGGGACCCAGAGGATGGGCAAGAGGTATATTCAGAGGGACAGAGGGAGAAAAAGGAGAGTGAGAGAAAGAATGTGTGCATAAAAATAAGTAACAGATGGGGTACGAGGGGGAGGTGGGGCCTTAGCGGAAGTTAGAGAAGTCGATGTTCATACCATCAGGTTGGAGGCTACCCAGACGGACTATAAGGTGTTGTTCCTCCAACCTGAGTGTGGCTTCATCTTTACAGTAGAGGAGGCCGTGGATAGACATGTCAGAATGGGAATGGGATGTGGAATTAAAATGCGTGGCCACTGGGAGATCCTGCTTTCTCTGGCGGACAGAGCGTAGATGTTCAGCAAAGCGGTCTCCCAGTCTGCGTCGGGTCTCGCCAATATATAAAAGGCCACATTGGGAGCACCGGACGCAGTATATCACCCCAGTCGACTCACAGGTGAAGTGTTGCCTCACCTGGAAGGACAGTTTGGGGCCCTGAATGGTGGTAAGGGAGGAAGTGTAAGGGCATGTGTAGCACTTGTTCTGCTTACATGGATAAGTGCCAGGAGGGAGATCAGTGGGGAGGGATGGGGGGGACGAATGGACAAGGGAGTTGCGTAGGGAGCGATCCCTGCGGAATGCAGGGGGGGGAGGGAAAGATGTGCTTAGTGGTGGGATCCCGTTGGAGGTGGCGGAAGTTACGGAGAATAATATGTTGGACCCGGAGGCTGGTGGGGTGGTAGGTGAGGACTAGGGGAACCCTATTCCTAGTGGGGTGGCGGGAGGATGGAGTGAGAGCAGATGTACATGAAATGGGGGAGATGCGTTTAAGAGCAGAGTTGATAGTGGAGGAAGGGAAGCCCCTTTCTTTAAAAAAGGAAGACATCTCCCTCGTCCTAGAATGAAAAGCCTCATCCTGAGAGCAGATGCGGTGGAGACGGAGGAATTGCGAGAAGGGGATGGCGTTTTTGCAAGAGACAGGGTGAGAAGAGGAATAGTCCAGATATCTGTGAGAGTCAGTAGGCTTATAGTAGACATCAGTGGATAAGCTGTCTCCAGAGACAGAGACAGAAAGATCTAGAAAGGGGAGGGAGGTGTCGGAAATGGACCAGGTAAACTTGAGGGCAGGGTGAAAGTTGGAGGCAAAGTTAATAAAGTCAATGAGTTCTGCATGCGTGCAGGAAGCAGCGCCAATGCAGTCGTTGATGTAGCGAAGGAAAAGTGGGGGACAGTTGCCAGAATAGGCACGGAACATAGATTGTTCCATAAACCCAACAAAAAGGCAGGCATAGCTAGGACCCATATGGGTGCCCATAGCTACACCTTTAGTTTGGAGGAAGTGGGAGGAGCCGAAGGAGAAATTATTAAGAGTAAGGACTAATTCCGCTAGACGGAGCAGAGTGGTGGTAGAGGGGAACTGATTAGGTCTGGAATCCAAAAAGAAGCGTAGAGCTTTGAGACCTTCCTGATGGGGGATGGAAGTATATAAGGACTGGACATCCATGGTGAAAATAAAGTGGTGGGGGCCAGGGAACTTAAAATCATCGAAAAGTTTAAGAGCGTGAGAAGTGTCACGAACATAGGTCGGAAGGGATTGAACAAGGGGTGATAAAACTGTGTCGAGTTATGCAGGAACGAGTTCGGTGGGGCAGGAGCAAGCTGAGACAATAGGTCGGCCAGGACAGGCAGGTTTGTGGATCTTGGGTAGGAGGTAGAAACGGGAAGTGCGGGGTGTGGGAACTATAAGGTTGGTAGCAGTGGATGGGAGATCCCCTGAGCGGATAAAGTCGGTGATGGTGTGGGAGACAATGGCCTGGTGCTCCTTAGTGGGGTCACGATCGAGGGGTAAATAAGAGGAGGTATCCGCGAGTTGTCGCTGTGCCTCGGCAAGATAGAGATCAGTACGCCAGACTACAACAGCACCCCCCTTATCGGCTGGTTTAATAATAAGGTTAGGATTAGTGCGGAGGGAGTGGAGAGCAGAGCGTTCCGAAGGAGTGAGGTTGAAATGGGGACAAGGTGCGGTGAAGTCGAGACAGTTGATGTCCCGTCGACAGTTAGCGATAAAGAGATCCAGAGCAGGCAGAAGACCAGAGCGGGGTGTCCATGAAGAAGAGGAGGGTTGAAGACTGGAGAAGGGGTCATCGGTGGGGGTGGAAGAGTCCTTGCCGAAGAAGTAGGCTCGGAGACGGAGACGGCGGAAGAAAGGTTCCGTATCATGGCGAACACGGAACTCGCTGAGGTGTGGGCGAACGGGGACAAAGGTGAGGCCCTTACTGAGGACAGAGCGTTCTGCCTCTGACAGTTGAAGGTCGGAGGGGATGGTAAAGACCCAGCATGGATGAGAGCTGGGATCAGAGGGGGGTGGGGGAGGCTGGGGGTGTCAGTGGAGAGGGGAAGGTTGGGGTGAGAGGAAGGTGGAGCCTCTGAGGGCCCAGGAGTTGACGGTGGGATCTGAGGAAGACGGGGCTGCAGAGTAGTGGTGGGGGAAGGGGAGACGGGAGTCACAACAGCAGCACATAAAGACCCGGCCTGGAGTTCAAGGCTGGAATCTTGAGAGCTGGGATCAGAGGGGGGAGGGAGGAGGCTGAGAGTGTCAATGGAGAGGGGAGGGTTGGGGTGAGAGGAAGATGGAGCCTCTGAGGACCCAGGAGCTGACGGTGGGATCTGAAGGAGACGGGATTGCAGAGTGGTGGTGGGGGAAGGGGAGATGGGAGTCACAACAGCAGCACATAAAGACCTGGCCTGGAGTTCAAGGCTGGAGTCGCAGTGGTGGTTGCACAATCGCTGTGAAGGTGTCCATGGTTGTTGCTGGAGTCCGGGTTTTGAATATGCCCTGAGGTGTTGGAGACGGCGAGATCAGTGGCAGGGGCTGCAATCTGAAGTTCATGCCTGCTAGTTTCAGGGCCAGCAGGCTCTGGAGTCCGTAGATGTAGGATCTTGCGATCTTTGCCTAACATGACAAAGTCAAAAAAACGGCGATTGCAGGCGTGAATCCGACGGAGGATGAAATAACGGGTAGGACAATTACAGACGGTGAAGAAAGTGTCCCGAAGGTGTGGAAGGGTCTGGGATTGGGACACCAAGTACCTCCTCATGGCGGAGAGAGTCGCCTTCAGAGCTTGACGGGAGAAGTGGCGGGAGGCAGAGTCAATAAAATGTGAGTACCTGGGATCCTTAGAAGGTCCAAATTGAGAGGCTTGGAAACGAATCCTAAAGCCAACTGGAGTAAGTTGGCGACGGAGGCACGTTCCAAGAAAGGATATATGGCTGTGATAGTGAGTCTGAGTCAAAGTGTGGTCGAAAAGTAGAAGAGCCAAAGAAATTACAGATGGGGAGCAGTGAGAGATGGTTTCACTGAACTCCCGTTGAAGGGAGGATCTAAACTTCTTCGGTGTAGGCATCACCGGAAGAGGCTTCGCAGTAGTGAATTTAAACGCAAACAGGAATTCTGCAGATGCTGGAAATTCAAGCAACACACATCAAAGTTACTGGTGAACGCAGCAGGCCAGGCAGCATCTGTAGGAAGAGGTGCAGTCGACGTTTCAGGCCGAGACCCTTCTATATCCAATCTATCTAGGCCTTTGAATATTTGATATGTTTCAATGAGATCTCCATCATTCTCTTAAACTCCAGTGAGTACCAGTGCTCCTCACAAATTAAATCTTTTCATTTCTGGGATTATTCTCATAAATTTTCGTTGCACCCTCTCCAATGCCAACACATCCTTTCTTAGATAAGGGGCCCAAAACTGCAACCAATGCCCTATAAAAAAAAACCCTTTATATTCCTGTCTGGAAATTAATGCTAACATTACATTTGCCTTCCTTACTATCGACTCCACCTACATGTTAACCTTCAGGGAATACTGTACCCCTGATTTCTGAATTAGCTCCCTGTTCATAAAATAGTCTACACCTTTATTCATTCTACCAATGTGCATGCCCATACCCTTCCCAACACTGTATTCCACTTGCTACTTCTTTGCCCTTTCTCTCAATCTGTCCAAGTCCTATTGCAGACTCTTCCTTAACACTACCTGCTCCTCCACCTCTCTTTGTAACATCCGCAAACTTAGCCACAAAGCCATCAATTTTATCATTCATATGATTGACATATAACGTGTAATGTTCAATCAGGTTTGTGCGTTTGGCAAGTGACACCGAAAGCAAATAGGTACTGTATATTAATCATTTATTTACAACAGCAAAAATTCAACCAAACATTCATGTTGCTCAAGTTACAGACACTACAAAGCCGAATAATCAACATACACATGCACATTTGGCAAGCATACTTTGTTAAAAGTGCATGTACAGCATACCTTCCCAATGGTCGTGCCTTAAACAAATGAAGAAGAGAGCAAGCCCCTTCTATGTGCTGTTTTATATACCCAGGATGTTTGAAACTGGACACCAGGCAGCCATCCAAAGGAAAAAACAGCTGCAACTTCTAAACTGACCAATCACAACAGAAGCAACTTTTGACAATCAGAATAAGGCATGTCCCCAGAGGACAACATGAAAAGTCCCAACACTAACCTCTTACAGAATACCAATAGACCCAACAACCAACCAGAAAAAAAATCCTTTATACTACACTTTGCATCCTGCCAGTCAGCCAATCTTCTATCCATGCTTGGATCTTCCCTGTAATACCATGAGCTCTTATTTTAACGGTCTCACATGGAGCACCTTGTCAAAGGCCTCAAAATCCATGATCTTTTTTGTCTATCCTGTCAGTTATTTCCTCAAAGGAATCCAAAAGATTTGTCATGCAATTTTCCAGTCCTCCAGAACCATTCTGGAATACAGTGACTCTTGATAGATCACTATAATGCTTCCACAATCTCTTTAGCTAACTTCACACTAATGTTTGCTATATTACATGCACTCTGTTTTGCTTTTATGGTGTCTTTGACTTCCCTTGTCAGCCGCATTTGCCTCATCCTCCCTT
The DNA here is from genome assembly GCF_030028105.1 of Mobula birostris. Lineage (NCBI taxonomy): Eukaryota > Metazoa > Chordata > Chondrichthyes > Myliobatiformes > Myliobatidae > Mobula > Mobula birostris. Next base: position 106,691,281 of record NC_092371.1, on the reverse strand, counting down.
TGGAAGACTTCTTTGCCATGAATCTATCCTGCACCTTCTGAATTATTCAAAGAAACTCCAGCCATTGCTGCTCTGCCATCATCCCTGCTAGTGTCCCCTTCCAATCAACTTTGGCCAGCTACTCTTCTCATTCCTCTGTAATTCCATTTACCCACACAAACTGCTGCAAACATACTGTGATTAGTGCTGCCAAAGGTTTCCTATAAGCTCCATAATCAAATCTAGTTCATTATACATCACTGAATCCAGAATTGCCTTTTCTGGAACTTAACATCAAGAGGCTCTAAAAAGCCATCTTGCAGGCATTTCACAAATTCCTCCTCTTGGGATCCAGCACCAAACAGATTTGTCCAACCTATGTGCATATTGAAACCCCTCATGACTATCGTACATGCCATTTCTACATGTCTTTTTATTTCCCGTTGTAATTTGTACCTAATACCTTGGCTACTGTTTGGAGGTCTGTATATAACTCCCATCAGGGTCTTTTTATCCATGTTCATTTCTTAATTCTACCCACAATGATTCTACATCTTCCCTTTTTTCCGAGGATTTGATTTCATTTTTAACCAACACAGCCACACCATCCCCTCTGCCTACCTGTCCATCCTTTCAATACAATGTACATCTTTGGATGCTAAGCTTCCAACTGTGATCTTCTTTCCTGTCCCTGTGCCCGTTCATTGCTGAGTGAGGGATGCATCATCTTCAATTATAGATTGATTTATTGCACACTGAGAAATTAATGTGATGGATGCATTACATTTTCTTTAAATTGGTGGAAAACAAACTGGTATGTCTCCTGAGGGTGAGAGATGGGAGAGACAGTATCAATATAAGGCTGAGACGGAAGTTCTTGTATCGAAGCATGTGGCACCTGGAATTGTGAAGATGGAGCCTCCCATCAGGCAGACGGAAGTAAATGTCTCCCATCTAGAGGAGGGAACCAATCAGGAGCTGGAGTCCAACCGAGAGTGTGGAACTCTGTGTGAGAGCCTCTGTCCCTTTAGGCCATGAGATCAAATGGGATCCTAGTGACTTCCAGAGCAGTGGGTTATGTCAGCAGATGACATCTTTTTTGCATTATATGCAGAGTTTGTCTTCTTTTGCACATTGGTCGTCAGTCTGCTTATGTATAGCTTTTCTTAAATTCTGTTGTATTTCTTTATTTTCCTGTGATACTAGCAAGGGATGAATCTCAAGGTCACATATGTTGACATATATATACTTCGATAATAAACTTACTTTGATTTTGACTTCCTACAGAATCCACCTTGCAGATGGATTCATCGACTTTGCCTGTATCTTCCACCCTGTACTTAAATTCACTTGCTCTATCTTGGACACCCCTCTCCCCTTTCTTGATCTCTGGAGACAGACTGACTACTGATATCTTTTATAAACCTTCTGACTCTCACAGTTACCTTGACTAAACCTCTTCCCACCCTGTTGCTTGTAAAAATGTTATTCCTTTTACACAGTTCCTCCATTTGTTCCCATGATGAAACTGGCACTCAACGTCAGTAAGACGGAAGAGCTGATTGTGGACTTCTGGAAGGGGAAGATGAAGGAACACATACCAATCCTCATAGAGGGATCAGAATTGGAGAGAGTGAACAGTTTCAAGTTCCTGGGCATCAAGGCTTTGAGGATCTAACCTGGCTCCAACATATTGATGCAGTTATAAAGAAGGCAAGACAGTAGCTATACTTCATTAGGAGTTTGAAGAGATTTGGTATGTCAACAAATACACTCAAAAACTTCTGACTTCTATAGATGTACCATCGGGGGCATTCTGACAGGCTGCATCACTGTCTGATATGGGTGGGGGGGGGCATGGCTACTGCACAGGACTGAAAAAGCTGCAGAGGATTGTAAATTTAGCCGTCTCCATCTTGGGTACTGGCCTACAAAGTACCCAGGACATCTTCAAGGAGCGGTGTCTCAGAAAGGCAGTGTCCATTATTAAGGACCTCCAGCACCCAGTGCATGCCCTTTTCTCACTGTTGTCATCGGGTAGGAGGTACAGAAGCCTGAAGGCACACACTCAGCGATTCAGGAACAGCTTCTTCCCCTCTACCATCCAATTTCTGAATGGGCATTGAACACTCAGACACGACCTCACTTTTTTTAATAGATAGTATTTCTGTTTTCTGCACAACTTTTAATCTATTGAATATATGTATAGATTATTTATTTATTATTATTATTATTTTTTCCTTCTATATTATCCAGTGCATCAGGACTGGAGAAAAAAAGATGAGGAGTCAGAGTCCTCCAGTCCTGATGAAGGGTCTTGGCCCAAATATCGACTGTACTGTTTTCTATAGATACTGAGTTCCTCCAGCAGTTCTTGAGAGTTGTTAAGGATAGTCAGCATGCCTTTGTGCATGGTAGGTCATGTCTAACCAATCTTATAGAGATTTGAGGAAGTTACCAGGAAAGTTGATGAAGCTAAGGCAGTGGCTGTTGTCTCCATGAGTTTTAGTAAGGCATTTGACAAGGTCCCACATGGGAGGTTGGTCAAGAAGGTTCAGTCGCTTGGCATTCAAGATGAGGTAGTAAACTGGATTAGACATTGGCTTTGTGGGAGAAGCCAGAGAGTGGTAGTAGCTGGAGGCCTGTGACTAGTGGTGTGCTGCAGGGATTGGTGCTGGGTCGACTGTTGATTGTCATCTATATCGGTAATCTGGATGATAATGTGCTCAAATGGATCAGCAAATTTGCAGATGACCCAAATATAGGGGGTGTAGTGGACAGCGAGGAAGACTATCAGAGCTTGCAGCGGGATCCAGACCACCTGGAAAAATGGCAGATGGAATTTAGTGCAGATATGTGCGATGTGTTGCACTTTGGTAGGACCAGCAAGGGTTTGCTTTACACAGTGAAGGATAGAGCACTGAGGAGTGCAGTAGAACAAAGGGATGTGGGAATACAAGTCCTTAATTCCTTGAAAGTGGTGTCACCAATAGATAGGGTCATAAAGAAAATTTTTGGCACATTGGCCATCATAAATCAATATACTGAGTCCAGAAGATGGGATGTTAGGTTGAAGTTGTATAAGATGTTGGTGAGGCCTAATTTGGTGTAGTGTGTACAGTTTTGATCACCTACCTACAGGAAAGAAGTAAATTAGGTTGAAAGAGTATAGAGAAAATTTACAAGGATGTTGCTGGGACTGGAGAACCAGAATTATAAGTAGAGATGGAATAGGTTAGGACTTTATTCCTCGGAATGTAGAAGATGGAGATGAGATTTGTGGAGGAAATCAAAATTATGAGGGGTATAGATAGGATAAATGCAACCAGTTTTTTTTCACTGAAGTTTGGTGTGATGACAACTAGAGGTCATGGGTTAAGGGTGAAAGGTGTAAGGTTTAAGGGGAACATGAGGGATAACATCGTCACTCAGAGATTTGTGAGAGTGTGGAATGAGCTTCCAGCACGTTGTGCATGGAAGCTCAATTTCAAAGTCTTAGAGAAGTTCGGATAGGTACATGAATAGTATGGGTATGGAGGGCTATGGTCCCAGTGTAGGTCCATGGGACTAGGTTTGGCATGGACTAGATGGGCCAAAGGGCCTGTTTCTGTGCTTTATGTCTCTGTGACTAATGGAGAGAGACAAACAGCCAAGTCAGATTGATGAAGGGTAGCAATGACCAGTTCTGATGCAGACAGTAAGAAAGAGAATGTGATATTGTCCAGATGCCTCAACTGTGCTCAGTTAGAAGATGAAGATTTGTTCCTCCAAATTGTGTTGAGCCTCACTGTATCACAGTGATATTGGAGGTCATGAAAAAGAGTAAAATTATCTTAGCTCAATTACTGTCTTTCACCCATTGACGTCCTTTGCGACCTTTCTACAGGGTAGAAAAGGTAAAGGATTTGTGTATGGGAATCTCAAACACAGCAGCACATCAGTTCCGCTGTGTCTATCAGCTCACCAGCACTTGAATGCCACAGATCCTTGAAGTGTGGAGGAGAAGATGCCTGAGAAGGCAGCACCCCAGTCATAGCAAGCATAATCTGAATATGTGGGCGCTTCAGTGATCTGACTTGATAAGCTGCCAGAGTTGATGGTGGTGAGATGTCATTCACTGCCTCTCACTTTTGAAGGGATTCACTAAACCACTGCAACTGCAGATACATCAGGAAGGTGACACCAGGAAGAGGCCAGTCACCTACTCTGTGATTCATCCAAGCATCCAATCTGATGAAACACTGGAGGATTCATGCTGCAGAGAGCCTGTTTATCTATTCCAAATATGGAAAGGGATTTACTAAGTTACCTGAGCTACTGAAACTGCAGCCATTTCATGTGAGAGACCATTCATCTATTCCAAGTGTGGGAAGGGTTTCATTCAGTTAACCTGTCTTGTGAGGCTTCAGCAAGTTCACAATAAGTAGAGGCCACACTTCTATCCTGAGTGAGCAGAGAGATTTACTCAGTCATCCTGCCTGCTGAAACACCAGCAACTTTACATCAGAGAGGAAGTTCATATAAACTCTATGTTAAAAATTTATCCTTCACATCTTTAGCCTCCTGAAATAATTTGTAAGTTCACAACCGAATGTTAAACATAGAAACATAGAAAACCTGCAGCACAATACAGGCCCTTCGGCCCACAAAGCTGTGCCGAACATGTCCCTACCTTAGAACTACCCATAGCCCTCTATTTCTGCTGGATAATCCTCAATCGCAACTACTCAGGCCCTTCAAGCAATTTCAGAATGTGAGATTCTGCTCATCACACCTGGGACTAAACTCTGGTCACTGAGCATTGGACGGGTTTGCATTGTTGATGTCAGCCTTAAATTAAACTGGTGTTTAATAATGTGGATCTGTGACATATAAATCAGCATTGCAGTATTTCAAATCCAATGTCTCAGATGCTTAGCATCTCTCTCACCCGCCCAACGTACAGCAGCGAGGCCACTCAGTATAGCTAGTCACTGCCTGTGTTTCTGTTCCATGTCAGTATTTTTAAATCCATCCCTGTTGTTCAGAGTAATGACACCTGGGTGTCATTATACACCAGTCATTGAAAGTGGGCATGCAGGTACAGCAGGCGGTGAAAAAGGCGAATGGTATGCTGGCATTTATAGCGAGAGGATTTGAGTACAGGAGCAGGGAGGTACTACTGCAGTTGTACAAGGCCTTGGTGAGACCACACCTGGAGTATTGTGTGCAGTTTTGGTCCCCTAATCTGAGGAAAGACATCCTTGCCATAGAGGGAGTACAAAGAAGGTTCACCAGATTGATTCCTGGGATGGCAGGACTTTCATATGAAGAAAGACTGGATGAACTGGGCTTGTACTCGTTGGAATTTAGAAGATTGAGGGGGGATCTGATTGAAACGTATAAAATCCTGAAGGGATTGGACAGGCTAGATGCAGGAAGATTGTTCCCGATGTTGGGGAAGTCCAGAAGGAGGGGCCACAGTTTGAGGATAGAGGGGAAGCCTTTTAGGACCGAGATTAGGAAAAACTTCTTCACACAGAGAGTGGTGAATCTGTGGAATTCTCTGCCACAGGAAACAGTTGAGGCCAGTTCATTGGCTATATTTAAGAGGGAATTAGATATGGCCCTTGTGGCTACGGGGGTCAGGGGGTATGGAGGGAAGGCTGGGGCGGGGTTCTGAGTTGGATGATCAGCCATGATCATAATAAATGGCGGTGCAGGCTCGAAGGGCCGAATGGCCTACTCCTGCACCTATTTTCTATGTTTCTATGTTCACCTCTCACTCTCCCTGTGATGACAGATTAGAACTGGACACCACTCAGTGGTTTTTGAATTTTCTCCAGGACTTTCTGCAGACTGCAGAAGGAGACGAGCTCACTGAGATTTGTCCCAAATATTCCTCATCCCTCAGGACTCAGGGTAAAGGGAGAATCTCATGGGTGGTAAAACCCCTTCTTTCCTTCTCTTTTCAACATTTTGCATCATTTTTACAGATTTCGAAGGCTGGGTTGTTGCATTACAACTGCTCCCTAAAGTACAAGAGCACAATTGAAGCTAAATGTTCACTGGAGCCGAGTGAGAAACCAAAGAGGGGCGAGCCCAGGTCAAGGCTTTGGGGTTCCAGAACATGTTGGAGGCTACAGGGGGGAATCAGACCAGGACGATGTGGCTCTCGATGAAAGATCAACAACATTTTGAAACTCATTGACTGAAAAATGTGTATTTCTGCAAAATGCTGGAGGAACTCAGCAGGCCAGGCAGCATCTATGGGAGAGGAATAAACAGTCAGCATTTTGGGCCGGAACCATTCACCATGCGTACTCTGTTTATTCGTCTGCTTAGATGCTGCCTGCCCTGCTGAGTTCCTCTGGCACTTTGTGTTTGCTCTATATTTCCAGCATCTGCAGAATCTCTTGTGTTTTATATCGGCCTTTCTATTATATTGACTATATACAGTACTGTGCAAAAGTCTTAGGTAAGGGTGCTGTACTTTTGCACAGAACTGTAGTTGTCAACGTGGAGCGGAAAGCGAGATCGTGAATCCGGCAGGAACAAAGCGTGTTGGGAATGGCGAGGGTGGACGCCGCAAATGGGAGAGGAGTGCCACGAGCGGGGGCGTGAGTGCAGACACACCCATTCCTGAGACACCAAGCAAGGTCATTCGGTTCGAAACAATTGGCTTATTGATCATTACAGAATGTCTCGCTGGTGCTTCCCCCTCCCTCACCCTTTTCCCAACCATGATTCCCCTCTCCCTGCCCCCTTCCCATTCTCAGTCCACAACAGACCCACATGAGAAACGGGTTTATCATCCCTCAAGTATGTAATGAAATGTGTTCCTTTATCGCGGCTGCAGTACAGCGCAATATATAAAATTACTACAGTACTGCAGAATAGCCTTAGGCGCCCTAGCCGTATATATATGCCTAAGACTTTTGCATAGTACTGTAGTTTGTGGGAATTTGCTATGTTTAAAAGTAGCCGCTGAATGCTAATAGTACGTCCTGATGATGTCTCGGCCCAGAACATTTGACTTGTATGCTGCCTAGCCTGCTAAATTCCTCCAGCATTCAGTGCGTGTTGCTTGGATTTACAGCATCTGCAGATTTTCTCTTGACTGTATTTAATAACATTGACAGTTTTAACCGGTGCTTGCAGGCACTTTTAAAAGCACCTTGTTTACACAGAAACTCCACACTTGCGAATTCGCCCAGCGATCAAATGCGCAGGCGCAAGGGTCGCCGATCGTTTCTGAAAATCACGCATGCGCTCAGTAGACAGGAGGCGCAGGGGGATTGGTAGCAGGTAGGAGCGGGGTTCCGGGGTGGTGGAAGTGGGGGACTTATCGGCTCCGGGCGGTGGGGGTTCATCAGCACTGGTGTCCACACCGAGACTGAGGAACAATCGCTGGGAGCTCCAGACATACCGTGGTCCCGCAAATCTGGGACATTCCCAGTCCTCTCTCTCTCTCTCAGGCCCACGATCTGTACCCGGGCCCCAGAAAGCTTTCTGATGATGGAACGAAATTTGCTTGCGCCATTTCTGCGGCGCATGCCCATCGCTGAGCCCGTGACTGATAGATGGGTTTCTCGTTCGTGGGAGTTTCTGGGTACCGAGGCGGCCATGGATGACATTCATCCGCTTTCCCCGCCAGTCTGTAGGGCGTTTTGGAAGCGCAGACGGAGGAAATGGGAGCAGATGTCCCAGGAACTGCTGAGCTCCATCTATCTAAATCCAAGAATTAGGAATTCGGAACAAAAATAGAGTTCCGAGTTGATCTCGGATGTTAGGCTATCTTCCAGTCAATTAAAATGTCAGTTACTGCATGGGGAAAAAAAGAACAAAATCCTTGTTCTACTTCATCTTGTTCTGGACCTTTCTCCCTGTGAGAACGTGTTTTCTACCATTCTCTTTGGGTACATAATGATATCAAACAACTTTGTCCTGGGTAATGAGTGACCTGTAGCTTTCACATCACAGAAGAGTGGTCACATCCATTGAGAAAGACCACTGCCCTCCCACTCATATTGATTGCCTTTGCCATCAGTGAGTTCATCTCCTTCAGTCGCGGAGGGGGGGGGGGTCATTGTAATTAGAAAGTGTCTAGGATCAGCCATGTAATATCATGTGCTCCTTGTAGCATAGTGGGATGTGAACAGGATTTCAAATAATATCAATGGAGAGAGACAGACTGAGCCAAGTCACAAACTGAAAATTGGCAGAAATAGCCCATTCTGATAAAGACAGAAAAACAGAATTTGATGCTATTCTGGATGCCCGATCTGTGCCTTCAGCTTGGGTTGAACCTTGTTGTAACAGTGTGATGTCAGAGCTCACCATAGAGACTAAAATTATCTCATCTGAAATGCAGTCCTTCACCAGTTGATGACCTTTGTAAATCTTTTTACAGGTGAGAAACAGCAAAGAATTTGTGTATGGGGATCTCAAACATAACAACGCTTATTTTTTTTTCTCTCTCTGTCCAGATAGTTCCTTTTAACACCAATATATCTGTTGTTGATCCTTGGAGATGAGGAATTATCTCACCCAGCTGGAAATGTGCTTTGTCTCTGAAAAAAAGTCTGTTTTAACTCAGTGAAGTCCATTGGAACTGGGGTGCTGAGAAGACACCAGCATTTGGAGATCAGGTCTTCAGCTGCATTGATTGTATGAGGGATTCACGAAATCTGACATCTGACTTGCTGAATTGTTAGAAAATTGATCACAGGGAGATAACATTCTCCTCTCAGTGTGGGAAGGGATTCACTCACTCTGCCCACCTGCAAAGACACTAGTGAGTTTACATTTGGGAGAGGCCATTCACCTGCTCTGTGTGTGGGAGGGATCTACTCAGGCGTCCATCCTGAAGATCGTCCAACAAGTTAGCTCCATAGTGAGATGATTGATCTGTTTTGTGGAAAGTGATTCATTCTGTCATCCAAGCTGAAGATACATCAGGAATTTCACACCGGTGAGAGACCGTTCACCTGCTCAGACTGTGGGAAGAGATTCAGTCACTCAGCCACTGCAGACACACCAGTGAGTTCACAAGGGAAGGAGGCCATTCAACTGTTCCGTGTATGAGAAGTGTCATCTGATCAGCAAATTCACACTTGGGAGAGGACAGGCATGACCATCTGATATCCCAGTCAGTTCAAACTGAGGAAAAGCTGTTCACCTGGTCAGACTTAGGGAAAGGATTCATTTGGTCATCTGACATACTGGAACACCAGTCAGTTCACACTGAGAAATGCCATTCACCTGCTCAGACTGTGGGAAGGGATTCACTCAGTCATCTCAACTGAAGGTACATCAGCGAGTTCACACTGGGGAGAGGCCGTTCACCTGCTCAGATTGTGGGAAGGGATTCACTCAGTTTTCCCATCTACAGACACACCAGCGTATTCACACGGGAGAGAGGCCATTCACCTGTACCGTGTGTGAGAAGGGATTCACTCAGTCATCCCAACTACTGGCACACCAGTCAGTTCACACTGGGGAGATGCCGTTTATCTGCTTAGACTGTGGGAAGGGATTTCCTCGGTCATTTCAACTGAAGGTACATCAGCGTGTTCACACTGGGGAGAGGCCATTCACCTGCTCAGACTGTGGGAAGGGATTCACTCGGTCATCCAACCTACAAACACACCAGCGAGTTCACACAGGAGAGAGGCCATTTATTTGCTCTGTGTGTGGGAAAGGATTCACTCGGTCATCCCACCTACAGACACACCAGTTAGTTCACACTGGAGAGAGGCCGTTCTCCTGCTCAGAGTGTGGGAAGGGATTTACACAGTCATCTCAACTACTGGCACATCAGTCAGTTCACACCGGGGAGAAACCATTCATCTGCTCAGACTGTGGGAAGGGATTCACTTCGTCATCTCAACTGAAGGTACATCAGAGAATTCATACTGGGAAGAGGCCGTTTACCTGCTCTGACTGTGGGAAAGGATTCACTCAGTCATCCAGCCTACAGACACACCAGTCTGTTCACACTGGGGAGAAACCATTCACCTGCTCAGACTGTGGGAAGGGATTCACACAGTCATCCCAACTGAAGGTACATCAGCGCGTTCACACTGGGGAAAGGCCGTTCATTTGTTCAGACTGTGGGAAGGGATTCACTTCATCATCTCAACTGAAGGTACATCAGCGAGTTCACACTGGGGAGAGGCCATTCACCTGCTCAGTCTGTGGGAGGGGGTTCACTCAGTCATCTCAACTACTGGCCCATCAATCAGTTCACACTGGGGAGAAACCGTTCACCTGCTCAGACTGTGGGAAAGGATTCACTCAATCATCTGACCTACTGGCACACCAGCGAGTTCACACTGGGGAGAGGCCATTCACCTGTTCGGACTGTGGGAAAGGATTCACTCACTCATCCAACCTACAGAGACACCAGTCAATTCACACTGGGGAGAAACCGTTCACCTGCTCAGACTGTGGGAAGGGATTCACGCAGTCATCTGACCTACTGGCACACCAGCGAGTTCACACTGGGGAGAGGCCATTCACCTGCTCAGACTGTGGTAAGGGATTCACTCAGTCATATCAACTGAAGGTACATCAGCGAGTTCACACTGGGGAGAGGCCATTCACCTGCTCTGAATGTGGGAAAGGATTCACCCAGTCATCCCACCTTCTGGCGCACTACCGAACTCACTCTGGGAAAAAAGTTTAAATAAGCTGCATGCCGGATATTTAACCATCACAGTTGCTGAATGCAGAGGCAAGTTTGAAAGAGACTGTTGGTGTTGAACTCTGTAATTATTGCTGCTGCTCATCACACTCAGTTCTACACCCTGGCCACTGGGCATGCGTGGAGTCTCTTCTGTTAATGTTGACCTTTAATGGGACTGGAGCTTAATATTCTGGATCTGTGACAAATAAATCAGTTTTATTTTAAACTCTGTCTCAGGTACCCAGTGTACAGTGGGGAGTCATTTCAGCCCAGCTGGATCTGCCAGTGCTTCTGTTCCACAAAAGTCCTTTTAAATCCTTCCCTGCTGTCCACCTCTCACTCTCGCTATGGTTTGGGTTCCAAACAGTCACCGCTCTGTGGGTTTCCCTTGAATTTCCTCAGGACTTTGTCGACTGAAGATGACGACGAGCTGAGTGCAGTAATGTTTGACACATTCTTCGTCCCTCAAATCTCTGGGCTGAGGAAGAAAGATTTGTAGTTAACCTCCTTATTCCCTGCTTATTTCAGTATTATATGGTCATTTTCACTGCTTCTGAAGGGGTGGGTCTCACACAGCTGAGTTCACCACTGTCCTCTGAAGTCTGAATGCAGAATGGGCAACCATCTGTTCAATGCAGCAGGGTCAGAAACCAGAGCTAAGTCAGTACAGGGTAGAGTTTGGGGCTCTGGACAGTGGTTGGGGTAAGAACGTAATGTTGAGCAGAAAACAGAGCAGTGGGCATGGCAATGAATGGCAGAGTAGCAACATTTGGAAGCTGACAGAAAAAAATTAGGTTGATTTTGACGGTTGACACACACGTAGTGCCTGTTGACAATGAGTGTATTGCTTGTCGAAGCTTGCTGTCATAGTCATAGTCATGGTCATACTTTATTGATCCCAGGAGAAATTGGTTTTCGTTACAGTTGCACCATAAATAATTAAATAGTAATAAACCATAAATAATTAATAGTAATATGTAAATTATGCCAGGAAATAAGTCCAGGACCAGCTTATTGGTTCAGGGTGGCTGACCCTCCAAGGGAGGAGTTGTAAAGTTTGATGGCCACAGGCAGGAATGACTTCCTATGATGCTCTGTGTTGCATCTCGGTGGAATGAGTATCTGGCTGAATGTACTCCTGTGCCCAACCAGTACATTATGTAATGGATGGGAGACATTGTCCAAGATGGCATGCAACTTGGACAGCATCCTCTTTTCAGACACCACTGTTGGAGAGTCCAGTTCCATCCCCACAACATCACTGGCCTTACGAATGAGTTTGTTGATTCTGTTGGTGTCTGCTGCCCCAGCACACAACAGCAAACATGATCGCACTGGCCACCAGGGACCCGTAGAACATCCTCAGCATTGTCCAACAGACGTTAAAGGACCTCAGTCTCCTCAGGAAATAGAGACGGCTCTGACCCTTCCTGTAGACAGCCTCAGTGTTCCTTGACCAGTCCAGTTTATTGTCAATTTGTATCCCCAGGTATTTATAATCCTCCACCATGTCCACATTGACTCCCTGGATGGAAACAGGTCACTGGTGCCTTAGCCCTCCTCAGGTCTACCACCAGCTCTTTAGTCTTTTTCACATTAAGCTGCAGATAATTCTGCTCACACCATGTGACAAAGTTTCCTACCATAGCACTGTACTCAGCCTCATCTCCCTTGCTGATGCATCCAACTATGGCAGAGTCATCCGAAAACGTTTGAAGATGACAAGACTCTGTGCAGTAGTTGAAGTCCGAGGTGTAAATGGTGAAGAGAAAGGGAGACAAGACAGTCCCCTGTGGAGCCCCAGTGCTGCTGATCACTCTGTCGGACACACAGTGTTGCAAGCACACATACTGTGGTCTGCCAGTCAGGTAATCAAGAATTCATGTGTTAAACTGTCTACGGAGTTCTCATAAAAATATTGACTGGATTGGTACCATTTGGCAGAGGGGAAGCAATGCTTGTAAATACTTTGAATGGCACTGTTCTTACCCAGAAATCTCTGAGCTTCAGAATTTACTCTCACTGTGAACTGAGTGCTGCAGGTGCTGAAAGTCTAAAGTTCTGTCAAAAGGCACGCATGTGTCCAGTGCAAAAAAGGCTCCGGAACATATAATGTCTCTTTTAGATAAGCAGATGCATGATTTTCTACCAATTGAAATGGGTCCGATGTCCAGAACCAGCTGATGTCCATAGCTCAGTAGACTTAGTTGAGTAGATATAATGAGAATAGTTGAGAATGGGGCCTAAAAGAAAGAACCGGGTTCAACATCCAGTGAATTAAAATGTCAGTTTGAGCTGCACGGGATATACAAACTCCTTGTGTCACTTTTCGTTCTTGAGTAAATCACTTTTGTTGAACATCATCTGGTTCTGGATCCTTCTGTCAAGTGAGGCCATTGTTTCTTCTATTCTGTCTGAGTGTATGATGATAATCAATACCTTTGTCTTGCATAATAAGTGACCTGTAGCATTCATACCACGCAAATATCAAACATTCTTAATCTCTATTGAGAAGTCTAATCACCTGTCCTTAACATTCATTGACATTGCCGTTGCTGAGTTCAACACCGTCAGTCATCTCAGGGTCACGGTGATCAGAAAGTCTCCTGGAGCAGTTGCGCAAATGCTGTGTACTCCTGGTAGGGCAGAGGGACATACCCAGAACTGTTAAACTCTAGCAATTGACAGAGACGCATGGAGCCAAATCATAGACAGATGAAGGACAGGATTGTTGCATTATGATACAGACAGGTGGACAGTAAGGGAACGATGCTAAGTCCAGATGCTTGGACTGTGACCAGATAGAAGATAAGCATTTGTTCTCTTAACTTGTGTGGAGCCTCATTGTGATGTCAGAGCTCACCTTGGATACTAAAACCATCTCATCTGAAATGCTGTCATTCACCCATTTGTGTCTTTTGTAAACTTTTTACACAGCAGAAAATGAAAAGGATTTGTGTTCAGCAATCTCAAACACAACACCTGATCTCTTCTGGTTTGAATATTAGTTCACCACTACTTGAATACCATTGATTTTTGAATGTGGAGTTGGAGCTGCTAGATAGCATTGAGATAGATACCACACCCGGACATGTGTTCAGTGTAGGGATGAAATTTGGATGAAGCAACGTGGAGATGAACCTTGTAAGTTGTCTTTGAATTATTGAAGGAGTAAACAGATGTTTCCTTTGTAACAGCTGCTCTTTATCTGTGAGGTAATTTCCTCAGTCACCCTCAACCATCAAGTTCTTGAACTACAGGTGATAAATTCACTCAATTTCACTTGCCCCAATACTGAACTGCTCCTATAAGTTATGGATTCCCCTTCAAGGACTCACATCTTATGTTCTCAATATTTATTGCTTATTTGTTTATTATTATTTTGTCTTAACAGTCTGTTGCCTTTTCCACATTGGTTGTTGACCATCATGCTTGGTAAGGTCTTTAATTGATTCCACTGTGGTTCTTAAATTTACTGTGCATGTTTGCAAGTAAACAAATCTTGGGGTTGTATATGGTGACGTGGATGTACTTTGCTAATAAATTTACTTTGAACTTTGTAGTCACACCAGAGAGTTCACCCCGGGGAGAGGCCATTCACCTGCTCCATCTATGGAATGGATTCATTCAGCTCATCTCAGCTACTTACACATCGGAGGGTTCACACTGAGGAGAGGTTGTTCAGTTGCTCTTTATGTGTGAGGGGATTTCCTTGGTCATCCCATCTACAGACACACCACTGGAAGCCATTCACTCATTTATCCCACCTGATGATACACCAGCGACTTCACACTGGGGCTAAACCATTCACCTACTCAGACTGGGAAGGGATTCACTCAGTTATCCCACCTTGGAAGTTCAGACTGAGGGAATGCATATCTGTCCTTTGAGCAAAGAAGTTTACTCAGTCACCCCACCTGCTCAGACAGCAGGAGGTTTACACAGGAAAGGCAATTTAAATAACTCCTTGTTGAATTTTTAACCATAATATTTGATGAATCCAGTTGCAAGTTGAGTGTAAGATTCTGCAGTTATCACTGCTGTTCATCACATCTGGGGATGAACCTTGGTCACTGGGACAGGAGGTGTTTATTCTGATGACATTAGCCTTTAATTGGGCTGGAGTTCAATATGGATCTGTCATAAACAAATTTAGTTCAAGTTTAATTATAATTCATCCATATATGAAAACCCATGTATACAGCCAAACAGAAGTGTTCCTCCAGGACCAAGGTGCAAGACACATTACCGACAATCATACTCTGACAAGGCACCTAAAAGAGTGGTGAGAGTAGATATTGGACAGCTGGAAAAGGAATTTGGGGAGGTAGTAACTGGGGACAAGAAAATGGCAGATAAATTAAGTAAGTACTTTGCATCAGTCTTCACTGGAAGATACAATAGTATGTTGGAAATCTGAGAGTGTCGGGGGCAGAAGTGAGCGCAGTTGCTCTAGGGAGTTGGTGCTTATAAAACTGAATGGTCTGAAGGTAGATAAGTCACCTGGACCTGATGGACTACACATCAGGGTTCTAAAGGAGGTAGCTGAAGAGTCTGTGAAGGCATTAGTAACGATCCTTCAAGAATCAATAGATTCTGGAATGGTTCCGGAGGACTGAGAAATTGCAAATGTCACTCCACTCTTCAGAAAGGGAGAGGTAGAAGAAAGAAAATTATTGGTTGGGAAGATGTTGGAGTTGAGGGAAATGGCCCTAAAGGGAAAATCTTGCCTACCCAATCTGTTGAAATTCTTTGAAGTAATAACAAGCAGGAGAGACAAAGGAGAATCAGTGGATGATGTGTACTTGGATTTTCAGAAGGCCTTTCATAAGGTGCCACACATGAGGTTGCTAAATAAGGTAAGAGTCAAGGATATTACAGGAGAGATACGAGCATTGGGTGATTGGCAGGAGGCAAAGAGTGGGAATAATGGAATCTGTTTCTGGTTGGCTGTTGGTGAGGAGTGGGATTACACGGGGTTTGTGTTGCGTTTGTCCTTTTACGTTGTATGTCAGTGATTTGGATGACAGAATTGAAGGCTTTGCAGATGAAATGAAGATAGGTGGAGGGGCATGACGTGTTGAAGTAGGCAGGCTGCAGAAGGACAGATTAGGTGAATGGGCAAAGAGGTGGCAGATGCAGCGAAGTGTATGGTCATGCACTTTTGTAGAAGGAATAAAAGCATAGACTTTTCTAAAAAGGGTGAAAATTCAAAAATCTGAGGTGTAAAGGGTTTGGGAGTACTAGTGCAGATTTCTCTAAAGGTTAATTGGAGATGAGGAAGGCAAATGCAATGTTAGCATTAATTCTGAGAGGACTAGAATATAAAAGCATGGATGGAATGCTGAGGCTGCATAAAGCACTGGCGAGGCCTCTCTTGGAGTATTGTGAGCTGTTTTAGGCCCCTTATTTAAGAAAGGATATGCTGATACTGGAGAGCGTTCAGGGGAGATTCATGAGAATGATTTTGGAGATGAAAGGGTTATATGAGCAGCGATTGAAGGCTCTGGGCCTGTACTCACTGGAATTGAGAAGATTTTGTGGGGATCTCATTGAAATATATCTAATGTTGAAAAGGCTAGATAGAGTGGATGTGAAGAGGACGTTTCCTTTGGTGGGGATGTCTGGGACCAGAGGGCACCACCTCAAAATCGAGGGATGTCCAGTTAAAACAGATGAGGAATCGTTTTAGACAGAAAGTGGCAAATCTGGGATTTATGGTCATGGGTGGCTGTGGAGATCAGGTCATTTGGTATATTTAAAGCGGGTGTTGATAGGTTCTTGGTTAGGCAGGGTGTGATAGTTTATGGCAAGAAGGAAGGAGAATGAGGTTAAGAAAGAAACAGATCAACCATGAAGAATTACATATATATAAATAAAACCCACATTCCTGAGAGACATGTCCTGTAAGTTGATGGTGCATGGGTGTTATAGGCAAGAATAAGTAGATCTCAGCACTCTGCTTTCCATCAATCGACCACTGGATGGCAGCACTGGTGGAGGGGCCAGCTGGCATCCCAGCATGGCCACTGTGCTACACTGGCGCTGGTGTCTCCATTCCTAGACCGCTGCAACAGGCAAGACCACAGCTTAAGGCCTAGTCTTCGCTACAACTGAGGCCACGCAGCTCCCTGCCTTTTCTCTCTTCGGATAAACAAGGGAATAGGATGTGCAGCATTTTATATTACCAATGTCCAACAGGGTCTTGCGATCACAAGAGAAACATTCAAGACAATCATCTGCTTCATGCACTGACTCTGTTGCATCATCCTGCCTGTATAATACTTATTCTTCCTTGGGGTGTATCTATCCTGTACCTTCCAAATTGCCCCCAGATACTCTAGCCATCCCTGCTAGTGTCCTCTTCCAATTTGGCTAGCTCCTCTGTCATGCCTCTGTCATTTTCACTGTAATACTGATACACCTGACTTTAATGTGTCCCATTCCAATTGCTGGGTGAATTTTATCATATTATGATTACTCCTCCTAAGAGGTCCTTTTGTCAAATCAAGATTATTGCTATTTAACTGTATACAGCACATATATACCAGCAAATGAGACAAAGTTTCTCCGGACCAGGGTGTAAAGCACAGAAGTACACACAATGAAAATAGAGCACACAATAACTTAAGAAAGTAAGGATAAAATCTACAGACAAATTACACATTAATAAACAAAGCGCATAAATTAAATATTGTAAAATACAGAACAGATTAACTGGTGATATTTTGAATGCGATGTGGCAGGGAGTTCAGAAGCCTACTGGCCTGAGGGAAGGAACTTTCCCGTTCTGAAGGTTCTTGTTTTTGCGTTAGAGTCTCCTCCCTGAGCATAGAAAGTCAAAGAGGATACTGGATGGATAGATGGGATCCTTGATAATACTAAGGGCCCTGCAATCCTGATTAATGCCCCTAATGGATGGTAGGGAGACCCCTATGATCCTCTCAGCCTTTCTCACAGTCCTTTGTAGGGACTTAAGATCTGATGCTCGGCTGTTCCCGTACCAGATGGAGATGCAGCTTGTCAGGATGCTCTCAATGGTGCTCCTATAAAATTCAATTAAGAATGCTGGGGGGTGGGGTGGGGTGGGGGGAGGGGGGAACCTCACTTGCTTCAATCTCCTTAGGAAGTGGAGGCTGTGCTGTGCTTTCTTGTTCAGGGAGGTGATATTAAGGGACCAGGTGAGGTCGTCCATGGCATGAACTCCCAGGAATTTGGTGTACTTAACCCTCTCTTCAGAGAGGAATGGCTTATCTTCATCTTCCTGAAGCCCACAATGATTTCCTTGGTCTTCTCCATGTTCAAATTAGGATGCTGTGCTCACACCAACTCACCAGCTGCTCCACTTCCTCTCTGTACTTGTTGATGAGGCCAACCACTGTTGTGTCATCCACAATCTTGATAACACGGTTTGATCTGAATCCTGTGATACATTCATGCACCAGCAGTGTGAACAGCAACGGGCTGAGCACACAGCTCTGGGGGAAGTGCCATTCCTCAGTGTAATGAGACTAGAGGTGTTGCTGCCCACACAGACTGACTGTGGCTTTTCTGTTAAGAAGTCCAGGATCCAGTTGCAGAGGGAGGTGTTGAGACCCAGCAAGGACAGTTTCCCCACCAGTTTTTGGGGTATGATGGTGTTAAATGCCAAAATGAAGTCTATAAACAGCAGCCAGGCATATGAAACCCCAGTTTGCAGATGGGACAGGAAACAGCTGAAGGAAGAGGCTATGGCATCATCAGTGGATCAATTTGAAGAACAAGTGAACTGGAAAGGGTCCACTGTAGCTGGGACTAAGACTTTAATGTTCTCAATGACCAGCCGTACAAAGCATTTCTTAGTGGTTGAAGTTACCACCACTGGACGATAGTAATTTAGACAGGTTACTGTCACCTTCTTTTGCACTGGAATGATGGTTGCCACCTTGAAAACTGAGGGAACAATGGACTGTTCCAGAGAGATGTTGAATATATCTGTCAGCATCTCCGTCAGTTGGGCTGCGCAGTCTTTCAGAACCCAATCTGGTATGTTATCGGGCCCCACAGCTTTGCATGGGTTGACTCTGGCCAGGGTCTTCCTCACCTCAGCTTCAGCCAGATGGAGTGCCTGCTCCCCTGGGTTGGAAGTGTGCCTTCCTCGTCAGCACTTTGTTCTGCGCATCAAACCGGGCATAGAAGACATTCAAACAGTCAGGGAGTGATGCATCCTGGTCATGGCACGCAGGGTAGACTTTAGCTTATTTTAAGCTCCCTAATCAAATCTGGTTCATACACAACACCCAGTCCAGAATAGCTGATTCCCCGGTGGGCTCTACCACAAGCTGTTCAAAAATGCATCTTGTAGGCATCCTACAAATTCTATCTCTTGGGATCCAGCACAACCTGATTTTCCCAATCTACCTACATATTGAAGTCCCCCATGGCTATTGCAACATTGCCCTTTTTACATCCCTTTCTACCTCCCGTTGTAATTTGTAGCCCACATCCTGGCTACTGTTCAGAGGCTTGTATATAACTCCCATCAGGGTCTTTTTACCCCTACAGTTTCTTAATGCTACCCACAAGGATTCCACATTTTTCACTACTATGTCACCTCTTTCTAATGATTTGTTTCATGTTTTTACAAACAGAACCACTCCATGCCCTCTGCCTTCCTGCTTGTCCTTTTGATGCAACATGTATCAGTGGATGTTAAGCTCCCAATTACTGATCTTCTTTCAGCCGCGACTCAGTGATGCCCACAACATCACTCCTGCCAATCTGTAATTACACTACAGGCATGAGGCCTCCTGCGCTGATTCACCTGTGACTGTGCTGCTGAAATACCACAAAAGTATTTGTGATACTTCATTCCCAGGTCAGCTCAGCATCTCTTATGCATGCTTTGAAAGGGAGAATAAAACTACACCTGTGCGACTCCCTGCAGTATCTGGTGACCCTGTCATCTCTGTCTTGGAGGCTGATGTTAGGCCATTTTTCAAGTGAGTGAACCCTTACAAGGCATCAGGCCCCAATGATGTACTTGGTAGGGCACTAAAAACCCGTCCCAAGCAACCATTGTGAGTGTTCAAGGCCATCTTCAATCTCTCACTGCAGCAGTCGATGGTTCTCACCTGTTTCAAAAGAGCGACAATCATACCAGAGGCTAAGAAGAGCAGGCTGAGCTGCCTCAATGACTGTTACCCAGTGGCACTCACATCTACGGTGATGGGGTGGTTTGAGAGATTGGTTGATTATGGTCAGAATCAACTCCTCATCTCCCGCCTAAGCAAGGATATGGACCCATGGCAATTTCCCTTATCACCACAATAGCTCTACAGTGGATGGAATCTCACTGGCTCTCTACTTGGCCTTGGATCACCTGGACAATAGCAACATTTATGTCAGCTGCTGTTTACTAAGTACAACTCAGTGTTAAACACAATCATACTCTCAACAAGCTCCAAAACCTGGGCCTCTGTACCTCCCTTTGCAACTGGATCCATAACTTCCTCACAGGGAGACCACGCTCTATAGATTGGAAATACCATCTCTTCCTCGCTGACAATCAGTACCAGCACATCTCTGGAATGTGTGCTTAGCCCATTGCTCTACTCTCTCTACACTTTTCACTGTGTGGCTAGGCACAGTTCAAGTGGATCTATAAATTTGCCAATGACACTATTGTTGGCAGAAGTTCAGATGGTCATGAGGAGGTGTACAGGAGTGAGACAGATTAGCTGTGTGACTCGAGTCACAACAGCAGCTTTGGATTCACTGTCAGTAAGACCAAGGAATTGATTGTGGACTTCAGGAAGTGGAAGTCGAGGGAACACACACTAGTCCTCATCGAGGGATCAGCAGTGGAAAGGATGAACAGTTTCACGGATCTGGCGTCGACATCTTTGCAGATCTATCCTGGGCTCAACCCCATATTGATGCAATTATGAAGAGGGCACAGCAGTGGCTATATTTCATCAGCACTTTGAGGAGAATTGGGATGTCACCAAAGACTCAAACAAATTTCTACACATATCATGGAGAGCATTCTAATTGGTTGTGTCACTCTCTGGTATGGAGGGGCCACTGCACAGGATCAGAAGAAGTTGCAGAAAGTTGCAAACTCACCCATATCCATCATGGGAACTAGCCTCGTCAGCATCAGAGACATCTTCAAAATGCTATGCCTCAAAAAGGCAGCATCTATCATCAAGGATTTCAGTCACCAAGGACATTCCATTTTCTCATTGCTACCATCAAGGAAGAGGTACAAGACCCTGAAGACACACACTCGATGTTTTCGGAACAACTTCTTTACCTCCACCATCAGGTTTATGAATGCACAATCCATGTACACTACCTCACTTTTTTTTGGTCTCTTTTTGCACTATTTGGTTAATTTAATTACAATGTTTGTATATACTATATATTTATTTTAATTTATAGTTTTATTAAGTATTGCACTGTACTGCTGCCATGAAACAAAAATTTCACAACCTATGCTGGTGATATTAAAACTGATTCTTATCATTTCTCACAATCACTTCACTATCTGCTTTGGCACTCTGGTTCCCAACTCCCTGCAACTATTGTTTAATCACTCCCTCATAGTGCAGCATGAGCAAACCTTCCCGCAAGGATATATGGCCCCCTCCAGTTCAGGTGCTAAAAGTCCTATTGATGCAGGTGCCATCTTCCCTGGCAAAGAGCCTAATAATCCAAAAATCTGAAGCCCTCCCTCCTGCACAGTCTCCTTAGCCATGTGTTAAACTGTTTAGAAAACCATAGAAAAATTACAGCACAGATACAGGCCTTTTGGCCCTTCTTGGCTGTGCCGAACATTTTCTGCCTAGAAATTCCCATTTCTGGCTTTACTAGCATGTGGCAAGGTAGCACCCTGAGCTCACGACCCTGGAAGTCCTATCTTTTAACTTAGCACCTAACTCCCTGAACTCACTCTGTAGGACCTCGATATCCTTCCTACCCATGTCATTGGTACCAACATGGACCACGACCAGAGGCTGCTCATGCTCTCACTTAAAAATGTTGTGATCTCAATCCAAGATGTCCCTCATCCTGGCACCCAGGAGGCAACATAACATGCAAGAATTTCGTTCTCGTCCACAGAATCTCCTTTCTGTCCCCCTAATCACTGAATCCTCTATCACTTCAGCTCACCTCCTCTTACCCTTCTGAGCAACGGAATCTGTTTCAGTGTCAAAGACCTATCTGATAAGGCTTTCCTCTGCTAGGTCATCCCACCTAAACAGTATCTAAAGCAGTATTCTTATTATTGAGGGGAACAGCCACAGGGACACTCTGCACTGGCTGCCCAGACCCTTTGCCCCTGCTGACAGTCACCCAGTTACCTGTGTCCTGCACCTTCAGTGTAACTACCTCCCTGTATCACTTGACAATTAATCCCTCTGCCTCCTGAATGATCCAGAGTTCATTCAACTCCAGCTCCAGTTCCCTAACTGTTAGGAGCTGCAGCTGGATGAACTTCCTGCAGGTGTAGTTGTAAGGGACACTGGAGGTCTCCCTGTCTTCCCACATCTTGCAAGAGGAGCATTGTGCTATCCTGCCTGGCATTCCCACTGCTCTAACTATGCAATAAGAAAAAAGAAACTTCCCTAAAATCTACCTACAGACTGTGCCTCTCCTCGCCAAAAGCCTCTATGAGTTCAAAATATATTTGTTCAAATTTCAGCTAAATTCATAGTTGTGTAATGCCCTCATTCATATTTTTACTGTTATGCTGTATGTGTTTCATTTAGCGGTTCTGTAAGAGCAGTCTGTTCTGTTTTCAGCTTGTTTGGGTTTTTGTTGAGGATAAGAGATGAGGAGGTTTCTCCGTGAAGGATGCTAAGGTTGGGCTTGGGGCTTTTGTTTGAGATTAGATGAAGAGGAAGAAGCAGGAGAGAAAAGGTCGTAGGGTTCAACCCAGATCGGGACCGTGATTCAATGAAGCCAGGGGCGAGATCAATTGAGGATTGGTGACTATGGAGAAACCGTGAGCTCCGACTTGTGCACATTTGACCGTTTCATTAAAATGGGCCCTTTTTTTGTTCTTTTCTTTACTAACCCTATAGTCAAATTAAGTGTAACTCTTGCTTAGGCGAATGGCTTAATATAGGGGATGCTAGCGCTCCCCCCCCCCACCCCCGCCCCGGCCAAACTTAAGAAATCTCGTCTGGGTGGATGCTGCGCAATGTGTCTCCTGTTACAAATCAGTACCACAAAATAAAAAAAACAGTACACAATATACGATTAAATGATTGAGCTTTATAATTCTTAATTTGATGATAAGGTTAGTAAAGAAAAAGGGCCCATTCTCATGAAACAGTCTAATACACAATGTTGGAGTTCACTGACAAGGCTGTTCGTCCACCATCGACCTTCTCCGATCGTCGCTGACCTTCGGACCCTCGCTCCAAATCCACTCTATCCGGTGGTCTACCAACTCTCTCCATTCACGTCTTCTCTCCTCATCTCTCCCCAGCAAAAGACCGTGACTTCCCAGCTCCCAGACGCACAAGAAAGAACAACATCCCGCTCATTGGCTAACATGCCCTGTTATCTCTAGTCATAACTCAAACATTGCTGCTCCAGAGAAACCATTACCTTAGCAGTGGAACGTTACAGAGAAGCCATTGCATTAGCAGAGAAACCTTACAGCGTGTTACATAAGATTCATAAATATAATCTTTTAATCGTATGCAGTGTACTGTCTGGTATTTCATGGCACTAATTTGTAACAGGGTAGCAAGTTACAGAGCATCCACACAAACAGGGTTCTGGGATGGGAAAGCACCTCAACCTCACGAGTTTGGCGGGGCTGGAAATTGTCATCCCTGGACTTATGCAGCCAAGGAAACCAGTGGGTTTCACTAGCGAAAGCCACAGCTTAATAGAAAATTTCTGCACTCAAATAAAAGGGTTACAGCACCTGGGAACTTAACAAAAACTGCTGAACCATGCAGATCTTTGATTTTGTACTGAAGGGACTGGTCAGGATATCTGACCTGTTGCATCCATGGGCAAAATGGATAGGATATTATACAGCAACTCACACAAAGTGCTGCAGGATCTCAGCAGGCCAGCCAGCAGCTAGGAAAAGTACAGTCGACATTTCGGGCCATTGATTGTACTGGATGAGAATCATCTCCAGAAACTAATTTGTTTCACTGATGATTCACCTCTTTTTACAAGGAGCTACACAACCGTGGAGAGAGTGAAATCTTTAGTGGGTATTCTTTAGGGCAGAGATGTCGGTGGCATAGATAATCTCAAATATCCAGCAATACATTGCACAAAGTTACACTGAGCCCCACAGAAAGCCAAGTCTCAGTTCCTATTATCCTTTAATGGTCTATTCGCTCTGCAACATTTCATTAAACAGCCGGAAAACAAGATTTCTTCAGAGTGAATTTCCAAAGGGTGTCTGTGCCAAAATAATAATGCTATTTTTATTTTGATACTAATTTTCATTCAGTTCTTTAAAAATTTATATCAGTTTTATTCAGCTGCTGTTTAACCTAAGCATTCATGATGAATTAATATCTAGGTATTTCTAGGCCAACTGCACTTTCTAGTTTCCACAAAACAATAGATTTAGCAGCATGTAACTATTTCAAAATTACATAGAGAGCATGGTGATTCTCAGAGCATATCATCAGTCACACATACAAACTCTATTTCATTGCATTCTGTTCTCTCTCAGGGCTTCACCAATTCTCCTGCTACCACCTACACTGGGATATTTTACAACAGCTCCAACCAGCAAGTCTTTGGGAAAACAAAGAATTATTTTGGCAAAGATCAACTAATAACAAACACAGAAGAGTCAGAGCCATACAGAACAGATACAGGCCCATGTTCAAAGCCACAAGAAATTCTGCAAATAAATATAAATCTCAGAGTTAACATAATTTTCTAACTTGGTATTTAAATA
Source organism: Mobula birostris (assembly GCF_030028105.1). Taxonomy (NCBI): domain Eukaryota; kingdom Metazoa; phylum Chordata; class Chondrichthyes; order Myliobatiformes; family Myliobatidae; genus Mobula; species Mobula birostris. The sequence goes on along the minus strand of NC_092371.1, from coordinate 106,666,700 downwards.
TAAACAATATTTTAAAACATTACTTCTGCAGGGGAATTTAATAGATTTCACCTTATCTTCAAACAATTGAAAATTTATAAGAAAACATAACTGATGTTGATTGTCTCAGTCAGTCAGCATCTTTGAACAGATATCCATGTAAGCAACTGTTGTGGAAACAACAGGATTAAGTTGAAAAGGATCGATGAGAAGAGTAGTCTTGGCTCAAGATTGACTTCACAGAAGCCTCCAGTTTTAAATGAAGCAAACTGAAGTGACAAGCAACTTGTGTCTTACATCAGATTACTAAAATTGTCAGCTCCCTCAAACACACAATAAAGCAGTACCGTCAATGTTCAAGGTTCCAAGTAAATTTATTATCAAAGTACATATATGTCACCAGATACAACCCTGAGATTTGTTTTCACAGTAAATATAAGAAACACAACAGAATCAGTGAAAGACCTCTCCCAACAGGACAGACAAACAACCAAAGTGCAAAAGACAACAAATTTCAAATACAAAAGAATAAATAGATAGATAGATGGATAGATAAGCAATAAATATCAAGAACATTAGATGAAGAGTTTTCAACAATGAGTCCATTGGTTGTGGGAACATATTAATGATGAGGCAAGTGAAGTTGAGTGAAGTTATCCTCTTTGGTTCAAGAGCCTAATGGTTGAGAGGTCATAACTATTCCTGAACCTGATGGTGTGGGTCCTTGATGATGGATGCTGCTTTCCTGGGACAGCACTCTGTGCAGATTTGCTCAATGGTGAGGAGTGCGTTACCCATGATGGACTGGACCATATCCACTACTATTTTTCACTCAAGGGCATTTGTGTTTGCATACCAGGCTGAGATGCAACCAGCCAATATACTGTCCACAACACGTTTATAGAAATTGATCAAAGCTTTAGATATCATGCCCAATCTTAGCAAACTTCTAAGGAATTAGAGGCACTGTCCTGCTTTCTTTGTAATGACACCTACATGCTGGGCCCAGGACAAGTCCTTTAAAATTATAACACTAATCCTCTGAAATGATTTATAGTTGATGACCCTCTCCTCCTCTGTTCACTCAATGAGAATTGTTTCTTGGACCAGCAGTTTCTTCCTCTTGAAATCAATAATCAGCTCCTTGGTCTTGCTGACATTGAATGAGAGGATGTTGTTGTGGCACCACTCAGCCTAATCTCCCTCCTTTATCGAATAAACTTTTCTCAGGCTTCCAGCTGGGTACAAGTATCCATTTTAACTGACTTTTTGGTGATAACTCCACCATTTTCATCAGGGATAAATCCTAGGCACATCTAGTCTGGTGGTATATATATCTCTGTTGACTGTCCCTCCTGATTGGTTAGTCCTCAACCAGTCAAGTTTCCACTGTCCTTGCTTACAATCAAATTCCAGTTATTACTTAGAGCGAACCCTTCAGATTGTTAAAATTCTTATTCTCTAGTCTTATTTCAATGGCTTTGTTTACCATGTGGTCCCAAAAGCGCGACAATGTAGTTTTGTGCCATCGAAGTCAATCCAATGGCCATTATGAATGCAATGTTCTGCTTCTGCTGATCTCTTCGGGTAACCCAAATGGATACACCTCCTATGACCCTTGATGCAGGTTTCCACCATGTCTAGCCAATAGACACTGCAACGCATTCACAGGGAATCCAGTAAAAGCCAGCCGTCCTGAGTCCCAGGTCATCTTTGACCCATATAAGCTGAGATTTGACCTTCCTTATGGGTTTGTGTATGGTATTAATCCAGTATTTCTTCAGGATCCTGGCAATGCTTCCAGAAACCATGGAAATATAGGGAAGACAGGTGGTAGCAACAGGTTCCTCCTCGTTGTTAGCTTTCCCGGTTTTTCCATCAGCCCTTTCAAGGGCCCGATTGATTTCCTTTATCTTGTAGCCATTCTGTAGGAATGTTGTGTGTAATCATCATTAAATATGGCATTTGAGCTATGCTTAGCCTCACAGTCATAAGTGTAAAGCGAGTAGAGCAGGAGGCTAAGCACGCAGCCTTGTGGTGCACTTGTGCTGATGGAGATTGTGGAGGAGATTTTTTGCCACTCTGATCTGACTTGGGTCTGCAGATGTGGAAATCAAGGACCCAACTGCACAAGGAGGTATTGAGGCTTAGCTCTTGAAGCTTATTGATCAGTTTTGAGGGGGTTGATATTATTGGATTTAGAGCTGTAGTTGATGATGATCATCCTGATGTATGCACCTTCATTGTCCAGATGTTCCAGGGTTGAGTGAAGAGCCATGGAATCTGCTGTGGACCTACTGTGATGGTCGGCAAATTGCAGTGGATCCAAGTCACTTCTCAGGCAGTAGTTGATGTGCTTCATCACCAACCTCCCAAGGCATTTCATCATTGTGGATGTAAGTACTACTGGACGATAGTCATTGAGGCAGGTTACTACGTATTTGTTAGGCACTGGTATAATTGAAGATTTGTTTGTTTGTTATATTGACTACACAAAAGCATTTGATAAAGTGAAGCACAATAAGTTATTTGAAATATTACAGGAAACTCTAGACCTAGATTCGAAAGACCTCCGCCTAATCAGAAATCTGTACTGGGAATAAAATGCCGCTGTAAGGATAGATGGAGAAGTAAGTCAGTTTACGAAAATCAAGAGAGACGTTAGACAAGAGTGTGTTTTTTCCTCTGATTTTTTAAAATGTGTACAGTGAAACAATATTACAAAAAATAAAAGACATCTTGGGAATCAAAGTTGGCAGTGAAAACATCAACAATTTCAGATATGCAGATGACACAGTGCTAATTGCAAGTATAGAGGAAGAACTACAAAACTTAAATGATATAGTTGTTGAAGAAAGTGCAAAAATGGGTCTATCTATCAATTGCAAAAAGACAGAATGTATGGTGATATCCAAAAATAAGGAGAATCCTGTCTGCAGGCTGAAAATAAATGGGTAAGACATAAAACAAGTACAGAACTTTTGCTACTTAGGAAGCTGGGTGACATCAGATGGCAGGTGCGACATGGACATCAAAAGAAGAATAGGGATGGCAAAAGACACCTTTACAAGAACGAAGAGTATACTGACCAACACTAAACTAGGCATGACAACCTGCCTCAGAGTACTGAAATGTTACGTTTATCCAGTTATGTTATATGGATCAGAACGTTGGACAATATCTAGTAACATGACGAAACGAATTGAAGCAGCAGAGATGTGGTTTTTGAGGAGGATACAAAGAATAACATGGATGAAATGACTATCTAACGAGGATATCATGAACAGATCAAGTATAAAAAGAGAGTTAGAATGAATGGTAATTATGGGAAAGATTGAAGGGAAGAAAGCAAAAGGAAGGCAAAGACAAATGATGATGGAGACAGCAGCCAGAGAACTGGAAATGAATACCAATAAATTGATCCACTTGACCCGAAACAGTAGTGTGTGGGCCATGGCAGTCAAAGCTCAAACTGGGCATGGCACCTGATGATGATGATGATGATAACTGAAGCCTGCTTGAAGCAGATGGGTACGTCAGACTACCGAAGAGAGAGTGTAGCAGCCACTCAAACAAAACAACACTGCTTTGATATGAAGCTGGGTGTGGGGGAGGGGTTAATCCTGTACGATGCACTCTCCAGTCCAATAACAACAAGGTTCCAAAGTCAGAGAATACATTCAACCCTTTATTAAGAAACTAGCAAATCAAACAATCTTGGTGATAAAAACTAATGAAACTAACACTAGTGATATAACAAACTAAACTGTCTTAGTGTAGTCAACCTACTTAAGCTTCTTCAACGTAATTAAGTGAATTTGCGTGGACTTAAATAAGGTTAAGTGATCAACAATGAAAGTATCACCCAACTCACCCCTTAGCTATATTGACCTCCAATGATGAAGCATGAACATGTAACCAAACTCTTCACTTCTAGTACATGACTACCACAATAAACATAATAAATGCACAGTAAAAATACAATACAGATAGAGAAAATGATACATGGCTCCTACAAAGAGGTTAAAGCCACTAAAACAATAAGACGTGAAAACTTTTGGGGGGGGGGTGAATACTTTTTATAGGCACCGTATATGGGTGAATGCTCCAGCCATTGATCAGCATTGGTCTTTGGTACTCGTTCAGGTACCGCGTCTGGGCTGGATGCTTCCCGTAGGTTCACCATACCGAAGGATGCTCTCAGTCAGCCCAAGAGACTGAAATCACAGGGTCATTGGGGGCTGTGGGAGTTCATGTGGGTTCCTCCACATCACATTGGAGCCCATCCTGGTTTATGTGCTGGTCTTGAAAACGTCCTGATTCAATCTTTAATAGCACAGTCAAATTGGATTCAGAATGAGGCTTTTCTTAAAAGAGATGTACAAATGTAGTGAAATATCAAGGAGAGAAAAATCAGTTTAGAAATTAAGCAACAAATAAAGTCCTTGCCTACTGAACTTCCTTTGACTCAGGTCCTTGAGTCCATTAGTATCCTCCTAATTTTTCTCTGCACCTTCTCCACATTACTGACATCCTCACTTTAACAGGGACGACCAAGAGCTGTACACAATATTCCAGATGCAGTCTCACCAATGTCTTATACAACTACCACATAAAATCCCTGCTCCTATTCTCAGTGCGCTGCCTGATGGAGGCCACTGTGAGAAATGCCACCTTCACCACCCGTCTACCTGTCACTGCTTTCAAGGAATCATGTACTTGTCCCTACACAACACTCTCCAGGGCCTGACCATTCGGTGTACAAATCCTACTGTTTGGTTGACTTCCCAAAATGCCACACCTTGCACTTACTCCAATTGAAAGCCGTTTGCCAATCATTGGCCCATTTACACAGCTGATTCAAAAATCCCTTGTAATTATTAATAATGTTCTTTACTATATTTGACACTTCCCACTTTGTTTTTATTCACAAACTTAGCAATCATGCAATCTGCATTCACAGACAAATCAAATATATCAATAATGAATAAACATCACAGGATTCCAGTGTGAGAAGCAACTTTCAATCCCCACTCTGCTTCCACCATTGAGCCATTTATGAAACAAATTAGCTCTCTCTCCTTAGATCCCATGGGATCTAACCTTTCAGACTAGCCTGCCATGCAGGACCTTGCTAAAATCCAAACAGAGTTATCTACAATAATGTCACTCAAGAGCCCCAAAACGCATTTACTACTTCACCAACATCTTCACTCTCTCAGCATAAATTCCTTCCTCTATGCATGCATTGTCCAACACTCTGGCAATTTAAGCACTTGATTTTGATGCACATAAAAATGTCTTGGGGTTCTCATTTCAGTCACCTACTTAGGCCCTCCTAATTCCTTGTTTGTGTTCTTTTCAACTTTCTTTATATTCCTCAATGCTCTGTCCAATTTCAGAAACCTAAACCTTGTATGCTTCCTTTGCCACTTTATATGTAACACTCTGAGAAAGGTTTCACTGCTAATGTAATGGTCTTTCTGCAGAAGCAGTGTTTGGGTTATGGTTAGAGATAACTGGTGCTTTGGAATGTGAGCCGTCCAATGACGGGAGGGTGTTTTTGTGCTGTGTGCCTGACACCAGGGTGATCTGGGTCTTTTGTTTGGCGGGAGATGAAGAGAGAAGACGCTGGAGCAGAACCATGATCCGATGAATTCTGGGAGATCGAAGGAGGATTGGCGAAGGGGAAACCGTGAGCTCCAACTTGTGCACATTAGATTGTTTCATTAAAATGGGCCCTTTTCTTTTTTTTTGCTTTTTCTTCACTAACCCTGTAGTCAAATGAAGAATTATAAAGCTAAGTTGTTTAATTGTATGCAGTGTGCTGTTTGTTATTTCGTGGAACTGATTTATAACAGGGTAACAAGTCACGCAGCATCCACACAAACGGTGGGGGGGGGTGGTTTCGGGGTGGACTCGCATCTCAATCTGACCCATTTGGCAAGACCAGAGATTGTCTTTCCTCGACTTACGCAGCCAACAGAACCTGAGGGTTACATATAGAAGGTAGTACAGCACAGGGACAGGCCATTCAGCCCCACAATGTTGTGCTCAACCAGCTAAAAAGCAAATCAAAAACCCCTAAACACTAATCCCTTCTACCTACACTATGTCTATATCCCTCCACCTTTCTTACATCCATGTGCCCATCCAAATGTCTCTTAAAAGCCTCCAATGTATTTGTCTCTAACCACCATACCAGGCAGCACATTCCAGGCATCCATCATTCTGAGTAAAAAATGTACCCCTCACATCATCCTTGAACCTACCACCTCTCACCTTCAATGCATGCCCTCTGGATTTAGATATTTCAATCCCGGGAAACAGATACTCTCTATATGCCTTCATTGCCTTGTAAACCTCTATCAGATCTTGTCTTGGTGCTCCAGAGAAAACAACCCAAGTTTACCCAGCCTCTCATGATAGCACGTGCCCTCTAAACCAAGCAGCATTCTGGTTAAGCCTCTCCATCCTTCCTATAGTGGGGTGACCAGAACTGTAAGCAATACTCCAGATGTGGCCTAACCAGAGTTTTATAAAGTTGCAAAATAACCTCTTGACCTTTGAACTCAATGCCTTTTCAAATAAAAGCAAGCATTCCATAAGTCTTCTTAACTGCTTTATCGACCTGTGTAGCCACTTTCAGGGAACTATGAACTTGGATCCCAAGATGTCTCTGCTCAGCAACACTGTTAATGATCTTGTCCTTAACAGTGTACTGTTTTCTTGCATTTGCCCTGCCAAAGTGCAACACATCACTTTATCTGGATTAAACTGCATCTGCCATTTCTCAGCCCATATCTGCAATTGATCTTTCTCCTGCTGTATTCTTTGCCAGTCTTCTACACTGTCCACAACCCCATCAATCTTGGTATCATCCGCAAATTTACTAACCCATCCATCGACATTTTCATATAAGTCATGTATATACATCACAAACAGCAGAGGTCCCAGCACAGCTCCCTGCAGAACACCACTAGTTACAGACCTCCAGCTTGAATAAGTCCCTTTAACCACTACCCTCTCTCTTCTATGTGCAAGTCAGTTCTGAAGCCAAACAGTCAACTCACTGCAGACCCCATGCATCATAATCTTCCAGATTAGCCTCCCATGAGGGATTTCATGAAACACCTTCCATGTAGACAACATCCACTGATAAGACACAACCTGCCACACACAAAGCCATACTGGCTCTCCCTAATTAGGCAATGGGTATCCAATGCTCATATATCCTATCCCTAACAATCTTCTGCAGCAATTTCCTTATAACTGACATGAGAATCACTAGTCCATAGGTCCCAGGATTTTTTCTCATTCCCTTCTTAAATAGAGGTACAGCATTAGTCACAAGCCAGTGCTCCGGGACCTTGCCTGTGGCTGTAAAGGACACAAAGATACAGCAAACTCATCTCTTGCCTCCTTCAATAAACTGGGTTAAGTCCCATCTGGACCTGGGGACATCCACCCTAATACTCATTAGGAGGCCCACCACTTCCTCCTCCTTAAACTCTAAATCTACTTATATACTCAACACTGATCTCCTGGTGCTCCATGCCCTTTTCCTTGGTAAATACTGAAGCAAAGTATTCATTAAGTACCTCAGTCATATTTTCTGCATCCAGGCAAATGTTCCCCCCCTTTATCCTTGAGTGGTCCAATCCTTTCCCTAGTTACCCTCTTGCTCTTGATGTATGTATAGAATGCCTTGGGCTTCACCCTAATCCTACTCACCAAAGACTTTTGATGGCCCCTTCTGGCTTTTGTAATTCCCTCTTTAGTTCTTTTCTGGCTTCTTTATAATCCTCATGTGCTCCATTTGATCCTAACTTCTGAAACTTTACATACTTTTCCTTTTTCTCCTTGACTGAATTCATCTGGACATCCAAGGTTCTCTTAGCTTTCTATCCCCATACTAACAGGAAAATACAGTACCTTTCCCATACTCTGTGGAATTGATAATTAAACATGTCTGGTGTGGACTTTCCAAAGAAAAGGTGCTCTCGATGAACACTTTTTAGTTCCTGCCTAATGCCCTCATAATTTGCCTTACTCCAATTTAAAACTCTTCCACAAGGCCACATATTTCCTTAACCATAGCTATGCTGAAAATTAAGGAGTTGTGATCACTGTTCCCTAACTGTTCACCCACTGAAAGGTCAGTCACCTGGACAGGTTCATTACTCTATACCAGGTCCAGTACAGCCCCTTCTCTTGTTGGACCATCCACATATTGATTTAAGAAACCTTCCTGGGTATACTTAACAAATTCTGCCCCAACTAAACCTCTTACACTAAGAAGGTTCTAGTTTCTATTAGAGAAGTTGAAATTACCCCATTACAACAACTGTATTATTTTTACATGTTTCGTTAAATTGGATTATATATCTGTTCCTCAATGTTCCTGACATGTAGCTTTCACATCACAAAAGTGCCACATTCCAATAGGAAAGATTACTGCCATCCCATTTATAATCAGTGGCATTGCCACCATTGTCAATCACCTGGGGAGAGTGGATGGAGTAATTAGAAAGTGTCCAGGATTAGTCATGTAATATCATGTGCTCTTTGTAGTGTTGTGGGACATGACCAGAACTTGAAATAGAACTGATGGAGACAGACTGAGCCAAGTCACAGGTTAGTCAAAGTCATACTTTATTGATCCCGGGGGAAATTGGTTTTCGTTACAGTTGCACCATAAGTAATAAATAGTAATAGTAATATTACTATTAGTAAATAGCAAATAGTAATAGTCATAGAAATAATAAATAGTAATAGAATAGTAATAGAAAATAGTAATAAATAGTTAAATAGTAATACGTAAATTATGAAATAAGTCCAGGACCAGCCTATCGGCTCAGGGTGTCTGACCCTCCAAGGGAGGAGTTGTAAAGTTTGATGGCCACAGACAGGAATGACTTCCTATGACACTCTGTGCTGCATCTCAGAGGAATGAGTCTCTGGCTGAATGTACTCCTGTGCCCACCCAGTACATTATGTAGTGGATGGGAGACATTGACCAAGATGGCATGCAACTTAGGAAGGTGGAGGGGCCGGTAGTGCTGAGGAAACGGAGAGTCTGCAGAGAGACTTGGATAGATTGGAAGAATGGGCAGAGAAGTGGCAAATGAAGTACAATGTTGGAAAGTGTATGGTTATGCACTTTGGCAGAAAAAATAAATGGGCAGACTATTATTTAAATGGGGAAAGAATTCAAAGTTCTGAGATGCAACGGGACTTGGGAGTCCTCATACAGGATTCCCTTAAAGTTAACCTCCAGGTTGAGTCAGTAGTGAAGAAGGCGAATGCAATGTTGGCATTCATTTCTAGAGGAATAGAGTATAGGAGCAGGGATGTGATGTTGAGGCTCTACAAGGCGCTGGTGAGACCTCACTTGGAGTACTGTGGGCAGTTTTGGTCTCCTTATTTAAGAAAGGATGTGCTGACGTTGGAGACGGTACAGAGAAGATTCACTAGAATGATTCCGGGAATGAGAGGGTTAATATATGAGGAACGTTTGTGCGCTCTTGGACTGTATTCCTTGGAGTTTAGAAGAATGAGGGGAGACCTCATAGAAACACTTCAAATGTTAAAAGGCATGGACAGAGTGGATGTGGCAAAGTTGTTTCCCATGATGGGGGAGTCTAGTACGAGAGGGCATGACTTCAGGATTGAAGGGCGCCCTTTCCGAACAGAAATGTGAAGAAATTTTTTTAGTCAGAGGGTGGTGAATCTATGGAATTTGTTACCACGGGCAGCAGTGGAGGCCAAGTCATTGAGTGTATTTAAGGCAGAGATTGATAGGTATCTGAGTAGCCAGGGCATCAAAGGTTATGGTGAGAAGGTGGGGCAGTGGGACTAAATAGGATAAAGTGGATCAGCTCATGATAAAATGGCGGAGCAGACTCGATGGGCCGAATGGCCTACTTCTGCTCCTTTGTCTTATGGTCTTATGGTCTTAGACAGCATCCTCTTTTCAGACACCACCGTGAGAGAGTCCAGTTCCATCCCCTCAACATCACTGGCCTTATGAATGAGTTTGTTGATTCTGTTGGTGTCTGCTACCCTCAGCCTGCTGCCCCAGCACACAACAGCAAACATGATAGCACTGGCCACCACAGACTCATAGAACATCCTCAGCATCATCTGGCAGATGTTAAAGGACCTCTGTCTCCTCAGGAAATAGAGACGGCTCTGACCCTTCTTGTAGACAGCCTCAGTGTTCTTAGACCAATCCAGTTTATTATCAATTTGTATCTCCAGGCATTTGTAATCCACACTGACCCCCTGGATGGAAACAGGGGTCACCGGGACCTTAGCTCTCCCCAGGTCTACCACCAGCTCCTTAGTCTTTTTCACATTAAGCTGCAGATAATTCTGCTTACACCACGTGACAAAGTTTCCTACTGTAGCCCTGTACTCAACCTCATCTCCCTTGCTGATGCATCCAACTATGGCAGAGTCATCAGAAAACTTCTGAAGATGACAAGACTCTGTGCAGTAGTTGAAGTCCGAGGTGTAAATGGTGAAGAGAAAGGGAGACAAGACAGTCCCCTGTGGAGCCCCAGTGCTGCTGATCACTCTGTCGGACACACAGTGTTGCAAGCACATGCACTGTGGTCTGCCAGTCAGGTAATCAAGAATCCATGACACCAGGGAAGCATCCACCTGCATCACTGTCAGCTTCTCCCCCAGCAGAGCAGGGCGGATGGTGTTGAACGCACTGGAGAAGTCAAAAAACATAATCCTCACAGTGCTTGCTGGCTCGTCCAGGTGGGCGTAGACATGGTTCTGCAGGTAGACGATGGCATCTTCAACTCCTAGTCAGGGCTGGTGGGCAAACTGGAGGGGATCTAAGTGTGGCCTGACCATAGGCTGGAGCAGCTCCAGAACAAGTCTCTCCAGGGTCTTCATGATGTGGGAGGTCAATGCCACCGGTCTGTAGTCATTGAGGCCGCTGGGTCACGGCGTCTTCGGCATAGGGACGAGGCAGGACGTCTTCCACAGTACAGGAACCCTCCGGAGCCTCAGGCTCATGTTGAAGACATGGCGAAGTACTCCACATAGCTGAGGGGCGCAGGCTTTGAGCACCCTGGTACTGACACCATCCGGTCCTGCAGCCTTGCTTGGGTTGAGACGTTTCAGCTGTCTTCTCACCTGTTCAGCTGTGAAGCCCACCGTGGTGGTTTCGTGTGGGGGAGGGGTATAGTCATGAGAGCAGGATGGGGGACTGTGAGGAGGGGTAGGAGGGGACAGTGGAATATGTGTTGGTTGGGGGCCGACAACAGATGGCTCATATGGGGGATGGGCAGGGGTCACAACGTCAAATCTGTTGAAGAACAGGTTAAGTTCGTTGGCCCTGTCCACACTGCCTTCAGCTCCTCTGTTGCTAGTTTGCCGAAACCCAGTGATGGTCCTCATCCCCCTCCAGACCTCTCTCATGTTGTTCTGCTGGAGTTTCCACTCAAGCTTCCTCCTGTACCTGTCTTTAGCCTCCCTGATCCTGGCTTTCAGGTCCCTCTGTATTGCCCTCAGCTCCTCCCTATTTCCATCTCTAAACACCCTCTTTTTAGTGTTCAGGATGTCCTTAATGTCCTTTGTCACCCATGGCTTGTTGTTTGAATAACAAAGGACAGTTCTTGTTGGAACATTGCAGTCCACACAGAAGCTAATGTAATCAGTGATGCACTCTGTGAGCCCATCAATATCCTCACCATGTGACTCACATGTTGAAGATGGGCAGAAATGGCCCATTCTGATACAGACAGAAAAACGGTCAGAGAATTTGATGGTTAGTCCAGATGCCTGATCCGTGCCCAGTCAGAAGATGAGGAGGTGTTCCTCCAACTTAGTTTGAACTTTGCTGTTACAGTGTGATGTCGGAGCTCACCAAAGAGACTAAAATTAGCTCATTTGAAATGCTGTCCTTCACCCATTGATGTGTTTTGTAAATCTTGTTACTAGTTAGAAACGGCAAATAAGTTGCGTATAGGAATCTCAAACAGAACAACATGTCAGTTTTAATGTCTCTGTCCAGATATTTAAGGACTGACCAGATACATCATTTGTAACACCAATATATCTGTTGTTGGAAATGAAGAAGTATATCATCCCAGCTGGGAATGTAGTTTGTGTCTGAAATGAAGTTCTCTGTTGTAACTCAGTGAAATCCACTGGAACAGACATGCTGAGAATACAACAGCATTTGTTCACTACAGATCAGGCTTCAACTGCATTGACTGTGCGAGGGATTCACTATGTCTGACATCTGACTTGTTGAATTGCCAGAGAATTGATAGGGATACTGTGGGAAAGGAATCACAGATGCATCCCATCCTGCAGACACACTGAGTTCACACAGGGGAGAGGCTGTTCACCTGTTCGCACTGTGGAAGGGAATTCACTCAGTCAGCCCACCTGCAGGCACACCAGTCAGTTCACACTGCAGAGACGCTGTTATGATGAGCAGGGAAACAAAGTGAGGGTGGGGGGGGGGCAACGAATGGCAGAGTAGCAACATTTGGAAGCTGATTGACAAAGGAAAAAATTAGGTTGACTGACTGTTGTCAAACACAATGCCTGCCGATATTGAGCATATTGCTTGTAGGGTCTTGCCTGCTTAAATTGGCTATTGAGTACTCATAAAAATATGGACTGGATTGGTGCCATTTGGCAGAGGAGAGGCAATGCTTGTAAGCAATTTCAATGGTAGTCTTCTTAGCCAGAAATCTCTGAGCTTCAGAATTTGCTATGGCTGCGAATCAAGTGCACAGGAGCCAAAAGGTCTGCATGCATTCGGTGGGTTAAAGATCTGGGATTGGGCATGATGGAATTCCCAGGCACAGTTGAGGTTTTGTTATCTAAACCTAACGATTTGAGACTCAGATAAAAAAATATGGTTCCAACTTTATCTTGCACGAAGAACTTTTAAAACATATCTTTCAGATAAACAAATAGGCAATTTTCGACGATTTGAAGTGGAGCATTGAGATCAGGTCCGATATCCAGAACCAGCTGATGTCCATACCTCAGTAGATAATGGGAATAGTTGAGACTAAGGCCACACAGAAAAAACTGGGTCCAATTTCGGGTGAATTAAAATGTCATTTAGAGCTGCACGGGATATACGAACTTCTTGTGTCACTTTTCGGGTTTGGAGTAATTTAATTTTTATTGAATGTCACCTGGTTCTGGGTCCTTCTGTCAATTGAGTTCATTGTTTCTTCTATTTTGACTGGGTGTATAATGGTAATGAATACCTCTGTCCTAAGACCATAAGACACAGGAACAGAGTTAGGCCATTCAGCCCTTCAAGTTCGCTGGGGCATCATGATTGATCCATTTCCCTCACAAGCCCATTCTTCTGCCTTCTCCCCATAACCTTTCATGCTGATCAATCAATAACCAAGCAACTCTGCCTTAAATACATCTAAATACCTGGCTTCCACAGCCACCTGAGGCAATGAATCCTGCAGATTCAGTATCCCCTGGCTAAAGAAATTCCAGTTCATCTTCGTTCTAAATGGTGACCCTCTTTTCTGAGGCCGAGACTCCCCCACTTAAAGAAACATTCTCTCCACATCAACTCTATCTAAGTCTTTCAACATTGCATACGTTTCAATGAGATACCCCCTCATTCTTCTGAATTCCAGTGAGTACAGGCCCAGAGACAAACAGTCCACTGAAGGTAAGCCTTTCAATCCCAGAATCATTTCCATGAACTGCATTTGAACCTTCTCCAATGTCAGCACATTTTTTCTTAGATAAGGGGCCCAAAACTGAGGTTTCAGCAGTTCCTTGTAAAGCTGTAAAATTATGTACTTGCTTTTCTATTCTACTCCTCTCGAAATGAATGCTAGCATTGCATTTGCCTTCCTTACCACTGACTCAATCTGCAAATTAATCTTTAGAGAATCATACATGAGGCCTTCCAAATCCCTCAACACCAGCTCCATAGCAAAGAAAGCCCAGCAGCATCTCTACTTTCTGCCAAGGCTGAGAAAAGTCCATCTCCCCGCCCCCCCCCACCCCCCCATCCTCACCACATTCTACAGAGGTTGTATTGAGAGCATCCTGAGCAGCTGCATCACTGCCTGGTTCGGAAATTGCACCATCTTGGATTGCAAGACCCTGCAGCGGATAGTGAGGTCAGCTGAGATCATTGGGGTCTCTCTTACCGCCATTAGAGACATTTACAACACACGCTGCATCCGTAAAGCAAACAGCATTATGAAGGATCCCACGCATCCCTCATATGAACTCTTCTCCCTCCTGCCATCTGGCAAAAGGCACCGAAGTATTCGAGCTCTCACGACCAGACTATGAAACAGTTTCTTCCCCCCAAGTCATTAGACTCCGCAATATGTGCACATTGTCTTGTTTATTATTTATTGTAATGCCTGCACTGTTTTGTGCACTTTATGCAGTCCTGGGTAGTCCAGTGTAGTTTTCTGTTGTTTTTTTACGTAGTTCAGTGTAGTTTTTGTATTGTTCATGTAGCACCATGGTCCTGAAAAACGTTGTCTCGTTTTTACTGTGTACTGTACCAGCAGCCATGGTCAAAATGACAATAAAAAGTGACTTGACTTGCCCTCAGATTTTTAAATTTTCTCTCCATTTAGAAAATAATCTTTTATTTTTTTCGGCCAAAGAGTATGATCACACATTTCCCTATACTGTACTGTATTTAATCTGCTACTTCTTTGCCCATTCTACTAATCTGTCTAAGTCCCCTCTGTAGCTTTTCTGCTTCCTGAAAATTACCTGCCCTCCACCTATCTACAGTTGAAGTCAGAAGTTTACATACACCTTAGCCAAATACATTTAAACTCAGTTTTTCACAATTCTTGACATTTAATCCAAGAAAACATTCCCTGTCTTAGGTCAGTAAGGATCACTACTTTACTTTAAGAATGTGAAATGTCGGAATAATAGTAGAGAGAATGATTTATTTCAGCTTTTATTTCTTTCATCACATTCCCAGTGGGTTAGAAGTTTACATACACTTTGTTAGTATTTGGTAGCATTGACTTTAAATTGTTTAACTGGGGTCAAACATTTTGGATAGCCTTCCACAAGCTTCTCACAGTAAGTTGCTGGAATTTTGTTCCATTCCTCCAGATAGAACTGGTGTAACTGAGTCAGGTTTGTAGGCCTCCTTGCTCGCACACGCTTTTTCAGTTCTGCCCACAAATTTTCTATCTGATTGAGGTCAGGGCTTTGTGATGGCCACTCCAATACCTTGACTTTGTTGTCCTTAAGCAATTTTGCCACAACTTTGGAGGTATGCTTGGGGTCATTATCCATTTGGAGCTTCAAATTCCTGGCTGATGTCTTGAGATGTTGCTTCAATATACCCGCATAATTTTCCTTCCTCATGTTGTCATCTATTTTGTGAAGTGCACCAGTCCCTCCTGTAGCAAAGCACCCCCACAACATGATGCTACCACCCCCATGCTTCACGGTTGGGATGGTATTCTTCGGCTTGCAAGCCCCACCCTTTTTCCTCCAAACATAACGATGGTCATTATTGTTTCATCAGACCAGAGGACATTTCCCCAAAAAGTAAGATCTTTGTCCCCATGTGCACTTGCAAACTGTAGTCCTGCTTTTTTATGGCGATTTTGGAGCAGTGGCTTCTTCCTTGCTGAGCAGCCTTTCAGGTTATGTCGATATAGGACTCGTTTTACTGTGGATATAGATACTTGTCTACTTGTTTCCTCCAGCATCTTCACAAGCTCCTTTGCTGTTGTTCTGGGATTGATTTGCACTTTTTTGCACCAAAGTACATTCATCTCTAGGAGACAAAATGCATCTCCTTCATGAGTGGTATGATGGCTGCGTGGTCCCATGGTGTTTATACTTGCGTACTATTATTTGTACAGATGAACGTGGTACCTTCAGGTGTTTGGAAATTGCTCCCAAGGATGAACCAGACTTGACATCATTTTCTGACCTCAATCCGATAGAAAATTTGTGGGCAGAACTGAAAAAGCGTGTGCAAGCAAGGAGGCCTACAAACCTGACTCAGTTACACCAGTTCTGTCTGGGGGAATGGAACATAATTCCAGCAATTTACTGTGAGAAGCTTGTGGAAGGCTACCCAAAATGTTTGACCCAAGTTAAACAATTTAAAGGCAATACTACCAAACACTAACAAAGTGTATGTAAACTTCTAACCCACTGGGAATGTGATGAAAGAAATAAAAGCTGAAATAAATCATTCTCTCTACTATTATTCTGACATTTCACATTCTTAAAATAAAGTAGTGAACCTAACTGACCTAAGACAGGGAATGTTTTCTAGGATTGAATGCCAGGAATTGTGAAAAATGGAGTTTAAATGTATTTGGCTAAGGTGTATGTAAACTTCTGATTTCAACTGTATGTATCTTCTTCAAACCTGGCCACAAATACAGCAATTCCATAATCCAAATCATTAACTTATAACAAAAAGAAGTGATCCTAACACAGACCCTTGTGGAATGCAACTAGTCACTGGCAGCCTACCAAAAAGGCTCCCTTTATTCCCAGTCTTTCCCCCTTGCCAGTCAGCCAATGCTGTATCCATGCTAGTAATTTTCTTGGAATACCACGGTCTTTTAACTTGTTATGCAGCCTCACACCATCCACTTATTTTCCTTTTGTCTATCCTGCTTGTAATTTCTTTAAATAATTCCAACAGATTTGTCAGGCAAGATTTTCCCTAAACGAAACTATTCTGACTACAGCCTATTTTACAATGTGCATCCAAGTACCCCAAAACCACATCCTTGACAATCCACTCCAATGTCTTCCCAGCCACTGAGGTCAGACTAACTGGCCTATAATTTCCTTTCTTCTCCCTCTCTCCCTTCTTGGAAGTGTGGACTGACATTTCCAATTTTCCGGTCCTCCGGAACCATGACAGAATCGATTGATTCATCAAAGGTCATTACTAATGCCTCCACAATCTCTTCAGCCACCTCTTTCAGAACCCTGGGGTGTAGGCCATCTGGTCCAGGTGACTTATCTACCTCCTTTCAGTTTGCTAAGAACCTTCTCCCTAGTAATGACAACTTTGCACACATCTGAACATCTAGCAAACTGCTAGTGTTTTCCAGTGAAGACTGATACAAAATATATATTCAGTTCATCTGCCATTTCCTTCTCCCCCATTGCTACCTCTCCAGCCTCATCTTCCAATGGTCCAATATCTACTCTCACCTCTATTTTACACATTATATATCTGAAGAAACTTACAGATTCCTCTTTAATTTATTGGCCAGCTTACCCTTGTATTCCATCTTTTCCTTTTTTATGACTTAGTTGCCTTCTGCTGGTTTTTAAAACTTCCCAATCCTCTAAATTTTGACTATTTTTTGCTTCATTATATGCCCTCTCTTATGCTTTTATGTTTGCTTTGTCTTCTCGTGTCAACCATGGTCCTGCCTTTAGAATACTTCTTCTTTCGGACAACCATGCCCGTCATCTATCTGTGATTTGGCTCACTGTGTCTCTGTCCATTGCCGTAACTTACCAGTTCTGGACATGTCCCACTGCCCACCAGGGCACACACTGTTTACATGGCAGCTCCAGGAGACTTTCTGATCACTATGAACCTGAGGTCATTGACGGTGGTGAACTCAGCAATGGCAATGCCAATGAATGTGACAGGTTTGTGATTAGACTTTCTCAATGGAGATTGTTAATGTTTGATACTTTTATTGTGTGAGTGCTACAGGACACTTGAAACCCAAAACAGATCTATTTGTGATAACACACACAAAATGCTGCAGGAATCTCAGCAGGCCAGGCAACTATCTATTGAAGAGTAAACAGTCGATGTTTCAGGCTGAGACCCTTCATCAGGACTGGAAAGAAGAGATTAGGTCCAGGTAAGAAGATGGGCGGAGAAAAGGAAGAAGTACAAGGTGATAGGTGAAACCGGGACAGGAGGAGTGGTGAAGTAAAGAGCTGGGAAGTCGATTAGTGAAAGAGATAAAGGGCTGGGGAAGGGGGAATCTGATAGGAGAGGATAGAAGGCCATGGAAGAAAGAAAGGGAAAGGTGAGGACTACCAGAGGAAGGTGATGGGCAAGTAAGGAGATAAGGTAACAGAGGGAAATGGCAATGCGGAATGGTGAAGGAGGCGTGGGGTGGGGGGGAGCAATTACCGGAGGTTTGAGAAATCAATGTTCATGCCATCAGGACCAGATGGAATATAAAGTGTTGTTCCTCCAACCCAAGTGTGGCCTCATTACGACAGCAGAGGAGGCCATGCACTGACATAAGGGAATGGAAATGGGAAGTAGAATTGAAACGTGTGGCCGCCAGGAGATCTTGCTTTTTTTGGCGGATGGAGCACAGGTGAAGCCATTTGCCAATCTACAACAGGTCTGACTGATATGCAGGTCGCTACACCAGATACAGTAGATGACTCCAACAGACTCACAGGTAAAGTATCAACTCACCTGGAAGGACCGTTTTCCCTGAATTATAGTGAGGGAGGTGCAGGGGCAGGTGTGGCACTTGTTCCACTTGCAAGGACAAGTGCCAGGAGGGGGATCATTGGGGAGGGATGAATAGATGAAGGGGCCACAGAGGGAGCAATCCCTGTGGAAAGCAGAATGTGGGGTGGGGGGAGAAGGGAAATGCGCTTGGTAGTGGGACACTGTTGGAGATGGTGTAAGTTACAGAGAATTATGTGCTGGAGACTGAGGATGATAGGGTGGTAGGTGAGGACAAGTGTAACCTTATGCCTGCTGGGGTGGCAGGCGGCAGACATGCGTGAAATGTAAGAGCTGCAGGTGCAAGCATTGTTGATGGTGGAAGAAGGAAAGCCCCTTTCTTTGAAGGAGGGCATCTCATTAGTTCCAGAATGAAAAGCCTGAGAGCAGAAGCGGCAGAGACAGGGGAATTGAGAGAAGGGGATGGCATTTTTACAGGTGACAGGGTGGGAAGAGGTATAGTCCAAATAACTGTGAGGATCAGTGGGTTTGTAACAGATATCAGTGGATAAACTGTCTCTACAGATGGAGACAGTGAGATTGAGAAATGGGAGGGAGGTGTCGGAAATGGACCAGGTAAATTTGAGCGCAGGGTGGAAGCTGGAGGCAAAGTTGACGAAGTCAAAGTGCTTGGCATGGGTGCAGGAAGCAGCATCAATGCAGTGTCGATATAGCATAAGAAAAGTTGGGGGAGTGATACCGGTTGAGGCTTGCAACACAGAATGTTCCATGTAGCCATCAAAAAATGAGACATAACTGGGACCCATATGAGTGCCCATGCTACGCTTTTTGAGGGAAGTGGGAGGAGCCAAAGGAGAAATTATTGAAGTGAGGAACAGTCCCCAGGGCCTGATGGGATTTACCAAGAAGGGAACAAGGGAAAATCCTGGGAACTATAGACCGGTGAGACTCACTTCAGTTGTAGGGAAAGTGCTGCAGAAAATTCTTTATGAGCATTTGGGAACCCATGGCCTAATTAGGGAGAGCCAGCATGGCTTTGTGTACAGCAGGTTGTGTCTCACCAACTTAAATGAGTTTTTTCACAAGGTGATGAGAGGGATCGATGAGGGCAAGGCAGCGGATGTTGTCAACATGGATTGTACTAAGGCACGGGATCCGCGGCAAATTAGCTATTTGGATTCAGAACTGGCTTGCTGATAGCAGATAGAGGGTAGTGGTCAAAGGTTCTTATTCAAGCCAGAGGTCTGTAATTAGTGGTGTTCTGCAGGAATATGTTCTGAGACCTCTGCTATTTGTGATAAATATAAATGACCTGGATGAAAACGTAGATGAATGGGTTTGCAAATTTGCGGATGATACCAAGATTGGTGGAGCTATGGATAATGTAGACGACCGGCAAAGAATACAACACAATGTAGATCAATTGCGGATATGGGCAGAGAAACGGCAGATGGAGTTTAACCCAGATAAATGTGAGGTGTTGTACCTCGGTAGGGCAAATGCAAGGAGACAGTACACTGTCAAGAGCAAGATCCTTAACAGTGTTGCTGAGCAGAGATATCCTAGGATCCATATTCATAGCTCCTTGAAAGTGGCTACACAGGTCGATAAGGTGGTTAAGGCTTATGGAATGCTTGTTTTTATTAGTCGAGGTATTGCGTTCAAAAGTCAGGAGGTTATGTTGCAACTTTATAAATCTCTAGTTAGACCACATCTGGTAGTGCGCACAGTTCTGGTCGCCCCACTATAGGAAGGATGTCGAGGCTTTAGAGAAGGTGCAGAAGAGGTTTACCAGGATGCTGCCTGGTTTAGAGGGCATGTGCTATCACAAGAGGCTGTTTTCTCTGGAGTGCCAGAGGCTGAGGGGAGATCTGATAGTTTACAAGATTATGAAGGCACAAATAGCGTGCACGGAGATTATGCTTTGAAGGTGGGGGGGGTAGGTTTAGGGGAGATGTGAGGGGAGTTTTATGCTCAGAGTCGTGGCTGCCTGGTATGGGAAAAAACACATTTGAGGCTTTTAAGAGACGCTTGGATAGGCACATGGCTATAAGGAAAATGGAGGGATATGGACGTGGTGTAGGTAGGAGGGATTAGTGTTTTGGGTGTTTTTGATTTGCTTTTCAGCATGTTTGACACAACATTGTGGGCCAAATGGCCTGTTCCTGTGCTGTACTGTTCTACATTTGTTCTACTTGACAAAAGGATCCAGAACCAGATGACTTTCAACAAAGGTGATCTGCTAAAGAATCAAAAGTGACACAAGGTGTTTGTTTATCCCGTGCAGCTCTAATTGATATTTTACTTCACTGGAAGTTGGACCCAGTTCTTCCTTTTGGGCCTCAATCTCAACTATTCCCATTACCTATGAGGTATGGACATCAGCGTGTTCTGGATGTTGGACTCGATCTCAATGTTCCACTTCAATTGGTAGAAAATCACTTACCTACTTATCTGAAAGACACATTGTATGTTTTTCCTGCAAGATAAACTTGGAACCATATAGTTCAACTAAGCCCAAATCCTTAGATTTAGATAACAAGATCTCACTGGGAGGCCCAGTGCACCCGTTCCCAGAACCCTTTGTCCACTGAATGCAAGCACTCCTTTCGGCACAACTTTAGATTTCCGGCACTTGTACACTTGATTCGCCGTGGCAGTAAACTCTGCAGCCCACAGATACCTGGGTAAGAATAGTGCCGTTCAAAGCGTTTACAAGCATTGCTTCCCCTCTGCCAAATGGCAACAATCCAGTCAATATTTTTATCAGAACTCCGTAGCCAATTTAACACAGCAAGCTCCCACAAGCAATAAACTCAATGTCAACAGGCATTGTGTGTGTCAACAGTAAAAGTCAGCCTAATTCATTTCCCTGTCAATCAGCTACCAAATGTTGCTACTCTGTCATCCGTTGCCACGACCCCTGCTCCTCATCATATGCTCTGTCCACAACCCTAAACTCCGCCCTGTGCTGGTTTCCCACAGTCCCTGGTTTCTGACCCTGCTCTATTGAACATCCAACTAATAGCTCTCCATTCTGCTTTCACACATTAGAGGACAGTGGTTCATTCCAACAACCCAGCTGTGTGAGGTACAGTCCTTTGGAAGCAGAGAAAATGACCACACAACGTTGAAATGAGCAGGGAAGGAGGAGGTTAACTACCTGTGTCGTTCTTCCTCAGTCCAGAGATTTGAGGGACAGAGAACATGTCAGACGTTAAGCGCACCCAGCTCATTGTCTTCTTCAGTCTGCATAAAGTCATGCAGGAAATTCAAATTAAACCTCTTCATGCACAGAGAGCTAATGATCTCACCACAGAGAGTACGAGAGATGGAAAGAAGGGATGGATTTAAAAGAACTGTTGTGGAACAGAAAGACTGCCAGGTCCAGTTGGGCTGAATTGACTCCCAACTGCCACAGGGTGTGTTGTAGATTCACTAGGTACCTGAGACAGAGTTTAAAATAGAGCTGATTTATTTGTCACAGGTCTGGAATATTAAACTCCAGTCTCATTAAAGGTGAACATCTGGAGTTAGCAAATGCGATAGTTAAGTATCCAGTATACAGCTTATTTAAACATTTTCACCCAATGTACGACACAAGGTGGATGACTGAGAAAATCCCTGCCATCAGTCTGAGCAGGTGAATGGTTTTTCCCCAGTGTGAATTGACTGGTGTCTCTGTAGGTTGGACGAGTGAGTGAATCCCTTCCCACAGTCTGAGCAGGTAAACGGCCTCTCCCCAGTGTGAATTAACTGGTGTCTCTGTAGGTTGGATGAGTGAGAGAATCCCTTTCCACAGTCTGAACAGGTGAACGGCCTCTCTCTAGTGTGAACTCGCTGGTGTGCCAGTAGGTCAGATGACTGAGTGAATCCCTTCCCACAGTTTAAGCAGGTGAACGGTTTCGCCCCAGTGTGAACTGACTGGTGTACCAGTAATTGAGACGACTTAGTAAATCCCTTCCCACAGTCTGAGCAGGTGAATGGCCTCTCCCCAGTGTGAACTCGCTGATGTACCTTCAGTTGAGATGATGAAATGAATCCCTTCCCGCAGTCTGAGCAGATGAACGGCTTCTCCCCAGTGTGAATTCGCTGATGTACCTTCAGTTGAGATGACTGAGTGAATCCCTTCCCACAGTCTGAACAGGTGAATGGTCTCTCCCCCGTGTGAACTCGCTGATGTGCCAGTAGGTCAGATGATCGAGTGAATCCCTTCCCACATTCTGAGCAGGTGAATCGCATTTTTCCAGTGTGAACTGACTGGTGTGCCAGTAGTTGGGATGACTGAGTGAATCCCTTCCTACATACGGAACAGGTGAACGGCCTCTCTCCTGTGTGAATACGCTGGTGTGTCTGTAGGTGGGATAACTGAGTGAATCCCTTCCCACAATCTGAGCAGGTGAACGGCCTCTCCCCAGTGTGAACTCGCTGATGTACCTTCAGTCGAGATGACTGAGTGAATCCCTTCCCACAGTCTGAGCAGGTGAACGGCATCTTACCAGTGTAATCTGACTGGTGTGCCAATAGGTCAGATGACCAAATGAATCCCTTCCCACAGTCTGAGCAGGGAAATGGACTTAGTGTAAACCAACTGGGGTGTCAATAGGTGGGATGACTTAGCCAATCCTTTCCCACATTCAGAGCAAATGTTCCTCCTCTCTCAAGTGTGAACTCGCTCATGTGTCAGCAGGTCAGATGACTGAATGAATCTCTTCTCACAGACGGAACAGTTAAAGGGTCTCTCTCCCTTGTGAACTCACTGTTGTGTCTGCAGTGGGCTGAGTGACTGATACTCTTCCCACAGTCTGAGTAGGTGATGGCCTCTCCCCAGCGTGAAATTCCTGATGTACCTTCAGCTTGGATGACGGAATGAGTCGCTTCCCACAGTCAGCACAGGTGAATCAGATATCGCACTATGGAGTTAACTTGCTGATGTATCTTCAGGATCGATGACATCGTAGATCCCCTCCTATACATAAAGCAGGCGAATGGCCTCTCCCCACTGTGAACTCACTGGCGCTTCTATGGATGGGCCAATGACTGAATTCCTTCCCACACTGAGAGAAGGAGGATGATCTCTCTCTCCTATCAATTCTCTTGCAATTCAGCAAGTCAGATGTCCCTTGTACAATCAATGCAGTTGAAGACCCAATCTCCAGTGAACAAATTCTCTGGTGTGTTCTCAGCACCCTGGTTCCGGTTGACTTCACTGAGTTACAACAAAAATTTTCTTTTCAGAGACAAAGCAGATTGCCAATTGGGATGAGATACTTCTTCATCTCCCAGGATCAACCGATAATTGGTGTTACAAAGGAAATATCTGGTCATTACTTAAATAGCTGGACAGGGACAACAAAACTGACATGTTCTTATCTTTGAGATTACCATACACCACTTGTCGTTTCTAACCTGAAAAAAGATTTGCAAAGGACATCAATGAGTGAAGCACAGCATTTCAGATGAGATAATTTTAGTCTGTTTGGTACCGCAAAATTCAACCCAAGTTTAAGGAACTCCTCAGATTGCCCGTCTCAACCTGTGACTTGGCTCAGTCTGTCTCCACTTGTATTATTTCCAAGTTCTGGTCATGTCCCACAGCACTACAAAGAACACATGATATTACATGGCTGATCTGGACACTTTCTGACCCCCACACCCCAGGTGATTCACAGTGGTAAACTCATCGACGGCAATGCCAATGAATATGGAAGGAAGGGCAGTCGTCTTTCTCATTGCAGTGTGGTACTTTAGTGATGTGAAAGCTACAAGTTACTAGTTACCCAGTTAGTGCAGTGGGAATGGATCCGGGGCAGTGTTTTGTTCTGTGTGTGAGATGTGGGAATGCTGGGAGACCTCCAGCCTCCCAGATAATCACGTCTGCACCAGGCGCAAAGAGCTGCAGCTCTAAAGGGAACATGTTAAGGAACTGGAGCTGCAGCTCGATGACCTTCAGCTCATACGGGAGACTGAGGAAGTGATAGATAGGAGCTACAGGGAGGTAGTCACTTTAGGTTGCAGGAGACAGGTAACTGGGTGACTCTCAGAAGGAAGGGAAGTGGGCAGCCAGTGCAGAGTATACCTGTGGCCAGTCCCTTAATAACAAGTATACCACTTTGGATACTGATGAAGGGGACAACGTACTGGAGGAGAGCCATAGTGACTGGGTCTCTGGCCCAGAGTCTGGCACTGTGGCTCAGAATTGAATTGACTTTATTTCTTACATCCTTCATATACATGAGTAAAAATCTTTACATTACATCTCTGTCTAAATGTGCAATTTGCAATTTATAGTAATTTATAATAAATAGTATGTATGACTGGGCAGTCAATATAACATAGAAATACAGTTGTATCAGCATGAATTAATCAGTCTGATGGCCTGGTGGAAGAAGCTGTCTCAGAGCCTGTTGGTCCTGGCTTTTATGCTGTGGTACCGTTTCCCAGATGGTAGCAGCTGGAACAGTTTGTGGTTGGGGTGACTCAGGTCCCCAATGATCCTTTGGGCCCTTTTTACACACCTGTCTTTGTAGATGTCCTGAATAGTGGGAAGATCACATCTACAGATGTGCTGGGCTGTCCACACCACTCTCCGCAGAGTCCTGCGATTAAGGGAGGTACAGTTCCCATACCAGGCAGTGATGCAGCCAGTCAGAATACTCTCAATTGTGCCCCTGTAGAAAGTTCTTAGGATTTGAGGGCCCATACCAAACTTCTTCAACCCTCTGAGGTG
Source organism: Mobula birostris (assembly GCF_030028105.1). Classification (NCBI taxonomy): domain Eukaryota; kingdom Metazoa; phylum Chordata; class Chondrichthyes; order Myliobatiformes; family Myliobatidae; genus Mobula; species Mobula birostris. The sequence goes on along the minus strand of NC_092371.1, from coordinate 106,641,543 downwards.
AAAGAGGTGCTGTTGTGAAGAGAGATGAAGAGGACTGCAGTAGTGATAGAAGACTCTGCAGTTTGTGGACACAGTAGAGACTCCTGGATGTTATGTTGCATCCCAGTGCCAGAGTCAGGAATGTCTTGGATAGGGTTCACTGCATTCTAAAAGGGCAGAGTGAGCAGCTAGAATTCTTGGTAAATATTGCCACCAATGACATAGGTAGGAAAGGAGAGGAGGTACTGAGGCCAGATTTTAGGGAGTTAGGTAAAAAGCTGAAAAGTAGGACCTCCAGGGTAGTAACCTCTGGATTGCCACCTGTGCCACGTGCCAGTGAGTATAAGAATAGGATGATTGGGTTGCTGAGGAACTTGTGCGGGGGGGGGGGGGTTCAGATATCTGGATCATTGGGGAAGATGTGACCTGTACAAAGAGGATGGGTGACACCTGAACCCGAAGGTGACCAACATCCTTGTGGGCAAGTTAGCTGGAATGCCTGGGGAGGGTTTAAACTAATTTGGCAAGGGGATGGGAAGAGGAGTGACAGGGCTGAGAATGGGGCAGTCAGTATACGTTCAGAGGCAGTGTGTAGTGAGCCTGTCAAGAAGGACAGTCAGATGGTTTGTAAAATTGTAGTCAATGGGGTGAATTGAAGTGTAACATGGTTGCAAAAATTGAGAATGGTGATGAATACAGGATTGAAGGTGTTATATTTGAATGCACGCAGTATACAGAACAAGGTAGATAATCTTGTAGCACAGTTACAGGTTAGCAGGTAGACATAGTGGGCATTTCTGAGTCGTGGCTGAAAGAAGATCACTTTGTATCAAAAGGGCAGGCAGGTAGGCAGAGGGGTGGAGTGGCTCTGTTGGTAAAAAAGGAAATCAAATCATTAGAAAGAGGTGACAAGGACCAGAAGATGTGGAATCCTTGTGGGTAGAGTTAAGAAACTGTGAGGGTGGAAAGACCCTGATGGGAGTTGTATACAAACCTCTGAACAACAGCCAGGATGTGGGGTACAAGTTATGAGAGATAGAAAAGGTGTGTAAAAAGGGCAATGTTGTGATAGTCATGGGGGATTTTAGTATGCAGGTATATTTGGAAAGTCAAGTTAGTGCTAGATCCCAAGAGGGGGAATTTGTAGAATGCTGAAGAGATGGCTTTTTAGAGCAGCTCATGGTTGAGCCTACTAGAGAAAGGACAATTCTGGATTAGGTGTGGTATAATGAAAAGATTTGACTAGGGAAATTAAGGTAAAGGAAACCTTAAGAAGCAGCGATCATAATATGATAGAATTCACCCTGAATTTGAGGGGGAGAGTCTAAAATCAGATGTATCGAATATTACAGGGAGTAAAGGTGATTACAGAGGCATGAGAAAAGAGCTGGCGAAAGTTGATTGGAAGTGGACATAAGCAGGGATAACTGCAGACTAGCAATGGTTGGAGATTCCGGGAGCAATTCAGAAGACACAAGATAGATATATCCCAAAGAAGAGAAGTATTCTAAAGGCTTGATGACACAATCATAGCTGACAAGGGAAGTTAGAGGATTGGGAAGCTTTTAAAAACCAATAGATAGCAACTAAAAAAGTCATAAAAGAGGAAAAGAAGGAAAGAGAAGGTAAGCTAGCCAATAATATTAAAGAGAATACCAAAAGCTTGTTCTGATAAATGAAGTGTAAAAAGAGGAGACAGTAGATATCGGACCACTGAAAAATGATGCTGGAGAGGTAGTAACGGTCGTACAACAAAACAGCAGATGAACTGAATAAGTACTTAGCAGAGTTCTTCACTGTGGAGGACATGAGCAATTTGCCAAAAGTTTGAATGTCATGAGGTAGAAGTGAGTGAAGTTGCCATTACTAGGGAGAAAGTCCTTGGAAAGTGCTGAAAGGTCTGAAGGTAGATAAGTCACCTGGACCAGACGGTCTACACCCCAGGGTTCTGACCACAATGGATTCTGGCATGGTTCCGGAGGACTGGAAAAATTGCAAACGCCATTCCACTCTTCAAGAAGGGAGGAAGTCAGAAGTAAAGAAATTATAGGCCAGTTAGTCTGACCTCAGTGTTGGGAAGATGTTGGAGTTGACTGTTAAGGACGTGGTTTCAGGGTACTTGGAGGCACATGGTAAAATAGGCCGAAGTCAGCATGGTTTCCCTAAGCGACAATCCAGACAAATCAGTTGGAATTCTTTGAAGAAATAACAAGCAGAATAGACAAAGGAGAATTGGGGGATGTTCTGTTCATGGATTTTCAGAACACCTTTGACTAGGTGCTACACATGAGGCTGCCTAACAAGATAAAAGCTCATAGTATTACAGGATATTAGAATATTGGCTGACTGGCAGAAAGCAAAGAGTGGGAATAAAGGGAGACTTTTCTGGTTGTTTGCCAATGACTAGTGGTGTTCTACAGGAGCCAGTGTTGTGACCACTGCTTTTTACATTGTATGTCAATAACTTGGATGACAAAATTGATGGCTTTGTGGCTAGGTTTAGTGACAATACAATGATAAGTGGAGGGGCAGATAGTGTTAAGGAAGCAGAATGGCTACAGAAGGACTTAGACTGACTAGAAGAATGGCAAAGAAGTGGCAGATGGAATATAGTGTCATGCACTTTGGTAGAAGAAATAAAAGTATAGACTATTTTCTAAATGGAGGGAAAAATCTCCACTGTCAGTCCTTGTGCAGGGCTTCCTAAAGGTTAATTTTGCATGTTGAGTCAGTGGTGAGGAAGGCAAATGCATTGTTAGCATTCATCTCAAGAGGACTAGACTCAAAAGCAAGGAAGTAATACTGAGGATAGGGTTCTGGTCATGCCATCCTTGGAGTATTCTGAGCAATTTTGGGACACTTATCTAAGACAGGATGTGCTGACACTAGACAGGGTTCAAAAGAGGTTCACAAAAATAATTCTGGGATTGGACCTTAACAAATGGGGAAGGCCTTGATAGTGGATTTGGGGAGGAGATTTCCTGTGGTGGTGGGAGTCTACAGCCAGAGGACACAGCCTCTGAATAGAGGGACTTCCATATAGAATGGCAATGAGGAGGAATTTCTTCAGCCAGAGTGCTGAATTTGTGGAATTTGTTGCTACAGGTGGCTGTGGATGCCAAGTCACTGAGTATATTTAAGGCAGAGGTTGACAGATTCTTGATTAGTCAGCGCATGAAGGAATACAGGGAGAAGGCAGGAGATTGGGGCTGAGAGGAAAATGAATCCACCATGATGAAATAGTAGACAGACTCGATGGGCCAAATGGCCTAATTCTGCTCCTGTATCTTATGGTCGAAAGCATGCTCTCATAGGTAGAAAGGTCCTGAACAAGAGGAGGAAAAATAAAGATGATTTTCTCAAGACCTAAAGCTGATGGAAGGATTTTGTTCTTTTTTTCATGCCGCACTAATTGATATTTTCATTGAAAGGAAGGTAGACTCTTCATCTGAGATTTACTCGGAACTATATTTTTGTCCCGATTTCCTAATCTTTGGATTTAGATAGTTGGAGCTCGGCACGTTTGGGAGATCTATCTGCTCCCATTCCCTCTGCCTGCACTTCCAAACACTGGCGCGGAAAGCGGTAGAATGTCACCAATGGCTGCTTTCGTACCCAGAAACCCCCACGAATGAGAGACGCATCTACCGGTTACAGTCTCAGTAATGGGCATGCGCCGCAGAAATGGCGCAAGCAACTTCGCTAATCAGCAGAAAGCTCCCCGGGGCCCGGGCACGGATCATGAGGCTGAGAGAGAGAGAAAGGACCAGGAATGTCCCAGGTTTGCGGCACCATGGTGTGTCCGGAGCTCTCAGCAGTTGTGCCTCAGTCGCGGTGTATACAACTGTGCTGAAATCCCTGCCAGGAGCCAACTCCTACCTCCTGCGAATCCTCCCGGGCCTTTTGTGGACTGAGCGCATGCGCAACTTTCAGGCGCATCAGCGACCCTTCCGCCTGCGCATTTGATCGCAGGGTCACCGGCGGCGAATTCAGAAGCGTGGAGTCTCTGCGCAAATAGGGTGCTGTTTAAAGTGTCTGCAAGCACCGGTTCCACGCCATGTCTCAAAAAACATTCAATGTGCTCATGTAGAACATTCAGCACATTGGAGATATAGAGCAACACACACAAAGTATTGGAGGAACTCAACAAGTCAGGCAGCATCTTAGCAGAGGAATAAACAGTGTACGTTTGCTGAAGGGTTCCGGACCGAATCGTTAACTGTTTATTCCTCTCCATTGACGCGGCCTGAGCCGCTGAGTTCCTCCAGCATTTTGCAGAAATACACATTTTTTTCAGTTGATCAGTTTCGAAATGTTGCTGATCTTTCATTGAGAGCCACATCGTCCTGCTCTGATTCCCTCTTCCTGTAAACTCTAGCCCCCAACATGTTCTGGAACTCCAGAACCCTGACTTGGGCTCGCCCCCCTTTGGTTTCTCACTCTGCTCCCATGAACATTTACCTTCCATTGTGCTCTGGTACTTTAGGGAGTGGTTGTAATGCAACAACCTGGCCTTCAAAATTTGTAAAAATGACCCAAAATATTGAAAAGAGCAGGGAAGAAGGGGTTTTACCACCCATGAGATTCTCCCTTTGCCCTGAGTCCTGAGGAATGAGGAATATTTGAGACAAAATCTCAGTGAGCTCGTCTTCTTCTGCAGTCTGCAGAAAGTCATGGAGAAAATTCAAAAACCACCGAGTGGTGTCCAGTTCTAATTTGTCATCACTGGGAGAGTGAGAGGTGAACAGCAAGGATGGATTTAAAAATACTGACATGGAACAGAAACACGGGCAGTGACTAGCTATACTGAGTGGCCTCGCTGCTGTACGTTGGGCGGGTGAGAGAGACTCTAAGCATCTGAGGCACTGGATTTGAAATAGAACTGATTTATATGTCAGAGATCCACATTATTAAACAGCAGTTTAATTTAAGGCTGACATTAACGGTGCAAACCCGTCCAATGCTCAGTGACCAGGGTTCAGTCCTGGGTGTGATGAGCAGCCACAACTGCAGAATCTCACAACAACAATTGCCCATGAACTTACAAATTGATTCAGTCACTGCGATAGTTAAATTTTTAACCTACAGCTCAGTTGAAATTCCTCCCTGATGTGAAGTTGCTGTTCTTTCAGCAGGTGGGATGACTGAGTAAATCTCTTTGCTCACTCAGGATAGAAGTGTGGCCTCTACTTATTGTGAATTTGCTGAAGCCTCAAGGTGGGTTAACTGAATTAAACTTTTGTCGCACTCAGAGCAGGTGTACAGCTGCTCTCCTGCGTGAGCTGGCTGGAGTTTCAGTAGCTCACGTGACTGAATGAATTCTTTCCCATGGACGGAGCAGGTGAATGGCCTCTCCCCAGAGAGAACATAAGGCGACATAAAAGCAAAAGAGTAGACATAATAAATCAGAGATTAGTGGGAAATTAGAGTGAATATCTTGCCTGACAAATCTGCTGGAATTCTTTGAGGAAAAGATAAGCAGGATAGACAAAGGAGAATTGGTGGATGTTGCTTACGTGGGTTTTCAGAAGGCCTTTGACAAGGTGCCACACATGAGGCTGCTTAACAAGATAAGAGCCCAGGTTATTACAGGAAAGATAGAGTGTTGGCTGACTGGCAGAAGGCATGGAGTGGGTATAAAGGGAGACTTTCCTGGTTGGCTGTCAGTGACAAGTGGTGTTTCGCAAGGGGTCAGTTTTGGGACCACTTCTTGTGTGCATTTGGATGACAGAATTTATGGCTTTTGGCCAAGTTTGTAGGTGGAGGGGCAAATAGTTTTGAGGAAGCAGGAGGCTGTAGGAGGACTTAGCAGAATGGAAAAATGGAAGTGGCAGATGGAATACAGTGTCGGGAAGTGCGTGGTTATGCACTTTGGTATGAGTAATAAAAGCATAGACAAGTTTCTAAAAGGGAAGGAAATTCAAAATTCCAAGGAGCAAGGGGACATGGGAGTCTTCATGCAGGATTTCCTGAAAGTTCCTTTGCAGGTTGAATCAGTGTGGAGGAAGGAAAAGGCAACGTGAACCATTTTTAGAATATAAAGGCAAGGATGTAATGCCGAGGATTTAGAAGGCACTGGGGAGGCCTCATCTGGATTATTGTGAGCAGAAAAGATTTGCTGAGATTGGTGAGGAGTTTCAGAGGAGATTCATGAGAATGATTATGGAAATGAAAGATTTATCGTATGATGTGTGATTGATTGCCCTGGGCCTATACTCACTGGAACTTAAAAGAATGGGGGGTGGGAAGGAAGAATCTCATTGAAACCTATCGAAAGTTGAAAGGCCTAGATAGAATGGATGTGGAGAGGATATTTCCTATTGTAGACGAGTCTAGGTTCAGAGGGCACAGCCTCAGAATAGAGGGATGTCCATTTGGAACAGAGATGAGAAGGAATTTCTTTAGCCAGAGAGTGGTGAATCTGTGGAATTCATTTCCATAGGCAGCTGTGGAGGACAAATCATTGAGTATAAGGTGGGAGGAGAAGATGGCGGTTTGATGCAGCACGCACAGCCTCTCCGGTGAAATGATATTGTATTTGTTAAATGGGTTACCGTGCACAATTCTGATTTGATGGAGACAGCCGTGAGAATGACAGAGGAACATCTGGAGAAACTTCTGAAATGCCCGGTTCGCTGATGCTGCTACTGTGCGATTGAGAATCTCCGGAGGAAAGGCCCCAAATCCTTGGCTTTGCCTGCTGCTGGCGGCTGGGGTTGGGGTCGGAATGCTCGGCAGAGATGGCGCTCGGTGTCGGCGGGCTGGTCGGAGGCTCGAAGTTTTCGGACGACTCAGAGTCAGACTGTGGTCGGGCATGGTAGGGAGAGTTTTCTTCCTTCTCCCATCTGCATGAGATGTGGGATTTTTGAGAGACTTTGAACTTTTTTTTTACCGTGCTCGTGGCCTGTTCTTCATCAAGTTATGGTATTGCTTGCACCATTGTAACTATATGTTATAACTATGTGTTTTTTTTTCAGTTTTTCAGTCTTGGTCTGTCCTGTGTTTCCGTAATATCACACCGGAGGAATATTGTATCATTTCTTAATGCATGCATTAGTAAATGACAATAAAAGAGGACTGCGAGTCCTCATAATCTAAATCTATTTAAGGTGGAGTTTTAGATTAGGTTATGAGAACACTCAGTCCTCTTTTATTGTCATTTAGAAATGCATACATGCATTAAGAAATGATACACAGAAAACAAGACAGACCAAAGCCTAACACTGACAAAATCACATAATTATAACATATAGTTACAGCAGTTCAAAGCAATACCATAATTTAATAAAGAACAAACCATGGGCACGGTAAAAAAAAAGTCTTAAAGTCCCCGAGTCCCCGAGTCAATCGACTCCCGAGTCCCCGACAGCGGCAGCAAAAGGGAGAAACTCCCTGCCATAAACCCCCAGGCACCATCAACTTGTTGATACCTTGGAAGCAGCTGACCACAGCTGACCCTGAGTCCATCTGTCCGAAAACTCTGAGCTTCCGAGCAGCCTCTCCGATACAGCCTCCTGAGCGCCATCCTCTGCTGTGCACCTTTGACCTTTACCCGGCTGCTGAAACATGCAAAGCCGAGGATTTCGAGGCCTTCAGCTCCAGTGATTCCGGTTACCACACAGTAGCAGCGGTAGCAAAGCAGACATTTCAGAAGTTTTCCAGATGTTCTACTATGCACTCATGTCTGTCTCCATCAAATCAGTATTGTGCACGGTCCCCTACTTGACAGATAACAGATATTCATCACCGGAGAGGCCGCGCTGCCATCTTCTCTCCATGAAGTTGATAGTTTCTTGATTAGTCAAGGTGTTAAAAGTTACAGGGAGAAGGCAGGAGAATCAGGTTGAGAGGGAAATGGATCAGCCATGATGAAATGGCAGAGCAGATACAATAGGCTGAATAGCCTAATTCTGCTCCTGTATCTTATCGTCTTATAGTATCTGCAGGTGCAATATCTTAGTGAATCCCTTCTGAAAACGAGAGTCAGTGAATCTTACTGTTATCAGCTCTATGGCAATTTGTCAGCTTAGATCATGGACATGTGCACATGTTTGGGATCTCCTTGCTGTGACTGATATGCTGTCCTCTCCAGCATCTCCTCCTCCACATTTCAAGGATCAGTGGCATTCAATTGCTGGGGAACTGACAGACACAGCAGAACTGATGTACTGTTGTGCTTGAGATTCCCATACACAAAACTTTTACCTTTTCTACCCTGTAAAAAGTTTACAAAAGATGTTGATGGGTGAAGGACAACATTTCAGATAAGGTAATTTTAGTCTTTATGGTGACCTCTGATAACAGTGAGACTCAAAACAATTTGGTTAAACAACACATTATCTTCCAACTGGACACAACATCAAATTCTTTGCATTCCTGTCTGTATCAGAATGAGTCATTTACACCCTTTATCAATCTGTGACTTGGCTTAGCTCGTCTCTCTCCATTAGTATAGCTTTACATTCTGGGCATGTCCTACGGACCTACTAAAAACACATGATACTTACATGGCTGCTTCTGAATACTTTCTGGTTACTGTGACCCTCCTTGGCACTTGACGATGGCAAACTCAGAGCTAGCAATAGCATTGAACTTCAAGAGTAGGTGATTAGGTTTCCTCATTTGAGGTTGACAAACTGGCGTGTTGTTTGCACCTGGAATAGGTGGGTCATTTTCATACTGTAAGGAGGTGACATTTGGAGTACCCTAGGGATCGGTTCTTGGCCACAGTTGTTCACTGTTTAATGGCCAGGAGGAGGGAACAAGATGTGAGATGTTGACGTCTGCTGATGACACAGAAACAGTGGAAGGAAATCTGATTATCACATTGTGATTTTGTATCAAGTGGTTCAGCAGACAAATGCCACGTTGGCCTTTACTGTACAGTGAGTGGTGTTTAGGAATGGTGGAGTGGTTACCATTGTGCAGGGCGTTGGTGAGACCACAGCTGGAATTGTGTGCATGGTTTTAGTCCCTGAACAAATAGAAATGATAAGAGTAACATTGAAGGCAGTCCAGAAGAGATTTACCAAGGCATTTCATGGAATGATCTGCCAGCAGAGGTGAGACAGTTTGGACCTGAATTTAGAGAACATTGACGGAAAATCTTGAGTGGGCGTGATAGGGTATCTGCTAAGTATCTCAGTAGGGTACCTCTCTTCATCAGTGTGAGAGCCAAAGTCACGGGTCACTTGTGCTGCAAAAAATAGGGCCACTCATTTCAAATGGAGATGTGTGGAAAAATACTGGAATTCTATATCTGAGTGTACAATACCTAGGATTCTCTGCCCCGATGGTGGGGAGGCTAGGTGGCTGGGTATATCCGAGGTGCAATCAGATAAATATTTAAGGGAGTAAGGAACTGAAGAGTAGGGGTTGGGGAATGGGTACAGGAGCTGGGATCAGCATATATAAGCCATGTTCATGCTGAATAACCATCAGACAGAGGAGCAGAATTAGGCCACTCAGCCCATTGAATCTGCTCCACCATTCCATCATTGCTGATTTATTATCTCTCAACCCTATTCTCCTACCTTCTTCCCATAACCTTTGACATCTTTACTAATCAGGAACCCATCAACCTCCGCTTTAAATAAATCCAATAACTTGGCCTCACACAGCTGACTGTGGCAATGAATTCCAAAGATTCTCCATCCTCTGGCTAATGAAATTCCTCTTCATCTCTGTTCAAACGGGATGTCCATCTATTCTGGGGCTGTGCCGTCTGGTTATAGACTCCCCTGAGGTGTATTTAAAATACCAGCAATATTGTAAAAATATTGTTTGATTTATCATCCTTTGTTGTGTAAATTCACTATGGTCATAAGTACGAAGTGCATGAATGGCATACATCATCACCTGTATCTCACTTTTAAAGTAAAAACAAAGTTGACCATTATTCCCGGCTCCGTATTTTTGGTTTCAATGAATTGTACGTTTTGGAGTTACAAAACATAACCCATAGGAAACATCCTCTCCACATCCACTGTATCTCGGCCTTTCAATATTCGAGATCACCTCCCCCCCCCACCATTCTTCTGAACTTCTGCCCAGAGCCATCAACCATTCCTCATGCATTAACCCTTTCAGTCCCAGAATCATTTTCATGAACCTCCTCTGGGCCCTCTCCAATGCTAGCACATCTTTTCTTAGATAAGAGGCACAAATCTGTTCACAATGCTCCAAGCATGGTCAGACCAATGCCTTATAAAGCCTCAGTCTTATATCCTTGCTTTTATATTGTACTGTAGTCCTCTCAAAATAAATGCTAGCATTACATAAAGCTAATCTTACATATTTGTATTTAATGTGTTTTTTTGTTTTCATTATGCTTAGTGTTTTTTCATGTTGCATTGGATCCAGAGGAAATTATTTCACTCTTTTACACCTGTGTACAGAAGAACGGCAACAAACATCCTTGAATATTGAATCTACTAGCCATTTTGAAATAAGTGCCAACATTGCATTTGTTTCCCTTACTACAGATTCAACCTGCAAGTTAACCTTGGAGAGAATCCTATATCTTGCCTCCCAAGTTCCTTTGCACCCCTGATTTCTGAGTTTTCACCCATTTAGGAAAGAGCCAATGCCTTTCTTCCTTCCACCAAAGTGCATGACCATACACTTCCCTACACTGAATTCCACTCGCCACTTCTTTGTCCATTCTCCTAAGCTGTATAAATCCTACCGAAGAAGCCTGCATCCTCAACCCTATCTGCCTTTCTACCTACCTTAGTATCATTCACAAACTTGGCCACAAAGCCATCAATTCCATCAACCAAATTATTGACATATAACGTGAAAAGAAGTGGTACCAAAACCAAACTCTGCAGAACGCCATTATTTACCAGTAGCCAACCAGGAAAGACCCCCTGTATTCCCACTCTTTGCCTCCTGCCAATCAGCCAATGTTCTATCCATAATAGTACTAATACCAAGGGCTCTTACCTTGTTTTGCAACCTCAAGTGTGGCACCTTGTCAAAGGCCTCCTGAAAATCCAAGAAGACAACATTCACTGACTAACTTGTCTATCCTGTCTGTTATTTCCTCAAGGAATTCCAACATACTTGTCAGGCAAGATTTCCCCTTAAGGAAACCATGCTGACTTTGGTCCATTTTTTTCATGAATCTCTAAGTACCCTGAAATCAACAATTAACAATCGACTCCAACAATTTCCCAACCACAGAAGTTAGACTAACTGGCCTATAATTTCCTTTTTTTTGCTTTCTTCCCTTCATAAAGAATTTAGTGACATTGGCAATTTTCCAGTACTCTAGAAACTTTCCAGGATTTAGTGATTGTTGGAAGATGACTGATTATACCTCCACAATCTCTTCAGCTACCCCATTCAGAACCCATCTGGTCCAGGTGACTTATCTACTTTGTGACTTTTCTGTTTCCCAAGCATCTTCTCCTTAGTAATAGCGACTGCACTCACTTCTGCTCCCTGACACTCTCGAATATCTGGCATACGGCTGGTGTCTTCCACAGTGAAGACTGATGTGAAATACATATTAAGTTCACCCCCATTTCTGTGTAACTCATTACTATCTTTCCAGTGTTCTTTTCCAGTGGTCCAATACCTATTCTCGCCTTTCTTATCTTTATATTTCTGAAAAAAACTTTTGGTGTCCTCTTTTATATTACTAGCAAGATATTTTTTCTTTTCTCTCCTTATTGTTTTTCTAGAATAGAATACTTCTTCATCTTTGGGATGTATCTATCCTGCACCTTCTGAATTGTTCCCAGAACTCAACCCATTCCTGTATTACTGTCATCCCTGCTAGTATCCCCTTCCAATTAACATTGGCCAGGTCTTCTCTCATCTCTTTACTGCACTGTTTTATCAATACATCCAATTTTAGATTCTCCCTCTCAAGTGCAGGGTGAATTCTATCGTATTATGCTCACTAAGGGTTTTTCTAAGGGTTCCTTTATCTTAAGTTCCCTACTCAAATCTCGTACACTACACAACACCCAATCCAGAATTGCCTTTTCCCTAGTGGGCTCAAACACAAGCTGCTCTAAAAGCCATGTCATAGACATTCCACAAATTCTCTCTTGGGTTCCAGTACCAACCTGGATTTCCCAATCTACCCGAATATTGAAATCCACATGACTATTGTAACATTGCCCTTTCACAGGACTAACTGAAGGAAGAGTGAGTAAGGGATTTGAAAGTTGGAGGGGGAGGGGAAGATCCAAAATGATAGGAGAAGACAGGAGGGGGAGGGATAGAGCCAAGAGCTGGACAGGTGATAGGCAAAAGGGGATACGAGAGGATCATGGGACAGGAGGTCCGGGAAGAAAGACAAGGGGGGGGACCCAGAGGATGGGCAAGATGTATATTCAGAGGGACAGAGGGAGAAAAAGGAGAGTGAGAGAAAGAATGTGGACCTAATCAGTTCCCCTCTACCACCACTCTGCTCCGTCTAGCGGAATTAGTCCTTACTCTTAATAATTTATCCTTTGGCTCCTCCCACTTCCTCCAAACTAAAGGTGTAGCTATGGGCACCCGTATGGGTCCTAGCTATGCCTGCCTTTTTGTTGGGTTTGTGGAACAATCTATGTTCCGTGCCTATTCTGGTATCCGTCCCCCACTTTTCCTTCGCTACATCGACGACTGCATTGGTGCTGCTTCCTGCACGCATGCAGAACTTGTTGACTTTATTAACTTGGCCTCCAACTTTCACCCTGCCCTCAAGTTTACCTGGTCCATTTCCGACACCTCCCTCCCCTTTCTAGATCTTTCTGTCTCTGTCTCTGGAGACAGCTTATCCACTGATTCTTTTTATACACACATTCTTTCTCTCACTCTCCTTTTTCTCCCTCTGTCCCTCTAAATATACCTCTTGCCCATCCTCTGGGTCCCCCCCCCCCTTGTCTTTCTTCCCGGACCTCCTGTCCCATGATCCTCTCGTATCCCCTTTTGCCTATCACCTGTCCAGCTCTTGGCTCTATCCCTCCCCCTCCTGTCTTCGCCTATCATTTTGGATCTCCCCCTCCCCCTCCAACTTTCAAATCCCTTTCTCACTCTTCCTTCAGTTAGTCCTGACGAAGGGTCTCGGCCTGAATCGTCGACTGCACCTCTTCCTACAGATGCTGCTTGGCCTGCTGCGTTCACCAGCAACTTTGATGTGTGTTGCTTGAATCGGTTAATGTTGTGTATTTAGATATCCAGAAGGCCTTTGACAAGGTGCCACACATGAGGCTGCTTAGCAGCTAGGAGTCCATGGTATTACAGGGAAGATTCTAGCATGAATAAAGCAATGCCTGATTGGCAGGAGGCAAAGGGTAGGCATAAAAGGAGCCTATTCTGTTTGGCTTCCGGTGACTAGTGGTGTTCCATGGCGGTCTGTGTCGGGACAGACTTTTTTCACGTTAAATTTTAATGATTTCGATGAATGAACCGGTAGTTTTGTTGCAAATTTTGCAGACGATACGAACATAGTTGGGGGGCAGGTAGTTTAGTGGAAGTAGAGAAGCTACAGAAGGACTTAGAAAGATTTGGAGAATGGACAAAGACGTGGCAGATGGGATACAGTATTGCGAAGTATATAGTCATGTACCTTGGTGGAAGAAATGAAAGTGTTGACTGTTTTCGAAATGGAGAGAAAATACAAAAACTCTAAGGCACAAATGGCTTGGGAATGCTTGTGCAGGCTTTCCTGAAGGTTAATTTACTGGTTAAGTCTGTGAAGAAGGCAAATGTCATGTTAGCATTCATTTCAAGAGGACGAGAATATAAAAGGAAGGATGTAATGTTGAGGCTTTATAAAGCACTGTTGAGACCTTACCTGCAGTTTTGGGCCCCTTATCATAGAGAGGATATACTAAACTTGAAGAGGGTTCAAAGGAGGTTCACGAAAATGATTCCAGACGTGACCTGCTGGGCTTGTGGAGCATTTGATGGCTCTGGGCCTGTATTCACCGGAATTCATAAGAATCACGGATAACCTCATTGAAACCTATTGAATGTTGTAAGGTCTTGATAGAGTGGGTGTGGAGATGATGTTTCCTATCGTGGGAGAGTCTAAGACCAGAGGACACAGCCTCAAAATAGTGGGGTGTCCTTTTAGAACGGAGATGGGGAGGAATTTATTTTTGTCTGTCACAACCAAGGATTGGGCAGCGCATCAGATACGGCAATTGCGCTCATGAATATGCACGTGTCAGCTAACTAATATTTCTTTGTGATCGTGTTTAACTCCATTCATTCCGTCGTAGTATTTGTCGAGACTTGGACTCAGCAATACTTCGCTGCCTGCTTGCATTCCACCTTGCCTGAGAAATTGGACTGTCCAGTCAACTGTCTCTGAAGACTAGCGGTATTTGTTCTTAGCTGTTCGTTTGAGCCGCAGTGTAGGTTTCGTTTTCCATTTGAGAATTTTAGTTAACGGTCCTATTTGGCCCGCTTTTATTGTTTTATTTTCCCTATAACACTGTTCGCATTAAAGTCTGTGAGCTATCGATATGCTTCAGTGGTTCTCACTCCGCATGAGACATACCCGCACCGGGTGACAGCAAATCTCGACCACACAAAGATGGACCCAACAGAGAGGTCAGCCGACCTTGGCCATGGGATTCATTGGTCAGAGTGGTTCGTCGAGGCAATGTTCAGTTGGAATTCCTATGTATAAACTGTAGTTTCTGTCTCCATCGTGACAGAAGGATCTTGGCAAGTAATGGACCCATCGAAGTTTGAACAGTGACGTTTTGACATTGGTTGCTTGAACAGAGTGTACATGTATTCTGAGTTCACGTCCTGATTCTACATTCCGAGAGTCCAGAATCTACATTCTAAGCTTCTCTAGTCTACATTGATTTTCTCGGTATCCATTCTAAGCGTTTCAAGTCACAATACCCAGGTTCCCAGCTTTGTGTCTCTGTGACACAGGGCTGCATAACAAATGAGTGCTTCAAGCAAGCTTATTAATTGATTCAATAAATTATTATTCAAGCCAATAGTGTAAATTCTGGAAAAGCCCTACTCCAAAAGCAGAACACCCATTCTTGGTCTGGAGAGGTCACAAGAATCTCTCCTATATTCAGGATGCTATTGACAATAAACTAGACAGGTCAAAGAACACTGAGGCTGTCTACAAGAAGAGACAGAGCCACCTCTATTTCCTGAGGAGACTGCGGTCCTTTAACATCTGCCAGACGACGCTGAGGATACCCTACGAGTCTGTGGTGGCCAGTGCTATCATGTTTGCTGTTGTGTGCTGGGGCAGCAGGCTGAGGGTAGCAGACACCAACAGAATCAACAAACTCGTTCGTAAGGCCAGTGATGTTGTGAGGATGGAACTGGACTCTGTGACGGTGGTGTCTGGAAAGAGGATGCCGTCCAAGTTGCATGCCATCTTGGACAACGTCTCCCATCCACTACATAATGTACTGTTTGGGCATAGGAGTACATTCAGCCAGAGACTCATTCCACCCAGATGCAACACAGAGCGTCATAGGAAGTCATTCCTGCCTGTGGCCATCAAACTTTACAACTCCTCAACACACATCAAAGTTGCTGGTGAAGGCAGCAGGCCAGGCAGCATCTATAGGAAGAAGTACAGTCGACGTTTCAGGACTGACGAAGGGTCTTGGACTGAAACGTCAACTGTACCTCTTCCTATAGATGCTGCCTGGCCTGCTGCGTTCACCAGCAACTTTGATGTGTGTTGCTTGAATTTCCAGCATCTGCAGAATTCCTGTTGTTTGCCCTTTCACCATGCCTTTTCTATCTCCCAATGTAATCTGTAGCCCACATCCTGGCTACTGTTTTGAGGCCTGTATATAACTCCCATCAGAGTCATTTTACCCTTGTAGTTTCTTATCTCTACCCAAAAGGATTTTACATCTTCCTCTCTCAAGTCTCCTCTTTCTAAGGATTTGATTTGATTTTTTACCAACAGAATCACCTCACACCCTCTGCCAACCTGCCCATCCTTTCAATAAAATGAGTATCTTTCATGTTAAGCTCCCAACTATGATATTCTTTCAGCCGACTGTGACCACCAGTCAACCTGTAACTGTGCTACGAGATCATCTGCCTTATTCCATATACTGCGTGCATTAAGGTATAACACCGTCAGCATCAAAGTTGCTGGTGAACGCAGCAGGCCAGGCAGCATCTCTAGGAAGAGGTACAGTCGACGTTTCAGGCCGAGACCCTTTGTCAGGACCAGCATCAATTTCCAGCATCTGCAGAATTCTTGTTGTTTGCGTTTTTAAAAATAACACCGTCAGTCCTGTATTCATCACCCTTTTAGATTTTGCAACCATGTTACACTTCATCTCATCCATTGACTACAATTTTACACAACCATTTGTCTGTCCTTCCTGACAGTCCCTTTACACACTGCCCCTGTTTGTATACCAACTGCCCTATCACTCCTCTTTCTATTCCTTTGCCAAAGTAGTTTAAACCCTCCCCAGGAGCTCGAGCAAACATGCCCATGAGGAAATTGGTTCCCCTCAGGTTCACATGTAACCGTCTTTTTTTATATATACAGGTCATTCCTTCCTAGAAGAGATCCCAATGATCCAAAAACCTGAGACCCTATCCCCTGCACCAATTCTTCAGCCACACATTCAGCTGCCAAATCATTCTCCTCTTACCCTGATGGCACTTGGCACCGGTTGCAATCCAGGCTCAGCCTGATGGGCCAAGTGGCCTGATCCTGTCTTTCAGGCTCCTCTAAATGAAGATGAGAGTTAATAGACAATAGGTGCAGAAGTAGACCATTCGGCCTTTCGAGTCTGCACCGCCATTCTGAGATCATGGCTGATCATCTACTATCAATACCCGGTTCCTGCCTTGTCCCCATAACCCTTGATTCCCTTATCCATAAGATACCTATCTAGTTCCTTTTTGAAAGCATCCAGAGAATTGGCCTCCACTGCCTTCTGAGGCAGCGCATTCCACACCTCCACAACTCTCCGGGAGAAGAAGTTCCTCTTGAACTCTGTCCTAAATGACCTACCCCTTATTCTTAAACCATGCCCTCTGGTACTGGACTCTCCCAGCATCTGGAACATATTTCCTGCCTCTATCTTGTCCAATCTCTTAATAATCTTATATGTCTCAATCAGATCCCCCCTCAATCTTCTTAATTCCAGCATGTACAAGCCCAGTCTCTCTAACCTCTCTGCGTAAGACAGTCCGGACATCCCAGGAATTAACCTAGTGAACCTACGCTGCACCTCCTCCACAGCCAGGATGTCCTTCCTTAATCCTGGAGACCAAAACTGCATACAATACTCCAGGGCCCTGTACAAATGCAAAAGGATTTCCTTGCTCTTGTACTCAATTCCCTTTGTAATAAAGGCCAACATTCCATTAGCCTTCTTCACTGCCTGCTGCACTTGCTCATTCACCTTCAGAGACTGATGAACAAGTACTCCTAGATCTCTTTGTATTTCTCCCTTACCTAACTCCACACCGTTCAGATAATAATCTGCCTTCCTGTTCTTGCTCCCAAAGTGAATAACCTCACACTTATTCACATTAAACGCCATCTGCCAAGTTTCTGCCCACTCACCCAGCCTATCCAAGTCACCTTGAATTCTCCTAACATCCTCATCACATGTCACACTGCCACCCAGCTTAGTATCATCAGCAAACTTGCTGATGTTATTCACAATGCCTTCCTCTAAATCATTGATGTAAATCGTAAACAGCTGTGGTCCCAATACCGAGCCCTGTGGCACCCCACTAGTCACCACCTGCCATTCCGAGAAACACCCATTCACTGCTATCCTTTGCTTTCTATCTGCCAACCAGTTTTCTATCCATGTCAATATCCTCCCCCCAATGCCATGAGCTCTGATTTTACCCACCAATCTCCTATGTGATACCTTATCAAATGCCTTCTGAAAGTCAAGGTACACCACATCCACTGGATCTCCCGCGTCTATCTTCCTGGTTACATCCTCAAAAAACTCCAATAGATTAGTCAAGCATGATTTGCCCTTGGTAAATCCATGCTGGCTCGGCCCGATCTTATCACTGCTATCAAGATATGCCGCTATTTCATCTTTAATAATGGACTCTAGCATCTTCCCCACTATTGATGTTAGGCTAACAGGGTGATAGTTCTCTGTTTTCTCCCTTCCTCCTTGCTTAAAAAGTGGGATAACATTAGCCATTCGCCAATCCTCAGGAACTGATCCTGAATCTAAGGAACATTGGAAAATGATCACTAATGCAACCGCAATTTCCAGAGCCACCTCCTTTAGTATCCTAGGATGCAGACCATCTGGACCTGGGGATTTGTTAGCCTTCAGTCCCATCAGTCTACTCATCACCGTTTCCTTCCTAATGTCAATCTGTTTCAGTTCCTCTGTTACCCTATGTCCTTGGCCCATCCATACATCTGGGAGATTGCTTGTATCTTCCCTAGTGAAGACAAATCCAAAGTACTTAATAAATTCATCTGCCATTTCTCCCAATTCATTCTTCAAGGGCCCAACATTGTTCTTAACTATCTTCCTTCTCTTCACATACCTAAAAAAACTTTTGCTATCCTCCTTTATATTCCTAGCTAGCTTGCGTTCATACCTCATTTTTTCTCCCCGTATTGCCTTTTTAGTTAAGTTCTGTTGCTCCATCACTGTTGGAACACATTGATGGACAGAACAGACTACTCCAAGGAAAGGTCCAGGCTGTGTATGGGTGTAATTAATCCTGAGAAACACCACCCCAGATTTAGTGACCTGCCCTCCAACCTGGTAACCCCATTAGGCCCGGATCAACCTGGATCCACTCTCCAATTCAGCAGTGGGGAGGAGGTGGCGGAGTAGTGAGTGAGCCTGGGCTCCACATCACAGACGTTTGCCAAACTGGGGGCCAGGGCTGTTTGTGATCCCACCGCAAGGCTGGGACTGGTCCCGGTGGAGGACCCATCTTGAGGTGAGCACTGTGGGAGGACACAGTGGATGAGGGGTGAACTGTGTGGTGTTTGTGGAGAGGGATCTGGAGGTGGAGGAGTGAGGGTTGGGGGTTTGGGGGTGGGGAAGAGGGAGACTAAGGGAATGGGGAGATGTTTGGGGAAGAGGTGATGGGAGTTGAAGGGAGGGTATGTGGCTGGGATGTGAAGGGCCAGGGGAAGTGGCTGGTGAGGGGAGAGGAGATGGTGGAGTGTTGGGGAGAAGGTGGGAAGTGGAGGATGAGGGGAGTGGACACACTGGGTTGATGGAGGGGAGACGGGGTGCAGGGCGGAGAGACGATGGAGTGTTAGGGGAGATGGTGGGGATGTTGAAGGCAAGGGGAGGGGGACGGTGGAGTGTCAGGAGAGATGGTGGTGAGGTGGTGGGTGAGGGGAGTGGATATGGTGGCTTGATGGAGGGGAGATGGGGTGTAGGATGGGGAGACTGGAGTGTTTGGGGAGGTGGGGATATGGAGGGTGAGGCGAAGGGGATAGTGAGGGGAAAGGAGATGATGGGGATGTGGGGGGTGGGGGTGAGGGGAGAGGAGATGATGGGGTTGTGGAAGGTGAGGGGGAGGAGACGGTGGAGATGTAGAGGGCAAGGGGAAGGGATGACGAGGCGAGAGGAGATGGTGGAGTGTCGAGGCAGACGGTGGGGATGTGGAGGGTTTGCGGAAGGGACGGTGGAGTGTGAGGGCAGATGGTTGAGTGTCGCAGCAGATGGTGGGGAGAAGGACTGCATGCTAAAAGCCGCTTTCACTACTCTTGCCTACTTGCGCAGCCGCTTTCAGTGAATGGTGAACTGAACTCACAGCTCCCTCTGTTCCACAACACTCATCAGTGCCCAGTCATTTATTGTATAGGTCCTACCCTGGTCTGAATGTCGAAAATGCGCCACCTCACACTGATCTAAATTGAAAACCATTTGCCATTCCCCAGCGCATCTCCCTGATTGATCAAGATATCTTTGTAATTCACTGTAATGAAATTCACTACCAACAAGACCCTGATTTTAGTATTAACAGCAACATTGCTTCCATGCGCATTCACATCCAAATCTGTGACATTAATTACGAGTAACATGTCCCAGCACTGACTTGAATCAGAATCAGGTTCACCATCACTCACGTATAACATGAATTTATTTTTTCCCGGCGCATCAGCAAAGTGCAATACATAAAATTACTACAGTCTTGTGGAACAGTCCAGCTAAGACTTTTGCACTGGATTGTAGTTTGTGGAGCTTGCTGTGTTAAAGTAGCTGCTGAGTGTTCTATATAAAAACATTGACTGTTTTTGAGGCATGTGGCGTAGAATCGGTGCTTGCAGACACTTTTAATAGCACCTTGTTTACGCAGAAACTTCGCTCTTCAGAATTTAGAATCAATAAACTTAGCAGTAGCAGCAGAATGATACAATGATAATATAGAAAAAATAAGTAAATCCATCAATTGCAGTATATATATGTATATTAAATGGTTTAATTAAAAATAGTGCAAAAGCAGAAAAAGTAAAAAAGTGAGGTAGTGTTCATGGGTTCAAAGTCCATTTAAAAATCGGATGACAGAGAGGAAGAAGCTGTTCCTGAATCGCTGACTGTGTGCTCTCAGGGTTCTGTACCTCCTTCCTGACGGTAACAATGGAGACATGGCTTGTCTTGGGTGGTGGGTGTGCTTACTGATAGACGCCGCCTTTCTGAGGCACGGCTCCTTGAAGACGTCTTGCCTACGGAGGCAAGTACCTAAGATGGAGCTGACTAATTTTACAATGTTCAGTAGCTTATTTTGATCCTGTGCACCCCACACCAGACAGTGATGCAGCCTGTCAGGATGCGCTCCACGATATATATGTAGAAGTTTTTGAGTGTTTTAGGTGACAAACCAAATCTCCTCAAACTCTGAATGAAATATTGTCACTGTCTTGCCTTCTTTATTGCTGCATCCATATGCTGGGACCTGGTTAGATCCTCAGAGACCTTGACACCCAGGAACTTGAAATTGTTCATTCTCTCCACTTCTGATCCCTCTATGAGGATTGGCTTGTGTTCCCTCATCTTATTCTTCCTGAAGTCCACAATCAGCTCTTTGGTCTTACTGACATTGAGTGCCAGATTGTTGCTGTGACACCTCTCAACTAGCAGATATATCTTGCTCCTGTATGCCCTCTCATCTCCATCTAAGATTCTGCCAACAATGGTTGTATCATCAGCAAATTTATAGATGGCATTTGAGCTATTCTGAGCCATATAGTCATAGTATAGAGAGAGTAGAGCAGTGGGCTAAGCACACACCCCTGAGGTGCCAGTGAGGATCATCAGCGAGGCGGAGATATTATTACTAATCTGCAAAGATTATGATCTTCCAGTTAGGAAGTTGAGGATCCAATTGCAGAGAGAGGTACAGAGGCTCAGGGGTCAGGCCTGTGGGAATGATAGTGATAAAGGTGTTTGTATTATCCAGGTGATCTAAAGCCATGTGAAGAGCCATCGAGATTGTGTTTGCTGTAGACATATTGTGGCAAAAGGCAAATTGCAGTGAGTCCAGGTCCTTGCTGAGGCAGGAGGTGATTCTAGCTTTGACCAACTTCTCAAAGATTTCAGCACCAAAGACGTGTGTTACTGGATGATAGTCATTAAGGCAGATCACACTACTCTTCTTGAACACTGGTTGCCCTTTTGAAGCAGGTAGGAATTTTGGCTGTCACAATGAAAGGTTGAAAATGTCCTTCAATATTCCCACCAGTTGGTTGGCACAAGTTTTCAGAGCCTTACCTAGTACTCCATTGGGGCCTGCCCCTTGCGAGGATTCACCCTGTGAAATGATCACAGAAATCTCCCATGGCAGGAGCACTTAATTGTAAGACATTCCAGGTCTGGCGAGAAGAATTGGGACAACTCTGACATATTTGTACACCAAGAGGAGTTGATCATGAGGCATACATGTCCTCCTCTGCTTTTGAGAGGCACAACAGTCTTATCCTGATGGTGTGCAGGGAACCCATCAATCTGAATTGCTGCATCTGGTACAGAAGGGGTTAACCAGGATTCCATGAAGTACAGAATGCACATGGTCCTAATGTCCCAGTGATATGGCAATCCAGTCAATTTTATCTACTAGAAACAGTACATTTGCAAATAAGCTAGTTGGTATTGGCAGTTGAAAACAACATTGCCCTTGGGTGCCATAGAATGCCATGGGTAATGTTCTATCCTTTCCCCCGACAATCCGTAAGGTATGTTTGGAAGCACAGGCAGAGGAAATGGGAGTGGATGGATACTGCTGAGCTCCAGCTACCTAAATTCACGGATTAGGAATTTGGAACACAAATATAGTTCTGAGTTAATCTTGGATGCAAAGTCTACATTCCAGGTGAATGAAAATGTCAACTACTACTGCATGGAAAAAAAGAACAAAATCCTTCCATCAGTTTTAGTTCTTGAGAAAATTACCTTTGTTCTGCCTTTCTTGTTCTGGACCTTTCTACATACGAAAACATGTTTTCGACTAGAAGACGATAAGATTTAGGAGCAGAATTAGGCCACTTATCTCATTGAGTCTGTTCCACCATTTCTTCAAGGCTGATCCATTTTCCTCTCAGCCCCAAGCTCCTCCCTTCACACTATAACTCTTCTGCTCCAACTAATCAGAATCTGTGAACCTCCATCAAAAACCTGGCCTCCATAGCCACCTGTGGCAATGAATTCCACAGATTCACCACCCTCTTGCTAAAGGAATTCCTCCTCACCTAAATGGACATCTCTTTATTCTAAGGCTGGATCCTCTGGTCTTAGACTCCCCCCACCATAGGAAACATCCTCTCCACATCCAATCTATCGAGATCTTTCAACATTTGATAGGTTGCAATTAGGTCACCCTCATTCTTCTAAATTCTCATGAGTAGACACCCAGAGCCATCAAATGATCCTCAAATGACAAGCCTTTTCATCTCAGAATCATTTTTATGAACCTCCTTTGAACCCTCTCCAATGTCAGCATGTCCTCTCTTAGATAAGCAACCCAAAACTACATATAATACTCAAAATGTGGTCTCACCGGTGTCTTATAAAGCCTTGAGTTATATCCTTGCTTTTATATTCTAGTCCTCTTGAAATAAATGCTAACATTGCACTTGTCTTCCTCACCACTGATTCAACCTGCAAATTAACCTGTAGGGAATCCTGCACAAGGACTCTCAAATTGCTTTGCACCTCATATTTTTGAATTTTCTCTCCATTTAGAAAATAGTCTACCCTTTTATTTCTTCTACCAAAGTGCACAACCAGGTACTTTCCAATACTGTATTCCATCTGCCACTTCTTTGCCCAGTCCCCTAATCTGTCTAAGTCCTTCTGGAGCCTCTCTGCTTCCTCAATACTATCTGTCCCATCCACCTATCATCATAACATCCACAAACAAGGCAACAAAGCCATCAATTCTGTCATTCAATATGATAGCATGTAGTGTAAAAAGAAGTGGTCCCAAAACGGACCCCTGTGGAAAACTACCAGTCACTGGCAGCCAACCAGGAAAGGTTCTCCATGTTTTCACCCTTTGCATCCTGCCAATCAGCCAATGCTCTAACCATACTTGTATCATTCCTGTGATACCATGGGCTCTGAACTTGTTAAGCAACCTCATGTGTGGCACCTTGTCAAACACCTTCTGAAAATCCAAGTATATAACATCTACCAATTCTCCTTTGTCTATCCTGCTTGTTATTTCTTGAAAGAATTCCAACAAATTTCTCAGGCAAGATTTTCCCTTAAGCAAACCATGTTGACTTTGGCCTATTTTATCATGTGCGTTCATGAACCCCGAAACTACATCCTTAATAATCGACTCCAACATCTTCCCAACCACTAGGGTTGGACTAAGTGGCTTATAGTTTTCTTTCTTCTGCCTCTCTCCCTTCTTTCAGAGTGGAGTGACATTTGCAATATTCCAATCCCCTGACCCATGCCAGAATCTAGTGATTGTAGAAAGATCATCACTAATGCCTCCATAATCTCTTCAGCCACCTCTTTTAGAACCCTGGGCTGAAGTTTAGCAGGTCCAAGTGTCTTATTTGTGTTCAGATTTTCAGCCTCTGAACCACCTTCAGCCTAATAGTAGAAACTGAACTCACTTCTGTCCCCCTGCACTCTCAAACCTCCGGCATACTACTAATATCTTCCACAGTGTAGCCTGATGCAAAATACTTATTCAGTTCATCCGCCATTTTCTTCTTCTTCCGTCACTATCTGTCCAGTGTCATTTTTCAGCAGCCTGATATCTACTCTTGCCACTCTATTATTCTTGATGTATCTGGAAAAACTTTTGATATTATCGGCTAGCTTACCTTCATCATTTCCCTCCTTTTATTTTTTTAGTTGCCTTCTGTTGTTTTTTAAAAAGCTTCCCAATCCTCTAATTTCCCACTAAGTTTTGGTCTTTTGCTTTTATGTTGGCGTTGACTTCCTTTGTCAGCCATGATTGCATCATCCTGCCTTTAGAATGCTTCCTCTTCTTTGGGATGTATCTATCCTGCACTTTCCGAATTGCTCCCAGAAACTCCAGCCATTGCTCCTCTGTCATCACCTCTGCTAGTGTTCCTTCCAATCAACTTTGGCCAGATCCTCTGAAATGCCCCTGTAATTTCCACTGTAATACTGATACATCTGACTTTAGCTTCTCCTTCTCAAATTTCAGAGTGAATTTTATCATATTTTGATCACTGCTCCCCAAGGATTTCTTTATTTTAACTCTCTTTGCACAACACCCAATCCAGAATAGTGTTCTCCTAGTGGGCTCAACCATGAGCTTCTCTAAAAACCCATCTCATAGGCATTCTACAAAACTCCCCCTCTGGGGATGCAGCACCAACTTGATTTTCCCAATCTACCTGCATATTCAAATCCCCCGTGAAAATCGCAACATTACCCTTTTTATACATCTCTACTACATCCTGTTGTAATTTGTACCCCACATCCTGGCTACTTTTTGGAGGTCTGTCTATTATTCCCATCAGTGTCTTTTTACCCTCGCAGTTTCTTAACTCAACCCACAAGGATTCTATGTCTTCCGATCCTATCTTTCTAATGATTTGCTTTCCATTGTTTACCAATGGTGCTACCCTACTCCCTCTGCCTACCTATCCGTCCTTTTGACACAGTGGGTCTCCCTAGATATTAAGGCCCCAGCTATAATCTTCTTTCAGCCACAGTTCTGTGATACCCACAGCATCATACAAGTTCAGCTACCTGATTCTGCATACTTCATGCATTCGAATATAACACCTCCAGTCTTGTATTCATCACCCCTTTCGATTTTGTCCCCATTTTATATTTCAATTCATCCTGTTGACAGCAATTTTGCCCTGTCATCAGCCTCTCCATGCTAACAGCCTTACGACACACTGCCTTTCTTTTCCAATACTTTTTATTAATTTCCACATAAAGGAATACAGAGTTAAAGAAAAAAATATATCAAATACGTTATACTGAATCGTACATACAAACTCTTTACTCTATATTCATACAGATTAATTAATCACAATATTGAAATACAGTAATTATTACTATAGAAAAAAATCTAACCCACTACCAAAACCGAAGCTGATTAGTAAAGAAAAAGGAAGAAAAAAAGTATATTATTAGCCAACATCTGTGCTTCAATGGCAAATCAAAGGCTTTGAAAATAATTCAAAAAAGGTCCCCACAATGTTTGAAAGTCTTGTTTAGATTCAGAAATTGAACACCGAATCTTTTCTAAGTTTAAACATGACATCACATCACATAGCCATTGAGCGTGAGCAGGTGGGACCGCTTCTTTCCTTTTAAGCAAAAGCGCTCTCCTAACCATAAGAGAGATAGAAGCTAAAACGTGCAAATCAGCTGACTCCAAAATAATATCCTTCCCTACAACAATACCAAATAGAGCAGTCAAAGGATTAGGCTTAAAATTTACTTTGAAAAGTACCGAGAAGGTTTGAAATATTTCCTTCCAATATTTTTCAAGACTAGGGCATGTCCAAAACATATGACTGATTGAAGCTTTTCCATTATTACATTTATCGCAATAAGGAGATATATCCAAATAAAAGCGAGACAACTTATCTTTAGTCATATGGGCCCTATGGACCACTTTAAATTGTAGAAGAGAGGGGCGGGCACATAACAATAAAGTGTTAACCAATTTGAAAAATCCTTCCAAGTTTCCTCCAAAATTGAAATCTGTAAGTCTTGTTCCCAAATATTTTTAATTTTATCTAAAGGGACATTTCTCATTCCCAGCAACATATTATAGATATTAGATATAAATCCATTATAAAAAGATTTCAAATTAAAAATTACATTTAATAGGTTCTTATCAGGACTTTTAGGAAATGTACAGATTTGAGACTGTAAAAAATCTCTTATTTGTAGGTATCAATAAAAGTGAGTTTTAGGTAAGCTATATTTAGTTGACAATTACTCAAATGAAAAAAAGCTTCCTCCCACAAATAGGTCCTGAAAACATTTAATACCCAATCTATCCCATTCTTTAAAGGCCACATTGATCATAGAAGGTTTAAAAAAATAATTAGAAAAAATGGGACTTAAAAGAAAAAAATTTCAATAAGCCAAAATATTTTTGGGATTGCACCCAAATCCTCAAAGTATGTTTAACTACCAAATTGTCAGTTAACTTACTCAAAGACAGAAGAAGCGAGGATCCAAGATTAGAAATAATCGAAAATTTATCAACAGTTAGCTTCTAAAGAAACCCACATCGGACGATCCCCATGATTAATATAATATAACCAAAATGTAATATTACGTATATTAACTGCCCAATAGTAAAACCTAAGATTCGGTAAAGCTAGCCTTCCATTCTTCTTAGCTTTCTGAAGATGAATTTTGTTTAGTCTAGAACACTTATTTTTCCATATATAAGAAGATAAAATAGAATCCAGAGAATCGAAAAATGATTTGGGTAAAAAACAGGTAATGCCTGAAAAGGATATATAAATTTAGGTAAAATATTCATTTTAATAGAATTAATTCGACCAATCAACAATGAAGAAAGAGGCGACCAGTTTCCTAATGTCCTTTTTACATAATTCAATAAAGTAAGGAAATTATCTTTAAATAGGTGTTTATAATTTTTAGAAATTGTGACCCCTAAGTAGGTAAACTGATTTCTTGCAATCTTAAAAGGAAGGTTAGAGCTAGTTGATACCAAATTATTCAAAGGAAAAAGTTCATTCTTATGCAAGTTCAAGTTATAACCTGAGAACTGGCTAAAACAGGAGAATAAAGAAGGCGCATAGGGTAACGAGGGCTCAACATTTGAAATAAAAAGCAATAAATCATGAGCATAGAGTGAAACTTTATGGGTAGTGCCTCCCCTTATAATACAGCGATATCATTAGATTCTCTAAGACCAAATCAAAAAGCAAAGGGCTCAACGGGCAACCTTGTCTAGTATCCTGTTGAAGTTTAAATGGTTTGGAATTCTGAAAGTTAGTAATAACCCTAGCGGCGAGAGATAAATAAAATAACTTAATCCATTGAATGAAATCAGGTACAAAATTAAATTTTTCTAAAGTTTTGAATAAATAATCCCATTCAACTCTGTCAAAAGCCTTCTCAGCTTCTAAGGATACCACGCATTCAGATATCCCCTTAGAAGGAGAATAAATAACATTTAATAAACGACGTATATTAAAATGAGAATATCGATTTTTGGTAAATCCAGTCTGATTATCAGAAATGACAGATGGTAACATATTTTCAATCCTACGAGCCAAAACTTTAGATAGCATCTTAGTATTGACATTAAGTAATGAAATTGGTCTATAGGAAGAGCATTGAATCGGATCCTTATTCTTTTTGAGGATAAGCGAAATGGAAGCTTCATAAAAAGGTTGAGGGAGGTTTCCCAGCTTAAATGAAACTGAAAAAAAAATTGAACATAATTGATGTATAAGCAATGAAGAAAAAGTCTTGTAAAACTCTCCAGAAAATCCATCTGGACCCGGAGCCTTCCTCGAGTGCAATGAGTGCACAGCCTCTGTAATTTCCTCAGAAGAGATAGGTTGATCCAACTGCTTTCTGTTGTCACCTGAAATTTTAGGAATGTTTAGTTGGTCTAAAAAATATTCATTACAGTATTATCCTTAGGAGAGTCAGAACTACAGAGTCTAGAATAAAATTCCCTGAAAGTATCATTTATTTCTGAATGATCAGTAGTCCTATCACCATTAATTTTACATATTTCTCTAATTTGCTGTTTAGCTATAAATGTTTTAATTTGATTTACCAATAATTTACCTGTTTTGTCTCCATGAATATAAAATTGACTTTTGTCTTTTAGGAGTTGAGTTTCAATTGGATATATTAAAATGAGGTCATATTCAGTTTGAATATCAACATGTGTTTTATATAAAACAGGATCTGGAACCAAGACACATTTTTGATTGTTTCAACTGATCAGCTGAATCACTTCTCTCTTTATTAGCTTTTTTCTTATGGTAATACTTGCAGTATAAGAAATGACTTGTCCTCTAATATATGCCTTGAAGATATCCCATCTGATAAGACCAGAAGTCTCCTCTAATGTATTTTCTTAAAAAAAGAATAATTTGTCTCTCCATAAACTTTAAAAAATCTTTAACCGATAACAAAGTTAGATTAAAATGCCAACACCCGTTTGTTTGAGGAAGATCAGGGAGATTTAAAGATAAAAGCATGGGAGCATGATCTGAGATAGCAATCTCTTTATACTCACAGGATCGAACTAATGGAATCATTTGGCTATCAATAAAAAAAAATCAATCCTGGAATATGTATGATGGACATGAGAGAAAAATGAATATTCCCTGCCTACTGGATGAAAAAAAAGGCCAAAAGTCAAGAATATCACATTTCGTTAAAAAAAATTTAATAAACTCAGCTGATTTGTTTGTTATCTCTAGTTTAGGAGATGAACGATCTAGAGCTGGATCTAAACAATAATTAAAATCTCCTCCCATCACCAGTGAATACTGACTTAGATCTGGCAAAAATGAAAAAAAAACGCTCAAAAAATCCTGGGTCATCTATATTTGGCGCATACACATTGGCAAATACCATTAATTTGTTATTCAGTTTCCCTGACACTATAACAAAATGGCCATTAGTATCATAAAGTACTTTGTGTAGAACAAAAGGAACTTTATTATCTGTAAGGATCGGGACGCCTCCGGCTTTAGCCTGAAACCAAGAATGGAAACAAAACCCTCTCCATCGATTAAAAAGGTGTGAATTGTCACATTTATGT
The DNA here is from genome assembly GCF_030028105.1 of Mobula birostris. Lineage (NCBI taxonomy): Eukaryota > Metazoa > Chordata > Chondrichthyes > Myliobatiformes > Myliobatidae > Mobula > Mobula birostris. The sequence goes on along the minus strand of NC_092371.1, from coordinate 106,612,359 downwards.
GTGCGTGTCTCCTGAAGAAAAGCAATTGGGACCATAAGTTTTTTAATATAGGCAAAAAACTTACTTCTTTTCACAGGGCGCTTTAACCTTTTCATGTTAAAACTAAGTAATTTAATACTTTGATCCCTTTTAAAACCACTTAGAAGAAAGGTTAAAGTAACAATCAGAGGAATATATATTAAAGGCAAACATTAAACCTTGAAAAAAAGTAACCAGGCAACAGAGTTGGCTAAGTTTCAAAATCAGCTTCATGAAAAAAAGAAAAAAGAACCACCCCTCCCCCCACCCACCTCCCACAGAAAAAGATTCAGCCAAAAGACGGCTGACGCCTACCCCCACTAATATCCCCACATCAAAGCCTGCTGGAACCGCTCCAGAGAATTTAAGGTTAGTAACTGTTCCAACCTAGACAAAGCAATATATAAACACAAAAATGAGCTTATATAGACTTACTAAAAACGGAAGAAGCTATTATTCATACTAAAAATATTAGACAATTATATTTCAAAGTCTAAGAACTTCTGAGCTTCTTTATTCGAGCAAAACCATCTCTTGGAACCATCTTTCACTGTAATTCTCAGCCGAGCCAGGTAATGAAGAGAAGGCTTGAAGTTTTTGCTGTAAAGCTCCGCCATAACCTCTTTAAACTTGACACGTTCTTCCGTAACTTCCGATGAGAAATTTTCAACAATACGAATCTTCTGATCTTTATAGCCAATCATACATTTCCGATGAGATTCACAAAACAAAAGACCCTTTGTTTGAAACTCAAGCATATGATGACCCATCTTAGTTTTGATCCTGAAGTTGGTCTATAAGTAGATGATCTATGAGCACGATCTATCAAAGGTGGAGACTTTATAATATTGGAAATAATTGCATCAAAAGATTTGCAGAAAACTTCTTAGGATTATCTCCTTCTGTTAACTCTTTAAGTCCCAAAATTCGCAGATTGTTTCTCCTGCTTCTGTTTTCCAAATCAATCATCTTTTTTCTCAGTTTTCCATTGGCGTTGATTGTTTTTCAGACAACTTTTGCATCTCGTCAATTCTCTTATCCAGTATTGTTATAATTTCTTCGTGCTCTTGAGTCTGTTTATCATGCTCGGTTAAAGCTTCCTGAATAGTTTCCCATTTTGTACCTATTTGTTTAATTTCAAAGCTGGTTTGTTGTGAATCAGCCGACGCTTCTTTTCTGAACAGATGGAATTCCTCGGTAAGCTTTTGTGAATCTGTAGAAAGCTTTTGAAGCAAAATCGTAATAGACTCCAAAGATGCTTTAGCCCTTGTTTCCATAGTAAAACACTGACATATTTAATAGTAATATTTCAAAAGGTTGGAAGCAAAGAAGGAAGTAAGGTAGGAGCCACCACAAACACCCCTCACTCCATCGACGACCAGCAGGCAAATTCCGACACACTGCCTTGTGAAACAACGACCTCATCCTCCACCCCATCACTCCGAAGAGATCCCAATGATCCAGAAATCCAAACACCTCCGCCCTGCACCAGTTCCTTGGCCAGCATCCATCTGCCAAGTCATCCCATTCCCATTCTTACTGGCGCATGGCACAAGCAGCAGTCCAGATATTGCTACCCTGGAGGCCCTGCTTTCAGCTTTCTACTTAGTCCATAGTGAACGAAACCTGTGATCACATAACACCTACCCCAAAAAGGAAAATTTTGATCTGGAAGAGCAAAATGTTAGCTACAAACTACAATATGTGAAACAATACATGTACGGTTAACATACAGTATGCTACAGACTAATATAACATATTGCAGAAACGCATACCAATAATAAATTCCACTCTACTGTTAATAATACGTTGCAGGCTTAACATCCGGAAAGACAATCGGCAGTTATGTTATCCTTGCCTTTAATGTGAGTTATCATAATATCATACTCCTGCAAAATCAAACTCCAATTTAACAACCGTCTATTCTTGCTTTTCACTTTACTGAAGAACACTGAGGGATTATGATCTGTATAAATCACAAGTGGTTTCTGAGCTGTGCAAACATATACATCAAAATGCTGCAAAGCCAAAATAAGTGATAATAATTCCTTCTCTATGGTAGAATAATTCCTCTGATGCTCATTCAATTTCTTTGAAAAGTAAGCTACAGGATGGTCAATATTATCATAATCATCCCTTTGTAGTAACACTGCTCCTGCAGCTTTGTCACTGGTATCTACAGCTATGGAAAATGGCATTGCAAAGTCAGGTGACCTGAGCACAGGTTGGTGACATAAAATGGCTTTCAATTTATCAAACGCCACCTGACAAGGATCTGTCCAAACAAACTTTTCATCCTTCTTCAGGAGGTTAGTCAATGGGAGGGAAATATCAGCAAAATTCTTACAGAACTTGTGATAATATCCGACCATTCCCAGAAATCTTCTGAGAACCCTTTTACCGGTTGGAATGGGAACCTCAGAATTTGCCTGAACAGGAGTCAACTGCTCTGACCTACAACATAACCAAGATAGGTCACAGTGGCATGGCCAAATTCACTCTTAGCTAAGTTAATTGTGAGATTGACCTTTGAAAGCCTGTCAAACAGCTTTCCCACTGCAGAGATATGGGCTTCCCATCTGTCATTTCCTGTGACCAAATCATCAATATAGGCATCTGTGTGTTCTAACCCTTGAATTACAGAAAGAATTATTCTCTGGAATGTTCCTGGAGCATTCTTCATTCCAAATGGCAGGACATTATATTCATACAACCCAGAAGGTGTTACAAATGCTGAAATTTTTCTGCCTCTATCCATTAATGAAACACACCAATACCCTTTAGCAGATCAATCTTTGTACGAAACTTAGCTTTTCCAACCTTGTCCACACAATCATCCACTCTAGGGACTGGATAAGCATCTGTTTTTGTTATAGCATTCACCTTTCGGTAATCAGTGCAAAACCTGGTACTGCCATCTGGTTTAGGTACCATGACACAAGGTGAACTCCAATCTGAAGTAGAATGCCTAATAATACCACTTTCCAACAGATACTCAATTTCTTGTTCAGCAAGTGTACATTTTTCAATATTCATGCGATACGGATGCTGTTTTATAGCTTTGGCATCACCAACATCTACATGATGTGAGGCTACTGTTATTCTTTTTGGAACATCAGGGAACAAATCCCTAAATTTCATGATCAACTGCATCATTTGCTGCTGCTGCTAGGGTTGTGAATGAGCCAGTTTCTCATCAATATTTTCCAAAATAGTCGTATTTGTCAATCTGGCTGAAGTAATGTTTGGTTTAAAATAGGCCTCGGATGGATCAGCTAGTAAATTCCCAGAGAGGTCAGATTCATTGTTATTAACAACAATAGTCAGAGCTGCTGTCTGTTTTTCATGATACAGCTTAAGCATGTTTACATGACAAAGCTGCGTTGACCTTCGTCTATCTGGTGTTTTGACTACATAGTTCATATCATTAACTTTAGACACTGTTTCATAGGGACCATGAAACTTAGCTTGTGGAGGGTTTGTCTGCACAAGGAACAAAACAAGCACTTTACCTCATGGCTTTAATGACCTCATTCGGGCTTCCTTATCATACCAAGTTTTCATTCTTTCCATTCTTGCGCCCCTGTCCAAACATCTGACACCCATCTTTCAGGTAACTTTACCATAATATCAGCTCAAAAATACAAATCAAACTCATTAATCTTTTAATTGACAAATTATGGCACAACATGAAAATTATAACTGCACCTTCCTTGCTTTCACTGATGCAAATTGGTCTATGATGTGATCAAAGTCAGTTTTTTCAGTTTCTTCTCTTCCTACACTCAGCAGAGCAAGATCACAGAGACTGTCTTGACCCACAGAGGCTCTCAAATACGACAGTATTAGTTTTAACTTGCTGAATGATCTCTCACAGCTGGCGATGGAAACTGCAATGGTTAGCATTATCTGAATAGCAATGCGAAGACCTGGGAAGACGTTCTCATCTCCATACTGAACAACAAATTCAAGAAGCCCTTCAGGTCTTGATATCTTCATGTTGACCCGCCTGATAGCAATATTCTGCAGTCCAAAATTTCTTCATATAGCTGCTGTCCATCAACATCAGAGCTGTACAATTTGCCCAAATTTTCGCACTTCTTCTTTAGGTAGTTACTGTCGGCACCGTAACACAATCCCTCGACATCGAGAAGTAACCCAAACTTGACGTCATTGTCGTACAAACGAGCGAAACTTCCATCCATTTCTCTGTGAAGACATTCGAGTGTTCCTTTCGTAACTCTTTCCATTTCCTCCTTAGCTGTTAACCCAGCGTCTCTCGAGTTCTCATCAGCCACTCGTTTCTTTCGTCTCTGACGTCTTTCAACTTCAATATTCCATTCTTGACAGAGAGCGACTCCTCCTTAGAGTGACACACTGACCAACACTTCTCTTACATCATAAAAATGATCTCAGAGGGCTTTCAAATACGGGGCAGCATCGTGGAAGTTCATGCTAGGGTCCTGCAGCCTCTTTTGAATACGGTCAATGCGAATGAGTACTTTGTTCCAAAATCCTAGCAAAATCAGAAAATTGTAACTCAACATGCGGTTGTACGGCTGCCTTGCGTCACTTCTTGTTTCACTGGTCTCGTTTTCATCGTCTATCATGTCCTGGAGAACTTGAAGTATCTCCTCAATGTACTTGTTGACTGGCTTTACTGCTTCAGTCCTTGCACTCCACCTGGTTTCGGACTCCGACTTAACAACCATAGGCAAGGCGTTTTTGAGTTTTTCCCAGCGCTGTGTTGAACGAGAGAAAAACACATAGAGAGCTTCGATGGTTCCAAAAAACATGGCCATCATTGTATCCTGCTTGGCTGCATGTACACCCACCAAGTTGAGTGAGTGATTGCTGCAATTCGCAAACACTGCCAAGTTGTTTTTCTCACTTACTTTTTGATGAACACCACTTCTGTGTCCAGCCATCACAGCAGTGTTGTCATAGCACTGTGAACGACAATCTTGTAGCTCCATTTCATCCTTCTCTAGCTGTTTCAAGATGTCTTCAACCAAGCTCTCAGCATCCTTCTGGCTGCTCTGGATAAAACCAAGGAAGGACTCTCTAACACGGACTGTTTTCCTCTCAAAATCAACTTCCATATATCTCACAATTTCTGACATCTCCTCACGGTGTGCCTGATCAGGAGTCGGGTTGAACATGAGACCCTAGTACTTGACTTTACGAATGCTTCTCAGTAAACTCTGGCAAACAGTGGATGCCATCACGTGGATGAATTCGTTCTGGACACCAAGTGAAAGATAAGACGTAGATTCAGGATGACTTTCTAAATGAGTGAGGTGTTCTTTTATGACAGGGTCAAGGATGGCCAGTAGTTTCAGTGAGCCAAGGAAAGTTACCACATTGGAGTCATCATCTAGCTGAAGTGACTCCCTGTGTCCTCGCAAATCCAGGTTCTGAGTCGCAAGGAATTTTATGCAGTGAAGGATTCTCGTCAAGATATCATGCCACTTCTGCTTTTCCTTCTCAAAGGAAAATTTCTTACTAGCTCTTCTTTCAGTTAGTCCTGATGAAGGGTCTCAGCCCAAAACGTCGACTGTACCTCTTCCTAGAGATGCTGCCTGGCCTGCTGCGTTCACTAGAGAAAATTTACATTATGTTTGTTGGGACTTGAGTACCTGTGCTGTGGGAAGTAAGTTATGACTTTTTTTCACTGAGGTTTTGGTGAGACTGGAACTAGAGGGCGCAGGACGAGGGTGAAAGGTGAAATACTTAAGCGGAAAGTGAGAAGGAATCTCTTCACTCAGAGAGTGATGCGGCTGTGGGGAGACCTGTCACGGAAGAGGTGGATGTGACTTTGATTGCATCGAAGAGAAGTTTAGATAGTTACGTGGATGGGAATGGTATTTAGGGCTACCTCCCAGTTGAAGTTATGGAACTCAGCAGAATAACAATTTGGCGTTCACTAAATGGCGGAAAAGGTCAGTTTCATTTGTATAGTGCTCCCTAAATCCAAAAAATATGTAGAATACAGTATATAGTTCCGCAAACCAGTGTACACATATCTGGTGTCATGAGTGATTTCTTCCACACTAGCCAGGTGTTCTCAGTAGACACGCCGTCTCAACAAAGACCAAGCGCTGCCTGTTACACACAGACACAGGAAAACACACAGAATAACAAACAGAATCACAAAAAGACACAGGCTTACACATGCACAGGCACACTCATACACACTCACACACACACAAACTTCTATTTTTTTTTAATCCTCCTCTTCAGTTCTACGCCGTTGTCTTTGACAGAAGCGGGGTGATATGATTAAAACCTACTACTGATTAAAACCACCAGACTGCTGAGTTTGCTGGGCATGCATTGGGATTAGGGGTGGGTCCTGGAAAAGCTCACAAATGCTTTTCACTGTGACTGAGTCACTGAAGATATTGGATAGTTTAGTGGCTATGTGAGTGTTTATTCATCACCACAAACAGATATTCTCTTGGGCACCCCCTCGGTAGGGTCCCCCAAACGCAGACTACATCAAGAGTTTATATTCTTGAGGACAGTGGTAACTGTAGTTTAGTCAATACAATTTCACAAGCTACAACGACATAATTTACTTCAATATTTGGTGTCTGTTAAATGGTTTCTCTGAAGAACATATTTTCAGTGGAAGCATGTCTAATTAATAAGACATCCCGGAAGGCTCACTCACTTTTCTGGGACAACTAACTCCCACAAATCGTCTAACATTAATTCACTAAATGAATCTCAATCTGCCACCGCTGGGATTACGCCTGTAAAATGTAATCGGTTTGTAAATAATTTAGAAACCTCTATTTTTAAATCTGTTCAAATCTGTCCCTGTGGATTCGTTAAGTGGCATTCAAAACCCCGGGCATCTGCTGCCTCAATATTTCATTCCGAGAGACCGTCTGTAGCACAGGGGCACAAATCACCGGACGGAGGAAATGTCTGTAATGTTGGATTGGTACATGAGTCTGGAGAAAATATTATACGTGTTCATTGCCATCATTGGAATTCCTGATAAGTGAGCAGAGAAATTCATGTTTGGTATTTCCGTGTGTGAACCGGTGTGAAACTGTTCATCATTATTTCATAAGCTTCCAACTTGATGATCAGTGTACAGTACAGATATCCATTTGAGATATCGACATTCTGATTTTTCATATTTAATGACAAGCGAAAAAAAACACCTTTGTCTTTCCTCTAACTGAGGGGATCGACTCGAACCATGTTCTTCCCTTTAATGACATCTTGTCCAGATTTGACACCTACACGCTGAAAAAGGGCAGGGCAGACAATGTGGCCCGTGTCTGATGTTAGATTAGCAGCCGTTCCCAGATTCCAGGACTCCTGATCTTTAGCTAAAACCTGATCCCCTGTTAATACCCGGAGAATATGTTCAGTGTTGCTCAGTTTCTACACGGTCATACATCTCTCTCTCTCTCTCTCTCTCTCTCTCTCTCTCCTCAGTGAATTTAGTAGCGATTGTGATCCTGTCCCGGGAAAAGTGCGGCCTCTCTACCTGCACCACTCGCTACCTGGTAGCCATGGCAGCGGCCGATCTACTGACCATAGTCGCCGGGGTCATTTTGTATCAAATCAATCATTATTACTTTCCGTGGAATTTTCTGGACATCACCCCCGTGTGCAGTGTTATCACTGTACTGAGGTTCACCGCCACACTGTGCTCTGGCTGGTTCACCGTCACTTTCACCTTCGACCGTTTTGTCGCCATTTGCTGCCAGAAGCTAAAAACAAATTATTGCACTGGGAAAACTGCGGCTCTGGTTCTAACAACAACCGGCGTACTGTTCTGTCTGAAAAGCGTTCCGCGATATTTCACGCGGGAACCCATAGTGATCATGGACAATGTTCCGTGGTTCTGTCAAGTCACGGACAATTATTTCACTGACCTCGGGTGGGTGGGATATGACTGGTTCGATACGGTTTTAACTCCGTTCTTTCCTTTCGCTGGGATCCTACTGCTCAACGCTCTGACAGTCAGGCACATTTTAGTGGCCAGTCGCGTCCGTGAGGGGCTGAAGGGTCAGAGCAAGGGGGAGAACCGCAGTGACCCGGAGATGGAGAGCAGGAGGAGGTCTGTGGTTTTACTCTTCACCCTCTCCGGCAGTTTCATCCTCCTGTGAATGACGAACGTTGTACAGTTCATATATTATCAGGTCTCGGGGAAAGGATTCGACTTCAATGATTCTGAATGGATCTTTTCCGACGTCGCGGTTTTGCTGAGGGATTTCAGCTGCTGTACGAACACTTTTCTTTACGCCTTGACTCAGTCGAGATTCAGGGAGCAGGTGATCAGCGCGGTGAAACATCCGATCACCTCGGTGCTTCGGTACATTAATAATGCCGCGTCCTGAGCACAAACCTGGGGCGGCAGCACTATCTTCAGTCCGGTCTCCACCTCCACACATTCACCACCTACTGGTCCCCGCGCATTGTCCGACGGATCGGTAGCTCCGGGACATGAGAACAGAATGTGAGGTGAGGGAGATTCAGTACCACTTTAGGGCTGTCTGGCCGTTGCTGTCCCCGGAGGTATAACTTTAACCGTTGTGCTGAATTGCTAAATGGGTTTATGTACTCGCTGTTTACGTCAAAGGAGGAGCGTGACACCTACACTTGTGCGGATCTCAGTACTTGACGCGCCAGAGCATTCGGTGCAAGCACAAAGGTTGCCAACGTCTGTTAAATCAGGATCGTGAAATTTGTTGTTTTATCGAAGCAGTATATTGCAATACATAATTTGTTTAGAAACTATCAATTACAATAAGAAATATATTAATTAATTACATTTAATAAATGGTGCAAAAAAAGAGCAAAATATGCAGTCCAAATGAAATTGTCATTACATCAATGTGCAGAATCATTTCTAAGTTAGTTGGCAGACTAAAAGAGCAGCGTTTGTCTCATTCCAACCCTAAAGTCCGTAATTTATCGTTTTGTTAAATGTGACAGTGAGCTCATGCTCAGGAGATGGAGACGTGGCGTGGCGGCTGTCACGCCAGCAGCCGCAGCCTGATTCGTGCGCTAAATCCATTGCATTTAAAATGCGGCCCAGGAAGCGGGTTTCACAAACAACAGCCAACAAAAGGAAGGAGCAAACAGCGCTGATGCATTTGGAACATTTGGGGGGAAATGCCTTTACAGTTACGGCATCGAAAGCGCGGAGAGCAGAGACTTCAGCGAGTGTGTGGCGCTGCCCTGTTTCGTGAGATCAGGGGAAAAAGACAGATCATACATCTGAAGAAAATTCTTTTCTCACTATCCGGGGATGGTTTGTCTGACTTTAATAGAAACTGCTCAATGGCGCCCAGGGCACGTGCCATACCTGCCATACCTTAGAAACGCCACTGCTAGTGCCAATATGTACCAAGATTTCTGGCTCCTTGCCCCGCTCATTTAGAATGTCATGGACCTGATCTGAGACACCCCTAACCCTGCCACCTGGGAGGCAACATACCATCCGGTTGCCTCTATCATGTCCACAAAATCCTGCATCTATTCCTCTAACTATGGGATCTCCTGTCACTACTGCAGCCCTCTTCACTGTTTCGCTCTCACCTCCTCTGAATCGCAGCCAGAGACTCGGTCGCTGCAGCTCCCCCCATAAATATATAATGTGGTATACTTATTATAGAGGAGATTAGACACGGGTGCTCTGCACTGGCTGCCGATTTCTTGTTCTTCTAATAGTCATCCAATTACCTGCCTCCTGCGTCCTAGAGGCGACTACCTCCCTGTACCCACTACCTATCACTTCCTCAGTCACCCACATGAACTGAAGGTCATCAAGCTGCAGCTACAGCTCCTTGACGTGTTCTCGGAGGAGCTGCAGCTCAGTACCTGGTGCAGATGTGATTATCTGGGAGGTTGGAGGCCCCCCAGACTTCCCACATCTCACACACGGAACAAAACACGGAACAGAGCCATTCTCACTACACTTACTGTATGTATAGAGGGAGATTGCAGAAAGCTGCACAAATAATATGGTTGTTATAGTCGGGCATATTAACCTAGTCATAAAATAGAGTACACCACAGAAACTGTCCCTTTGGCCCACCTAGTCCGTGCAAACTACTAATCTGCCTAGACCCATTGCCTGCGCCTGGGCCATAGTTCTTCATATCCCTCCCATCCACGTACCTATCTGAATTTCACTTAAATATTGAAACTGAACCCACATCCACCACTTCCGTGCTCTCACACTATCTGAGTCAACAAATACCCCCCTATTTCCCCTTAAACATTTCACCTTTCACACTTAATCGATGACCTCTCGTTGAGTCTCACCCGACCTCAGTGGAAAAAGCCTGTTTGCATTCACCCTGTCTGTACCCCTCATAATTTGTTATACCCCCATCAAATCCCCACTCAATCTTCTACGCTCCAGGGAATAAAGTCTAAACCTATTCAGTCTTTCCCGATAACTCGGGACATCTACTCCCAGCAACATCCTTGTGAATTTTCATACACTCACTCACCCTTATTTACACCTTCCTGCAGGTAGGTGACCAGAATGCAGACAATGCTCCAGATTTGGCCTCATTGTCATAAACAATTTCAACATAAAATCCCATCTCCTCTACTCAGTATTTTGATTTATGAATGCCAATGTGCCAACTATTTTCTTTACAACCCTATCTACCTGTGATGTGACTTTCAATGAATTATGGATACGTATTCCCAGATCCCTATGTTCTTTAGCGCCCTATTGCTTACAATGGAAATCCTAGCCTGGTTGGTCCTCCCAAAGTGTAACATCTCACATCTGTCCACATTAAATTCCATCTGCCATCTTTCTGCCCATTTTTCCAGTTGATCCAGATCCTGCTGCAAGATTTGTTGTCCACTATGCTCCAAATTTTGGTGTCATCCACAAATTTGCTCATTCAGTTTACCACATTATCATCCAGATTGTTAATATAGATGACAAACAACAATAGACACAGCACCGATCCCTGTAGCATACCACTAGTCACACTCTCTGGGTTCTCCCATAAAACCAATTTAGAGTCTTATCCCGAATGCCAAGCAACTAAACCTTCTTGACCAGCCTCCCGTGCATAAACCTGTCAAAGGCCTTGCTGAAGTCCATGTAGACAACATCCACTAACTTCCCTTCATCAGCCTTCCTCATAACCTCAGCAAAAATCTATATAAGATTACTTAGACATGACCTATCATGCACAATGCCATGTTGACTATACCTGATCAGTCCCTGTCTATCCAGATACTTATCTAACCAGTTCCTTAGAATACATTCCAGTAACTTTCCCACGACTGATGTCAGGCTTACTGGCCTATAATCTTCTGATTTATTCTTAGAGCCTTTCTTAAACAATGGAACAATATCAGCTATTCTCAAATCCTCCAGCACCTCATCCATGGCTAAGGACACTTTAAATACTCTGGTAGGGCCCCTGTAGTTTCTACATTAGCCTTCCACAGGGTCCGACAGAACACCTTGTCAAGCCCTGGCAATTTATCCACCCTAAATTGCCTCAAGACAGCAAACATCCTCTCCTCTATAATCTGTATAGGGTCCATGGCCTCATTGCTGCTTTGCCTCACTTCTACAGACTCTGTGTCTGTCTCCCAGGTAAATACAGATGCAAAGAATCCATTTAAGACCTCCCCATCTCTTTCAGTTCCACGCATCGATTACCAGTTTGATCTTCAATAGGACCAGTTTTGCCCCCCACTATCCTTTTGCTCTGAATACATCTGTAGAAGCCCTTCATCCTGTCTGCCTCATGCCTTCCTTTATCCTTACTGATTTCCCTTTTAAGTGTTCCCTTGCACTTCTTATACTCAAGTATCTCATTTGTTCCTGCCCGTTTACACTTGCTATCCACCTCCTTTTTCTTAACCAGAACTCAGTATCTCCTGAAAACCAAGGTTCCCTAAACCTGTTATCCTTGCCTTTGTGGCTGGATGCCACTGTGCTTGGTGGATTGTGGAGATTTCTGAGGCTGTTGCCAGGAATCAGGTGACTGAATTGTGGAGAGAAGTTGAGCAGGTTGGGACTTTCTCAACTGGAAAGCAGGAGAATGAGGGGAGATCTTGCAGCGATGTGTGGAATTATGAAGGGTACAGGTAGGGTCAATGTGCAGAGTCTTTTTCCCAGAGGTGGGGAGCCAGGAACTGGAGATCGTAGCTCTGGGTTGAGAGGGGAGAGGCAGGAGATTCAATAGGAAGCTGGGATGCAACCTTTTCACCTAGAGTGTTACATATCTCCTGGTGGCCGGTTTTGATTATTCCCCTGATGTAACCACAGTCTCCCTTCCCTTTTCTTCCCTTTGCTTGGAGGTTAAAGCACCTCTACAGTAAGGACTCCTGTGTCACACTATCGCTGGAACATCCAACAGCAATTCCTGCTGTTACATACCCCGTAACTGGGTTGCCAAACCAGCAGAAATGGACCACTTAGTTGGAGTCTGGATTGCTGGAACTAAGAAAGTTTTATTAAAGAAATAAGTAACACAGTACTCTAATAGTAAGGATATAAATGCAACAGGTTAGCAATGAATAAACACACATGTACACAGAACTAGGATAATAGGATCAATCAAGCTCTATCGCAGTCTAGGGGTAAATGATCAGTTTCAAGTGACGCAAAGTTCAGTTCAGTTCACAGTAATCGCTGTTGTGCCATTGGGGCGAGGAGAAGAGAGAGAGTGAAAGCAAATGAATATTCAAAATGGATTCCAAACAGACCTTCGATATTCCTCGTGGTTAGCTTTTGGGCGAGCCCTTTGTAATGTCTTCTGAGGTCACCAACTGTGACCCCTCCGTTCCAGATACGATCGTTCTTCTGTGGCGAACCCGGCACCCAGGCAAGGGCGGACACACACACTAGGTTCCCGCCCGACCGTATCTTTCCACCCTGTGCGTCTATGGCTGGTCCCGCGACCAGACCTCCAAAACTTCCACCAACCTGTGGGAGCACACCGCTTCCGGGGTCTCGTTACCTCGTGGTGTCATGTGTCTTGCCTTAGCGAACCTGTCCCTTTTTATCCCCCTGTTGGGGTATCACCTGTCCATCAACTTCAAACAGTTCAGGGTTCAAAGCCACCCATCTCTGACAATACTCGGAACTGTCTCCTTTTTGTTAACCCCTCTCGACTCTCTCTTATTAGCATCTTGAATGTTCTTATCAGCATCAATCTTCTGATAATTTGGTCTGTCATCACACCCCTATCCTTCAAAGGATTTTTACCGGGGTAAAAATATAGTCATGAATACACTATCAGATACACACAAATATGCATGTTTATCAGCTATTTGGCTAAAACAGAGAATTTTAAGTTGTCAACACTTGACAGACAGTCAGCAATCACATTTTCTGTTCCTTTTATATGTGTTATTTTAATAATCCTCTAAAACCAGGCTCCAAGTTAGCAAACTTCATAGTGGCCGAAAACACTAATGAATTGTGATCAGTGTAACTTCTCAGTGGTTTTCGCCCCGGACACAGATAACAAGGGTCGCCCCATACCAACTTAGCATTCTTTGGCAAGGGCTTAGTAAGAGGGTGGGTACTATCCGCAAAGTTGTTTTTTTTTTCTACAAAACTTCCGATAGTACCCCGTGGTAGGAGCCATGGTACGTGATTAGCCACCCTGAATGTTTTCTGCCCAGATCAGTCACATATTCTGATAGTATGTCTGCCCCTTTGGTGAGTAAGAGGGATAGTTTCAGCCGATAGAAAGCCCCTCCCATCTGATGCTCTGTTGCGGTATATATTTGAAGAAGCAAACAGGAAGAATACGGAGTCGTAAAGGTGAAAACCCACTCTAAATTATCCCCTGAGGAGAATAGGAAGGCTGACGAATTGGAGATGCAAGGTGCTTTAACTGGGTAGGAATGGCAGCCACATATTGGGGAAGTGGGAAGGCAGAATGATCAACAATTTAAGGTTATGCATTTAACCAAGGAGCAGAAGGAAGATACAGAATTAAAAGGAAATGTAAAGAAAGGAGCCCTTCACTGACCAGTGGAGAGGCCTTTTGATTAATTTGCAGATTTAAGTATCTCTGCTAGGGCCCCTGCAATTTTTGCACCAGTCCCCCACAGTGTCTGAGGGAACACCTTGTCAGGCCCTGGGGATTTATCCATCCTAATTTGCCTCAAGACAGCAAACGTCTCCTCCTCTGTAATCTGTATATTCCATGATCTCACTGGTAGTCTGCCTCACTTCCACAGACTCCGCCTTTTTCCTGAGTATCAACATGGGGACCTGCTATTCAGCAGGAAACCACCAGATGGGAGTGTTGTCCACATAGGGACCTGCCATTGCAGCAGGACACCACCAGCTGGGATTGTTGTCTATAGGGTACCTATCATTGTGGCAGGAAACCATCAAGTGTGATTGTAGTCGACATGTTATTGCGGCAGGGCACCACCAGGTGGGAGTGTTGTCCAGAAACACGAGAAACACGGGCGCTGAGGCGTGTGGTGGAACATAGCGATCGATATCTAGGAATACAGGTACACAATTCGTTAAAAGTTGCGTCACCGGTAGATATGGTCGTAAAGAAAGGATTTGGTACATTGACCTTCATAAATTAATGTATTGAGTACAGAAGATGGGATCTTAGGTTGATGTTGTATAAGACATTGGTGAGGCACAATTATGTGCACTTTTTGGTCACCTACGTACAGGATCGACAAAGTCGAAAGCGTGCAGGGAAAATTTACAAGAATGTTGCTGGGTCTGGAGGACCTGAGTTATGGGGAAAGATTGGACTGTATTCTTTAAAACATAGAAAATAGAGAGGAGATTTGATAGAGACATACAAAATTATTCAGGGTATGGGCAGTCTGGGATTGGGTGACTATAATCAGAGGTCATGAGTTAAGAGTGAAAGGTGAGAAGTTTAAGGGGAACATGAGGAGAAATTTCTTTAATTAGAGGGTCATGAGAATGTGGAAAGAGCTGCCAGCACGAGTGGTTTATGTGAGCTCTGTTTTAATGTTTGAGAAAAGTTTGGAATGGTACATGGAGAGTAGGGATATGGAGGGTTATGGACCCAGTTCAGATAGAGGGAAGTAGGCAGTTTAAATGGTTTTGGCATGGACTAGATGGGCCAATGGGCAGATAGATATAGATACTTTATTGATCCTTAATGAAAATAGAGTATCACAGTAGCATTACAAGTATTATTAGAAGAAAAGCAAAAAGAATTTTAAAAAAGCTACCACAGTCTAACAGGAGGAGGTCATCATTTCCCCGGCTATAGGTTGACTCATTAAAGAGCCTAATGGCCGAGGGTAAGAATGACCTCATATAGCGCTCTTTGGAGCAGCACAGTTGTCTTAGTCTATAACTAAAAATGCTGCTCTGTTCCGCCAAGGTGGCATGCAGAGGGTGGGAAACATTGTCCAGAATTGCCAGGATTTTCCGTAGGGTCCTTTGTTCTACCACAGCCTCCAGTGTGTCCAGTTTGACTCCGATAACAGAGCTAGCGTTTCTAATCAGTTTATTGAGCCTGTTGGCATCACCCATGATGATGCCATTGCCCCAGCACACCACCGCATATAAAATAGTACTGGTAACAACAGACTGGTAGAACATATAGAAACATAGAAAATAGGTGCAGGAGTAGGCCATTTGGCCCTTCGAGCCTGCACCGCCATTTATTATGATCATGGCTGATCATCCAACTCAGAACCCCGCCCCAGCCTTCCCTCCATACCCCCTGACCCCCGTAGCCACAAGAGCCATATCTAACTCCCTCTTAAATATAGCCAATGAACTGGCCTCAACTGTTTCCTGTGGCAGAGAATTCCACAGATTCACCACTCTCTGTGTGAAGAAGTTTTTCCTAATCTCGGTCCTAAAAGGCTTCCCCTCTATCCTCAAACTGTGGCCCCTCGTTCTGGACTTCCAACATCGGGAACAATCTTCCTGCATCTAGCCTGTCCAATCCCTTTAGGATCTTATACGTTTCAATCAGATCCCCCCTCAATCTTCTAAATTCCAATGAGTACAAGCCCAGTTCATCCAGTCTTTCTTCATATGAAAGTCCTGCCATACCAGGAATCAATCTGGTGAAGGAGAGGCCTGCGTACTCCAAAGGACCTCAGTCTCCTCAACAGGTAGAGGTGATCTTGGCCCTTCTTGTAGCCAGCCTGTGTGTTGGTGTTCCACTCAAGCTTGTCATCCAGGTGCAAATCCAAGTACGTCTAGGTCCTCACCACACCCATGTCCTCACCATCAACAGGGAGCAGTCCATCACCATCTCCTTTGTCCTACTGATCTTGATCTGCAGATGATTCAACTTGCACCATTTGATAAAGTCCTCCACCAGGCTCCTGTATTCATCCTCCTGTCCTCTCTTTATACACCCAACTATTGTTGAGTGATCAGAGAATTTCTGCAGATGGCATGACTCAATGTTGTTTCTAAAGTCCAAGGTATACAGGGTAAACAGGAAGGGAGCCAATATAGTCCCCTGTGCGGCCCTGAAGCTGCTTATAACCATGTCTGACACACAGCTCTGAAGCCGCACATACTGTGGTCTGCCAGTCAGGTAGTCCATTCTTCAGGATTCAGTGTAAGTGTCAACCTACACTGAACGGAGCTTTTCCCCCAGCAATCAGGGCTGTATGGTATTGAGGGAATTGAGAAACCAAAAAACAAGATCCTCACAGTGCTGTCCTGCTTATCCAAATGGGAGTGGGCTCTGTTCAGCAGGTAGATAACAGCATCATCGACTCCAATGTTCTCCTCGTCAGCAAACTGCAGGGGATCAAGGAATGATCTGACCAAGGGTCGGAGGTGATCCAGGACCAGCCTCTCTAGGGTCTTCTCCATGCCCAACGTGAGTGCACGCTCCCTCTCCAAGGACAGCCAGGCATGAACATATCCTTGGAAGAGGGGCAGGCAGTCAGGCCTGGGAAAGCCCTTGACTGTCTACTGCCTTGGCCAGCCCCAGGAGCAAGCCCACCAGTAAATCCTCGCCACCTTCTGTACTGGGTGGGAGTGTTGTCCACAGGGGTCCGTGTCATTGTGGCTGGATACTGCCAGGTGGGAGTGCTGGAGACCCAGGGTGAGAGATGTTGCATCACTTGAGATCCAGGTGAGCAAGTCAATGAATCTGGCCACTGAGTATCAGACTTAGGGTGTCATGTTGCAGATGTACAAGACAGCGATGAGACCACATTTAGAGTACTGTCTGCAGTCTGGTCTCCTTGCCGTAGGTAGGATCTGAAGAACTGAAATGGGTGCAAAACATTTACAAGATGTAACTGGGACAGGGCGGCGGCTGAGTTATAAGAAGAGGCTGTACAGGCTGGGATGCCTATAAGATCAAGACCTTTCCCCAGGGTAGGGGAGACTGAGACTGTAGGGTGCAGGTTTGAGGGGAGGGGGGAAAGCTTTAAAGGGGACTTGAGGAGTTTGTTTTCCACACAGAAGTTGGTGGGTATGTGGAACAAGCTGCTAGAGATTCAAGATTCAAGATAGTTTAATGCCATTTCCAGTACACAGGCATTACTCCAGATCCGATGCAGCACACAAAAAATCACAATAAGACAACAAAGACAATAAATATAAATGCATAAGATAGCTTAGACAATAAGACATAGGAGCAGAATTAGGCCATTCAGCCCATCGAGTCTGCTTCGCCATTCCATCATGGCTGATCCTGGATCCCACTCAACCCCATACACCTGCCTTCTTGCTCATATACATAGATTGCCACTAGGCCCAGGAGTGACAGACAGGAAATGATAAAGTAGTGGTGGTTGAGGGTGTGGAGGGGTGGGTTAATGGGTGGAGGCTTTGATCAGCCTTACTGCTTGGGGAAAGTAACTGTTTTTGAGTCTGGTGGTCTTGGCGTGGATGCTCCATAGCCTCCTCCCTCAGGAGTGGGACAAGCAGTCCATGAACAGGGTGGGTGGGATCCTTCATATTGCTTCTGGCCCGTTTCCTACACGTTTCTGTGTATATGTCCTTGATAGTGGGTAGGCTGGTGCCACTGATGCGTTGGACAGTTTTGACTACCTGTTGTAGAGCCTTCCTGTCTGTCACAGTGCAGTTTCCATACCAGGCAGTGATGCAGCTTGTTAGGATGCTCTCTGCTGCATACCTGTAGCAAGACATGAGTACAGATGTGCATCGACCAGCTCTCCCCAGCCTCCTCAGAAAGCAGAGGTGTTGGTCAGCTTTTCTGATGGTGTAGCACGTGATCTGGGACCGTGCGAGGCTGTGCGTGATGTGCACTCCCAGGAGTCTGCAACTGCTCACTGTGCGACCGACGTAAGGAGGGGTGTGAGTGGTACGAGTTCTCCTGAAGTCGATAATCATGTCCTTTCACATTGTTGACATTGAGGAAGAGGTTATTTTCTGACACCAGGCTTCGAGTTCTTTACTCTGCTAATCCTTGAGGAAGTGGTCGTAGTAGGTACAATGACAACTATGACATTTAAAAGCCATTGGATAGGGTACATGGGTAGGAAATGTTCAGGGGGATATGGGCAAAATGGGATTTGCCCAGGGAGGCATCTTCAGCTGAAGGGCCTGACTCCATGCTGTATAACTCTGAGTCTATGGTCCGTATCCCTTTGCAGGACACCTGGTTGAGATACTGGGGTCATTGTTAGTGATGGGTGAAATGCTGGAAGGCTGGAGAGCAGCAAATGTACCTTGCTTTAAGAATGGCAGCTAAGAAAATCCTGGGAACAATAGAACAGTACATCTAACATCAATGGTAGGTAACAGAGAGTCTTCTGAGGTAAAATTTATATGTACATTAGATATTGGCTAGGAGTAGTCAGCAGAGATTTGTGCATGACAGATCATGTCTTATGAATTTGATTGCAGTTTTGGATGAAGCAATATAGAAAGAATAAAGGTAGGGCAATAGACAAAGGTTATCTGGACTTTCATAAGCTTACACAAGGTAGCCTGCTCTCGAAGTACAGATCACAAGGAATCCAGGAATAGCTGACCAATTTGATACACAATTGACTTGATGGCAGAAAGCAGACAGTGAATGTGGGTAGTTATTTCTCTGACTGGAGACCCATAACTAACACTGTGCCATAGAGATTGATTTAGGACACCTTGCTGTTTATCAGCTATATCAATTATTTGGATGAGAATGCACAAGGTAAGGTTAGTAAGTTTGCAGATGACACTGAAATAGGTGGTATAGTGGGCAGTGAAAAAGGTCATCAAAACTTACAGGGCAGCCTTGTTCAGCTGAGCACATGGACTGAGGAATGGCAAGTGGAGCTCACTTCAGGTAAGTCTGGGATGTTGCATTTTGGAAAATACAACTGAGGCTGAGGTTAATAGTAAATGGTAACGCCCTGGTGAGTGTTGCAGGACACAGAAATCTTGGAGTACATATGCATGGCTTACTGAAACCAGAGTCAATGGTTAACAGGTTGGTGAAGAAAGCTTTCGGCATACTCACCTGCATAAGTCGGGGCATTGAGTATATAGGCTTGGAGGTCATGGTGCAGTTGCTGAGGACACTTGTGAGGCCATACTTGAAGTATCATAAACAGAAGCGATTCTACAGATGCTAGAAATCCAGAGCAACACACACCCACACACACACACAATGATGGGGGAACTCAGCAGGTCAGGCAACATCTACGGAAATGAATAAACAGTTGCCATTTTGGCACCAGTCCAGATGAAGGATCTCACCCCGAAACGGTGACTGTTTATTCTTTTCCACATATGCTGCCTGACCTGCTGGGTTCCTCCAGCATTTTATGTGTGATGCTCTTTTGACAAGCCTTTTCTATCTCCTGTTATAATTTGTAGCCCACATCCTGGCTACTGTTCAGACGCCTGTATACAACTCCCATCTGGGTCTTTTTACCTTTGCAATTTCTTAATTCTACCCACAAGGATTCTACATCTTCCAATCCCATGTCACCTCTTTCTGAGGATTTTATTTCATTTTTTACAACAGAGCTACCCCACCCCCTCTGCGTACCTGCTTGTTCTTTCCCTACAGTGTGTATCCTTGGATGTTAAGCTCCCAGCTATGATCTTCTTTCAGCCACGTCTCAGCGATGCCCACAATATCATATCAGCCAATCTCTAACTGCACTACAAGATCACCAACCTTATTCCACTTACTCCGTGCAATCAAGTATAACACATTCAGTCCTGTATCCATCACCCTTTTTGATTTTGTCCCCTTTTTACACTACAACTCATCTCACTCACTGCAACTTTGTCCTATCATCTGTCTGTCCTTCCTAACAGTCTCACTACACGCTGCCTCTGCCTGTAAACCAACAGCTCCATTCTCAGCCCTATCACTCTGGTTCCCATCCCTCTGCCAGATTAAACCCTCCCCCACAGCTCTAGCAAACCTTCCCTCAAGGATATTGGTCCCACTCAGGTTCAGGTGTAGTCCATCCCTTTTGAACAGGTCATGTCCTCCCCAGAAGAGATCCCAATGATCCAGAAATCTGAAACCCTGCCCCCTCCCCACTGGTTTCTCAGCCACGCATTCATCTTCCAGATCATCCTATTCTTACCCTGACTGGCACGTGGCACAGGCAACAATCCAGAGATTACTACCCTGGATGTCCTGATTTTCTGCTTTCTACCCAACTCCCTGCATTCTCTCTTCAAGACCTCCTCTCTTTTCCTACATATGTCATTGGGGCCAATACATATAAATACTTCTGGCTGCTCCTCCTCCCCCTTTAGGATGTCACGGACCCAATCTGAGACGTCCCTGACGCTGGCACCTGGGAGGCATAATACCACCCAAGTGTCTATTGTGTCCACAGGTCTCATTTTTTCTCTTCTTACTATGAAATATCCTATCACTAGTCCAGTCCTCTTCTTCCCCCTTCCCTTCTGAGACACACCACCAGGCTCAGTGCAAGACATCCGGTCACTGTGGCTCCCCCTGGTAGATCGTCCCTCTCAACAGTATCCAAAATGGTATACTTATTATTGAAGGGAATGGCCACAAGAGTACTCTGTACTGGGTGTCTATTTCCCTTCCCTCTCCCCTTTTACCTGCCTCCTGCACCTTAGGGATGATTACTGTACCTCCCTGTGCCTCCTATTTATTATCTCCTCAGTTTCCTTCATGGTTGTGAATAACTTGAACTATTCCCACAGCCTCTGTTTTGAGACTTCCCCAATCTTGTCATGTAACAGTTAAGTCCTTCATTCTCGATTAACCATTCTTCCACAGCCTCACCACTCTATCTCTACAATCCTTTCTCAGTCCTGCAAACTAGTGCTGTTTGTCCTCTCCAGTAGATTCATACAGCCCACCTACTCTTGTTGACCAGATCTCCTGCCTGCACCATGCCCCTTCACACCTCTTATCCCAAACTTCTCTTACATGTTACAATAGAACCCACATCTATCACCTCCTCAGGCGGCTCATTCTATGCTGGCACCATCCTCTGAATGAAGAAATTCTCCCTCCTATCCTCTTTAAATGTTTCATCTCCCACCCAACCTGAGGGAAAAATGTTCTGTATTCATTCACCATATCTACAGTATATCCCTCATAATCTATCAAATCTCCCCTCATACTCCTACATTCTGCACTCTCTCAAGCTCATCGAGATCATTCACGGCACTGCACAGCTTGATCCCTCATCATCTCTTACCGCACATGGGGTTCAGCACTGTTTTTCGGAATCCAAACTCACAACACTGGAGACCCTATTTCAACGCTGACTTCGGCAGCTGTTCGTGTGGAGCTTGGATATTCCCTGTCACCATATGGGTTTCCTCTGGATGCCCAACTTTTCTCCCACATCCCAAAGATGCATGAATCAGTCAATTAAATGGCCACTCCAAATGTCTCTGGTGTGTAGGGCAAATGGGAGAACTATCTCTAATTTCCTGCTGATACAACCATTGTTGGCAGAATCTCAGATGGCATACAGGAGCGAGATATACCAGCTAGTTGAGTGGTGTTGCAGCAATAAGCTTGCACTCAATGTCAGTAAGACCAAAGAGATGAATGTGGACTTCAGGAAGGGTAACACAAGGGAAACACAAACCAATTCTCCAATTGCGAGTGTGGAGAGAAGAGAAGATGGCGGCGCAATGCAGCTCGCAGTGGCCACTCCAGTGGTGATGTCTGTTGTTTGTCAAGTAGGGTGCCGTGCACAATCCTGATTTGATGGAGACGGACATGAGAGCACAGAGGAACATCTGGAGAAACTTCTGAAATGCCTGCTTCGCTGCTGCTGCTACTGTGTGGTCCAGAATCTCCGGAGGGGAAGGCTCCGAGTCCTCGGCTTTGCTTTTTGCTCTGCGGCCTGGGCGGCGTCGACGTGCTCGGCAGAGGATGGTGCTCGGAGAGGCTGTGTCAGAGGGGCTGGTCGGAGGCTCAAAGTTTTCGGACATACTCAGAGTCGGCTGTGGTCGGGTGCTTCCAATGGTGCTGCATCGGCAAGATGGCGGCACTTGGAGGTTCATGGCGGGGAGGGTTCCTCCCTTCTGCCGCCTGCGTGGGATGATGAACCTATGGAGACTTTGAGACTTTTTTTTTACCATGCCCATGGTCTGCTCTTTATCAAATTACAGTATTGCTTTGCACTGTTGTAACTATATGTTATAATTATGTGGTTTTGTCAGTTTCAGTCTTGGTTTGTCTTGTGTTTCTTGTGATATCATTCTGGAGGAACGTTGTATCATTTTTTAATGCATGCATTTCTAAATGACAATAAATAAGGACTGAGTGTCCTCATAATCTAATCTAAAATTCTCATACAGGGATCAGGAGTAGAGAGAGTGAGCAATTTCAAATCCCTGGATGTCAATATCTCTGAGGATCTAACCTAGTCCCCAACATATCGATGCAGCTATAAAGAAGGCAAGACAGCGGCTATATTTTACTAGGAGTTTGAGGAGATTTGGTTTGTCACCTAAAACACTCAAAGTCTTCTACAGATGTACCATGGAGGGATGGATAGCATTCTGACTGGCTGCATCACCATCTAGTATGGTGGCAGGGGTGTGGGAGCTACTGGCCAGAATCGAAGTAAGCTGCAGAGAGTTGTAAAATTAGTCAGCTCCATTATAGGCTCCGTAGTATCCAGGACATCTTCAAGGAGCAGTGTCTGAGAAAAGCGGCACCCAGGACATGCTCTCTTCTCACTGTTACCACCGGAAAGGAGGTACACACTCAGTGATTCAGGAACAGCTTTTTCCCCTCTGATATCTGATTTCTAAATGGACATTGAACTCATGAACAATACCTCACTATTTTTTTCAATTTCTGTTTTTTTGCACTACTTATCTTAATTTAACTATTTAATATACATAATATATTTACTGTAATTCAGTTTTTCCACTATATTTATCACATTTTGCATTGTACTTCTGCAGCAAAGTTAACAAATTTCATGACATACACTGATGATATTAAACATGATCCTGATTGTGATGGGAGTTGGTGGAATGTAGGGCCGATGATGTAAAATGTTATACTTAAGAATGGATGCCGCCTTTCCGAGGGACTGCTCCTTGGAGATGTCCTGGATACTGGGGAGCTTACTGTCCAAGAAGGAGCTGCCAGTGGAAGTGGTGGATGTTGGTTCAATTGGAATATTTAAGGGAAGTTTTAATATTTAAGTGCATGGATGGGAGGAGTATCGTGGCTGTAGTCAAGGTGCAAGTCTATGGGATGGCAGAATAATAGTTCAACATGGGCTAGATAGGTTAAAGGGGCTGATTCTGTGCTGCAATTCTCAGTGAGGTTAATGTAAGATTAGTTTAAATTGATGGTTGATGATTGACACAGACTCAATGGGTTAGGGACTGGTTCTGTGCTGTATGACTGGTTTGATGTAACACTTTGTTACTCCTGACACAATTTGAGTCAGTGTGGCTTTTCCACTTTGCCCGTACTGCCCTTTGATCTCCAGTATAGCTCCACTGTCCCTGTGGGAGCCACAAAGACAGGTCTGAGTGCCATTTGAGTTCATAATCTAAACCAGCACAACTAGCAATACTGAGTCTGTTGGTGGCATCACCGTACAGCTACAATACCCAATGGCCCTCTCTAAACTCAAGTAAAATGGCAAAAAGTGAACAGCAAAAGATGCTGTAAAATTATTATTTTTCCCTTGGCGTTATCTAAAACTCATGATAAATAGTGAAATCGATTAAAGTAGAGAAAAGATGAAATAGGAAGGTAAGCGAGCCAATAACAACAGAGAATGCCAGAAGTTTTTTTTTCAGATATATGAAGAGTGAAAGAGAGGCAAGATTGGGTATTGGAACACTGGAAAATGACACTGGAGAGGTGGCAATGGGGGCAAAGAAATGGCAGGTGAACCCAATAAGCACTTTACATCAGCCTTCACTGTGGAAAACACTTGTACACCAGAAGTTTGAGAGTTGGGGCACAAGTGAGTGTAGTTGCTCTTACTAAGGAGAAGGTACTTGGAAAAGCAAAAGGTCTGAAGATGGGTAAGTCACCTGGACCACATGGACTACACCCCAGAGTTCTGAAAGACGTAGCTGAAGAGATTGTGGAGGCATTAGCAAGGATCTTTCAATAATTACTAGGTTCTGGAGGACAAAAAAAAATGCAAATATCACTCCACTGTTTTAGAATGGAGGGCAGCAGAAGAAAGGAAATATAGGTCAGTTAGCCTGACTTTAATGGTTGGGAGGATGTTAGAGTCTATTACAAAGGATGTAGTTTCAGGGTACTTGGAGGCACATGATAAAATAGGCCAAAGTCAGCATGGTTTCCTTAAGGGGAAATCTTGCCGGACAAATCTGTTGGAATTCTTTGAGGAAATAGCAGGCAGTATAAACAGCCAATGGATGATGGTTACTTGGATTTTCAGAAGGTCTTTGGCAAGGTGCTGCACATTTGGCTGCATAACAAGATAAGAGCCCATTGTATTACAAGAAAGATACCAGCCTGGATAGAAGATTGGTTTACTGGCAGGAAGCAAAGAGTTGGAATAAAGGGGGCCTATTCTGATTGGCTGCCGGTGACTAGTGGTGTTTTGCAAGGGTTGGTATCTGGACTGCTTTTCACTTTATATGCCAGTGATTTAGATAATAGAAATGAAGGCTTTCTGATGATACAAAGACAGGTGGAGGGGCCAGTAGTGTTGAGGAAACGATGAGTCTGCAGAGGGACCTAGATTGGGAGAATGGGCAAAGAAATAGTGATGAAATATAGAGTTGGGAAGTGTATGGTTATGCGCTTTGGTAGAAAAAACAATGGTATAAATTATTTTCTAAACAGGGAGAAAATTCAGTAATCAGAGGTGCAAAGGACTTTGGGAGTCCTTGTGCAGGATTCCATAAATGTTAACTGGCAGGTTGAATTGCTGGTAAGGCAATGTTAGCATTCATTTTGAGAGGATTAGAATACAAGAGCAAGGACGTGGTGCTGTAGCTATATGAGACATTGGCCAGACCTCACTTGGAGTACTGTGAGCAGTTTTGGGCCTCTTATCTAAGAAAAGATGTGCTGATTTTGAAGTGGGTCCAGAGGAAGTTCATGAGAATGATTCCTAGAAATAAAGGGTTAAAGTATGAGCAGCCTATGTTGGCTCTGGGCCTGTACCCATTGGAGTTTACTAGAATGGGGATGGGGGTGGGGGGGGGGAATCTCATTGAAACCTATCTGATATTGAAAGGCCTTGAAAGAGTGAATGTATTGAGGATGTTTCCTGTAGTGGGTGAGCCTTGGACCAGATGGCTCAGTCTGAGAATAGAGGGATGTCCATTTTGAACAAAGATAATGATGATTTTCTTTAGCCAGACTGTAGTAGATCAGAGCAATTCATTGTCACAGATGGCTGTGGAGGCCAAGTCGAGTATACTTAAAGCGGAGGTTGATAGGTTCTTGATTAGTCAGGGTATCAAAGGTTATGGAGAGAATCGAGTTGAGAGGGATAATAAATCAGCCATACTGTAATGGCGGAGCAGACTCGATGGGCCAAATGGCCTAATTCTGCTCTTATTTCTTTTGGTGTTTTGGAATTTATTTTACACAGTTCTCATTGCCACCTTTAGTGACCAGGCTCAGAGGGTGAACTCAAACAAACGGCTAAAAGACAAAGTGTCAGACTGACATTTTTTGGCAACGAATATTTTAAAAATTGGATTGGAACTCAAAAAATCTTTAAGAGGAACTTTATCCCTCACACTGTTCCGACTGATTACAATCAGTGTGTATTGAAGTCACTTTGTGAACAGCCAGATTGATACAGATTTCAATGAAACAAAATACACTGCCATGCATTTCTAAGGTTGCAACCTGTGTAAAACCATTGAAGATTTGAGGTTCAAGCACTTGACTACTAATATCTAAAAAATATTATAAAAAGAATTGGATTTAATTGGACTTTAAGCCATTTCTTAATTATTCAAATATCAAATAACATGACATACAACACTTACCTTAGCTCCCTTATCTAAGAAAAGATATGCTGGCATTGGAGGAAGTCCAGAGCAGGTTCATGAGAATGATTTCCGGAATGTAAGGGTTAACATATGAGGCGTGTTTGATGGCTCTAGGCCTGTACTCACTGGAGCTTAGAAGAATAGGGGCGGGGCAGAATCTCAGTGAGATCTATCGAATATTGAAAGGCCTTGATAGATTGGATGTAGAGAGGATGGATATGGAGAGGATGTTTCCCTATAGTGGGGGAGTCTAGGACCAGAGGGCACAGCCTCAGAATTGAGGGACATCCATTTAGAACAGAGATGAAGAAGAATTCCTTTTGCCAAAGGGTGGTAAATCTGTGGAATTCTTTGCCATGGATGGCTGTGGAGGCCAGCTCATTGAGTATATTTAAAGCGGAGGTTTTTGATTCGTCAGGGCATGAAAAGTTATGGAAGGAAGGCAGGAGAATGGGGTTGAGAGGGATAATAAGTCAGCCATGATGGAATGGCAGAGCAGACTTGATGGGTCAAAAAGTCTAATTCTGCTCCTTTGTCTTATGGTCTTATGCTACATTGCTGTTAAATCCAATATTTTTATTTGATAATTTAAAAAAATACATGTTGGATTTCTTTGCTATTTTCCCTTTAAGTCCTATAATAAGCACAAAATATTTACCAATATATTTATTGCAACAGCACAATAGTATATTTTACATCAAAATTATAGCAACTTAATTGTTAATTCAAAAACAGAATCCATACGCAGGGTGAGATGGCACAACATGGCTGAATCTGATCTGTTCGGTTATCTGTAGCCAGGAGATCCAGTACATGTATTTTAAAAAATATTTTGTTGTGTAGATATCAGCATTGTTGCTGTACCGGGACCTTCAGGGAAGACATGGGATACGGGTGCTGGCATGGTGTATTTGACTATGGAGGGGGCTCCTTCTCTCTACACAAGGTGGTATTAATACTCAGATCCGGAATGTCCATGATGACGCTGTGAATTTGTTCTCATGGGTTTGACACGCGGTATTGAGGATGTATCCTTCCGCAGCAGACTGGGGACAACAGGGTGCACGTTGGCACACTGCAGGCGAAGGGGTTGCGATGCTTGGAACTATAGTTACACACACAGGTGTTTGCCGCAGATTGGTGCGGGATGGCCCGGATGAGGAGACACTGAACCAGGGGCATGTGAACGGTATGACTCACTATGCCCCCTCACACTTAAAGGGGAATCTGGTGTGCCTCTTGGGCATGCAGGTGGGACACCCCGTGGGTGAGGCACTAGAGAGGATGGAGTTATTAAGACAGATTAACCAGGGGAAAACAAGGTTAGGGTTTTGAAGTCAAAGGAGGGGATGGGAAGCATTAAAAGTAACGCAGGCAGTAGTTCTGGTCCAACTCACAAAATGGTTCAAGCCCTGTTGAAGGGAGGTCTGGATAAGTGAATGGTGGTATGCGCACGGGAGCCATGTACGCCTTGAGGAAATATCATTGCGATAACTCAAACAGTGTGCCTAATGCCCTCCTCTGGAAGGAGAGTTCACCACTCAGTCCGAGGTGCAAAGAATGATAGAGTAATGGGACATCGGGAGCAGGAGGGTCGATCTATTCCCCCCCATAACCATTCTATCACATGGGATTGAGACCAGGGTCCCAGGGCAGTCAGAGTAATGAAGCTCCTCCATCAGAGGGGCCCGAAGCCTTATGTAGCTATTACTTTTAACAAGAGGTGGGAACGGACAGAAGGTGAATACTGGACACAGGTGCATAACATTCGGTTATAAGCCCAAGCCCTGACCAGCATCAGGGGCCTCTGGTGCGGGTGGAGGGATTAGGAGGAAATATAATAAAAACACGGGAAACAACAGTTCGATTGGTTATTTGTGAGCAATCACCGGTGGAGGCCCGAGTACTGATAACGGCGTTATCTGAAAATATAATTGGAATGAACATACTGAAGGGATGGACTGTGCTGACTAAATTGGGGAAGCTCACGTTTGGCATCTTAATAGCAACTGTTTTAGTGGGGCTACTGAAGCGGGAGCCTCTTAATATAGAGCCACCGAGTGCCGTGGTTTGTGTGAAAAGGTACCAAATATGGCAAGAAGGCAGGTGTATGGGGTTGAGTGGGATCCAGGATCAGCCATGATGGAATGGCAGAGAAGACTCGATGGGCTGAATGGCCTAATTGTGCTCCTATGTCTTGTGGTCTTCTGGTCTTATATCTTGGCTGAGGTCACCATCAGGCTACCAGAGAAACCTCGACTATACCTCTTCCCACCCCGCCACACGCAAAAATACCATTCCCGATTCCCAGTTCCTCCGTCTCCGCCGCATCCACTCCCAGGATGAGGTTTTCCGTTCCAGGACATCTCAAATGTCCTCTTTCTTTAAGGATCGTGGTTTCCCTTCTGCCACCATCAATGATGCCCTCACCTGCATCTCCTCCTTTTCCCGCACTTCAGCCCTCACCCCATCCTCCCACCACCACAACAGGGACAGAGTTCCCTTTGTCCTCACCTACCACCCCACCAGCCTCCAGATCCAGCACATTATCCTCTGCAACTTCCGCCACCTTCAATAGGACCCCACCACTAAGTACATCTTTCCCTCTCCGCTTTTCGCAGTGATCGGACCCTCCGCGACACACTGATCCACATGTCCCTCCCCACGGATCTCCCACCCGGCACTTATCCCTGTAAGCGCAAGTGTTTCACCTGTCCCTACACCTCCTCTCTTGCCACCATTCAGGGCCCCAAACAGTCCTTCCAGGTGAGGCAACACTTCACTTGTGAGTCTGTTGGAGTCATCTATTGCATCCGGTGCTCCTGATGCGGCCTCCTCTACATCGGTGAAACCCGACGCAGATTGGGGGACCGCTTTGTTGAGCACCTCCACTCCGTCCGCCATAACAGACAGGATCTCCCAGTAGCTACCCACTTCAACTCTGCTTCCCACTCCCATTCAGATATGTCCATACATGGCCTCCTCCACTGCCATGATGAGGCTAAACTCAGGTTGGAGGAGCAACACTGGGTGGTCTCCAGCCCCTTTGTATGAACATAGAATTCTCCAACTTCCAGTAATTCCCTCCCCCTCCCTTCCCCTATCCCTATTTCACTCTGCCCCCTCCCCCAGCTGCCTATCACCTCCCTCATGGTTCTGCCTCCTTCTGCTACCCATTCTGTTTTCCCCTATTCCTTCTTCACCTTTCCTGCCTATCCCCTCCCTGCTTCCCCTTCCCTACCCCTTTATCTTTCCCCTTACTGGTTTTTCACCTGGAATCTACCGGCCTTCTCCTTCCCACCCTCCCCCCACCTTCTTTATAGGGCCTCTGCCCCCTCCCCCTACAGTCCTGACGAAGGGTTCCGGCCCAAAACGTTGACTCATCATTTCCACGGATGCTGCCCGACCTGCTGAGTTCCTCCAGCGTGTTGTGAGTGTTGCTTTGACCCCAGCATCTGCAGAGTATTTTGTGTTTATCAGAGAAACCTCAGCAGTTCTGCATCTTCCACTACTACTTTAACTTGATGAAATATTGATTCAATATCTGCCATGATCACCACTGGTTTATTTCAGAATCTGGTTATGACTCTGGGGAGCTAGTAAGATCTGGTCTGTGTAAGAGCTGAGTATTAAGTGATATTACCTGAGATGTTGCTCCACAGTCAAACACAACACAGTTTCCCTCTTTCTGGGGTGGTAAACCTCATTTCCTTCTCTGTGTTTCAGATCCTCTGCTGGCTCTCTTGGTGATGACATCCTTCATGAAACATTCAAATAGGATCTTATTAAGTATCATAAGGATTACGCTGGCCTCTGCGTTTCGGGTGGAGAATAGGGCTGATGGAGTTACTGTGACAAGATCAACATGGCCCTCACAGATATACTGGAAATGCTTGAAGTTAGAAATGTCTTCCTGCTCTCCATTTCTTTTGTCCATGTTCTCATTGTAACTGCTTCCTGTCACAATAGGGTGCGTTGGGAATGGACCCAAAAGCAAGACACAGACACTGAAGTACAAGGAACAGGACTTGACTAGAGTAGAGATGTGACAGGATACAGACAAGGAGCAGGGACAAGAATGTAGACTAGGGCTTGGACCCTGAGCCAGAGACTGGACAAGGACCCAGAACCTGAGGCTTGCCTCGGGCTCGAGCCCCAGAAGCAGGCATGGACATGACATGACTTCAGGACTGGAGGCTGGTGTCTTGAGGTTTGGAGACAGGCTTGGGGTCTTGGTCTTGAGGCCTGCAGGCTGGGATCTGAGGCTTGGGTCTTGGGTCTTGGGTCTTGGGTCCTTCGAGGCTTGGATATGGATTCCGAGCCAGAGACTGGGCAAGGACCCAGAACTTGGGACTTGACTCGGGCTCGGACTCCAGAACTAGGCGAGGACAAGACGAGGCTACAGGACTGGACATGGCTTGGGTGAGACACAAGGACAGGTAAAGGCACATGGACAGGACTCCGATGGGACTGGACTAGGCACGGACTGGACGAGGGCCTTCAGGAGCACGGAGCCTTGGACTAGAAGAGACAGGAGCATGGAATATAGAGCTGGGACCCCTCCTTGGGAACAGGACGTAGGGCCAGGACTCACACACATAACCCGAACCCCTCGTTCCCGATACAGGCTAGGTGAACAGGGGCGCGGTATCCAGGCAGAGAGTCAGGCGAGGGCAGAAATGACAAGGAGGGGAACAGGACAGTCTAGCCGGGAATCCCTGGTTTTCAGAGGTATTTATGTCTCAGCCCCAAAACGAGAAACGGGGGGAAAACCAGAAACCCCGGAACAAGGAACCATGGACCGGACCGTGAACCAGAACACGGTCTTCACGGACCGGACTATGACAGTACAACCCCCGCTCTATGGGAGCCTCCTGGTGACCCAAAAGGCTCTCCCAGGCTATGGATGACACTGGCGGGTGGGATGGGGGGGGGGCGTTGAACAGGAGAGAACCAGGAAGGCGAGAGTAAAACAACAGTGTCTGTGTCATTGGGTCCAAGTCTAGCTGGGCTGTTCTGTCACAATGGAGGCGCTGGTAACAGACCCAAATGCAAGAGACAGACACTAAAGTACAAGGAACAGGACTTGACTAGGGTAGGGACGTGACATGATACAGACAAGGAGCAGGGACAAGAACGCAGACTAGGGCTTGGACCCCGATCCAGAGACAAGACACGGACCCAGAACCTGGGTCTTGTCTCGGGCTCCAGAACCAGGCATGGACATGAGATGACTGCAGGACTAGAGTCTAGGGTCTTGAGCCTTGAGGCTGGGGTCTTGGTCTTGAGGCTTGAGCTTGGAGACAGGCTGGGGTTTTGGTCTAGAGGCTTGAGGCTGGGGTCTTGGTCTTGAGGCCTGCAGGCTGGGGTCTTGGTCTTGAGGCCTGCAGGCTGGGGTCTTGGTCTTGAGGGCTTGAGGCTGGGGTCTTGGTCTTGAGGGCTTGAGGCTGGGGTCTTTGGTCTGGGGTTTTGGGTCTAGGGTACTTTGAGGCTTGGGTATGGACTCCAAGCCAGAGACTGGGCAAGGACCCAGAACCTGGGACTTGACTTGGGCTCGGACTCCAGAACTAGGCGAGGACAAGACGAGGCTACAGGACTGGACATGGCTTGGGTGTGGAACTTCTGGGTAGGGCGAGACGCAAGGACAGGTAAAGGCACATAGACAGGACTCCGATAGGGCTGCACTAGGTATGGACTGGATGAGGGCTTTCAGGAGCACGGAGCCTTGGACTAGAAGAGACAAGACCATGGAACACAAAGCCGGGACCCCTCCTTGGGAACAGGATGTAGGGCCAGGACATACACAGAACACTGAACAAAAAGAGACCAATCACAACACAAGGTGGCGGCAAACAGCCGGACCCACCTAGTGAAGGGGTGGACACAGAGAGACAATTCCACACAACGAAAGACAGTTCCTTGTCTTGACCTAACAAGGTTCCGGTCTTGCTCCGGCAGTAAAACTTCAGCTATTGAGGCAGGGTATCCAGGCTAGGTGAGCAGGCAGAGATTCAGGCGAGGTATCCAGGCAGACAGTCAGGCAAGGGGGGAAAAGACAGGGAGGGGAACAGGACAGTCCTGCCAGGAATTCCTGGTTTGCAGAGGTATTTATGTCTCAGCCCCAAAACGAGAATCATGTGCCCACAATAGAAACTGGGGAAAACCAGAAATCCCAGAACAAGGAACCATGGACCGGACCATGAACCGGAACACGGACTTCACGGACCGGACTATGATCCTTCCATTCACCCATTAACCAGATAACCCGTTGATAGATTATCCCCATGTTTACACTGATGTTATCCAACCAGGGACATCACCCAGCCCTCCCTTCCTGCAGCTCAAGACTTTTTTGTCTGTTCCCCAGTTCTGATGAAGGGTCTTTTACCTAAGATGTTAACTGTTATTTCAGAATTGGCCTGACCTGCTCACTATTTTCATCATAGTTTTTATCCTAGATTTCAGTATCTGCAGTTTTCAGTTTTACCCGACAAACTGTGATTTAATTCTGACTGAGATCTTGTTTTGATATTTTGGGGAATCAAAAGTTTTGGGAAACTGACAGGAAGTTGGAACCAAGACAAGGATCTTATTGAATGGCAGCAGTCAAAGTGACCTTGGTGTCTGTTTCCTATTACACTCCCACCTCCCTCAACCCAGGCAACAGATATCGGTTAAGGGTTAATAGACCTTGGTGACTGTGTCCTATCACTCTTCCACCACCCCCTGTGCCCCCAAACAACACATATCAACTGAGGTTTCAAACACCTGATTTTAAGATAGCATGAACAATACATTTGCAGGGATTCCTTTTGGAATGTAGTTCCTTGTAGATTCACCTCCAGTTGTCTTTTGTTGAAACTATGAATAAACCACAATACGATACCTACCGTTTAAAAGTTGCTGGTGAACGCAGCAGGCCAGGCAGCATCTCTAGGAAGAGGTGCAGTCAACGTTTCAGGCCGAGACCCTTCGTCAGGACTAACTGAAGGAAGAGTGAGTAAGGGATTTGAAAGTTGGAGGGGGAGGGGGAGAACGAAAATGATAGAAGAAGACAGGAGGGGGAGGGATAGAGCCAAGAGCTGGACAGGTGATTGGCAAAAGAGATACGAGAGGATCATGGGATAGGAGGTCCGGGAAGAAAGACAAGGAGGTGGGGAGGGACCCAGAGGATGGGCAAGGGGTATATTCAGAGGGACAGAGGGAGAAAAAGGAGAGTGAGAGAAAGAATGTGTGTATAAAAATAAGTAACAGATGGGGTACGAGGGGGAGGTGGGGCATTAGCGGAAGTTAGAGAAGTCGATGTTCATGCCATCAGGTTGGAGGCTACCCAGATGGAATATAAGGTGTTGTTCCTCCAACCTGAGTGTGGCTTCATCAGACATGTCAGAATGGGAATGGGATGTGGAATTAAAATGTGTGGCCACTGGGAGATCCTGCTTTCTCTGGCGGACAGAGCGTAGATGTTCAGCAAAGCGGTCTCCCAGTCTGCGTCGGGTCTCCCCAATATATAAAAGGCCACATCGGGAGATGCTGCCTGGCCTGCTGCGTTCACCAGCAACTTTTATGTGTGTTGCTTGAATTTCCAGCATCTGCAGAATTCCTGTTGTTTCCTACCGTTTAAATAATGTTTAAGTTACCTGTTGGATTGGAAATTGCTTAATCATCTCTGTCTGCCAGTTTACGATATATCGATGCCGCGCATCTCTGGATTAATTAGAGAAAGTTTAGAATTTCAGTGTCATAACTTGGCAAATGTTTGTAATCTGCTTAAACCAATTCTACAGTGGTACTGAATATAGAGAATACATACAATTAGAACCAGTTCTTATTTAGCTTTTCAAAACAGGAGATCAACTCCACACAAATATCCACAGTTAAAAAAGTTCTTGTATTACACGCTTGGTACGCACAGTCGCAGTAGTTACTCCAACTCCCATCAATGAGGAAACTTGATGCCCTGTCTGTGTTTTCTATGACTGGAAAACACTACTGATCATAAGGAACACTAAAATCTGCAAGTGTGCCTCGCTGGCAAGAGGAATACCGTAGGCGCTGCATGCTTATGGACTAATGTGGGGTGCAGCTCACGCTCCATGCTGCTACTTGGGGAAGTGGCTGTCGGAAGAGGTGTGTTTGAATACGAAGGCGTGGTAAGCGCGCTGGTATTCGAGTGAGACTTAAAATAGATACCTGCAGGCCCACGCTCCCATCGATTCAACTCGCTAAAGTCCAGTCGCTGGAAAATAAAACTGGATTACCAACACCTGTGTCTGAACCTGTGGGAGATGAGGGAATTCTGCACACTCATCCTGACAGAAATGTGGCTCCAAGGCACCATTCAAAACTCAGTCATCCAGCCGGATCTCCTTTCAGGCAGACATAAATGCTGCGACCTCCAGCAAGACCCGTGGAAGAAGTCTGTGTGTCTACGTCATTAAGAACTGGTGTGTGAATGCCTCGGTAGTAACTGCCCACTGATCACTGCAGACAGAGTTTTTTAATAGTGAAGTGCAGTTTTCGTTGCATTGTAACCTGATTAACAAACGATCTGATCTCACTGCACAAGTTCATTCACCTTTCTATATTTATACAGTGCCTATAAAAGGTACTCATCCTCCCCCCCCCCCACCACCACTGGAAGTTTATATGTTTTATTGTTTTACAACATTTGATCACAGTGCATTTAATTTGGCTTTTTGACACTGAACAACAGGAAAGGACTCTTTCGTGTCAAAGTGAAAACAGATTTTTACAAAGTGATCTAAATTAAATACAAACATAAATCACAAAATAATTAATTGCATAACTATTTACCCTCTTTAATATGACACACAAAATCATCACTGGTGCAGCCATTTGGTTTTAAAAGCCACATAATTAGTTAAATGGAGATCACCTGTGTGCAGTCAAGGTGTTTCAATTGATTGTAGTAAAAATACATCTGTATCTGGAAGGTCCTTCTGCTAACCTGAAACAGGAGTGCAGAAAGCCAGACAAGCCAAAGCATTGATATGTTCAGATTCATCCTCAGTTCTAGCAAGTTTAAGGTCTTTTCACACAAACAGTCGGCAAGATGTACTTTATGAAGTCCTTCAGTTAGTTACAAGAATTGCAAATCAGGGAGGTCAGGTAAAATTTCTATGGGTTCCAGCACATGTAGGGGTGAAGGGGAATGAGAGGGTGGATGAGTTGGCAAAGAGGGCATTAAAGAAAGAAAATGTGGAAATGCACATTAGTATCAGTAAAGCAGAGGTTAATTGTGTAATCTGGGAAAAAGTCAACCGAATGTGGCAAGAAAGATGGGACAGGGAGGGGAAAGGGAGGCATTTATATCAAATACAAAAGAGTGTTGCAGTTACTAGGGTAGGTAATGGAAACAGAAGAGAGGAAATTGTGTGGACTAGGTTAAGGCTGGAGCATTGTGCATTAAACAAAACATTGAAAATGAGAGGGAAACACCAGACAGGATTGTGTAGGAATGTCAGGAAGAGGAGTCAGTAGAACATGTAGTTCTGAGTTGCAGGAAGTATGGGATACAGAGAGAGATGATGAGAAATAAATTAAGGGAGTTGGGGATGCAGGAATTCACATTAAAAGGGTTGCTGGGCATGGGTGAGAGAGCACAAGTCCGGGTATTTTTAGCATTTTTAAGGGGTACAGGGGTTTTTTATAGAATATGACGAATAAACAGGAGAGGATACTAGGATGGTCAAAGATGGGAGGGTGAAGTGTAGATTTGTGTATATATATATATATATATATATATACACACACACACACACACATATATATACGCGCGCGCGACTGGGTGAAGGGATTTAGAATGTATGTTTAGTGCACATTCTGGAGCAGAGGGTGGTGGTAATGCACTATTAAACTGGATGCCAACCGCCGTAAAACAAGATACAGACAGACAGGTCCTTCTGCTGGTGAGTCAGTATCCTGGCAAAAACTACACCATGAAGACAAAAGAGCACTCCAAGCAACTCTATGAAAAGGTTATTGAAAAGCACAAGCCAGAAGATAGATACAAGAACATTTCCAAGTCACTGGATAACCCTTGGAGTACAGTTACGTCAATCAACAAGAAATGGAAAGAATATGGCACAGCTGTGAATCTGCCTAGAGCAGGCTGTCCTCAAAAACTGAGTGACAGTGGAAGATGGGGATTAGTGAGGGAGGCCAGCACAGATGACACCTATGACAAATCTAGAGGAAGTTACAAGCTTCGATGGTTGAGATGGAAGAGACTGCACATACAACTGTTGCCTGGGTGATTGAACATCGCAACTTTATGGGAAGGTGGCAAAGAGAAAGTCACGGTTGGAAAAAAAAACTCACATGAAATTTCAGTTAGAGTTTGCCAGAAGGCATGTGGGAGACCCTGAAGTCAGCTGGAAGAAGTTCTATGGTCTGATGAAACCAAAATGAGCTGTTTGGCCATCAGACTAAACGCTGTGTTTGGCATGAGTCGAAGACCGCACATTATCAGAAACATACCATCCCTATTGTGAAGCATAGTGGTGACTGCATCATGCTGTGGGGATGCTTCACTGCAGCAGGCACTGGAAGGCTTGTGAAGGTAGAGTGTAACGTGGGTGTAACAAAATACAGGGAAATCCTAGAGGAAAACCTAATGCAGTCTGCAGGGGAACTGTGATTTGAGGAAAGATTTGCTTTCCAGAAAGACACTGAAGTATAAAGCCAAAGTTACACAGGAATGGCTTAAAAATAACAAAGTTAATGTCCTTGAGTGGCCAAGTCAGAGTCCAGAACTCAATCCAACTGAGGATTTTTTCCTGGATTTAAAAAGGGCTGTTCACTCATGATCCCCATGGAAACTAACAGAGCTCGTGCAGTTTTGTAGAGAAGAATGGAGAAACATTGTAGTGCCCAGATGTGCAAAGCTGGCAGAAACCTATCCACACAGACTCAAGGCTGTAATTGTTGCCAAAGGTGCATCAACTAAATACTGACTGGAAGGCAGTGAGTAATTATGCAATCAATTATTTTGAGTTTAATAACTGTACATTTAGACTAATTTGTTTTCACTTTGATGTGAAAAAGCCTTTTCTGTTCATCAGTGTCAAAAGAAAGCCAAATTAAATCTACTGTGAGTCAACGTTGTAAAACAATAAAACATGAAACTTATTATTAAAGTATTGGCTGACTGAGAGGAGGGAAAGAGTGGGAATAAAGGGAATGGTTTCTGATTGGCTGCCAGTGAATAGTGGTGTTCCGCAGTTGTCAGTGCTGAGACCACTTCTTTTTACGTTGTATGTCAATGATTTGGATGAAGGAATTGATGGCTTTGTGGCCAAGTCTGCAGATGGTACAACGATGCGGAGGGGCAGGTACTGTGGAGGAAGCAAAGAAGCTACAGACTACTTCGACAGATCAGAAGAATGGGCAAAGATATGGCAGATGGAATACAATGTCAGGAAGTGTATGGTTATGCACTCTGTAGAAGGAATAAAAATATGGCCTATTTTCTAAGCAGGGTGAAAATTCAAAAATCTGAGATGGAAAGGGACTTGGCAGTCCTTGTGCAGGATTCCTGAAAAGTAAATTTGTAGGTTGAGTTGGTGGTGCGGAAGGCAAATGCAATGTTAGCATTCCTTTCAAGAGGACTAGAATATAAAAACAAGGATGTAATGCTCAGGTTGTATAAGGCACTGGTGAGGCCTCTTTTGAAGTATTGTGAGCAGTTTAGTGCACCTTATTTAAGAAAGGATGTGCTGACATTGATTAGCGTTCAGAGGAAGTTCACGAGAATGATTCTGGGAATGAAAGGCTTATCATAGGAAGAGCGATTGCTGGCTCTGGTCTTTTACCCACTGGAATTTAGAAGAATGAAGGGGGATCTCATTGAAACCTATCAAATGTTGCAAGGCCTAGATAGAGTGGGTGTGAAGAGGATGTTTTCTACGGCGAGGAAGTCTAGTACCACAGGCCACAGCCTCAGAACTGAGGGACTTCCATTTCAAACGGAGATGTGGAGGAATTTCTTTAGCCAGAGAATGGTGAACCTATGGATTTTGATGCCACAGGCAGCTTTGAAGGCCAAGTCATTGCGTATATTTAAGGTGGAGGTTAGTCATTCATTCCTTATTTGCCATGTCATACGACATGGGTGATCATGGATTTTCCATGATCATGATTGTTCTTGACAATTTTTTCTACATAAGTCGTTTGCCATTGCCTTCTTTGCCATTCGCCACTTTTGAGAAGTGTCTTTACAAGATTCGTGATCCCAGCCATTATCAATATCCTTCTGAGATGGTCTACTTGACATAAGTGGTGGCATAACCAGGACTTGAGATATGCACCAGATGCTCCTGTGACCCTCACCACCTGCTCCCATGGCTTCATGTGATCGGGGTGCTAAGCAGGTGCTACACCTTGCCCAAGGGTGACCTGCAGGCTAGTGGAGGGAGCACATATCCTTTGGCAGAGAGTTATCTCCACTCCACCGCCCAAGTTTGAGAGGTTGTTGTTTAGTCAGAGTTTGAAATGTTAAGGGGAGAAAGCAGGAAAATGGAGTTGAGAGGGATATGGATCAGCCATGATGAAATGGTGGAGAAGACTCAATGGGCCGAATGGCCTAATTCTGCTCCTAGGTCTTATAGTCTTCCTAACACCCTTGTCTTCAGCATGTGGGGGGAAAGCACGAGCATCCGGGTACACCCATATAGTCACAGGAAGAACATGTGAACTGCACACAAAATAGCATTCAAGGTCAGGGTTAAATGCAGATTTCCAGTGCTGTGAAGCATCTGCTCTGCTTGCTGCAACATCATGGTGCCACAGGTAGTTCAGACAGCAAATTGTACATTAACATTTCTTACAAGGGAGTTGTTTAAATTTTTAGACTGTTGTCATAAGTGTGCAGAATGATGGCAATTGAAGAATCTCGCACATGATTTTGGTCTCCTCGATGTCAGAGAGTCATACAGCACACAGGCTCTGCAGCCCAGCATGTCTATGCCCATCGTATCTTTTCTGCATATCCCGTTTCGAGTACCGGATCTGAGCCTTTTGCCCCTTCCCAATCCCAGTGCGTGCTCCATTACTTTTCAAACAAGTGCGACTTTATTTATGAAAAAATGGACCAGAACTGACGGCAGCATAGTTCATTGGCTAGTTCTTGATATGAGTGAGCCACCTTATAAAGGAAGGCTCAAAAGCTAGACCTGAACCTTTTGGAATTTAAAAGATCAAGAGTTAACCTCATTTAAACATTAAGCACCCATAGCTGCCATTACATTAGATGTTGGACCATAAGACGTTGGAACAGAATTATGTCATTTGGTGCATTAAACCTGCTCCTATTAACTGTTTTTATTAATGAGAGAGATTCAAATGATATGACATAATTACAAGATAAGCAGATGGTCATTTAAAACTGAGATAAACAGGAATTTCTTATCACTTATCATGATTGTGGTGACTTGCTGGAGCTCTCAGATCACAAGGAGGGTGGAGGTGAGCACATTGAAGGTACTTAGAGAGCAAGTAACTGGTAATTAAACACAGAAGAAACTGTGCACACGAGGAATTCTGCAGATACTGGAAATTCAAGCAACACACATCAAAGTTGCTGGTGAACGCAACAGGCCAGGCAGCATCTCTAGGAAGAGGTACAGTCGACGTTTCGGGCCGTGTCCTGTCGAAGGGTCTCAGCCCGAAACGTTGACTGTACCTCTTCTTAGAGATGTTGCCTGGCCTGCTGCGTTCACCAGCAATTTTGATGTGTGTTGAAGAACCTGTGCAGTTGGCACAGAAGAAGAGTCGAGTCCTGGATCTAATCGGCAATGATGATACTTAACGGTGTAGCCAGGTATCTGGCTCTAGCTTTTATTTTCCTTATTTTGTGACATGAAGAGGTGGAGTGGTGTTAGGAGTTAAGTCTATTGGTGGCCATTGTTGGATGTTTCAGGTGGCTAAAGCGGGGAGTAAGATGGGTGCCACAGTAGTATCGTGGTTAGCATGATGCTATTACAGCTTGTGGTGTTGAAGTTTGGAGATCAATTCCGGTGTCATCTGTAAGGAGTCTGTTCGCCCTCCCCGTGGAATGCATGAGTTTTCCCTGGGTGCACCGATTTCCTCCCACAATCCAATATTAGAATAATCAAAGGAGGTTCCTCTGTTATTTATAAGTTTCTGGTCAGAAGCAGGTCATTCAACCCATGGCACATTTTTTTATTCCACACCACTACCCTTCATATCGGCAGCAGTGGGCACTTCGCTGTGTGATGAAAGAATTGTGAAAGAGAGGGTTGGAAAAGGAATGTCTGGCGAATCAATCACTTTCTACTGAAACTTTGTCATCACTGTATATTCGTCTCTGCTCTGGAACTATAAAGGGCAGCCAGTTCTGGAGACTCAGATGCAAGTGATGGACATATTAAAATGGTGAATTGTTGATAAGAAGGAACGAGAATACTTCAGATACTAGATGCACTGGGATGATGGAGGAAACTGCGGAAAGAAGGAGAATACAGTGGAAGGGCATTGAAACCCAGAATGTGAACTCTACAATCTTTGGCAGTGACTTGGATTAATAAGATGGAAGAAATAGGAAAGCAGGAACTATGATGCAATTCCATCAAACTGTTGTGGATACACACAGTGACCAGGGTTCAATTTTGGGGTTGTGTCGAGTTTCTATCTTTTCTTGTGACTGTGCATGTTTCACCCAGGTGCTCATTGGTTTTCTCCCACATACCAAAGACAAAGAGGTTAATCGTCATTTGACCACAGTAAAATCCCCTATGTGTATATTGATGATAGCTGATGGGAACATGGGGAGGATGAAATGTGGTAGAGCAGATTCAACAAGCCAGATGCCTTACTTCTGACCCTCTCTCATATGGTCTTACCCCCATTGTTTCTTTCTTTCTTTCACACCATCCTGTCCCTCAGTTTTTGCCGTTCCCACTCATTTCCATTTTGTTCCGTTTCCATCTTTGATCGTTAAACAAATGTCACCTGTGCATCTCCAGCCATCAGGCCCTGAGTTAAAAGCTACCTTGTTCTTGGTCTGTGAGTTTCCGATTATAAATTAAAAATCAGAGCAGAACAGAATTCAGTGGTGTGTTTTCCTTAAACGTATAATGGCCAGAGAAGTAAGAGGGAATTACTTGGAAGTTGCTGCAGAGAAAAAGGCTGTCCAAGACAACATCTCCATGACAGACTTTATAACATCATCCAACATGGCAGCTGTACAGTGGATAGAGAAAATAGCAAACAGGCCATACAGCACGGAGTCACACTCTTGAGTCCAAGTTGTTCAAGCTGACCAAGGTGCCTAACAGAGACAGTTCCCTTTGCCTGCAAGTGTCTTGTATCTCACAAAACGTTCCCAACCATGAACCTGTCCCTATAACCACCATCACTGTGTGAATAACTTAAGATTCTGGTCTCCTATAATTCCTTCTGCTCTCACCTGAAATCTATGGCTTTCAGTTTCAGATTCCCCTTTTCTGGGGAAAA
Source organism: Mobula birostris (assembly GCF_030028105.1). Classification (NCBI taxonomy): domain Eukaryota; kingdom Metazoa; phylum Chordata; class Chondrichthyes; order Myliobatiformes; family Myliobatidae; genus Mobula; species Mobula birostris. The sequence goes on along the minus strand of NC_092371.1, from coordinate 106,570,439 downwards.
GTCCACCATATCAAAGAGCCTCAGGATTTTAAGCCTCTGTAAGTTCACCCCTCGGCTTCCTATGTTTCAGGGAAAACAGTCCCAGCCAGTGCAGTGTCTCTTCAAACTCAGCCTTCTAGTTCTGCGACATCCTCCTGAAACTATTCTTCACCCTCTCCAGCTTAAGCACATTCTTCCACAAGTATTCCAAACAGAATTCATAGCGAGCATCCAGAAGACTGAGATGCATGGGATCCACAGTAACTTTGAATTGACTTTCCCATAAAAGAGCAGGGGTGGTGGCAAATGGGACTTATTCTGGCTGGAGGCATGTGGCTATGGAATTCCGTAGGGACCTGTACTGGGATGTTCTACTGTTTGTGATGCTTATAAATGACTGGGATCAAAACATGGTTGGGTGGGTGACAAATTTCTAATTCACTGTTCTGCTCTGACATTCTGTTTGTAATGTAATCTACTACCTGTGGTGGTATTGGAAGGAAATGCTATAGAGAGATGTAAAAGATTGCCACATAGAATGGAGGGACACAGATTTATATACACATAAGGAACCAGATTAATAGACTCTTAATCAGTTTATCACAGCATCGTGGGTCAAATGGCCTGTTCCTATCTATACAGTTCTACATTGTTCTATGGTCTGAATGGTACATAGTATTCAAGGTACTGTCTCACCAACAGCCTATATGCTGCAACATGAAATCTCAACACTTACGGTATATTCACTGCTCCCTTTGATGAAGCTGATCATGTCATACACCAGGGGTTCCCAACCTGCGGCCTATCAACGCCTTGGTTAATGGTAGGGGTCTATGGGATAAAAACGTGGGGACCCTGCCAAACGGCTTCTTCATCACTTTTTCTACCTGTGTCATGCTTTCAAGGATCATGTACTTATCCCCAAGGACTTGATGTTCTGCAGCACATCCCAGGGCACTGTCATTTACAGTTCATGCTCTGCCTGCTCTGAAGTTCCCAAAATGGATCCATTTCACCTGGCTGAGTTAAATTCCATCTGCCATTCCTTTGTCTAATTTTCCAGTTGAGCCAGATCCTGCTGTAACCTTAAATAAATTTCATCACTGTCCACTACAGCAACAATGTTGTTATCGTGTGCAGACTCTCCTTAGGCCACCTTCAACTACATTCAAATCACAAGTATAGATGGTAAACTACGGGGGACTCAGAACCAGTCCCTGGGACACAGCACAAGTCCAATCTGAAAAATCATTCTCCATCAAAACACGCAGACCCCTTCTTCTTCTCCTGTCCTTTAACGGCGGTTGGCAGTCCAAAAGAAAGGTGCATTACTGCCACCAACTGGACGGCGCTTTCTGAATATCATCTTCCAAACGTAAAAGTGGATTCAGTGTCATTAAATGTTCCAAGAACTTATCGCACTTTAAAGTAGTGCTGAACCAGGAGGACGTCCTGTAATTCCTTGCCGGCCCAAGAACAGCAGAAATGACTGGAGCACTCCCTCCTCCTCTCCAGCCCATAGAACTCCTGGACTGCGTTCCAATGTGCAGGCAGCAATTCCGTGGCGTACACCCGAGTGTTGCACTCTAAAGCTAGCACCTGGACTCCAAATTCTTTCTGTGATTAAGAAAATGGGGTGGGGAGACTTGTAGGAATAACAATATTCCAGCATTGATAAGGACAAAATGACCATCACTGAAATAGTGGAGGCCGAGTTACTGGCCAAGTCATTAGCTGTATTTCCTAATCAAGCTAATCCAAGTGGAGAGGTTAAACGATGCATGCATAAGGCTCCAAATGAATACCCTGATCTGTTGGAAGCTAGCTGTACCGAAAAACACTTGTCGTTTGCTCCTTCTCTGTCACTCACTTTAAACAACGCGTCACTTTCTCCATTTCAGACCTGCCGACGGGGTCACAGCGGTCAATTGTGAAATGACTACATTTTCGATTATTGAAGACCAGAATAAGAGGTGCTGAGGTATTTTGGAGAGCTAATGTAACCAAGAAAATCACTGAGATTGGGAGGGTGGGAATATGGGGGGAATTGAAAACAGAAGATATCACATCAGTTCCTTTAAGGTGCTGTTACAGATCTCTTTCTTCGCTCCACAGCGGCACTTCATAGAAATCCTTCCACTTACTCTTATATTTCATCTTGTTTTCTTATATTGTTCACTGTAGATATTCAATCAGTTATTTATGCTTATGAAATAAGGTGCATCAAGCAAACGTAACACCAGGAATGGGCCAGGACCAATCTGACCATTTGTCTATGATCACTTCAAAGAAAACTAGAGCAACAAAGAATTATTTAGACCTTGTAACATGCAAACAAGTAAATAAGGCCACTATCATGATCAGACACTCGGTTCCTCCCTTGTCTTTTCCAATCAAGGCAATCAACCGGCAAGTAAGTCCAAAATGATGATCAGACTGCAGGTGCCCCACTTGTCTTCTCCAATCAAGCCAGTTTCTAAGTCAGTGCTGAGCAATGGGCTGTGTATTCAGTGATTATAACAGACTGAGATATGAGAAGTTCACTATTGCACACTGTGCTGTGCCTCTTCAGTTATAAGGAATCAAGAGGGTGTGAGAGAAACCACATACAAGGATACATTGGACAAACTTGGATTACTGGCTTTATAAATCTGCTTTAAATTTATTCTCTCTCACCTTAAAGCAATGTCTTCATCCACTTGATATTTCTGCTCTGGGAAAAAAGAATCTGACTATCGACCTATCTATACCCATGACAATTTTCGAAACTTATATCAGGTCACCTCAGGGAAAGCAATCCAAGTTTGTCCAATCTATCCTTGCAGCTAATACTCTCTAAAGCGGATGACAATCAAGTGAACCAAATCTACTCATAGCCTCCACATGTTGCTGCAATGAGGCACATGATGCTCCAAATGAGATAGAAACAATATTTTATACAGGGGCAACATAACTTGCCAACATTTACATTCAATGGCCAACTGATACGGGTAAGCATGGCTCATGGTTCCTTTACCAGTCTGTCCATTTGTGTTACCACTTTCAAGGAGCTAAGGACTTGCAGTACAAGATCCCTCGCTGCACACATGCACCAATATACACTTGACCTCTCAAAATGCCACAACTCATCAATTTGGATTACACTTCCATTTATCTCCTTATATTTCTGATATTTTTAGAAAGTATCCGCCGTACTACCATTGAAAGGGGTCCAGACAAAAGTTACGTGGCTAATTCCTTGGTGTGTTGGATTGGACTGTAGAATTCTTATGGTCTGTGCAGTTTAATTTTTTTTTGTATTTGTTTGTATTTTTATGCCCCATTCTTGACTTCAAAAGAACCTTGAACCAAAAATATCAGGGTCCAGCAGATCGGAAGGGTGTTATACCAGAAGTAGTTTGTAAGACTTTTATCCTTTCAAATAGTGGGATAGTCTCAAATGAGGAGATTGTCAAGAAAAATGAAGTTGTGCAGCAATTTCGTGACGCAGCGTATAATGAATCCCTGGAACTTACTACCCCAGAAGGTTATACAGATCAGGTGGAAAGTAATGCAGAACAATGGCAGAAGGTGCAGGGTGATGCAGCTTTGGAGATCAAATCATTGCAGGACATGCCCCATTAATTGAATGTGTATGAACCAGGTGTTTGGAGCTCGATCCGCACTACTGTGAATGTAATCAGCCCAGTTACTAAGAGTGGGATGTGTATGAACGTGTCTATGGAGTTCGATCCCCACTACTGTGATTGTAACAGACACGAAATAGAGTGGAGAAGGCTGCCTATAGCATACTTGCCTTCATTGGTTGGGATTTAGGATATCTAAATTAGGGTATTGTATTGTGACTTCACAAAACACAAGTGAGAGAGCACAGGGAGTATTGATGGAGTTTTGATCTCCTCACTACGCCATTGATTGCATTGTGAAAAAGGAGTGGAGGTTCACCTAGACGTTTCTTGGATTCCTGGAAGGAATTGAATAGCATAGGCCCATTTTCCCTGGAACAAAGAAAGCTGTCCATGACCTGATACACACACAAATAATGCTGGTGAACGCAGCAGGCCAGGCAGCATTTATAGGAAGAGGCACAGTCGACATCTCGGGCCGAGACCCTTCGTCAGGACTAATGTTCGAATTCACCCTACAGTTTGAGAGGGAGAAGCTAAAATCAGAGGTATCAATATTAGAGTTTTTTTTCAGCGTGCCGCACCAGACAGTCAGCCATTCTTGTCTGGCGCATGGTGTCAGGATTGGTTTCCTTTCGGATTAACCGAGTCACGATATGAACGTTCCTGACTCGACCCTTTTCTTTTACAAGGCCAAGTGGCTAGCTCGATGCTCAACCCGGCCTGGATGGCAAGCATGCTCGGGGGGTGGCCCGACTTGGATTCGAACTCGGGAGCCGTTGCACCACCAGCTGGCCGAATATTACAGTGGAGTAAGAAGGATGACAGAGGCACAAGAGAGGAGCTGGCAAAAGTTCATTGGAAGGGGACATCAGAAGCTGGAGCTTAGGAGGGATAATAGCGCCTAACGGCAACTCCTTTGCTTGCATCTTTGAAAACAGCTCTATTTCTACCTTTGGTATCTTTATTTTTCCCTTTCATGGCTCTTTGGAAGACCTTGGCCTGGAGTTACACACAGACTTTAGTTCTTTGCGGGAATGGGACCCGTTCTCGGGTTTCCACACTGGCCGTTATTCGACATGCCAAAGGTTTGGCGTGAGAGTCTCGATTATGTTCGGAAGCCTAAGATCTCAGCGCTCTGCAGACGGGCGGATCGAGGGTCGGTGTCATGGCAGGAGACCCGTGTGTCGTCGGGGAGGCCAGAAAATATTTCGCTGTGGGCCCGAAGACCTGAGGTCTTTGCGATCTTCGGACGCAGAGCTCTAAAAAAGTGACAAAACAGACCTTTAACATCATAAACCAATAGGTTGTTGTTATGTCTCCCACTTGCTGTGAAAATGGGGGACACCTCCCTCTCCCTTATTTTTTAAATTTCAGATGAAATGCGAAGCCTGTGGGGTAACTTTGATCCGTGTCTTTGCAATTGCTTAGCACACACTTGGGCTTGGTAATGGTACCGATCTGTTTATCTTTGCTGGTGGGGGGAGGGGAACATTGCTTGCTGCTGCTTACGTGCAGGAGGAGGGAATGGGGAGGAGTGGGATTTTGGGGTTCTCACGTTTAACTGTCATTCATTTGTTGGGGTAATTCTCGGTTTTCGTGGACGTTTGCGAAGAAAAAGCATTTCAGGATGTATATTGTATACATTTCTCTGACATTAAATTCGACCTTTGAACCTTTGAATATTAGCCAAGATGACGGCAGAACAACAATGGCTGGAGTTTCCGGGAGCAATTCAGGAGCTGCAGGATAAATGCATCCCAAAGCCTTGTGGCTGACAAGGGCAGTCACAGTCAACAAAAAAGCCAAAGAGGGGGCATATCATAGAGCAAAAATTAGTGGGAAGTTAGATGACTGGGAAACCTTTAAAAGCCAAGGCAAAGCAACTAAAAAGCCATATGGGGAAAAGATGAAATATTAAGGGGAGCTAACCAACAATATCAAAGAGGATACCAAAAGTTTTTTCAGATATGTAAAGAGTAAAAGATAGGTGAGAATAGATATTGGACTGATGATAAATGACGCTGAACAGGTAGTATTAGGGTACAAAGAAATGGCAGATGAATTGAGTCTAGATTCCACAGATTCACTGACCACTGGTTAAAGAAATAACTACTCATCTCTATTCTAAATGGATACTCGTCTATTCTGGGGCTGTGCCCTTTAATACTAGACTCTCCCACTATAGGAAACATCTTCTCCACATCCACTCCATCCAGTCCTTTTAATATTCGATAGATTTCAATGAGACCCTCCCCAATTCTTCTAAACTCCAGCAAGGCCCAGAGCCATCAAACACTGCTCATACGTTAACCCTTTCATTCTCCTGAACCCCCTCTGGACCCTTTCCAATGCCAGCACGTTTTTTCTTTGATAAGGGGTCACAAAACTGCACACAAAACATCAAGTGCGGTCGGACCAATGCCCTTTAAAGCACTTTTATATTCATATCCTCTTGAAATAAATGCTAACATTGCATTTGCCTTCCTAACCACTGGCTCAAACTGAAAGATAACCTTTAGGAATCCGGCACTAGGACTCCCAAGTCCCTTTGCACCTCTGATTATTGAATTTTCTCTCTGTTTAGAAAATAGTCTATGCCTTTATTCCTTCTACTAAAGCGCATGACTATAAACTTCCCTACACTCTATTCCATCTGTCAGTTTTTGCCCATTTTCCCAATTTGTCTAAATCCCTCTGCAGACTCCCTGGTCCCTGAACATTACCCATCCCTCCACTTATCATTGTATCATCTGAAAACTTGACCACAACATTATCAATTCTATCATCTTAAGAAGTAGTTGCAACACCAACCCCAGTGGAACCAGTAGTCACCAGCAGCTAACCGGAAAAATCTCCCAGCCTCATGTGCCACACCTTGACAAAGTTGTTCTGAAAGTCCAAGAACACAACATCCACTGGCTGTCCTTTGTCTATCCTGCCTATTATCTCCTCAAAGAATTCCAACAGATTTGTCTGGCAAGATTTCCCCTTAAGTCAAAGTTTCTCAACCCTGCCTTAAGGAAACCATACAGATTTTGGCTCATTTTATCATGCATCTCCAAGTACCCTGAAACAACATCCTTAGTAATTGTCTCCAACATCTTCATGAATTCAGGTAAAATTGCCTATAATTTCCCTTTGTCTGCTTCCCTCACTTCTTAAAGAGTAGTGTGGCACTTGCAATTTTCCAACCCTCCTGAACCATTCCAGGATCTGGTGATTTTTGAAAGATTATTACGAATGCCTGCACAATCTCTTCAGCCACCTCTTTCAGAATCCTGGGTTGTCCAGGTGATTTATCTACCTTCAAACCTTTCACCTTCCCAAGCACTTTCTCCATGGTAACAGTTACTATACTCACTTCTGTCTATGACACTTTCAAATTTCTGGAAAACTTTTAGTGTCTTCCGCAGTGAAGATTGATGCAAAATGCTTATTCAGTTTGCCCACCATTTCTTTGTCCCCCATTACTACCTCTCCAGCATAATTTTCTACCAGTCCGGTATCCACTCTTACCTCTCTTTTACTCTTTCTATATCTGAAAAAAGTATGGTATCGTCTTTTATATTATTGGTTAGCTCTCCTTCATACTTTATCTTTTCCATCTTGATGGCTTTTGTTTTAGTTGTATTATGTTGGTTTTTCAATGCTTTCTAATTCTCTAATCTTCTAGTAATTTTTGCTATTTTATATTCCCTTTCTTTTGTCTTCGACCCTTTTTGATTTTGCCCTCATGTTCTATTTCAACTCATTCCTCTTACTGCAATTTTACACAACCATCCGCCTGTCCTTCCTCACAGTCTCACTACTCACTGCATACCACCTGCCTCATCCTCAGTACTATCACCCCAGTTCCCACCCTTCTCCCAAATGAACTTAAACCCTCCCAACAACTCTAACACACCTTCCTTAACATCTTATACATTTTCAACATAACATCCCAACTCCTGTACTCAGTGCCTTGGTTCATGAAGGTCAATGTTCTGATTAATGAAGACCATTGTCCCGAAATATCTCTTTATGACCTCATCTACCTGTGATGCTACTTTCAAGGAATTATGGATCTATATTCCCAGATGCTTCATTATTCTGCCTCACTATTCACTGTGTAATTCCTACCCTTGTTTATCCTGCCAAAGTGTAACACCTCACAATGATTTGCATAAAATTCCATCTTTATTTTTCAGCCCATTTCCGTACTTGGTCCAGATCACACTACAGCTTTGATGGCTTTCCTCTCTGTCCACTTCGCCTCTATTAGCAAATTTGCTGATACCACATCACCATATACATCATTAATATAGATGATAAGCGACAACAGACCTCGCACTGATCCCTGTGGCACATCACTAGACACAGGCCTCCAATGAGAGAAGCAACCGTCTTCTAACAGTCTCTGGCTTCTACTACAAAGCTAATGTGGAATCCAATTTACTATTTTATCCTGAATGCCATGTGACATAACCTTCAGGACCAGTATCACATGAGGGACTTGGTTAAAGTCCATGTAGACAATTCCTAGTGCCTTTGCTTCGTCACCTTTCCTTGTCAACTCCCCAAGAAGCTCTGTACATTTGGGTGGACACAACCTATCATGCACAAAGTCAAGCTGACTGTCGCAAATTATGTCTGTAGATCCAAATACTTCTATGTCTTGTCTCTTAAAATACCTCCCTATAATTTACTCACGACTGATATCTCAGCTATCCTATTTTTCTTAGAGACTTTCCTGAGCAAGAAAGCCACCTTTGCTAACCCGCAGTCCTCCAGCATGTCCCCTGTCGCTAAGGATATTTTAAATATCTCTACCAGGTCCCCTGAAATTTCTGCATTAGCCTTTTGCAAGGTTCGAAGGGACATCTTGTTAAGTACACTGGATTTATCAACCCTAATTTGCAAAAAGACAGCAAGAGACCCCCATTACATAATTTTATATGGTCCACAACCTTTAGATGATGCATTTGCCTCCCGAGTGCAGAGAGATGCCAAAAAAAAATCATTAAGGTCACCCCCATCTCTATTAGTTCCATGAATAGATGACCACACTGATTTTCTGGAGGACCAACTCTGTCATTTGCTATCCTTTTGTTCTTAATCTACCTATAGAATTCTTTCACCTTCTCTGTCAGAGTAACCTTATGTCTTCTTTAAGACCTCCTAACTTCTCTGTTAAGTGTTCTCATATATGTCGTATGTTCCTCATGCACTTCATTTGATCCTAACTGCACATTCCTTATAGGTGCTACATTTGTTTTATTTGCCAGTGCCTCAATATCCACGCAAAATCAGTTTTCCCGAAACCTTTTAGCCTTGCCATTCGGTTTAAAATGAATACACTAATCCATTACTCTCAATATTTTACTTTTGAAGACTTTCCAATTACCATACATCCCTTTGCCAGAAAACAGCCTGTCCCAATCCATGCTTGTCAGGTCCCTTCTGATGGCATCAAAATGGGCCCTTCTCCAATTTAGAATTTTAAAAGGAGGACCAGACCTATCCCTCTCCATAATTATTCCGAAACTAATGGAATTATGTTCGCTGGTTTCAAATCATTCTCCTACACACACATCGATCTACTGCGCTGACTTACTGCTGAAGAAGAAATCCAGTATTGCACCATTTCTACATGCAATCTCCCATATTAATTAAGGAAGCTTTGTTGAACACATTTGGCAAACTCAATCGCATCCTGTCCTCTTACAGTATGAGAGTCCCAGTCAATATGAGGAAAGTTAAAATCATCTGTTACCAGAACCTTATTTTGTTAAAACTGCCTACTATCTCTCTGCAAATTCCTGTAAATCCAGTTAACTATGTCTAACCTCGCTTCACCACCTTCCTCCAGGCAAAACAGCGGTAGAGATCGTCCAGTCCTCAGGTACTGCTCCACCAGCTTACATACTCAAATATCATTCTTCACACCTTCTGCCATCTACATTGTGACCCCGGCGTCAAGCAGCCCATCTCCTTTCCCGCGGTCTGTAGAAGCATTCTCACTGTGGCCCTCTCATATGCTAACCTTTTCCAATGATCCCCTCCCGCCCGGACACTCACCCCTATAACTGCGCAAAACCTTACACTTAACCCTTAACTAAAAACTCCAGGTTTAACACTTACTATAACCCTGAACCCTTAGATTTAACAAAATACCTTCTCGCTCAATACCATCCAAGGTGCTGAACATTCCTGCTAGGATACTCCGTTTTCTGTACGTCAATGGCGCTGCGTTATTTACTGTATTCTGTGCTCCCTGTGTGACCACCTCTGTGTCACTGTGACCCAGTGCAAATCGGGAGACCCCTTTGCAAAGCACGTTCACTCCATCTGTTGTCCAAACACCCAGCTCCGTGTTTAATTCCAATTCCCATTCGCACGGGGTCAGTCAATGGCCACCTCCACTGCTAGGTCATGTCCAAATGCATGTCGGAGATACTACACCTCATATATTCTGCCGAGTGTTAGGGAAATTAATTTGCTAAAAAAATAATTAAAATTGATCGCAAGGAACTTAGACACGGACTTCGAAGTAAAGAGAGCTTTATTCACGATATCGTGGGGAGTGGAACTTGGAGCAGTGGGTTTCGAACTCTAAATAACACAGAGAGCACAGCTCCTTTTATACATGTACAAATTGATTGCAAAAACAAAGTCTGTTCGATTGACCTTGTGAATTACAATATATAAACAGTTCTCTTGTGATAAGCTATACCCATAGCAACAGCCAAAATTAAAAATTCAGTTCTATGTACAATTTTGTATTAACAGTTGGTCTCATATCCTTGAAGCTAATACTGACAAGATAAGCAACTAAATGTATTTATTCTCAGAGTCATCTCTGCTAAAAGTCAGGGCCATATCTCTCACAAACTAAGCTGTAAACTGGTTTCGGTATTCAAAAAGCCAATATTAACCCCTTGTCTATCAAATCATTTAACTGACATATTTTCCTTCTTATTGATCGCACGATGAACCATAAACTTCAGGGTTCGCAAGTGGGGCCTTATAACCCCGTTGTAGGGATCTCAGTTTTAAATATTTCTCTTCATTGTACACTGGGTCATAAGTATCTGCGTTAACCCGAGGGAACATAGAAATGGGGAAATTTGTTGAATGGGAGAGAGTTGCACATATGTGCTGAGTGGCAAAAACACGCACTATTGCTGTGGCGATAATAATCCCATAATGTATGAGCATTCTACACCAACCACCAAAGATGTTCCCAATGGGCCCCCAGCTCCCAGGAGGATATAGTTACGAAATTTGCCAATCTTACGTATCTGTTTTACACTTCTTTGATTATGGCCAGCCAAGTGAGTGAGTTATGTTTTCAGATTCATCAGGAATATCGGTATAACATTCCTGCCCTATAACGGCACATGTCCCCCGTCTATCAGCTAAAATAAAATCAAAGGCCGCCCTGTTTTGCAGGGCCAAAGTTGGAGTAGCGACTACCTTTGCTGCTGAGCCTAAGTAAGTATTATAAGCGCATGTAAGTCTAGATGCTCGGGCAATGAGGCAAATAAGTCTATATATCAGTAGCCATTTCATTGCCCTTCAATTTTCCTTATTTTCCAGTACACTATCGGACTCCAATATTTGCACATCTCCAGGTAAAGGGTTCAACATTTCCCAAGTTTGTACCGACCAGTTGTGGAACGCAATAGGTTTTCTAATAAGGTTAGGGGCATTATTGATCATACTCTTAATCTCTAGGGTTCCAGGGTCTGAGGACCAGTATTCTCCCTACCATTATTCGGGGTACCTGCATAAGGGTTATACTGACAGGTAGCTCACCTTCCTATGGTTATTGTTAGGTCCTGCTACCTGCTCCGTAGACTGTAGCCTCCCCGTCTGTAACAGCGTTTGCACCACTACACCTTGTACAATGTCCACAGCTTGTGACTGTTCCCATCTATGGATGGGGCAATTTATCTGAGATGACTTCTTTTTTACATGGATTAATTTCTTTCTTTATGTAATTTTCTTCTTATATGTAGATCAGGTTGGTCTGGATCCCGAGAGAGAACTTGTAGAATGCCTACATGATGGCGTTTTAGAGCTGCTTGTGGTAGAGCCCACTATAGGAAAGGCTATTCTGGATTGGGTTCTGTGTAATAAACTGGATTTAATTAGGGAGCTTAAGGTAAAGTAACCTTTAGGAAACAATGATCATAATATGATACTCAAACTGTAATTTGAGAGGGAGAAGCTAAAGTCAGATGTATCAATATTACAGTGGAGGAAAGAGAGTTATAGAGGCATGAGAGAGGAGCTGGCCAAGGTTGATTGGAAGGAGGCTTTAGCAGGGATGATAGCAGAACAACAATGGCTAGAGTTTCTGGGAAAAATTCAGAAGGCGCAGGATAGATACATCTCAAAGAAGAAGTATTCTAAATACAGGTGACGCAATTGTGACTGACAAGAGAAGTCAAAAACAATGTAAAAGTAATCGAGAAGGTATATGAGTTAGCAAAAATTACTGGCAAGTTAGAAGACCGGGAAGCTTTTAAAAACCAGCAGAAGGCAACTAAAAAGCCATAAGGGTAATGATGAAACATGTAGGTAAGCTAGCGAATAATATCAAAGAGGATACCAAACATTTTTTTTCAACAGTTGAGGCCAGTTCATTGACTATATTTAAGAGGGAGTTAGATATGGCCCTTGTGGCTACGGGGATCAGGGGGTATGGAGGGAAGGCTGGGGCGGGGTTCTGAGTTGGATGATCAGCCATGATCATAATAAATGGTGGTGCAGGCTCGAAGGGCCGAATGGCCTACTCCTGCAACTATTTTCTATGTTTCTATGTTTCTATAAGGAATAAAGGAGAGGCGAGTTATCAGACAGCTGGAAAATGGTACTGGAGAGGTACTAATGGGGGAGCAAGGAAATGACAGATGAGCTGAATAAGTATTTGGCTTCAGTCTTCACCATGGAAGGCACTAGTAGTATGCCGTAAGTTTGAGAGTGTTGGGGCAGAAGTTGAGTGCAATTGCTATTAGTAGGATGAACGTGCTTTGGAGGCTGAAAGGTTTAAAGGCATATATGACACTTTGACCAGCTGCACTACAGCCCAGGGTTCTGAAATAAGTAGCTGAGGAGATTGTGGTGGCATTTGTAAGGGTCGTCCATGAATTGCTAGATTGTGGCATGGATCTGGAGGACTGGGAAATTGCAAATGTCACCTCCTAAGAAGGGAGGGAGGCAGAAGAAGGGAAATTATAGGCCAGTTAACCTCACCTCAGTGGTTAGGAAGATGTTTGAGTCGATTGTTAAGGATGTGGTCACAGGGTACTTGGAGTCACATGATAAAAAAGGCCAACGTCAACATAGTTTCCTCAAGGGAAAATCTTGCCTGACAAATCTGTTGGAATTCTTTGAGGAAATAACAAGCAGGATAGACAAAGGACAGTCAATGGATGTTGTGTGCTTGTTTGTTTTTCAGAAAGCCTTTCACAAGGTGCCGCACACGCGTCTGTTTAACAAGAAGCCATGTAATTACTAGAAAGATACTATCATGGATAAGGAATTGGAAGGTTGGGAGGAAGAAGACTCACAATAAATGGAGCCTTTCCTGATTGGCCGTTGGTGACTAGTGGTGTTCTACAGGGATTGTTATTGGGATCACTTATTTTCACATCATACATCAGTAATTTGGATGATGGAATTGATGGCTTTGTGGTCAAGTTTGTGGATAATACAAAGGTAGGTAGTTTTGAGGAAGCAGGGAGTCTGCAATAGGACTTAGGCAGATTAGGAAAATGAGCAAAAACTGACTGATGGAATACAGTGTCTGGAAATGTATGGTCATGCACTTTGGTAGAAGGAATAAAAGTGTAGACTATTTTCTAAACGGGGAGAGAATTCAAAATTCCTATATGTCAAGGGACTTGGGAGTGCTCGTGCAGGATTCCCTAAAGGTTAATTTGCAGGTTGAGCCAGTGGTGAAGAAGGCAAATGCAATATTAGCATTCATTTCCAGAGGACGAGAATATAAAAGCAGGCATGTAATGCTGAGGCATTATAAGACACTGGTGAAGCCTCACTTAGAGCAGTTTTGGGCCCCTTATCTAAGAAATGATATGCTGACTTTGGAGAGGGACCAGAAGAGGTTTACGAGAATGATTCAGGCAATGAAAGCATTATCGTATGAGTAGTGTTTGATGGCTCCGGGTCTGTACTCGCTGGAATTCAGAAGAATGAAGTGGGGAGATGGGGGATCTCATTGAAATCTACCAAATGTTGAAAGGCCTTGATAGGTCGGATGTGGAGAGGATACTTCCCTTAACGGAGCAGTCTAGAACCAGAGAGAACAGCCTCAGAATAGAGGCACATCCATTTAGAGCAGAGATTACGAGGAATTTCTTTAGCCATATGGTGGAAAATCTGTGGACTTTGTTGCTACGGGCAGCTGTGGAGGCCAGATCACTGGGCTTATTTAAGGCGGAGGTTGATAGGTTGATAGTCAGGGCATGAAAGCTTATGGGGAGACGCCAGGAGAATGGTTTTGAGAGGGAACTGAATCAGTCATGAAGAAACAGCAGAGTGGACTTGATGGGCCAAATGGCTTAATTCTGCTCCTATTTCTTATGTCCTTGCTTTGTTTACCGGGCGCTAACTTCTCGGCTTTGTTGCCGCGGTTTCTAATATTTCCATGGTAACTGTAGATGAAAACTTGATCTTTTCTCAGTAGCCTCGTGATGTCGCGGGGTTTATAAAGTTACAGTGATATACAACATGACAACAGTCCATTCGGCCCAACTAGCCCATGCTGATCAATGACAAATTAATTTTAACTGTTGTAATTGTACCTGCCTCTACCGCTGATTGGTCATTTTATATATACCCATAACCCTCTGTGTTAGAATGGTGTCAGTGACATGGTGCTGGCGGAGTTACTCTAGGGATGAACGCCATCTGCCAATTACATCTACTTTGTTCGACAACTGGAAGAGACTGAATTTTTAAACAAAGGAGAAAATGATACAACATGGAGGGAAAAGCAGAATTAAATTCCTTTCTTTATTTTTCCTACTTAAGGTGTTTACTAAGCAGACTCACCGGCTATTTCAATACATTCTTCAACTCCATCCTGAACTTAGTCTGTGTCACGGCATAAACAAAAGTGTTGGTGCAAGGACTCAGAAGCTCCAGCACGTGTGAGCTTTCTTGCAGTATATACCTTTGATCCTTGAAGTCTAAACCAGAGAAGTACGACTCGTCTAAAATTTGAATGTTCAAAAATTATACGACGTAGGTCAACCACAGTAGCAGGAAATTGGCTGATATGGCGAAAAGTGAGATGATGGATTTTCTCCGGTTCTCCATCTCTGGGTCTCGGGCATTGTCGTCATCCTTCTTATCCCGGAGTCCCCTTCGGACTCTACTCGCGATTAAAATTTGTCTGACGGTCAATACATTGAGCTGTAGAATCAGAACGAAAGGGAGACATGGTGTCAAGATGCAGTCCAGCCAGTCATAAACCTGCCAGACGGGGGAGCTGAGAGTAACTTGATGAAAATTCACAAAACCAGGGCACATTGTCGACTATATACAAGGGTTGGTACGAAAAGAATGTTTTTCAAGCAGCCGAGAATACAAATGACTGATATAACCACGGCTGCGGTTTTCACTGTGCAACACGTTGCTTTTAGTTCATGGTGACAAATGGCTACGAATCGGTCGAAGGTGAAAGCGACGGTCAACCAGATTGAACAATCCCTGCTGGCACGCTGCTGAGACTGCGGGCGGGAGTGGTCGAGAGTGGTCGAGAGCAAGCTGTCAACGAAAAAAATACCGGCGATTCGGTTCAATATTACGGCTGTGATGATGACCAGGAGATCCATTACTGCCATCCCGACCAGATAATAAGTGATACACCGGGACAGCCCGCACTTACCGCGCGTCAGGATCACGATTGCCACTAGGTTCGCTGTTACCAAAAAAAAGGGAAAAGACAAGCGTGTAAGAATTCCACCTCTCAACACACAGGAATACTCATATTTCCGAAGACCACACATTGTCGCTTGACATGCAATGGAACCGCAATGATAACGTCGTAACATCTGCATGATGCACCCAAACAGTTTCAGGTTTTAAATTCAAGGCATCCGTTAGTCTTGCGAGACCATGGATCTGCGCCTGGAAAGTCTTCACTCTCCAGGGCGCAGGCCTGCGCAAGTTTGTATGGAAGACCAGCAGTTGCCCATGCTGCAAGTCTCCCCTCTCCACGACACCAATGTTGTCCAAGGCTGACCCATCGAGGGATAAAATTAAATAAAAACTCATCCCCAAGATCAATTGTAACCGTAATCCAATCAGTCCGATTTCCATGACCTTTTAGGAGATTAAAAAATATAAATACTAACAATAATTGATTATCAATTGACGTACTGGGTAGGTTAATTGATCATTGAAAATTGTCCTTTGATGAAATAAGGGTTAAATAGAAGCTGTCGGGGTTTGCGGAGTGGTGCGGACCTAAAGGCTGGGAGAGCCTATTCCATGTTGCATCTCCAAATAAGAAAACACATAAATATGCATCTTTAAAGCAGTGTATTCAGGAGAGGGCTGTGCTAAACTTTACCTTAGAGTATGACACTGGAGAAGTGATAGAAGTGTGGAGCTCTCTGAGATCAGTGGCTATAGCCCGTATCAGCTGCAAGGTAGATATAGTAGCAGATAAGGTTGGGCCCGAGATAATGACAGAGACTGGAGGAAACTGGATTCAAAAGTGTAAAGAAGCACCTGGCAAAAGTAGATTGTGAACTGCTGTTACAGGAAGAAGCAACCAGTGGAGGTTTTAGTAACAGTTCAGAGTCAGCATGTTCTGGTAAGGGTCAGACGCAAAGATGGTATGTTTAGGAAACACTAGTTAACAAATAAAATTGATCAGGGGAAAAAGGAACCAAATGTGCTGTACAGGATGTCAGAATAGAATAACACGTCTGAAATTTATAGAAGATGAAAGGAAGAACTTCAGAAATAAATTAGGAGGGCAAAAGTGGGTATTAAACTGTGCAGGCATATTAAACGAGATTCCTTGAAGAAAATGGGCTTATCAATAACTTACAAGGAACAAGGTAAGAAAGAATATGATAGGTGCCCTCAGGGACCAGAGGTGCAAATTATGTGTGGTGCCAAGGGATATGAGTGCAGTGCCAGTGAATATTTTTCATTGGTATTCACCGGGGGAAGAACGTGGATGCTGGAGCATTAAGAAAGAAGAGCACTGATACCTGGAACATGTTGGTATGAGAAGGACGGACGAAAGTGTTAGAAATATTGTGCCAATTAAAGTGACTAAATCACCCGAGTCAGACTGGATCGATTCAAAAAGCTATGAGGAGACTTGAGGATAACTATTCTGTTCCTTATTGTAAAAGAGCAGTAAAGATTAGCCTGTTAAACTATAGGCGGGTGATGATAGCAAAGTTATTGAGATTCTGATGGACAGGATCCATGTTGGTTAGGTTGAGTCAGCATGCAGTCGTACAGAGGAAATACCCACTCATGTCTGACTGAGGTTTTTAAGGTTAACTTGCAAGACTGATTGATGAAAGCATAACAGTACATATGGTGACGTAGGGGCTTTTTAAATGCAGTAGGCTGGTCTGGTAGGTTATGAAACAAGGGATCCAAGGTATCTTGGCAAACTAAACCCATAATAGGAAGGGCGAGAAGCTTTGAAGAGGGTGCAGAAGTAGTTTAACATGATACATTCTAGGGCACAATCTACAAGAATAGGTTAGAAAAAAAGTTGTTTTGTTTCTAGACCATGGGAGGATGAGGGAAGACCTGAAAGCAGTTTATAAAACAATGAGAATCATAGATAGAATACAACCAGAAGATGCATTACCAAAACAGATGCATTAATAAAGAAAATGTATTAATACTGGACATGCATTTCTAAAGGACATGCATTAATAATGGACATGCATTAATAACGGACATACATTAATAAAGGACATGAATTTCTAAAGGACATGCATTAATAAAGGGCATGTATTTAAGGCAGGAGTTTGAAAGCTTAAGGGAGATGTGTGAGGCAACTCTTTTACACGGATGGTAGTTGGTGCATGGAACGGGCTAACCAGATCAGTGATATAGTAGAAAAAGTAATGGTATTTAACAGTCTATCAGATGGAAACGTGCATGTACAGTGAATTGGGGAATATGAATCATGTATAGGCAGAAAAGCATTTGTTTAATTCGGCTTATTTTTGGTGTTGACATTGGGAGTCTATAGACCTTTTCCTCCATGGACTATGCAAAGTTCCATGTTCTTAAGTTGTCTTTGTAATAGGTGACAGTGGCGTGTTGTTTTTTTTCCTGACTGGATGTCAGTTACGAGTGATGTGCCGCAAGTATCACTGCTGGAACCTTTGTTGTTTATCATAAGTGGAAAATACTTGGTTGAGAATGTGTTCTGGTGAGTTTGTTGAAGACATGAAGGTTGGTGAGGTTAGTTGATAGGGCCAACGGGCCTATTTCTATGAGGTATGACTCACCAGCTTCATTTACTGGATGGCATAGACCATCCAGAAACATCAAATACGTAGAAAGCCATTACATAACAGCGCATGGTGTGACATAACTGTAATAACTAAACACTGACAATTCTAGAAAAGGAAATAAAGCTACAAACAATCCTACCAACATGAAAAGGAATATCACCACTATGTCCGTAGCTATTCCTTCCCATTTGCATTTCTGGCTATGCGAGATTCCGCACGGATCCAGCAGCCAAGTTCTGTAGCCCACTACTGGTCATTGCGTGGCGCCCTGCGCCTACAGGAACCCTGACTAGAAACCTTCACCGCTGCTAACTCTACAGCAGCTCAGCCGTAAACGCAGTTAATGCAATGAAATTCAGTAACATGAACCTTATATACAGAAAATAGCTAATATTACAATGCCGTGCCATATAATTACACCTTGTATTACACAGTAGGACATTGTACAGCAATGGGATGTGTATAATTTTCCATAAAATACCATAAATTCTCATATTGAGCACCGGATAATAAATGGTCATTTCTCATCGATACTCACGACACCAAAGGAAGTGATAGGGGCCACTGAGTCTCTGCCAGCTCTCGTAAGATTCCCATCAATCCCCCCACCCAGCTGCCTCCCCTTGTGACTTGAACGAAGTTTCCTCCAGTGAAAACTTAAATAGCCAATTCACAATCCACACTGTCAAACAAAACGTTTCAAACAAAAGGTGTCATTATGAAGTATGATGGCTTACAAATCTATTGAAAGCAATGAAATCCTTTAGAATGTAGGGAAAAACAATTATGACGCCTGATTTTAAGACAACTACAAAGTCAGCCATTTAAAAGCAGAGTTTTATAGCATGTGACGACAAACCAAGTTATCAGAAGATTGATGCTGATGAGAGAGATAAGAGAGACAATGGAGAAACATTCAAAATGCTAATAAGAGGGAAGAGAGAGATTAATGAGAAAGAAACACATTTCAGAATATTGACAGACCGGTTGCTTTGAACCTGAACTGTTTGAAGTTTGATGGACAGGCGATACCCCAGCAGGGGGATAAAAAGAACAGGTTCGCTGAGGCACGACACACACCAGGAGATCATGAGATAATGAGACCCTGGAAGAGCGGTGTGCCCCCACAAGATCGTGGCAGTTGGAAGTCTGGGTGCGGGAACCAACCATAGGTGCACAGGGTGAAAAGGGTACGATCAGTGGGAACCTGGTGTGTGTGTCAGCCCTTGCCTGGGTGCCGGGTTCATCGCGGAAGAACGGTCGTATCTGGAACGGATGGGTCACAGTTGGTGACCACAGAAGACATTAAAAAGGTTCGCCCGAAAGCTAACTGTGAAGAACATCAAAGGTCTGTCTGAATTAGATATGTATATTATCTCTCTCTCTCTGCAACGGCACAACAGCGATTACTGTGAACTGTACTAAGCTGAACTGAACTCTGCGTCACTTGAGACTGATCATTTTACCACTAGACTGCGAAGAGCTTGATTGATTCCTATTACCCTAGTTCTGTGTACATGTGTGTTTTATCATTGCTAACCTGATGCATTTATATCTGTACGATTAGAGTACTGCTTTACTTATTTCTTTAATAAAACTTTATCAGTTCCTGTTTACCAGACTTCAACTAAGTGGTCCATTTCTGCTGGTTTGGCAACGGGCTACGTAACAAGCACAAGGTTGCATATCATAATACAGCGTGTAATAAAGATTCCGTTGTACGTAATTGACAAGGTAAGCATAAATGTTCATGCAAATGAACCAAAACCTAACGCTATGATCATTAAGGCGCCAATTTAACCACTTTAATTAAATGTCAGTCACATTCTTCAAACTGCCCCTTGAAAGGTCAATCGCTAAATCTATATAATCAACAAAGTTAAAACTTAAAAGTTCGAAGTAAATTTATTATCGAAGTACATATATGTCACCATCTACAAGCCTGAGGTCCATTTTCTTGTGAGCATACTCAATAAATCCATAATAGAATAATAATCATAATAGAATCAATGAAAGACTTCAGCAACTTTGGCATTCAACCAGTATACAAAAGACGAACTGTGCAAATGCAAACAGAAAGAAACAATAATAATGAATAAATAAATAAAGAAATAAATTCAACATTTATGTACTTTATGTTTGAGGACTGCGAACTCGTAGGAAATAGTTGAGCTCAGGGAGCAGCTACGCCTGAGATATCAGTTGGTATCAAACTGGAGCGCAACGATCTCTGTGGATTGAAATCTTCAGGTAAATGACTTTGGAAACAATTTTAAATTTAATCATCAGCAACTTACTTGGAACACCAATAACTGCAAGGATAGTAAATGGCAAACACCAGACCTCCCACCGGTCCATGCATTTCCTTTCAAAGTGATCTGACTACGACAAGTAACAGACGTGAATCACCAGAGGCAATATTTATTCTTCTGCAGAATTCCCAGTCACCCATTAATTTCATTTTACTTACAGTCGTCTAAACAAACAGATTACGTCATTCCGTTTAATTCTATTCTTCCTTTAATACATTGGA
The DNA here is from genome assembly GCF_030028105.1 of Mobula birostris. Classification (NCBI taxonomy): domain Eukaryota; kingdom Metazoa; phylum Chordata; class Chondrichthyes; order Myliobatiformes; family Myliobatidae; genus Mobula; species Mobula birostris. The sequence goes on along the minus strand of NC_092371.1, from coordinate 106,549,782 downwards.
TAAACACTGATTCAATTAACCAGTATCAGGGTAGCAAACAATCTTCAGCAGAGGTCCTGATGAAGGGTTTCGGCCCGAAATCATTGACTGTCTACTCTTTTCCATAGATAATGCCTGGCCTGCTGAGTTCCTCGAGCATTTTGTGTGTGAATCTTCAGGACGATCTCAGCGGGTCCAGCGGCATATTGCAGGGAAGGAATGCCCCTACACAACTTATTCCAACAGCTGAGTTCCTCCGGCAGACTGGAGACGCAGAAGGCTGCCGTTGCTAGAATCTGGAGCAACATACAAGACTCTGGCGAAAATCTAAGCTAGCCAGGCTAATGAGTCCAGATAAAGTGTTTCAGCCCGAAACGTTGGCTGTCCAATTTCACGCCGTAGATGTTGTTTGAGCTGTTGAGTTCATCTAGCATCCCTTAAACATGTTCTCCACTAACTCCGTAGTGTACCCTATTTCACCCCTCACCTATCAACCCTTCATCCCTCCATCAGCCTCTCCCCTCACCTTTGAACATCTGCTTCACTAACTTTATAGTCTACCATATCTATTCCCTTATGCTAATACTCTATATACTGTGCCTTAATCATACTCCCTTGACTTCAGCTGCTCCGGGGAAGACAGGTTCATAGTCATAGTCATAGTCAAACTTTATTGATCGCGGGGGAAATTGGTTTTCGTTACAGTTGCACCATAAATAATAAATAGTAATAAAACCATAAATAGTTAAATAGTAATATGTAAATTACGCGAGGAAATAAGTCCAGGACTAGCCTATTGGCTCAGGGTGTCTGACCCTCCAAGGGAGGAGTTGTAAAGTTTGATGGCCACAGGCAGGAATGACTTCCTATGACACTCTGTGTTGCATCTTGGTGGAATGAGTCTCTGGCTGAATGTACTCCTGTGCCGAACCAGTACATTATGTAGTGGATGGGAGACATTGTCCAAGATGGCATGCAACTTGGATAGCATCCTCTTTTCAGACACCACGGTGAGAGAGTCCAGTTCCATCCCCGCAACATCACTGGCCTTACGAATGAGTTTGTTGATTCTGTTGGCGTCTGCTACCCTCAGCCTGCTGCCCCAGCACACAACTGCAAACATGATCGCACTGGCCACTACAGACTCGTAGAACATCCTCAGCATCGTCCGGCAGATGTTACAGGACCTCAGTCTCCTCAGGAAATAGAGATGGCTCTGACCCTTCTTGTAGACAGTCTCAGTGTTCTTTGACCAGTCCAGTATATTGTCAATAATCCTCCACCATGTCCACACTGACCCCCTGGATGGAAACAGGGGCCACCGGTACCTTAGCTCTCCTCAGGTCTACCACCAGCTCCTTAGTCTTTTTCACATTGAGCTGCAGATAATTCTGCTCACACCATGTGACAAAGTTTCCTACCGTAGCCCTGTACTCAGCCTCATCTCGCTTGCTGATGCATCCAAGTATGGCAGAGTCATCAGAAAACTTCTGAAGGTGACAAGACTCTGTGCAGTAGTTGAAATCCGAGGTGCAAATGGTGAAGAGAAAGGGAGACAAGACAGTCCCCTGTGGAGCCCCAGTGCTGCTGATCACTCTGTTGGACACACAGTGTTGCAAGCACACGTACTGTGGTCTGCCAGTCAGGTAACCAAGAATCCATGACACCAGGAAAGCATCCACCTGCATTGCTGTCAGCTTCTCCCCCAGAAGAGCAAGGCGGATAAGACAGGGCGGAGGCTCAATCTGAGTAGACACTGTTAGTAATCAAAATACTTCAATACCAGGTAATATCCTGGTGAATCGGATCTGCAATTTCCACAACATTATCATATCCTTTCTATAGTGTGGTGACCATAATTACACACACAGTATTCCAGCTGAGTGCAGTATTCCGCTGGGTTCATGTTGATACCCTCGGAAAGGACGCTAGTTTTTGTCACTGACCTTGGAGGGGCTGCTGATTTGAGGCGCTGCCCTCGGAGGGGCCGCTGAGGTCAGATGCTGTCAATGTTATTGAAATTATGAGATCTACAGATTGGACTGTAGTTCCAACCAGCTGTAGTTCATATTGCTCTCTTTCAGTTCTATGTTTTTTTTCGTGTTCTCGCCCATTCTTTCTTGTTGCTGATTGGTGTGCTGGGGTTTGGGGTTTGATGTTCTTGCTGTTGTTTCTCCATGTGGGCGACCTGTTAGTTTTTGTGTGAGGGAGGGGTTGGCGGGATGCTTGGAGTTTGAGGGCTTTTGTTCCTTTTTCTTTTCATGCGTGGAGGGGGTATCCAGGAATGAAAGGGTTATCATACGAGGAACATTTGATGGCTCTGGGTCTGTACTCACTCGAATTCAGAAGGATGCAGGGTTGCAGGGGGGGATCTCATTGAAACCTTTCAAATGTTGAAAGGCCCTAAACAGAGGAGATGTGGAAAGGATGTTTCACCTGGTGGGACAGTCTAGGACAAGAGGGCACAGCCTCAGGATAGAGGGGCGTTCCTTCAAAGCAGAGATGTGGAGATTTTTTTTAAAGCCAACGGATGGTGAATTTGTGGAATTTGTTGCTACGTGTAGCTGTGGAGACCAAGTCGTTGGATGTATTTAAGGCAGATTGATAGGTTTTTGACTGGACATGGCATCAAAGGTTACATGGAGAAGGCTAGGAACTGGGGTTGAGGAGGAGGAAAAAAAAAGATCAGCCATGATTGAATGGCGGAGCAGATTCAATGGGCCAGGTGGCCTCATTCTGCTCCTTTGTCTTATGGTCTTTGGTAGTATTACAACTATGGTTATCTGGAGAAGACAAATCTCAGAGTTGTACTCTGCATATATACTTTGATAATAAAATGAACCTTTGAACCTCTTGAGCCTTTTCTTTCCTTTTGTATTCGCACAGTTTGATGCCGTCTGCACATTGTTTGAACGCCCAAGTTGGTATGGTCTTTCAATGATTCCATTATGGTTAGTAACCTATTATGGATGTATTGAGTATCCTCACAAGAAAATGAATCTCCCAGTTGTATATGCTGACATATATGTACTTTGATAATGCATTTAGTTTTTACTTTTGTAGGTATATATGTACTTTTGTACAGTACTCTATGCAGACCTCCAAATAGTACGCAGGACATGGGATACTAACTATAACGGGAGACAGAAAAGGCATGTAAAATGGGAAATGTTACAATAGTAATTGGGGATTTCAATATGCAGGTAGATCGGGAAAATCATGTTGGCGTTGAATCCCAAGAGCGGGAATTTGTAGCAAGCCTCCAAGATGGCTTGTTAGAGCAGCTTGTGGTCGGGTCCACTAGGGGAAAGGCAAATCTGAGTTGGGTGTTGTGTAATGAATCAGATTTGATTCGCAAGCTTAAGGTAAAGGAGCCCTTAGAAGATGATCATAACATGATAGGGTTCATCCTGCAGTTTGAGAGAGAGATAATAAAGTCATAAACACAAGAAATTCTGCAGATGCTGGAAATCCAACACATTACACACAAGATGCCGGAGAAACTCAGCAGGTCTGTCAGTACCTCCAGTTGAACTCTGTCTTTTTGTGTGTTTCCCGCTGCCGTCATTCTGTGTATTTTATATTTCCATGTGCTCTTGTTTGTTTTCATGCCCCATGTGCTCCTGTCCTCGCCGCTGCTCTACTCCGGCCCCTGTATCACTGATTACTCCACCCTCACCGGCTTCCCATTATTACCTGTATTGCTGCCACCTGTATCGCATTGTGCTCCACCTATCATCTGCCTCTCTATTTATTGCTCAATGTATTTTAGTCCTGTGTTTTGCCAGATTATGCCAGTGGGGTTTCCTGAGCCTTTCCAGCATTCATATCTAAACTCTGTCCTTTTGAGTTTCGACTCTGCCTGTCTCCTGATTCTGATTTCTGGATTTTTTGATCTCCGCCTGAGCTTTGACGCGACTTTGTTGCACCTCTGGATCTGCTACTCAATAAATATCACAGTGTGCACAGTACTTGGTCTGCGATTGGGTCCCTGACAAGATCAGGCAGCATCCTGAACAGTCGACTGGAAGAGGATACAATCACGGAAGATGCACAATAGCAATGGCTGAAGTTTCTGGAGGAAATTTACAAGGAGCAGGATAGTTAAATTTTACAAAGAAGTAGTCTAAAGGGAGGATGTGACAACTGTACTTGACAAGGAAAGTTAAAGACAGAATAAAAAGGGAAAGGGCACTTCAGGGAACATCTATGGAAATTAATGAACAGTTGACGTTTTGGGTCCAGACTCGTCTTCAGGATTGGAAAGGAAGGGCTGGGGGGAGATGCTAGAGTAAAAATTTGGTGAAGAGGAAGGAGGGAAGGAGGATAGCTGGGAGGTGATAGGTGAAGACAGGTGGGTGAAAAACAAAGGGCTGGAGAAGAAGGTATCTGGTTGGAGAGTACAGTGGACCATGGGAGAAAGGGAAGGAGGGATACCGGGGGAAGTGATAGGCAGGTGAAGGGAAGAGGTAAGAGGGGAGTAAGAGATCAGTGTAGGTAATAGAAGAAGTGGGAATTCCCTTTTACCGGAAGGAGAAATCAATGTTCATGCCACCAGGTTGGAAGCAGAATATATCCCAAAAAGATAACAGTTGTTTGGCAGAACTGTAACTTGGATAATGAGGTTCGGCGGTGTCAATGGATAGTTTAACATTGTTAGAAAGTTTTTCTGGCAACTCGCCAGTGTCTTGGAGGCTAGTAGCATATTGTAAAATGACATTACTCTCTGGTAACAGTAATGTGTTTGTTGCCTCGTACAGCATCTGTGTATACCACTGGGCTCTCAGTATAACTCTGACACAACATCATCAATGTATGTTGTTGTCCTTTATATGTAAAGGCAAGTAGGCATTGACTGACCTCATGCAGAGGGACCTAGAAGAGGGCGAAGCAGAGGTCAGTCCCCGTGTACCATCGAGATTCAGATGCCAAAATGACATTTATGTATGTAGATCTGAGAAAAAATAGGCTGCTTGTTACATACACCTGCTAGGGTGCATTCTCCAGTTACCTTATAAGGTAACCGTAGCCTTCAGCCAGGAGCAGATGTCATCAGGTGGTTCCCAACCTTCACCGGGTGTTTCGACCCTTAACCACGACATCCTCCAGCTGGTGGGCCGGCAGTGATGGCCAAATCACTGCCCATCTGCTCCTGGCTTCCAGCTCCCCTCCTCTCGCCTACTCCAAATCCAACAAGAGGCTCGTTCTGCCTCTTATCCCATCCTACTACGAGCTGCTTGTGCTTTGCTCCTTTCGTCCAAGCCCAGATCTGACAACAACCGCCATGCTGATTTGGCTGGGAAACCTCTGCAGCCGATCTCCACAGGGAACAACCACGCCTGCCATTCCTTTTCTTTACACTCCTGCACTAAGGGCTGGTACTTTAAGGCCTTTCTCTCGTGGGCCTCTTCCCATCCCTCCTCCCACGGCACAGTCAACTCAACCAGAATTATTTTCTTGTCTTTGGTTGACCACAGTACAATGTCCGGGCATAGGGTTGTGTGCACCACATCCGGGAACTGCAACCTCCTTCCCACATTGGCATTCATCTCCCAGGACCTGGCCGTTAGCAGCAGATCGGGCTTTGGTTGTTTGGTCACGAAAGGCCTGGCTCCCTCTTTGACGAAGGTGATGGCCTTCCTCAAATCTGTACCAGCCGTCCTCTTCTTGCATCTCTCCCGCTCTAGTGTGTCAGCAAGAGCCAGAAACACCTTATCATGGCGCCACCTATACCGTCTTTGAGTTAGAGCTGTTTTACACCTGGACAGTATATGAGCCAGTGTCCCCTTTTGACTACAGAGTTTACAGTTCGGGTCCTCTCTCATCCCCCATGTGTACAGATGTAATGGTGAAGGAAGGGTGTCATACACGGATCGCAAGAGGAAGGAAATACGGAAGGGTTCCAGTCTCCATAACTCTGCCCATGAGATCTTGCGCTTAGGCAGATCCCATTTTGTCCAGGCACCCTGGGACCCTTGTTCCACTGCCTTTGAAATCCGCTTCTCTTCCTCGCAGATCCATACTTCTGCCTGTATCATGTCTCGCCTGTTCGTTATGCTTGCGTTTCCCCACTTGTGGAAGTGAACTGAGCCGAGGCCTTGCCGCCCGATGCAGGGGATGCCAATGATATCTCACAGCTTCAGAGAACACACTGCCTCCTCCACAGCTGTGTTGGCTGCCGACTTGCGCCCAGATCTGGTTGTAACGCCTGCTTGCTTTACCAAGACGTCATTGGAATTATTTGTGTGTCAACCTGAAAATCTTGCAAAAACCACCATTCATTCGGCATGCCCGGTTTTGGGATTGGCACTATGGGGGTACTGCAAGGGATTTGCTTCATGTGTAGCATTCCTTGCTGTGAAAGCATTTAATAACGTTAACAGTCTGAGAAGATAAATGGTATTGGCGATTGGAGGGGAGTCTGAAGTTTCTCTTAAGTGTGACTCGGTGGGTGCCGCAGAGGAAACTAGACCTGCATGATTCTTGTGCCATACCCCCAAGGTGGGTTTACTTCTTTCAGTCAAAGAGGGATGTCATAATTAGGAGAAGGGGATGGGCTTTATCGTCTAAAGATACAAATGATCCAAAAAGGTTCTTAAAGAGGATTTGTCACTGTCACTCCAGTATCAAGACCAAAATACGTCAGGCCAATCGGAAGGGTGCCCTGAATTTGCTCTTCTAACTGTTTCACCATCGGGCCCAGATCTTTGGGCTTAGAGGGGGACTTCAGGGATACATGAGGTACGAAGTGATCTCCTTCCTGGAAATAATTTATCTGAAGAGAGTATAGCTGCACTTCACGAGGAAATCTGCAGATGCTGGAAATTCAAGCCACACACATCAAAGTTGCTGGTGAACGCAACAGGGCAGGCAGCATCTCTAGGAAGAGGTACAGTCAATGTTTCAGGCTGAGACCCTTCGTCAGGACTAACTGAAAAGTGGGAGGGGGAGGGGGAGATCCAAAATGATAGGAGAAGACAGGAGGGGGAGGGATGGAGCCAAGAGCTGGACAGTTGATTGGCAAAAGGGATATGAGAGGATCATGGGTTAGGAGGCCTAGGGAGAAAGAAAAGGAGGAGGGGGGGAATAACCCAGAAGATGGACAAGGGGTGTAGTGAGAGGAACAGAGGGAGAAAAAGGAGAGAGAGAGAGAAAGAGAGAAAGAATGTGTGTATATAAATAAATAATGGATGGGGTACGAGGGGGAGGTGGGACATTAGCGGAAGTTTGAGAAGTCAATGTTCATGCCATCAGGTTGGAGGCTACCAAGACAGAATATAAGGTGTTGTTCCTCCAACTTGAGTATGGCTTCATCTTTACAGTAGAGGAGGCCGTGGATAGACATATCAGAATGAGAATGGGACGTGGAATTAAAACGTGTGGCCACTGGGAGATCCTGCTTTCTCTGGCGGACAGAGCATAGGTGTTCAGCGAAACGATCTCCCAGTCTATGTCGGGTCTTGCCAATATATAGAAGACCACATCGGGAGCATGGGACACAGTATATCACCCCAGCCGACTCACAGGTGAAGTGTCCCCTCACCTGGAAGGACTGCCTGGGGCCCTGAATGGTGGTGAGGGAGGAAGTGTAAGGGCATGTGTAGCACTTGTTCCGCTTACAAGGATAAGTGCCAGGAGGGAGATCAGTGGGGAGGGATGGGGGTGCGGATGAATGGACTCGGGAGTCGCGTAGGTAGCGACCCTGCTGAAAGCGGTGGGGGGGGGGAGGGAAAGATGTTTCCTCCCTTCCTCCCTTACCACCATTCAGGGCCCCAGACAGTCCTTCCAGGCATTCCAAAAATTACTACCCTGGGGGTCCTGCTTTTCATATTTCTACCTAACTCCCTATACTCTCTCTTAAGTACCCACTCTATTTTCCAGCCTATGTCATTGATACCAAAATTTAGTACAACTGGCTGCTCACTCTCCCTTTTAGAATACTGTAAACCAGATTGGATACATTCATGACCCGGGTACCTGGGAGACAAAATACCATCTGGGTTCCTTTTCATAAACACAGAATCTCCTGTCTGCTCACTTAACTATGGAATCCCCTGTTGCCACTGCACTCCTCTTTCCTTCATTGCCTTCTGATCCATGGACTCTGTGCCAGAGCCTTGATCGCTGTGGCTTCTCTTCAGTAGGATCCACCCCCGACAGTATCCAAACTCAGCTCCAGTTCCTTAACCTGGTCTCTAGGGAGGTACAGCTCAATACACTTCATGCAGATATAGTTATCAGGGAGTCTGGGGGTCTCCTGGAGCTCCCATATGTCATACAAAAAACATACCACTAACTTTGGACCCATTGAGTGCACACTAGCTATGTTCTAACAGAAATAAAAACTTACTAGAAACTGACTTGGAAATGCCTGTACTTATCCAAGCCTTTTCTCACCGAAACCTGTTGAGGTAAAGCCTCCCACTCTAACATCAGCCCATTCCACAATGGCTGCTCCGCTTACATCTCCCTTCTTTTTATTAGCTCAAATAAAACTCACTGCCAACGAGGCTTGTCTTTTACAAATAGCTCCCACCTTACAATGACATCCCTCGCTCTCTCTCTCACTCACTCGTGACTTGAAATTATGACTCACTCCCAATGAGACTTATTCTTTGCCAGTGAAGAAAGTTCACCCACCAGCTTCTGAAGGATGATCATATCTGGCTGGGTTAAACAGCTCTTTCTCTGTCCATATCCGCAACTGATCTGTATTATGTTGTTTACTTTGCTAGTTATCTACGCTGTCCACAACACCACATATCTTTGTATCATCTGCAAAATTACTAACACATCCATCTACATTTTCCTCCAGATCATTTATATACATCACAAACAGCAGAGGTCCCTGTACAGATCCTTGCAGAACAATTCTAATCACAGACATCCAACTAGAATGCGTCCCTTCAATCACTACCATCTGTATTCTATTGACAAGACAAGCCAGTTCAGAATCCAAACAGACAATTCACCATGGATCCCATGCATCTTGATATCCTGGATGGGCCTTGTCAAGTGTCTTACTAAAATCCATGTCGACAACATCAATACTTTACCTTCAGCAATTGCCCTCGCCACCTCGTCAAAAAATTCTATCAGGTTGGTAAGACATGACTTTCTCCCCACAAAGCCGCATTGGCTCTCCCTAATTAAGTCATGGTTTTCCAAATGCTCAAAAATCCTATCAGCAGTCATGATAGGGATTCACTGGTTAGGCGGATGGTAATGAGACTCCTGGATGGTATATTGCCTTTCAGGTGCCAGCTTCAGAGGTGCCTCTGATTGAGTCTATTGTATTATAAAGGTTGTGATTGTGCAACCAGAGGTCATGGTCCACATTGGTATCAATGACACAGGCAGGAAGTGTGGGAGGTCCTTTAAAATGAGTTCAGGGAGTTAACTGCAAAATTAAATGTCAGGACCTCCAGGGTGGTGATATCTGGATTGCTACCTGTGCCATGTGTTACTGAGGTCAGAACTAGGAAGATAATACAGTTTAACATGAGGCCAAGGAGATTGCACAGGAGGAAAGACTTCAGATTTTTGGATCATTGGGCATTCTTCCAGCAAATGTGCACTTATAGAAATGGGATGGTTTGCACCTGAACAAGAGGGAAACCAATATTCTTGTGAGGAGATTTGCTAGTTTTGCTCTGGCCTGATTAAACTAGATTTGCAGGGTGTGGTAACCAGAGTGCCAAGGCAGCTAGTGCAGTAGTTCTGAGGAAAGTAGATACTAATTCTACACACAAAGGCAGAAACTGAAATACTGAATGTGGTGGGGCTAATGTTCTAAGATGTGTACATTTCAATGCAGGGTGCTGTATATTGTACGTAAGGCAGATGAACTTAAATTATAGATCAGCATGTGGAAATATGACATTGTAGCCAATAATGACACATGATTGCAGGAGGGGCAGGACTGGCAGCTCAATGTTCTGAAGGTCTGTAGAAGGGGAGGAATAGCATGACCAGTCAGGGAAAATCTCATGACAGTGCTCAGAGGGGACATACTAGAGGACTCATCTATTGAGACAATATGGGTAGAACTGAGGAATAAGCAAGAGGTGTCCATGTTAATGGGTTTATATTATAGATCACCCAATAGATTTAAAGGAACGAATTTGTAGAGAAATTTGTAGGTTGCAAGGAAAATAATGTGCGATTTAAACTTTTCACGTATTGACTGGGACACACATGTTCTCAAAGAACTGGATGAGGTAGAGTTTGTCAAATAGATTCAGGAAGGTTTCCTTAATCAATATGCAGAGATCCCAACAAGCAGAACAGGAAACTGGATCTCTTCTTAGGAAATGAGACATGGCAGACGACAGATGTGTGTGTTGGGGAACACTTTCGATCTAGTGATAATAATTCCATTTGTTTCAAGGTAACTTTGGAGGATGAGACTGGTCCTTAGGTTGAAGTTCTAAATTCAAGCAAGGGCAATTCTGATCTGATGGCATCAGAAGAGTTCTGGCAGGTCTGGATTGAGGTAAGTTTTATCCATAATAAAATAGGCCAAAGTCAGCATGGTTTCCCTGAAGGAAGATTTAAGAGGCATTTTCTGGTTGGCTGCCACTGAATGAGGTATTGTGCAGGGGTCCGTACTGGGACTGCTTCTTTTCATGTTATATTGAATGGTTCCAATTTAATATCAGAGAAATATACAGAATACAACCTGAAATGCTTACTCTTTGCAGATATCCACTAAGAACAGAAGAGAACCCCAAAAGAATGAACGACAGAAAAATGATGGAGACCCAAAACCCCCTCTTCCCCCTCCCCCACACAAACAGCAGCAAATCATCAACCTCTTCCCTGCCACCCCTTCCAACTTCAGCAGAAAGCGTCATCACCCACCACTCAACAAATAACAGCAAAGCCCCCAAAGAGAAACCACAATCTGCAGTCAACAAAATCTATTATTTACCAGACACCTTGACATGCCATGGGCTCACGCTCACTCTCTGTCCCTCTAATTAAGGATAGAGAAATATCACTCATTTCACAGTGAAAGGGGAGATCAATGAAAAGTCACTGTTACCATATTACAATCTGCTCTGTTGCTTTTTATTCCGAGATTCTCTTGACTTGATAATCAACATCCGCCGCCACGAAATCCTGATGTTTCTTCTCTCACGAAGCCTCAGTTGGCGTCACTAGCCTGGAATCGGTCTTCCACAGGACTGTACCCAGAGGCGTGCGTCTTCCCGGCCGCTCCTGGAGTATGTTGGAAAATTGCCTATTGATGAGCTCCAGGAGCGGGAACTCACCCACCGTGAAAAGCCACAGTTTGCGTGCTGTTGCAGAGCAGACACTTCAACAGAACCCCAGCCACTTTGAAAAGGGAAAAAGAGACATTAGGAGAGGAATTTTAGTTGTTTCCCCAGATGAGCTTCAAGAAGCAGCCATTTGGCGCCACCTCAGTTCTGCCAATATGTCAATGATTTGGATGACAGATAGGTACCTTTGTGACCAATTTTGCAGACATATTAATGTAGGTGGAGGGGCAGGTAGTTTTGAGGAAGCAGGGAGTCTTGAGAAGAACTTAGACAGATGAGGAGAATGGGCAAAGAAGTGGCAGATGCAATATAGTGTTGGGAAATGTATGGTCATGTACTTGGGTAGAAGGAATAAATGCCCCTCATCTTTGAAAGGATATGTTGGCTTTGGAGAGGGTCCAGAGGAGGTTCACGAGAATGATCCTGGGAGGGAAAGTGTTAATGACAGAGGAGAGGTTAATGGTTCTGGAACTGATTCGCTGGAGTTTAGAAGAATGAGGGGGATCTCATCAAAACCTATTGAATATTGAAAGGCCAAGATAGAATGGACGTGGAGAGGATGCTTTTTGTAGTAAGGGAATTTAGGATCAGCAGGCAACAGCCTCAGAATAGAAAGACATTATTTTAGAACACAGGTAAGACCATGCCAGAGATAAGGCCATCATTGCAGCAGCTGTTGACTGAGTGAACAGAGTCAGGATGGTGACCTTAAGGCTTTAGCTCTTCAAGGCTCTAGCGAAGCGAGACTTCAGTCACCGAAAGGAAAAGAAAAGAAAAGCTCAATAGCTTTTCCTTCTCATCTTTATATCTGCTTAGCTAGGATAGCAGAGCTCCCAGGCAGGATAGTTGAATGCTCCTCTTGTGGGATGTGGGAAGGCAGGGAGATCTCCAGTGTCGCTGACAACTCCAACTGCAAGAAGTGCATCCAGCTGCAGCTCCTAACAAACTGCATTAAGGAGTTGGAGCTGGAACAAAATGAACTCTGGATCATTTGGGAGGCTGAGGGGGTGATAGGTAGGACATATAGAGAAGTAGTTACACCCAAGGTGCAGGACACAGAAAACTGGCTGCCAGTTATGAGTGGGAAAGAGTTTAAGGTGCCATGCAGAGTACCCCTGTGGTCATCCCCGTCAACAATAGGTATATCAATTTGGATACTGTCGGGGGGGGGGGGGGGAATGAACTAACTGAGGAAAATCACAGTGGTTGGGTCCCTAACACTGAGTCTGCCTCCGTGACTCAGAAGGGAATAGGGGAGAAGAGGCACACTGTGGTCACAGGGGATTCATTAGTTAGAGGAATAGATAGGAGGTTCTGTGGGTGAAAACGAGATTCCTAGATGGTCTGTTGCCTCCCTGGTGCCAGGGTTTGGGATTTCTTGGATTGAGTCCTCAACATTCTTAAGTGGGAGGGTGAACAGCCAGAAGTCATGTCAATGTAAGTACCAATGACATGGGTAGGGCGAGTGAATCGGTTCTGCATAGGGGGTTCAGGGATTTAAGTACAAAGTTAAAATGCATGACCTCCAGGGTTGTGATCTCAGGATTACTACCCATGCTATGTGCCAATGAAACCAGAAATAGACAGATTATATAGTTTAATATGTGGCTAAGGAGTTGGTGTAGGAGGAGGGCATAAGATTTTTGGATCATTGGGCTCCCTTCCAGATAAGGTGGGACCTGTACGGAAGGGACAGATTGCACCTGAAATGGAGAGGAACTAGTATTGTAGTGGGAAAGTTTGTAAATGCTGCACGGTGGGGTTTAAACTAGAGTTGCAGGGCAATGGGAATCAGAGTGCCAGAACAGTTAGTGGAAAGGTTGAGGAGGCAGATGTTGGTAAGACCTCAGACAAAGTTGAGAATCAAAAGGTTGGGCATGTTGCAACCAGTGTCCCGAGCTGCATATATTTCAATGCAAGAAGTATTGTAGGAAATGCGGATGATAGTGCTGAAGATGAGGTAGTTGGTTTCCAAACAGAGGTGATGTGTAGTGAGGAGATGTTGTTGATAGGTCAAAATTGAAGTCAACAGGATGAGTTGCAATGTCAAAGGCGGACAAAATCAAGAAGCATGAAGGCAGGAGTTATATTTGAATGTGCGCAGTACATGGAATATGATAGATAAACTTGCAGCAGAGTTGCGGATTGGCAGGTACGGTATTATAGCATCAATGAATAAAGGCTGAAAGAAGATTATAACTGGGAGTTTAATGTCTAAGGATACACATTGTATAGAAAGGACGGGGAGTTAGGCAAAGATAATCGGTTTACCATGACCAAGGGAGGTGCTGCAGGAGGGAGTGCTTCAGACTTTTGGATCATTGGCTCTCATCCAAGGCAGAGGGATCCTGTAAAAGAAGAATATTTTGCACCTAAAATGCAGGGGGACCAATATCCCTATGGGTATCACGGTGATGCCTCTCCTTGAACAACTCATTGAAGCCCAGGAATGTCACTGCAGATGTATAGGCTACTTTCAAATTCCTAGGGTAGGGAAGACAAACAAGGAGAAGGACCTTGAGTGTTAGTCTTGGGATAAGGATGTTTTGGCAGACAAGGTTTAGGAGAACTGCACACCTTCTCCAGATATATTAAGAGTAACAGGACAGCAAGGAACAAAATTGGTATCTAATTAGCCATCTCTTCAAGGATCCCATGAAATCTGACTTTCCAGAACAGCCTGGAGGCATCTCAAAGGCCTTCTGAACTCCACATAGACCACATCTGCTGCCCTGTCCTCATTGGCCTTCTCAGTTATTTCTCCAAAAACTCAATTAAATTCATGATAAGTGACCTGTTGAATTCATGAATCGAGGCAGGATCAAGGCAAGGGGATATGGTTGAGGGGTGCGGAGGGGCTCGTAGTGGGTGTAGTGCACAAGAGCTGGATTGGAAGATTTCAGTTATGGGGAGAGATCAGGTGGGCTGGTTTCATTTTTCCTGCAGCAAGTAATTGGCGTGGAGCTGAGAAATGTTTGATGAACAGAGAGGCCCAAGCGTGAAGGTCCATAGATCCCTGGAAGTGACAACATGGGTGTTGAAGGAGGCATACAGTGTGGTTGGCTTCATCAGATGGCTCATGGAATATAAGAATTGGGATGTTATGTTGCAAATTTACAAAATACTGGTTGGAGCTGCACTTAGAATGTTGCATTTAGATCTAGTCACCACACTATAGGAAGCATGTGGTTGCGTTGGAGAGTGCTGAAGAGATTCACCAGGTCCTTGTCTGAATTGTGGAGGCTTGTGTCATGGGGGAGATTGAACAGGCTGGGCTTGCTTTCCCTGGAGCAGAGAAGGAGATAAGATTGTGAGAGGCAAAGATTGGAGAAATGATTCTGAATACATTCAGAAACCACTTTGTCGGGTAAGAACTTGCATTTTCAGTCCCAGCTGCCTGAGCAGCAGAGATGAGGAGCCAGTGGCATTTCAAGTTGGACGAAAACGTGGATGGGTGAGTTAGTCATGTCACAGATGATTCAAAGAAGTTTTTACTTTACACAGAGCACAGTAGGTAAGGTTTTTGATAAGGTTGCAAATGGCAGGCTGCTCTAGAAGGTTAGATCATATGGGTTCCAGAGGGAAAGTCTTGATGGTAGCAAGCAGAGAGAGATGGTGAAACAATGTTTCTTGGACTGGAGGACTGTGACAAGTGATATGCCTCAGGGCTCAGCGTGAGGTGTGGCATTTTGGAAAGCCACATCCAGGTAGGATTTTCACCGTGAATGGTTGGGCCTTGAACAGTGTTGTAGAACATAGGAACTTTGGAGTACAAGTGCATGGTTCTCTGAAAGAGGAGTGATGGTCTGCAGGGTGGGGAAGAAGGTTTTTGACATTCTGGCCTGGTTATGGTGTGGCTGTTCAGGAAATGGAGTAATGAGTTCAGTTTAGGTCACTCTGCTTTTAGAAAGATGTGATTAAACTGAAAATAATGCAGAGATGATTTACAAGTGTAGGGCTCTCAGTATACTAGGTAGACTGTTAACTGTTGATCGCTTATTACCAAAATGGCTTCTCGTAATGTTAACTGCTGAGCAAGGGGTTCTCTGTAACTGCAATGTTTGGGTTAAACAGGGAGATAATGGAAATTGTATTCGTTTGTTAGCCAATGGAAGTCATGTTCTGTTATCTTGTATATGTGTGCTGAGTTGAGGAGCGCGCACTTTTTTGGGAGGCGAGCTGAGAGGACGGACGTGTGACGAACGGACGGGGTTCCCGGGCGGCGGACACCGAACCTCGGGGGTTCGGAGGGTGGCCGGAGTCTCGAAAGGACGTTGTGGATGGAATCGGAGGCGTGAGCTCCAACGTATTAAATATTATGTGCACAAGACTGATAAGTTACTTATGTGGCGCCTTTTCTTGTAGTTGTTTCCACTAACCCAACACCAAAAATTTGCTATAAAGTATAATTGTTTACTCGTACTTGGTATATTGTTTCATATTTGTGTCGTGGCTGATCGTTGGGCGACTCACACCTTATCCGCACCAAAGCAATTGCACTGTTGGCGGGTTGACGGTTATTCACCGTAGGCAACGGGGGGGGGGGGGGGTGGTCAGTGGGACAAAGACCCTTTACATTTGGGGGCTCGTTCCGCGATTTGAATTCTGTCAGGATAAGGGGTAAATCGCCCGGGTTAAATTAAAAGGGATGGACGCGGATCGAGGATGTTCCGGTTACTCATGCCTACGTATGAAGTGGGGTGGATATACGTACACCGGATGATGTGTTAATTCGATGTTTGAGTACAGTCAGAGCTATCGGTAAGGTTGAGATTGTAAGCAGAAAGATTGGTAACGCGGGCGATTCAGCCTTTGTGCTGGTACAGACGGGTGCTGACGTTAAAGACTTGAGATTGCCGCTGTGTATTGGTGACCTCGGTGAGGCGGGGCCATGGGGCGTGCACGCTGTCACGGAGGAAGGGTTTGAAGAGACACCATAGGGGTTGCCCAAAGCTAGGGACGGAGATTTTAGCGAGCGGGCCCAATCGTTTTTGAGGGAGTGGTCAGATCTGGAGAATATAACCAACACACATCAAAGTTGCTGGTGAACGCAGCAGGCCAGGCAGCATCTCTAGGAAGAGGTACAGTCGACGTTTCGGGCCGAGACCCTTCGTCAGGACTAACTGAAGGAAGAGTTAGTAAGAGAATTGAAAGTGGGATGGGGAGGGGGAGATCTAAAATGATAGGAGAAGACAGGAGGGGGAGGGATGGAGCCAAGAGCTGGACAGTTGATTGGTAAAAGGGATATTGAGAGGATCATGGGACAGGATGCCCAGGGAGAATACAAGGGTGGGGGGGAACCCAGAGGATGGACAAGGGGTATAGTCAGAGGGACAGAGGGAGAGTGAGAGAAGTGTGTGTGTATAAAAATAAATAACGGATGGGGTACGAGGGGGAGGTGGGGCATTAGCGGAAGTTAGAGAAGTCAATGTTCATGCCATAAGGTTGGAGGCTACCCAGACGGAATATAAGGTGTTGTTCCTCCAATCTGAGTGTGGCTTCATCTTTACAGTAGAGGAGGCCGTGGATAGACATGCCAGAATGGGAATGGGATGTGGAATTAAAATGTGTGGCCACTGGGAGATCCTGCTTTCTCTGGCGGACAGAGCGCAGGTGTTTAGCAAAGCGGTGTCCCAGTCTGCGTCGGGTCTCGCCAATATATAGAAGGCCACATCGGGAGCACCGGACGCAGTATATCACCCCAGCCGACTCACAGGTGAAGTGTAGAGATGCTGCCTGGCCTGCTGCGTTCACCAGCAACTTTGATGTGTGTTGCTTGAATTTCCAGCATCCTGTTGTCTGGAGAATGTAATTAGTTCTCATGCCCCACGGCACGGAAGGGGGAGGGCTCTGAGTTGGCCTCTTTGGTGAACCGAGCGGTGGTCCGCGACAGAAGTTGAGTTTTCTCAGGGAGGGTACCCACCCCCGACGGGGAGGATGATTACGAGTCCTGGGTAGAACATACCTCTCAGTTTGAGAGGGGCGGCAGCTGAGGTGGTAAAAAGGGTGAGAGTTAACCAGCCCCTGGCTTCTTGGAGGGAGTGTCTAGTCGCCTTAGAGGAGGCGTTTGGGCTCACAGGAAGCCCGGTGGAGCTTTTGGAGGGGGGGGGGCGGGGGGGGAGAGATTGAGAAGCTGCGTCAGGAGAAAGGGGAAAAGCTTTCTGAGTATCTTCTCCGACTTGAGCGTAGGCTAAATTGCTTGAGACGCCGGGGGGTCATTTCGGCCGCTGAGATGGATCGGATAAGGATCGACCAGGTAGTCAGGGGCGCGCAGAGACATGATGCGATCGCTAAGAGCCTCCGGCAGTCTTGTAGATCGCGTCCCCCCCCCACCCCCATCTTTTGTTCAGTTGCTCAGAGAGGTAATGGACGAGGAGGACGAATTGGAAGCGGAAGAGGGCTCCGTTAACAAGGTACAGTCCTCGGTAGTAGCTCCTTGTGGTGAAATGACCGGGGCCAGCTCCACGCGGGAGACACATGAGGGGTCGCGGCAGGTGGGGTCCCTCTGCGAGAAGGGACTAGCGGAGAAGGCCTCCCCCCACCCCCCCCCCGAGAAGGGATGGACGGCACTGAGGCCAGGCGGAGGCCAGGGTCCCGCGAGGCGACGCGTGTGCTATAACTGCGAGGAAGAGGGGCACTTCAGGCGGGAATGTGAACGGCAGGGAGCCCCTCGGAGGGAGAACCCCCGGGTGTCCCAGCTGGAAGGGGGGTCAGGAAATTTAAAGGGGACTCAGTGAGGGAACAGACTGGAGTCTCTGGGAAAATACGTTCCCAGCAATGCGCCGCGGGATCCTCGAGAGGAAAAGACCCTATCCCAGAAGGATTGGTGGGGCTGATGTGGAAGACGGGCGGCAGCATTTGGGCAAGTTGAAGGAGGCCGGGATCATCATGGAGTCCCGAAGTCCGTACGCGTCTCCTCTCGTAGTGGCCCGGAAGAAGAATGGGAAGGTTCGTATGTGTGTGGACTGTAGAACATTGAACAGGCGCACGGTCCCAGATCAGTACACTGTCCCCGGGTGGAAGATGCGCTGGCCTGTCTGAGTGGGGCGAAGTGGTTTAGCGTGCCGGATTTGAGGAGTGGGTATTACCAGATCCCGATGAGTAAGGCCGATAAGGAGAAGACGGCCTTCATTTGCCTTTGGGTTTTTACCAGTTCGAACGGTTGTCCCAGGACATATCGGGGGCCCCTGCCACCTTCCAGAGGGTCATGGAGAAGACAGGGGGGATATGAACCTGCTCGAAGTGCTGGCATATTTGGATGACCTCATAGTATTTGGATCCACCTTGGAAGAACACAAAGCGAGGCTAATGAAGGTGCTCACCCGGCTGAAGCAGGAAGGGTTGAAGCTTTCCCTGGACAAGTGCCAGTTCTGCCAGACGTCTGTTAGCTATGTTGGACACATTGTCTCGCGGCATGGTGTAGTGACCGACCCGGCTAAGATCGAAGCAGTGACGATCTGGCCGAGGCCCCAGACCGTGAGTGCTCTGCGCTCGTTCCTAGGGTTCTGTGGGTACTATCGGAGATTCGTGAAGGGCGACACCAAGGTGAGACATCCCTTGAACCAGCTTCCGCGTGGCTACCCTCCCCGGGGACAGAGAGGGAAGGGGAGGAAAGGACGAGAGGTGGGAGAATATTTGAACCCGTCAGAGCCATTCATACAGAGATGGGATGACAAATGTGAAGTGGTTTCCAGTCACTGAAGGAGATGCTGACTCAGGCGCCGGTGCTGGCTTTTACAGAACCCCGATTGCCTTATGTGCTACACACTGATGCCAGTCATGAGGGGTTAAGGACCGTTCTGTATCAGGATCAGGGTGCTGGCCTGAGGCCTGTAGCATTTGTCAGCCAGAGTTTGTCATCTTCAGAGAGAAACTATCCCACTCACAAGTTGGAGTTCATGACATTGAAATGGGCGGTGGTGGATAAGCTGAGTATATCTCTACTGGGCCAAGTTTGAGGTGCGGACTGACAACAACCCGCTCACTTACATCTTGACCTCGGCAAAACTGGACACCACAGGCCATTGGTGGCTGGCAGATTTTTCCTCATATGATTTCAGCCTGAAGTACCGGCCGGGGAGCTGGAATGTCGACATGGATGCGCTGTCCCGACGGGGCCATGAGGAGCCGGGGAAGGACGAGGAGTGGGAGAGTGTTCCTGCATCCGGGGTGAAGGCAATCTGCCAGTTTGCTATCACCGCGAAGGCTGAGGAGAAGGAGAGGCCAGATCGAGCAGTGGACTCATTGGGGGCATCCAATGATGCTCTGCCTCTAGTGTACTGTGACACGACTGCTCTGAAGACCACGTAGCTGCCAGGGTTAAGCCCTGGGGAAGTGGCTGCTGCGCAGCGAGATAACCCAGACATAGGCCCGGTCTGGCATGCTGTGGAAGAGGGGGATGTGACAGGGGCAGAGAAGGCTAAGCATGGTCCCGTGTCCCTGTTACTGAAGGAATGGCTTTGACTGAGGTTGAAGAACCAAATGTTGTACTGGGTAACGTCACCCCGGACCGACCTCGGTGTTGGCAGCTGGTCCTGCCGGAGAAGTATTGGAAGGTTGTGTTGAAGTCCCTCCATGATGACTCTGGACATTTGGGAGCTGCCCCTTTGTCCCACTTGCAGAGTGCGGGGCCTTTGGACCTGGTGTGTATGGATTTCCTGTCCATAGAACTCGATGCCAGCAACACGGCAAATGTCTTGGTCATCACGGACCACTACACCAGGAATGCTCAAGCTTTTCCTACCAAGGATCAGAGGGTGACTACAGTGGCGAAAGTGCTATGGGAGAAGTATTTTGTGCATTATGGTCTTCCTTGGCGGATCTATAGTGACCAGGGACAAGACTTTGAGAGCAAACTCATCCATGAGTTGCTGGGCATGCTGGGGGTTGAGAAATCGAGGACCACATCCTATCATCCGCAGGGTGATCTCCAGCCGGAAAGGTTTAATTGGAAGTTACTAGACATGCTCAGGACTCTGGAGATCAGCAAAAAGAATCTTTGGAGTCGACATATTGGGCATCTTGTTCACTGTTACAACTGTACCCACAATGAAGCTACTGGTTACTCGCCCTATTATCTCATGTTTGGGCGCGAGGCAAGGTTGCCCATTGACCTTAGTTTCAGGACTGATGTGGGTGAGGTGTCGCCGAAGCCTTACTTGAAGTATATGTCTGATATGAGGCAAGAACTGAAAAGAGCTTACGAGTTGGCCAGGGAGGCTGCCGTTCGGCAGAATCAGAGCAATAAGAGGAGGTACGACCGGAAAGTAAAGTTCTCCCAACTTCTGCCGGGAGACCGATTACCGGGAAAACACAAACTGGCTGATTGCTGGGCAGCCACGCCCTATGTGGTGGAAAGTCAGATGCCAAACCTGCCAGTTTTCCGGGTACGGCCTGAAGATGGAAAGGGACCTGTCAAGGTTCTCCATCGGAATCACCTGTTGCCCCTGGGGCAAGATGTGCAGGTAGAGCAGGAGCCTGAAGGGGTGGCTGCACCCAGTACCAGGACTCTGCGTCCCCGCAAGTTGGAGGACATGCCTACCCCGGGAGAGACGGGCCCGGGCCCAGCCCCTGTAAGGGATACTGATTCAGTAGTTGATGACTGGGATGGTTGGTACATTCTGCCGTTCACTGATGCTCCCCGATGGAGGAAGAGACTCTTGGCCTTTCCCCCACTGGGTTAGAAGGGGCTACTGAGAGGCAGTCCGTGGCACCACAGGGTGCTGGCGGAGAGGATGTAGGGCCTGGACCAGAGATAGAGGATTCCTAGGTGCAGAGGGGCTTGGGTGACCGCTCAGGGGAGGATTTGCCTCGTAGTTTCAAAGGGTTCCCTGTAGTGTCTGAGGCAGAAGGGGTAGACGAGGGGGTGTATAGGCCTCAGAGGAGTCGGAAAACCCCAGAGAGGTTGGCTTACGTAGCACCTGGGGAACAAGGTGTGATCTCTACTGTGTTGGGGAGTCAGATCACTGCTTTCTGCACATGAATTGGGCTGTGTGTTCTGCAGGACGGGATGGCGAATTATCTGAGCGTCATGGGGGCATGACTTATTTCGGTGGAGGGAGAATGTAGGGATCTCAGTATACTAGGTGGACTGTTAACTGTTGATTGCTTATTACCAAACTGGCTTCTCCGAAGTGTTATATTAAGATGGCTTCTCGTAATGTTAACTGCTGAGCAAGGGTTTCTCTGTAACTGCAATGTTTGGGTTATATAGGGAGATAATGGAAATTGTATTCATTTGTTAGCCAATAGAAGTCATGGTCTGTTATCTTGTATATGTGCGCTGAGTTGAGGAGCGCGGACTTTTTCGGGAGGCGAGCAGAGAGGACGGACGTGTGACGAACGGACGGGATTCCCAGGCGGCGGACACCGAATCTCGGTGGTTCGGAGGGTGGCCGGAGTCTCGGAAGGACGTTGTGGATGGAATCGGAGGCGTGAGCTCCAACGTATTAAAATATTATGTGATAAGACAGATAAGTTACTCATGTGGCGCCTTTTCTTGTAGCTGTTTCGACTAACCCAACACCAAATATTTGCTATAAAGTATAATTCTTCACTCGCACTTTGTATATTGTTTCATATTTGTGTCGTGTCTGATCATTGGGCGACTCACACCTTATCCGCACCAAAGCAATTGATCTGTTGGCCGGGTTGACGGCTATGCACCCTAGGCAATGGGGGGGGGGGGGCGGGGGTGATCAGTGGGGCAAAGACCCTTACATTGGTTATCTCAATTTTTAATTCCACCTTTACCTTCTTAATGCCTTTTTTAGTTGTCTTTTGTTGGTTTTTAAAAGCTTCCCAATCCCCTAAATTCTCAGTAATTTTTCTCTGCTGTATGTCCCTCTTTGGCTTTTACGTTGGCTTTGACTTCTCTTGTTAGCCACAGTTGCGTCATCTTGCCTTTAGAATACTTCTTCCTCTTTGAGATATGTATATCCTGTGTCTTCTGAACTGCTTCCAGAAATTCCAGCCATTGCTGCTCTGCTTTCATCCCTGCCAGTGTTCTTCTCCAACTAATTCTGGCCAACTCCTCTCTCATTTCTCTTTAATTCCTTTTACTTGACTGTAATACTGATACATCTGACTTTAGCTTCTCCTTCTCAGATTTCAGGGTGCATTCGAACATATTATGATCACTTGTCCCAAGGTTTCTTTTACGTTAAGGTCTCTAATAAATTCTGGTTCATTGCACAACAGGGCTCAACCATTAGCTGCTCTAAAAAGTCATCTCATAGGCACTCTAGAAATTCCCCTTCCTGGAATCCAGATCCAACCAGATTTCCCCAATCAACTTGCGTATCGAAGTCCCCCAAGACTATTGTAACATTGCCCTTTTGGCATGCATTGTCTACCTCCCCTAGTAATTTGTAGACAACGTTCTTAATACTGTTTGGGGGTCTGTATATAACTCCCAGCAGGGTCTTTATACCCTTGCAGTTCCTTAGCTCTATCGATAAATATTCAGCACCTTCTGATCCCATGTCACCTCTTTCTAGTGATTTGATTTCATTTTTTACTAACAGAGCAACACCACCCCTTCTGCCTTCTTGCCTATCCTTTCAATGCAATGTGTATCCTTGGATTATACAGCTAAAATCTTTCAGCTATGATTCCATGTTGCCTACAACATCCTACCTGCAAATCTGCAACTATGTTGCAAGTTCATCTACTTTATTGTGTGTAGTGTGCACATTCAGATACAACACCTTCAGTCCTGTATTCATCCTTTTTGATTTTGTCTGCCTTTTACATTGCAACTCATCCCGTTAACTGCAATTTTTCCCTGTCTACAGCTTCTCCTCACCACTCATTGCCTCTATTTGTAAACCAGCTACCTCATTATTAGGACTATTATCTGCCTTTCCTACGATACTACTTCCATTGAAATACAGTTAGCTTCTTGCATTGAAATATATGCAGCGCAGGACACTAGTTGCACCATGCTCAACCTTTTGATTCCTAACTTTGTCTGAGGTCTTCCCTCTATCTGCCTTCACAACCTTTCCACTTACTGTTCTGGCAGTCTGGTTCCCATCACCCTGAGTTTATACCTCAGTCTGCAGCATTCATAAACCTTCCTCCCTACTGGGATGTTAGTTCCCATCCATTTCAAGTGTGAACCGTCCCTTCTTGACAGGTCACACATTCCCTGGAAGAGAGCCCAATGATCCAAAAATCTCATACTCTCCCTCCTACACCAACTCCTTAGCCACATATTAAACTAAAATCTTCTCAGTTCTGGCTTCAGTAGTACGTGGCACGGGTAGTGATCCTGAGAAACACAACCCCGGACATCCTACCCTTTAAGTTAGTAACTGTACTCCCTCTGCAGAACCTCATCACTCGTCCTGCCCATGTCATTGGTACCGACATGGACCACGACTTCTGGCTGTTCATCCTTCCACCTAAGAATGCTGAAGACCCAGATATCCGAGGCGTCCCAGACCTGGCACTCAGAAGACAATATACCATCCAGGAATCTTGTTCTCACCCACAACACCTCCTGTCCATTCCCCTAACTAACGAATCCTCTGTCACCACAGTGTGCCTTTTCTCCCCTGTTCCCTTCTGAGTCACAGAGGCAGGCTCAGTGCCAGAGACCAGAGACTTTCCTCTGTTAGGTCATTCCCCCCACACCCCACCCAAAAGTATCCAAAGTGATAAAACTGTGTTGAGGGAGATGGCCACGGGGGTACTCTACACTGGCTCCTTAACCCCTTTCCTCTTCCTGACTGTCACCCAGTTTCCTGTGTCCTGCACCCTTGGTGTAACTACTTCTCCATATGTCCTATCTATCGCCTCTGCAGCCTCCTGAAGGATCTGGAGTTCATCCAGTTCCAGCTCCATCTCCTTAACACGGATTGTTAGAAGCTGCACCGGATGCACCTGTCACAGTTGTAGTCGTCAGGGAGACTGGAGGTCTCCCTGCCTTCCCACATCCTTAATTCTGCTTTCCTGCCTGGCATATTTACTTCCTAGCTGAGCAGATATAAAATGTACGTTTAACGTAAGGAAGTCTTTAAATGGTAAGTCTTTCACACAGAGTGTGGTGGGTATGTCAAAGCAGCTTCCAGTGGAAGTGGTGGAGATTTATACTCTACAGTGACAAAGTGTAAATGGTATTTAGACAGGTTCGCGGAGAGGAAATATTTGAGAAGAATATGAGGAAAATACAAGTAAATAGACAGGCTGAACTAGGCAACCTGTTGGCATAAAGGATTTCAGTTTAAAGTCTTGTAACTTTTCAGTTAACCTCTATGATTCTATTCCAGTTATATCACGGCATCTATTCTCCAATTCTAAATGAGTACAGAGAACGGGGTGCAATGGGGAGGGAGGGCGGCTACAACATTATAACAGGAAAATACTCCCCCCTGTTTATTTTTACGTTTCTGAGTTTGAGCATATTTTCTCTGTGTTTCCATGATGTTCCACTGACTAAGTAGTCCATCTGTGTTCAGAGTCTGGATATCTCCCTTTGCATTCGCAGTAACCTGGGACAGAATGGATCTGGCACTGTTCCACATTAGAGCCTGTTACAAATCTCATACCTCATTTTTATGGTAACTTGCATTAAGATTTCACTATTCTCTCCCTGAATTGTCCAACTACAATATACTTCTCCGTAATGAATGGGTACATTTGAGAATTATCGATTTTCCATCGACCTCTGTTTGGCCGCCATTCTGGGGTTCCTTGCGAACACAGCGCTGGATACATTTTTAAATCAGCAGTGATTTCAGATGTAAGTCAGTTGAAATTTTGGGATTAATTGTTTTATTAGGTTAAGAAATATCGAGATCCATGTTTCGGCATGTGATCTCAGGCTCTTTGTTTAATAACAAAATGTATAATTATGCCGAGAGAAGAACGTACTGCACTTTTGATCTCTTCTCTAAACTTGGACTGCGTCACCAGATAAATAAAGGTATTGGTGCAGCAACTTAAATTCTGCAGCATCAGTGAGATTTGGTTCAGAATATATTCAGAATCACTGTAGTAATTTTGATTAGTTCCTGAAATTGTATAAAATAAGAATTCCATTACATACACTGACCACAACAGTATGAAGCTGCCAGATATTGTGAAGAGTAAAACCATGGACCTCCGTCTGCTCTCCATTTCTGGGTCATTTCGATACTTCCCCTTGCCCCCACCCTTCAGACACTTACGGATTCGACTGACCTCTAAAATATGTTTGATTGTCAGAGCGTTGAGCAGAAGTATTAAAACAAACGGGATCAATGGGTTCGAAACTATATCAAACAAACTAAATGTCACCCATCCAGGATCCATATAATAGCTCGTTTTCTTATGGCACCAGCGTGGTACGTTTCCAATTACCGTCCCAGGCTTGTATGTGAAATAGAAAGGGATACTTTTGAAACATAACAGAATTGTGGTTGTTGCCAGAACCACAGTCGCAACTTTTTCCGTGCAGTATTTAGATTTTAGATTCCGACAGCAAATGGCAACATATCGATCAAAGGTGAAATTGACGGTGAACCAGACTGAACAATCTCTGGCTGCTCGTGTAAGGGGATAGGTAACATTACATACTGGGGTGAGCTGCATGAAACCTAGGGAAAGGTAATGATACAGGATTTGCTTTAGTATGACTGCAGTGGAAATGACCAGAAGATCAGTTGCTGCCATGGCCACCAGGTAACGAGTGATGCAACCGCTGAGGCCGCAGTTTCCCCGACATAGAATTGCCATCGCTGCCAAATTCATTGCAAATATAGAGAAAGAGATATCAAGAAAATGCTACTTTAAAAATAGGAACTGAAGGCCATTGCCACAAACGAGTGAACTTGTTCTTATCACTCTCTGCTCACAGACGCTGTCTGTTTGAATGCTCTCCAATAGCCTGACAACCACTGACTTAATATCCATTCGTTTATAATTCTCCAGATTATTCCCATTACCTTTCTTGAATAAAAGAACAACATTTTACAATCTTACAATGCTGATTCCTCTCCTGTGACCAGGCAAGACACAAAAGTAATCTTCAAAGCCCCAGTAATCACTTCCCTCACTTCCCATAGTTACTTGGGTACATCCAGACTGGCACAAAGTACTTAACAGCATATTTGCATGTTCTATGTTGACCTTACATTTGCCAAAGACACTCTCCCTTGTGAACACTGAAGCAATGTATTCATTAAGGACCTACCTCCTCCCCCTCCAGACACAATAATCCCTTTTCATCTCCAAATAGTCCTACCCTCATTTTAGGCATCCTTATTCCTCATGTAAGTGGAGAACAATTGGGGCTTTTATTAGTCCTTGCAAAGGCCTTTATGATTCTTTCTAGTAGTCCTAAGTCACTTCTTACGCTCCTTTGTGGCTACCTTATAGTTCTGAAGAGCCATATCTGATTTTTGCTTCCAATATCTTAAGTATGCTTTCTTCTTCCTCTGGACTAAATCTTCCACCTTAGGTGTCTACCACAGTTCTCTTACCCATCCATCTGCTCCCTATCTTATTGAGAACTCTTAACCTATACAAAACCCCACGCAAGTCATCCCAAATCAACCTCCACAGTTCTGCTCTGCATTTCCCTCAGAACATCAGTTCCCAATTTGGGTTCCAAAGTTCTTGTTTAATGACATTGCAATTGTGACACCCTGGGAAACGTTTCACTGCCAACGTAATAGAAACATAGAAACATAGAAAATAGGTGCAGGAGTAGGCCATTCGGCCCTTCGAGCCTGCACCGCCATTTATTATGATCATGGCTGATCATCCAACTCAGAACCTCGCCCCAGCCTTCCCTCCATACCCCCTGATCCCCTTAGCCACAAGGGCCATATCTAACTCCCTCTTAAATATAGCCAATGAACTGGCCTCAACTGTTTCCTGTGGCAGAGAATTCCACAGATTCACCACTCTCTGAAGAAGTCTTTCCTAATCTCGGTCCTAAAAGGCTTCCGCTTTATCCTCGAACTGTGACCCCTTGTTCTGGACTTCTCCAACATCGGGAACAATCTTCCTGCATCTAGCCTGTCCAATCCCTTTAGGATTTTATGTGTTTCAATCAGATCCCCCCTCAATCTTCTAAATTCCAATGAGTACAAGCCCAGTTCATCCAGTCTTTCTTCATATGAAAGTCCTGCCATCCCAGGAATCAATTTGGTGAACCTTCTTTGTACTCCCTCTATGGCAAGGATGTCTTTCCTCAGATTAGGGGACCAAAACTGCACACAATACTCCAGGTGTGGTCTCACCAAGGCCTTGTACAACTGCAGTAGTACCTCCCTGCTCCTGTACTCGAATCCTCTCGCTATAAATGCCAGCATACCATTCGCCTTTTTCACCGCCTGCTGTACCTGCATGCCCACTTTCAATGACTGGTGTATAATGACACCCAGGTCTCGTTGCACCTCCCCTTTTCCTAATCGGCCACCATTCAGGTAATAATCTGTTTTCCTATTTTTGCCACCAAAGTGGATAACTTCACATTTATCCACATTAAATTGCATCTGCCATGAATTTGCCCACTCACCCAACCTATCCAAGTCACTCTGCATCCTCTTAGCATCCTCCTCACAGCTAACACTACCACCCAGCTTCGTGTCATCCGCAAACTTGGAGATGCTGCATTTAATTCCCTCATCCAAGTCATTAATATATATTGTAAACAACTGGGGTCCCAGCACTGAGCCTTGCGGTACCCCACTAGTCACCGCCTGCCAGTCTGAAAAGGTCCCGTTTATTCCCACTCCTTGCTTCCTGCCTGCTAACCAATTCTCCATCCACATCTATACCTTACCCCCAATACCGTGCTTTAAGTTTGCACACTAATCTCCTGTGTGAGACGTTGTCAAAAGCCTTCTGAAAATCCAAATATACCACATCCACTGGTTCTCCCCTATCCACTCTACTAGTTACATCCTCAAAAAATTCTATGAGATTCGTCAGACATGATTTTCCTTTCACAAATCCATGCTGACTTTGTCTGATGATTTCACCACTTTCCAAATGTGCTGTTATCACATCTTTGATAACTGACTCCAGCAGTTTCCCCACCACCGACGTTAGGCTAACCAGTCTATAATTCTCCGGTTTCTCTCTCCCTCCTTTTTTAAAAAGTGGGGTTACATTAGCCACCCTCCAATCCTCAGGAACTAGTCCAGAGTTTTGAAAAATTATCACTAATGCATCCACTATTTCTTGGGCTACTTCCTTAAGCACTCTAGGATGCAGACCATCTGGCCCTGGGGATTTATCTGCCTTCAATCCCTTCAATTTACCTAACACCACTTCCCTACTAACATGTATTTCGCTCAGTTCCTCCATCTCACTGGACCCTCTGTCCCCTACTATTTCTGGAAGATTATTTATGTCCTCCTTAGTGAAGACAGAACCAAAGTAATTATTCAATTGGTCTGCCATGTCCTTGCTCCCCATAATCAATTCACCTGTTTCTGTCTGTAGGGGACCTACATTTGTCTTTACCAGTCTTTTCCTTTTTACATATCTATAAAAGCTTTTACAGTCAGTTTTTATGTTCCGTGCCAGTTTTCTCTCATAATCTTTTTCCCCCTTCCTAATTAAGCCCTTTGTCCTCCTCTGCTGAACTCTGAATTTCTCCCAGTCCTCAGGTGAGCCACTTTCTCTGGCTAATTTGTATGCTTCTTCTTTGGAATTGATACTATCCCTAATTTCTCTTGTCAGCCACGGGTGCACTACCTTCCTTGATTTATTCTTTTGCCAGACTGGGATGAACAATTCTAGTTCATCCATGCAACCTTTAAATGCTTGCCATTGCATATCCACCGTCAATCCTTTAAGTCTATCTTAGCTAATTCACGTCTCATACCTTCAAAGTTACCCCTCTTTAAGTTCAGAACCTTTGTTTCTGAATTAACTATGTCACTCTCCATCTTAATGAAGAATTCCACCATAGTATGGTCACTCTTACCCAAGGGGCCTCTCACGACAAGATTTATAATTAACCCTTCCTCATTGCTCAAAACCCAGTCCAGAATAGCCTGCTCTCTAGTTGGTTCCTCGACATGTTGGTTCAAAAAACCATCCCGCATACATTCCAAGAAATCCTCTTCCTCAGCACCTTTACCAGTTTGGTTCACCCAATCTACATGTAGATTGAAGTCACCCATTATAACTGCTGTTCCTTTATTGCACACATTTCTAATTTCCTGTTTAATACCATCTCCGACCTCACTACTACTGTTAGGTGGCCTGTACACAACTCCCACCAGCGTCTTCTGCCCCTTAGTGTTACGCCACTCTACCCATATCGATTCCACATCTTCCCGGCTTATGTCCTTCCTTTCTATTGCGTTAATCTCTTCTTTAACCAGCAACGCCACCCCACCTCCCCTTCCTTCATGTCTATCCCTCCTGAATATTAAATATCCCTGAACGTTGAGCTCCCATCCTTGGTCACCCTGGAGCCATGTCTCTGTGATCCCAACTATATCATAATCATTAATAACAATCTGCACTTTCAATTCGTCCACCTTATTACGAATGCTCCTTGCATTGACACACAAAGCCTTCAGGCGTTCTTTTACAACTCTCTTAGCCCTTATACAATTATGTTGAAAAGTGGCCCTTTTTAATGCTTGCCCTGGATTTGTCGGCCTGCCACTTTTACTTTTCTCCTTAGTACTTTTTGCATCTACCCTCACTTTACACCCCTCTGTCTCTCTGCACTGGTTCCCATCCCCCTGTTGTGAACTAACCTCCTCATGCCTAGCCTCTTTAATTTGATTCCCACCCCCCAACCATTCTAGTTTAAAGTCACCTCAGTAGCCCCCGCTAATCTCCCTGCCAGGATATTGGTCCCCCTAGGATTCAAGTGTAACCCGTTCTTTTTGTACAGGTCACGCCTGCGCCAAAAGAGGTCCCAATGATCCAAAAACTTGAATCCCTGCCCCCTGCTCCAATCCCTCAGCCACGCATTTATCCTCCACCTCATCGCATTCCTACTCTCACTGTCGCGTGGCACAGGCAGTAATCCCGTAATGGTCTTTCTGTAGAAGCAGTGCTTGGGTTATGGTTAGATATAACAGGTGCTTTGGAACCTGGGCATCCAATGAAGGGAGTGTGCTTTTGTGTTGTGTGCCTGACACCGAGGTGATCTGGGTCTTTTGTTTGGCAGGGGATGAAAGGAGAAGATTCCGGAGAGAAGAGGTCATAGGACTCGACCCGGAGCGGGGCCATGATTCAAAAAAGCCCAGGGATTGGCGAAGGAGAAGCCATGAGCTCCAACTTGAGCACATTAGACTGTTACATTAAAATGGGCCCTTTTCAGTGTTTTTTTGCTTTTCTTTACCAATCCTTTAGTTGAATTAAGAGTTATAAAGCTAAATCATTTAATTGTATGTGGTATACTGTTTGTTATTTCATGGTACTTATTTGTAACAGGGGAATGAACCTTGCAGCATCCACACAAACGGGGTTTCGGGATGGGCTTGCGCCTCAATCTTACACATTTGGTGGGGCTGGAGATTGTCTTCCCTAGACTTACACAGCTGGCAGAACCAGAGCGTTTCATAATTCACCCTCTTCCAATGAAAACCTTCCTCATATCATCTGCACATATGAAGAGTTAATTGGGAACACCCTTTCTTTTCCTGCAAGCCCACATCAGACATATGGAGGGTGTTTAAAGATCAATTGCACAGAGTACAGGAAAGGCGTGTTCCTGTTAGAAGGAAGAAAAGGGAGGACAGATGAAAGAACCTTGGATGTCTAGAGAGGTGAGGAATTTCATTAAGAACAAAAGGGAAAAGTATATAAAGCTTCTGTAGTTAGGATCAAATTGAGAACACGAGGAGTATAAAGAAGCCAGAAATGAACTAGAGAAGGGAATTAGAAAAGGCAGCAGGGGCCATGAAAAGTCATTGGTGAGTCAAATTAAGGTGAATCTAAAGGCATTCTATATATTCATCATGAGCTAGAGGATAACTAGGGAAAGGATAGGATCACTCAAAGATAAAGAGAGGAACAAGTGCTTGGATGCAAAGAATGTGAGTGTGTTACTTAGTAAGTACTTTGCTTCAGTATTTACCAAGGAAAAGGACAAACGAGGACCAGGAGATCAGTGCTGAGTGCATAAATGTGTTAGAACATTCAGAGGTGAAGAGGAGGAAATGTTTGGTCTCCTAATGAGTACAAAGACAGATTATTTCTCAGGGCCTGCTGGGGTCTACGTCAGGTTATTGAGGGAGGCAAGAGACAATATTTCTGCAGCCTTGATCAGTATCTTCATGCCTTCTCTAGGCACAGGTGAGGTCCAGGAGGACTGGCAAGAGGCTAATGTTGTACCTCTATTTAAGAAGGGAACAATGGACAATCCTGGAAACTACAGACTAGTGAGTCTCATGTCAGTTGCAGGGAAATAGCTGGAGAAAATTGTTAGGGATGGGATATATGAGCATTTGGAAACCCATGGCTTACTTAGAGAGAGAAAGTATGGCTTTGTGTGGGGCAAGTCAGGTCTTACCAACTTGCATGAGTTTTTGACAATGTGATGAGAGAGACTGATGAAGGTAGAGCAATGGATGTTATCGACTTGTATTTTAGTAAGGCATGTGACAAAGTCCCTCATGGGAAGCTAATTCAGAGTATTCAGAACTGGTTTGCATATAGAAGATAGAGGGTAGTGGCCGAAGGGACTTATTTTAGCTGGCGGTCTCTAATTAGTGCTGTTCTGCAGGGATCAGTGCTGGGACCTTTGCTGTTAGTGATGTATATACATGACCTGGATGAAAATGTATATGGGTTGGTTAGTAATTTTGTGGATGATATCAAGACTGTTGGATTTGTGGACACCATAGAAGACTGATAAAGAATACAGCGTGTTTATAGATCAGTAGCAGATATAGGCTGAGAAATGAAAGATAGAGCTTAACTCATATAAATGTGAGGTGTTGCACCTTGGTAGGGCGAATGCAAGAAGACAGTACACTGTTAAGGACAAGATCCTTAACATTGTTACTGAGCAGAGAGATCTTGGGATACAGGTTCATAGCTCCTTGAAAGTGGCTACACAGGTTGATAGAATGGTTAAGAAAGCTAATGGAATGCTTGCTCTTATTTGTGAAGGCATTGAATTCAAAAGTCAAGAGGTTATGTTGCAACTTTATAGAACTCTGGTTAGGCCACATCTGGAGTATTGCGTACAGTTCTGGTCTCCTCACTATGGGAAGGATGTTGAAGTTTTGGAGAGAGTGAAGAAGAGTGATACCAGGATGCTGCCTGGTTAAGAAGGCATATGAGACTGAACAAACGTGTTGTTTTCTTTGAAGCAGCGGAGGCTGAGGGGTGAATCTGATGGAGCTTTATAAGATTATGAGAGGCATAGATAGAGTAGACTGGGAGTATCTTTTTCCCAGAGTAGACATGTCAAATACCAGAGGGCATGCATTGAAGGTGAGAGGGGTACGTTCAAAGGGGATGTGAGGTACATTTTTCCAGTCAGAGAATGGTGGATGTCTGGAATGTGCTGCCTGGTTAAGTGGTAGAGGCAAGTACATTTGAGGCTATTAAGAGATGTTTAGATAGGCATATGAACATGAAGAAGATAGTGGAATATGCACATTGTGTAGACAGGGTTTTAAAAATTTACTTTTTTGCATTAGGTTTTCCAACATTGTGGATCAAAGGGCCTGTTCCTCTTCTATGTTCATGGCTGTGCTAACTGTAGGGCAGATGTGCTCACTCTCCAAAATGCTTGTTGATCAAGAGATCTGACACCTGATCAGGTTCATTACGTAAAATTAGATGCTGCTGGCTTCTCCACATACTGTTTTTGTTGTGAAAGAATTTGAGTGCAAGAATGTCTTATTGCAAACATAGCACTTACTGTGTTATGTAGGGTTTTTTCCCCTTACCTAAAAATACACTTCCATATAAATCTTGAATGAAGGATGATCAGCTCAGATCTTGGGATGTTATTTGGGGAACTCTTGTCTGAACTAGGTTATTAATATCGATAGGTTTAGAGTATGAGACGTAAACTCGTTACACTACAAATTTCTGACACAGTTATGCAGAACGATTTTTTCTCACCCTAATAGTTTTAGAACAGAGGCAGGTAAATGGAGCTAAAATTCTTCACTCAACGTTATTGAGTCTTATAAGTTCTATATCTGAGCTGACTGTAGAGACAGTTATTCAGTTTATTCAAAGCAGATTTGATACACTTTTTTTCAAGAATGTGTGAGTTAAGAGGCATGGTGATAGTTAATGAAAACACAATTGAGAAATGAGATCAGACATGGCTCTGAATATTGAAGCAATTTCAAGGGGCCAAATAGAATATGATACTCCTAAATTTAGAGTCATCAAGTCACACAGCATGAAAACATGTCATTTGACCAAGCACAAATAAACTGATGATCATATTAAATTCATTTTCGATTACTTGCCCCATTAGCTTCCTTGAATATTAAGACCCTTCTTCTGTACTGTCAGTGATTCACTCAGGCAGTGTGTCCCAAATTCACTCCTCTGGATGCAGAAGGTCCACCTCAGAAACTCCACATTTCTTTTTCCTGATCTTGTATGTTCAATCGCACAGAAACTGCACACATATCTTTTCCCCAATCTTGTATGGTCAGTCACTCAGAAACTGCTCACCGCTCTTTTTCCTGATCTTGTATGGTCAGTCACACAAAAACTGCACACATCTCCTTTTCCTGATCTTGTATGCTCAGTCACACAGAAAATAACCAACAAATTACTCATTCTGAAGTTTACAATTTTTCACGAAAATAACTTACCAGGAACACCAACGACAGCAATGATAATGTAGAATATTTTTGCAAGCCAGTCAAATTCTTTATGCATTTTCTCTAGACACCAATATGCTCCTTCCTGTTGCAGGTAATCTATCTCGATTATGACTGTGAGGATGCATTACAAGGGGCTTTAAGATATCTTCAGAGATCTCCATAGGGATTCAGAAGTTGCAACATCATTCAAAACATGTTTTGCTACTTAGGTTCGAAAAGCAGATTGCCACAGGTCCTTAACATATTGTTCAAATTGCTGTGGAAGTTGAAATCAAAACATTAATTCTGGTCATCTTAGTAATTAAGTAAAATCAAAAACATCAGCCTCAATCAATATTTTGCACAAGCACTAGAGATCCATTTATAAATTTCATGTTGTTACTGCAATGCAATCTGATGGGGGTAAGTTAGTATTCCACCATTAAATTCTGGGTGGCAGGGTGGAGATACGTCTCTACCAGAGGAGGTGTAAGACATTCCTTCCATCCGCAGGCCTAAAGGTTACCTTTGGGCAAGGTGTAGCATCTGCTCAGCCCCCACCAGTCAGGGCCACATGAAGTAATGGGTTCAGGTGGTGGATGGTCAGCTGGTGCATATCACAATTCCCGGTTATGCGACCACTGACACCAGGCAGAGAATCCCTGAAGAGTATAGATAATGGCTAGGATCATCCGTCCTGTAAAGACATTGCACTGAAGAAGGCAATGGCAAAGTACTTCAGTGGAAACAATTGGCAAGAACAATCATGGTCATGGAAAGACCAATCTTGCCCACATCATATGACATGACACGTAACAAATGAAGTTAGTGTTTGTTGCAGACTTGGGTTTTAGAAGGCATTGAAGAGATTCATGTGACTGACTGATCCACAAGATTAAGATGCATGGATCTTAATCGTTATCTCGTTTTGGATGCTGTTGAGGGGGGTGACCTGACAGGAGATGACCACAGTGATGGGGTCTCTGGCACTGAGCCTGGTTCCGTGGTGCGGAAGGGAGGGAAGAAGATGAGGAATGTGGTAGTCATAATGGAATACACAGTGAGGGAAACAGACGGGAGGTTCCGTCAGCCTGATAGAGCTACGCGCATGGTATGTTGCCTCCCAGGTGCCAGGGTATGGGATGTCTTGGATCGGGTGCAGAGTATTCAGAAGGGAGAGGGTGAACAGTCAGAAGTCTTGGTACGCGCTGGTACCAATGACATAGGTAGAAAAACGTGGGAGGTCCTGACGAGAGAATTCAGGGAGTTAGGTAGGAAGCTGAAAAACAGGACCTCCAGGGTAGTAATCTCAGGACTGGTGCCTGTGTCACGTGCTAACGAGTGCAAGAATAGCATGATCAGGCATGTTAACGTGTGGCTGAGAGACTGGTGTAGGGAGCAGGGCTTTATTTTCCTGGATTATTGGGGCCTCTTCTGGGGAGGTACGTTCTGTACACCTGAACCCAAAGGGGTCTAAGATCCTAGCAGGAAGGTTTAATAGAGGTGTTAGGGAGGGTTTAAACTAATCTGGCAGGGGGATGGGAACTGGAATGATAGGGCTGAGGAAGGAGAAAAGAGAAATAAATCAAAGATGGTGTGCAACAGAGATAATGGGAAGGACAGGCAGGAGATGAGGCATAATCACAGCCAGTGGGATGATTTACAACAGAAAGCAACAAGTACTTGATTGAAAGTGTTATATTTGAATGCACGCAGCATAAAAAATAAAATAGATGATCTTGAAGTTCAGCTACAGACTGGAAAGTATGACATTGTGGCCATCTCTGATACTTGGCTAAAGGATGGCTGCCATTGGGAGACGAACATCCAAGAATATACGGTATATCGGAAAGATAAGTTAGTAGACAGAGGGGATGGTGTGGCCCTGTTTATATGAAATAATATTAAATCATTAGAGAGGGATGACATGGGACTGGAAGGTGTAGAGCCTCTATGGGTTGGGTTAAGAAATGGCAAGGGTAAAAGGACCCTAATGGCAGTTGTATACAGGCCTCCAAACGGCAGCCGGGATACGGATTACAAATTACAGTAGGAGACAGAAAAGGCGTGTCAGAGGGGCAATGTCATGATAATCGTTGGGATTAACATGAAAGTGGATTGGGAAAACCGGGCCAGTACTGGACCTCAAGAGAGAGAATTTGTAGAATGTCTGAGGGATAGCTTTTTAGAACAGCTTGTTGTTGAGCCCACCAGGGGATCGGCAGTGCTAGATTGGGTGTTGTGCAATGACCCGGATGTGAAAAGAGAGCTTAAGGTTAAGGAATCCGTAGGGAACAGTGATCACAATATGATCACTTTGAAATTTGAGAAGGAGAAACTAAATTCCAATGTGTCGGTATTTAAGTAGAATAAAGGAAATTAGAATGCAGAGAGGGGAATTGGCCAAATTTGACTGGAAAGGGACACTAGCAGGAAGGACAACAGAGCAGCAATGGCTGGAGTTTCTGCAAAAAATGAGGGAAGTGCAAGACAGATATCTTCCAAATAAGAGATTTTTGAATGCAAGAAATTCACTACCGTGGCTGACAAGTGAAGTCAGAGCCAAAGTAAAAGCGAATGAGGGGGCATACAAGGAAGCCAAAACTAGTGGGAAGATAGAGGATTGGGAAGCTTTTAAAAACTTGCAGAAGGAAATTAAGAAGGTCATAGGAAGGACAAGATGAATTATGAAAGGAAGCTGGCCACTAATGTCAAAGATGATACTAACAGCTTTTGTAAGTATATGAAGGGTAAAAGAGAGTTGAGAGTAGATATAGGACCAATAGAAAATGACGCTGGAGGTATTATAATGACAGATGCAGAGATGGCAGAGGAACTGAAGGCATATTTTGCATCAGTCTTCACAGTAGAAGACATCTTCAGAATACTGGACATTCAGGTGTGTCAGGGAAGTGAAGTATGTGCAGTGAAAATTACGACTGAGAAGGTGCTCAGGAAGCTTAATGGTCTGAGGGTGGATAAATCTGCTGGATCTGATGGAATGCACCCTTGGGTTCTGAAGGAAGTAGCTGGAGAGATTGTAGAGGCATTAACAATGATCTTTCAAGAATCGATAGATTCTGGTATTGTATCAAATGACTGGAAAATTGCAAATGTTGACTCCTACTAAAGAAGGTTAGGAGGCAGCAGAAAGGAAACTATAGACCTGTTAGCCTGACATCAGTGGTGGTTGGGAATTTGTCGGAATCAATTGTTCGGTATGAGATTACGGTGTACCTGGACACACATGACAAGATAGGCCAAAGCTAGCATGGTTTCCTGTAAAGAAAATCCTGCCTGACTAACCTCCTGCAATTTTTTGAGGAAATTACAAGCAGTGTAGACAAAGGAGATGCAGTAGATGTGGTGTACATGGATTTTCAGAAGGCCTTTGACAAGGTGCCACACATGAGGCTGCTTAGCAAGATAAGAGCCCATGGAATTACGGGGAAGTTACTAGCATGGGTGGAGTATTGGCTGATCAGCAGAAAACAGAGATTGGGAATAAAGGGATCCTATTCTGTCTGGCCGCTGGTTACCAGTGGATTTCCACAGAGGTCGATGTTGGGACCACTGCTTTTTATGATGTATGTCAATGATTTAGACTATAGGATTAATGGATTTGTGGCTAAATTTGCCGATGATACAAAGATAAGTGGAGGAGTGCGTAGTGTTGAGGAAACAGAGAGCCTGCAGAGACACTTAGATAGTTTAGGGGAATGGGCAAAGAAGTGGCAAATGAAATACAATGTAGGAAAGTGTAAGGTTATGTACTTTGGTGGAAGAATTAAACGGGCAAACTATATTTTGGATGGGGAGAGAATTCAAAGTGCAGATATGCAAAGGGACTTGGGAGTCCTTGTGCAGGATACCCTAAAGGTTAACTTCCAGGTTGAGTCAGTGGTGAAGAATTCGAATGCAATGTTGGCATTCATTTCTAGAGATATAGAATATAAGAGCAGGGATGTGATGTTAGGTTCTATAAGGCACTCATGAGACCATGCTTAGAGTATTGTGTGCAGTTTTGGGCTCCTTAACTTAGAAAAGATATACTGACATTGACACGACTGGTGGTGTAGTGGCATCAGTACCAGACTTTGGGACGAAAGATCCCGAGTTCGAATCCAGATGGCTTCCCTGCACGCTTTCCATCTGTGCTGGGTTACGAGCTGGTGATCTCTTTGGAAACTCATCCGGCAGAAGGCAATGGCAAACCACTCCTGTAACTTGCCTTGTACGCGACTTCCATCTATGTCACAGCGGCATGGATGGAAATCATCCACTAATTGGAGAAATTCCAGATGCGACCTATCTTTCCATACTGACATCGGAGAGTGTTCAGAGAAGATTAACGAGAATGATCCAGGAATGAAAGGGTTACCATATGAGGAACCTCTGGCAGTTCTTGGGCTGTATTCCCTGGAATACAGGAGAATAAGGGGGGGATCTTATAGAAACCTTCCAACTGTTAAAAGGCCTGAACAGATTAGATATGGAAAAGTTATTTCCCATGATAGTGGAGTCTAGGACTCCACTAGAGGGGAAGACTTCAGGACTGAAGGACGTCTATTTAGAACAGAGATGCGGAGAAATTACTTTAGTCAGAGGGTGGTAAATCAATGGAATTTGTTGCCATGGGTGGCTGTGAAGCCAAGTCATTGGGTGCATTTAAGGTAGAGATAGATAAGTTCTTGATTAGCCAGGGCATCAAAGGGGATGGGGAGAGGGTAGGGGAGTGGCGATGACTGGAAGAATTGGATCAGTCCATGAATGAATGACGGGCAGACTCGATGGTCAAAATGGCCTACTTCTGCTCCTATTTTTTATGGTCTTCTTATGGATCCATGTTCTGGTGGTGGAGTGCTATTCATGACTGGAGGTCTGTGACCAGTGTGTTCCTTAGGGATCAGTGGTGGCACATTTATTAAGGGTTGTCACCTTATTGTGATGGGAAGTCTTTGGAGTTCCTGAGAACTCGAGTGATGACACCTGGAGTTTAGCCATAAGGCCATAAGATATAAGAGCAAAATTAGGCTATTTGGCCCATCGAGTCCGATGTGCCATTTCATCATGAGGGATTCATTTCTCCTCCCAGCCCCAATCCTCTGCTTCCCCCACACCCCCCTGCCGGATCCTTTCATGTTCTGTTCAATCAAGAATCTATCAACCTCTGCCTTCAATATCCATAAAGTCTTGGCTTCCATAGCTGCCTGTGACAATGATTTCCACATTCTGGTTAAAGAAACTCCTCCTCATTTCAAAACAGCCTTCTATTTTGCGACTGTATCCTCTGGTCTTACACACTCCTACCATAGAAGACATCCTCTTCACATACATTCTATTAAGGCCATTCACCATTCAATAGGTTTCAATGAGGTCACCCCTCATTCTTCTAAATTTCAGTGAATAGAGGGCCAGAGCCATGACTCTTCATATGACACGCGATTTAATCCTGAAATCATTTTCGTGAACCTCTCTTGAACCCCATCCAGTTTCAGCACATCCTTTCTAAGATAAGGGACCCAAAACTGCATACAATGCTCCAAGTGATGATTCACCAGTGGTTTATAAAGTATCATCATTACATCCTTGCTTTTATATTAGTGCTCTTGAAATGCTAACATTGCATTTGCCTTCCTCACCACAATCTTAACCTGGAAATTAACCTTTAGGAATCAGGCACAAACACTCCCAAATCCTTTAATGCCTTAGATATTTGTATTTTCTCTCTATTTTGAAAATCGTCAGCCCTTTAATTTGTTCTACCAAAGTGCATGACCATATACTTCCTGACACTGTATTCCATCTGTCACATCTTTGTCCATTCTTTCAATCTGTTGAAGTCCCTCTGTATCCTTCCTATTTCCTCAAAACTACCTGCCTCTTCACCTATCTTTGTATTGTCTGCAAACTTTGTAACAAAATCATCAATTCCATCATCCAAATCATTGACATATAACGTAAAACCTATCGATCCCAACACAGACCCCTGTGGAATACCACTAGTCACCACGGCCAACCAGAAAAGGCATTCTTTATTTCCACTCTTTGCCTGCTGCCAATCAGCCAATGCTTTATCCATTCTATAATCTTCTCTGTAATACCATGGCTTGTTAACCAGCCTCATGAGTAGCACTTTGTTAAAGGCCTTCTGAAAATCCAAGTGCACAACATCAACTGATTTTCATTTGCCAATCCTGCTTTTTATTTCTTCAAAGAATTCCAACAGATTTGTCAGGCAAGATTTTCCCTTGAGGAAACCACTCTGACTACAGCCTATCTTACCAGGTGTCTTCTGGCATTTACATCCTGGTGGGGTCACCTATGGCAGTAAGGTCAAAGAGGAGCTTCCAGGCAAAGAGTAATCTAATCAAGGCCTCGATGTGGAGCTGGTGGTGGATACTGACACATCACAATGAAAGCCAAGGTATAGGAAGGCTGAAGCAGTGAAGGGTCTCCATACTGCATGATGTCATGTCAAGCACGGTTCTCAGCAACAGCAATCTGAATCAGAAACCCTCACTACGAAGACAGGGGTCAAACTGGGAAGCATCATTGTGCCTACACTATTTACAATCTTTATTGCTGCCATCCTTTAACAGAGGCCAAGACCTGCACAGGGAACCCCAATCATGTATAGAATGGGCAGCAGGCTTTTCAACCTCAACTGGTTCAAAGATAGCACCATCACTATCATGCAAAATGCTGGAGGATCTCAGCAGGCCAGGGAGCATCCATGGAAAAGTGCAAACAGTCGACGTTTTGGGCAAGAAGATGAGGAAGGGTGGGAAAAAGTACAAGGTGGTAGGTCAGGGGTGGCCAACCTTTTACATTCCATGCGTCAATTTTTTTTCACGCATGAGTTCAGATGCGATTTTTTCACGCACGACTTCTATATTAACATATTTTTACAAGAATTGAGTGGGGTTACAAGAGTTGTATGGCGTATCTGAACTTGTGCAAGAAAAAATTGATGCATGGAATGTAAAAGTTTGGCCACCCCTGTGGTAGGGGATAGGTGTAACCGGGAAAGGGTGAAGTGAAGAACCGGGAAGTTGATAGGTGAAAGGGATAAAGGGCTGGAGAAGAGGGAATCTGATAGGGGATGGTAGAAGACCATGAAAGAAAGGGAAAGGGTTTGCCGAATTACTCCAGCATTTTGTGTGTGTTGCTTGGACTTCTAGCATCTGCAGATTTTCTCATCTTTCTGCTGCTACTACACTGGAAGGTCTCTTCCAGGGATGCCCTCCCTGAAGAAGATCAAATCTTCCTGCTGATGGGAGTTCAGTGAAACCCTCTATCACTGCTGTCCCTCAGGGATCTCTGCTGTCCTCCAACTCTTCGACTACATGCACTTCCAAACCTGCTACCATAGCCACATATCCTTCCTGGGCACGTGTATTTGCCACCATCTTGTGCCACATGGCTTCCAGATCAGGTTTGAAGCTTCTTGATTCGGACCCTCTGAGGACCCCAGGTACTCACATTCAATTGACTGCTTTTCCCACCACGTTCTATGCGCCATGCTTTCTGCCATGAGGAGGTACCTGGTATCCCTATTCCAGTTGCTTCTTTTACTCCGAGGTTCCCTCTCCGATACTTTATCCTCCACCGGATGCATGCTTTCAATCGTGGGTTCTTTACCTTTCTCACATCCAGGAATGATCGGAAGTTCGCCCATCTGCAGACTACAGAACCTGCCGTCACCAACGCAGGCAGCCATGGATATACCCAGGCAGCGATCCCTGCTGCCCACTTCAACCGTTCGAAAATCACAAACAGATTCGGAACCCCGACTCCACTGCCATCATTGCGGATTCCAAAGACCACGGACACCTTCAAAGTGCCTATTGTGCAACCTCCAACTCCGACTCCAGCCTAGATCTTGACAGATGGCGCCTCCAGGCCGGGACTTTACGCTTTGCTGCTGGAACCCTGGTCTCCCCTTCTTCCCTCCACCTCCCTGCAATCCTGTGTCTCTGTCACGGTCCCGATCGTTAATTCCCTGTCTTTCTCCTAATTTCCTTTGATTATGCCACGGTTCCGACTGTTAATTTCCCATTTGCTTCTAATTCTCTTTGATGCCGGCACATTTGGTTTCCATCAAGACCTGCAGCATAAGAACTCCGGCGTTACAACCACTAGTGGCTTGATTGTTGGTTTTGCTGTGTGGTAATTGACGTTTCCTGGCCGCTGAGGAGTATGACTTATCAGTTTTGCTCCAGTTTCAAGGTTTACCTATGAAACTCCACCTCTCTGTGTCAAGGCTCCGTGTCAAAATCCCTCCTTTTTGCTGTTCAACGTTCACATCCGCGTAAGCATCCTAACTCAATCTACGTGCCTCTGTGCTGCACTTGGGTTCGCTTCATTCGCTCATCGCAACAGAACGATCTGGTCCCAATTGACCCAGCGGACACGAATACCCTGTAATGCCCTGTAACAAGTCCTTGCCAGATCGGTGACCAGGTGGACCGTGTATCCACTCATTT
This sequence comes from Mobula birostris, assembly GCF_030028105.1. Taxonomy (NCBI): domain Eukaryota; kingdom Metazoa; phylum Chordata; class Chondrichthyes; order Myliobatiformes; family Myliobatidae; genus Mobula; species Mobula birostris. The sequence goes on along the minus strand of NC_092371.1, from coordinate 106,507,275 downwards.
TACCTCATCCACTCCTGGAACTCTGTCTAACCAGCCCAGAGTGCCTCTAGCGGTAACCCCCTACGTGTCAGCAACACCCCCGCCAAGAGAGCCGCACGTACCTGAACCAGGACACTACACTGGGGATTTGGGTAAGTGCCGGGCCTTCCTTCTGCAATGCTCCTTGGTGTTCGAACAGCAGTCATCCATGTACCCCACGGACGTTATTCTGTGGAGTTCCGGACGTTAGCGGCCGACTCGGAATGGAAAGATGAGGCACTCCAAGGGGTATTTCGGAATGGTCTCAGCGACATAGTGAAAGACGAGTTTGCAGGAAGAGATAACTCCGACAGCCTGCATTCATTGACCTCCCTCGCTGCCAGGTTGGACAATCGTCTTCGAGAACGCCATGGGGAAGGAACTGGTCGTCCACCACCTTTGGCCACTCCACGGCATTCATTACTGTCTCCCACCAGCCCAAGGCTCTCTTCTCCTCCTGCTCCTGGAATAGCTCCCAGTCCAGCCGTTTCCACCGCCCCGGGAAACCCATGCAGCTGGGATGGAACTGTTTTTCTCCTACAGAGCGACTCCGGAGATTGAGAGCGGGGTAATGCCTCTATTGCGGCCAGTCCGGCCACTTCCGTGCTACCTGTTCCCTTCGGCCAAAAGGGAAGGCTCACCAGTAAAAAGGGGGACCCTGGTGCGCCAGACAAGATTCCCTTCCGTCCCCCGAACCCGGATGCAGATCCAAGCTACTTTACGTTACAACCAACAGTCCCTGCCTCTGTCAGCTCTAGTGGACTCCAGCGCTGGGGGAAACCTTTTGGATGGAAACATAGCTGCCCAGTCCGAAATTCCTCGGGAGCCATTGAGTACCCCTCTGGAAGCCTGGGCACTGAGCGGTAGACTTCTGGCCAGAGTCACACACTGCACACCACCCTTGTCTCTTATTCTTTCTGGGAACCATTGGGAACAGGTACGATATAACCTAATTTCCTCTCCTCAAGCTCCGATAGTTCTTGGGTGCCCCTGGTTAAACCGCCATAATCCTCACATTGACTGTTCCACCGGGAAGATAGTCAGCTGGAGTCCGTTCTGTCACTCCAATTGTCTACAATTGGCCCTTTCCCATGTGAAAATCACCGCGACCTCGTCTGCCGCTGAAACCCCCGATTTATCCAAGGTTCCAGCAGAGTATCACGATCTGGGAGAAGTGTTTAGCAAACAACGGGCTCTTTCCCTGCCTCCACACCGACCTTACCATTGCGCAATTGACCTCCTCCCCAGAGCCCCTCGACCCACCAGTCGGCTCTATAACATGTCCCGGCCAGAAAGGGAAGCAATGGAGGCTTAGCTAAATTACTCTCTTGCGGCTGGCATTATTCGACCCTCATCTTCCCCTATAGGCGCAGGTTTCCTTTTTGTGGGGAAGAAAGACGGCTCACTGCCCCCCCCCCCAACATCGATTACCGGGGCCTGAATAGCATCACCATAAAGAATAAGTATCCGCTGCCCCTTACCAACTCTGCTTTCGAACCACTTCATGGAGCCACCATCTTCTCTAAATTGGACCTACGAAGTGCCTACCACCTGGTCAGCATAAGGGAGGGAGATGAGTGGAAAGCAGCTTTTAACACCCCTCTTGGTCACTTCGAATACCTAGTCATGCCATTCAGTCTCGCCAATGCCCCCGCTGTCTTCCAAGCTCTGGTAAACGATGTCCTTAGGGACTTTATTAACCGTTTCGTTTTTGTTTATTTGGACGACATCTTAATCTTCTCCCGCAGTCTTCAGGAACACATTCACCATGTCCACCAGGTTTTGCAGAGGCGTTGGGAGAACAAAGTATTCGTGAAGGCTGAGAAGTGCGAGTTTCATGTCCCTTCCGTCAGTTTCTTAGGGTACATCATGGAGAGCAGGCAGGTGAGGGCGGATCCCGAAAAGATCCGAGCGGTGGCGGAGTTGCCAAAACCGACGACATTCAAGCAACTCCAGCGATTTCTGGAATTCGCAAACTTTTATCATCGCTTCATCAGGGATTACAGCCGGGTGGCAGTGCCCCCTACTCGATTCACCTCTACTACGACCCCTTTTCACTGGGACCCCGAAGCGGACTCAGCCTTCTTGGAGCTGCAGAGACGTTTCACCTCCGCTCCCATCCTGGTCCAACCCGACCCTTCTCGCCAATTCATTGTGGAAGTCGACGCCTCTGACTCTGGGGTGGGAGCGGTCCTTTCCCAACGCTCCGGCTCAGACCAAAAACTCCATCCCTGCGCCTTCTTTTCTCGCCGGCTATCCCCCGCCGAACGGACTTACGATGTAGGGAACCGGGAGTTACTGGCCGTCAAACTCGCTTTGGAAGAGTGGAGGCACTGGCTGGAGGGCGCGGAACATCCATTCATCGTCTGGACTGATCACAAGAATCTCGCACATATCCAAACCGCCAAACGCCTGAATTCCCGACACGCCCGCTGGGCATTATTTTTCGGCCGTTTTAGATTCACACTCACCTATCATCCGGGTTTCCAAGAACGGGAGGCCCGAGGCGTTCTCCCGAAAATATGTCTCCGAGGAGGGTCATCCCAATCCCGAGACCATCCTTCCACCATCCTGTGTAGTGGTTGCCCTCACCTGGGAGATCGAATCCATAGTCATAGAGACCCAACGGACTCAATTTGATCCAGGCAATGGACCCTCCAACCGCCTCTTCGAGCCTGACTCAGTTCGGTCTCAGGTTCTCCATTGGGGGCACACTTCTTGTTTCGCCTGCCATCCCGGAATCGATCGAACTCTGACCCTTCTGAAGAGACATTTCTGGTGGCCCTCCATGGACACTGACACCCGTTCCTTCGTCTCTGCCTGTGCTCGCGGAAGAGCATCCCACCGACCACCTGCTGGGTTACTTCGTTCCCTACCTGTCCCTAGCCGCCCTTGGACTCACAGTGCGCTGGATTTCGTTACTGGACTACCCCCTCACATGGGAACACTGCCGTACTCACTGTGGTGGACCGCTTCTCCAAAGTTGTGCATTTCGTAGGCCTTCCCAAACTCCCTACAGCCCGTGAGACAGCCGACCTCCTTGTTCATCACGTCTTCCGCCTTCATGGAATTCCCTCTGACTTTATACCTGACCGGGGCCACCAATTCATCTCTCAAGTCTGGAGATACTTTCGTCGAGCCCTTGGAGCCCCAGTAAACCTGTCTTCCGGCTTCCATCCGCAGACTAATGGTCAAATAGAACGAACAAACCAGGATTTGGAAGCAGAACTGCGCTACATAACCGCCAACAACCCGTCATCCTGGATCACCCATCTCGTTTAGGTCGAGTACGCCCTCATCTCACCGGAATGTCTCCCTTCGAGTGCTCCCTCGGTTACGAACCCCCTGTTTCCCACACATGAAGACGACATTGCTGTGCCTTCTGTTCAGGACCATCTCCGCCAGTGCCGCAAGATCTGGAAGGATGCACGCACAGCCCTGCTCCGCTCAGCCGACCGCAACTGTAAGACTACCAATCGCCATCGAATTTCTGCACCAGATTATCGGCCCGGGCAGAGAGGCTGGCTCCCGTCAAAAGACATCCCCCTCAAGAATGAACCCAAGAAACTCGCCCCTCGCTACCTGGGACCATTCGAGATTGAGAGTGTCATCTAGCTCTCGGTGATCAGACTCAAACTGCCGGGATCCATGCACATTCATCCCATGTTCCATGTCTCCCAATTGAAACCTGTGTCTGTCAGCCCTTTGTGCCCACCTGCCAAAAGATCTTCCACCTGCCTGGATAATTGGCGACCACACAGTGTACACCGTCCTGCGAATACTGGATCTGCGCCACTGAGGCAGGCGCCTCCAGTACCTGGTGGATTGGTGGGGATACGGCCCGGAGGAACGCTCCTGGATTCCCCACTCCTTCATCCTGGACCCTTCCCTCCTCCGTGATTTCCATCAAGACAACCTGGATAAGCCTGGTGGTTCGCCTGGAGGCTCCCGCTGAGGTGGGCGGGGGGAGGGGGGGATTATCGGCACGCTCCCGATCGTTAATTCCCTATCATTCTCCCAATTTCCTTTGATTGTGCCACGGTTCTGGACGTTAATTTCCCATTTGCTTCTAATTCTCTTTGATGACAGCACACCTGGTTTCCAACAAGACCTGAAGCAAGACCTGAAGGGCTTAATTAGGAAGGGGAAAAAAGATTATGAGAGAAAACTGGCAGGGAGCATAAAAACTGACTGTAAAAGCTTTTATAGATATGTAAAAAGGAAAAGACTGGTAAAGACAAATGTAGGTCCCCTACAGACAGAAACAGGTGAATTGATTATGGGGAGCAAGGACATGGCAGACCAATTGAATAATTACTTTGGTTCTGTGTTCACTAAGGAGGACATAAATAATCTTCCAGAAATAGTAGGGGACAGAGGGTCCAGTGAGATGGAGGAACTGAGCGAAATACATGTTAGTAGGGAAGTGGTGTTAGGTAAATTGAAGGGATTGAAGGCAGATAAATCCCCAGGGCCAGATAGTCTGCATCCTAGAGTGCTTAAGGAAGTAGCCCAAGAAACAGTGGATGCATTAGTGATAATTTTTCAAAACTCGTTAGATTCTGGACTAGTTCCTGAGGATTGGAGGGTGACTAATGTAACCCCACTTTTTAAAAAAGGAGGGAGAGAGAAACAGGGGAATTATAGACCGGTTAGCCTAACGTCGGTGGTGGGGAAACTGCTGGAGTCAGTTATCAAAGATGTGATAACAGAACATTTGGAAAGCGGTGAAATCATCAGACAAAGTCAGCATGGATTTGTGAAAGGAAAATCATGTCTGACGAATCTCATAGAATTTTTTGAGGATGTAACTAGTAGAGTGGATAGGGGAGAACCAGTGGATGTGGTATATTTGGATTTTCAAAAGGCTTTTGACAAGGTCCCATACAGGAGATTAGTGTGCAAACTTAAGGCACACGGTATTGGAGATAAGGTATTGATGTGGATAGAGAATTGGTTAGCAGACAGGAAGCAAAGAGTGGGAATAAACGGGACCTTTTCAGAATGGCAGGCGGTGACTAGTGGGGTACCGCAAGGCTCAGTGCTGGGACCCCAGTTGTTTACAATATATATTAATGACTTGGATGAGGGAATTAAATGCAGCATCTCCAAGTTTGCGGATGACACGAAGCTGGGTGGCAGTGTTAGCTGTGAGGAGGATGCTAAGAGGATGCAGAGTGACTTGGATAGGTTGGGTGAGTGGGCAAATTCATGGCAGATGCAATTTAATGTGGATAAATGTGAAGTTATCCACTTTGGTGGCAAAAATAGGAAAACAGATTATTATCTGAATGGTGGCCGATTAGGAAAAGGGGAGGTGCAATGAGACCTGGGTGTCATTATACACCAGTCATTGAAAGTGGGCATGCAGGTACAGCAGGCGGTGAAAAAGGCGAATGGTATGCTGGCATTTATAGTGAGAGGATTCGAGTACAGGAGCAGGGAGGTACTACTGCAGTTGTACAAGGCCTTGGTGAGATCACACCTGGAGTATTGTGTGCAGTTTTGGTCCCCTAATCTGAGGAAAGACATCCTTGCCATAGAGGGAGTACAAAGAAGGTTCACCAGATTGATTCCTGGGATGGCAGGACTTTCATATGAAGAAAGACTGGATGAACTGGGCTTGTACTCGTTGGAATTTAGAAGATTGAGGGGGGAATCTGATTGAAACGTATAAAATCCTAAAGGGATTGGACAGGCTGGATGCAGGAAGATTGTTCCCGATGTTGGGGAAGTCCAGAACAAGGGGTCACAGTTTGAGGATAAAGGGGAAGCCTTTTAGGACCGAGATTAGGAAAAACTTCTTCACACAGAGAGTGGTGAATCTGTGGAATTCTCTGCCACAGGAAACAGTTGAGGCCAGTTCATTGGCTATATTTAAGAGGGAGTTAGATATGGCCCTTGTGGCTACGGGGATCAGGGGGTATGGAGGGAAGGCTGGGGCAGGGTTCTGAGTTGGATGATCAGCCATGGTCATAATAAATGGCGGTGCAGGCTCGAAGGTCCGAATGGCCTACTCCTGCACCTATTTTCTATGTTTCTATGTTTCTATAAGCACCCCGGCATTACAACCACCAGTGGCTAGATCGTTGGTTTTGCCTGTGTGGTAATTAACATTTCCCGGCCGCTTAGGACCGTGAGTTCTAAGTTTTGCTCCAGTTTCAAAGTTTACCTATGAAACTCTGTCTCTCTGTGTCAAGGCTCGTTGTCACAATCCCTCCTGTTTGCTGTTCAACATTTACATCTGCGTAAGCATCCTAACTCAATCTCCGTGCCTGTATCCTACATTTGTATTCGCTTCATTCACTCATTGCAATAGTCTCTCAGGTCCCACTGTTAGCTCTTGGGTCCCTGAAGACTCCATTTGCCTCCCACCCCACCTTCCTAGAAAACCCCAACCCTCTTCCCCCCTTGGATACATCCATGGTGGGTATTCACTATTCTGTCTGACCTTTCTCTCTCTGAGGCATAATGATCTGTCCTCAGTAAGGGCCTCATCCTTGTCCCCTGTGCCCACACCTCAGTGAGTTCTGTGCCTGCCATGAAGTTGAGTTTTTCTTCCATCACCTGAGTTCCTTGCCTACTTCTTTGGCAAGGACTCTCCAGCTTGCACCAATAACCCATTTCCCATCTTCAAACCTCCTCTTCTTCCTGGACTCTCCACTCTGCTCTTCTGCCTGCTCTGGATCTTTTATTTGCTAACTCCCATTGAGACATCAGCTATCTCAACTTTACCATTCCTCTCTCAATTCTGACCTCACGCCTTCTGAATGCACTGCTCTCCACTCTCTCTGCACTAATCCTAACCTCACCATAAAACCTGCTGGTCAGGGGAGTGCTGCAGTAGTCTGGTGGACTGACCTCTACCTTTCTGAGGTGACAACTCTCAAACACCTATTCTTATTTACCCTTCGAACAGGACCCCACTAAGGCTCAGCAAGCCAGTGTCTCCCACACCATCACTGACCTTATTAACTTTGAGGATCTCTCATTCTCTGCCATCAACCTCACAGTGTCCTCTCCACACCTCCCATTTATATCTCCCATCCAATACCCATAAACCTACCTGTCTACGTGGACCCATTGTTTCTGCTAGTTCCTGCCCCACCAAACTTGTATCTGCATACCTTGACTCTGTTTTATACCCCTGGTTCCGTTCCTTCCTACCTACATCGATGACACTTAACACACTCTGGATCTTTTCAATGACTTCAAATTCCCTGACCCCGATCACTTCATTTTCACCATGGACATCCAGTTTCACTACACCTCCATCCCTCATCAGGAGGGCCTAAAGTTCTCCACTTCTTTATTGATAACAGACCCAATTTGCTCCCCTCCACCACCACTCTCCTCTGTCTGGTGGAACTGGTCCTCACTCTCAATAATTTCTCCTTTGGCTCCTCTCACTTCCTTCAAACAAAGGTGTAGCCATGGGCACTTGCATGGGTCCCAGATAAACCTGCCTTTTTGTTGGCAACGTGGAACAGTCTATGTTCCAAGCCTACACCAGTATCATTCCACAACCTTAGCCACGCTACCTTGCAACAGCATTGGGGCTGCTTCCTGCACACATGCTGAGCTTGTTGACTTTATCACCTTTCCCTCCAACTTCCACCCTGCCTTCAGGTTTACCTGGTCCATTTCTGATGCTTCCTCCCCTTTCTTGATCTCTCTGTCTCTAGCTCTGAAGATAGTTTGTCTACTGATATCCTTTATAAATCCTCTGATCTCACAGGTACCTACAAAATACCTCTTCCCACCCTGTTACTTGTAAAACTGCTATCCTTTTCTCTCAGTTCCTCTGTTTCTGCCACATCTGCTCTCAGGATGAGGCTTTTCATTCCAGAGCTAATGAGATGAAATCCTTCAAAAAAAGGGGTTTTCCTTCCTCCATCATCAATAATGTCATTACCTGCATCTCTACCATTTCGTGTATGTCAGAAGTGAGGCGCCATTTCATCTGTGAGACTGTTGGGTTCATCTGCTGTATCCGGTGCTCCCAGTATGGCCTCCTGTACCTTGGGAAGACCTGAAGTAGATTGGGAGACTATGCTTTGCTAAGCATCTATGCCAGAAAAAGCCGGATCTCCTGGTGGAAATGTTTCAAAGATAACATCAAAGTCAGACTGAAGAAATTCAACAGTACATCTAAAAACTGGGGAGGCATCAATAGATACACCTACATAGAACATAGAACATAGAATAGTACAGCACAGTACAGGCCCTTCAGCCCACAATGTTGTGCCGACCCTCAAACCCTGCCTCCCGTATAAGCCCCCACCTTAGATTCCTCCATATACCTGTCTAGTAGTCTCTTAAACTTCACTAGAGTATCTGCCTCCACCACTGACTCAGGCAGTGCATTCCACGCACCAACCACTCTCTGAGTAAAAAACCTTCCTCTAATATCCCCCTTGAACTTTCCACCCCTTACCTTAAAGCCATGTCCTCTTGTATTGAGCAGTGGTGCCCTGGGGAAGAGGCGCTGGCTATCCACTCTATCTATTCCTCTTACAACACACATAAAAGTTGCTGGTGAACACAGCAGGCCAGGCAGCATCTCTAGGAAGAGGTGCAGTCGACATTTCAGGCCGAGACCCTTCATCAGGATGGACGAAGGGTCTCAGCCTGAAACGTCGACTGCACCTCTTCCTAGAGATGCTGCCTGGCCTGCTGTGTTCACCAGCAACTTTTATGTGTGTTGCTTGAATTTCCAGCATCTGCAGAATTCATGTTGTTTTTTTTTTATCTATTCCTCTTATTATCTTGTACACCTCTATCATGTCTCCTCTCATCCTCCTTCTGTCCAAAGAGTAAAGCCCTAGCTCCCTTAATCTCTGATCATAATGCATACTTTCTAAACCAGGCAGCATCCTGGTAAATCTCCTCTGTACCCTTTCCAATGCTTCCACATCCTTCCTATAGTGAGGTGACCAGAACTGGACACAGTACTCTAAGTGTGGCCTAACCAGAGTTTTATAGAGCTGCATCATTACATCACGACTCTTAAACTCTATCCCTCGACTTATGAAAGCTAACACCCCATAAGCTTTCTTAACTACCCTATCCACCTGTGGGGCAACTTTCAGGGATCTGTGGACATGTACCCCGAGATCCCTTTGCTCCTCCACACTACCAAGTATCCTGCCATTTACTTTGTACTCTGCCTTGGAGTTTGTCCTTCCAAAGTGTACCACCTCACACTTCTCCGGGTTGAACTCCATCTGCCACTTTTCAGCCCACTTCTGCATCCTAACAATGTCTCTCTGCAATCTTTGACAATCCTCTGCTCTATCTACAACACCACCAACGTTTGTGTCGTCTGCAAACTTGCCAACCCATCCTTCTACCCCCACATCCAGGTCGTTAATAAAAATCACGAAAAGTAGGGGTCCCAGAACAGATCCTTGTGGGTCACCACTAGTCACAATCCTCCAATCTGAATGTGCTCCCTCCACCACCACCCTCAGCCTTCTGCAGGCAAGCCAATTCTGCATCCACCTGGCCAAACTTCCCTGGATCCCATGCCTTCTAACTTTCTGCATAAGCCTACCGTGTGGAACCTTGTCAAATGCCTTACTAAAATCCATATTGATCACATCCACTGCACTCCTCATCTATATGCCTAGTCACCTCCTCAAAGAACTCTATCAGGCTTGTTAGACATGATCTGCCCTTCACAAAGCCATGCTGACTGTCCCTGATCAGAGCATGATTCTCTAAATGTCTATAGATCCTATCTCTAAGAATCTTTTCCAACAGCTTTCCCACCACAGACGTAAGGCTCACTGGTCTATAATTACCCAGACTATCCCTACTACCTTTTTTGAACAAGGGAACAACATTCGCCTCCCTCCAAACCTCCGATACCATTCCCCGTGGACAACGAGGACATAAAGATCCTAGCCAGAGGCTCAGCAATCTCTTCTCTCGCCTCGTGGAGCAGCCTGGGGAATATTCTGTCAGGCCCCAGGGACTTATCTGTCCTAATGTATTTTAACAACTCCAACACCTCCTCTCCCTTAATATCAACATGCTCCAGAACATCAACCTCACTCATATTGTCCTCACCATCATCAGGTTCCCTCTCATTGGTGAATACTGAAGAGAAGTATTCATTGGGAACGTCGCTGACTTCCTCAGCCTCCAGGGACATCTTCCCACCTTTATCTCTAATTGGTCCTACCTTCACTCCTGTCATCCTTTTTTCTTCACATAAGTGAAGAATGCCTTGGGGTTTTCCTTTACCCTACTCACCAAGGCCTTCTCATGCCCCCTTCTTGCTCTTCTCAGCCCCTTCTTAAGCTCCTTTCTTGCTTCCCTATATTCCTCAATAGACCCATCTGATCTTTGCTTCCTAAACCGCATGTATGCTGCCTTCTTCCTCCTGACTAGATTTTCCACCTCACTTGTCACCCATGGTTCCTTCACCCTACCATTCTTTATCTTCCTCACCGGGACAAATTTATCCCTAACATCCCGCAAGAGATCTCTAAACATCGACCACATGTCCATAGTACATTTCCCTGCAAAAACATTATCCCAATTCACACCCGCAAGTTCTAGCCTTATAGTCTCATAATTTGCCTTTCCCCAATTAAAAATTTTCCTGTCCTCTTTGATTCTATCCTTTTCCATGATAATTATAAAGGCCAGGGAGCGGTGGTCACTGTCCCCCAGATGCTCACCCACTGAGAGATCTGCGATCTGACCCAGTTCATTACCTAGTACTAGATCTACTATGGCATTCCCCCTGGTCGGCCTGTCCACATACTGTGACAGGAATCCATCTTGGACACACTTAACAAACTCTGCCCCATCTAAACCCTTGGAACTAATCAGGTGCCAATCAATATTAGGGAAGTTAAAGTCACCCATGATAACAACCCTGTTATTTCCACACCTTTCCAAAATCTGCCTCCCAATCTGCTCCTCTGTATCTCTGCTGCTACAAGGAGGCCTATAGAATACCCCCAATAGAGTAACTGCTCCCTTCCTGTTCCTGACTTCCACCCATATTGACTCAAAAGAGGATCCTGCTACATTACCCACCCTTTCTGTAGCTGTAATAGTATCCCTGACCAGTAATGCCACCCCTCCTGCCCTTTTTCCACCCTCTCTATCCCTTTTAAAGCACTGAAATCCAGGAATATTGAGAATCCATTCCTGCCCTGGTGCCCGCCAAGTCTCTGTAATGGCCACTACATCATAATTCCATGTATGTATCCAAGCTCTCAGTTCATCACCTTTGTTCCTGATGCTTCTTGCATTGAGGTACACACATTTCAGCCCTTCTACCTAACTGTCTTTACACCATTTATTCTGCTTCTCTTTCCTCAAAGCCTCTCTGTATGCTAGATCTGGCTTTACTCCATGCACTTCTTCCACTGCTCTATCGCTCTGGGTCCCATCCCCCTTGCAAATTAGTTTAAACCCTCCCGAACCATGCTAGCAAACCTACCTGCAAGGATATTGCTTCCCCTTGAGTTCAGGTGCAACCAATCTAATCTGTACACCCACCTTCACCAGAAGAGATCCCAATGATCTAAAAATCTAAAACCCTGCTCCCTGCACCAACTCTTCAGCCATGCATTCAACTGCCATCTCCTCCAATTCTTACCATCTCGGTCACGTAGCACTGGGAGCAATCCTGAGAACGTCACCCTTGAGGTCGTGTTCTTCAGCCTTCTGCCTAATTCCCAAAACTCACACTTCAGGACCTCATCCCTCTTCCTGCCTATGTCGTTGGTCCCAACATGTATCACGACTTCTGGTTGCTTTCCCTCTTGTACCAGGATGTCGTGCACCTGGTCAGAGACATCCCGAACCCTGGCACCCGGGAGGCAACAAACCATGCGGGTGTCCTTCTCATGTCCACAAAATCTCCTGTCTGCTCCCCTGACTATAGAGTCTCCAATGACTACAGCTCTCCTCTTCTCCGTCACACCCTTCTGCACCACAGGGTCAGACTCAGTGCCGGAAGCCCTGACACCGTGACTCACAACTGGTCGGTCGTCCCCGCCAACAGTATCCAGGATGGTAAACTTATTATTCAGGGGAATGGCTACAGGGGTGCTCTGCACTACCTGTCTGCTCACCTTCGCTTTCCCCCGTCTGACTGTCACCCAACGACCTGTTTCCGACAGCCTAGGTGTGACTACCTCCCTGTAGCTCTCATCTATGACTGCCTCATTCTCCCTTATGAGTCGAAGGTCATCCAGCTGCTGCTCCAGATTCCTTACACAGTCTTCCAGATCGCCCAGCCGTATGCACTTCTCGCAGATGTGACTCTGCGGGAGAGGGGCGTTCCCCCAAGACTGCCACATCTCACATGAGAGGCACATCACCATCTCAGGGGACATTGTAAAAACTAACTGCGAGCTAGCTTGTCCTCCGCTTCTTCTCATCGAAGCCTCTCGAGTCAAAGCCTGAAAGCTCCACTCCTTCACTGGCCCACTCACGCACTGGCCGCTTCGCTTGAGCTATCCCTCTATTTGTCTGTTTACCTGGAGGAAATATGTTCAAGAGGGAGCCATACTACCTGTGAGTGACCTCCATTGTGCTGCAAGGAACATGTGGCAGCTGTGAAGGGAGAAAATGAACAACCAAAAGACCCAACCACTAACCACAGCCACCATTTACTCTTGTCCACACTGCACCAGAATATCTGGACCCAGAATTATCCACCTGAGGACCCATCAATAGAGAGCATCATACTCTTATAATCTTATTTATGTCTTTCCTGTAAGCAGCTGACCAAAACTGCATACAGCACTCCAAATTTGGCCTCAGGAATGTCACATAAAATTTCAACATAACATCCAGAGTCCTATCATTTGCAATGTAAGTCCTTCTGTGCTTTGTCCTCTGCAGTACTTCATAATTCATCTGGCTGAAATTTTATCTGCCACTTTCAGCTCATTTTCCTTGCTGGTCCAGTTAACTACATTACTATTTTAATCATTTTGAGGCCCTCCGTTAGTTGGGATCGACTGTGGATGGTGCGTCCCTGCTGCCTAAATGACGTGCAAGCCAGCATGCTATCATATCATCTGCACTCTGTTGCCCATACAGCAGGCTCCCCCTCTCCACGCAGCTGGTGAATTCAAAGGATTGACAGGGCACCAACAGCACCGCAGGAGTTGCCAGACAGCAGTAAACACAATGTAGGACTGCCTTAAGGACTGCAGCTCCGGATTTAAATCTAAATCACTAATATAGAGAATAAGCAGCAACAGACTCAGCACCAATCCCCGCATCACATCACGTGGCACCTGCCTGCACGGGCCTCAATCCTGTACGCACCAATACAGTGGGAACATTCTTTTGCAGAACGTCAACTGTTTAGGGAGGTGACCTTCCTGAGAGTAATTAAAAATGGACAATAAATACCGGCCTTACCAAAAGCAACAAATGCTGAAAAATAAACCATTAACAAGGCACTCTGCAGGTACTCTCAGAAGCTGAGAGAAGAAATTACTGGGTGAGTTTAGTGGTGTACACAGTGTACATGGGGCCAGGTGATTTGCTGATAGAGGGTGGGATTTAATTCTGATATGCAGCGCTTCTGTGCTTGTAAAATCACTAATTCTCAGTCTGATCATGTGTTTATTCATGATGACCAATAGCAACTCCTTGTGACTATTTGTTGAAAATTTATCCTTTATAAATTAACCCTACACGCTCATGAATAAAGAACATCCTGGAGTAATGCTGGAGAAAAAGACTGTAGTTCCTTTCTGTGCTCCATCTTCATATGCACCCAGGCAAACAGTTCACTGCCTTCGAGGGACAAAGTGCATTTTCCTTCTAGGGGCTAAGGGTAAATGACTTCATAATTGACATTTGCTGGCAAGGCGTAAGGCTGGGGCTGTGGATAATCCACAGCACAGATGTAACAGCCTGAATGTCATGAGCATGTTTTCCATTACAGTACCATGATAATTCAACAAAGTCCATAAAGCATAGAACAGTGGTATTTACCACTGACACAATTAACATTTGATAACTAATTGTCCCACTGGAGATTTGATCCCTGTATAAATGATACCTCCTGTGAGCACATACCATTGTTTGTCCAGTCAGAAACACGAAGCTCAGAGCACCAGACATTTCTCAGAGAAAATGGGATACTCAGTAATATAAAAGAGGATAGTAAAAGCTTCCTTAGGTATGTGAAAAGGAAAAAAAAATTTGAGACCAAAATTGGGCCCATGAAGACAGAAATGAGTGAATTTATTATGGGGAACAAGGAAATGGAGATGAGTTGAACAGGTACTTTGGATCTGTCTTCACTAGGAAAGACACAAACAATCTCTCAGATATAATAGTGGCCAAAGGACCTAGGGTAATGGATGAACTGAAGGAAATTTATATTAGGCAGGAAATGATGTTGGATAGACTGTTGGGTCTGAAGGCTGATAAGTCCCCGGGACCTGATGATCTCCATCCAAGTGTACTTAAGGAGATGGCTTTAGAAATCGTGGACACATTGGTAATCATTTTCCAATGTTCTATAGATTCAGGATCAGTTCCTGTGGATTGGAGGGTGGTTAATGTTGTCCCTCTCTTCAAGAAGGGAGGAAAAGAGAAAACAGGGAATTATAGACTGGTTAGCCTGACATCGGTGGTGGGAAAGATGGTGGAGTCAATTATAAAAGATGAAATTACGACACATCTGGATAGCAGTAACAGGATTGGTCCGAGTCAGCATGGATTTACGAAGGGGAAATCGTGCTTGACTAATCTTCTGGAATTTTTTGAGGATGTAACTATGAAAGTGGACAAGGGAGAGCCAGTGGATGTAGTGTACCTGGACTTTCAGAAAGCCTTTGATAAAGTCCTACGTAGGAGATTAGTGGGCAAAATTAGGGCACATGGTATTGGGGGCAGAGTATTGACATGGATTGAAAATTGGCTGGCTGACAGAAAACAAAGAGTAGCGATTAATGGGTCCTTTTCGGAATGGCAGGCGGTGACCAGTGGGGTACCATAGGGTTCAGTGCTGGGTCCGCAGCTATTTACAATATATATTAACGATTTAGATGAGGGAATTAAAAGTAACATTAGCAAATTTGCCGATGACACAAAGCTGGGTGGCAGTGTGAAATGTGAGGAGGATGTTATGAGAATGCAGAATGACTTGGACAGGCTGGGTGAGTGGGCAGATACATGGCAGATGCAGTTTAATGCGGATACATGTGAGGTTATTCACTTTGGTGGTAAGAATGGGAAGGCAGATTATTATCTAAATGGAGTCAAGTTAGGAAAAGGGGAAGTACAATGAGATCTAGGTGTCCTTGTAGATCAGTCACTGAAAGCAAGCATGCAAGTACAGCAGGCAGTGAAGAAAGCTAATGGCATGCTGGCCTTCATAACAAGGGGAATTGAGTATAAGGGCAAAGAGGTCCTTCTGCAGCTGTACAGGGCCCTGGTGAGACCACACCTGGAGTACTGTGTGCAGTTTTGGTCTCCAAATTTGAGGAAGGACATTCTTGCTATTGAGGGAGTGCAGCATAGGTTCACAAGGTTAATTCCTGGGATGTCGGGGCTGTCATATGTTGAAAGATTGGAGCAACTGGGTTTGTATACTCTGGAATTTAGAAGGCTGAGAGGGGACCTTATTGAAACATATAAGATTATTAAGGGATTGGGCACGCTGGAGGCAGGAAGCATGTTCCTGCTGATGGGTGAGTCCAGAACCAGAGGCCACAGTTTAAGAATGAGGGGTAGGCCATTTAGAATGGAGATGAGGAAAAAGTTTTTCACCCAGAGAGTGGTGGATACATGGAATGCTCTGCCCCAGAAAGTTGTGGATTCTCTGGATGCTTTCAAGAAAGAGGTGGATAGAGCTCTTAAAGATAGTGGAATCAAAGGTTATGGGGATAAGGCAGGAACTGGATACTGATTGTGGATGATCAGCCATGGTCACAGTGAATGGTGGTGCTGGCTCGAAGGGCCGAATGACCTACTCCTGCACCTGTTGTCTATTGTCTATTGTCTATATCGAATGGCTTTACAATCCTCTTCTTGCGGTCACTGGTGTCACTGGTAGGACCTCTTTCTTGTATTGACAATTTAAAAAATGTTTATGCTTACAGCTCTGTTCTTTATGTCCAGAGTGTTGTACAGGTGTAAGTGTAGTGTTACCAGTGGAGTCTATATATTATGCATGTCAAGAGCAAAATGTCAACCAAGGAGAGAATACATCCTTGTCTAACCTTAGTGCAGTCATCTTAGTTTGGAGCCACAGGATACAGTCAGGGGCTCAAATGAATCCTTTTCAGCAGTATTCACTCTGGAGAAAGTAATTGAAGTTATGGAGTTCAGGAAGGAGAACAGTAATGTGTTGTTACTATATCAACAACACAGACAAGTTGTTGATTGTCTTATGGTGGATAAAACTATGTCAAAATCAGAATCGGGTTTACTATCATTGACCTATGTCATGAAATTTGTTTTGTGGTAGCAAGGCATAAATATTTAATTAGAATGAGGAACATACTGTAGAACAGTACTGCATAGTACAAGCCTTTGGCCAGTGATGTTCTACAAACAGAAATAAGCCCATTCCACAATCTATCTACCCCTTCTCTCCTACCAAGCCCATAACCATCTATTTTCCCTACATCCATATGTCTTTCAAAGAATCTTCTAATGTTCCTTTTGCATCAGTGTCTACCACCATCCCTGACCTCCACCACTCTTCTTGTAAATAAACTCTGAAATTTCTCCTAAACTTATCTCCACTCACTGTAAACTGAGGTCCTCCGGTAGTGGCCATTGCCCTCCTGAGAAAGACTTGGTAGTCAAATCTATGCTTCTCATAATCTTATGCACTTCTTTCAGGTGCCGCCCGTTTTCTGTCTCTAGGAAGAGAAAATCCCAAGCTCAGTAAACATTTCTTCATAAGTCACGCTCTCTAATCCAGGCAGCAGCCTTGTAAACGATCTCTATACTCTCTCTAAAGCTTCTGCAGCCATGCTATAATAAGGTGACTAGAACTGAACACACCATTCTAATTGTGGTCTGAACAGTTTTACAGAGCTGCAGTATTACTTTGCAGCTGTTGAAATCAATGCCCCGACTGATGAAGGCCAGCGCACCATACACTGTTTTAATCACCCTATTAACTTGCATGAAACTTTCAGTGATCTCATCCACATTATTGTCTGAAAGTAGAGATAGTGCAGAGTTCTTTTTTTAACCTTTGGATGAAGTGCTGGGAGACTAGAGGGTAGTTAATAATGTGTATTTAGTTAAGAAGCGCTGCCACAACCTACCAGGAAACTACAGAAAAGGTTACTGGAAGGGGTTCTGAGACATGATCTGGAA
This sequence comes from Mobula birostris, assembly GCF_030028105.1. Taxonomy (NCBI): domain Eukaryota; kingdom Metazoa; phylum Chordata; class Chondrichthyes; order Myliobatiformes; family Myliobatidae; genus Mobula; species Mobula birostris. The sequence goes on along the minus strand of NC_092371.1, from coordinate 106,489,920 downwards.
AAGTGACGACTGATTAGGGGCTTTGTGTCTGGGACATCGTACTCAGGAGCTTGATTGAATTTTTGAAGTGGCAACAAAGAAGATGAAAGAGGGAAATGTGCTTGACATTGCCCATCTGGAATTGACAATAGCTTGACCTTCGACAAGGTGCTGCATGGTAGGCAAGTCTGCAAGGGTATATCATTTTGTATCCAGGTTGAGCCAACTAAATGGATACATAATAGACTTGTGGAAGGACATAGGTGATGGTAGTGAAAGTGTAGTGATCAGGTTGGAGGCCTGTGAACTGTGATGTGTCACAGTAAATTGTGCTGGATCCACTGTCGTTTGACATTCCATCGAACCATAGAAACTACAGCACAGAAACAGGCCCTTTGGCCCTCCTTGGCTGTGCCGAACCATTTTCTGCCTAGTCCCACTGACCTGCACACGGACCATATCCCTCCATACACCTCCCATCCATGTATCTGTCCAATTTATTCTTAAATGTTAAAAAAGAACCCGCATTTATCACCTCGTCTGGCAGCTCATTCCATACTCCCACCACTCTCTGTGTGAAGAAGCCCCCCCTAATGTTCCCTTTAAACTTTTCCCCCCTCACCTTTAACCCATGTCCTCTGGTTTTTTTCTCCCCTTGCCTCAGTGCAAAAAGCCTGCTTGCATTCACTCTATCTATACCCATCATAATTTTATATACTTCTATCAAATCTCCCCTCATTCCTCTACGCTCCAGAGAATAAAGTCCTAACCTATTCAACCTTTCTCTGTAACTGAGTTTCTCAAGTCCCGGCAACATCCTTGTAAACCTTCTCTGCACTCTTTCAACCTTATTTATATCCTTCCTGTAATTTGGTGACCAAAACTGAACACAATACTCCAGATTCGGCCTCACCAATGCCTTATACAACCTCATCATAACATTCCAGCTCTTATACTCAATACTTTGATTAATAAAGGCCAATGTACCAAAAGCTCTCTTTACGACCCTACCTACTTGTGACGCCACTTTTAGGGAATTTTGTATCTGTATTCCCAGATCCCTCTGTTCCACTGCACTCCTCGGTGCCTTACCATTAACCCTGTATGTTCTACGTCGGTTTGTCCTTCCAACGTGCAATACCTCACACTTGTCAGTATTAAACTCCATCTGCCATTTTTCAGCCCATTTTTCCAGCTGGTCCAAGTCCCTCTGCAGGCTCTGAAAACCTTCCTCACTGTCTACTACACCTCCAATCTTTGTATCATCAGCAAACTTGTTGATCCAATTTACCACATTATCATCCAGATCATTGATATAGATGACAAATAACAATGGACCCAGCACTGATCCCTGTGGCACACCACTAGTCACAGGCCTCCACTCAGAGAAGCAATTCTCTACCACCACTCTCTGACTTCTTCCATCGAGCCAATGTCTGATCCAATTTACTACCTCTCCGTGTATACCTAGCAACTGAATTTTCCTAACTAACCTCCCATGCGGGACCTTGTCAAAGGCCTTACTGAAGTCAATGTAGACAATATCCACTGCCTTCCCTTCATCCACTTTCCTGGTAACCTCCTCGAAAAACTCCAACAGATTGGTCAAACATGACCTACCACGCACAAAGCCATGTTGACTCTCCCTAATAAGCCCCTGTCTATCCAAATGCTTGTAGATTCTGTCTCTTAGTACTCCCTCCAATAACTTGCCTACTACTGACATTAAACTCACCGGCCTATAATTTCCCAGATTACTTTTCGATCCTTTTTTAAACAACGGAACAACATGAGCCACTCTCCAATCCTCCGGCATTTCACCCGTAGACAGCGACATTTTAAATATTTCTGCCAGGGCCCCCGCAATTTCAACACTAGTCTCCTTCAAGGTCCGAGGGAACACTCTGTCAGGTCCCGGGGATTTATCCACTTTAATTTTCCTCAAGACAGCAAGCACCTCCTCCTTTTCAATCTGTACAGTTTCATATTCATATTATTAATGCTGATAATAATGCTTGAAAATTGTTAGTAGCTTTGCAGATGATGACAAAATTGGTGGTATAGTGGACAGTGAAGAAGCTATGTATGTTGACAAGAGGAACTAGACCAATCTGCCAAGTGGGCAAGAAAATGACAGATAGAATTTAAAGTGGAAGGTGTAGATAAAGTAGATGTCAGAGATATTTTCCTTAGGGTGGGGAATCCAAATTAGAGAACATAGGTTAAGGAGAGAGAGGAAAGTTTCAAAAGAGACCAGAGGGGCAATGTTTCAAAACAGATGACGATGGCATCATGGAACAAACTGTCAGAGGAAGCTGCAGAGATTAAACTTTGAACAGTCAGATCAACAGGTATTTGGATGGAAGGGGTATAGTTCAAATGCAGGCAGCTAGGATTCGAGTAATAGAATCATAGTGCTATACAACATGGAGACTAGCACTTCTACCGTGTCTTCAAGAATGTTGTTTCATATACATACAACGACCCGTCTGTAGGTTGCTCCTGGAGTGCCTTCTAATTTTTCCCCTAGAATTTTTAAATTTCCCCTCTAATATTGAACTCCCCCTTCCAGGGAGAAGACTTTGACTGTTCAAGTTATCCATGCCCCTCATGATCTTATAACCATCTCTGTTGCTAAGTTTCCTACACTCCAGGAAAAGATGTCCTAGCCTATGCAGTTCTGGCAATATCCCTGTAATTCCTTTTTGCTAATAACTCCCTTCTTATCACAGAATAACTGGAACTCCATGCATTAATTTGTATGCCTAAGCAATATTATTCAACCCTTAGAGTGAGGAATTTAGATGGGTTGGAGTTTGTTCGGTGTGTTCAGGAAGGTTACCTGACACCATATGTAGATAAGCTGACAAGAGGAGAGTCTGTACTTCATCTGGCATTGAGAAATGAACCTGGTCATTTGTCAGGTCTCTCAGTGGGAGAGGATTTTGGAGATAGTGATCACAATTCTATCTCCTTTAACATAGCATTGGAGAGGGATAGAAACAGATAAGTTAGGGAAACATTTATTGGAGTAAGGGGAACTATAAGGCTATCAAGCAAGAATTTGGAAGCATAAACTGGAAACAGATGTCCTCAGGGAAACGTACCAAAAAATGTGGCAAATGTTCAGGGGATATTTGCGTGGGGTTCTGAGTAGGTACGTTCCAATGAGACATGCAGAGGATGGCAGGATATAAGATGCATGGTGCACAAAGGCTGTTGTAAATCTAGTCAAGAAGAAAAGAAGAGCTTACGAAAAGTTCAAAAAACTAGGTAATAATAGGAATCTAGAAGATTACAAGGCGAGTAGGAAGGAGCTTAAGAATAAAATTGGGAAAGCCAGAAGGGGCCATGAGAAGACCTTAGCAGACACGATTAAGGAAAACCCAAGGCATTCAAGAAGTATGTGAAGAGCAAGAGGATAAGACGTGACAGAATAGGACCAATCAGGTGTGACAATGGAAAAGTGTATATGGAACTTGAGGAAATAGCAGAGGTACTTAATGAATACTTTGATCCAATATTCACTACAGTAAAGGATCTTGGTGATTGTAAGGATGACTTGCAGTGGACTGAAAAGCTTGAGAATGTAAATATTAAGAAAGAGGATGTGCTGGAGCTTTTGGAAAGTATCAAGTTGAATAAGTCACCGGGACTGGACGGGATATACCCCAGGCTACTGTGGGAAGCTTTGAGGAGATTGCTGCGCCTCTGGCAATGACACTTGCATCATCAATGAGGATGGGAGAGGTTCCAGAGGATTGGAGGGTTGCAGATGTTGTTCCCTTATTCAGGAAAGGGATTAGAGATAGCCCAGGAAATTGTAGGCCAATGAGTCTTACTTCAGTGGTTGGTAAGCTGATGGAGAAGATCCTAAGATACAGGCTCTGTGAACATTTGGAGATGCATAATATGTTTAGGAATAGTCAGCATGGCTTTGTCAAGGGCAGGTTATGCCTTACGAGCCTGATTGAATTTTTTGAGGATGTGACTAAGCACATTGATGAAGGTAGAGCCGTAGATGTAGTGTATATGGATTTTTAGCAAAGTACCCTGCACAAGGCTTATTGAGAAAGCAAGGAGGCATAGGATCCAAGGGGACGTTGCTTTGTGGATCCAGTACTGGTTTGCCCACAGAAGGTAAAGTGTTGTTGTAGATGGGTCATATTCTGCATGGATGCCAGTGACCAGTGGTGTGCCTTAGGGATCTGTTCTGGGACCCCCTACTCTTTGTGATTTTTATAAATCACCTGGATGAGGAAGTGGAGGAATGAGTTAGTAAATTTGCTGAAACAAAGGTTGAGGGTGTTGTGGAAAGTGTGGAGGGCTGTCGGAAGTTACAACGGGATATTGATAGGATGCTAAACTGGTCTGAGAAGTGGCAGATGGAGTTCAACCCAGATAAGTGTGAGGTGGTTCATTTTTGTAGGTCAAATATGATGGAAGAGTATAGTATTAATTGTGAGACTCTTGGCAGTGTGGAGGATTAGAGGGATCTTGCAGTCCGAGTTCATAGGACACTCAAAGTTGCTACGCAGGTTGATTCTGTGATTAGGAAGGCATACGGTGCATTGGCCTTCATCAATTGTGGCACTGAGTTTAAGAGCGCGGAGGTTGCAGTTATATAGGACCCGGATCAGACCCCACTTGGAGTACTGTGCTCAATTCTGGCCGCTTCACTATAGGATGGACTTGGAAACCATTGAAATGGTGCAGAGAAGATTTACAAGGATGTTGCCTGGATTGGGGAGCATGCCTTATGAGAATAAGTTGAGTGAACTCGGCCTTTTCTCCTAGGAGCAACAGAGGATAAGAGGAGACTTGATAGAGGTGTACAAGGTAATGAGAGACATTGATCCTGTGGATAGTCAGAGGCTTTTTCCCAGGGCTGATATGGCTTGCATGAGAGGGCATAGTTTTAAGGTGCTTGGAAGTGGGTACAGAGGAGGTGTCAGTGGTAAGTTTTTTACTCTGAGTGGTGAGTGAATGGAATGGGCTGCCAGTGGCAGTGGTGGAGGCGAAAACGATAGGGTCTTTTAAGAGACTCCTGGATGGCTACATGGAGCTTAGAAAAATGGAAGGCTATGGGTAAAGCCGAGGCAGTTCTATGGTAGGGACATGTTCGGCACAGGTTTGTAGGCCGAAGGGCCTGTATTGTGCTGTATGTTTTCGATGTTTTTATGTTTCTAATATTATGACCAATGAATTGAAGCATGCCGCATGCCTCATTTGCCACTCTGTCTACCTATGCCATCACCTCAAAGAACTATGTGCCTTCACCCATCGCCGTCGTTGTCTGAACCCTTAGTGCCTAGATGGCACATGGGGCCTCCACAAGGGTCTTCCATTTCTGCTGGTTTTTCGCTCTGCTGCTCGTTGTTACCAGTTCATGCCTACTTCTTTCAGTTCTACTTCCACAGATCTTCGCTACGTCATTTTGGGCGGGCCCCTACTTGGCTTTCCCTGTGGGGCCCACCTTAGTGCTACTTTTGCTAGTTGATCATTTGGCATTCTCATTACATGGCCCAGCCATCTCCATTGTCTTCTTTTCACACAAACTGAGATTGATTCCATATTGCAAGATGTAAGCAAGTCTTGGTCTCTGATTTTCTCAGGCCAGAAGATCTTCTTGATACGTCATAGACATCTTGTCTGGAACATGTCAAGTTTCTTGCAGATGTCATTCATCATCTTCCAACATTCACTTCCATAAAGTAGCATTGCTTTTAAAAATTCTGATTTTGGTGTTAAGTTTGAGTTGTGTGGATTTCCAAACTGCATTGAGGCTGCCAAAAGCTCGATTGGCTTTAGATAGTCTTGCTAATACGTTCTTACCACTATCTCCATCAGTGCTGACTTTACTCTCAAGGTACATGAGCTCATCTACCTCTTCCACTTGCTGATTATTGATGATTACTGGTTGGAGGTTGGAAGCGTTCATCTTCATGATCTTTGCTTTTCTCACTTGAATGTCCATCCCAAGTTGCGATGCATATGATGTAAGTCTGTCTGATTTCTCCTGAATGTCACAATGCCGACTCACTGGTAGACTAATATTGTCAGCAAAAGCTAGCTCTTCAAGTGTTGAGGTAAGTGTTCTTCACCCTTAGGCCTCTCTGTTTTACAACGATCCCTGGGAACATACCATTTATTGTATAAGTTCTGCCCTGGTTTGTCTTACAAAACTGCAAAACCTGACATGTATCTTAAATAAATTCCATCTGCAGTTTCTCTGCCCATTACCCCATGGATAACTTTCTTCAAGACAACATACCATCAATTTTTAGATCAATGCCCTTTATGCATGCTTTGAAATGTAAGATAAAGCTATACCTGTGCAAATTTTAGCAGCATCTGATGACCCTGTGATATGTGCCTCAGAGGCTGACATCAGAGTATCCTTCCAGATGATGATCCCTTGTAAGGCTCCAGGTCCTAATTGTGTTCCTGCCGGGGCACTGAGGACCTGTGCCAGCCAAATGGCAGGAATGCTCCAGGACATTTTCAACCTCTCCCTGCTGCAGTCAGAGGTTCTCAACTGTTTTAAAAGGATGACGAACATACTGGTTCCAAATAAGAGCTGCCCCAATGATTATCAGCAGGTAACACTCACATCTACTGTGATGAAGTGCTTTGAGAGGTTTGGTAGGCTTGAATTAATTCCTGTCTGAACAAGGATCTGGATCAGCTTCAGTTTGCCTACCGCTATAATGGGCCAATAGCTAGTGTAATCTCACTGGCTCTACACTGAGCCTTTAACTACCCAGAGGACAACAATATCTATGCCAGGCTGACCCTTGATTGATTACAGCTTGACCATTATCCTCTCAGACTAATCAAACAGATTCAAACCTGCACCTCTACAACTCCCCCTGCAACTGGATCCTGTTCACAAGACAACAGTGCAGGTGGATCAAGTGTAACATTTTCTCCTTGCTGACAATCCACACAGGCGCACCACAAAAATGCCCACCGCTCTGTTCTCTCTATTCAAATGACCATATGGCCAGGCATTACAGACTTCTCCAGTTTCATCATGTTTCCCCACCACTGGGGACATATCCTTAAAGTGATGTCTCAAGAAAGCGGTACCCACCCGGAAAGAGCCTTACCATCTGGGACATAGCCTCTTCTCATTACTACTATCAGGGAGGAGGGATAAAGGCCCAAGGACACACAGCCAATGTTTTAGGAATAGCTTTATCCCGTCTGCGATCAGATTTGTTAGAGGCCCTGAACCCCTGAATATTATCTCATGATTTTACTCCCTTTTCAGTATTGATTTAGCTTTTATGTATATTATTATTGTAATTTTATGTAGTGTTCTTCATTGCTGCTGCAAATCAATCTATTCAGGACATACAGTATGTCAGTGATAACAAACCTGATTCTGATTCTGAACTTACTGACTATGCTACAGATTTTCTCAAAAAATTGTCGATATAAATAATGAGCAACTCTTGATGCATGACTAATCCTACAGATCCCACTGGTCACAAGTATCCAATCTGAAAAAAGCAACTCCCCACTACAACATCTCTCATACCATCAAATTATTTTGTGCCCAATTGGCTAGCTCTTCCTGAATCTCTGGACTTGTCCACCGTGCCCTTTCTTGTCAAAGCTCTTGCTAAGCCCATGTAGAACAACATCTAGTGCACTTCCCACATCTATCTTCTTGCTTACCTCTTCCAGACGATCAACCATGTCTGTGAGACATGATTACCTCTTCACAAAGCTGTGGGGACCATTCTCAATTAGTCCTTGCTGTTCTAAATGCATTTTAATGCTACCTCTCTGAATCCCATCCAATAACTCACTCACCACAGATGTTAGGCTCACTGGTCTATAGTTCCCAGGCTTTCTTCAATAGAAGCATATAATCAGCTACTTCCAATCTTCTAGCAGGCCGATGTAATCATCCTGATAAAATTATATTCATGGAAAATCCCAGGCACATTCCTGAAAATTTCAGAATGAGCTCTGCCTCACTGGCTGGTCAGAACCCTGGATGTTCCTCATTTGAGGAACATGTGATGGCTCTGGGCCCATACTCGCTGGAGTTTAGAATCATGCCGGGCATCTCACTAAAATATATGGAATACTGAAAAGCCGAGATAGAGTATACATGGAGAGGATGTTTCCAATACTCTGGGAGTCAAAGACCAGAGGGCACAGTCTTGGGATAGAAAGACATCCCTTTACAACAGATATGAAAAGAGATTTCTTTAGCCAGTGGGTCGTAAGTTCATTGCCAGAGATGTCTGTGGATATATTCAAAGCAGAGCTTGATAGGTTCTTGATTAGTAAGGGTGTCAGGGTTTATGGGAAAATGCAGGAGAATAGGGTTCATAGGGATAACAAGTCAGTCATAATGGAGCAGACTTAATGGGCTGATTGGCCTAATTCTGCCTCTATGTCCTTTGGTCTTATTTCTGAACAATCCCTGAACTCATGAACTATACCTCAATATTCCTTTTACTTTGCACAATTTATTTGATTTTAAAATTTGTACTTTTTTCATCCTTGCTCTATACTGCTGCCCCAAAACAACAAATTTTATGTCATTTGTTACTGACGATGGATCAGATTTTGATTCTGATTTAACAATATCTTAGTAAGAAATGTATATATTAGTGTATTGCTTGGTCTTAGCTTGTCATTATTGTCACATCTAGGTAAGCCCACCTTATCGTACTGGAGGACTGTAGAATTTATTATAACGGTGGGAGAGAAGCAGTTCTTGACCATGGTGCCTCATGCTTTCAGGCTTAATGTATCTCCTGCTTAGTGGGGGGAGGAAAATAGAAAATGTATGGGTTGTCTAGGGTCTTTGGTTATGTTGGCTACTTTACCAAGGCAGCTGGGAGTATGGCCAAGACTTCATGGAGTGGATGTTGATTTCATTGATGTGCTGTGTTGTGTACATAGCCCTTTCTTTTTTTTCTGCGGTCAGGTACAAGAGAGTTGCCGTACCACTTTGTGTTACATCCAGGTAGTATATTTTCTATGACATTGATAAAAGTTAGCAAAGGATAATATGAAATGCCAAATTGCTTAAAACCTCCCGAGGAAATAGAAATGCTGGTGAGCTTCTTGGCCATGGAATCTACATGGTTGTGCCAGGACAGCCTATTGGTAATGTTTACACCAGGGACTTGAAATTTACTTTCCTCTCATCCTCAGCACTGTTTATGTAAGCAGAGAATGTGCACTACCCACCTCCCCCCATGCCCTCTGAGGTCAGTGACAAACTCTTTAGTTTGGATGACATTGAGGGAAAGATGCTGTCATGAAACCATCTCACTGGGCTATTGCCTTCCTGTACACCAAATAATCATTTTATGAGGTTTGGCCCATTATGATGCTATCATGAGATCATAAGACATAGGAGCAGAATTAGGCTATTTGACCCATCGAGTCCATCTCTCCATTTTATCATCACTGATTTATTATCCCTCCCAAACCCATTCTCCTGCCTTCTCCCCATAACCTTTTGTGTCCTGTCTAATCAAGAACCTATCAACCTCTGCTTTAAATATACCCAATGACCTGGCCTCCACAGCTGCTTGTGGCAATGAATTCCACATATTCACCACTCCCTAGCTAAAGAAACTCCTCCTGATCTCCATTCTAAATGGATGTCCCTCCTTTCTGAGGCTGTACCCTCTGATGCGAGAATTCACTGCCATAGGAAACATCTTCTCCACATCCACTGAGGCCTTTCAACAATCAATAGGTTTCAATGATATCCCTCCTCATTCTTCTAAACTTCAGTGAGTCTCGGCCCAGAGACATCAAAAGCTCCTCATATGTTAACCACTTCATTCCTGGAATCATCTGCAAGCTTGTAGATAGACGTAGAGCAAAATCTGATGCACAGGATTGAGTGCACAGGAAGCATGTCCAGAATGACAGGAAATTTCATTGATAAATTGTATTTTGGAGCCTTCTACCTCTGGAGCCATGTTCTGTCACGGCCTTGCATGCATAATGTCTGTTCTTGGACTACCGCGATGTAGTTGAACTGATATGTGTGAATGGTATAAAAAAAAAGTTTTCACCATATAACAATAATAAATCAATTTGCCAATTTACCACTTCACCCTGCCCCTTGAGAATGCTCTGCATGTGGAAGGCTATTAAATGTGAGATAAGGTTCCTGTTAGAGTGAAGGGCAAACCTAACAGGATTAGGGAACCTTTGTTGATGAATGATTTTGCAGCTGTGGTCAGGAAAAAAGGGAAAAATGTATGCCAGGTATTGATTCAAGGATGACTTGTACCATATATGAAAAGAGGCCTTTTTGCCCAACCTGTCTAGATCCATGAAGATTTCATAAGTTAGACCCTTTGATATTATTTGGTCCATATCTTTCCAAAGCTCTCCTATCCATATACCTTTTTAATTATCTTCTGAAAGTTGTAACTGTACCTGCCCCAACCACTTCCAAACATAAAACTTAATGCCCTCAGTGTATAAAGGTTCCCCTACAAGTTCCTATATTTCTGTTCCGTCTTACCTTAAATCCATGGACCCTAGTTCCTGATTTCCCAACTGTGGGACAAAGCCTGATTGCATTCGCCCTATTTTTTAACCCTCAAGATTTTCTGCACTTCTGTGTGGTCTTCTCGCTTCCTTCTATGTGCCACGTAAAAGAGCCCTAACCTGTCCAACCTCTTCCTGCAACTGATCCTCGAGTCATGAAAACGTCCTTGTAAAACTTTCCTTCACTTGCGTTCCAGTTTAATATCATCTTTCTTATAGCAGGGCGACCAAAACTAAACACTATTCTCTAAGTGCTGCATCACCAGCATTTGTACATGTGCAACATAATCTCCCAAGTTTTATCCCACAGCCCTGACTGGTGAAGGCCAGTGTGACTACCCTGTCTACTGGTGACTCCTATTTCAGGAAACCATGCATTTCAACTGCAAATTCCGTCTGTTTTACAACATTGTTCATGGCCCTGCCATGGAGGAGGAGAAGATGGCGGTGCGACAGCAGTGCATGCGGCCACTTCGGTGGTGATGCCTTTTATCTGTCAAGTAGGGGACTGTGCACAACTCTGATTTGATGGAGACGGACGTGAGAGTACGGAGGAACATCTGGAAGACTACTGAAATGCCCGCTTCGCTGCTGCTGCTACTGTGTGGTAACCGGAATCTCCGAAGCAGAAAGCGCCGAAAGCCTCAGCTTTGCGTGTTTCAGCGGCCGGGGCGAGGTCGAAGGCGCTCGGCAGAGGATGGCGCTCGGGAGGCTGTATCGGAGAGGCTGGTCGGAAGCTCGGAGTTTTCAGACGGATGGACTCAGTGTCGGCTGTGGTCGGCTGCTTCCAAGGCATCGGCAAGTTGACGGTGCGTGGAGGTTCATGGCAGGGAGTTTCTCCCTTTTGCTGCCTGCTATTGCAGACTCGGGAGTCGATCGACTCGGGGACTTTTGAGACTTTTTTTTACTGTGCCCATGGATTGTTCTTCATCAAATTATGGTATTGCTTTGCATTGCTGTAACTCTATGTTATAATTATGTGGTTCTGTCAGTGTTAGTCTTTGGTTTGTCCTGTTTTCTGTGATATCACTCCAGAGAAACATTGTATTATTTCTTAATGCATGTATGCATTTCTAAATGACAATGAAAGAGGACTGAGTGTTCTCATAATCTAATACCAGAAGACATAGGAGCAGAATTTGGCCATTTAGCTCATCGAATCTGCTCTGCCATTCCATCATGGCTGATTTGTTATTTCTTTCAAACACATTTCCCTGCCTTATCTCTTTTAAAAATTTTTACTGTGAAAGTACTACCTGGATTTGACTATCAAAACCGCAACGCCTATCACTTATATGAATTCATCTTAATTTCTTGATCCTCGGCCCACTTACTCAGCTGATCCAAACCCCTTGTAATTTTTGATAAACTTCTTTATTGCCAATGACAGCACCCACTTTAATGTCCTCTGCAAATGTACTAATTATCCCTTTTACACTCTCAACCAAATTGTTGATAGTAATGACGAACAATTATTGTTGCAAACTCCCCGATTCTCTAACCTTTCAACAATCTCCACAAAATTGTATGACTTTTCTTTCAATTTGATACCATCCTTAATTTCTTTCTTTGGTCCCTGATGATACATCTTTCTTAGAATCTTTCATTCCCACTTGGGTGTACTCTTGTAAATGTTCTGAAATATCTCGTTGGATGTCTGCTTCTTCTCATGTACAATCTGATCCTTGAATCTGTTTGCCAATCCATATTCACCAGTTTTGTCCTTGGTACAATTGCCTTAAAATTTAGAGCGTAGAACCTACTATAAAATGTTAGAAGACAGTACAGGATATTTCAATCTACACTGAGATCAATATGACCATTCTATCCTAAATAGCCCTCTTATCATCCTTCTATCATCCATGTGCCTATCTATCAATTTCTTAAGTATTCCTAATATAGCAGCCTCTACTACCACCCCTGGCAGGGCATTCCATTCACCCACCATTCTCTGTGTAAAATGAAACCTTTCTCTGCTATCCTTCTACACTTTCCTCCATACAGTTTAAAATTATGGGCTCTTTTATCAGTTATTAGATTATAATATCACTGCTTTTTAATCCAAAGATTTTAATCTTCAAACTTCATTTTAAATTCAAATATACCTTAGGGATCCTTTGCAATGAGTTTACTAATTAATCCTGACTTATTACACAGTACCAGGACTAAAATAGCTTACTCCCATGTTGACTCCTGATTACCATCCCAAGTGCACAATGAATGTCATGAGCTCATTGTGATATTAACAAAACAGAAAACATCAGAAACCTTCACTGGCCTGGCAGCATTTATGTAAAGATAAAGTTAACTTTTCAAGTTGAATGGCCTTTGTAAGAACACTTTTGCTTCCTTATTAGTGGAGAAGTTTTGATGAACTCTTTCTTTTGTAACTGCTGACTAATTCCAGCATTTTCAGTTTTTGTTTCAAATTTACAGTATCTGCCCCTTTGAACATAATAGATAGACCACTACAGCACTATACAGGCCCTTTGGCTATGATATGCTGATGACCTATAAAACTACTCCATGATCAGTCCAAGCCTTCCCTGCTACACAGCCCATAACCCTCCATTTTTGTACTTCAATTTGCCTATCTAAATTTTTTGAGGGAGAGAGGAAGAGGAGAGCCATCCGCAGTACCACCGATGCAGCAGAGGGGGCCTCAAGATGGCTGTCGTTCAAAAGAGGGGAGCCATGGAGTCATAAGTAGCTAGCCATCTGGACACAAGCTGGGGTCTGATCAGCCCCGACTAGGTCACCTGGAGGAGGTTGTATGATGTTGAAAGACCCGAAACACCCGATGATTCCAGGAACATCACTGAAGATGTGTCCAGAAGGATCAATAGATGTATGTACACAGTTATAATTCCATTATCATTCTTACAGGGCTATGTTATTTCTTGATTTATATTCTGTCCTGCAATTATTGTTACAGTCATGAGGACTCTATATCACTCATAAAGTCATCGAACAACATAGCGCAGAAACAATCCCATTGGACCATCTACTCCGTACCAAACTATTAATCTGCATTGTCCCATCAACCTGCACCCAGAACATAGCTCTCCGTACCCCTCCTATCCATGTGCTTATCCAGACTTCACTAAATGTTGAAATCAAAGCTGCATCCATCAATTCCAGTCACAGCTCATTCCACAGTCTCACTCACCTCTGAGTGAAGTTCCCTCTCATGATCAGCTGAAATATTTCACCTTTTATGTTCTGTCCTAGTCTGACCTCACTGGAGAAAGGCTGCTTGCATTTACCCCATCTATCTCCCACAGCATTTTGTATACCTTTATCAAACCTCCCCTCATTCTTTTACACTCCAAGGAATAAAGCCCTAACAACGTCAACCTTTCCCTATGACTCATGTCCTCAAGTCTCAGAAACAGACATAAATTCTCTCTGTACTCTTTTAATCTTATTGATATTTGCCCCACAGGTAGTGATTGAAACTGCACAGAATACTCAAGATTAGGCCTCATAAACACCTTAAAGAACTTCAACATAACATCTCAATTCTTGGACTCAGTACTTTGATTTATCAAGGTCAATGTGCCAAAAGCTTTCATATGACCCTATCTACATGTGACACCACTTTCAAGAAGTGGAGATCTGTATTCCCAGTAAGAGAAAATCTGCAGATACTGAAAATCTGAGCAACACATACAAAATGCTGGAGGAACTCAGCAGGTCAGGCAGTATCTATGGAAAAAAGAACAGCCAAGGTTTTGGGGCGAATCACTTTGGCATGACTGGGGAAAAAGCTGAGAGGTAGATTTGAAAGGTGGGGCAGGGGAGAGAGAAATGCCAGATGATTGGTGAATGTTGGAGGGGGAGGCATGAAGCAAAGAGCTTGGAAGTTCAGTGGTGAAAGAGGCAGAAACCATGGAAGAAAGAAGGGCGGGAAGAGTAGCAGAGGGCAGCGATGGACAGGCAAAGAGGTAATATGGGAGAGGGACAAAGGGATTGGAAATAGTGAAGGGGGAGGGGTAGATGGAGGCATTACTGGAAATCTGAGAAATTGATGTTCATGCCATCAAGTTGGAGGCTACCCATACGGAGGCTATCCACTTCCTCCAACCTAAGTGTGGCCTTATCCCAACAGTGGAGGAATCCATGGATGGACATATCGGAATGAGAATGGGGTGGAATTAAAATGGGTGGCCACTGGGAGAACCTGCTTGCTCTGGCGGATGGAGCATAGATGCTCGGTGAAGTGGTCTCCCAATCTATGTAGGGTCTCAACGATATACAAGAGGCCATCCCAGGAGCAGCAAACACAGTATATGACCCCAATAGACTCACAGGTGAAGTGCCACCTCACCTGGAAGGTCTGTTTGGGGCCCTGAATGGTAGTGAGGGAGGAGCTGTCAGGGCAAGTGAAGCACTTGTTCTACTCGCAAGGATAAGTGCCAGGAGGGAGGATCAGTGGGTAGGGATGAATGGAGAGTAAATGTCTTCTCCTTTAGTTCCTCCAACTTCCTGCAAACAAAAGGGGTAGCCATGGGCACTCATGTGGGTCCCAGCTATGCCTGCTTCTTTGTTGGCTCTGTGGAGCAAAACTATGTTGCAAGCATAGCGACAGTCACCACACTTTTCCTATGCTACATCAACAACTGCATTGGTGCTGCTTCCTGCACCCGAGCTGAACTCGTGAATTACATCCACTTTGCCTCCAGCTTCCACCCGGCCCTCAAGATCACCTGGTCCATTTCCAACACCTCCCTTCTCTTTCTGGAACTCATTGTCTCTATCTCCGGAGACAGCTTATCCACCGTATGTATTATAAACCAACAGACTCTCACAGCTACCTGAACTATACCTTGTCCTACCCGGCTACTTGTTAAAATACCATCCCCTTCTCTCAATTCTTCTGTCTCCACAACATCTGCTCTCAGGATGAGACTTTTCATTCTAAAACAAAGGAGGTGTCCTCCTTCTTCAAAAAATAGGGCTTCCCTTCTCGACCATCAACGCTGCCCTCAACCACATCTCTTCCATTTCACGCACGTCTGCCCGCACATCTTCCCGCCACACTACCAGGGATAGGATTCCTCTTGTCCTCACCTTCCAGCCTCCATGTCCAGCACATAATTCCCCGAAATGTCCGCAACTTTCAACTGGATTCCACCACCAAACACATCTTTCCGTCCCCTGCCCCCGACTTTCTGCTTTCCATAGGGATCGCTCCCTACACGACTGCCTTGTCCATTTGTCCCTCCCCACTGATCTCCCTCCTGGCACTTATCCTTGCAAGTGGAACAAATGCTTCACCTGCCCCTACACCTCCTTCCTCACTATCATTCAGGGCCCCTAACAGTCCTTCTAGGTGAGGCGACACTCCACCTCTGAGTCTGTTGGGGTCAAAAACTGTGTTTGGCGCTCCTGGTGTGGCCTCTTGTCTATAAGTGAGTCCCAATGTATATTGGGAGACTGCTTCGCCAAGCATTTATGCTCCAGCTGCCAGAACAAATGGGATCTCCCAGTGGGCACCCATTTTAATTCCACTTCCTGTTCCCATTCCGATATGTCCATCCATGGCCTCCTCCACTATCGGGATAAGGCTACACTTAGGTTAGAAGAAGAACATTTTATATTATGTTTGGGTAGCCTCCAGCCTGATGGCATGAATATTGATTTCTCAAACTTCCAGGCTACGTCCTTGGTATATCGAAAAGAGGCTGGTGGTGAGGCCCTGAGACCAGGTCTCATTTCCACAAAGAACCGAAGTCAGCGTGTAACTCCAAGTCAGGGTCTTCAAAAGAATCCTGAAAAGGCAAAAAATGAGACATTAAAGATAGAAATAGAGCTGTTTCCGAAGATGCAAGGAAAGGAGTCGCCATTAGGCTCCATCATCCTAAACTCCGTCCCTCCGAAGAGGTTCCTATCTGCCTGTGCCGGATTATAGAGTAGGAGGTGTCCGCTATGTGGAGAAAAATCAGGCTGGATAAATCCACAACCAGGTAGGTCCATAATCTCACTACTGCTTTGCCTCACTTCTGATGCCCATCTCCCTAGTAAATACAGATGCAAAAATATCTATTTAAGATCTGCATCTGGCAAGTATGGATTGGGGCAGGCTGTTTTCTG
The DNA here is from genome assembly GCF_030028105.1 of Mobula birostris. NCBI lineage: Eukaryota > Metazoa > Chordata > Chondrichthyes > Myliobatiformes > Myliobatidae > Mobula > Mobula birostris. The sequence continues at coordinate 106,473,297 of NC_092371.1, read as the reverse complement.
GCAAAGATATACTTGGTAAGTGGGACGCCTTCAAAAGTGCATTTTTTGAGAGTAATGAGTTTGTATGTTCCTGATGGAATAATAGGCATGGGAAACAGATTTAAGGAATCTTCATTTTGGAGACATATTGAGGAACCAGTTAAGAAATAAAAGGAGCTGCATAGCAGGTACAGAAAGATAAGAACAAATGAGGTAGCTATGGAGTATAAGAAACACAAGAGAACACTTAAAGAAATCAGAATCCCTAAAAGAAGGCATGAGGTTGCTCTAGCAGACAAGGTGAAGGACCCTAAGGCTTCTATAGATATGCTAAGACAGAAGGGTAGCAACTCCAGGAATGGAGAAGATTGTAAATGGATTTTTTTCATCTGTATTTACTCTGGAAATGGGCACAGAGTCTACAGAAGTGAAACAAAGCAGAAGTGTGGTCATGGACCCTATACAGATTACAGAGGAGGAGGTGTCTGCTGTCTTGATGAAAATTAAGCTGGATGAACCCCCAGGTCCTGATAAGGTGTTCCATTGGGCCCCGTGGAAGGCTAGTGCAGAAATTGCAGGAGCCCTAGCAAAGATATTTAAAACGTCCTTTGCCACTGCTGATGTGCCAGAAGATTGTAGGATAACTGATGTTGCTCCATTGTTAAACAAAGTCTCTAGAAATAAGGTAGGAAATTATAGGCTGATGAGCCTGACATCAGTGGTGAGACATTTATTGGAAGGTAAACCGAAGAAATGAATATTTCAGTATATGGATAAGCAGGGACTGATTAGGGATCGATAAAGTTTTGGAGTACTTGGAGGCACATTATCATGACTTACTTAAAGAGAAATCTTGTCTGACAAATTAGTTGGAATTATCTGTGGAAATAATAGGCAGGATAAATAAAGGAGAATCAGTGGATGTTGTGTACTTGGATTTTCAGAAGGCCTTTGACAAGTTATCGTACATAACGCTATTAAACAAGTTAGAGCCCATGGTATTACAGAAAAGATACTAACATGGATGGAAGATTGACTGATTGGCAGGAGACAAAGAGTGGTAAAGAAGTGTATCTTTTCTGGTTGGCTGCCTGTGGCTAGTGGTGTTCCACAGGGGTCAGTGTTGGTAATACTTTTTATATTATATGTCAATGATTTAAATGATGGAATTGATGGCTTTGTGACCAAGTTTATGGAAGATCCATAGATAGGTGGAGGGGCAGGTAGTGCCAAGGAAACAGGGATTCTGCAGAAGATCTTGGCGAGATTAGAAAAATGGGCAAAGAAATGGCAGATGGAATACCATGCAGAGAAGTATTCTCAGTAGAAGGAATAAAGATGTAGACTACTTCGTAAATGGGGAGATAATTCAGAAATCAGAGGTTGAAAGGGCGGTGGGAGTTTTAGTGCAGGATTCACTAAAGTTGGGCATTTAGATTGAGTCGGGTTGGTGGTAAGGAAGGCAAATGCAATGTTAGCATTCATTTCGAATAGACCAGAACTGTCATGGTCCAGTCCGTGAAGTCTGTGTTCTGGTTTACGGTCCGGTCCGTGGACTCCGGACTCCAGGTATTCCGGCTGCCCCTTGTTTCAGTTGGGCTTAATCATAGGCACCTGATGTTCGTCTTAGAGCTGGGAATATAAGTGGTGCTGAGTTTGAGTGTGCTGGTTCATCTCATTAGTATCCCGTCCTCGCCTCTGTGGGGTAAGTCAGGCCGTCTGCCATTACCCTATGGTTGGATCTGTCCCTTCCTGTCCTTGCCTCCGCTGGGTAAGCCAGGCTGTCTTTCCCATTGCCCTGAGGCTGGACTGTTCCCTTCCCTTCCCTTCACCTTCCTCCTGAAGCCTCAGCCTGAAGCCTTGCCTGCAACCTCTGCCTGAAGCCTTGCTTGCATCTTCTGCCTGAAGCCTTGCCTACATCTTCTGCCTGAAGCCTTGCCTGCAACCTCTGCCTGAAGCCTTGCCTGCAACCTCTGCCTGAAGCCTTGCCTGCATCTTCTGCCTGAAGCCTTGCCTACATCTTCTGCCTGAAGCCTTGCCTGCATCTTCTGCCTGAAGCCTTGCCTGCAACCTCTGCCTGAAGCCTTGGCCTGAAGACTTGCCTGCAACCTCACCTGCGTCCTCGCCTGTATCACTGTCATGTTCTAACGCCGGAGCAAGACCGGAGCCTTGCTGTGTCTAGATAAGGAACTGTCTATCGTTGTTTGCAACTGTCTCTGTGTCCATGACTTCACTAGGTAGGTCCGGCCGTTTGCTGCTACCTTGTGTTGAGAACTGTCTCTCTGTGTTCTGTGTAAAAGTCCCAGCCCTACGACCTGTTCCCAAGGAGAGGTCCCGGCTCCTGTCTCCCAAGACCAAGGCTCTGTGTTCTGCATTCCTATCTCCCAAGACCAAGGTTTGGCTGTTCCTGAGTACCAAGTCTAGACTTCGTGTTCTCGTCCTGTCCATGTGCTTTGTCCTGTGCTGGAGTTCCCTCGTCTTGCCCAGGAGTCTCTCGTTCTGCCCTGTAGCCTTGCCTAGTCCTGTCTCCCAAGACCACATCATGTCTTCGCCTCGAGGAACCCAAGCCACATCATGTCCTCACCTAGTTCCGGGGTCTGAGACTGAGTCAGGACCCATGTTCTAGGTCCTTGTCCAGTCTCTGGCTCGGAGTCCAAGCCCAGGCTCCTCCTTCCCAGTTCCTAGTCCTGGTCCTGCTTGCCTAGCCAATGTCCTAGCCCAAGTCTGTGTTCTTGTCCCAGCACCTAGTCTGCATCCAGTCACGTCCCTAACCCTAGTCCTGTCCTGTTCCTAGTACTTCAGTGTCTGTGCCTTGCATTTGGGTCCACTCCCACCGTGGACTGGACGTTCAGAGCCGTGGACATGGACTGGATGCTCAGAGCCTTGGGCGTGGACTGGACAAGGTACTCCAAGAACATTAAAGCAAGGACATAATGTGAAGGCAATATAAGGCATTGATCACACCACACTTGTGAGGCTGGCTGTGGTTCCTGCTAGAGCACAGAAGGCCTTCCAAAAACGGGACGTGAACTGTGGTCCTTGAACTGACACCTTGCTCTGAAGGAAGCCATGTAGCCTGAACAGATGTTGAACCATGAGGGTGGCAGTCTCACGAGCTGACAAGAGCTTAGGGAGAGCAATGAAATCGGCAGCTTTAGAGAATCATCCACACCTACCAGATTGGTAGTGTTTCGAACAGATGGGGCAGACCAGTTATGAAATCAATGGAGGGGTGGGACCAGGGGATTCGAGGCATAGGCAGCGAACAGGGCAGACTCGCAGAGCGCTGACGTGATGTTTTGCTCTGGCACAAGCAGGACGGGCAAAGATGAAGTCATGGACACTCTGCAAATAGATCGCCACTATTATCGTCTCTTGATAAATTCCAGGGTCAGTTGAATTCCTGCATGGCCAGCCAGATGAGAGGGGTGACTGTATTCCAATACTTTGAGACACACCGTAGTTGGGACTAACAGTCGGTTGGGAGGTGTCCCACCTGGACCTAGATTTGTCAGAAGTGGGCGTTGGTGGCGGACCCAAGTACAAGACACAGACACTGAAGTACTAGGAACAGGACTAGGTTTATCAAGAAAGCAAGGGAAGAAACAATGCTGGACATTGATACAGGCCCTGGACGAGACTAGGACTCAGGGTGTGGGTTAGGACTTGGGCTAGAAACATAGGACCCGGACGTGGAACTAGGAACAAGGAGCCTGGACTAGGAACTTGGAACTCCTGAACCAGCACTTGGACAAAGACCCAGAACCTGGGTCTTGGTTGGGTCTTGGAAACTGGGTCTTGACTCAGAACCGGAACCCAGGTGTAGGCTAGGACTCAGGACCAGGATCTTGGCAAGGACAGGACGTGGCTACAGGGCAGGACGAGGTACCCCAGCACAGGAAGAGGAATCTCCAGCACCGGGCTGGGCGAGGAACTCCTGGGCTGGGCGAGGCACCAGAACTAGATGAGGACACGAAGCTCAGATTTGGACAGGGCTGGAACATGGCGCCTGGACCTGGTCTTGAAACACAGGGACACAGAACCTTGGACGTGGACTGGACGCTCAGCATCTTGGACGTGGACTGGACGCTCAGAGACTTGGACGTGGACTGGATGTTCAAAGCCTTGGGTGTGGACTGGATGAGGTACTCCAGGGCAGGACGTGGCTCTTGGACTAGGTTTGGCTCGGCTCTTGGACTCAGCTTAGTTAGGCTCTTGGGTACGGAGTTGAGACCCTTTCTTGGAGCACAGGGCTGGGACCCTTTCTTGGAGCACAGGGCCAGGATCATTTCTTGGATGCAGGGCCGGGGTCCTTTCTTGGAGGAAGGGCTGGGACCCATTCTAGGATGCAGGGCCAGGAAGACTTCCATGGTAAACTGTCGAGGATTCGGATGGGGATGATCCAGCACAGGACAAGGAATCTCCAGCACTGGGCTGGCCGAGGAATCCCTGGGCTGGGCAAGGCACATTGACTGGAAGAGGACACGAAACTCAGACTTGGACAGGGCTGGAACACGGCGCCTGGACTTGGTCTAGGAACACAGGAAAACAGAGCCTTGGACTTGAGCACCGGAACACAGAGCCTTGGACTTGAGCTCAGGAACACAGAACACAGAGCAGGGATCCCTCCTTGGAGACAGGACATAGGGCCGGGACTCGTACATGGAACACAGAGCCAGGACCCTTCCTTGGGAACAGGACCTCGTGCTGGGACTCTTTTTTGACACAGACACTAAGCACAGGGACACAAAGAGACAGTTCTAAACTCAACGATAGATAGCTCCTTATCTTGGCGTGACAAGACTCCGGTCTCACTCCGGCGGTTGAACCAGATGGCGATACAGGCGAGGACGCAGGTGAGGTTGCAGGCAAGGTAGCAGCCGAGGGTAACAGATGAAGATTACAGACGAAGGCAAGTGCCGAAGTAGCTGTTGAGATAAACAGCCAAAGTAACTGTCAGGGATTCAGATGGGGAGGGGAAGGGAGCGAGAGAGAGAGAAAACAGTCCAGAACCTTGTCTAGTCCAAGCCACGTCCAAGAACCTCGTCTAGTCCAAACCACTTCCAAGAACCTCGTCTAGTCCAAGCCATGTCCAAGAATCTCATCTAGTCCAAGCCAAATCCTAGTACCCTGTCTAGTCCAAGCCAAGTCCTAGTACCCGGTCTAGTCCAAGTCAAGTCCTAGTACCTCGTCTAGTCCAAGTCAAGTCCTAGTACCTCGTCTAGTCCAAGCCAAGTCCAAGAACCTCGTCATGTCCAAAGCAAGGCTTTGTGTTCTCATCCTGTCCTGTGCAGGCATTTCCCGCCCAGTCCTGTAGCCACGTCTTATCCTCGCCTAGTTCCAGGGTCCGAGCCCGAGTCAAGATTCAGGTTCTGGGTCCCTGTCCAGTCTCTCTCTCGGAGTCCTAGCCCAGGCTCCTAGTTCCAAGTCCCTTATCCTGGCCCCGCTTTCCTAGTCGCAGTCCTAGCCCAGGCCCGGTGTTCTTGTCTCGTCCACGGCCTGTGTCCACATCCAGCATCGTTTCTTCCTGACTCCCCTTGCTTTCTTGATAAACCTTGTCCTGTTCCTAGTACTTCAGTGTCTGTGTCTTGCATTTGGGTTCGCTCCCAACACACCTTTATGACAAGATTCGACTGTTGTGCTGACTTCACCTCCGCCTCGATTCCCCAAATTACCAGAGTGGTAAGGCACGAACGAGGAAGGATGAGCTCCGTATTGACGCTGTCCTCAGATAGGTCAAACTGTCTGGAGAAAGCGTGATCCTTGGTATCCTTGTTGCCAGGACGGTAGGTGAGGGTGAAATTAAACTACGAGAAGAAATGAGCCCAATGGTTTTGATGAGAATTGAGCCTCTTAGAGACTCAAATGTAGGACAGGTTCTTATGATCTGTCCATAGCAGAAAGGGGTGTTCTGCTCCCCCACCCTACCCCCGGCTAGTGTTGTCATACTTTCAGGGCCTCTTTGACAGCTCGAACATCTAGGTTCCCGACATTGTGGTTACACTTCTCAGGAGTCAAGCGAGGGAACGAAAGGCACAGAGGAGCAGCCGATTATCCACAGAAGAGTGCTGGGAGCATACAGCTCCAATGCTGATGTATCAACCTCGATGGTTAATGGATGGGCTGGGTCTAGATGTACGACAGAATGAAAAGAACTGGGCTCGGAGAGGGCTAGCACCTGGTAGGAGACCAATGGCCTAGTTGTAGTGCTGGCATGATGTCAGGGAAATTGCTTTATTCTTACTGAATACCTCAAAAAGGTAACTGTATTTACCCGGAATGCCATATAGGCCGACACTATCAGTTAACACAGGAGGGGATACTTCGACAAGGGCTTGAGCTGGACACAGACAGATAGGCAAGCATGCCAGTCCCTATATTTTAGGGACCAATCAATCCATGGGTGTGTTGAGATAACCAGGGAAAACCAAACAGCAGCGCAGCTCAGGCGAATTAATCAGATAGCAGAGATTATGTAGAATGCTCAATCTTGTCAGTGCCCAGAGGCTGACCATCCAGAGCCGTCATGTCGATATTCCCTCTTAATTGTCGGGTTGTATCTCTCCATCTTCGAGCCAGGGAGATAGCCATGAGGTTCTTGACTGCCCCGGACACTCGATATTTATGAGTCTGGGAGCCTCGTGACAAAGAAGCTGGGAGCATTACACAATTAGGGAAGATGGTTGCAGGAAGAATCGACCTGTCAGAACCCTCCTTCCTGCTGACACAATTCCTCTTTTACGGGGCACCTGGGACATGATGTCCTCAAGTGTCCTGGATCGCCACAGTAGAGGCAGGAACCTGTTCTCCTGCGTCAACCGGAGATAGGTGCATGCATCCACCTGCATAGGCTGCTCTGTGGACTGGCTGCTCAGTGATGAGGAAGAGGGTGAAGCCAGACGGTGATCCAAAGGGTAGGAAGCTCGAGACATTCTTTCCCTGCGCCACTCAGTTGCCCGGTTGTCAGTTCGAATGACCAGATTAATCAGGTTGTCCAATCTGTCCGATTCGTTACTGCACTGCGATCTTGTGCCAGACTTCTGCGCTCAGTCACCACTGGAGAGCAGTGATGAGGGGTCTTTCGTTCCACCCCATCTCAAATCGCCAGCGTATGGAACTTTACTGCGTAATCCCTCACTGTCTTTCACCATGGCACAGGTCCAGGAGTCGGTGGGCAGCCTCCTGACTCCGTTCTGGAAGGTCAAAAAGTCTCTAACTCGACAACAAATTTCTGAAATGACCGTTCTGCGGAGGAAACTTGTTTCAGTTGGGCATTAAACAGGTTGAGTGGGGATCCGTCTAAGAGATTCACCACGTAGCCCAGTTCATATGCATCATCACTGAACCGACAAGCCTTGGTTTGGAAGATCAGCTCACCTTGGGTGATAAAATTCCTGCAGCTGTCACGGAGTATCTGCCTGACGGAGGAATACTCGGAACTGGTCTGGAAGTGGTTATGGGAATCGGGGCATCAGTGGCGAAGGCGATGAAGCTGTTGAAGAAGAAGATGGGGTAGATGATTGGAGTGGGACTAACATGGCTAACGGCTGCTGAATTGCCGCAGGGAGAGCGGTAGTGGCTGCCACCTGATTCTGTCTGTCAGTGGTAAGCTGCTGACCCATGGCCCCGAGAGCAGTAATCGCTGCCACCTGATTCTGGCTGTTTGCCGTGAGCTGCTGAACTTTCACTGCGGGCTGATATTTTCCCCTTTCTGCTTGAACTGGGCTTGCCGCTCTGAAAAGTGGCTGTCATAATGCACGAGACACTTCTGCAACGCAGACTCTACTGACCTCAGTTTCTCCTCCACACACTTAGGTCTGGACTGAACTTGTCGTTCTCCGAGTTCCCACCGCACTGCTTGAGTCACCCCTACAAAATGAAACTTCACCTAACTGTAACTTATCTCTTATCTGGCCAGTGAATGTCAGGGTATTTGTTTTCTCTCTCTGCTGGGTCCATTTACTGAGAGGTCAAAAGTTGCTGACAAGGCTATGCAGTTATGGCTGAGAGTGGGAGAGTGGGAGAGAGAAGCTGATTAACAGTTCACTGACTTTTAATAGTAACCATGCAGAATTAAAGGAAAAACAATAGACGTTAAGCCAAAAGGACCATTAACTAGAGCTCTCAAATTAAGACTAAAGCCGACACGACGGTTCAGAAGCAGGAATTTAACACTAAAGAAATACCGTTCCATTATAGCGTCAGTCTAACTCTAAACTAGGGGTTTCCAACCTGTGGTCTACTGAGTCCTTGCTTAATGGTATTGGCCTTTGGCATAAAAAAAGGTTGGGAACCTCTGCTCTAAACGGTAGTCTTTTTTCCCTGGAACAAATGTAAACAGGAACATCTTGAAAAAGTGAAACGCGAGAAGGTGAGTTAAATACTAGCACAATAAAAGACTAATTGCTGGAACGTGCATACTCACAAGCATGATTGCCAGACCCATGCCGCAGATTATCTGCGCCAATGAATGGACCCCGTGACAGAATTTGTGGCTGTGATACAGGAGAAATAGTAGAAGCAGATTCTGTAGCAAAATTGAAGAAACATTTGGATAACCACGTGAATAAGCAAGGATTGGAGAGATATAGACCATGTGCACGCAGAAGGGATCCATTAGATTGCTATCAAGGTTGGCGTGGACATTGTTGGCTAACTGGTCCTTTCCTGCACGGGAATGTTTTCTGTTCTATGTTCTACATGCCTGCCTAAACATATTTTAAATGTAATGTTTGCACCATTGGATGTTCTGGCAGTTCTTTCCATTTCACCACCATCTTCAATGTGAATAGGTATTCCTTGGTTCAAGTTAAATCTTTCCTTTTTCAGCTTCAACCTATGCTGCGTAGTTTTAGATTCCGCTATCCCGGCCAAAGACTACGCAATAATTTTTGTACTACCTACATGATTTCATAGAACTCTGAGGTTGCCTTGCAGCCTCCTGTACTCCAGGAAAACAGTCCTATCCAGTCTCCCCTTCTAACCTATGCCCTTCAGTCCAGGCATCATCCTTCTGAATTGTATCTGCATCATCTTTAATTTAACCTCAAACTTTCTACAGGATGACAGCCATATCTCCACACAATATTCCAGGTGCAGTTTTACCGAAGGATGCACAGCTGTAACATGAAATCCCAACTCTTTTTTTTGTGGAGATGCTGGGGAAATCCCAACTCTTGTATTCAGTGTCCTGTCCAACAAAGGCAGATATGCAACACACCTTTTTCTCCATCTTAATCTCCTTCCTCACCACATTCATAGAATTATATGCGTGTACCCGTAGGTCTTTCAATTTCACAACATTCTGATGGCTTTGCCATTTTCTGTGTCGTCCCTACACTTGTTTAACTTCACAAAATGCATCTCTTCCTACTGCATCCCATCGTAAACTTGGTTGGCCTTCTTCACAGGCCACTGCGTTCCAACCTTGTTGCCATCCGCAAACTTGCTGATCCAGTTTGCCACGTTAACAACCCGATTGTTGAGGGAGATCCTTTGTTCACAGGCCTCCAGTCAGAGAAACAGACATCTACAACCGTCGTCAAGGGAATCATTGCGCCCCAGCTTCCTACAACTGATACATGCCTCCATCATCTTTCCGACCCAAGCCTCAATATTCTTCCTCAGTTACCGTTCCCTACTCTTGTCACCCTTGCCTTCCACTCTATCAAAAACACGTCGGCCTGAAATTCTCTCTAAAACACACCTGGTCACTGTTTTTCCTGAAAGGCCACAAGATATAGGAGCACATTTCGACAAAATGGCCCATTGACACTACTCTACCATTCCCCTTGGCTGATTTATTATCCCTCTGTACCCCATTCTCCTCCCTTTTCCCCGTAACGGTTAATGCCCAATCACCGAATCAAGAAAATATCAACATTCGCTTTAAATAGACTGAATGACTTGACCTTCATGGCCTTCTGTGGCAATGAATTTCACAGATTCATCACCCTCCGGCTAAAGATATTCCTCCTAATTTCGGTCCTTGTATTGTGAGGCTGTGTCATCTGGTCCCAGACTCACGCGCTATTGGAAACATCCTCTGCACATTAAATCTATTTTGGCCTTAGAATATTCAACAAATTCATCAGGTTTCATTTGAGATGACCCCCCCGTCCCCCAACCCAACATTCTTCTAAGCTCCAGGGAGTACAGGCCCAGAGCCAAACTCCTAATATGTTAATCTTTTCATACCCGGGCTCATGAATACCAGCACATATTTCCTTATACAAGGGACTCAAAACAACTCACAATGCTCCAAAATGCAGTTTGCTAATGCTTTATAAAGGCTCAGTATTATATCCTTGCTTTTATATTATAGTCCTCTCGAAATGAAAAAAATAACGTTGCATTTGCCTTCCTTACCACCAACTCAACCTGCAAGTTAACCTTTAGGGAACTCTGCATGAGGAATCCAAAGTCCCTATGCACTTCTCGTTTCTGAATTTGCTCGCCATTTAGGAAATAGTCTACCGGCTTGATTCTTCTAACTGCGAGAACTCCATTTCTGTTCGATTAAGTGAACAAGATAACAGGAGATTTCACTCAACTTGGCAATTAAATTGATGTACTACATTACGATCCGTTAGTATTATACAGTAATACAGCGCGATTACAGACTTTTAGTTCAACGTCTTCAAAACAAATTTGATTCAAACTCTTCAAATTAGACGTGATTACGCAATGGCATCTAGAAGGAAATGGCTGGTTGCTTGTTTGTTCAAGTTAACACCTGTTTGCAACTAACACCTTTATTATTCCATGACTAATTGTCTCACTGGCTGTCAGAGCCTTAAGTTGGCATTATGGTGTGGTCGATCCTTCCCTTGCGACTCGTCCCAGGTCCAGCTGACCTGGCTGGCAGCACCTGGTAAGGGTCCCCTGCTCGTGTAACGAGTGATAGCCAACGGTGAACCCATTAGGAGACTGGAGGGGAAGGCAGAAGAGCTACGACCTTGGAAGACAATGGTTACTTTGCAAGCAGAGGATCTACCAAGAAGAGTGGTAGTGATCTCTTTAAACTCACTCGGCAGAAGGCAAAGGCAAACCACTGCTGTAACTTGCCAAGTACATGATTTCCCCAGGGACAGAGCGGCGTGGAAGGAAATTGTCCGCCAACTGGAAATTCCAGATGCAACCTAACGAAGACGACGAATTGTCTCACTGGAATTTTGTTATTGGTATAAATAACACGTTTGAGAATGTAATGACCTGCTCAATCAGAATCCTTGAGTCTGCAGCAACATGCGCTACTCAGAAAGAATGGAATATCCAGTAATTTTCCACACTCAATGCATTTACTACCCTGTCTTGTGGCCAATGGATTTACTGGTAAGGTGTGGGTTCCAATCGTGATCATGCTCCAGTGTACTTTGTTCTTACGGATTCAGTTGTACCTGTTTGTTGTTAAGCTTTTCGTTCGTCTTATTGTCAAATGAGTCCAGAGTCACATAATTGTACAGCATAGAAACAAGTCCTTCACACATCACACCTATGTCAATTATCTGGGCTACATATATATGACGTCTAAATTTATACTGAATATGATTGTTTTTTGTATGCAGATAAGTAAGAACTCCGGCAGCAGTGGCCTTCAGCGCTGAACCAGCTTCGTCACTCTTGTTGATAGACATTGAAAACAACCATCCAAAATCTATTCTTTCTTTCCACTGATTATATTCCTCTGTGTCCGATTTCAGAAGTGCCACAACCAGTCCAGTTCGCACAATCGCGGTGTCAGGCAGCACGAAACTGTACAATATGGTCCTTGATATTTTATAAACTTTCATTATATTACCTCTCTGCCTCCTATGCTCCAGAAAAAATAACCCAGGGTAATCTAGTCTCCCCTCAGAACTCAATCCCTCTGATCCCGTAACATTCTTGTGAAGCTTTTTTGCACCCTTTCAAGTTTAATTACTTTTGATGGTCAAAGTATTCTAAATAGTGCATACTTGCCTTGCCTAAACAGAAGTTCAGGCTGCATGGAATCCCATTCCTGTCTCTAAAGAAGAACTAGGACCAGAAGTACTGCTTAGAGCACAAGTATTAGTCATTGCGACATAACTTTATCTTGTGTCGTAAATGAACATTATTATTTGTTACTTTACTTGTGGCAACATTACTTTATGTGTTATCTATGTGGGTTATATGTACTGTGTTGTGCGTCTTGGTCCAGATGAACTTTGTTTCATTTGACAGCATACATGTGCATGGTTCAATAACAGTAAATGGAACTTCAACTTGAAGTTGAACATAGAACCAGAGAATAGTACAGCACACAATCAGCCCTTCAGCTCAATCTATCCATGCCAATTCAGATGGGTGATCTAAACTTGTCCTACTTTTGCATTTGTCCCATATTCGTCCAAACCACTTTTTATTAGGGAATTGGAGCTGCAGCTTGATGACCTTCATCTGGTCAGGGAGAGTGAGGAGGTGATAGAGAGGAGCTATAGGCAGGTAGAAACCCTCGGACCACAGGAGACATAGAAGTGGGTAACGGTCAGGAGAGGGAAGGGCAAGAAGCAGGTACCAGAGAGTACCCAAGTGGCTGTCCCCCTTAACAATAAGTATCCCTGCATGAGTACTATTGGGGGGGCGGGGAATGATGGCCTACCTGAGGGAAGCAACAGTGATCACGCCTCTGGCACAGAGTCTGGCCCTGTGGCTCAGAAGGGTAGGGAAAGGAACAGGATGGCAGCAGTGATAGGGGACTCGATAGTAAGGGGGTCAGATAAGCAATTCTGTGGACGCAGGAAAGAAACACGGATGGTAGTTTGCCTCCCAGGTGCCAGGGTCTGGGATGCTTCTGATCGCGTCCACGATATCTTGAAGTGGGAAGGAGAACAGCCAGAGGTTGTGGTATATATTGGTACTAACGATATAGGTAGGAAAAGGGAGGAGGTCCTGTAAACAGACTACAGGGAGTTAGGAAAGAAGTTGAGAAGCAGGACCTCAAAGGCAGTAATCTCAGGATTACTGCCTGTGCCACGTGACAGTGAGTATAGGAATAGAATGAGGTGGAGGATAAATGCATGGCTGAGGGATTGGAGCAGGGAGCAGGGATTCAATTTTCTAGATCATTGGGACCTATTCTGGGGCAGGTGTGACCTGTACAAAGAGGACGGGTTGCATTTGAATCCGAGGGTCCAATATCCTGGTGGGAAGGTTTGCTAAGGCTATTGGGGAGAGTTTAAACTAGAATTGCTGGGGCGGTGGGGGCGGAAACCGAACAGAAGTGTCAGTGGAAAAGGAGGTTGTCTCACAAATAGACAAAGTTTGGAGACAGTGCAAAAGGGAGGATAAGCAAGTGATAGAGAACGGACGTGCTCAGTCCGATTGTTTGAGATGTGTCTATTTTAACAAGAGGGGTATCATAAATGAGGTGCATGAGCTTAGAGCGTGGATCAGCACTTGGAGCTATGATGTTGTGGCCATTACAGAGACTTGGATGGTGCAGGGACAGGAATGGCTACATCAAGTGCCAGGCTTTAGATGTTTCAGAAAGGATAAAGAGGGAGGCATAATAGGTGGGGGTGTGGCACTGTTGATCAGAGATAGTGTCACGGCTGCAGAAAAGGCAGAAGCCATGGAGGGGTTGGCTACAGAGTCTCTGTGAGTGGAAGTTAGGAATAGGAAGGGGTCAATAACTCTACTGGATGTTTTTTATAGACCACCCAACAGTAACAGTGATATCGAGGAGCAGATAGGGAGACAGATTCTGGAAAGATGTAATAATAACAGGGTTTTTGTGGTGGGAGATTTTAATTTCCCAAATATTGATTGGCATCTCCCTGAAGCAAGGGGTTTAGATGGAGTAGAGTTTGTTAGGTGTGTTCAGGAAGGTTTCCTGATGCAATATGTAGGTAAGCCTTAAAGAGGAGAGGCTGTACTTGATCTGGTATTGGGAAATGAACCTGGTCAGATGTCAGATCTCTCAGTGGGAGAGCATTTTGGAGATCGTGATCACAATTCTATTTCCTTTACCATAGCATTAAAGAAGGATAGGAACAGACAAGTTAGGGAAATGTTTAATTGGAGTAAGGGGAACTATGAGGCTATTAGGCAGGAACTTGGAAGCATAAATTGGAAACGTACCGAAGAAATGTGGCAAATTTTCAGGGGATATTTGCGTGGGGTTCTGAGCAGGTACATTCCAATGAGACATGGAAAGGATGGTAGGGTACAAGATCCGTAGTGCACAAAGGCTGTTGTAAATTTAGTCAAGAAGAACAGAAGAGCTTATGAAAGAGTCAAAAAACTAGGTAATGATATGAATCTAGAAGATTATAAGGCTAGCAGGAAGGAGCTTAAGAATGAAATTAGGAGAGCCAGAAGGGGCCATGAGAAGGCCTTGGTGGACAGGATTAAGGAAAACCCAAAGGTATTCCACAAGTATGCAAAGAGCAAAGGGATAAGACATGAGATAATAGGACCAATCAAGTGTGACAATGGAAAAATGTTTATGGAACTGGAGGAAATAGCAGAGGTAGTTAATGAATACTTTGCTTCAGTATTCACAACAGAAAAGGATCTTGGCGATTGTTGGGATGACTTGCAGTGGACTGAAAAGCTTGAGATTGTAGATATTAAGAAGGAGGATGTGCTGAAGCTTCTGGAAAGCATCAAGTTGGATAAGTCACTGGGACCAGACGGGATGTACCCCAGCCTACTGTGGGAAGAGATTGCTGAGCCTCTGGCAATGATCTTTGCATCATCAATGAGGACTGGAGAGGTTCCGGAGGATTGGAGTGTTGCGGATGTTGTTCCCTTATTTAAGAAAGGGAGTAGGGATAGCCCAGGAAATTATAAGACAGTGAGTCTTACTTCAGTGGTTGGTAAGTTGATGAAGAAGATCCAGAGAGGCAGGCTTTATGAACATTTGGAGAGGTATAATATGATTAGGATTAGTCAGCATGGCTTTGTGAAAGGTAGGTTGTGCCTTACGAGCCTGATTGAATTTTTTGAGGATATGACTAAGCACATTGATGAAGGTAGAGCCGTAGATGTAGTGTATATGAATTTCAGCAAGGCATTTGATAAGGTACCATGCAAGGCTTATTGAGAAAGTAAGGAGGCATAGAATCCAAGGGGACATTGTTTTGTGGATCCAGAATTGGCTTGCCCACAGAAGGCAAAGAGTGGTTGTAGATGGGTCATTGTTACAAGGGAAGTGTTGGTAGTGGACCCTAATGCAAGACACAGACTCTGAAGTACTAGGAACAGGACTAGGTTTGTCAAGAAAGCAAGGGAAGAAAAGGCGCTGGATATTGACACAGGCCCTGGACAAGACTAGGATTCAGGACCTGGGCTGGGACTTGGGCTAGAAGCACGGCACCAGGACAAGGAACTTGGAACTAGGAGCCTGTGCTAGGACTCCAAGCCAGAAACTGGACAGGGGCCCGGAACCTGGGTCTTGACTCGGGCTCGGACCCCAGATCAAGGCGAGGACTTGGGACTAAGATCTTGGAAAGGACAGGATAGGACGAGCAATCTCCAGCAAAGGACGAGGAATCTCCAGCACAGACTGTGTCTAACAAGCCTGATACAGTTCTTTGAGGAGGTGACCAGGCATATAGATGAATGTAGTGCAGTGGATGTGCTCTATGTGGATTTTAGTAAGGCATTTGACAAGGTTCCACACGGTAGGCTTATTCAGAAAGTCAGAAGGCATGGGATCCAGGGAAGTTCAGCCAGGTGGATTCAGAATTGGCTTGCCTGCAGAAAGCAGAGTGTCATGTTGGGGGGAGTACATTCAGATTGGAGGGATGTGACTAGTGGTGTCCCAGAAGGATCTGTTCTGGGACCTCTGCTTTTCGTGATTTTTATTAACGACCTGGACGTGGGGGTAGAAGTGTGGATTGGCAAGTTTGCAGATGACACAAAGGTTGGTGGTCTTGTGGATAGTGTAGAGGATTGTCGAAGATTGCAGAGAGACATTGATAGGATGCAGAAGTGGGCTGAGAAGTGGCAGATGGAGTTCAACCCGGAGAAGTGTGAGGTGGTACACTTTGGAAGGACAAAGTCCAAGGCAGAGTACAAAGTAAATGGCAGGATACTTGGTAGTGTGGAGGAGCAGAGGGATCTCGGGGTACATGTCCACAGATCCCCGAAAGTTGCCTCACAGGTAGATATGGGAGTTAAGAAAGCTTATGGGATGTTAGCTTTCATAAGTCGAGGGATAGAATTTAAGAGTCATGAGGTACTGATGCAGCTCTATAAAACTCTGGTTAGGCCACACTTGGAGTACTGTGTCCAGTTCTGGTCGCCTCACTATAGGAAAGATGTGGAAACATTGGAAAAGGTACAGAGGAGATTTACCAGGATGCTGCCTGGTTTAGAAAGTATGCATTATGATCAGAGATTAAGGGAGCTAGGGCTTTACTCTCTGGAGAGAAGGAGAATGAGAGGAGACATGATAGAGGTATACAAGATATTAAGAGGAATAGATAGAGTGGATAGCCAGTGCCTCTTCCCCAGGGCACCACTGCTCAGTACAAGAGGACGTGGCTTTAAGGTAAGGGGTGGGAAGTTCAAGGGGTAACTTAGAGGAAGGTTTTTTACTCAGAGAGTGGTTGGTGCGTGGAATGCACTGCCTGAGTCAGTGGTGGAGGCAGATACACTGGTGAAATTTAAGAGACTGCTCAACAGGTGTATGGAAGAATTTAAGGTGGGGGGTTATATGGAAGGTAGGGTGTAAGGGTCGGCACAACATTGTGGGCCGAAGGGCCCATACTATGCTGTACTATTCTATGTTCTATGTTCTATGTCTATAAAGTAATATTACCACAAGTAAAGTAACGAATAATAAGGTTCATTTACAACACAAGATAAAGTTATGTCGCAATGACTAATACTTGTGCTCTGAGCAGTACTTCTGGTCCTAGTTCTTCTTTAGAGACAGGAATGGGATTCCATGCAGCCTGAACTTCTGTTTAGGCAAGGCAAGTATGCAAGTATGCACTACTTTAGAATACTTCCACCATCGAAAGTAACTAAACTTGAAAGGGTGCAAAAAAGCTTCACAATAATGTTTCAGGATCAGATGGATTGAGTTCTGAGGGGAGACTAGATTACCCTGGGTTACTTTTTCTGGAGCATAGGAGGCTGAGAGGTAATATAATTAAAGTTTATAAAATATCAAGGACCATATTGTACTGCTTCGTGCTGCCTGACACCGCAGTTGTGCGAACTGAACTGGACAGGTTGTGGCACTTCTGAAATGGAACACAAAGGAATATAATCAGTGGAAAGAAGGAATAGATTTTGGATGATTGATTTCAATGTCTATCAACAAGAGTGACGAAGCTGGTTCAGCGCTGAAGGCGACTGCTGCCGGAGTTCTTAATTATCTGTATACAAAAAACAGAATCATATTCAGTATAGATTTAGACGTCATATATATGTAGCCCAGATAATTGACATAGATGTGATGTGTGAAGGACTTATTTCTATGCTGTACAGTTCTGTGACTCCAGACTCATTTGCAATAAAACTAACCAAAGGCTTAACAACAAACAGGTGCAACTGAATCCGCAAGAACAAAGTACACTAGAGCTTGATCATGATTGGAACCCACACCTTACCAGTAAATCCATTGGCCACAAGACAGGGTAGTAAATGAATTGAGTGTGGAAAATTACTGGATATTCCATTCTTTCTGAGAAGGGCGTGTTGCTGCAGACTCAAGGATTCTGATTGAACAGGTCATTACATTCTCAAACGTGTTATTTAAAACAATAACAAAATACCAGTGAGACAATTCGTCGTCGTCGTTAGGTCACATCTGGAATTTCCATTTGGCGGACGATTTCCCTCCACGCCGCTCTGTCCCTGGGGAAATCATGTACTTGGCAAGTTACAGCAGTGGTTTGCCTTTGCCTTCTGCCGTGTGAGTTTAAAGAGATCACTACCTCTCTTCTTGGTAGATCCTCTGCTTGCAAAGTAACCATTGTCTTCCAAGGTCGTAGCTCTTCTGCCTTCCCCTCCAGTCTCCTAATGGGTTAACCATTGGCTATCACTCGTTATCCGAGCAAGGGACCCTTATCAGGTGCTGCCAGCCAGGTCAGCTGGACCTGGGACGAGTCGCAAGGGAAGGGTCAATCACACCCTTAGGCCAACTTAAGGCTCTGCTACACAGTGAGACAATTAGTCATGGAATAATAAAGGTGTTAGTTGCAAACAGGTGTTAGCTTGAACTAACAAGCAACCAGCCATTTCCTTCTAGACGTCATTGCATAATCGCATCTGTTTTGAAGAGTTTGAATCAAATTTGTTTTGAAGACGTTGAACCAAAAAGTCCGTAATCGCGCTGTATTACTGTATGACACTAATGGATCATAATGCAGCACACCAATTTAAGAAGGAAATTGCCAAGTTGAGTGCAGTTCCCCTGTCATTTTGTTCACTTAATCAAACAGAAATGGAGTTCTCACAGTTAGAAAAATCAAGGTGTAGACTATTTTCTAAATGGCGAGCAAATTCAGAAACAAGAAGGGCATAGGGGCTTTGGATTCCTCATGCAGAGTTCCCTAAAGGTTAACTTGCAGGTTGAGTTGGTAGTATGGAAGGAAAATGCAACGTTATTTTTTTCCTCATTTCGAGAGGACTATAATATACATGCAAGGATATAATGCTGAGCCTTTATAAAGCATTAGCCAAACTGCATTTGGGTGCATTTTGAGTCGTTTTGAGTCCCTTGGAAGAATGTGCTGATATTCAGGAACCAGCGTGTGAAAAGATTAACATATTAGGAGTTTGGCTCTGGGCCTGTACTCCCTGGAGCTTAGACGAATGTTGGGGTGGTGGGGAGGGGTCATCTCAAATGAAACCTGATGAATATTGTTGAATATTCTAAGGCCAAAATAGAGTTAACGTGCAGAGGATGTTTCCAATAGTGCGTTAGCCTGGGACCAGATGACACAGCCTCACAATACAAGGACGGAAATTAGGAGGAACATCTTTAGCCGGAGGGTGATGAATCTGTGAAATTCATTGCCACAGAAGGCCATGAAGGTCAAAGTCATTCGGTCTATTTAAAGTGAGGGTTGATATTTTCTTGATTCAGTGATTGGGCATTAACCGTTACGGGGAAAAGGGAGGAGAATGGGGTACAGAGGGATAATAAATCAGCCAAGGGGAATGGTAGAGTAGTGTCGATGGGCTGATTTGTCGAAATGTGCTCTTATATCTTGTGGTCTTTCATGAAAAACAGTGACCAGGTGTGTTTTAGAGAGAATTTCAGGCCGACATGTTTTTGATAGAGTGGAAGGCAAGGATGGCAAGAGTAGGGAACAGTAACTGAGGAAGAATATTGAGGCTTGGGTCGGAAAGATGATGGAGGCATGTATCAGTTTTAGGAAGCTGGGGTGCAATGAATCCCTTGAGGAGTGGTTGTAGATGTCTGTTTCTCTGACTGGAGGCCTGTGAACAAAGGTGTGCTGTAAGGATCAGTGTGAGAACCATTGTTGTTTGGCATCACCCTCAACGATCGGGTCGTTAATGTGGCAAACTGGATCAGCAAGTTTGCAGATGGCAACAAGGTTAGGAACGCAGTGGACAGTGAAGAAGCTAACCAAGTTTACGACGGGATGCAGCAGGAAGAGATGCATTTTGTGAAGTTTAGCAAGTGTAGGGACGACACAGAAAATGGCAAAGCCATCAGAACGTTGTGAAATTGAGAGACCTATGGGTATACGCATATAATTCTATGAAACTGGTGATGAAGGAGATTAAGATGGAGAAAAAGGTGTGTTGCACATCTGCCTTTGTTGGACAGGACATTGAATGCAAGAGTTGGGATTTCATGTTACATCTGTGCATACTTCGGTAAGAGTGCACCTGGAATATTGTATGGAGCTATGGCTGTTATCCTATAGAAAGTTTGAGGTTAAGTTAAAGATGATGCAGATACACTTCAGAAGGATGATGCTGGGACTGAAGGGCCTAAGTTAAAAGGGAAGACTGGATTGGGTGGGATTGTTTTCCTGGAGTACAGGAGGCTGCCAGACAACCTCAGAGTTTTGTGAAAACATGTCGGTAGTACAAAAAAAATTGCATAGTCTTTGGCCGGGATGGGGGAATCTAAAACTACGCAGCATAGATTGAAGCTGAAAAAGGAAAGGTTTAACTTGAACCAAGGAATACCTATTCACATTGAAGATGGTGGTGAAATGGAAAGAACTGCCAGAACACCCAATGGTGCAAACACAACATTTAAAATATGTTTAGGCAAGTATGTAGAACATTAGAACAGAAAACTTTTCCGTGCAGGAAAGGACCAGTTAGCCGACAATGTCACGTCAACCTTGACAGCAATCTAATGAATCCTTTCTGCATGCACATGGTCTATATCTTTCCAACTCTTGCTTATTCACGTGGTTGTCCAAATGTTTCTTCAATTTTGCTACAGAATCTGCTTCTACTGTCTCTCCCATGTCACAGCCATGAATTCTATCGTGGGGTCCATTCAGTGGCGCAGATAATCTGCGACATGGGTCTGCAAATCACGTTTATGAGTACACACATTCCAGCAAATAGTGTTTCATTGTGCTGGTATTTAACTCACCACTTCGAGTTTCAGATTTTCGAAACATTCCTGTTTACCTTTGTTCTGGGAAAAAAGATGACCGTTTTGAGCAGGGTTCCCAACCTTTTTTTAATGCCAAGGCCAATACCATTAAGCAAGAAGTCAGTAGACCACAGGTTGGAAATCCCTAGTTTAGAGTTAGACTGATGCTGTAATGAAACGGTATTTATCTAGTGTTAAATTCCTGCTTCTGAACCGTCGTTTCGGCTTTAGTTTTAATTTGAGAGCTGTAGTTAACGTCTATTGTTTTTCCTTTACTTTTGCACTGTTACTATTGAAAATCAGTGAACTATTAATAAGCTTCTCTCTCCCACTCTCCCACTCTCCCACTCTCGGCCATAAATGCATAGCCTTGTCATCAATTTTTGACCTCTCAGAAAATGGACCCAGTAGAGAGAGAAAACAGATAACTATGGCCCTGATATTCACTGGCCAGACAAGAGATAAGTTACAATTAGTTGAAGTTACATTTTGTAAAGGTGACTCAAGCAATGCGGTGGGAACTCACAGAATGACAAGTCCAGTCTAGATCTAAGTGCGTGGAGGGGAAACTCAGGTCAGTAGAGTCTGCGTTGCAGAAGTGTCTCATACATTATGACAGCCACTTTTCAGAGCGGCAAGCCCAGTTCAAGCAGAAAGGAAAAATATCAGCCCACAGTGAAAGTTCAGCAGCTCACAGCAAACAGCCAGAATCAGATGGCAGCGATTACTGCTCTCAGGGCCATGGGTCAGCAGCTTACCACTGACAGACAGAATCGGTGGCAGCCATTACTGCTCTCCCTGCAGCAATTCAGCAGCCGTTAGCCATGTTAGTCCCACTCCAATCATATCCCCCATCTTCCTCTTCAACAGCTTCATCATCTTCGCCACTGATGCCCGGATTCCCGTAACCGCGTCCAGACCAGTTCCGAGTATTCCTCCGTCAGGCAGATACTCCGGTGACCCCGACAGCTGCAGGAATTTTATCACCCAATGTGAGCTGATCTTCCAAACCAAGGCTGGTCGGTTCAGTGATGACGCATGTGAACTGGCCTACGTGGTGAATCTCTTAGACGGATCCCCACTCAACCTGTTTAATGCCCGACTGAAACAAGTTTCCTCCGCAGAACAGTCATTTCAGAAATTTGTTGTCGAGTTAGAGACTTTTTGACCTTCCAGAACGGAGTCAGGAGGCTGCCCACCGACTCCTGGACCTGTGCCATGGTGACGGACAGTGAGGGATTATGCAGTAAAGTTCTATACGCTGGCGATTTGAGACAGGGTGGAAGGAAAGACCCCTCATCACTGCTTTCCAGTCGTGACTGAGCGCAGAAGTCCGGCACGAGATCGCAATGCGTAACAAATAGGACAGATTGGACAACCTGATTAATCTGGTCATTCGAACTGACAACTGGGCAACTGTATGGCACAGGGAAAGAATGTCTCGAGCTTCCTACCCTTTGGATCACCGTCTGGCTTCACCCTCTTCCTCATCACTGAGCAGCCAGTCCACAGAGCAGCCTATGCAGGTGGGTGCATGCACCCATCTCCGATCGATGCAGGAGAACAGGTTCCTGCCTCTACTGTGGCGATCCAGGACACTTGTGGACATCATGTCCCAAGCGCCCCATAAAAGAGGAATCCTGTCAGCAGGAAGGAGAGTTCAGACAGGTGGATTCTTCCTGCAACCACCTTGCCCTAACTGTGTAATGCTCCCAGCTTCTTTGTCACGAGGCTCCCAGACTCATGAGTATCAAGTGTTTATTGACTCCGGGGCAGTGAGGAGCCTCATGGCTATGTCCCTGGCTCGAAGATGGAGAGATACAACCCGACAATTGAGAGAGAATATCGCCGTGATGACTCTGGATGGTCAGCCTCTGGGCACTGACAAGATTGAGCATTCTACATAATCTCTGCTATCTGATTAATTTGCCTGAGCTGCGCTGCTGTTTGGCTTTCCCTGGTTATCTCAACACACCCATGGATTGATTGGTCCGTAAAATCACTCCAACTGTTGGGACTGGCATGCCCGTCTATCTGTCTGGGTCCAGCTCAAGCCCTTGTCAAAGTATCCCCTCCTGTGTCAACTGATAGTGTGGGCCTATATGGCATTCCCGGTAAATACAGTTACCTTTTTGAGGTATTCAGTAAGAATAAAGCAACCTCCCTGACACCAGACCGGCACTACTGCGAGGCCATTGGTCTCTTACCTTTTACTAGTCCTCCCCGGGGCCGGTTCTTTTCATTCTCTTATACTAAAAGGGTGGTCATGGAAGAGTACATCAAGGATGTTGGATTGTGTTGTTTTCCTGTATTTGGATGACATTCTTATTTATTCCCGCTCTTGCCAGGAGCAAGTCCAGCATGTCCCGAGGCTTCTCAGAGCGCTCCTCTGGAATAGCCTTTACGCCAAGCCAGAGAAATGTGAGCTCTATAACGAGCAGAATGTATACTCATCATTTCCAGTTTTAGCATGGACACGTGTAAAGTTCAGGAAGCCACAGAGTGATCCAAACCATCTACGGTCAAACAGATGTGGCACTTCATGGGGTTTGCAAGCTTATATCATCGGTTCATCAGAAATCTCAGATCCATCGTGGCCTGCATGAATGCACTCACCAAGAAGATCCCGCAGGATTCCAATGGAGAAGTGAAATAGACTACGCTTTCTTAGAGCTAAAACGACGCTTCACCACTGCCCCAGTGCTGCAACATCTACACCCAATCCACCCGTTAACCATCGAGGTTGATACATCAGCATTGGAGCTGTACTCTCCCAGCACTCTTCTGTGGATAATCGGCTGCTCCTCTGTGCCTTTCGTTCCCTCGCTTGACTCCTGAGAAGTGTAACCACGATGTCAGGAAGCTAGAATTTCTAACTGTCAAAGAGGCCCTGGAAGTATGGCGACACTGGCTGGGGGTGGTGTGGGGGGTCAGAGCGACCCTTTCTGCTGTGAGGATCATAAGAACCTCTCCTATATTTGAGTCTCTAAGAGGCTCAATTCTCATCAAAACCATTGGGCTCATTTCTTCTAGTTGTTTAATTTTGCCCTCACCAACCGTCCTGGCACCAAGGATACCGAGGATGACACTTGCTCCTGACAGTTCGACCTATCTGAGGAGAGTGCCAATACAGAGCTCATCCTTCCTCGCTCCTCCCTTGCTACTCCGGTAATTTGGGGAATCGAGGCGGAGGTGAAGTCAGCACAACAGTCGAATCTAGATCCAGGTGGGACACCTCCCAACTGACTGTTTGTTCCAACTACGGTGTGTCTCAAAGTATTGGAATATAGTCACCCATCCCATCTGGTTGGCCATGCAGGAATGCAACCGACCCTGGAATTTAACAAGAGATGATAATTGCGGCCGTCTATTTGCAGAGTGTCAACGACTTCGTCTTTGCCCATCCCACTTGTGCAGTGGCGGCGCCAGAGATTTTTTCTTGCTGGTGCTACAGTGGAGCTGAATTATTCAGTGATGGTGCTGAGGGATGTACCCTATGGTAATATGTATTCACAAGGCCAAATGCATGGCATTTAAAAGTCAGTTTCAAGCATTATGTGGCCACTATAAATGCTTCTGTTGATTCACAAACGACAGTAATTGATAAATATAATATAGACGTGAACTATGACGGTGTTAACAGCATTGGAGACAACCCGGGCTACACAGAGCATAAACAAACAAACCAACAAAGCATCCGACCCACAGTGCACAATGGGAATCATGCACCAATCCCACAATCAGTGTCAAATGGGTGGTTTTCAACTGAAAAGCAACACTAACCCACAATGTCCACTGCTGTTCGCATTACATAGACAGAAAATGCCAAAAGATACACCGTTATTAAAGTCAAATAAGGCAAACAACAGATGCAAGGCTTTACCAGGAGTAGGACAAATCATACTCTGATCATGCAATACCTCAATTAGTTCAGCTACTGAATTTAAAACAAAAATCAACAGAATCTCCGCTTGGAAGTCTAAGCAAAACCAGTGGGCTTAATAGCAGTAAATGGAATAGTATAGGATTTGCAGGAAACATAAGGACTATGGGGTATCCACCACAAAATGATAATAATAATCAGCATTAGTCTTGACCCAAATTTAAAAAAAAATCAACTGTACTCACCATTGATGTATTCAGAGAAGCACAATCTGTCTGTTGTTGTGATTGGTGGTGAAAGTATTAATGATTTTTTGGACGTCAAGTGCTTTGGTCCTCCGGCTGTTTATAGCCAACAGGGCCAAGTTGCTGTTCCGAGCATCGCCGCTGCTATTCCTTGGGTAGTTTTTGAGGCGTCTGAGGCAAGGGAAACTCAGTTTGCATGAGGCAGATGTTACAGGTAGAGTCAGTGATATGCAGATTAGTTTGTATAAATCTATAAATGCATCGCGGTAGGGTCTCATTGAAGCTGGAAATTCCACTGTGTCAGCTCGTGAGACAGCCACACTCATGGGTCAAAATGTGTTCAGGTTACATGGCTTCCTTCAGAGCATTGTGTCAGTTCAAGGATCACAGTTCATGTTCTGTTTCTGGAAGGCCTTCTGTGCTCTTGCAGGAGCTGCAGCCATCCTCACAAGTGTGGTGTGACCAATGCCTTGTATTGACTTTGCATTATGTCCTTGCTTTAATGTTCTAGTCCATTCAAAATGAATGCTAACACTGCATTTGCCTTCCTTACCACCGACCTGACTCAATCTGAACATTCAGCTTTAGTGAATCCTGCATGAGAACACCCACGGCCCTTTACACCTCTGCTTCCTGAATTATCTCCCCATTTACGAAGTAGTCTACATCTTTATTCCTTCTACTTAGAATACTTCTCTGCATGGCATTCCATCTGCCATTTCTTTGCCCATTTTCCTAATCTCTCCAAGATGTTCTGCAGAACCCTTGCTTCCTCAGCACCACCTGCCCCTCCACCTATCTTTGGATC
Organism: Mobula birostris; assembly: GCF_030028105.1. Taxonomy (NCBI): domain Eukaryota; kingdom Metazoa; phylum Chordata; class Chondrichthyes; order Myliobatiformes; family Myliobatidae; genus Mobula; species Mobula birostris. The sequence continues at coordinate 106,447,807 of NC_092371.1, read as the reverse complement.
TTCCATAAACTTGGTCACAAAGCCATCAGTTCCATCATTTAAATCATTGACATAGAACATGAAAAGAAGTCTTGCCAACACTGACCCCTGTGGAGTACCATTCGCCACTGGCCACCAAGCAGAAAAGATACCGTTCATTCCCACTCTTTGCCTCCTGCCAATCAGTCAATCTTCCATCTATGTTAGTATCTTTTCTGTAATACCATGGGCTCTTAACTTGTTTAATAGCCTCATGTATGATACCTTGTCAAAGGCCTTCTGAAAATCCAAGTACACAACATCCACTGATTCTCCTTTATTTATCCTGCCTATTATTTCCGCAAATAATTCCAAATAATTTGTTTAAAGAGATTTCTCTTCAAGTAAGCCATGATAATGTGCCTTCAAGTACTTCAAATCTTCATCTATCCCGAATCAGTCCCTGCTTATCCATAAACTGATATATTCATTTCCTTGGTTTACCTTACAATAAATTTCCCACCACTGATGTCAGGCTCATCAGCTTATAATTCCCGACCTTATTTTTAGAGCCTTTTTTCAGCAATGGAGCAACATCAGTTATCCTCCAATCCTCTGGCACATCAGCAGTGGCAAAGGACGTTTTAAATATCTCTGCTAGGGCTCCTGCAATTTCTGCACTAGCCTTCCACAGGGCCCAAGGGAACACCTTGTCTGGCTCGGGGGATCCATCCTGCCCGATTTTTGTCAAGACAGCAGACACCTCCTCCTCTGTAATCTGTATAGGGTCCACGGCCTCACCTCTGCTTTGCCTCACTTCTGTAGACTCTGTGCTCATTTCCAGAGCAAATACAGATGAAAAAATCCATTTAAGATCTCCTCTTTTCTTGGGGTTGCTACCCTTCTGTTCTCAACACATCTATCGAAGCCTTTTGGGTTCTTTACCTTGTCTGCTAGAGCAACCTCATGCCTTCTTTTAGGGATTATGATTTCTTTAAGTGTTCTCTTGTGTTTCTTATACTCCATAACTACCTCATTTGTTCCCATCTTTCTGTACCTGCTATGCAGCTCCTTTTATTTCTTAACTGGTTCCTCAATATGTCTCCAAAATGAAGATTCCTTAAATCGGTTTCCCTTCTCTTTTATTCCATCAGGAACATAGCAAGATCTCCACTCTCAAAAAAATGCACTTTTGTAGGCCTCCCACTTACCAGGTATATCTTTGCCAGAAAACAGCCTGCCCCAATCCATACTTGCCAGATGCAGATCTTAAATAGATATTTTTGCATCTGTATTTACTCCGGAGATGGGCACCAGAAGCGAGGCAAAGCAGCAATGAGATTGTGAACCTATCTGGTCGTGGATTTATCCAGCCTGATTTTTCTCCACGTAGCGGACACCTCCTGCTCTGTAATCCAGTACAGGCAGATAGGAACCTCTTCAGAGGGATGGAGTTTAGGATGATGGCACCTAACGGCGACTGCTTTGCTTGCATCTTTGGAAACAGCTCTATTTCTTTCTTTAATATCTCTCTTTTTTTTCTTTTCAGGGTTCTTTTGAAGACCCTGACTTGGAGTTACACGCTGACTTTGGTTCTTTGTGGAAATGGGACTCAGTCTCAGAGTCTTAACCCCGGCCCCTTTTCGATATGCCAAGGACGTGACCTGGAGGACTAGCGCACCTCCAGGGTGCCAGATTTTCATGGCCCTGGAGACGGACTGACTCCAGACCGGTGCTGCTGCCTAATGTGTCGTGGGAGTACACAGAATTTTGAAAGCAGCGAGCTGGCTGTTGGCTGTATACCCAGAGACCTGAGTTCGTTGCACACAGAGCTCAGAAAAATGACGCAACCGACTTTTAAAATCACAAATCAGTGAGTTTTTTGTTATGTCTCCCCTCTCGCTGTGAAACAGGGACATTTCTTTTCCCTTATTAGGTTAGAGAGAGCCTGTGGTATATCGAATTACCGGGTGAAAGAGTAGTCTTTGGGGTACTGCAAGTCTGTGTCTTTATTAATGCTTTGCTGCACGCTTGAGTGCTCGGTTGAGAGTGCAGATGCTTTTTGTTGGTGGGGGTGGGGGGGTCGTTGTTTTGCTGTTGCTTATGCGTAGGAGGGAGAAGCTGGAGGCTTTGGGGTTGTAACATTGAACTGGCACTCATTCTTTGGGGAACTCCTGTGTTTTCGTGGATGGTTGAGCAGAAAAATAATTCAGGATGAATATTGTATACATTTCTCTGAAATTAAATGTACCTATTGAAATGAGGTAGCTAAGGAGCATAAGAAACATAACAGAACACCTAAAGAAATCAGAAAGGCTAAAAGAAGGCATGAGGTTGCTCCAGCAGACAAGGTGAAGAAGAACCCTAATGGCTTCTATAGATATGCTAAGAACAAAAGGATAGCAAGGGACAACATTAGTTCTCTGGAAGACCAGAATGGAGGAGATCCGAAATGGATTTTTTCATCTGTATTTACTCTGGAGATGGGCAAAGTGTCTATAGAAGTGAGGCAAAGCAGAGGTGAGGTCATGGACCCTATACAGATTACAGAGTAGGAGGTCTTGAGGAAAATCATGTTGGATGAATGCCCAGGGCTTGACAAGGTGTTCCCTCGGGCCCCTTGGGAGGCAGAGATTGCAGAAGCCCTAGCAGACATATGTATATTTAAAGTGTCCTTTCCACTGCTGATGTGCCAGACGATTGGAGGATAGCTAATCTTGCTCCATCGTTTAAGAAAGGCTTTTTGGAGGAAATTATAGGCTGATGAGCCTGATATCAATGGCGAGAAATTTACTGGAAGGTAAACTGAGGGAGTGAATATATCTGTATATGACTAAGCATGGTCTGATTATGGATAGTCAACATGGCTTCGTGTACAGTAGGTCATGTCAAACCAATCTTACATAGTTTTTTGTGAAAGTTACCATGAAATATGATGAAGGCATGGTAATAGGCTTTGACAAGGTCGTACAGGGTTGTTCAAGATGAGGCAGTAAATTTGATTTAACATTGGCTTTACAGAAAAAGCTAGAGTGTGGTAGTAGATTGTTGTCTCTCTGACTGGAGTGCCACAGGTATCGGTGCTGGGTCCATTGTTGTTTGTCATCTATATCAGTGATCTGGATGAACTCGTGGTAATCTGGATCAGCAAATTTCCAGATGACACCAAGATTAGGAGTGTAGTGGACAACATGGAAAGCCATCAAAGCTTACAGTGGGTTTTGGATCAGCTAGAAAATGGGCTGAAATATATCAAATGCAATTTAGTGTAGACAGGTGTGAGGTGTTGCGCTTTGAGAGAACCATCCAGAGTAGGCTTTACACCTTGTGTGGTAAGGCACTGAGGAGAGAGGTCGCACAGAGGAATCTCGGAATACACACACAAAATGCTGGAGGATCTCAGCAGGCCAGGCAGCATCTAAGAAAAAAAAAAGTACAGTTGACGTTCAGGCCAAAACCCTTTGGCAGGACTGGAGAAAAAAAAGCTGAGGAGTAGATTTGAAAGTTGGTGGGTGGGGCAGAGAAGCGGCAGACAATAGGTGAAACTTTTTGGTAGAGGGATGAAACAAAGAGCTAGGAAGTTGATTAGTGAAAGATAGAGATGGCCATAGAAGAAAGAAGAGAGGTGGGCGATAGAGGAGGAGCACCCGAGCGAGGCGATGGGCGGGCAAGGGGATAACGTGAGAGATGCCCAAGGGGATGGGAAATAGTGAAAGGTGGAGGCATTACTGGAAGTTTGAGAAATCGATCTTCATGCTATCAGGCTGGAGGCTACCCAAACAGAATATAAAATGTTGTTCCTCCAACCTAAGTGTAGCCTTATCCCGACAGTGGAGGAGGCCATGGATGGACATATCGGAATGGGAACAGGAAGTGGAATTAAAACGGGTGGCCACTGGGAGATCCCGTTTGTTCTGGCGGACAGAGCATAAATGCTTGGCGAAGCAGTCTCCCAATATGCGTTGGGTCTCACTGATATACAAGAGGCCACACCGCGAGCACCGAACATAGTATATGACCCCAACAAACTCAAAGATGAAGTGTCACCTCACCTGGATGGACTGTTTGGGGCCCTGAATGGTAGTGAGGAAGGAGGTGTAGGGGCAGGTGAAGCACTTGTTCCGCTTACAAGGGTAAGTGCCAGCCAGGGAGATCAGTGGGAAGGGACAAATGGACAAGGCAGTCGTATAGGGAGCGATCCCTGTGGAAAGCAGAATGTGGGGGGCGGGGGAGGGAAAGATCTGTTTGGTCGTGGAATCCAGTTGAAAGTTGCAGACGTTTCGGGGAATTATATGCTGGACACGGAGGCTGGTGAGGTGTTAGGTGAGGACAAGAAGAACCTTATCCCTGGGAGCGTGGTGGGAAGATGGGGTAAGATCAGACGTGCGTGAAATGGAACAGATGTGGTTGAGGGCAGTATTGAAGGTCGAAGAAGGGAAGCCCTATTTTTTGAAGAAGGAGGACACCTCCTTTGTTCTAAGATGAAAATCTTCACCCTGAGATCAGATGTTGTGGAGACGGAGGAATTGAGAGAAGGGGATGGCATGTTTACAAGTAGCTGAGTGGGACAAGGTATAGTCCAAGTAGCTGCGAGAGTCTGTTGGTTTGTAATACATATTGGTGGATAAGCTGTCTCCAGAGATAAAGACAGTGAGTTTAAGAAAGAGAAGGGTAGTGTTGGAAATGGGCCAGGTGACTTTGAGGGCTGGGTGGAAGCTGGAGGCAAAGTGGGTGTAATTCATGAGTTCAGCTCGGGTGCAGGAAGCAGCACCAATACAGTTGTTGATATAGCGTAGGAAAAGTACAGTGACTGTCACTATGCTTGCAACAAAGAGGCAGGCATAGCTAGGACCCACGTGAGTGCCCATGGCTACCCCTTTTGCTTGAAGGAAGTGGGAGGAACCAAAGGAGAAGACATCTATTGTCCATTCATCCCTCCCCACTGATATCCCTCCTGGCACTTATCCTTGCAAGTAGAACAAGTGCTCCACCTGCCCCTACACCTCCTCTCTCACTAGCATTCAGGGCCCCAAACAGACCTTCCATGTGAGGCGGCACTGCACCTGTGAGTCTGTTGGGGTCATATATTGTGTTCGGTGCTCCCAGTGTGGCCTCTTGTGTATCGTTGATACCCTACGTAGATTGGAAGACCACTTCACTGAGCATCTATGCTCCATCAGCCAGAACAAGAGGGATCTCCCAGTGGCCACTCATTTTAATTCCACCCCGTTCCCATTCCAATATGTCCATCCATGGCCTCCTCCACTGTTGGGATAAGGCCACTCTTAGGTTGGAGGAAGTGGGTAGCCTCCAAGTTGATGGCATGAACATCAATTTCTCATACTTACAGTAATGCCTCCATCTACCCCTCCCCCTTCACTATTTCCAATCCCTTTGTACCTCTCTGATATTATCTCTTTGCCCACCCATCGCTGCCCTCTGATGCTCTTCCCCCCTTCTTTCTTCCATGGTTTCTACCTCTTTCACTAATCAACTTCCTAACTCTTTGCTCCCCCTCCAGGTTTCAGCTATCGTCTGGGATCTCTCTATCCCCTGCCCCCACCTTTCAAATCTACTTCTCAGCTTTTTTCCCCAGTCATGCCAAAGGGTTTCGGCCCGAAACGTCCACTGTTCTTTTTTCCATAGAGACTGCCTGACCTGCTGAGTTCCTCCAGCATTTTGTATGTGTTGCTCAGATTTTCAGTATCTGCAGATTTTCTCTTGTCTGGGAATACAGATCCCCACCCCTTGAAAGTGGTGTCACATGTAGATAGGGTCATAAGAAAGCTTTTGGCACATTGGCCTTTATAAATCATAGTACTAAGTACAAGAGTTGAGATGTTATGTTGAAGTTCTGTAAGGTGTTTGTGAAGCTTCCTCTTGAGTATTCTGTGCAGTTTCAATCACTACGTATGGGATAGATATCAATAAGATTAAAAGAGTACAGAGAGAATTTATGTCTCTTTCCAGGACTTGAGGACGTGAGTCATAGGGAAAGGTTGATGTTGTTAGGGCTTTATTCCTTGGAGTGTAAAAGAATGAGGGGGGATTTGATAAAGGCATACAAAATGCTGCGGGATATAGATGGGGTAAATACAAGCAGCCTTTCTCCAGTGAGGTCAGACTAGAACAGAACATAAAAGGTGAGATGTTTCAGCTGATCATGAGAGGGAACTTCACTCAGAGGTGAGTGAGACTGTGGAATGAGCTGTGACTGGAATTGATGGATGCAGCTTTGATTTCAACATTTAGTGAAGTCTGGATAAGCACATGGATAGGAGGGGTACGGAGAGCTATGTTCTGGGTGCAGGTTGATGGGACAATGCAGATTAATAGTTTGGTACAGAGTAGATGGGCCAATGGGATTGTTTCTGTGCTATATTGTTCCATGACTTTATGAGTGATATAGAGTCCTCATGACTGTAACAGTAATTGCAGGGCAGACTGTAAATCTAGAAATAACACAGCCCTGTAAGAATGATCATGGAATTATAAAAATTTAGATAGGCAAATGGAAGTACAAAAATGGAGGATTATGGGCTGTGTAGCAGGGAAGACTTGGACTGATCATGGAGTAGTTTTTTATAGGTCATCAGCACATCATAGCCAAAGGGCCTGTATAGTGTTGTACTAGTCTACCTATTATGTTCAAAGGGGCGGATACTATAAATTTGAAACAAAAACTGAAAATGCTGGGATTAGTCAGCAGTAGCAAAAGAAAGAGTTCATCAAAACTTCTCCACTAATAAGGAGGTATTAGTGTTCTTACAAAGCCCATTCAACTTCAAAAGGTAACCTTATCTTTCCATAAAAGCTGCCTGGCCAGTGAGAGATTCTGACGTTTTCTGTTTTGTTGATATCATAATGAGCTCATGACATTCATTGTGCACTTGGGATGGTAATCAGGTGTCAACATGGGAGTAAGCTATTTTAGTCCTGGTATTGGGTAATAAATCAGGATGAATTAGTAATATCATTGCAAAGGATCCCTAAGGTATGTCTGAATTTAAAATGAAGTTTGAAGATTAAAATCTTTGGATTAAAAAGCAGTGGCATTATAATCTAATAACTAATAAGAGAGTCCATAATTTTAAACTTTTTGCAGGAAAGTTTAGGGGGTTAGCAGAGATAGGTTTTGTTTTACACAGAGAAGGGAGGGTGATTGGAATGCACTATCAGGGGTGGTGGTACAGGCTGCTATATTAGGAATATTTAAGAAACTCATAGATAGTTACATGGATGATAGAAGGATGATCGGAGGCCTACTTAGGATGGAATGGTCATTATATTGATATTAGTGCAGATTGAAATGTCAGCACAGTATCGTGGGCCAAAGGGCCTGTACGGTCCTGTAACATTTTACTGCAGATTCTACACTCTAAATTTTAAGGCAATTGTACCAAGGACAAAACTGGTGAATATGGACTGGTAAACAGATTCAAGGATCAGATTGTACATGAGAAGAGGCAGACATCCGATGAGATATTTCAGAACATTTACCAACAGTAAAGGCAAGTGAGAATGAATGATTCTAAGAAAGATGTATCATCGGTGACCAAAGAAAGAAATGAAGGATGGTATCAAATTGAAAGAAAAGTCATACAATTTTGTGAAGATTGTTGACAGGCCAGAGAATCGGGGAATTTGTAACAATAATTGTTCGTCATCACTATCAACAATTCGGATGAGAATGTACAAGGGATAACTAGTAAATTTGCAGAGAATATTAAAGTGGGTTTTGTCATTGGCAGTGAAGAAGTTTATCTAAATTTACAAGGGGTTTGGATCAGCTGAGTAAGTGGGCCGAGGAATAACAAATTAAGATAAATTTGTTTAAGTGATAGGCATTGCAGTTTTGACAGTCAAATCTAGGTAGTACTTTCACAGTAAAAATTTTTATCAGAGAGAAGGCAGTGGAATGTGTTTGAAAGGAATAATAAATCAGCCATGATGGAATGGCGGAGCAGATTCGATAAGCTAAATAGACAAACTCTGTTCCTATGTCTTCTGGTATTTAACGGCAGGGCCCTGAATAATGTTGTAAAACAGAGGGAATTTGTAGTTCAGATGCATGGTTTCCTGAAATAGGAGTCACAGGTAGACAGGGTAGTCATACTGGCCTTCATCAGTCAGGGCTGTGGGATAAAACGTGAGAGATTATGTTGCACATGTACAAATGCTGGTGATGCAGCATTTAGAGAATTGTGTTTAGCTTTGGTCGCCCTGCTATAAGAAAGATGATATTAAACGAGAACACAAGTGAAGGAAAGTTTTACAAGGACGTTTTCATGACTTGAGGATGAGTTGCGGGGAGAGGTTGGACAGGTTAGAACTCTTTTATATGGAACATAGAAGGAAGAGAGAAGACCACATAGAGGTGCAGAAAATCTCGAGGGTTATAAATAAGGTGAATGTAATCAGTCTTTGTCCCACAGTTGGGAAGTCAGGAATTAGGGCCCATGGACTTAAAGTAGGAGAGGACAGAAATATAGGAACTTGAAGGGGAACCATTTTACACTGAGGACATTATGTTTTATATTTGGAAGTGGTCTCGCACCAGAGGGGACAGCCTCAGAAAAGAAGGGCATCCATTTAGAATGGAGATGAGGAGGAGTTTCTTTAGCTAGAGAGTGGTGAATATGTGGAATTCATTGCCACAAGCAGCTGTGGAGGCCAGGTCATTGGGTATATTTAAAGCAGAGGTTGATAGGTTCTTGATTAGACAGGATACAAAAGGTTATGAGGAGAAGGCAGGAGAATGGGTTTGGGAGGGATAATAAATCAGTGATGATAAAATGGAGAGATGGACTCGATCGGTCAAATAGCCTAATTCTGCTCCTATGTCTTATGATCTCAAGATAGCATCATAATGGGCCATATCACATAAAGTGATTATTTGGAGTACAGGAAGGCAATAGCCCAGTGACATGCTATCATAACAGCAACCTTCCCTCAATGTCATCCAAACTAAAGAGTTTGTCACTGACCTCAGAGGGCATGGGGGGAGGTGGGTAGTGCACATTCTCTGCTTACATAAACAGTGCTGAGGATGAACAGAAAGAGAATTTCAAGTCCCTAAGTGTAAATATTACCAATAGGCTGTCCTGGCACAACCATGTAGATTCCATGGCCAAGAGGCTCACCAGCATTTCTACTTCCTCAGGAGGTTTTTAAGCAATTTGGCATTTCACATTATCTCTTGCCAATTTTCATCAATGCGCCGTAGAAAGTATCCTATCTGGACACACCACAAAGTGGTATGGCAAATGTCTTGTACGTGACTGCAGAAAAAAAGAAAGAGCTATGAACACAACTCAGCACATCACTGAAATCAGCATCCACTCCATGAAGTCTTGGCTGTACTCTCAACTGCCTTGGTAAAGCAGCCAACACAACCAAAGACCCTACACAACCCATACATTATCTCTTTTTCCTCCTCTCACCAAGCAGGAAATACATTAAGCCCGAAATCTCGTGGCACCATGGTCAAGAACTGCTTCTCTCCCACCGTTATAATAAATTCTACAGTCCCCCAGTATGATAAGGTGGGCTTACCTAGATGTGACAATAATGACAAGCTAAGACCAAGCAATACACTAATACATACATTTCTTACTAAGATATTGTTAAATCAGAATCAAAATCTGATCTATCGTCAGTAACAAATTACATTAAATTTGTTGTTTTGGGGCAGCAGTATAGGGCAAGGATGAAAAAAGTACATATTTTAAAATTAAATAAATTGTGCAAAGTAAAAGGAATATTGAGGTAGCGTTCGTGAGTTCAGGGATTGTTCAGAAATAAGACCATAAGACATAGAGGCAGAATTAGGCCAATCAGCCCATTGAGTCTGCTCCATCATGACTGACTTATTATCCCTATGAACCCTATTGTCCTGCATTTCCCCATAAACCTTGACACCCTTACTAATCAAAAACCTATCAACCTCCGCTTTAAATATATCCACAGACATCTCTGGCAATGAACTTACAACCCACTGGCTAAAGAAATCCATTTTCATATCTGTTGTAAAGGGATGTCTTTCTATTCCAAGACTGTGCCCTCTGGTCTTTGACTCCCTGAGTATTGGAAACATCCTCTCCATGTGTACTCTATCTCGGCCTTTCAGTATTCGATATATTTTAGTGAGATCCCTGGCATTATTCTAAACTCCAGTGAGTACAGGCTCAGAGCCATTACACGTTCCTCAAATGAGGAATAAGTAAGGATTTGCATAGAAAGTGCCTGATCAGTGATATTTAACCTGGCTTAGTTCAAAGCAGGTCAGCTGTAACCAATCTTATAGAGATTTTTGGGGGAGGTTAGAAGAAAGCTCATGAGAAGGAGGTTGAACTCGCCTACATGTACCTCAGCAAGGCCTTTGACAAAATCCCTCGTGAGAGGCTAGTCAAGAAAGTTAAGTTGCTTGGCACTCAAAATGAACTAGTTAAATTCGATTCGATTTTAGCTTAGCTAAGTCAGTCGGTGGTAGTAAGTGGTTATCTCTTCGGGATTGGTGCTGGGTCCATTAGTGTTTATCATCTGAGTTTAATGCGCTGTAGTGCTTCACTGCTAAGGTAATGGTTTCTCTGTAGCAACAATGTTTGGGTTATGACTGGAGATAACAGGGGGTTTGGAATGTGTGCCATCCATTGAGAGGCATGTGGTTTCTTTCCTGTGGGGCTGACAGAAGGGATTCACGGTCTTTTGTCGGCGAGAGAAGACGCTAATAGAGAGGGTTGGTCGACTGCCAGACGGAGTGGACTTGGAGCGAGGGTCCGAGGGTCGTCAATACTCGGAGGAGGTTGACGGGGAATGAATGGATACAACCGTGAGCTCCAATGTTGCGCATTATACTGCTTCATGAGAATGGGCTGTTTTCTTTTTTTTTGTTTCTTTACAAACCATATAGTAAAATTAAGAATTATAAAGCTCAATCATTTAATTGCATATTGTGTACTGTTTGTTATTTCGTGGTACTGATTTATAACAGGGGAACACATCACGTAGTATCCACCCAAACAAGATAACTCAAGTTTGGCCGGGCCAGAGGCTGTCTTCCACTCGCTTAAGCCGCTAGCCAAACTGGAGGGTTTCCTCAAGCTTACAACATGGTAACTTGATCAGCAAATTTGAGGATGACACCAAGATCAGGGCATAGTGGACAGCGAGGAAAACTATCAAAGCCTACAGCATGATCTGCAACATTACCTACAAAGTATTCATTAAGAACCTCTCCTACCTCCTCTAACCCCAGGTTTAGGTTCATACGAGGTCTGCCTTTATGATTTGCATGATAGTGTGGCAAACAACTGGATCACCACATTTTGAATTGAATCAAATTGAATTGACTTTACTACCTGCATCCTTCATATACATGAGGAGTAAAAATCTTTACATTGAAATATGCAATTTGCAATTCTAGTAATTTATAATAAATATTATGTTCAACAGTATTATAAATATAGCATAGAAATGCAATTGTATCATGTGAATTAATCAGTCTAATGGCCTGGTGGAAGAAGCAGCCCAGAGCATGTTGGTCCTGGCTTTTATGCTGCGAAACCATTTCCTGGATGGTAGCAGCTGGAACAGTTTATGGTTGGGCTGACTCAAATTCCCAATGATCCTTCGGGCCCTTTTTACACACCTGTCTTTGAAAATGCCCTGAATAGTGCGAAGTTCAAATCTACAGATGTGCTGGGTTGTCCGCACCACTTTCTGGAGAGTACTGCGATTGAGGGAAGTACAGTTCCCATACCAGGCAGTGATGCAGCCAGTCAGGATACTCTCAATCATAGAAACATAGAAAATAGGTGCAGGAGTAGGCCATTCGGCCCTTCGAGCCTGCACCGCCATTTATTATGATCATGGCTGATCATCCAACTCAGAACCCCGCCCCAGCCTTCCCTCCATACCCCCTGACCCCCGTAGCCACAAGGGCCATATCTAACTCCCTCTTAAATATAGCCAATGAACTGGCCTCAACTGTTTCCTGTGGCAGAGAATTCCACAGATTCACCACTCTCTGTGTGAAGAAGTTTTTCCTCATCTCGGTCCTAAAAGGCTTCCCCTCTATCCTCAAACTGTGGCCCCTTGTTCATGCCCCTTTTAGAAAGTTCTTAGAATTTGGAGCGCCATACCAAACTTCTCCAACAGTCTGAGGTGAAAGAGGCACTGTCGTGCTTTTTTCACCACGCAGCCGGTATGTTCAGACTACGTGAGATCTTCGGTGATGTTTATGCTGAGGAACTTAAAGCTATTCACCCTGTCAACCCCAGACCCATTCATTTCAATTGGGGCTAGCCTGTCTCCATTCCTCCCTCAGCCCACAACCTGCTCCTTTGTTATTGTGACTTTGAGAGAGAGGTTGTTTTCTTGACATAACACTGTCAGGGTGATGACTTCCTCTCTGTGGGCTGTCTCATTAGTACCTGAGATTAGGCCAATCAGTTTAGTGTCGTCAGCAAATCTAATTAGCAGATTGGAGCTATGGATGGCGACGCAGTCATAGTTATACAGAGAGTAAAGGAGGGGGCTTAGTACACAGCCGTGACGGGCACCTGTGTTGTGGGTCAGAGGGGCAGAGGTGAGGGAGCCCTCTCTTAACACCTGCCAGCGATTTGACAGGAAGTCCAGGATCCAGGATCCATGATTTTCTAGTGATACCATCAAATTCTGGTCACCTCCCGGCAGAAGCATATCAATAATCTTCAAATAGTGCAGAGAACATATACACAGATTCTGCGGCGATTTATCCTTTACCATAATTATCTTGAAACTAATGGCATGATGACCACTAGATGCAAAGCATTCCCCTACACAAACTTCTGTCAACTGCCCTGTTTCATTCCCTCCTATGTGGGAACTTCTCAAATGACTGAGAAAGGTCCATGTAGACAACATCCTCTCCTTTCCCTTCATCAACTTTCCTGGTAACTTCCTTGAAAAACTCCATAAAATTGATTAGAAATGCACAAAACCATGTTGACTATCCTTAATCAGTCACTGTCTATCCAGGTATGTACATATACAGACCCTTAGAAGACCTTCTACTAACTTTCCCACCACTGAAGTCAGGCTCATGGTTGATAATTTCCTGGTATATTCTTAGAGCCACTCTTAAATAATGGAACAACATTACTATCCCCCACTCATCTGGCACCTCACCTACTAGCCTCCCACAGACTCTGAAGAAACACATTGTCAGGACCTGGGGATTTATTGACACTAATTTGCCTCAAGACAATAAACATCTCCTCATCTGTAATCTGTAAGGATTCATGACCTCGCTGCTGCTCTGCCTCACTACTATAGACTCTGTGTCCATCTTCTGGGTAAATACAGATGCAAAATTTCCATTAAGATCTCCCCCATCTCTTCTGGCTATGCCAGTGCTGTACCTCCTGCAACCAAGTCTCACTAACGACTACAGCGTCATAATTACAATGCTGCTCCATCCCCAAAGCTCATCTGCCTTTCCTACAATATTCCTTACATTGAAATATACCCAGGATTTTTTGAGCGTTTCTTTTCATTCCTCCCAGATTTGAGTCTTTATTCTTTAGTGATGGGAGGAGATTTTAATTGTTGTCTAGACCCAGTGTTAGATCGTTCTTCTCCTAAATCAGCCACACCTAATAAATCAGCTTTATTTATTCAATCCTTTCTAATGAAATGTGATATTGTTGATGTCTGGCCTTTTTTATACCCAAGAGAAAGGGAGTATTCGTTCTTCTCTCATGTCCATCATTCAAATACCAGGATTGATAATTTTTTTATTGATAGTCAAATCATTCCATTTGTTTGATCCATTGAATATAAAGAAATAGCTGTATCTGACCATTGTGTAGATTTTTAAATAATATAATTAACTGTATTATTGTATATCATAATTCAACTTCTTTTATTTGATTGATCATGAATATGGGATTATAGGCATCCGTTAGTCTCGTGAGACCATGGATTTGCACTTTGGAAGGTTTCTAGGGTGCAGGCCTGGGCAAGATTGTATGGAAGACCGGCAGTTGCTCATCCTGCAAGTCTCCTCTCTCCACGCCACCGATGTTGTCCAAGGGAAGGGCATTAGGACCCATACAGCTTGGCACAAGTGTCTTCACATAGCAATGTGTGGTTAAATGCCTTGCTCAAGGACACATCACGCTACCTCAGCCATACTCTAACTAGTGACCTTCAGATCACCAGACGAACGCCTTAACCACTTGGCCACGTGCCAACACGGTGCAATATGCGATACCGTGATTGTATCAGTGTGATTTATATATAGTGCATTATGTGCTACCTTATTTTGATTTGTAGTAAGTATCCTTATGAATTCTGTATTTGTGTATATGAAATTTAATAAAAATATTGGTAAAAGAGAGAAAAGAAATATACTAATTTCAGGACATTAGTCCCACCATGCTCAAACTTTCGATTCTTGACTTTGTAAGCTTAACATCTTTCTCTATAATCACACCACTATATATTCTGGCACTCTGATTCCCATCCCCATGCAACTCTATCTCAAACCACCACTCCAGCAACCCCCAGTAAGCACAAGCAAACATTCCCATTGCAATATTATTCTCTCTCCAGTTCAGGTGCAAGCCGTTCTTCCTGTGCATGTCCCACCTTGTGTGCAGGAGAGCCCAATGATCCAAAAATCTGAAGCACTCCCTCCTGCACCAAATGCTTAGCCATATGTTGAACTGTATGATCTTCCTTTTTCTGGTGTCATCAGCATGTTGCAGGAGTAGCAATCCTGAGATCACAGCCCTGGAGGTTCTGTCCTTAACTTAGCACCTAACTCCCTGAACTCACTTTGAGGACCTCGTCACCAATCCTACCCATGTCATTGATCACAACCTGGTGCTGTTCACCCTCCCACTTAAGAATGCTGTGGATTAGATTTGAGATATCCCTGATCCTAGAACCGGGGAAGCAGCAAATCAGAATGCAGAGAAAATTTACAAGGATTTTGCCAGGTCTTGAGTTATAGAGAAAGGTTGAATAGGTTAGCACTTTATTCCTTGGACCATAGGAGAATGGGGGGGAGAGGGAGGTGTTGAGATTTGAAAGAAGTACACAGAATTGTGAGGGGTATAGATAGGGTAAATACAAACAGTCTTTTATCAATGATGTTGGGTAAGACTAGAACTAGTGGTCACAGGTTAAGGGCAAAAACTGAAATTTTAAAAGGGAATATGGGGGGGATCTTCATTCAGAGGGCAATGAGAGTATGGAATAAGCAGTTGGCGGAAGTGGTGGATGCGAGTTCAATTTAAATTTTAAGTGAATTTTTGCTAACTATATGGATGAGAGGGTTATGGAGGGCTATGGTCCATGTGCAGATCAATGGGACTAGGCAGAATAATAGTTCAGCACAGAGTAGATTGGTCAAAGGGTCTGTCAGTGTGCTGTCATGCTCTATGACACGATGATACTATATCTCTTTCTCTATCTCCTGGTTGCTATTAGCAGGACGACCATCTCCATCAGAGTAATTGAAACTTCTATTTTTTGTGCTCCATCAATATTGTCTCAAAGGATGAGCTGTCCAACGTGTCTACTCTGAGCGCATTTATGAAATTCTTCCTGATCAGTAGTGCCTTTCCACCACGTCTTTTACTTCCCTCTCTATCCATCTTCAGTAAAACATCAAAACACTGAACTGCCATTCATGTCCCTCTCACTATCATATCTACATAATTACTGCAACATCATAATTCAATGTACTGTTCCACGATCTGTTTATCTGCTAACTCTAACCGTATGCTCTCGGCCTAATTCTGCTTCTGAATCAATCATTCCCATTATATCAAAGTAACCACACATTTTAGCTCACCACTCTTGTCATCTTCATTAGCCTGACCTTGCAGATATTTCTTTCAGACGTACTTATCATAACATCGAACTACTCCTTAGCCTAACCTCTTACTGCTCTAGTTTGTAATGCCTCTGTCGCTATTGTTTAAATCTCCCAAGCAGCATCTTCCTGTGAGGATATAGCTCTCCAGTTCTGGTTCTGTTTCAATGACAGCATCAATCCCACTGTTAAAGAGCTATTGAATGTTTGTCTAGTACTAACAGATGGACACATGATCTAACCCACTCTGACCATTCACCTTACTCTCTACCTGCATTTCACTTTCTCTGAACCGTAATACTTTATTCTGTATTATGTTCTTGCTGTATCTTGTATGGTCCTAGTGTATTGTTGTAATAAATTGATCTGTATGGACACTTTGTTTTTCACCATACCTCAGAACATGTGACACCATAGACCAGAGCCATAGAGCTACACAGTACAGATAGAGACCCATCGGCTCAAGGAGTGAGTCCATGACAACTGCGGCACCTACTCAGTTGGTCCCAACTTCCCATGTCCAGCCTATATATCTAAAATCCTGCCCCTCCATGTGCTTCTTAAATGATACTATTCAACCACTTCTGTTAGCTTGTTCCATATACTCATCTCTAACCTTTGTGAAAATGTTACTCCTCAGATAACTTTTAAAATTTTCCCCTCTCAAATTCTACATACTGCCATTCCACCTCACAAACATCCATATGAAAAAGTTTCTCCTTTTAAATTATTTCTCTCTCACTCTGTTTCTGCTCCTAGTTTTGGTCACCCATTCCACCAGTTAATATGCCTCTCACAATTTCAATGAGGTTGCATCTCATTCTCCTAAATTGAAGAAATAAAGAGTGAAATTGGCCAAGTTTTCTTTTTTTTAAATCTCTCTCTCTCTCTCTCTCTCTCTCTCTCTCATATCCTGAGAACAGCTTCATAAATCTTCTCTGCATTTTGTCCAACCTAGCCACAGGGTGACCAAACCTGTACACAGTTTCTTCATGTATGATCGCAGTCTTGATTTATACAAATGCAACATTAAATTCCAAAACCTTTTCTCAAAATCCTGGTAGAAGAAGGCTACTGTGCTGAATACATTTTTTTCACCCTGTCACCCGTGGCGATGCTTTCAATTAACTATACACGTGCCTTTGTTCCATTACAGTCATTTGTGCCTTATCATTCATAATTTAATTCCAATGCTGTTAGGTCTCAATGAAATGCAGTGCCTCACACTTAACTGCATTGAAATTCATTTACCACTCCTCAGCCCAAAAAGACAATCAGAATCTGGTATATAATAAACAATATATATCATCAGATTTGTTTTTTGTGGAAGTAGTACAGTGCAAGACATAAAAATTACCATAAGATACAAAAGAAGTAGTGAAAAAGAGGAATAAGGTATACTATTTTTTGGGTTCATGGCCCCTTCAGAAATCTGATGGTAGAGAGAAAAAAAGCTGTTCCTAAAACGTTGAGTATGTAACTGATTACGATATCCTTGTAATGTGTGACACCTTTCTTCATTATCAACAACATCTCCTAATTTCATGCTATCTCTAAACCTACTGCTCAGGCCTTGTGCACTTGCATTCAATCATTTATATAAATAATGAATAACAAGTGTCCCACGACCAAACCCAGTGGCACTCCAATAGTCACTCACCTCCATTCTCAGAAACAACTTCCAATCAGCTTTCCCTACCTCTGAGCCAATTTTGACTCCAACAAATATTCACTAATCTGAGATGAGAACACTGGAAATCCTGCTTTTAATTTACCAGTTAGCTCATTAAAATTGCATTGCAGGACCTCATCTACTTTCTTGCCTATGTCATCACTACCAGTATTGACCATGACCTTGGGCTGCACCTCTTACCCTATCAAAATATATGTGCCTGCTTAGAAACATCCTTGGCATCAAAGAGGCAACACCATCTTGAGTCGTGCCTTTGGCCACAGAAACACTTATCAGTACCCCGATCACTATCACTTTTACTGTCTTCCCCTTTCCTTCCTTAACTTCAGAGCTGGTCACAGTGTCATGGATTTGGAAGGTCATTCTGCTACTGTATTCACATAGGTATATCCATCTACTGTGGTGAATGGCCACGGGAGAACCCTGCGCTGTCTGCCTAATACATTTACCTTTCCTAGAGGATCAGAACAGCCCCATCCTGCGCCACAAGTGTAATCCCCTCACAAAATCTTTTGTCTATGATGCTTTCATCACCCCTGATTACCTGGAAAGCGTCTATTGTTTGGAATAAATTAACAATCTGTTTAAGTAATTTATTATTTGACTAAATTAACAAGTTGAATGAATGGATATTTAACCCCATTTTTCAACTCCTCTCTGAATTTACTCTGAGTTACAGCATAAATACACGTGTTTGTACAGGAACTAAGCAGCCTTAGCATGAATCCAAATTGTTGTGCAATATATATAGGATTACTAATGTTTTTGTCAGAATAATTATAATTTACAACCCGCCAGGTTAAAGAATGTACAACATATATAATCCACAGCAAGATAAAATTGGCAGACAAAGCAAATAGTAAAACGATGGATTTCCTCCTGTTCTCCGTCTCTGGGTCAGCACGGTTCTCTCCCTTACTGTTGGTGCGGAGTCCCTTGCGGAGCCGATTGGCTGTAACAATGTTCCTGACAGTCAGCGCATTAAACACCAAGATCAATCCCATTGGAAGCAGTGGCGTTAGGAAACTGTCAATCCACTCATACACAGTCCATAACAGTGATGTATAATAGTCTGGTCTTTGGAGGCAAAACCATGGAACGTTGTCAATGATAACTGCAGGTATAAATAGAAAGTACCAGGGGATGCTCCGCAAGCAGCCAATGATACTCACTGTTGCTAAAATCACAACTGCTGTTTTCTCGGTGCAATAACATGGCTTGAGTTTCTGACAACAAATCGCCACATATCGGTCAAAGGTGAAAGCAACTGTGAACCAGACAGAACAGTCCAAAGCCCCCAGAAATATTACAACCCTAACTGCACACACAGGTGTGATGAACAGAAAACTAACCGGGAAATAGATATTATTGATTCGATTCAGTATTATGTTAATAATGACCAGTATTAGATCTGCTGCAGACATTCCAATCAGATAACGGGTGATGCATTTGGAGAGACCACAGTTCCCTCGATTCAGGATCACAATGGCCACCAAGTTGACTGCAAGAAAAAGAGTACAATAGGAAGAAGGAGTCACCAGATTGACAGACAGAATCTCAATTTTTATTGCTCAGATATAAAAACTATAACCATAGTATCAGAATTGAACTTGTTATCCACCACACAATTAAACTGGCAAACCATCTTCATAGACATTGGAGAGATGTTCTAAAAAGTGGATAAAAGGCAGGACAATGTAATAATCCTGGTAAAATCATATTCACTGAAAATCCCTGGCATATTCCTGAAAATTCCCGAGCAGGCTCTGCCTCTCTCCTGGTCAGAACCCTGGATGTAGGTGCATCTACTCACGAAAACTATTAGGAGGAGGTTCAGAGAAGTCTCTTTTGGATCATTCCAGTATGAAGAGATTGCTTGACAAAGAAAGGTGAAATAGGATAGGATTCCATTTATTGTTGCTGAGAAAAATGAGAACAGAGTCAGAGTTAAACAGCTGGGAAAATAGCCCTCTGGCGCAATTGATCCGTGCTGACCAAGGCATCCACCTGAATTGGAAGGAGGTGTGTGGTGGCTACAGGCTGCTGGAATCAAAGTAATCCCTTGAGCAGAACAGAGTATACTAGGAGGGCAAAAAAAATGAAAATGAGTTAAGTTTGTCAGATATGATAAAGGATAATCCAAAGAGATTCTGCAGTTATGTTTAAAGTAACTAGAGAGAGAATAGGGCTACTTAATCTATGTTTGGAGCTCCATAAAATGGGTGATTTCCTTAGAGAATATTTCTCAGCTGTATGCATCATGGAGAAAGACGAATGCTAGAGAGAACAGAAAATTTAACAGTGATGCCTCAGAAAAATTCTTTGTTGTAGAAGAGGAATTACTGGAGGTCTTAAAATACACATAAGTAGATAAATCCTGTGATCCGATCTAGTCTATCCAACATTTTGGGACTCTCACAGGGAAAATGATGCGTTTCCTATAAAAATATCCATGTCATTGATACCATGGGTAAAGTGCTAGAAGATTGGAAGTAGCTGATTATATGCTTCTATTGAAGAAAGACTGAGAACTACAGACCAGTGAGCCTAACATCTGTGGTGAGTGAGTTATTTGTGGGATTCAGAGAGGTGGCATCAAAATGCAATTAGAACAGCAAGGACTAATTGAGAATAGCCCCCACAGCTTTGTGAAGAGGTAATCATGTCTCACAGACATGGTTGATCGTTTTGAAGAGGTAAGCAAGAAGATAGATGAGGGAAGTGCATTGGATGTTGTTCTGCATAGACTTTGCAGAGCCTTTGACAAAAAAGAGCATGGTAGACAAGTCCAGAAATTCAGGAGGAGCTAGCCAATTGGACACAAAATGATTTGATGGTATGAGAGATGTTGCAGTGGGGAGTTGCTTTTTTCAGATTGGATACTTGTGACCAGTGGATCTGCAGGACTAGTCATGCATTGACAGTTGCTCATTATTTATATCGACAAATTTTTGAGAATATCTGTAGCATAAGTTCAGAATCAGAATCAGGTTTATTATCGCTGACATACCGTATGCCCTGAAATTTGTTGAGTTGCAGCAGCAATAAAGTACACTACATAAAATTACAATAATTATATATATATAAAATAAATCAACACTGAAAAAGAGAGTAAACCGTGAGATAATGATCAGGGGTTCATGACCTCTAAGAAACCTAATTGCAGAGGGGAAAAGGCTGTTCCAAAAACATTGGCTGCGTGTCCTTGGGCCCTTGTCCCTCCTCCCTGATAGTAGTAATCAGAAGAGGCTACGCCCTAGGTGGTAAGGGGCTTTCAGGATGGGTACCACTTTCTTGAGGCATCACTTTTGGTATATGTCCTCAGCGGTGGGAAAACATGATGAAACTGGAGAAGTCTGTAACTGCCTGCTGTTTTTCCTGATCCTGTGCATCGGCATCTACAGAGCACACCGTGATGCAACCATTCAGAATGGTCTCCATGGAGCATCTAACGAAATTTGTGAGAGTCTTTGGTGGCATACCAGATCTTCTCAAACTCCCAAAGTAATATAGCTACTGACTTTGCAATTGCACGAATTTGCTGGGAGCAGAATAGACCTTCAGGGATATTGACATCCAAGAACTGAATCTGCTCGCGCTTTCTGCTGCTGACCCTCGGATGAGGACTGGGTTGTGTTCTCTCAACTTCCTATTCCTGAAGCCCACAATCATTTCCTTGATCTTAATGGCATTGAGTGCGAATCTGTTGCTGTGACACAATTCAACCAGCTGATCTATCATGTTGTTGTACACCTGTCACCATCTGAAATCTCCTGCCAACAGTTCTGTGATCAGTAAACTTATAGATGGTGTTGAGGCTACGCCTGGCCATATGGTCATTAGAATAGAGAAAACAGAGCAGATGGCTAAGTATGCATCTTTGTGGTGCACCTGTGTGGATTGTCAGCAAGGAGAAAATGTTACATTTTATACACCTGAACTGTTGTCTTGTGAACAGGATCCAGTTGCAGAGGGAGTTATAGAGGTGCAGGTTTGGATCTGTTTGATTAGTACTGAGGGGATAATGATCAAAGCTGTAACCAATCAAGGGTAGCCTGGCATAGATATTGCTGTCCTCCAGATAGTTAATGGCCAAGTGACATTACACTTGCTGTTGGCCCATTGTAGAGGTAGGCGAATTGAAGCTGGTCCAGACAGGAATTAATTCAAGCCTACCCAACCTCTCAAAACACTTCATCACAGTAGATGTGAGTGTTACCCGGTGATAATCATTGGGGCAGCTCTTATTGGGAACCAGCATGTCCATCGACCTTTTAAAACAGGTGAGAACCTCCAACTGCAGCAGGGAGTGGTTGAAAATGTCCTTGAACATTCCTGCCAGTTGGCTGGCACAGGTCCTCAGTGCTCCAGCAGGAACAGAATTAGGACCTGGAGCCTGACAAGGGATCATCATCTATAAGGATACTCTGATGTCGGCCTCTGAGGCACATATCACAGAGTCATCAGATGCCGGTAGAATTTGCAAAGGTATTGGTATCTTACATTTCAAAGCATACATAAAAGGCATTGATCGAAAAATTGGTGGTATGTTGTCTTGAAGAAAGTTATCCATGGGGTAATAGACAGAGAAATTACAGATGGAGTTTAATTGATATACATTTGAGTTTTTGCAGTTTTCTAAGACAAACCAGAGCGGAACTTATGCAGTAAGTGGTAGGTCCCTAGGGTAGTTGTAAAGCAGAGACCTAAGGGTGAAGGCACATAGTTCCTTGACATGATGGCATAGGTAGACAGAGTGGCAAATGAGGCATGTGGCATGCTTCCATGCATTGGTCGTAATACTGAAAAATATAGTTTAGGCACACAAAGTAATTGATGGAGTTCCAGTTACTCTGTGATAAGAAGGGTATTATTAGCAAAAGGGAATTACAGAAATTTTGCCAGAACTGCATAGGCTTGGACATTTTCCCTGGTGCGCAGGAAACTTAGCAACAGAGATGATTATAAAATCATGAGGGGCAGAGATAAGGTGAGCAGTCAAGGTCTTCTCCCTTGACGGGGGAGTCCAATATTATAGGGGAAATTTTAAAATTGTACCGGAAGAAATTAAAAGGAGCTTGAGGAGCAACCTACAGACAAGCTATTTTATGTATATGAAACAACATGCTTGAAGAAATGGTAGACGTGTTAGTCTCCATGCTGTATAGCACTAGGACTCTATCATTCGAATCCCAGCTGCCTGCATTTGACCTATATCACTTCTATCCAAATACCTGTTGAACTGACTGTTCAATCTCTGCAACTTCCTCTGACAGCTTGTTCCATGATGCCATTGTCATCTGTTTGGAAACATTGCCCCTCGGGTCTCTTTTGAATCTTTCCTCTCTCATCTCAACCTATGTTCTCTAATTTGAGAATAGCCACCCGAGGGAAAATATCTCTCACATCTACCTTATCTACACCTTCCACTTTATGTTCTATTTGTCTTTCTCTTGCCCACTTGGCAGACTGGTCCAGATCCTCTTGTAAACATACATCACTTCTTCACTGTCCACTATACCACCAATTTTGTCATAATCTGCAAAGCTACTAACAATGTTCAAGCATTATTATCAGCATTAATAATATGAATGTCAAACGACAGTGGATCCAGCACAATTTACTGTGGCACATCACAGTACACAGGCCTCCAACCTGAACAATACTCTTTCACTACCATCACCTATGTCCTTCCACAAGTCTGTTATGTATCCACTTAGTTGGCTCAACCTGGATCCTATAAGATATACCCTTGCAGACTTGTCTACCATGCAGCACCTTTTCAAAGGTCAAGCTAAATTCCAGATGGACAATGTCTAGCACATTGTTCTCTTTAGTCTTCTTTGCTGCCACTTCAAAAATTCAAATTCCTGAGTACAACGTCCACATACAAAGCTCCTAATCAGTCATCACCCTTCCAGATCATGCCTCAGAATCCCTTCCAGTAACCTTTTCACCACTGATGTTAGGCTCATTGGTATGTAATTTCCTGGTAGGTTGTGGCAGCGCTTCTTAACTAAATACACATTATTAACTACCCTCCAGTCTTCCAGCACTTCATCCAAAGTTTAAAAAAAAGAACTCTGCAGTTTCTCTACTTTCACATAATAACTTGGATGAGATCCCTGAAAATTGTCATGCAAGTTGATACAGTGGTTAAAACAGTGTATGGTGTGCTGGCCTTCATCAGTCGGGGCATTGATTTCAACAGCTGCAAAGTAATATTGCAGCTCTGTAAAACTGTTCAGACCACAATTAGAATGGTGTGTTCAGTTATAGTCACCTTATTATAGCATGGCTGCAGAAGATTTAGAGAGGGTATAGAGATGGTTTACAAGGCTGCTGCCTGGATTAGAGAGCGTGACTTATGAAGAAATGCTTACAGAGCTTGGGACTTACTCTTCATCAAAACGGAAAATGGGCAGCACTTGATAGAAGTGTATAAGATTGTGAGAAGCATAGATTTGACTACTAAGACTTTCTCAGGAGGGCAATGGCCACTACCAGAAGACATCAGTTTACAGTGAGTGGAGATAAGTTTAGGAGAAATTTCGGAGTTTATTTACAAGAAAAGTGGTGGGTGTCCAGAAAACACTGCCAGGGATGGTGGTAGACACTGATGCAATAGGAACATTGGAAGATTCTTTGAAAGGCATATGGATGCAGGGAAAATAGATGGTTATGGGCTTGGTAGGAGAGAAGAGGTAGATTAGATAGATTGTGGAATGGGCTTATTTCTGTTTGTAGAACATCACTGGCCAAAGGCTTGTACTATGCAGTACTGTTCTACAGTATGTTCCTCATTCTAATTAAATATTTATGCCTTGCTACCACAAAACAAATTTCATGACATAACGTCAATGATAATAAACCTGATTCTGATATTGACGCAGTTTTATCCACCATAAGACAATCAACAACTTGTCTGTGTTGTTGATATAGTAGCAACACATCACTGTTCTTCTTCTTGAACTCCATAACTTCAGTTACATTCTCCAGGGTGAATACTGCTGAAAAGGATTCATTTTAGTCCCTGACTATATCCCGTGGTTCCAAACTAAGATGACTGCACTAAGGTAAAACAAGGATATATTAACTCCTTGGTTAACATTTAGCTCTTGACATGCATAATATATATACTTCACTGGTAACACCTAACTTACACAAGAGCTATAAGCACAAACATTTGTTAAATTGTAAATACAAGAAAGAGGTCCTACCAGTGACACCAATGACCGCAAGAAGAGGATAGTAAATCCGCTCGATATGAAAGATTACTGGGTATCCCATTTTCTCTGAGAAATGTCTGGTGCTCTGTGCTCCGTGTTTCTGACAGTACAAACAATGATATGTGCTCACAGAAGGTATTATTTATGTCGGGATCAAATCTCCAGTGCGGCAATTAGTTATCAAATGTTAATTGTGTCAGTGGTAAATACCACTGTTCTATGCTTTATGGACTTCGTTGAATTATCATGGTACTGTAATGGAAAACATGCTCATGACATTCAGGCTGTTACATCTGTGCTGTGGATTATCCACAGCCCCAGCCTTACGCCTTGCCAGCAAATGTCAATTATGAAGTCATTTACCCTTAGCCCTTAGAAGGAAAATGCACTTTGTCCTTAGAAGGCAGGGAACTGTTTGCCTGGGTGCATATGAAGATGGAGCACAGAAAGGAACTACAGTCTTTTTCTCCAGCGTTACTCCAGGATGTTCTTTATTCATGAGCGTGTAGGCTTAATTTATAAAGGATAAATCTTCAACCAATAGTCACAAGGAATTGCTATTGGTCATCATCATGAATAAACAGATGATCAGAAAGAGGATTAGTGATTTTACAAGCACAGAAGCACTGCATATCAGAATTAAATCCCACCCTCTATCAGCAAATCACCTGGCCCCATATACACTGTGTGCACCACTAAACTCAATGGTAAGGCCGGTATTTATTGTCCATTTTTAATTACTCTCAGGAAGGTCACCTCCCTAAACAGTTGACGTTCTGCAAAAGAATGTTCCCACTGTATTGGTGAGTACAGGATTGAGGCCCGTGCAGGCAGGTGCCACGTGGTGTGATGCGGGGATTGGTGCTGAGTCTGTTGCTGCTTATTCTCTATATTAGTGATTTAGATTTAAATCCGGAGCTGCAGTCCTTAAGGCAGTCCTACATTGTGTTTACTGCTGTCTGGCAACTCCTGCGGTGCTGTTGGTGCCCTGTCAATCCTTTGAAGTCACCAGCTGCGTGGAGAGGGGGAGCCTGCTGTATGGGCAACAGAGTGCAGATGATATGATAGCATGCTGGCTTGCACGTCATGTAGGCAGCAGGGACGCACCATCCACAGTCGATCCCAACTAATGGAGGGCCTCAAAATGATTAAAATAGTAATGTAGTTAACTAGACCAGCAAGGAAAATGAGCTGAGAGTGGCAGATAAAATTTCAGCCAGATTAATTATGAAGTACTGCAGAGGACAAAGCATAGAAGGACTTACATTGCAAATGATAGGACTCTGGATGTTATGTTGAAATTTTATGTGACATTCCTGAGGTCAAATTTGGAGTGCTGTATGCAGTTTTGGTCAGCTGCTTACAGGAAAGACATAAATAAGATTATAAGAGTATGATGCTCTCTATTGATGGGTCCTCAGGTGGATAATTCTGGATCCGCATATTCTGGTGCAGTGTGGACAAGAGTAAATGGTGGCTGTGGTTAGTGGTTGGGTCTTTTGGTTGTTCATTTTCTCCTTTCGCAGCTGCCATGTGTTCCTTGCAGCACCTTGGAGGTCGCTCACAGGTAGTATGGCTCCCTCTTGAACAGATTTCCTCCAGGTGTATCTATTGATGCCTCCCCAGTTTTTAGATGTACTGTTGAATTTCTTCAGTCTGACTTTGATGTTATCTTTGAAACATTTCCACCGGGAGATCCGGCTTTTTCTGTCAGACAGAGCATAGATACTTGGCAAAGCAGAGTCTCCCAATCTACGTCAGTCCTTCCCAAGATACAGGAGGCCATACTGGGAGCACCGGATACGGCAGATTACCCCAACAGACTCACATGTGAAATGTCGCCTCACTTGGAAAGACTGTTTTGGGCCCTGAATAGGAGTGAGTGAGGAGATGCAAGGGCAGGTACGGCACTTGTTCTGCTTGCAAGGATAAGTACTAGGAGGGAGATCAATGGGGAGGGTTGAATGGATAAGGGACTTGCACAGGGACTGATCCCTGCAGAAGGTGGAAAGTGGGTGGAGGAAAAATGAGATTGGTGGTGAGAACCCATTGGAGAGACAATAGACAATATACAATAGGTGCAGGAGTAGGCCATTCGGCCCTTCGAGCCAGCATCGCCATGCACTGTGATCATGGCTGATCATCCACAGTCAGTATCCAGTTCCTGCCTTATCCCCATAACCTTTGATTCTGCTATCTTTAAGAGCTCTATCCATCTCTTTCTTGAAAGCATCCAGAGACTTGGCCGCCACCGCCTTCTGGGGCAGAGCATTCCATATATCTACCACTCTCTGGGTGAAAAAAGCTTTTCCTCAACTCCATTCTAAATGGCCTACCCCTTATTCTTAAACTGTGGCCTCTGGTTCTGGACTCACCCATCAGCAGAAACATACTTCCAGCCTCCAGCGTGTCCAATCCCTTAATAATCTTATATGTTTCAATAAGATCCCCTCTCAGCCTTCTAAATTCCAGCGTTTACAAGCCCAGTCGCTCCAATCTTTTGACAATGACAGTCCCGCCATTCCGGGAATTGACCTTGTGAATCTACGCTGCACTCCCTCAATAGCAAGAATGTCCTTTCTCAAATTTGGAGACCAAAACTGCACACAGTACTCCAGGTGTGGTCTCACCAGGGCCCTGTACAGCTGCAGAAGGACCTCTTTGCTCTTATACTCAACTCCCCTTGTTATGAAGGCCAGCATGCCATTAGCTTCTTCACTGCCTGCTGTACTTGCATGCTTGCTTTCAGTGACTGATGTACAAGAACACCTAGATCTTGTTGTACCTCCCCTTTTCCTAACTTGACTCCATTTAGATAATAATCTGCCTTCCTGTTCTTACCACCAAAGTGGATAACCTCACATTTATCCACATTAAACTGCATCTGCCATGCATCTGCCCACTCACCCAGCCTGTCCAAGTCACCCTGCATTCTCATAACATCCTCCTCACATTTCACATTGCCACCCAGCTTTGTGTCATCGGCAAATTTGCTAATGTTACATTTAATTCCCTCATCTAAATCATTAATATATATTGTAAACAGCCGCGGTCCCAGCATTGAACACTGCGGTACCCCACTGGTCACCGCCTGCCATTCTGAAAGGGACCCGTTAATCGCCACTCTTTGTTTCCTGTCAGCCAGCCAGTTTTCAGTCCATGTCAGTACTCTGCCCCCAATACCATGTGACCTAATTTTGCCCACTAATCTCCTATGTGGGACTTTATCAACGGCTTTCTGAAAGTCCAGGTACACTACCTCCACTGGCTTGCCCTTGTCCATTTTCATAGTTACATCCTCAAAAAATTCCAGAAGGTTAGTCAAGCACGATTTCCCCTTCGTAAATCCATGCTGACTCGGACCGATTCTGTTACTGCTATCCAGATGTGTTGTAATTTCATCTTTTATAATTGACTCCAGTATCTTTCCCGCCACCAACATCAGGCTAACCGGTCTATAATTCCCTGTTTTCTCTCTTCCTCCCTTCTTGAAGAGAGGGACAACATTAGCCACCCTCCAATCCACAGGAACTGATCCTGAATCTATAGAACATTGGAAAATGATTACCAATGCGTCTACGATTTCTAAAACTACCTCCTTAAGTACCCTGGGATGCAGACCATCAGGTCCCGGGGACTTATCAACCTTCAGACCCAACAGTCTATCCAACACAATTTCCTGCCTAATATAAATTTCCTTCAGTTCATCCATTACCCTCGGTCCTTTGGCCATTATTATATCTGGGAGATTGTTTGTGTCTTCCCTAGTGAAGACAGATCCAAAGCACCTGTTCAACTCGTCTGCCATTTCCTTGTTCCCCATAATAAATTCACCTGTTTCTGTCTTCAAGGGCCCAATTTTGTTCTTAACTAATTTTTTCCTTTTCACATACCTAAAGAAGCTTTTACTATCCTCCTTTATATTCTTGGCTAGTTTACCTTCGTACCTCATTTTTTCTCCGCGTATTGCCTTTTTAGTTACCTTCTGTTGCTCTTTAAAAGTTTCCCAATCCTCCGGCTTCCCACTCGTCTTTGCTATGTTATACTTCTTCTCTTTTATTTTTATACTGTCCATTACTTCCCTTGTCAGCCACAGCCTCCCCTTACTCCCCTTAGGATCTTCCTTCCTCTTCGGAACGAACTGATCCTGCACCTTCCGCATTATTCCCAGAAATACTTGCCACTGCTGTTCCACTGTCATCCCTGCTAGGGTATTGTTCTATTGAACATCGGCCAACTCTTCCCTCATAGCACCATAGTTCCCTTTGTTCAACTGTAATACTGACACTTCCGAATTTCCCTTCTCCCTCTCAAATTGTAGATTAAAACTTATCATATTATGATCACTACCTCCTAATGGTTCCTTTACCTTGAGGTCCCTGATCAAATCCGGTTCATTGCACAACACTAAATCTAGAATTGCGTTCTCTCTGGTAAGCTCCAGTACAAGCTGTTCTAAGAATCCATCTCGGAGGCACTCCACAAACTCCCTTTCTTGGGGTCCAGTACCAACCTGATTCCTCCAGTCTACCTGCATGTTGAAATCCCCCATAACAACTATAGCATTACCTTTGTGACATGCCAATTTTAGCTTTTGATTCAATTTACACCCTACATCCAGACTACTGTTTGGGGGCCTGTAGATAACTCCTTAGGGTCTTTATACCCTTAGAATTTCTCAGTTCTATCCACACTGACTCTACGTCTCCTGATTCTATGTCCCCCCCTCGCAAGGGACTGAACATCATTCCTCACCAACAGAGCCACCCCACCCCCTCTGCCCATCAGTCTCTCCTTTCGATAGGACGTATACCCTTGAATATTCATTTCCCAGGCCCTGTCCACTTGAAGCCATGTCTCCGTTATTCCCACAACATCATACTTACCAATTTCCAACTATGCTTCAAGCTCATCTACTTTATTTCTTATACTCTGTGCATTCATATACAATACTTTTAATTCATTATTCCCCCAACCTCCCATATCAATTCCTATTTAAACTGGCCATACTGTACGATCCCTTCTTGAGCTTTCTGCTCTGTTGATTCTGCTGTCTTTCTTAACTTTTCTTATTCTCACTTTCCCTTTATCTCCACTCTTATATTTCCAGTTTGTCCCCTCCCTCCCACTACTTAGTTTAAACACACCGTGTTGCAGAGGCGAACCTGCCTGCCAGAATGCTGGTGCCCTGCTTATTAAGATGCAACCTGTCCCTTTTGTACAATTGATCCTTACCCCGAAACATACCCCAGTGGTCCAAGAATCTAAATCCCTGCTTCCTGCACCAGTTCCTCAGCTACACATTCAGATCCATTATCTCCCTGTTCCTGCCCACTCCAGCATGAGGAACTGGAAGCAAACCGAAGATAACCACCCTGGAAGTCCTGCTTTTCAGCCTTCTTCCGAGTTCTCTGAAGTCACGCTGTAGAATGTCTTTCCTCTTCTTCCCCACGTCATTTGTGCCGACATGCACCACCACTTCCGGATGTTCACCTTCACTCTTGAGGATTCCCTGCAATCGGTCCGTGACATCCTGGATACCGGCACCAGGGAGGCAACACACCATCCTTAAATCTCGCCTGTTGCCACAGAAACCCCTTTCTGTACCTCTCACTATGGAGTCCCCTACCACCACGGCTCTGCCTGACGTCTGTCACCTTGGCTTTGCTTCAGCACCAATTGTTGACTCGCAGACCCGTCCGCCTCTCAGGCTGGCATCATCTTCAGTCCCGACAGCTTCCAAGAGGGTGAACCTGTTTATGAGAGGCACATCCCCTGGGGTCTCCTGCACTTCAAGCATCCTTTCCTTGCTCATCGTTGCCCCCTTTCTCTCTTCCAGTATCCTCGGTGTAACAACCTCACTGTAGGTCCTGTCCAGAAAACTCTTGTTTTCCCGGATGAACCTAAGGTCATCCAGTTGCCTCTCCAGTGCTGCAACACAGTCCTCCAGAAGCTGAAACTGGACACAGAGATGGTGGAACTCTTTGGAGAATTATTTGCTGGATGCGGAGTCTACTGGGGTGGTAGGTGAGGACAACAGGAATCCTGTCCCTGGTGGGATGGTGGGATGATGGGCTGAGAAAAGACGTACACGAAATGGTAGAGATGCGGGTAATGACAATGTTGATGGTGGAGGAAGGAAAGCCGCTTTCTTTGATGAAGAATTTCATCTCATTAGCTCTGGAATGAAAAGCCTCACCCTGAGAGCAGATGTGGCAGGAAGAGGGGAACTGAGAGAAACGGATAGCGGTTTTACAAGTAACAGGGTGGGAAGAGCTATTGTGTATATAACTGTGAGAATCAAGGGTTTATAAAGGATATCAGTAGACAAACTGTCTCCAGAGATAGAGACAGAGAGATCAAGAAAGGGGAGGGAGGCATCAGAAATGTACCAGGTAAACCTGAGGGCAGGGCAGAAGTTGGAGGGAAAGGTGATAAAGTCAACAAGCTCAGCATAACTGCAGGAAGCAGCCCCAATGCTGTTGTCGAGGTAGCGTGGCTAAAGTTGTGGAGTGATACCGGTGTAGGCTTGGAACATAGACTGTTCCACGTTGCCAACAAAAAAGCAGGTTTAGCTGGGACCCATGCAAGTGCCCGTAGCTGCACCTTTGTTTGAAGGAAGTGGGAGGAGCCAAAGGAGAAATTATTGAGAGTGAGGACCAGTTCCGCCAGACAGAGGAGACTGGTGGTGGAGGAGAGCAAATTGGGTCTGTTATCAATAAAGAAGCGGAGAACTTTAGGCCCTCCTGATGGGGGATGGAGGTGTAGAGGAACTGGATGTCCATGGTGAAAATGAGGTGATCGGGGTCGGAACCTACTGAGGTGTGGGTGCAGGGGACAAGGGTGGGGCCCTTACTGAGGACAGATCATTATGCCTCAGAGAGCGAAAGGTCAGAGAGAATAGTGAATACCCAATATGGATGAGAGCTGTGATCCAAGGGGGGAAGAGGATTGGTAGTGTCTAAGGGGACAGGAGGGTGGGATTTTGCAAGAAGATAGGGGGGGAGG
This sequence comes from Mobula birostris, assembly GCF_030028105.1. Taxonomy (NCBI): domain Eukaryota; kingdom Metazoa; phylum Chordata; class Chondrichthyes; order Myliobatiformes; family Myliobatidae; genus Mobula; species Mobula birostris. The sequence continues at coordinate 106,416,051 of NC_092371.1, read as the reverse complement.
AAAACGGAGTCTTCAGGGACCCAAGAGTTGACAGTGGGACCTGAGAGACTGTTGCAATAAGCGAATGAAGCGAACCCAAGTGCAGGACACAGGCACGGAGACTGAGTTAGGATGCTTACGCAGACGTGAACATTGAACAGCAAACAGCAGGGATATCGACACGGAGCCTTGACACAGAGAGAGAGAGTTTCATAGGTAAACCTTGAAAATGGAGCAAAACTTAGAACTCACGGTCCTCAGCGGCCGGGAAAATCCTCAGTGTAGTGTTCTGGTTCAGGTACGTGCGGCTCTCTTGGCGGGGGTGTTGCTGACATGTAGGGGGTTGCCACTACAGGCTGTCTGCGCTGGTTAGACAGAGTTCCAGTGGAGACACGGTCCACCTGGTCACCGATCTTCGTTACGTTAGCAGACAGGGAACGGAAATTCTCCATGACATTCCGGAGAAGTAGATCGCGCAGACCCAGTAGGGAGCCTTGGCTGTCAAGGGCTTGTTACAGGGTATTCCTGTCTGCTGGGTCCATTGTGGCCAGATCGTTCTGTTGCAATGAGCGAATGAAGTGAACCCAAGTGCAGGACACAGTCACGTTGATTGAGTTAGGATGCTTATGCGGACATGAATGTTGAACAACAAACGAGGGATTTGGACATGGAGCCTTGACACAGAGAGGAGAAGTTTCACAGGTAAACCTTGAAACTGGAGCAAAACTTAGAACTCACTGTACTCAGTGGCCGGGGAGCGTTAATTACCACACAGCAAAACCAACAATCTGGCCACAAGTGGTTGTAACGCCGGGGTTCTTATGCTGCAGGTCTTGATGGAAACCAGCAGTGCCGTCATCAAAGAGAATTAGAAGAAAATGAGAAATTAATGGGAACCGTGGCACAATCAAAAGAAATTAGGAGAAAGATAGGGAATTAACAATCGGGACTATGGCAGAGACACAGGATTGCAGAGAGGTGGAGGGAGAAGGGGAGACCAGGGTTCCAGCAGCAGAGCATAAAGTCCCGGCCTGCAGGCGCTGTCTGTCAAGATCTAGGCTGGAGTCGGAGATGGAGTTTGCGCATAGGCACTTTGAAGGTGCCCGTGGTCTTTGAAATCCGCAATGATGGCAGTGGAGTTGGGGTTCTGAATCTATTCGTGATTTTCGAACAGTTGAAGTGGGCAGCAGGGATCGCTGCCTGGGTATATCCATGGCTGCCTGCGTTGGAGACGGCAGGTTCTGTAGTCTGCAGATGGGCGAACTTCCGATCATTCCTGGATGTGAGAAAGGTAAAGAACCCACGATTGAAAGCATGCATTCGGTGGAGGATAAAGTATCGGAGAGGGAGCCTCGGAGTAAAAGAAGCAACTGGAATAGGGACACCAGGTACCTCCTCATGGCAGAAAGCATGGCGCATAGAACGTGGTGGGAAAAGCAGTCAATTGAATGTGAGTACCTGGGATCCTCAGAGGGTCCGAATCAAGAAGCTTCAAACCTGATCTGGAAGCCATGTGGCACAAGATGGTGGCAAATACACGTGTCCAGGAAGGATATGTGGCTGTGATAGCAGGTTTGGGAGTGCATGTAGTCGAAGTGTCAGAGGACAGCAGAGATCCCTGAGGGACAGCAGTGATAGAGGGTTTCACTGAACTCCTATCAAAGGGAAGATTTGAACTTCTTCAGGGAGGGCATCCCTGGAAGAGACCTTCCAGTGTAGTAGCAGCAGAAAGATGAGAAAATCTGCAGATGCTAGAAGTCCAAACAACACACAAAAAATGCTGGAAAAATTCAGCAAACCCCTTCCCTTTCTTCCATGGTCTTCTACACTCTCCTACCTTATGGCCTTATGGCTAAATTCCAGATGTCATCACTCTTGAGTTCTCAGGAACTGTAAAGACTTCCCACAACAACAAGGTGACAACCCTCAATAAATGTGCCGCCACTGATCCCGAAGGAACACACTGGTTACAGACCTCCAGTCATGAATAGCACTCCACCACCAGAACATGCATCCATAAGACCATAAGACCCTTAGGAGCAGAATTAGGCCATTTGGAACATCGAGTTTGCACTGCCATTCATTTATGGACAGATCCAATTCTTCCAGTCATCCCCACTCCCCTGCCTTCTCCCCATACCCTTTGATGCCCTGGCTAATCAAGAACCTATCTATCTCTGCCTTAAATGCACCCAGTGACTTGGCCTCCACAGCTGCTTGTGGCAACAAATTCCACAGATTTACCACCCTCTGACTAAAGTAATTTCTCCGCATCCCTGTTCTAAATAGACATCCTTCAATCCTGAAGTCTTCCCCTCTTGTCCTAGACTCCCCTACTATTGGAAATAACTTTGCCCTATCTAATCTGTTCAGACTTTTTAATATTTGGAATGTTTCTATAAGATCACCCCTTATTCTCCTGTATTCCAGGGAATACAGCCCAAGAGCTGACAGACGTTCCTCATATGGTAACCCTTTCATTCCTGGAATCATTCTAGTTAATCTTCTCTGAACCCTCTCCAATGTCAGTATATCCTTTCTAAAATAAGGAGCCCAAACCTGCACACAATACTCCAAGCGTGGTCTCAAGAGTGCCTTATAGAACCTAACATCACATCCCTACTCTTGTATTCTATACCTCTAGAAATGAATGCCAACATTGCATTCGAATTCTTCACCACTGACTCAACCTGGAAGTTAACCTTTAGTGTAACCTGCACAAGGACTCCCATGTCCCTTTGCATCTCTGCATTTTGAATTCTCTCCCCATCCAAAATATAGTCTGCCCATTTATTTCTTCCACCAAAGTACACAACCTAACACTTTCCAACATTGTATTTCATTTGCCACTTCTTCGCCCATTCCCCAAAACTATCTAAGTCTCTCTGCAAGCTCTCTGTTTCCTCAGCACTACCCACTCCTCCACTTACCTTTGTATCATTGGCAAATTTAGCCACAAATCCATTAATCCCATAGTCCAAGTCATTGACATATATCACAAAAAGCAGCGGTCCCAACATCAGCCCCTGTGGAACTCCACTGGTAACCAGCAGCAAGCCAGAATAGGATCCCTTTATTCCCACTCTCTGTTTTCTGCCAATCAGCCAATACTCTAACCATGCTAGTGTCTTTCCTGTAATTCCATGGGCTCTTATCTTGCTAAGCAGCCTCATGTGCGGCACCTTGTCAAAGGCCTTCTGAAAATCCAAGTACACCACGTTTACTGCATCTCCTTCATCTACCCTGCTTGTAATTTACTCAAAAAATTGCAGGAGATTTGTCAGGTAGGATTTTCTTTTCAGGAAACCATGCTGGCTTTGGCCTATCTTGTCATGTGCGTCCAGCTACACCGTAATCTCATCCCAAACCATCAATTCCAACAACTTCCCAGCCACTGATGTCAGGTTAACAGGTCTGTAGTTTCCTTTCTGCTGCCTCCCACCTTCCTTAAATAGCGGAGTAACATTTGCAATTTTCCAGTCATTTGGTACAATGCCAGAATCTATCGATTCTCGAAAGATTATTGTTAATGCCTCCACAATCTCTCCAGCTACTTCCTTCAGAACCTGAGGGTGCATTCCATCAGATCCAGCAGATTCATCCACCCTGATAACATTAAGCTTCCTGAGCAACTTCTCAGTCGTAATTTTCACTGCACATATTTCACTTCCCTGACACACTTGAATGTCCAGTATTCTGCAGATGTCTTCCACTGTGAAGACTGATGCAAAATCTGCCTTCAGTTCCTCTACCATCTCTGCATCTCTCATTACAGTACCTCCTGCATCATTTTCCATTGGTCCTATATCTACTCTCAACTTTCTTTTACCCTTCATATACTGACAAAAGCTGTTAGTATCTTCTTTGATATTAGTCGCCAGCTTCTTTTCATAATTCACCCTTTCCTTCCTAATGACCTTCTCAATTTCCTTCTGCAAGATTTTAAAAGCTTCCCAATCCTCTATCTTCCCACTAGCTTTGGCTTCCTTGTATGCCCTCTTGTTTGCTTTTACTTTGGCTCTGAAATCACTTGTCAGCCACGGTAGTGAACTTCTTCCATTCAAAATTTTCTTATTTGGAATATATCGTCTTGCACTTCCCTCATTTTTTGCAGATATTCCAGCCATTGCTGCTCTGTTGTCCTTCCTGTTAGTGTCCCTTTCCAGTCAACTTTGGCCAGTTCCTCTCTCATGCCATTCTAATTTCCTGTATTCTACAGAAATACTGACACATTGGAATTTAGTTTCTCCTTCTCAAATTTCAAAGTGAACTCGGTCATATAGTGATCAATGTTCCCAAAGGGTTCCTTAACCTTAAACTCTCTTTCCACATCCAGATCATTGCACAACACCCAATCTAGCACAGCCGATCTCCTAGTGGGCTCAACAACAAGCTGTTCTAAAAAGCCATCCCTCAGACATTCTACAAATTCTCTCTCTTGAGGTCCTGTACTGGCCTGGTTTTCCCAATCCACTTCCGTGTTAATCCCAACGATTATCATGACATTGCCCTTCTGACACACCTACTGTAATTTGTAATCCCTATCTTGGCTGCTGTTTGGAGGCCTGTATACAACTGCCATTAGGGTCCTTTTATCCTTGCCATTTCTTAACTCAATCCATAGAGGCTCTATACCTTCCGATCCTATGTCATCCCTCTTTAATAATTTAATATTATTTCTTATAAACAGGGCCACACCATCCCCTCTGCCTACTAATTTATCTTTCCAATACACTGTATATCCTTGGATGTTCAGCTCCCAATGGCAGCCATCCTTTAGCCAAGTTTCAGAGATGGCCACAATGTCATACTTGCCAGTTTGTAGCTGAATTTCAAGATCGTCTGTTTTATTTCTTATGCTGCGTGCATTCAAGTATAACACTTACAGTCCAATATTTTTTGCTTTCTGTTGCAGATCATCCCACTGGCTGTGATTATGCCTCATCTCCTGCCCGTCCTTCCCATCATCTCTGTTGCACACTATCTTTGATTTATTTCTCTTTTCCCCTTCCTCAGCCCTATCACTCTGGTTCCCATCCCACTGCCAAATTAGTTTGAACCCTCCCTAACAGCTCTATTAAACCTTCCTGCTGGGATATTGGATCCCTTTGGGTTCAGGTGTAACCCATCCTATTTGTACAGGACGTACCTTCCCCAGAAGAGGCCCAAATGATCCAGGAACCTAAAGCCCTGCTCCCTACACCAGTCTCTCAGCCACGCATTAACATGTCTGATCATGCTATTCTTCCACTCGTTAGCACGTGGTACAGGCACCAATCTTGAAGTTATTACCCTGGAGGTCATGTTTTCCAGCTTCGTACCCAACTCCCTGCATTCTCTCTTCAGGACCTCCTCCTTTTTTCTACCTATGTTATTGGTATCAAAGTGTACCAAGACTCCTGACTGGTCACCCTTCAGAATACTCTGCACCCGATCCGAGACATCCCATACCCTGGCACCTGGGAGGCAACATACCATGCGCGTAGCTCTATCAGGTTGACAGAACCTCCTGTCTGTTTCCCTCATTGTGTAATCCATTATGACTACCGCATTCCTCATCTTCTTCCCTCCCTTCTGCACCACAGAACCAGGCTCAGTGCCAGAGACCCGATCACTGTGGTCATCCCCTGTCAGGTCACCCCCCTGAACAGCATCCAAAACGAGATAACGATTAAGATCCATGCATCTTAATCTTGTGGATCAGCCAGTCACATGAACATCCTCAATGCCTTCTAAAACCCAAGTCCCCAACAAACACGAACTTCATTTGTCACGTTCCATGTCATATGACGTGGGCAAAAATGGTCTTTCCATGACCATGATTGTTCTTGCCAATTTTTTCTACTGAACTACTTTGTCATTGCCTTCTTCAGCGCAGTGTCTTTACAGTACGGATGATCTTAGCCATTATCAATACTCTTCAGGGATTTTTCTGTCTGGCATCAGTGGTCGCATAACCGGGAATTGTGATATGCACCAGCTGACCATCCACCACCTGATCCCATGGCTTCATGTGGCCCTGATTGGTGGGGGCTGAGCAGATGCTACACCCTGCCCAAAGGTGACCTGTAGGCCTGTGGATGGAAGGAGTGTCTTACACCTCCTTTGGTAGAGATGTACCTCCACCCCGCCACCCAGTACTTAGTGGTGGAATACTAACTTACCCCCATCTAATGTCATTGTAGAAACAACACGAAATTTAGAAATGGGTCTCTAGTGTTTGTGCAGAATATTGATTGATGCTGATGCTTTTGATTTTACTTAATTACAAAGGTGACCAGAATTAATGTTTTGATTTTAACTTCCACAGCAGTTTCCACAATATGTTAGGGAGCTGTGGCAAACTGCTTTTCGAACTTAAGTAGCAAAACATATTCAGAATGATGTTGCAACTTCAGAATCCCTATGGAGATCTCTCAAGATATGTTAAATCCCATTGTAATGCATTCTCACAGACATAATCGAGATAGGTTACCTGCAACGGGAAGAAGCATATTGGTGTCCAGAGAAAATGCATAAAGAATTCGACTGGCTTGCAAAAATATTCTACTTTATCATTGCTGCCATTGGTGTTCCTGGTAAGTTATTTTCTTGGAAAATTATAAACTTCAGAATGAATAAGTTTTTGGTTATTTTCTGTGTGACTGAGCATACAAGATCAGGAAAAAGAAATGTGGAGTTTCTGAGGTGGACCTTCTGCATCCAGAGGAGTGAATTTGGGACACTCTGCCCGAGTGAATCACTGACAGTACAGAAGAAGGGTCTGAATAATCAGGGAAGTTAATGGGGCAAGTAATCGAAAATGAATTTAATATGATGATCAATTTATTTGTGCTTGGTCAAATGATATGTTTTCATGCTGTATGACTCGATGACTCTAAATTTAGGCGTATTCCATTTGGCCCCTTGAAATTGCTTCATTATTCTGAGCCATGGCTGATCTCACTTCTCAACTGTATTTTCATGAACTGTCACCACCCCTCTTAACTCACTCATTCTTGAAAAAAAAGTGTATCAAATCTGCTTTGAATAAACTGAATAACTGTCTCCACAGTCACCTGAGTTAGAGAACTTCTAAGACTCACTAACGTTGAGTTAAGAATTTTAGCTCCATTTGACTTGCCTCTAATCTAAAACAATTAGAGTAAGAAAAAATCATTCTGCGTAACTGTGTCTGATATTTGTAGTGTCATGAGTTTAAGTCTCATTCTCTAAACTTACGGATATTAATGACCTATGTCAGACAAGAGTTCCTCTAATAACATCGCAGGATCTGATCTGACCAACCTTCATTCACCATTTATATCGAAGTGTATTTTTAGATAAGAGGAAAAAACTCTGCAGAGCACATTAAGTGCTATGAAAGCAATAAGACATTCTTGTACTCAAATTCTTTCACAACAAAAACAGTATGTGGAGAAGCCAGCAGCATCTAATTTTACACAATGAACCTGATCAGGTGTCAGATCTCTTGATCAACAAGTATTTTGGAGAGTGAGCACATCTGCACTACAGTTAGCACAGCCATGAACATAGAAGAGGAACAGGCCCTTCGTCAAACCAGCGAAAAAGTACATTTTAAAACCCCAGAATGCATCCCTCCTCACAATGTGCATATTCCTCTATCTTCTTCATATCCATATGCCTATCTAAACATCTCTTAATAGCCTCAAATGTACTTACCTCTACCACCATACCAGGCAGCACATTCCAGACATCCACCATTCTCTGAGTGAAAAAATGTACCTCTCACATCCGCTATGAATCTACCCCTCTCACCTTCAATGCATGCCCTCTGGTATTCGACATGTCTACTCTAGGAGAAAGATACTCCTAGTCTACTCTATCTATGCCTCTCATAATCTTATAAAGCTTTATCAGATTCCCCCCTCAGCCTCCGCTGCTTCAAAGAAAACAACACGTTTGTTCAGTCTCATATAATAGCACATGCCCTCTAAACCAGGCAGCATCCTGGTAAACATCTTTTTCACTCTCTCCAAAGCCTCAACATCCTTCCCATAGTGAGGAGACCAGAACTCTGTGCAATACTCCAGATGTGGCCTAACCAGAGTTCTATAAAGTTGCAACATAATCTCTTGACTTTTGAACTCCATGCCTTCACAAATGGAAGCAAGAATTCCATTAGCCTTCTTAACCATTCTATCAACCTGTGTAGCCACTTTCAAGGAGCTATGAACTTGGATCCCAAGATCTCTCTGCTCAGTAACAATGTTAAGGATCTTGACCTTATCAGTGTATTGTTTTCTTGCATTCGCCCTACCAAAATGCAACACCTCACATTGATCTGAGTTAAACTCCATCTGCCATTTCTCAGCCCATATCAGTTACTGATCTATAATCACGCTATATTCTTTGTCAGTCTTCTACAGTGTCCACAAATCCATCAGTCTTGATATCATCCACAAACTTACTAACCCACCCATATACATTTTCATCCAGGTCATGTATATACATCACTATCATCAAAGGTCCCAGCATAGATCTCTGCAGAATGGCACTAATTGCAGACCGCAAACTAAAATAGGTCCCTTCGGCCACTACCCTCTATCTTCTACACTTACATGAGGAATAGGGATGCCTAAAATGAAGGTAGGACTATTTGGAGATAAAAAGAGATTATTGTGTCTTGAGGGGGAGGAGGTAGGTCCTTAATGAATACAATGCTTCAGTGTTCACGAGGGAGAGTGTCTTTGGCAAATGTAAGGTCACATAGAACATGCAAAAACATGCAAATATGCTGATAAGTACTTTGTGCCAGTCTGGATGTACCCAGGTTACTATGGGAAGTGAGGGAAGTGATTACTGGGGCTTTGAAGATTACTTTTGTGCCTTGCTGGTCACAGGAGAGGAATCAGCATTGTAAGATTGCAAATGTTGTTCCTTTATTCAAAAAAGTTACTGGGGATAATCTGGAAAATTATAAACAAATGGACCTTAAGTCAGTGGTGGTCAGGTTGTTGGGAACATTCAAGCAGACAGGGTCTGCGAGCAGAGAGTGTTAAGAGCAAGTTCACTCATTTGTGGCAACGGTCTTCAGTTCCTATTTTTAAAGTAGCATTTTCTTGATATCTCTTTCTCTATATTTGCAGTGAATTTGGCAGCGATGGCAATTCTATGTCGGGGAAACTGTGGCCTCAACAGTTGCATCACTCGTTACCTGGTGGCCATGGCAGCGACTGATCTTCTGGTCATTTCCACTGCAGTCATAATAAAGTAAATCCTGTTTCATTACCTTTCCCTAGGTTTCATGCAGCTCACCCCAGTATGTAGTGTTACCTATCCCCTTACACGAGCAGCCAGAGATTGTTCAGTCTGGTTCACCGTCAATTTCACCTTTGATCGATATGTTGCCATTTGCTGTCGGAATCTAAAATCTAAATACTGCACGGAAAAAGTTGCGACTGTGCTTCTGGCAACAACCACAATTCTGTTATGTTTCAAAAGTATCCCTTTCTATTTCACATACAAGCCTGGGGCAGTAATTGGAAACGTACCACGCTGGTGCCATAAGAAAACGAGCTATTATATAGATCCCAGATGGGTGGCATTTCGTTGGTTTGATATAGTTTGGAACCCATTGATCCCGTTTGTTTTAATACTTCTGCTCAACGCTCTGACAATCAAGTATATTTTAGTGGCCAGTCGAATCCGTAAGTGTCTGAAGGGTGAGGGCAAGGGGAAGTGTCGAAATGACCCAGAAATGGAGAGCAGACGGAGGTCCATGGTTTTACTCTTCACAATATCTGGCAGCTTCATACTGTTGTGGTCAGTGTATGTAATGGAATTCTTATTTTATACAATTTCAGGAACTAATCAAAATTACTACAGTGATTCTGAATATATTCTGAACCAAATCTCACTGATGCTGCAGAATTTAAGTTGCTGCACCAATACCTTTATTTATCTAGTGACGCAGTCCAAGTTTAGAGAGGAGATCAAAAGTGCAGTACGTTCTCCTCTTGGCATAATTATCCATTTTGTTACTAAACAAAGAGCCTGAGATCCATGCTGAAACATGGATCTCGATATTTCTTAACCTAATAAAACAATTAACCCCAAAATTTCAACTGACTTACATCTGAGATCACTGCTGATTTGAAAATGTATCCAGCGCTGTGTTCGCAAGGAACCCCAGAATAGTGACCAGAGGTCGATGGAAAATCGATAATTCTCAAATGTACCCATTCATTACGGAGAAGTATATTGTAGTTGGACAATTCAGGGAGAGAATAGTGAAATCTTAATGCAAGTTACCATAAAAATGAGGTATGAGATTTGTAACAGGCTCTAATGTGGAACAGTGCCAGATCCACTCTGTCCCAGGTTACTACGAATGCAAAGGGAGATATCCAGACTCTGAACACAGATGGACTATTTAGTCAGTGGAACATCATGGAAACACAGAGAAAATATGCTCAAAAGCATATACGGTGAGGCTACATGTAGAAACTCAGAAACGTAAAAATAAACAGGGGGAAAGTATTGGACATCAAAGTTGCTGGTGAATGCAGCAGGCCAGGCAGCATCTATAGGAAGAGGTACAGTCGACGTTTCAGACCGAGACCCTTCGTCAGGACTAACTGAAGGAAGAGTGAGTAAGGGATTTGAAAGTGGTAGGGGGAGGGGGAGATCCAAAATGATAGGAGAAGACAGGAGGGGGAGGGATGGAGCCAAGAGCTGGACAGGTGATTGGCAAACGTGATATGAGAGGATCATGGGACAGGAGGCCCAGGGAGAAAGACGGCGGGGGGGGGGGTGAAACCCAGAGGATGAGCAAGGGGTATAGTCAGAGGGACAGAGGGAGAAAAAGGAGAGTGAGAGAAAGAATGTGTGTATAAAATAAAAAATGGATGGGGTATGGGGGGGGGAGAGTGGGCATTAGCGGAAGTTAGAGAAGTCAATGTTCATGCCATCAGGTTGGAGGCTACCCAGACGGAATATAAGGTGTTGTTCCTCCAACCTGAGCGTGGCTTCATCTTTACAGTAGAGGATGCCGTGGATAGACATGTCAGAATGGGAAGGGGATGTGGAATTAAAATGTGTGGCCACTGGGAGATCCTACTTTCTCTGGCAGACAGAGCGTAGGTGTTCAGCAAAGCAGTCTTCCAGTCTGCGTCGGGTCTCGCCAATATATAGAAGGCCACATCGGGAGCACCGGACACAGTATATCACCCCAGCCAACTCACAGGTGAAGTGTCACCTCACCTGGAAGGACTGTCTGGGGCCCTGAATGGTGGTAAGGGAGGAAGTGTAAGGGCATGTGTAGCACTTGTTCCACTTACAAGGACAAGTGCCAGGAGGGAGATCAGTGGGGAGGGATGGGGGGGGAACAAATGGACAACGGAGTCGCATAGGGAGCGATCCTTGCGGAAAGCAGCTGGGGGTGGGTGGGAGGGAAAGATGTGCTTAGTGGTGGGATCCTGTTGGAGGTGGCGGAAGTTACGGAGAATAATATGTTGGACCCGGAGGCTGGTGGGGTGGTAGTTGAGGACCAGGGGAACCTTATTCCTAGTGGGGTGGCCGGAGGATGGAGTGAGAGCAGATGTGCGTGAAATGGGGAAGATGCGTTTGAAAGCAGAGTTGATGGTGGAGGAAGGGAAGCCCCTTTCTTTAAAAAGGAGGACATCTCCCTCGTCCTGGCATGAAAAGCCTCCTCCTAAGAGCAGATGCGGCGGAGTTGGAGGAATTGCAAGAAGGGGATGGCATTTTTGCAAGAGACAGGGTGAGAAGAGGAATAGTCCAGATAGCTGTGAGAGTCAGTAGGCTTATAGTAGACATCAGTGGATATGCTGTCTCCAGAGATAGAGACAGAAAGATCTAGAAAGGGGAGGGAGGTGTCAGAAATGGACCAGGTAAACTTGAGGGCATCGTGAAAGTTGGAGGCAAAGTTAATAAAGTCAACGAGCTCAGCATGCGTGCAGGAAGGAGGTGGATGTAGCGAAGGAAAAGTGGGGGACAGATACCAGAATAGGTACGGAACATAGATTGTTCCACAAAGACAACAAAAAGGCAGGCATAGCTAGGACCCATACGGGTGCCCATAGTTACACCTTTAGTTTGGAGGAAGTGGGAGGAGCCAAAGGAAAAATTATTGTTTGTTGCTTGAATTTCCAGCATCTGCAGAATTCCTGTTGTAGGGGGAAAGTATTTTCATGTTATAATGTTGTCGCCCCCCCCCTCCCTATTGCACCCCCTTCCCAGTACTCGTTTAGAATTGGAGAATAGATGCCGTGGTATAACTGGAATAGAATCATAGAGGTTAACTGCAAAGTTACAAGACCTTAAACTCAAATCCTTTATGCCAGCCAGGTTGCCTAGTTTAGCCAGTCCATTTACCTGCAATTGTCTCATATTCTTCTCAAATATTTCCTCTCCATGAACCTGTCCAACTTCCATTTACAATTTGTCACTGCAGAGTGTGAATCTCCACCACTTCCACTGGAAGCTGCTTTGACATACCCACCACACTCTGTATGAAAGACTTACCCTTTAAATCTTACCCTCCTTACCTTAAACGTATACCTTATATCTGCTCAGCTAGGAAGTAAAGATACCAGGCAGGATAGCAGAATGTAGGATGTGCGAAGTAGGGAGACCTCCAGTCTCCCTGACGACTACAACTGTGACAGGTGCATCCAGTGCAGCTTCTAACAATCTGTGTTAAGGAGATGGAGCTGGAACTGGATGAACTCCAGATCCTTCAGGAGGCTGCAGAGGTGATAGATAGAACATATGGAGAAGTAGTTACACCAAGGGTGCAGGACACAGGAAACTGGGTGACAGTCAGGAAGAGGAAAGGGGTTAAGGAGCCAGTGCAGAGTACCCCGGTGGCCATCTCCCTCAACACAGTTTTATCACTTTGGATACTTTTGGGTGGGGTGTGGGGGGAATGACCTAACAGAGGAAAGTCTCTGGTCTCTGGCACTGAGCCTGCCTCTGTGACTCAGAAGGGAACAGGGGAGAAAAGGCACACTGTGGTGACAGAGGATTCGTTAGTTAGGGGAATGGACAGGAGGTGTTGTGGGCGAGAACAAGATTCCTGGATGGTATATTGTCTTCTGAGTGCCAGGTCTGGGACACCTCGGATATCTGGGTCTTCAGCATTCTTAGGTGGAAGGATGAACAGCCAGAAGTTGTGGTCCATGTCGGTACCAATGACATGGGCAGGATGAGTGACGAGGTTCTGCATAGGGAGTACAGTGAGTTAGGTACTAATTTAAAGGGTAGGACATCCAGGGTTGTGTTTCTCAGGATTGCTACTCGTGGCACGTACTACTGAAATCAGAACTAAGAAGATTATACAGTTTAATATGTGGCTAAAGAGTTGGTGTAGGAGGGAGAGAATGATATTTTTGGATCATTGGGCTCTCTTCCAGGGAATGTGGGACCTGTACAGAAGGGATGGTTCACACTTGAAATGGAGGAGAACTAACATCCCAGTAGGTAGGAAGGTTTATGAATGCTGTACACTGAGGTATAAACTCAGGGTGATGGGAACCAGGGTGCCAGAACAGTTAGTGGAAAGTTTGTGAAGGCAGATATAGGGAAGGCCTCAGACAAATTTAGGAATCAAATGGTTGAGCATGGTGCAACTGGTGTCCTGAACTGCATATATTTCAATGCAAGAAGCTAACTGTATTTCAATGGAAGTAGTATCGTAGGAAAGGCAGATAATAGCCCTGATAATGAGGTAGCTGGCTTACAAATAGAGGCAATCAGAGGTGAGGAGAAGCGGTAGACAGGGAAAAATTGCAGTTAACAGGATGGGTTGCAATGTAAAAGGCGAACAAAATCAAAAAGAATGAATACAGGACTGAAGGTGTAATATTTGAATGCGCACACTACACAGAATAAAGTAGATGAACTTGCCACATTGTTACAGGTTTGCAGGTAGGATGTTGTAGGCAACATGAAATCATGGTTGAATGATTTTAGCTGTATAATCCAAGGATACACATTGTATTGAAAGGATAGGTAGGAAGGCAGAAGGGGTAGTGTTGCTCTGTTGGTAAAAAATGAAATCAAATCACTAGAAAGAGGTGACATAGGGTCAGAAGGTGCTGAATAATTATGTACAGAGTTAAGAACTGCAAGGGTAAAAAACCCTGATGGTTGTAGTATACAGGCCCCCAAAGAGTAGTAAGGATGTTGCCTACAAATTACAATGGGAGATAGAAAATGCATGCCAAGAGGGCAATGTTACAATAGTCTTGGGGGACTTCAATATGCAGGTAGATTGGGGAAATCTGGTTGGTTCTGGATTCCCAGAAGGGGAATTTCCAGAGTGCCTACAAGATGGCTTTTTAGGGCAGCTCATGGTTGAGCCCAACAGAGGATTAGATGTTCTGGATTGGTTGTTGTGCAATGAAGCAGAATTTATTAGAGACCTTAAGGTAAAAGAAACCTTGGGAAAAGTGATCATAATATGTTCGAATGCAACCTAAAATCTGAGAAGAAAAAGCTAAAGTCAGATGTATCAGTATTACAGTCCAGTAAAAGGAATTAAAAAGAAATGAGACAGGAGATGGCCAGAATTAGTTGGAAAAGAACACTGGCAGGGATGAAAGCAAAGCAGCAATTGCTAGAATTTCTGGAAGCAGTTCAGAAGGCACAGGATATATATATCCCAAAGAGGAAGAAGTATTCTAAAGGCAACATGACACAACTGTGGCTAACAAGAGAAGTCAAAGCCAACATAAAAGCCAAAGAGGGACATACAGCAGAGAAAAATTAGTGAGAAGTTAGAGGATTGGGAAGCTTTTAAAAACCAACAAAAGACAACTAAAAAAGTCATTAAGAAGGTAAAGGTGGAATACAAAATTGAGATAACCAATATTTTTAAAGAGGATACCAAATGTTTATTTGGATATATAAAGTGTAAACGAGAGGCAAGAGTGGATATTGGACCACTGGAAAATGATGCTGGAGCAGTAGTAATGTGGGACAATGCAATGACATATTAACTGAATGAGTATTTTGCCTCAGTCGTCACTCTGGAAGACTCTAGCAGTATGGTGGAATTTCCAGGTATTAGGGGTCATGAATTGTGTGAAGATAGTATAACTAGAGAGAAGGTTCTTGGGAAACTGAAAGGTCTGAAGGTAGATATGTCACCTTGACCAGATGGCATACCCCCGTGTTCTGAAAGTTGTGGCTGAAGAGATTGTGCAGGCATTAGTAATAATCTTTCAACAATCACTATTTTCTGGAATGGTTCCAGAAGACTGGAAAATTGCAAATGTAAGTCCACTGTTCATGAAGGGAGAGAGGCAGAAGAAAGGAAGCTAAATGCTAATCAGACTGATCTCAGTGGTTGGGAAATTGTTGGGGACAATTATTAAAGATGAGGTTTCAGGGTACGGAGACACATGATAAATAGGCCATGGATAAAACAATGGCTGCTTGGCAGGAGGCAAAGAATGGTAATAAAATTAGCATTTTCTGGCTGGCTGACAGTGACTAGTGGAGTTCCACAGTTGTCTGTGTTGGGACTGATCCTTTTACATTATATGTCAATGATTTGGATGATGGAATTAATGGCTTTGTTGCAAAATTTGCAGACAATATGTAGATTAGTGGAGGGGCAGGTAGTTTTGAGGAATTAGAGAGTCTACAGAAGGAATTAGATTAGGACAAAGGGCAAAGAAATGGCAGATGGAATACAGTGTCAAGAAATGTATGGTCATGCCCTTTGGTAGAAGAAATGAAAAGGTTGACTATTTTCTAAATGGAGAGAAAATACAAAAAATCTGTGGTGCGAAGGGACTTGGGAATCCTTTTGCAGGATTCCCTAAAGGTTAATTTGCAGGTTGAGTCTGTGGTGAGAAAGGCTAATGCGATGTTAACATCCATTTCAAGAAGACAAGAATATTAAAGCCAGGTTGTAATGTTGAGAGTCTTATAAAGCACTGTTGAGGCTTCACTTGGAATATTGTGAACAGGTTTGTGTCCCTTATCTAAGAAAGGATGTGCTGAAACTAGACAGGGTTCAAAGGCGGTTCATGAAGATGGCTCCAGGATTGAATGGCTTATCACATGAAGAGCGTTTGATGGCTCTGGGTCTGTATTCACTAGAATTCAGAAGCCTGAGGTGTGACTTTATTGAAGCCTATCTAATGGTGAAAGGCTTTGATAGCACGGATGTGCAGAGGACGTTTGCTGTTTTGGGAGAGTCTAAGACCGGAGGACACAGCCTCAGAATAGAGGTGTGTCCTTTTAGAACGGAGATGAGGAGGAATTCCTTTACCAGAGTGTGGTGAATCTGTGGAATTTGTTTGCCACAGGCAGCTGTGGAAGCCAAGTCTTTACGTATATTTAAGGCAGAGGTTGTTAGGTTCTTGATTTGTCAGAGCATGAAGAGATACAGGAAGAAGGCAAAAGATTGGGGCTGAGAGGAAAATTGGATCAGGCATGATGAAATGGTGGAGCAGACTTGATGGGCCAAATGGTCTAATTCTGCTCCTATATCTTATGGTCTTATAATCAAATTCTTCAATGGTAATGAGTCACCTCACCCGAGCAAGATAGAACACCTGATAGATTGGTGCTATAACAACCTCTTGCTCAATGTCAGCAAAATGAAAGAGCTGATTGTGGAATTCAGGAAGGGGAAAGAGAGCTAATTTGGAACAGTCTACATCTGGGGATTTCAGGTGGATAAATATCAGCAGCTTTAAAATCTGGATGTTAACATATTAGATGACCTTGAAGGTTAATGTAATTGGTAGAAACTAACATAATTTACAACCACCAACATTGAATTGGGGTTCAATTTAAGAGGCCGGTCTGATGTAATTACATAAAGGGTTTTTAGCACACTTTGTGTTCAGGTTTTGGAGTTCAGCAAAACGTGTTACAGTTTTTCTTAAATTGAAAATGCCTCACAGTTTTATTTCCAAAAACTTACAACTTGTCCTTGGCCCAGCAACTAGATGGTGTGTATGAGGTGTCAGGGAGGGGTAGCATCTCTGGTGGGGGAACACGTTGCATCCTTTTCAGAAGGTTTGTCCACTTTTAGCCCCCACCTGGCACTCAGCTCTCACCTGTGGCTCCCCGTAGTTGTTTGCATGTGATAGCGGCCAGACCCCGGGCAACGGCCTCGACAAGCTGGCCAAACCAGGTGAGGGCAGCTGACGGGTCTCAAACCCTCGGTGAGATAGGGAGTTCTCTATCCCAGCACGTGAAGACAGATGCCGGCGGATTGAGCAGATGAGACCAATGGAAGGTCCGACGGTCAAGAAGGCAGTCTCTGCAAGTGCCGAGGAATGCGTAGAGCATGACAAGACACAAAAGGTGTCCTGGTCATCCACTGCGCCTAATCCCATCTCCAGCTGTCTCGACTCTTGTCTTGCCACTGGATCCAGATGGGAATTGGGAAGAGACAGTGAGGCTGAGGCTGTGCAACTCCCCCTCACTTAAATCCAAATCAAGTGTTAGTCTCGACACCATAAAAAACAGCCGGCAGGTGCCGTTGAGGCATCAGCACTGGACTTTGGGGCGAGAGGTCCTGAGTTCGAATCCGGCCATCTCCCGTGCACGCTCTCTATCTGTGCTGGGATTGAACTAGCAATTCAACCTCGTAAAAAGTACTAATGTTGTCGAGGTCTTCATCGATGATGATGGACGGACCTTAGATGCAATCACAAGTAAGGTGTGCCAGCGTCTTCATTTTTTCAGGAGGTTAAGGAATTTTGGTTAGTCAATGAACACTGACAAATTTCTCCAAATTCACACTTCCTGACTTGTTGTATTATGATCTAGTACGGCAATTCTAATCCACAGGAATTGACAAAGCTGCAGTGAGTTGATCTCAGCACAACACATCACGGCCACGTCCATTCCCACCCTCAGAAAGGCAGTGCCTGAAGAGGGCAACATCAATAATCAAATATGCCCACTCTCCCCACCATGCCATCTTTTTACAACTACCATAAGGCAGGAAGTACGAAAGCCTGATGAGTCATGACACAGAGATCAATTTTTTGATTATTGAACCAAACACCATCACCATACTTACTAGAGTTTAGTAAAGCTATGACCACTTTGATCATCTTGCACTGAAATGGAGCATCATTATAATTGTGCTCTTTAGTGTAAGCCTTGTGTGTAATTGATTTGCCAGTGTTCCTCTGCCTGTTCACAACGGTTTTATTTCCTGCAGTACTGATTGACAACCTTCCTTAGTATCCACAGCTCCAACAATTTTTCTGCCAATGACTGACTTACTCATCATACCTACTAGCTTGTTGTGATTTTGTACTTTGTCATTTACCTGCACAGCTATTTTTCAGTTGGTTTTACACTTCATTCTGCATTGTTATTGATTTACATTGTTCCACCTCAATACACTGTGTAATGATCTGACCTGTATGAACAGTTGCATGACAAGCTTTTTACTGTATCTAGGTACCATTACATCTTACACACTTGCAGCATGGTAGTGTAGTAGATACTGTAATACTATTACAGTGCCAGAGACCCAGGTTCAATTCCCACTGTTGTCTGTAAAGTGTTTGCACATTTTCACCATGCCTGGGTGGGATTCCTCCAGATGTTCCAGTTTCCTGGAGTCAGAGAGTCACACAGAACGCTAAGCACAGTAACAGGCCATTTGCGCCATCCCTTTCCCTGTTCTGTTTTAGAGGGAATTAGGCCAAACAAAGGCAAATGGGATTAGGTTAGCTGGGAATCTCAATGGGCATGGACCAGTTGAGCTGAAGGGCTTGATTCCATCCTGTAATACTCTGTGATTCTGCTTTGCTACAGAGACCAGATGAGGGAAGTAATGGAGCTGGGCACCTTCCCAAGAAGAAGCCCACTTGTCAGGCAATCAGTAAGAAAGCCAATTCAGGGTCATGATTTTTCACAGAGGGAGAGAGTGCGGTGGGTGTTTGGGGTTGAGACTTCTGCATCAGGACTGACAGGGGAGAGAGGGAGGTGCAAGTCAAAAAGGAGAGGGGATGAGGAGGGATAAGCGCAATGGGTAGGGGATGTAGAGAATCTGTAGTGGACTGGGAGGAATGGGGAATGGGTGTGGGTGGAGGGGGATGGAGGGAAGCGTCAGCAGAATGTCACAGAAAATTCAGGCTGGAAGATGGATGATCTGTGGACCACTGAGTGTCACAGCAATGGCAGGAAAGTTACTGGAAAGGACTTTCTGGGACAGGTTCTACATCCATAGGGAGTAGAGAAGCAAGCCCTTCTGCCCATCCATGATGTTTCTCTTCTAACTGCCATCTGCCTGCATCTAGACATTGGCCCGCCACACTCCTCTCATCCAGGGATCTATCAAAACCTCCCATAAATGTTGAAATCAAAGCTGCATCCATCACTTCCACTGACAGCTTATTTCACATTCTCATCATCCTCTGAGTGAAGAAGTCCCCCCTCAGGTTCCCTTTAATATTTCACCTATCTCCTTTAACCTATGACCTCTACTTTATGTCTCACCAACCTGAGAGGAAAATGCCTACATGTGTTTTCTCTATCTACACCTCTCAGAACTTTGTGTACCTCTATGAGATCTCCCCTCATTCTCCTGCACTCCACTGAATAAAATCTCAACCCTATAACTCAGGTCCTCAAGTCCTGGGAACCTCTTTGTCAATTTTCTCTGCAATGTATCAAGCTTGTTTTTTTTATTATTATGTATTTCAATGTATTGCTGCCATATAACAACAATTTTCACCACATATGTCAATGATTTTAGACTGGATTTTGATCTTCCTCTGCTTCCACCTTGTAATGAGTAGCATCAGCAGACAATGAGGTACAAGGGCCATAATGAGGTGGATGGTGAGGTCAAGAATCCACCTTATCCTTTTAGGGAACTGATCAGTTGTCTTATTACAGCTGTGTGGAAGCTGTCCTTCTGCCTGGAGAAACCATGTTTTCCCTATAACAAGAAGACCAAAACTGAACACAGTATACAATTCCAACCTAATATCCCATCTCCTATACTAATGAGGACCAGCTCTTTGAAAGACTTTTTCACCATGCTGCTTGTCTGTGATGCCACTTTCAATGAACTACGCACTTGTACTCCTCGGTCCCTCTGTTCCACTGCACTCCCTTATGCTCAACCAGTCATAGAAAAAGTCCCACATAGGTTTGACTTTCTAAAATACATCACATCAAATGTGCTCTGTCTATTGAAATCCGTTTGCCATTCCTCAGCTCACATCTGTAACTGATCTAGATCCTCCTGTTATCTGCAATAACCTTCTTAGGACCATAAGATATAGGAGCAGAAGTAGACCTTTCGGCTTGTAGAGTCTTCTCCGCCATTCAATCATGAGCTGATCCAATTCCTCCAGTCAACCCCACTCCCCAGCCTTCTCCCCAACCCCCTTGATGTCCTGGCTAATCAGGAACCCATCTATCTCTGCCTTAAATGTACCCAATGACTTGGAGTCCGCAGCCACTCATGGCAACAAATTCCACAGGTTTATCATCCTCTGACTAAAGTAATTACTCCACAGCTCTGTTCTGAATGGACGTTCTTCAATCCTGAAGTCGTGTCCTATTGGACTAAACTGCCCTACCATGGGAAATAGCTTTGTCATATCTATTGTGCTCAGGCCTTTTAACATTGGGATGTTTCTATGAGATTCTTCCCTCATTCTCCTGAACGCTAGGGAATACAGCCCAAGAGTTGCCAGACCTTCCTCATACGGTAACCGTTTCTTTCCGTTCACTATCAGCAACACACTTTTGTGGCATCTGCAAACTTACTGATTAAGCTTTGTGCATTTGAATCCAAGTCCAACTATTAAATAACAAACACAAAATACTGGAAGAATTCCGCAGGTCAGGCAACATCCATGGAGAAGAAGAAACAGTCAACATTTCAGGCCAAGACCCTTTATCAGGACTAACTAGTTTGAATTAGATTTACATCAAGCTAATGAATAACAATATGAGTCCCAAGACCGACCCCTTTTCGCACATCACTAGTCACTGGACTCTATCCCAAGACACAATCTTAAAACACCAACTGCTACTTCCTAACTCCAAACCAAATTTGACCTCACCTAACTAGCACCCCTGAATTTCATGGGACATATTGTTCCAGAGAGTTTGCCATGTGTTGCTAAAGTTCGAGTAGACAACATTCACAGTCCTACATTCATCAACTCTTAAGGCGATCTTTTCAAAAAACTTAATCATGTTCATCTAACATGACTTCCCACACACAAAACCATGCTGACTCCTCCTAATCCGAGTTCGTCTATTGAAGTTCTATTAGCTCCTGTCCCTCAAAATTTCCTTAGTAACCTTCCCATTACTGAAGTCAGGCAGAATTGCCTCTAGTTGCCTGGCTTGTCCTTGCGACCCTTCTTCAACAACAGAACAACGTGAGCCAACGTTCAGTGTTTGGGAACATCACCAGTGTCTAATGATGAGGGCCCCAACAGTTCTTTCTCTAGCCTCCCACATAGTCCAGGGTTGTATTTGGTCAGACCCTGGGCTGTTATCCACCTTAATGTGCAGCAGAACTCCAAATTCCTCCTCCCTGATAATTCAAAGATTCAGCAAAACATCTTCAAATGTTTCCCTATTGCTTGTGCAATCCTGATATTTTCTTCAGTAAACAACAGGGAGAAATATTCATTAAAAATCCTACCCATCTCCTGTGGCTTGAGACATACCGTAGGCAGCCTTGCTGTTCTCTAAGGGGAACTGCTCTCTCACAAGCTACCCTTTACTCTTAATATATCTATAGAACTGTTGGGACTTTTATTAACCTTGCATGCCAGATCCACTTAAATTGAATTGAATGGACATTATTACTGATTCCTTCATGTACATGAGTAAAACTCTTTACACTATGTCTCCATCTAAATGTGCAATGTGCAATGGGCAATTTATAGTAATTTGTAATAAACAGTATGTACAACAGGACAGACAATATAACACAGAAATGCAATTGTATGAGCATGAATTAAGCAGTCTGATGGCCAGGTGGAAGAAGCTGTCCCGGAGCCTATTGGTCCAGGCTTTTATGCTGCAGTACCATTTCCCAGATGGTAGCAGCTGGAACAGTTTGTGGCTGGGGTGACTCGGGTCCCCAATTATCCTTTGGGCCCTTTTTCACACACTTATCTTTGTAAATGTCCTGAATAGTGGGAAGTTCACATCTACAGATGAGCTGAGCTGTCTGCAGCACTCTCTGCAGAGTCCTGCAATTGAGAGAAGTACAGTTCCCATACCGAGCAGTGATGTAGCCAGTCAAGATGCTCTCAATTGTGCCCCAGTAGAAAGTTCTTAGGATTTGGGGGCCCATACCAAACCTCTTCAACTGTCTGAGGTGCAAGAGGCACTTTTGTGCTTTTTTCACCACGCAGCCGGTATGTACATACCATGTTATATCCTTAGCGATGTGTATGCCGAGGAACTTAAAGCTGTTCACCCTCTCAACCCCAGATCCATTGATATCAATAGGGATTAGCCCATCTCCATTCTTCCTGTAGTCTACAACCAGCTCCTTTGTTTTTATGACATTGAGGGAGAGGTTGTTTTCTTTACACCATTCTGACAGGGTGATGACTTCTTCTCTGTAGGCTGCCTTGTTATCATTTGAGATTAGGCTAATCAATGTAGTATAGTCAGCAAATTTAATTAACAGATTGGAGCTGTGGGTAGTGTCACAGTCATGGGTATACAGCGAGTAAAGGAAGGAGCTTAGGACACTGCCCAGAGGGGCACCTGTGTTGAGGATCAGAGGGGCAGAGGTGAGGGAGCCCACTCTTACCACTTGCCAGCGATCTGACAGGAAGTCCAGGATCCAGAAGTGCAAGGCAGGGTGAAGTCCAGGTCTTCTTGTCAAGTTTAGATGGAATTATGGTGTTGAATGCTGAGCTGAACTGTACTGTAGTCCAAGAACAGCATTCTCACCTAAGCACCCTTCTTCTCCAGATGTGTAAGGGGATGGTGGTGTGTCGAGCTGCAGCTATTGCATCGTCTGTCGATCGGTTGTGTCACCAGGCAAATTGTAGTGGATCTAGTGTAGGTGGTAGCAAGCTGCAGATGTAGTCCTTGACCAGCCCATCAGAGCATTTGCTTATTATTGAGGTGAGTGCGACAGGACGACAGTCGTTCAGACAAGTTACCTTGGTCTTTTTAGGTACAGGGACAATGGCAGATGTTTTGAAGGAGGGCACTCTACACTGCGAGAGGTAGAGATTAAAAGTGTCTGCAAATACACCAGCCAGTTGTGCCACGCACACTCTGAGTACCCGCTCTGAGATGTCATCCGGTCCCGCAGCCTTGAGGCTGTCCACTCATTGGAAACACCGCGTCCTTCAGCCTCAGAGGTGACCAAGGCGCAGATCGCATCGGCGGCTCTCCTCGGGAACTCAGTATTGGTGACATCGAACCGAGCGTAAAAATAAAGATTTAGCTTATTACCGGGGAGAGAGGCAGCGACGTTCGAAACACCACTGCGTTTTGCCTTGCAATCTGTAATGGTGTGCAGACCTTGCCATGCGCTGCGTGTGTTGTTGGTGGAGAGTTGTGTCTGCATCTTGTCCCTGTATTGTCGTATCGCTGCGTTGATGACTTTGCGCAGATCGTTGCGGCATTTCTTGAATTCCTGGTAGTTACCGTCGGCGAAAGCTCTGTCTCGCACAGTGAGGGCAGAACGCACGGAACTGTTGATTCAGAGTTTCTGGTTCGAATAGACCCGGACCGATTTTGCTGCGACAACGTCCTCGACGCACTTCCGGATGAAACTCGTGACTCCTTCCATGAACTTGAAGATATGCTCATCACGAAAGACATTCCTGGTGACGTCATAAAAGCAGTCCTCCAGCGTGGAGGCCGAATGGTCAAACCAACAGCGGGTGGTTCCTACCAATCCCGCACCTTTGCCTTCCTGCTTTCAATTAAGTCCATTCTTAATTATTTTACAATTTTCTCGGATTCACTCGTTCAAGAATTACAAAACCAAATGTCTGCTTTCTTTTCTTTCTCAGACAAAGACGTACTGCTGAGGCTTTATCAGACCACAGCTGGGATATTGTGAGCAATTTTGTGCCCTGGGAGGGTCCAGAAGGGGTTCACAAGAATGATCCTGTAAATTAAAGGCTGAACATATGAGGCGTGTTTAATGGATCTAAGTCATAGATTCAAACAGCACTGAGCCAGGCCCTTCAGCCCAACTGGCTCATGCTGACCATGATTCCTCACTGAGGTCAATCCAATTTGCAAGCACTTGGTCCGTAACCTTATAATCCTTTCTTATCCAAGCATCTGTCTTTTCGAGGTCCTTATTTTACCTGCTTCAGCCACTTCCTCTGGCAGCTCATTCCACATCACTGCAAACCTATCTGTGAAAAGAAAATGTTCCTCAAGTTCTTCATAAAATGTTTTCTCTCTCAGCTTAAACCTGTACCCTTGAGATATTGATACCCCACCTCTGTGGGAAAGACTGAGAACATTCACCCTATCTATGCCCCTTATGATTTTATACACCTCAATAATATCACCCCTCATTCTCTCACACTCAAAGGAATAAAGTGTGAGCACATCCAACCCTTCCCAGTAACCCAATCCCTCCACTCTTAGCAACATCCTTGTAAATTATCTCTGCATTATTTTCAGTTTAATCACGTCTTTCTAAAAGCAGAGTGACTGAAACTGAACTCATTACTCCATTTCCTGTACAGCCACACCATAATCTCCGAACTCAGTACCAGGCCAGAATGCTAAAAACCTTCTTCCCCACCCTGCAGACCATCACTCCTCTTTCAGAGAACCATGCACTTGTACTCCAAAGTTCCTATGTTCTACAACACTGCCCAGGTCCCTTCCCATTCACTGTGAAAATCCTACCTGGATGTGGCTTTCCAAAATGCCACACCTCACGCTGAGCCCAGCACTGACCCCTGAGGCATATCACTCGTGATGGTCCTCCAGTCCAAGAAACATCGTTCCACCATCTCTCTCTGCTTCCTACCATCAAGACTTTCCCTCTGGAACCCATATGATCTAACCTTCTAGAGCAGCCTGCCATTTATGACCTCATCAAAAACCTTACCTACTGTTCTCTGTGTAAAGTAAAAACTTCTTTGAATTATCTGTGACATCCAACTTGGAACACTGCTGGCTCCTCCTCTCTGCTGCTCAGGCAGCTGGGACTGAAAATGCCTTTTGAATGTATTCAGAATCATTTCTCCAATCTTTGCCTCTCACAATCTTATCTCCTTCTCTGCTCCAGGGAAAGCAAGCCCAGCCTGTTCAATCTCCCCCATGACACAAGCCTCCACAATTCAGACAAGGACCTAGTGAATCTCTTCAGCACTCTCTCCAACGCAACCACATGCTTCCTATAGTGTGATGACTAGATCTAAATGCAACATTCTAAGTGCAGCTCCAACCAGTATTTTGTAAATTTCCAACATCCCAAAATTAACATCCCAATTCTTATATTCCATGAGCCATGCGATGAAGCCAACCACACTGTATGCCTCCTTCAACACCCATGTTGTCACTTCCAGGGATCTATGGACCTTCACGCTTGGGCCTCTCTGTTCATCAAACATTCCTCACCTCCATGCCAATTACCTGCTGCAGGGAAAATGAACCCAGCCAGTCTGATCTCTCCCAATAACTGAAATCTTCCAATCCAGCTCTTGTGCACTGCACCCACTACGAGCCCCTCCGCACCCCTCAACCGTATCCCCTTGCCTTGAGCCCACCTCTATTCATGAATTCAACAGGTCACTTCTCATGAATTTAATTGAGTTTTTGGAGAAATCACTGAGAAGGCCATTGAGGGCAGGACAGTAGATGTGGTTTATGTATACTTCAGAAAGGCATTTGAAATGCCTCCATATGACAGGCTCTTCTGGAAAGTCAGATTACATGTTATCCTTGAAGAGATGGCTGATTAGATACCAATTTTGTTCCTTGCTGTCCTTTTTCTCTTAATATATCTGCAGAAGGTTATGCAATTCTCCTAAACCTTGTCTGCCAAAACAACTTTATCCCAACACTAACGTTCAAGGGCCCTCTCCTTGTTTGTCTTCCCTACTCTAGGAGTTGCAAAGTAGCATATACATCTGCAATGACATTCCTGGGCTTCAATGAGTTGTTCAAGGAGAGGCATCACCACGATACCCACAGGGATATTGGTCCCCCTGCATTTTAGGTGCAGAATATTCTGCTTTTACAGGACCACCCCCCCCCCCCCCCAGCCACTGGATGAGAGCCAATGATCCGAAAGTCTGAAGCACTCCTTCCTGAAACATCTCCTTAGGTCATGGTAAACTGAATTATCTTTGCCTAACTTCCCGTCCTTTCTATACAATGTGTATCCTTACTCATTAAGCTCCCAGTTATAATCTTCTTTCAGCCTTTATACAGTGATGCTGACAATATGGTAGCTCCCAATACGCAACTCTGCTGCAAGTTTATCTACTATATTCCATGTACTGTGCACATTCAAATATAACACCTTCAGTCCTGCCTTCACGCTTCTTGATTTCTTCCACCTTTTACATTGCAACTCATCCTGTTGACTTCAATTTTGACCTATCAACATCTCCTCACTACACATCACCCCTGTTTGTAAACCAGATACCTTATCTTCTGCACTATCATCCACATTTCCTACAATACGTCTTGCATTGAAATATATGCAACTCAGGACAATGGGTGCAACATGCCCAACATTTTGATTCCTAACTTTGTCTGAGGTCTTACCAACATCTGCTTCCTCAACCTCTCCACCAACTGTCGTGGCACTCTGATGCCGAATGCCCTGCATCTCTAGTTTAAACCTCAACGTGAAACATTTACAAATCTTCCCAGTACAATATTTGTTCCCCTCCATTTCAAGTACAAACAGTCTCTTCCGTACAGGTCCCACTTTCTCTGGAAGAGAGCCGAATGATCGAAAAATCTTATGTCCTCTCTCCTATATCAACCACTTTGCCACATATTAAACTGTATAATATGTCTATTTCTGGCCTCATTGGCACATAGCATGGGTAGTAAACCTGAGATCACAACCCTGGAAGTCCTGCATTTTAACTTTGCACCTAACTCCCTGAAATCCCTATGCAGAACCTCATCACTCGCCCTACCCATGTCATTGGTACCTACATAGACATGGCTTCTGGCTGTTCACCATCCCACTTAAGAATGTTGAGGACTCAATCCAAGAAATCCTGAACCCTGGCACCAGGGAGGCAACGGACCATCTAGGAATCTCGTTTTCACCCACAGAACCTCCTGGAGGAGGAGGAGAAGATGGTGGCGCGATGCCTCACGCGCGGCTTCTCTGGTGAATGATATCTGTAATCTGTCAAGTCAGATACCATGAACAATTCTGATTTGATGGAGAGCACGGAGGAACATCTGGAGAAACTTCTGAAATGCTCACTTCGCTGCTGCTGCTACTGTGTGGTAACTGGAATCTCCGGAGCAGTAGGCCCCGAATCATCGGCTTTGCTTGTTTTGGCGGCCGGGACTAGGTCAAAGGCGCTCGGCAGAGGATGGCGCTCAGGAGGCTGTATCGGAGGGTCTAGTCGAAGGCTCAAAGTTTACAGATGGATGGACTCGGTGTCGGTTGTGGTCGGCTGCTTCCAAGGCATCGGCAGTTGTCGGTGCCTTGGAAGTTTATGGCAGGGAGTTTCTCCATTTTGCTGCCTGCTATCGGGGACTCGTGAATCGATCGGGACTTGAGACTTTTTTTTTTTAACCATGCCCATGGTCTGCTGTTCATCAAATTATGGTATTGTTTTGCACTGCTGTAACTATATGTTATAATTACGTGGTTCTGTCAGTGTTAGTCTTTGGTTTGTCCTGTTTTCTGTGATAGCACTCTGGAGGAACATTGTATCATTTCTTAATGCTTGTATGCATTTCTGAATGACAATAAAAGAGGACTGAGTGTTCTCATAATCTAATCTAATCTAACCTCCTATCTGTTCCTAACTAATGAATCCCCTATGACCACAGTGTGCCTCTTCTACCCCATTACCTTCTGAGTCACGAAGCAGACCCAGTGCCAGGGACCCGACCACTGTGATTTTCCTCTGTTAGTTCATCACCCCGACAGTATCCAAAGAGATATTCCTGTTGTTGAGGGGGTGGCCACAGGGGTGCTCTGCACTGGCACCTTAATCTCTTTCCCTTTCGTGACTAGCAGCCAGTTTCCTGGCTCCTGCATTTTGGGTGTAACTACCTCTCTATATGTCCTATCTATCACCCCCTCAGCCTCCCGAATGATCCGGAGTTCATTCAGTTCTAGCTCCAACTCCTTAACGCAGTTTGTTAGGAGCTGCAGCTGGATGCACTTCTTGCAGTTGTAGTTTTCAGCGACACTGGAGATCTCCCTGCCTTCCCACATCCCACAAGAGGAGCATTCAGCTATCCTGCCAGGCAGCTCTACTATCCTAGCTAAACATATATAAAGATGAGAAGGAAAGGGAAAAAATGTAAGCTTTTCTATCCATTTGCTTTCGGTGACTGAAGTCTCACTTCACTGGAGCCTTGAAGAGCTGAAGTTTACCACTCTGACTCTGTCCACTCAGACAACAGCTGCTGCAATGATGGCCTTATCTCTGTCACGGTCTTACCTCTGTTCTGAAATGATATCCTTCTATTTTGAGGCTGTTGACCTCTGATCCTAAATTCCCTTACTACAAAAAGCATCCTCTCCACATCCATTCTATCTCAGCCTTTCAATATTCAATAGGTTTTGATGAGATCCCCCTCATCCTTCTAAACTCCAATGAATACAGTCCCAGAACCATTAACCTCTCCTCAGTAGCTAACCCTTTCTCAACCAGGAACATTTTCGTGAACCTCCTCTGGACCCTCTCTAAAGCCAGCATACCCTTTCAGAGATGAGGTGCTTTTATTTCTTCTACCCAAGTACATGACCATACATTTCCCAACACTATATTGCATCTGACACTTTGCCCATTCTCCTAAGTTCTTCTCAAGACTCCCTGCTTCCTCAAAACTACCTGCCCCTCCACTTACATTCATATTGTCTGCAAAATTGGTCACAAAGGCATCTATCTGTCATCCAAATCATTGACATATAGCAGAGCCGAGATGGCACCAACTGGCTGTTTCTTCAAGCTCATCTGGGGAAACAACTTAAACTCCTCTCCTTAATGTCTCTTGATTTCCCTTTTCAAAGTGGCTGGGGTTCTGTTGAAGTGTCTGATCTGCAACAGCACGCAAACTGTGGCTTTTCAAAGTGGATGAGTTTCCGCTCCTGGAGCTCATCAATAGGCAATTTTCCAACATACTCCAGGAGCGGCCGGGAAGACGCACGCCTCTGGGTACAGTCCTGTGTATTCCAGGTTGGTGCCGCCAACTGAGGCATCGTGAGAGAAGAAACATCAGGATCTTGTGGTGGCGGATGTTGATTATCAACTCAGAGAATCTCGGAATAAAAAGTGACAGAGCAGATTGTAATATCGTAACGGTGACTTCTCGTTGGTCTCCCCTTTCACAGTGAAATCAGTGATATTTCTCTGTCCCCTGTGTGTTTGTGTGTGAGTGTGAGTCTGACTGTCAGTGAGTGAGAGAGAGAGCGAGAGAGAGATAGAGAGAGAGACATACCATGACATGTCAAGGAGTAAGGTAAACAATAGATTTTGTTGACTGCAGATGATAGTTTCTCCTTGGGGGCTTTGTTGTTGTTTGTTGAGTTTCTGCTGAAGTTCGAGGGGGTTGGCAGGGAAGAGGTTGATGGTTTGCTGCTGTTTGTGTGGGGGAGGGGGAAGAGGGGACTGGGTTTCTCACATTTTTCTGTCGTTCATTCTTTTGGGGTTCTCTTCTGTTTTTAGTGGATATCTGCAAAGAGTAAGAATTTCGGGTTGTATTCTGTATATATTCTTTGATATTAAATTGGAACCATTCAATATAACATGAAAAGAAGTAGTTCCAGTACGGACCCCTGCAGAGTACCTCATTCAGAGGCAGCCAACAAGAAAACGTCTCTTAAATCTTCCTTGAGGGAAACCATGCTGATTTTGGCCTATTTTATCCTGGATAAACCTATCTCAATCCAGACTTCCCAGATCTCTTCTGATGCCATCAGAATTACCTTTGCTTGAATTTAGAACTTCAAACTCAGGACCAGTCTCATCCTCCAAAATTACCTTGAAACAAATGGAATTATTATCACTAGATCAAAAGGTTTCCCCAACACACACATCTGTCATCTGCCATGTCTCGTTTCATAAGAGGAGATCCAATTTCCCATTCTGCTTGTTTGGATCTCTGCATATTGATTAAGGAAACCTTTCTGAATCTATTTGTCAAACTCTATCTGATCCAATTCTTTGAGCATATGCAAGTCCCAGTCAAAATATGAAAAGTTAAAATCGCACATTATTGTTCTTGCAACCTACAAATTTCTCTACAAATTTGTTCCTTTAAATTCTGCTAACTATTGGGTGATCTATAATATAAACCCATTAACATTGTTACCTCTTGCTTATTCCTCAGTTCTACCCATATTGTCTCATAAGATGAGTCCTCTAGTGTATCCCCTCTGAGCACTGTCATGACATTTTCCCTGATGGGTCATGCTATCCTTCTCCTTCTACGGAACCTCAGAACATTGAGGCTCCAGTCCTGCCCCTACGGCAATCGTGTGTCATTACTGGCTACAGTGTCATATTTCCGCGTGCTGATCTATAATTTAAATTCACCTGCCTTACCTACAATATACAGCACCTTGCATTGAAATGTACACATCTCAGAACATTAGCTCCACCTGTACAAGGTCCTGAATTACCCCTATGAACTAAGCTTTTGAAAAGGAAGACAGAGAGAGTTTTTCAGCAACAGACACCTTGTTATTAAGAGACAGAGAGAGAGAGAGAGAGAGACAAAAACTGATTTGAGATGGTGTTATAGTTTCTCTGCAGCTTGTTTACATTTTGCAAGGACACTGTCAGCCTCTGTGTTCTTACAGATAGAGAAGGAAGGAGCTACTTGATGGGCAGCTGGTGTTCAACACGGTGAGATAAATAGAAGGTCAGCTGATAGACTGACAGACACATGGTTTTGGACACTGAATGAGCTTTGTTGTGCTCACAGAAAAGGTGGGTTTTGGAGGATTGATCAGGCGGATCGATCAATGGCTCTTGCAGTGTGAAAAGGATGTGACCGGTGGGGATTTATTTATGTGTCCGACCCTTGCCTGGGTTGATAATTCCACCACAGAAGAACGGTCCCCTTTGTTGTGGTCACAGTCGGTGACTTCTAAAGGATTTCGGAGGACAACGGGTAGATCAACGGCGTCAGCTCACCTGAAGCTGAAGACTCAAACCTCTCTCTCTCTCTCTCTCCATCCCTACTCAACTCAATACCACGAATTGAACTGAACTTTATTCATAATCGTCAGACTATCTATTTACCACTAGACTTGAAGAAGCTTGGTTTTCATATATTTCTGCACTTATACATATCCGGGTATGATCTGAATACTGATAGACAATGCTGATGTCTTACTCGGTAATGACCTTGCAGGTGGGGATGTTTATCCAGCAGTTCAGTTCAGCTAACAAGTAAGCCTGCTGCTGCTGAGGATCCACCCATAGATGCTGATGTGTACCACGTCCGCGCAGTAACCAGAAGCATATCGAGAAAGTCTGCTGCAGTTAATGTTGACTTCTCCGATACTTTCCTACCATCCTGAAAATCTGGCTTTAAAAGAGACAGCTCTCTCTGAGGATGAAATTCAGAATGAGTCAGTGGGATATTACCTTAAAGATGGGGTGTTGACGAGGAAGTGGAGACCCACTACGATACTGCTAGTGAGGATTGGTCTATTGTGCATCAGGTAGTGGTTGCAAAGGTTTACAGGGCTGAAATTTTAAAGCTGGCCCACAAGATGCCTTTACGTAAACATTTTGGAGTAAATAAGACAGTGCACAGGACTATGAGGGAATTTTATTGGCCTAACGTGAGGAAAGATTGTCCTTTACTGTAGAGGGTGTCATACGTGCCAGGTGGTGGGAAAACCTAATCATGCCATCCCAAAAGCACCACTTAGGCTGATAGCTGCTTTTGGCGAACCATTTTCCAGGGTCATAGTGGATTGTGTAGGCCCATTGCCAAAGAACTGCAGCTGGTCATCAGTACCTGTTAACAATTATGTGTGCTGCATCTAGGTTTCCTGAAGCCATGCCTCTCAGAAACATCCAGGTCAAGACTGTGGTAAAGGCACTCAGCAAGTTTTTTGCACTGGTAGGTTTACCAAAAGAAATTCAATTTGACCAGGGTAGTAACATTACTTCAAGAACATTCCAGCAAATAGTTTCTGAGCTGGGAGCAAAACAAATTATGTCATCTGCCTACCACCCGGAGTCTCAAGGGGCTTTGGGGCGGTTTCATTCCACTTTAAAGATCATGATTAAAACCTACTGTTATGAGAATGACAGGGATTGGGATGAAGGGATACATTTATTACTTTTTGCCGAGAGAGACACCATTCAAGAATCCCTGGGGTTTAGCCCATTTGAGCTCATTTTCGGCCTTGACCTTGCTCAGAGAGCAATGGTCTAACCCAAAAGTGTGTGTCAGTGAGTTAGATTATAGTTTGAAATTCCGCGAATGACTTAACAAGGCTTGTGACCTTGCCAAGAAGAATTTGCAAAACTCCCAAATTAAAATGAAACATTGGTTTGATAAGAGAGCAAGGGAGCAGGTATTCGAGGGTGGAGTGAAAGTGCTGGTGCTGTTCCCCCTTGTGATCAAGCCCTTCCAAGCACAATTTCATGGACCATACCACATAATTAAGAAAACTGATTCTTTGAATTATGTTATTGAAACTTCCGACAGAAGGAGGGTGACCTAATTAGTATATGTAAACATACTGAAGCATTATTATGATTCTGAGATGGTACCAATAAGTACTGTTATGAAAGCAAATGGGGCTGTGGAATTTGATAATGAGGTGCAAGAACATTTTAACAAACTGAATAACGTATGAACAAGACTTGAGACTTCCACTATTTTGACTGACCTTGCTGATAACGTCCAACATCTGCAGCCTGCACAGAGAAAACAATTGAAAGAATTAAATAACAAACATAAAGATTTATTTCCTGACATTCCAAGACGATGCACAGCTGCAGTGTATGACGTCATTGTAAATCCATCCCAGTCCATCAAACAGCATCCTTACAGAATGAACTTCAATAAAAGCAAAGGGGTTCAAAAAGACATTGGCTACATGCTAGCAACCGGTATCATTAGGCAATCTACCTCAGACTGGGCGTCGCCCTGCGTTCTTGTGCCTAAACTGGACAGTAGCATGAAATTCTGTACTGACTACAGGAAAATCAATGCAATAACCGAGACAGATGCTTATCCTATCCCGAGAGTCGATGACTGTATTGATAAAGTAAGAAAGGTTAAGTACCTCACAAAGATTGACTTGCTAAAAGGATATTGGTGTGTTCCTTTGACTGAAAGGGCCAGAGAAATATCAGCATTTGTCACACCTTCTGGGCTGTATGAATATAATGTTTTACCCTTCGGGATGAAAAATGCTACAGGGACATTTCAAAGAATGATCAATTCTGTGATTAGAGGTTTAGAAAATACAAGGGCTTATATCGATGATTTAGTAGTCTGAAATGACATGTGGGAAGAACATACTGAGGATGTAGAAAAACTGTTTGAAAGGCTGTCCAAGGCCAATCTTCTTGTAAACCTCGCTAAAAGTGAGTTTGGCCATGCCACAGTTACATATCTGGGCTATGTAGCAGGCCAGGGCCAACTGGCCCCTGTACAGTTCAAGGTTCAAGCTATTGCTGAGGTTCCCGTTCTGACTGGCAAGAAAGCTTTAAGATGGTTTTTGGGAATGGTTGGGTATTATCGTAAGTTTTGTAAGAACTTTGCAAACATCCCTCTCCCCCTAACAAAACTCCTCGGGAAGAATGAAAGATTTGTATGGAATGGCCTTTGCCAGGAGGCATTTGAATGTCTGGAAACCATCCTGTGTTGTACCCTGTGCTCAAAGCACCTGAGTTTTCAAAACCATTCTCTATAGCAACAAACGCCAGTGACGAAGCTGCTCGGGCAGTATTGTTATAGAAAGGTGTGGATGACATGGAACACCCAGTAGCTTATTTCTCAAAAAAAAATTAATGTGCATCAGAAAAAACTATTCCACTGTTGAAAAGGAATTGTTATCACTTATTCTGGCTTTACAACATTTTGAAGTCTATGTTTGTCTTGCCCAGAGACCACTTGTGGTTTACACGGATCACAATCCCTTGGTGTTTTTAACTAAGATGAAGGATAAGAATAGAAGGTGTTGAAGGATAAGAATTGGGGTCTGATGTTGAAGGATAAGATGAAGGATAAGAATTGGAGTCTGATGTTGAAAGAATATGACTTAAAAATCAAACATGTGTAAGGTACTGAGAACATCATAGCTAATTGCTTCTCCAGATGTTATGTTAGAAATTGTACACGTTTTTGCTCTGTTATCAGATGATTATACATGTATTGTTTCAAACTCCGTAATTTACATTTAAACTAAAAGTTTTGCCTTCGTCATTTTTTTTTGTCAAAAAGGAAGGGGTTGTGACGGGGTCCTGAATTACACCAATGAACTGTGCTTTTGAAAAGAGAGAGAGAGTTGTTCAACACCAGACACCTTGTTACTAAGAGAGAGAGAGAGAGAGACAGGCGAAAACTGCTTTGAGTTGGTGTTATGGTTTCTCTGCAGCTTGTTTACACTTTGCCAGGACACTGTCAGCTTCTGTGTTCTTACAGAGAGAGAAGAGAGGCGCTACTTGATGAACAGCTGGTGTTCAGCACGGTGAGATAAATAGAAGGTCAGCCGATAGACTGACAGACACATGGTTTTGGACACTGAATGAGCTTTGCTATGCCCACAGAAAAGGTGGATTTTGGAGGATCGATCAGGGGGATCGATCAGTGGCTCTCGCAGTGTGAAAAGGATGTGACCGGTGGGGATTTATTCATGTGTCCGACCCTCGCCTGGGTTGATAATTCCACTGCAGAAGAATGGTCCCCTTTGTTGTTGGTCACAGTCGGTGACTTCTAAAGGATTTCAGAGGACAACAGGAAGATCGACGGTGTCAGCTCACCTGAAGCTGGACTCAAACCTCTCTCTCTCTCTCCCCATCCCTACTCAACATAATACCACAAACTGATCTGAACTCACCATCGTAGGACTATTTATTTACCCCTTGACTTGAAGCAGCCTGGTTTTCATATATTTTCACACTTATACATATCTAATCATTGCTAACCTGTTTTATATATCTGATTTTATATTACTGCATTGCGTAGTTACTAATAAATACCATTAGTTAATAGCAATACCGGACTCCAAAGTGTTTTCCCCTTCTGCTGCACCACACTCAGTATTTCAGTTTCTGCCTTTGTATGTAGATTTAGTATCTACTTTCCTCAGAACTATGCCACTAGCTGCCTTGGCACTCTGGTTCCCATCCCCTGCAACTCTAGTTTAATCAGGCCAGAGCAAAACTAGCAAATCTCCTCACAAGGATATTGGTTCCCCTGTTGTTCAGATGCAAACCATCCCAATTCTATAAGTGCACATTTGCTGGAAGAATGCTCAATGATCCAAAAATCTGAAGTCTGGACCCAAAACATCGACTGTTCATTAATTTCCATAAGTGCTCCTTGACGTGCCCTTTCCTTTTTTATTGTGTCTTTAACTTCCTTTGTCAGCTACAGTTGCCACATCCTCCCTTTAGAATACTTCTGTGTAATTTGACTATCCTGCTCCTTCTAAATTTCCTCTAGAAACTTCAGCTGTTGCTATTCTGCGTCTTGCCTGATAGTGTCCTCTTTCATTTGACCGCTTGTTTAGGATGGTGCCTGATCATGTCAGGGCGCTGAAGCAGGGACCCAATCGCAGACCAAGTACTGTGCACACTGTGATATTTATGAGTAGCAAATCTAGAGGGGTAACAAAGTCTGCGTCAAAGTTCAGGCAGAGATCAAAAAATCCAAAGAAATCCATAAATCAGAATCAGGAAACAGGCAGAGTCGATAATTAGAAGGACAGTTTAGATACGAATGCTGGAAAGGCTCAGGAAACTCACTAACATAATCTGGCAAAACACAGGACTGAAAAACATTGAACAATAAACAGAGGGGGAGATGATAGGTGGAACACAATGAGACACAGGTGGCAGCAATACATGTAATAATGGGAAACCGGTGAGGGGCGGGGAATTCAGTGAAGCAGGGGCCGGAGTAGAACAGGCCGGGGACAGGAGCACATGGGGCATGAAAACAAACAAGAGCACATGGCAATAGAAAATCACAGAATGAAGGCTGGGGGAAACATACAAAAAGACAGAGTTCAATTGGAGGTACTGACAGTAGCGCACGCTCCCCCCCCCCTCATTTTTCTATGGATGCCACCTGGCGTCACGGCGAGCGGAACTGGGTGCTGGCGACGAAAGTCCCTGATGAGAGTGGGGTCCAGGATGCTACGGGCGGGGACCCAGCACCTCTCCTCAGTACCATAGTCTTCCCAGTTCGCAAGGTACTGGAGGCCACGGCATTGGTGACGAACGTCCAGCAGTTGACACACCGTGAAGGCGTCGATGAGTCGTGGGGCAGGGGGGTATTTGGGGACAGGACACAGGGAGTGGCTTATGAAAGGCTCGTCGCGGGACACATGGATAAATGCGGCGGAGAGTGGAGGGGAGCTTGAGACGAACGGCAGCAGGGCTGATGACTTTAGCAATGGAAAGAGGGCCGATGAAGTAGGAGGGGGTGAATTTGCGGGAATCTACCTTGAGGGGC
Source organism: Mobula birostris (assembly GCF_030028105.1). NCBI lineage: Eukaryota > Metazoa > Chordata > Chondrichthyes > Myliobatiformes > Myliobatidae > Mobula > Mobula birostris. Next base: position 106,379,247 of record NC_092371.1, on the reverse strand, counting down.
AGTTCTCGGGTTGAGAGCCACACACACCATCCCTGGCGGTAAAGTGGGGCCTTGAAGCGATGGCGGTCAGCTTGACGCTTGATCCCAGCTGAAGCACAGAGAAGGGCAGAGCGAGTGTCCTCCGCGTCCACTGATAACCGCGGATAAATGCTCGGCAGGTAGAACGCCAACTTTCTCCTCCTCGGCAGGAACCAGTGGAGGTTGGTAGCCAAGGCAGCACTCGAAAGGGGGACAGAGCAGTGGATGAGGACGGCTGAGAGTTTATGGCATGAGCGGCACAGGATAGCTGCTGACTCCACGAGGAGGGGTTCTGGGATTCCGGACACCGCAATACTGTCTCTAGCTGTAGGTTGGCCCGCTCGGTCTGACCATTGGTCTGTAGGTGGAACCCTGAAGACAGACTCACCGAGGCAGCAAGAAGATTACAGAATGTCCTCCAGAAGTTGGATGTGAATTGAGGGCTCCTGTCTGATACAAACAGTGTAATTCGAAAACATGCAGTATTAGTAATTTGGCTGTTTCTTTGGCAGAGGGGAGTTTAGGTAAAGGAATGAAGTGTACAGACTTGGAGAAGCGATCAACTACCGTGAGAATGGTGGAATTACCATCTGATGGGGCAAGACCAGTGACAAAATCCAGGGCAATGTGATACCAGGGTCTCTTGGGGATAGACAAGATTTGTAACAGACCAGCAGGTGACCGGTTAAAATTCTTGCCTTGAGCACAGGCCGAGCAGGCTGAGACAAATTTGCGGATGTTATCTCCCATAGAGGGCTACCAGAGCCGCCGGCTGATGAAGGCCTCAGTACACCTAGTTACAGGCTGTCAGGATAACCGGGAAGAATGACCCTACTGCAATACCGGTGAGCGAACATAGCTGGGAACATAAACACGGTTAGTGGGGCATTGACATACCTCAGGAAGGAGACTGCATTGCGATGAAACTCACATTTCTCAGCCTTCACAAAGAGCTGGCTCTCCAGGAGGCGCTGGAGAACTCTGCGGACGTGACCAGAGTGTTCACCAAGAGACTTAAAAATCAAAATGTCGTCGAGATACTCAAAAACAAATCGGTTCAGCATGTCCCTGAGAGCGTCATTTACCAGGGCTTGGAAGACGGCGGGGGCATTTGTGAGACCGAATGGCATTAGCTGATACTCGTAATGGCCTAAGGTGGTGTTGAAGGCCATCTTCCACTCGTCCCCTTCGCGGATGCAGACAAGATTGTAGGCGTTACGGAGATCAAGCTTGGTGAAAACTGCGGCTCCTCGTAGTAGTTCAAATGCCGCGGTCAGGAGCGGAAGAGGGTAGCCGTTCTTAACAGAGACTTCATTCAGGCCCCGGTAATCAATACATGGACGTAAGGACCCGTCCTTTTTTCAAACGAAGAAAAAACCGGCACCAGCAGGGGAGAAAGTCGGCTGGATGATGCCTGCAGCCGGAGACTCTTGAATGTATTTACTCATGGCTTCTGTTTCAGGTATGGACAAGGAGAACAGGCGGTCCCTTGGGAGAGATGTAACTGTCAAGAGCTCAATGGCACAGTCATATGGACGATGAGGTGGTAGTGAAGTGGTCACTGACCTGCTGAACACACCCTTGAAGTCCATGTATTCAGGAGGGATGGCACTAAGGTCCGGAAATTCCTCAGGGGGATCTGAGCATGACGGAGGCAGTGGGAATAACAGAATAGACTCCAGCCTACAGTCTTGCGACTAAGCCAGTCAATGTGGGGGTTGTGTTTAACTAACCAGGGATGGCTCAGGATAAACGGAGCTTGAGGAGAGTCAATAACATAAAGGGTTAACTGTTCATGATGGTTGCCGGTTAAATGGAGACTCACCGGGGCCGTGACATGGGTGATGTTAGCTAGTCTCTGACCGATCAAGGCGTTGGCCATCAATTGTGACTGGAGAGCAGACGTGGGTAACCCCCACTGGGCAGCCAAGCCGGAATCGATAAAAGTCTCCGTACCAGAGACTGCTCGCCGTTGGAAGCCCCACTCCAGAGAAGCAGGTATGAGAGTGAGTGGTGTCGAGGAGGGCAGGACGAGAGTCACTCTCGCCAGTGCTCCTCGTCCTACTGGTGAGCGCTGGCTTTTACTGGCTAGGTGGCGATGAAGTGGCATGGTTGGCCACAGTACAGACAGGAACGGTTGCTGATTCTCCTTTGTCTTTCAGTCGGCGTCAGACGGGTACGGTGAATTTGCATAGCTTTGGGCTCTGGAACGGGCACATGGCAGGGCAATGCAGACTGGCGAGGAGCTTAGAATTCACTCAGTGCTCCCAGGAACCCTCTGGAATCCCTCATACTGCTCCGTTGCTGAGGCGAACATCAATATGGATGGGCAAATCCACCAGGGCTTCAACGGTGGCAGGAAGGTCCTGGGTGACCAGCTCATCTTTGATGTTTTCGGAGAGGCCGTTCAGGAAGATGTCGTACTGTGCCTCCGAGTTCCAGCCACTGGAGGTGGCTAGGGTCCGGAACTCTATGGCGTAATCTGACACAGATCTGCACCCCTGGCATGTGCAGCATTTCACGGACAGCCTCTCTCCCATGTTTGGAGTGATCAAACATTTCTCTCATCTCCTCAGAAAATAACTGAACGCTGGTGCAGAAATGTGAGCCTGCCTCCAAAACGGCACGGTTGGACAGTTGGGTGATTACGCAGGCTACCTTGGCTGGATTTGTCGGAAATATTGTTAGTTGTAATTCAAAAGTGAGTGTGCACTGGGAAAGAAAAGAGCGGCAGGTTCCGGGTTCACCTTAATACTTCACTGGAGGAGGCAGACGGGGATCTCGAACGGGAGGAGCATGCGAGGACGGGCCGCAGATGCAGTTGCAGTCTGTTGGAGGCACCCTGGGGCGGCTGGAGTAACCGTGTCTGGGCCACAAGATAGGCTACAACGGCAGAAAGCGGACTCCAGCTGGTTCCGGTGTCCCCCCCCCCCCGCCCCCAGCATCACTCCCTGTTGTATTAGGAGAGCTTGCAGATGACAGGGGTCTGCTGGATCCATTCTAGCCAGATTGTACTGTCAGGGCGCTGAAGCAGCTACCCAATCGCAGACCAAGTATTGTGCGTAGTGTGATACTTACTGAGTAGTAAATGCCAGAGGGGTAACAAAGTCGGAGCCAAAGTTCAGGAGGAGATAAAAAAAATCCAGAGCAACCCAAAAATCAGAATCAGAAAACAACAGAGTCGATGCTCAGAAGGACAGAGTTTAGAACATAGAACACAGAAGACAGTTTAGATATGATTGCTGGAAAGGCTCAGGAAAACACATTGGCACAATCTGGCAAAACAGAGGTGAAAACAGGACTAAAATGCACGGTGGAATAAACAGAGAGGCAGAGGATAGGTGAAGCACAGTGAGACACAAGTGGCAGCAATACAAGTAATAATGGGAAGCTGGTGAGAGGTGGAATAATCAGTGATACAGGGGCTGGAGTAGAGCAGCGGCGAGGACAGGAGCACATGGGGCATGAAAACAAATAAGAGCACATGGCAATACAAAAAACACAGAATGACTGCTAGGGGGAAACACACAAAAAGACAGAGTTCAACTGGAGGTACCGACAGACCTGCTGAGTTTCTCCGGCATTTTGTGTGTAATGCTTTGGATTCCGAGCATCTGCAGACTTTCTTGTGTTAATAACTTCATTATCTCCCTCTCAAACTGCAGCATGATCTCTATCATGTCATGATCATCTTCTAAGGGCTCCTTTACCTTAAGCTTGCGAATCGAATCTAATTCTTTACACAACGACCAATTCAGATTTGTCCTTCCCTTAGTGGGTTCAACCACAAGCTGCTCTAACAAGCCATCTCAGAGGCATTCTACAAATTCCCGCTCTTACGATTCTCCAACATGATTTTCCCTACCTGCCTGCATGTTGAAATCCCCAATTACTACTGTAGCATTGCCCATTTTACATGCCTTTTCTGTCTCCCCTTGTAATTGGTATTCCATGTCCTGTCTACTGTTTGGAGGTCTGCATAGGGTACTGTACAAAAGTATATCTATACTTCTGACTTTTGCACAGTCCTGTAGGTAGCCAGTATCTTTCTTTTTTTCCCAGGATGGAAATGGCTAAAACCAAAGTGTGTGTATTTACTGTAGACAGGAAAGGTACTAAGGAGATGAGCGAAGCATTTTTTAAGAATCTCTTCAAATTTCAAAGTACAAAGTCAAAACTAAGTGTATTATCAAAGTACATATACGTCAGCATATTCAACCCAGAGATTCATTTTCTTGTGAGCATACTCAATACATCCATTATAGGTTAATAACTATAATAGAATCACTGAAAGACCACGCTAACTTGGGCATTCAATCAATGTGCAGAAGACATCAAACTGTGCCAATTCAAAAAGGAACAAAAAAGTTCAAAAGATTCAAAGGTTCATTTTATTATCAAAGTAAGTATGCAGAACACAACTCTGAGATTTGTCTTCTCTAGGTAGTCGGAAAATACATAAAATCATAGAAGTGGTTGAAAGAAAGACATCAGTTCTCTGTCCGCCCCTTAGTTGTAATACTACCAAAGACCATAACACATAGAAGCAGCATTAGACCACCTGGCCCATCGAATCTGCTCCACCATTCAATCATGGTTGATCATTTTTTTTCCCTTCGCCTCAACACCAGTTCCCGACCCTCTTCCTGTAACCTTTGATGCCATGTCCACTCAAGAACTTAACAGTCTCCTGCCTTAAATATACCCAACGACCTGCTGTTTGCCATTTACTATCCCATCCTTGCAATTATTGGCGTTCCGAGTAAGTTGCTAATGATTAAATTTAAAATAGTTTCCAAAATCATTTACCTGATGATTTCAATCCACAGAGATCGCTACGCTCCAATTTGATACCAACTGATATCTCAGGTGTAGCTGCTCCCTGAGTTCAATAATTTCCTACCAGTACCTAGTCCTCAATCAAAAATTACATAAATGTTGAATTTATTTCTTCATTTCTTCATTATTATTGTTTCTTTCTGTTTGCATTTGCACAGTTTGTGTCTTTTGTACACTGGTTGAATGCCAAAGATGCTGCTGTCTTTCATTGATCATTGATTCTATTATGATTATTATTCTATTATGGATTTATTGAGTATGCTCACAAGAAAATGGACCTCAGGCTTGTAGATGGTGACATATATGTACTTCGGTAATAAATTTACTTTGAACTTTTAAGTTTCAACTTTGTTGATTACCTAGATTTAGCTATTCTCCTTTCATGGGGCAGTTTGAAGAATGTGACATTGATATTTAATTAAAATGGTTAAATTGGTGCCTTAAAGATCATAGCATTAGGCTTTGGTTCATTAGCGCGATCATTTATGCCTATCTTGTCAATTAAATACACCGGAATCTTTATTACACGCTGTATAATGACACGCAACCTTGTGCTGTAAAACCCTGCTTTTAAATGGCTGATTTTGTAGTTGTCTTAAAATCAGGCATTATAATTGATTTATTCCCTACATTCTAAGGGATTTCATTGCTTTCAGCAGACTTGTAAGCCATCATACTTCATTATGAAATCTTTTGTTTGAAATTTTTTTTGACAGTGTGGATTGTGAATTGGCTATTTAAGTTTTCACTGGAGGAGATGTTTGGCGGGAGAACTCGTTCAAGTCACAAGGAGGGGGGCATCTGGGTGGGGGGATTGATGGGAATCTTATGAGAGCTGGCAGAGACTCAGTAGTCCCTATCACTTCCTTCGGTGTCGTGAGTATCGATGAGAAATGACCATTTATTATCCGGTGCTCAACATGGGAATCTATGGCATTTTAACGGAAAATTACATACATCCCATTGCAGCACAATGTCCTACTGTGTAATATAGAGTGTAATTATATGGCACAGCATTGTAATATTAGCTACTTTCTGTATATAAAGTGCATATTACTGAATTTCATTGCATTAACTGTGTTTACGGCTGAGCTCCTTTAGAGTTAGCAGCGGTGAAGGTTTCTAGTCAGGGTTCCTGTAGGCGCAGGGTGCTGCGGAATGACCAGTAGTGGGCTGCAGAACTTGGCTGCAGGATCCGTGTGGAATGCCGCATACCCAGAAATACAAATGGGAAGGAATAGCTACGGACATAGTGGTGATATTCCTTTTTACGTTGGTAGGATTGTTTGTAGCTTTATTTCCTTTTCTAGAATTGTCAGTGTTTGTTTGTTACAGTTATGTCACACCATGTGCTGTTATGTAATGGCTTTCTATGTATTTGATGTTTCTGGATGGCCTATGCCATCCAGAAAATGAAGCTGGTGAGTCATACCACATAGAAATAGGGCAGTTGGCCCTGTCAACTAACCTCACCAACCTTCATGTCTTCAACAAACTCACCAGAACACATTCTCAACCAAGTATTTTCCACTTATGATAAACAACAAAGGTTCCAGCTGTGATACTTGCGGCACATAACTCGTGACTGAAAAATACAACTCACCTCTGTCACATATTACAAAGACAATTTAAGAACATGGAACTTTGCACAGTGTACAGAGGAAAAGGCCTTTCCACTCCCAGTGTCAACGGCAAAAATTAGCTGAATTAAACAAATGCTTTTCTGCCTATACATGTTTCATATTCCCCAATTCACTGTACATGCACGTTTCCATCTGATAGACTGATAAATACCATTATCGTTTCTACTATATGCCTGCCCCGGTAAGCCCGTTCCATGCACCCACTACCACCCGTGTAGAACAGTTCCCTGGCACATCTTCCTTAAACTTTCAAATTCCTACCTTAAATACATGCCCTTTATTAATGCATGTCCTTGAGAAATGCATGTCCTTTATTAATGCATGTCCATTATTAATACATGCCCTTTATTAATACACGTTCCTTTATTAATGCATGTCCTTTTGTAATGCATTTCCTGTATTAATGCATGTGTTTTGGTAATGCATCTATGATTCTTATGATTATATAAATTTTTGTCAGGTCTCCCCTCATCATCCCATGGTCCAGAAAAAAAGAAACAATTTTTTTTCTAACCTATTCTTGTAGCTTATGCCCTAGAATGTATCATGGTAAACTACTTCAAAGCTTCCCGCTCTTCCTGTTATGGGTCTAGTTTGCCAAGATACCTTGGATCCCTTGTTCCATAACCTACCAGACCAGCCTACTGCATTTAAAAAGCCCCTACGTCACCATATGTACTGTTATGCTTTCATCAATCAGTCTTGCAAGTTAACCTCAAAAACCTCAGTCAGACATGAGTGGGTATTTCCTCTGTACGACTGCATGCTGACTCAACCTAACCAACATGGATCCTGTCCATCAGAATCTCAATAACTTTGTTATCATCACCTGTCTATAGTTTAACAGGCTAATCTTTACTGCTCTTTTACAATAAGGAACAGAATAGTTATCCTCAAGTCTCCTCATAGCATTTTGAATCGATCCAGTCTGACTCGGGTGATTTAGTCACTTTAATTGGCACAATATTTCTAACACTTCCCTCCGTCCTTCTCATACCAACATGTTCCAGGTATCAGTGCTCTTCTTTCTTAATGCTCCAGCATCCACGTTCTTCCCCCTGGTGAATATCAATGAAAATTATTCACTGGCACTGCACTCATGTCCCTTGGCACCACACATAATTTGCACCTCTGGTCCTGACGAAGGGTCTCGGCCCAAAACATCGACTGTACCTCTTCCTAGAGATGCTGCCTGGCCTGCTGCGTTCACCAGCAAATTTGATGTGTGCTGCTTGTCCATCTCTGGGGAACCAGATTATGCAGGGCATGCTCTCTTCGCATTGTAACCATTGGAGAAGAGCTGCAAGAGCATAGTGGCACACTCGCAACGTTTCAGGAACCGTTTCTTCACCTCTGCCATCAGATTTTTGAATGGACAATGAACCAACTCCCGAATGCTGCATCACTCTTTTGCTCTCTTTTTGCATTATGCATTTAATTTTTAAATATATATTTCTTAATGTAATATACAGTATTTTAATATATTGCACAGTACTGCTGCGCAATAGCATAAGACTATCAGACATAGGAGCATAATTACACCACTCAGCCGATCGAGTGTGCTCCGCCATTGCATCATGGCTGATCCTAGATCCGACTCAATCCCATACACATGCTTTCTCGCTATATCCTTTGATGCCTGGACCAAGCAGGAAGGTATCACCTTCTGCTTTAAATACACCCACAAAAAACTCTCCAAGTAGTCTGTGGCAGAGCATTCCACAGAATCACTACTCTTTGGCGAAAAAAATTCCTCCTTACCGCATTCCTAAAAGGTCATCCTCAATTTGGTATCTGTGTCTTTTCATTCTGGATACACCCACCACAGGAAACATCCTCTCCACATCCCCCTTATACAGTCATTTTTATCATTCGGTATGTTTCAATGAGATCTCCACCCACCATCCCTTCCCCGCATTCTTATAAATTCTAGCCAGTATGGGTTGAAAGCTGCCAAACACTCCTCACATATTAACCTCTTCACTCCCGTAATCATCCTCGTAAAACTCCTCTGGACTCTCTCCAATGGCAACACAGCCTTTCTGAGATATGGGGCACAAAGCTGTTGACAATACTGTAAGTGTGGCCTTTCTTTATAAAGGTTCAACATTATCTTCCTGTTTTTATATTCTATTTCCCTTGAAATGAATACCAGCCTTGCATTTGCGTTCTTTACCACAGACTCAACATATAAATTAATCTTCAGGGAGTCTTGTACGAGGATTCCTAAGTCTCTCTGAACCTCTGATGTTTGAAGTTTCTCCCCATTTAGATAATAGTTTTCACTATTGCTCTTTTTACCAAAATGCATTATCATACATTTCCCAACACTGAATTCCATCTGCCACATTTTTACCCATTCTTCCAATTTGTCAAAGTCCTGCTGTAATCGCATTGTTTCCTCAGCACTACCTGTCCCTTAGCTTTTCCTCGTGTCCTTGGCAAACTTTACCACAAAGCCATCAATTACATATCTAAATCCTTGGCAAACTATGTGAAAAGTAGTAGTCCCAATACTGACCCCTGAGAATCACCACTATTCACTGTCAGCCAATCAGAAAAGGCTCCCTTTATTCCTACTCGCTGCCTACTGCCTATCAGCCATCCCTCTATCCATGCCGGTAAATTCCTGATATGCCATGTGATTTTATCTTATTAAACAGGCTCACGTGTGGCACCATATCAAATGTCTTTTGAAAATCCGGGTAAATGACATCCACTGCCTCTCCTTTGTCCACCCTACTGGTTACTTCCTCGAAAAACTCCAATAGATTTGTCAGGCAAGATCTCCCTTTACAGAAACCATGCTGACTTTGACTTATTTTTCATTAGTCTCCAAGTACCCTGAAACTCCATCCTTAATAATAGACTCCAACACTTTCCCAACCACTAAGGCCTATAATTTCCTCTCTTTTGCCTTTCTCCATTCTTAAAGAGTGGAGTGGCATTTGCAATTTTCCAGTCCTCCGGGGCCATGCCAGAATCAAGTGATTCTTCAAAGATCATGACCAATGCATCCGTTAACTCTTCAGCAACCTCTCTCAGGACTCTGGGATATAGTCCATCTGGTCCATGTGATTTATTCAAACCTTTGAGTTTGTCTCTCACTTTTTCTTTCGGAGTAGCAAAGGCACTCACTCCTGTCCCCTGACACTCTCGAACCTCTGGCACACCACTAGTGTCTTCCGCAGAGAAGACTCATGCAAAGTACTCAGTAAGTTCATTTGCCATTTATTTGTCCCTCATTACTCCCTCACCGGCATCATTTTCCAGTGGTTCAATATCAACTCTGTAACTGAAAAACAACAAATTTTACGACATGTATCAGTGATAATAAGCCTGATTCTGATTGTAGGTTTGGAACTCGATGCTCGGAGTCGGCCCTTCAGGACCTTTCAGAAGAACCTGGGCGTATCCTTGAAGGATATTGAGCGATGTGGCTCCGACATTGGTGCCAGAAGATGGATTAGGTTGCTAGCTCTTTTTTACCTACAGAGCAACGATGAGTAGAACAGCCTCCTCTTACATCTTACAATGTTTTTATTTGTGGAAATTGTATCTGAAACTGTCTGAGTGCGTTTCTGTAAAATACGGTTCATCATGCAGATGTTACGACGTTATCGTTGCGGTTCCATTGTAGGTCAAGCGACAATGTGTGGTCTTCGGGGAATTTGAGTATTTCTGTTTGTTCAGAGGCGGAATTCCTATACGCTTGTCTTTTCCCCTTTTTTGGTAACAGGGAACCCAGTGGCAATCGTGATCTTGACGCGCGGTAAGTACGGGCTCTCCCGGTGTATAACTTATTACCTGGTTGGGATGGCGATAATGGATCTCCTGGTCATCATCACAGCGGGAACACTGAATCGAATCGCCGGTATTTTTTTACGTTGACAGTTTGCTCTCGACCACTCCCGCCTACAGCCTCAGTAGCGTGCGGATTTATGCAGGCACGGATTCTTCAGTCTGGTTGTCCGTGCCTTTCATCTTCGACCGATTCGTAGCCATTTTTCATCATGAACTAAAAGCAACGTGTTGCACCGAAAGAATCGCAGCCGTGGTTATATCAGTCATTTGTATTCTCGGCTGCTTGAAAAACATTCCCTTCTTCTTTTCGTACCAACCCTTGTACATAGTCGACAAGGTGCCCTGGTTTTGTGAATTTTCATCAAGTTACCCTCAGCTCCCCCGTCTGGCAGGTTTATGACTGGCTGGACTGCATCTTGAAACCATGTCTCCCTTTCGTTCTGATTCTACAGCTCAATATATTGACCATCAGACACATTTTAATCGCGAGTAGAGTCCGAAGGGGACTCCGGGGTAAGAAGGATGACGACAATGCCCGAGACCCAGAGAAGGAGAACCGGAGAAAATCCATCATCTTACTTTTCGCCATATCAGCCAATTTCCTGCTACTGTGGTTGACCTACGTCGTATAATTTTTGAACATTCAAATTTTAGACGAGTCGTACTTCTCGGGTTTAGACTTCAAGGATCAAAGGTATATACTGCAAGAAAGCTCACACATGCTGGAGCTTCTGAGTCCTTGCACCAACACTTTTGTTTATGCCGTGACACAGAATAAGTTCAAGATGGAGTTGAAAAATGTATTGAAATACCCGGTGAGTCTGGTTAGTAAGCACCTTAAGTAGGAAAAATAAAGAAAGGAATTTAATTCTGCCTTTTTCTCCATGTTGTATCATTTTCTCCTTTGTTTAAAAATTCAGTACCTTCCAGTTGTCGAACAAAGTAGATGTAATTGGCAGATGGCGTTCATCCCTCGAGTAACTCCGCCAGCACCATGTCACTGACACCATTCTAACACAGAGGGTTATGGGTATATATAAAATGACCAATCAGCGGTAGAGGCAGGTACAATTACAACAGTTAAAATACATCTATCACTGGTCAGCATGGGCTGGTTGTGCCGAATAGACTGTTATCATGCTGTATATCACTGTAATTTTATAAACCTCGCGACAACACGAAGCTGTTGAGAAAAGATGAAGTTTTTATCTACAGTTACCATGGAAATATGAGAAACCGCGACAACAAAGATTTGATGATGCAAATCTCATTGCCAGAGGTTTAGCAATCTCTTCCCTCGCCCCCACAGTAGCTTGGAGCACATCTCGTCCGGTCCCGGAGACTTATCCAACTTGATGCTTTCCGAAAGTTCCACCACAGACTCGAAGGCGCGAATTTTCTAATTATGCTCCGTTGTCTCATAGTCTTATGATCCTCTGGTATCTATTGCATATAGAAGGTATATGCTGTATACACAGGGTATAATTACAATGGAAATGATCTTTTTGCAGCATTAGCGGCAACGCAGTACTTAATAAACTCCACAAAACGTTAAATTAACATAAATTACCCATAGCTACAGGACAAGATCAACTTAACAAGTTAAGATAAAGAAACCAATTTATTCCTCGGAAGTGTCGGGAAATGTAGTGGGCGGCAAGGTAACATAGTGGTTAGTGCAATCGTTTTACAACGCCAGCGATCACCGATCGGAAACGAATTCCCGTCGCTGTTTGTATGCTCTCCACGTCAACGCACGAGTTTCCTCTGTATGCTTTGGTTTCCACCCACATTCCAAAGACTTACGGTTAGTTTAGCAATTTGATAGCATGCTATATTGGCGCCGGAAGTGTGGCGATAATTGCTGGCTGCTCCCACCACAATCCTCAAATTGTGCTGGTCGATAATGCTAAACGACGCATTTCACTGAATATTTCGATGTACACATGACAAATAAAGCTAATCTTTCCTGTTCCTGTTTCAGGAAACACCAGGTGAATTCCTCCAGTGGATTCTTGCTTTGGGTGTTTGACGGCAGTGGTGAAAACCAATTGTTGAACATTGCAATCTTGGACTTAAACATTTAATACTGTACATGCATAAGAAAGATGTAAAGTTTATACACAGGTATATATAGATATATGATCAAATGGAGGCAAATGGGAGCAGTCTAGCCTGGTCGGTATGGACAAATTTGTGGGGAGTAGCCGTTTTCATGCTGTATGTTTCTGCGGCTCTGAGATATCTTCACATAGACAGCACTGAATGTCAGGATTGGAGCTGGGGCACTACATCTAGAGCCACTTTGGCATGGACAAAACCACAACGTCGGGATTGAAGCTGGAACAACGGAGCCAGAGCAGCCATCATATACACAGCACTGAACGTGAAAAATGAACCTGGGATTCTGCAGTTAGAGCGACATTCATATGGACAGCACTGAACGTCAGGACTGAAGCTGGGACACGGCAGCTAGCGCGACCTTCACATAGACAGCATCCAAAATCAGACTGAAGCTGAGATGAAGCATCTAGAGCGTCCTTCATATAGACACCGCCCAACGTCAAAAATGAAGTTGGGGTTCTGCAGCTAGTGCGTCCTTAACATACTGTAGACGGCATCCAACGTCAGGATTGAAGCTATGACACCATGCTGGGAGGCAGCAGGTCCACCTCCAGTACTGTCATGAAACGTGCTGCACAAAGATACTCAGTGTGCTTAAAACGGTCACATTCATCTATTGGATTTCAGTCAGCGGAGAACTATTGTTTGTTCTACTCATCCTCCTGCTCCTTCTCTGCAAATGAAAACGAATCCAGTTTTCTTTAATGCACAGTCCGAAAGGGTCGAGGAGCTGAAGTGTAGATTGTTTCTGAATATCCAATTGTTTTTCTAAACGGGGAAAATATCAGGAATCAGAGGCGCAAAGGGACTTGTGCCCTAATGGTTAATTTACAGATTGATTCGGTGCTAAGAAAGGCAAATGTAATGTTGGGATTTATTTTCAGGACACAAGAATATAAAAAGAAGGATGCAAAGCTGAGGCTTTATAACGTATTTGTCAAACCGCTCTTGGAGTATTGTAGCAGTTTTGGGCTCCGTATCCGAGGTAAAATGTGCTGGAACTGGTGAAGGTCCAGTGGAAGATCATGACATTGATCCCGAGAACAAAAGTGCTGATGTTTGAAGGGGGCTATATGGCTTTGGGCCTTTACTCACTGGAGTTTAGAAAAATGAGCGGGGTATCTATTTGAAACCTATTGAATATTGAAAGGCCTACACAGAGTGGACTTGGAGAGGATATGTCCTCTAGTTAGGGAGTCTGGGATCAGAAGGGACAACCTCAGAGCACAGAGATGTCCACTTAGTAAAGAGTTGAGGAGGAATTTCTTTAGCTGGAGTAAGGGGAATCTGTGGAATTCATTGCTACAGACGCCTGTGAGGCCAAGTGATCGGGAATATTTAAAGTGGAAGTTGACAGATTGTTGATTAGCTGGGGTGTCAAAGGTTACAGTGGAGACAGAAGAATAGGCTTAAAATCAATAATAAATCAGCCATGATGGTATGGCAGAGTAGACCTGATAGGCCGATTAACATCATTCTGCTCCGAAGTTTTATGTTCTTGTAGTGTTATGTTCTTCATGAGCCGCTACAAATGCTTCTCTAATCAATGCTGCTGAGGACAAGAGTTATGACTGCTTCAAATTCGTTCGAGTGAAGCATCACCTGCAGCCTTTCCTGGTCTTGGTGTTCTCATGAATGTTGATCAGCTCCTCTGCCTCTCCAGTAGACCAATATTTGTCTTGTGATCTCGGACCTTCACCACTTTTTTATCGTATGAGGGTAGAAAGTATCCTCTCTGGAATTGTCATGGCTTGGTATGACAGCTGCACTGCGAATTAAGGGAAGAAACTCCAGAGCGCCAGCACGTCACAGAAACCAACTACCACTCCATGGATACAGCATATATTTCTCAATTGCTTGAGAAGCCAGCACAATCAAAGACCCCCTCCTCTCTTTATTCTCCCTCTTCCTACAGGGTAAAAGTTATAAATGCCTGAAAGCCCACTGATATGAGACTATTGAACAAATATCCTATTCCAAAAGGTAAATACTTTACCTCACGGTGTATCTCATTAAGTATTGCATGTTATTTTCTATCTACTTGCAACTGTTCCAGTTTATTCAGTCATTGTTTTTTCCGTGTACTAACTCAATGCACTGCTGTTATGCAATGATCTGTATGGATTGCATGCAAGAGAGAGCTGTCATTGTACTCGCTATATATGAAAATAATAAACCAAGTTGCACTTTACGCAATGCTTATCCTATTTTTATAGTGACTGTAACTAATATGTTCCCTATTGTTTCACTAATAGTCTCCCAGGAGGTTAGTTCCCAATATGAACGGTGGTTTCTCTGAACAGGGATTGCTATCTGGCCAGTCAGAAGCAGCGAGTCCACCACATCAGGCATTTCTCAGAGAGAATGGGATACCCAGTAATCTTCCAGATCGAACGCATTTACTACCCAGTTCTTGCTGCCATTGGAGTTATTGGTAAGGGGCTGCTCCGGGATCGACAGCAGAATCAAAACTTTGTGTGCTGCTCTGCTTGTTTTATAAAGGTACATCTGCAGTGTTGCCGTTCCAGTCAGGGGAATTATTGCCCAGTGAGGACTAATTCCCATTGTTTTAAACTTAATTTCTGCAACGCAAGTAAGTTTGCTGAATATTTCGCTTCTACTGCCCGCTGTATCATCGCAGCTCTGGAGGACGGTAGCGAGATTCCGCCGGGCTTTTATTTTATTGGCTCCTTTATTATATTTGACTGCTATCGAGCCAAAGAATTTTACAGAAAGGCCTAAGCAACGGTAGATGCTGGAATGTGAAGCAAATTAAAACGACCAGAAGGTCGAGCAGAGTGGCTGGAAGAAAATGATGTTCGATGTTTCGTGGAGACCACAAACGCCCAGAATCGTCTCTTTGGCTTATCATATCCATGATGATTTTCTTACCCATCTGTAATATTCCCGTTTCCCTATTTAAATCGTAATTTTTTATGACTTGCTTATCTAATTGTCTGTTCAAATGCCTTTCTAATATAGCATTTATGTCTGCTGCTACCACTCTTTGTGCAAAAATAATTCCCTCATTTCCACCTTAAAACTTCTTCCTCTTACATTCAATCAGTGCTTATGTATTTCCGATACCCCAACCATGGGACAAATGATTCTGGCTATCTGCCCTATCTGTACCTCTCGTAATCTCATATCCAATCCCTCTCCTCAAGTAACGCAATCCAATCCAGGTACAAACCTGATGAATCTACCACGCATTATCTCCAGCACATCAATAATTTTGCCAGCAGAATTACCCAGAGTACATCAAGTGTGCCATAATCAGTGTATCTTGAAATTGCAACTTGCTCACACTTATCCCGCGTTGCTCGCTTCTACCTCCTACTGAAGATCCACAATCCAAACTGTCTATTAAGGTTATTGTCACTGCAAGCTCCTGCCCTACTGAAATCGTGCCCACATATCTCTATTACATTCTATTAAGTTAGTCCAATCCGTTCTCACCTACATCCACGATGCTTCTCATGATGTTGATCTTCTCAACAGCTTTCAATTCCCGAGCCCAAACCGCCTCATCTTCACCATAGATGCTCAGAGCCTATACACTTCTACTTCCACCAGCAGGAAGGTCGCAAAGCCCTCCGCTTCTCTCTCGACAAAAGAACTAACCAATACCCCTCTACCACCACCATCCTGCTCTGTTTGACAAAACTGCTCCTCCCAATATCTCCAAAACCGGAAGGGAAGCCATGAGCACTTTCATGTGCCCAAACTATGGTTGCCCCTTCGTCCGCTACATTGAACAATGCACGTATGAAGCCTTCCCATTTTTTTCTCCAGTCCTTACGCAGGGTCCCTGCTCGGAACGTCGACTGCAATCTTTTCCATAGATGACGCTTGGCCTGCAGAATTCCTCCAGCATTATGTTTATGTGTTGCATGGATTTCCAGCTTCTGCAGATTTTCTCTTGCTTCTCATTACCTTAGAATAGCAATTTTAGTGCAAATCCGCATCTGACGTGGAGATGTTTAAAGACCAGTTACAAAGAGTGCAGGAGAGGTATAGACATGGGTGGCAAAGTAAAGAATCCTTGTCAGGAGACAGGTGAATTTAGTCAAGATGAAATAGGAAATATATGGTAAGGTTTTCGAAGCTAAAATGAAACGGAATCCTGGAGGACTCTGAAATAACCTAAGGAACTGAGCATAGCCAGAAGGGCCAGGAAAAAGATTCCTGACAAGTAGGATTAAAGAGATTCCCAGAACATTCTATTGCAAGAATAAGAACATAAAGATCAAGAACATAATTACAAGGAGGGCAGGAGGGAAAGGAGGGAACATCTGTTAGTCAATGGAGGATATAGATGAAGGGAACTAAGCGATTTACAACTGTACTAACCAGGGTGCAGGTGCGGTGAAGAGCGAGATCAGTGTGGAGCGTGCCCATATGCCTGGGCATTTTGAGATAAATAAAGGTGTAGTATAGGGTCTCCGAAAGAACATTTAAAGTGAATAGGTCCACGGCCTGATGCGATTATACTACGCATTATTAACACAGGTTACTAAAAGTCAGAAAGTCGGGGTGTTCACTTTTTGATAGGGGAGGAGGTACAGCAGTGTTTAGAGGCGACATCCTCGAAGGATCCTGCAGTCAGGCTAAATGGGCAAGACTTAGGAATAAGAAAGTTATCCTCCCCTAATAGTCAATGGAAACGTCGGATGCAGAGAAATTTTTCATACTTGTGTTAATAAGAAGATTGTATCCGTGCAAGATTTTAATTTGCTCGGCATTGACTGGGCAGCCCGGAGTGTGCAGGGCCAGGACGTATTGGAATTTGAGAAATGTATCCAGGATGATTTTCTCAGTCAATATTCAGAACACCCTTTTCCGGAAGGCGCTGTCTGGGCTTTCTCTTAGGGAATCACACATAGCGGTAATCAGCTAGCACTTTGGCTCTAGCAGCCATAATTAGATTAGTTTTAATATAGCTGTGAAAACGGACGGGGTAAGTGCGTGTCCTAAACTGTAGCAGAACTAATTTTAGGGGAACGACAGAGAATATAATGGAATTATTTAGGTGAATTAGCATTGTTCAATAACTTACTGATGTGAACCGATGCTTTTTCCGCTCAATTTGGCTACTAACTGCTCCTGTATGTATTCATTAGACAACCTTGAGATTCTTCTCCCAACAGGCAGGCACAAACAAAAGAAACCAAAAGCACCCATAAAAAACGCAATCGAACAGCCAAAGTGCAGAGAAAAGAGAACGAAATTATAAAAAATATAACCGCCAGCAATAAACTTTCCGACCTGAAGTCCGCACGGCGAGTTCGAGACACATAGTTCCACGCGGAATCGAGTAAACGTCGCGTAGCACCGAGAGGAACTGGCCTGTTCATCGTCTCGGGCCACGACACTCTGACCTGTTTAATCTGGCCCAGCGTCTAAATCGACTTAATAAACATCTTCATTCATTTTTATAAACAGTGTTGAAGTCACATTTTTCACTGTACCTCGATACATGTGACAAGAAAACAATTTATCTATTTACCTTTCATTGCAGTTAATGTCGTGGCGATTGTGATCCTGAAACGAGGAAAGTGTGGTCTCTCCAAATGCATCACATTCTACCTGGTGGCAATGTCTGCAGCCGATCTATTACTGGTTATTTTTAATGTGATTTTGAATCGAATTAATAATATTCATTTCCCAGTTAGTTTTCTGTTCATCACTCCGGTGTGCGCAATAAGAGTTGTCTTGTTAGCAGCAGCCATAGATTGTTCTGTCTGGTTCACAGTCGCTTTCACCTTTGACCGCTATGTGGCAATTTGTTGTCAGAAGCTCAAACCAAGGTATTGTACCGAGAAAACAGCGGCTGTGGTTTTAGGAACGATGGGTATCATTGCATGTTTGCGATGTATCCCCTGGTACTTTGTATTTGTGCCTTCATTTATCGTTGACAATGTCCCATGGTTTTGCGCACTAACCCCGTATTATTTCAGCTCACACTTCTGGACCGTATACGAGTGGATTGACAGTTTATTAACGCCGCTGCTTCCAATTGCATTGATCTTGGTGTTTAATGCGTTGACTGTGAGGAACATTGTTACAGCCAATCGTCTCCGCAGGGGACTCCGCTCCAACACTAAGGGAGAGAACCGCGCTGACCCAGAGACTGAGAACAGGAGGAAATCCATCGTATTACTCTTTGCTTTGTCTGCCAATTTTATACTGTTGTGGATTACGTATGTTGTACATTCTTTAATCTGGTCAGTTGTGAACTATAATTATACGGACAAACACCTGAGTAATCCTGTATACATTGTTCAACAGTCTGGATTCACGTTGAACCTACTCAGTTCCTGTACCAACACGTGTATTTATGCTCTAACTCAGCGGAAATTCAGAGAGGAGTTAAAAAATGGGTTTAAATATCTATTCACTCAAATTGTCAAAATAATTAAATAATAAGTTATTCAAAACAAATTGTTGATTTATTCGAAATAGTATAACCTTATAACCATATAACAATTACAGCACGGAAACAGGTCAACTCGGCCCTCCTAGCCGAACGCTTACTCTCACCTCGTCCCACTGACCTGCACTTATCCCATAACCCTCCATTCCTTTCCTGTCCATATAGCTATCCAATTTAACTTTAAATGACAACATCCAACCTGCCTCAACCACTTCTGCTGGAAGCTTGTTCCACACAGCTACCACTCTCTCAGTAAAGAAGTTCCCCCTCATGTTACTCCTAAACTTCTGCCTTTTAACTCTCAACTCATGTCCTCTTGTTTGAATCTCCCCCACTCTCAATGGAAAACAAGCCTATCCACGTCGACTCTATCAATCCCCTCATAATTTTAAATACCTCTATCAAGCGCCCCCCCCCGCTTAATATTTTACGCTCCAAAGAATAAAGACCCAACTTGTTCAACCTTTCTCTTAACTTAGGTGACGAAACCCAAGTAACATTCTAGTAAATCTTCTCTGTACTCTCTCTATTTTGTTGGCATCTTTCCTATAATTCAGTGACCAGAACGGTACACAATACTCAAAATTTGGCCTTACCAATGCTTTGTACAATTTCAACATTACATCCCAACTCCTATACTCAATGCTCTGATTTATATAGGCCAGCATAACAAAAGCTTTCTTCACCACCCTATCCACATGAGATTCCACCTTCAGGGAACTATGCACCATTATTCCTAGATCGCTCTGATCTACTGCATTCTTCAATGCCCTGCCATTTACCATGTATGTCCTATTTTGATTAGTCCTACCAAAATGTAGCACCTCACATTTATCAGCATTAAACTCCATCTGCCATCTTTCAGCCCACTCATTTTTTTTTATTTTTTATTTTTATTGAAGGAATGACACAATACAGAATATATAATGGATTACATTTTCCTCCATTTTGCTTCAATATCGTACCCCCAAAACAAACCTTCCCCCACCCGCCCTCCCTGAACATATCATGGCAGCTAATATATTTACAACACAACAATTCACAAATACAAGTACGGACATTTCACAACTATACCCCCACACTACTTCAAGACGACGGCTGACGCACATCTGCAACATGTCAGATGATCCAAAATACACTCATATTTACAATTCATCAACCATCCTGTGAGGTAAATTATAAGCGTGTTAAATGGGAGGCAACTTCCCAAGTACAATCAAATGCCTTCAACTAGTAGGTAATTCCTTAAAACTCCCAAAATATGATAAGAAAGGTCCCCATTTTGAATAGAACTTTTTCACAGACCCCCTCAAAGTGAATATAATCTTTTCTATTTCAGAAAAAACAATACATCTTCTAACCAAGCAGCAGCAGTTGGGGGAGTGGCAGATTTCCAAACCAGCAAAATTCTCCTACAGGCCAATAGCGATGTAAATGCAATGATATCCGACTGGCTTGCATTTAAACCCAAATCATCATCTGCCACACCAAATACAGCTACAAGCGGCCAAGGTCTCAGTGTCACCCCCAAAACCACACTGATAACTTTAAAAACCAGTGCCCAATAGTCATCAAGCCGAGGGCAAGACAAAATGCATGCACTAAACCAGCCGGAGAGAAGGAACATCTGTCACAGCCAACGTCTGTCCCAGGGTATATGTCTGCAAGTCTGGCTTTACTTAAATGTACCCTGTGTAAAACTTTAAATTGTATGAGCTCCAGTCTAGCACATGATGATGAGAAATGAACCCTATTCAATACTTTGTCCAATATTCCTCAGCCAGATTTATATCGAGGTCATCCTCCCACCTACTCTTAGTTTTGTTTAGATCTTAAACTCCCAAAGACATCAGCTGAGGGTATAGTTCAGAGATCAGCCCTTTATTTTTAAAGCTAAGAGTGAGTTTTTCCCGTAACATAGCAGGTGGTAGATCAGGAAAAGAGGGAAATTTTTCCTTGACAAAGTGGCGAATCTGCAGGTATTTAAAAAAAATAGATTATGCGGAAGGCCATACTTACCGCGCAGGTTATCAAAACTATCAAATATGTTATCAGTACACAAATCCTTAATGCGCATAAGACCATTCAAACCCCATTGTCTGAAAGCTGAATCGAATGGGGAGGGAGGAAATAAATGGTTTTTATGAATGGGCCCAAAAGTGAAGCTGATATGAACTTACAGTGACAGTGAAATTGATTAAAAATTTTGAGGGTGGAGAGCACGACCGGGTTAGATGTGAATTGAGAGGATTTCAATGGTAAGGAAGAATACACCAAAGCTGGGAGAGACGAGGAGTGGCAAGACCGTGACTCAAGCAGGCACCAGATTGTATCTGGCCGGTTGAGCCAAAATAATACTTTTTGAATGTTCGATGCCCAATAATAATGAATAAAGCTAGGAAGACCCATTCCACCTACTTCACGACCTCTTTGGAGAGTGTGCTTATTAACCCTTGGGACCTTATTTTCCCAAATAAAGGAGGTTATAGCTTGGTCGACTGATTTAAAAAATAACTTAGGTAAGAAAACTGGCAAACGTTGAAACAAATAAAGAAATCTAGGAAGTATAGTCATTTTCACTGACTGAATTCTCCCAGCTATAATAAGGTGTAAACTTTGCCATCTCTCGAAATCAGCCTTCATTTGGCTAACCTGAGGCCTGTAGTTAGCTTCAAACAGAGATGTAAAAGAGTGAGTAATATGTATTCCTAGGTATACAAAACCATCTTGAGATAAAGGAAAAGGTAAAGATTCCTGTAGGATCTGTAGGGCCAAGTTATTAATGGGAAAGCATTTGCTTTTTTGAAAGTTCAGTTTATAGCCAGAGAAGGCTCCAAGCTGACCTAATAATGACACAACAGCAGGAATACTACCTACAGGGTTGCTAACATAAAGTAGGAGGTCATCAGCATACAGGGATACACGGTGTTCCATGTCCCCTTTTCTAACACCTTGAAATAATGTAGTTGACTTAAGTGCAATAGAAAGAGGCTCAATTGCAATTTCAAAAAGAAGAGGGGAAAAAGGGCAGCCTTGGCGAGTGCCATGTGTTAATAGGAAATAGTCAGATCGAAAATAATTTGTCTGTATACATGCTAAAGGCGAGTGGTATAATAGCTTAACCCAAGCTATAAATATTCTGCCAAATCCAAATTTCTCCAAAACACTAAACAAGTATACCCACTCCACTCTATCAAATGCCTTCTCCGCGTGCAAGGAGATAACAACCTCTGGACTTGGATAATCACTGGGTGAATAAACCACATCAGCCAGTCGACAGATATTAAAAAAAGAATAGCGATTTTTAATAAAACATGCTTGATCGGCTGAAATTATCTTGGGAAGGGGACGTTCTAAACGGCATGCAAGCCCTTTAGCCAAAATTTTCAAATCTACATTCAAAAGTCAGATGGGGTGATATGATCCACATTGAGTCAGGTCCTTGTCCTTTTTAAGAAGTAGTGAAATAGCTGCCTGTGAAAGAGAAGGGGGTAAGGATCCATTCTCCAAAGATTCCTGAAACACTTCTAGAAGGACCGGTATGAGCTTATCCTTAAATTTCTTACTGGATGCTTATCCAATAAAATTCTATTGGATAAGCATCAGGACCTGGGGACTTACCACTCCGCATATCCATAATGGCATTATTAATCTCTTCCTGCCCAAGAGCCCGATCTAGGTTCTCCACCTCCTCTGGTTCAAGAGTTGGTATTTACAAATTATCTAAGAAACGTTCTATATTTGTTTTATCTGAGGGGAACTCTGAGACATACAGAGAGGAATATAAAGTTGCAAAGATGTTATTAATTTCTTTTGGATTGCTTGTCAAGTTTTGGTCTCTTATCTGGGGAATAAGTCATGATGCAGCTTGACGCTTTAACTGATGAGCCATGAGCCGGCTCGCCTTGACACCATATTCATAATAGAGGCCACACGTCTTAAGAATTAATTGTTCTGATAGGTTTGTAGATAGAAGATTAAACTTTGCTTGCAAATCAACCCGGCTTTTATATAATTCCACAGTGGGTGCCTCAGAGTATTTTCCATCCAGGTCCAAAATAGATTGCAATAACACTTGCATTTCCTTCCTACGCTCTTTATTGGCATGTGGAGTATAAGATATTATTTGACCCCTCAAGTAAGCTTTTAAAGTTTCCCAAAGTAAAGAGTATGATACCGACTCAGTTTTGTTAGTCTCGAAGAATGTGTCAATGTTATCCGATATATAACTACAAAATTTCTTATTAGAAAGCAAAAGGGGGTTAAGTCTCCACAGAGGCCGTTCTCTAATGTTTAAAGGAAAACATAGGTCCAGATTCACGGGCGAGTGATCAGATATAACTATAGCAGTGTATTCAATTTGTCTAATCATTGGTATCAAGGAGTTTCTATAAAGAAATAGTCTAGCCTGGAATAGGAATGGTGAACATGAGAAAAGAAAGAGAATTGCCTAACTGATGGATTCAAAATCTCCAAGTATCCGTATAATCATTTTGTTGCATAAAGATCGAGAAGGCCTTTGCCATACCAGAAAATATTCCCCTAGGGCAAGACCTATCAAGCAGTGGGTCAATAGCACAGTTCAAATCTCCAGAAAAGGTTTGTTTATGTGTATTCTGGTTAGGTGTTAATGACAAAACCTTATTTGCAAATTGGACATCGTCCCAATTAGGAGCATAAACATTTACCAAAATAACAGGTTCTGAAAGAGAGAGCCAGAGACTATAATAAAGTGACCATTAGGGTCACTGATAACATCAGATAGTGTGAACTGCATTCTTTTGGTGATTAACATTGCCACCCCCTGCACCTACTATTAAATCTGGAATGAAAAACCTGACTAATCCATGCTTTACGAAGTCTATTA
This sequence comes from Mobula birostris, assembly GCF_030028105.1. NCBI lineage: Eukaryota > Metazoa > Chordata > Chondrichthyes > Myliobatiformes > Myliobatidae > Mobula > Mobula birostris. Next base: position 106,355,516 of record NC_092371.1, on the reverse strand, counting down.
TGGTCCTCCACTCTTAAATGTGTCTCTTGTAGAAATAGTATATCTGCTTTTAATTGTTTCAGATGAGAGAAAACTTTAGCTCTTTTAACCGGACCATTCAGCCCCTTTACATTCCAAGAAATAAACCTCACAGTGTGGCCTCCATCAGCAGCACTCATGTTAACCATATCAAAAGACACGCAGGGTCCACAATCCAAAACAGTGCAAGGGCGTAAGTTGCACATAATAACGCACAATGAAAAGAAAGTCTGATCAATCCGTAACACACAAAAGAATAAACTGCCGTGGTAATCCCCCAAAACACTCCCCCCACCCCTTTACACAAACATCAAAAAAACCCAATTAACCCCTGAAACCTAGATCTACCTCCCCAATTGAGGATGATCGCAGGCCGTACCCAACAAAAAACTTCCAGGGCATTCCCCATACAGCCCAACTTTCAATCTAATCTAGGGTGGCTCTCTCCTTAAAATTTATCCTATCAGTTATACTACCTTTAATATAACATATAGGCTAAAGATGACACAGGTCAAGCTAAGCATTAAAAACAAAACAAAAAAAAAACACTAGGCAACTTAAACGCCGGAGATACAAATCCCAAATATTTACATTTTGCTGGTTGAAAGTTTTTGTTAATCAGTTTCGGCAGCATAGCAGTTCGACCCGATCGCGTTCCACAAATTAAACTGGAAAAAATGAACAAAGAAGTGGATTATGAAAATCAACAGTTTGCCTCGGCATGAGGTCCCTTCAATGCTTTAACCTAAAAAAAAGTCATTGCTTTTCTCGTTCTTCTTCTCCCCATCGCGAATGGTAAAACTCTTTGGCCGCCTCTGGTGTATGAAAATAATGCTTTTTACCTTCATGTATGACCCGGAGCTGGGCAGGATACAAGAGGCCAAACCTGACCCCTTTCCCGTAAAGCAGGGATTTCACCTCCTTGAAAGCTGCTCGTTTCTTACTCAGCTCCGCACTAAAATCGTCATAAAAAAAACACGTGGTGTCCACGGAAATACAGCTCCTGCTTCCGTCTATTGATGATGCATTGCTTATCTTGAAAGGAGAGAAAGCAAACCAGGAACTTTCTTGGTCTCGTTTGCTTGGCTCCATAGACACCGGATGGTTTACTCCGACTCGGTGAGCACGCGGAAGTACGAGAGGCCTTGGGAAAAAATTTGTCCCCAGTACTTCATCAAAAAACTCGGTCATAAATTTAACAAGGTCTGAACCTGCCAAATATTCAGGAATGCCGACCACTCTCAAATTGGATCTCCGCGACCGATTTTCGAGGTCATCTAGCTTTCCCTTCAGAAATGCGTTTTCGCTCTGCAACGCTGCAATGACGGGTTCGGCGCTCACCAGTCGGTCACGGTAATCATTCATGTCGTCTTCAACCCCACGAATGCGTTCGTCGTGCGACGCGTAAGAAGACATAATTTGTTCTATGGTAGCATTCACTGGTGATAAAGCATCTTCAAGTTCTCTTTTTAGGGCAGAATGCACCGCCTGCGTCATGTCAGTAATAAGTACTAAACGAAACCTCTCCAAGTCATCGGGTAGCGCAGGTCCAGGTCCCGGTGCAGCAGCGTGCAACGGCGCCATTACTGTAACATCAGCCTTCTTGCTCGAGGCTTCGCTATCTTTTTCCCCAGTTTTACTTCGAAGGTACATTCTACTTGCCACTTCAATGTCCAGCTATGTCCCGCATTGTTCACAATGGTAAATATTCAGTTATCTCGAGCATACGGCAAAGATAAACAGGTAGATTTTCAATAAAAATCGGGAGCCACACCCACACGTACCGACTCACGCCATACTCAACCCCGGACATCTCAGCCCACTCTTCTAACTGGCCTAAATCTCTCTGCAAGCTTTGAAAACCTACTTCATTTTCCACAAACCCAGCTACCTTAGTATCATCTGCATACTTACTAATCCAATTCATCACACCATCATCCAGATCATTAATGTATATGACAAACAACATTGGACCCAGGAGATCCCTGAGGCACACCACTAGTCACCAGTCCCCAATCTGACAAACAGTTATCCACCACTCCTGTCTGGCGTCTCCTGTCCAACCACTGCTGAATCCATTTTACTATTTCAATATCAATACCTAACGATTGAACCTTCCTAACTAACTTTCCATGCAGAACCCTGTCAAAGGCCTTACTGAAGTCCATGTAGACAACATCCACCGCTTTACCCTCGTCAACTTTCCCAGTAACCTCTTCAAAAAATTCAATAGAATTTGTCAAACACGATCTTTCAGGCACAAATCCATGCCGACTGCTCCTAATTAGACCCTGTCTATCCAGATAATTATATATACCATCTCCCAGAATACTGTCTATCAATTTATCCACCATTGACGACAAACTCACAGGCCGACAATTGCTAGATTTAGCCTTACAACCCTTTTTAAAACAATGAAACAACATGAGCAATACGCCAATCCTCCGGCACCATCCCCGTTTCTAATGACATTTGAAATATTTCTGTCAGAGCCCCTGTTATTTCCACACTAACTTCCCTCAAGGTCTAAGGGAATATCCTGTTAGGTCCCGGAGACTTATCCACTTTTATATTCCTTAAAAGCGCCAGTACTTCCTCTTTAACCATCATAGTTTCCATAACTTCCCTACCTGTTTCCCTTACCTTACGCAATTCAATATTCTTCTCCTTAGTGAATACCGAAGAAAAGAATTTGTTCAGAATCTCCCTCATCTCTTTTGGCTCCACACATAGCTGTCCACTCCAATTCTCTGAGGGACCAATTTTATCCCTCACTATCCTTCCGCTTTTAATATAACTGCAGAAACTGTTTGGAATTATCTTCACCTTACTTGCCAAAGCAACCTCATATCTTCTTTTAACTTTTCTAATTTATTTCTTAAGATTCTTTTTGCTTTCTTTATATTCCTCGAGCACCTCACTTACTCCATGCTGCCTATATTTATTGTAAGTATCTCTCTTTTTCCGAACAAAGTTTCCACTATCACTTGAAAACCATGGCTCTCTCAAACTTTTAACCTTTCCTTTCAACCTAACAGGAACATGAAGATTCTGTACCCTCAGAATTTCACCTTTAAATGGCCTCCATTTCTCTACTACATACTTCCCATAAAGCAAATTGTCCCAATCCACTCCTTCTAAATCCTATCGCATCTCCTTAAAGTTAGCCTTTCTCCGATCAAAAATCTCAATCCTGGGTCCAGACCTATCCTTCTCCATAATTATATTGAAACTAATGTTATTGTGATCACTAGACCCGAAGTGCTCCCTAAGACAAACCTCCGTCACCTGACCTATCTTATTCCCGAACAGGAGATCCAACACTGCCCATTCTCTAGTTGGTACTTCAATGTATTTCTGCAAAAAACTATCCTGCACACATTTTACAAACTGCAAACCATCCAGCCCTTTGGCAGTATGGGCTTCCCAGTCTATGTGTGGAAACTTAAAAACTTCCACAATCACAACCTTGTGCTTACTACAAATATCTGCTATCTGCTGACAAATTTGCTCCTCCAGTTCTCACTCCCCATTTGGTGGTCTATAATACACCCCTATAAGTGTTACTACGCGTTTCCCATTCCACAATTCCACCCAAATCGCCTCCCTAGACGAGCCCTCTAATCTATCCTGCCAAAGCACCGCTGTAATATTTTCTCTGACAAGCAATGCAACACCTCCCCCTCTTGTCCCACCGATTCTATCACCTCTGGAGCAATGAAATCCAGGAATATTTTGCTGCCACTCACACCCGTCCTGTAACCATGTTTCACTAATACCTACCACATCATACTTCCAGTTATCAATCCATGTTTTAAGCTCACCTACCTTTTGTTATAATGCTCCTAGCATTAAAATAAATATATTTAAGAAATTTTTCACCTCTTACTTTCTGTTTATCACTAACGGGGCAAAGAACTTTACTATTTTCTTTTTCTTCCTTTTCCCCTACATCTGTTCCTACATTCTAGTTCCCCTCCCCCAGTTGTATCTAGTTTAAATCCACCGGAGCCTCTCTAGAAAACCTACCCACAAGAACATTTGACCCACTGCAGTTCCGATGTAAACTGTCCCGCCGGAAGAGGTCCCACCTTCCCTGGAAAACTGCCCAATTATCTATAAATCTGAAGCCCTCCCTCCTGCACCACATCTTCAGCCACATTTTGATCTGCACTATCTTACTATTTCTAAATCCGCCTGCACGTGGTACCGGTAGCAATCCCGAGATTACTAACCTGGAGGTCCTGTGCTTTAACTTGGTGCTTAACTCCCTAAACTCATCTTTCAGGACCTCCTCACTGTTCCTACCCACATCATTGGTCCCTATATGGACCATGACATCCAGCTGCTCACCCTCCTTCTTGAGAATACTGAGAACTTGATCTGAGATATCACGGATCTTGGCACCAGGGAGGGAACAGACTATCCGGGATTCTGGATCTCTTCCACAGAACCTCTTATCTGTCCCCCAAACTATCGAATCCCCTATCACCACTGCTGTCCTCTTTTCCCTCCTTCCCTTCTGAGCTGAGGGTCCCGTCTCGGTGCCAGAGATGCGACCACTGCAACTTCTCCCTGGTAGGTCGTCCCCATCAACAGCATCCAAAACCATGTGCTTATTATTGGTGGGAACGGTCACAGGGGTGCTCTGCTCATTCTGTCTATTCCCCTTCCCTCTCCTGACAGTCACCGAGCTACCTGTCTCCTGACTCTTAGCCGTGACTATCTCCCTATAACTCCTGTTTATTTATGCATCTGTGTCCCTAATGATCCGAAGTTCATCCAGCTCCAGCTCCAGTTCCCTAACTCGGTTTGTCAGGAGATGCAGCTGGATTCACCTTTTACAGGTGTAGTCATCAGGGACGATTGTGCTCGCCCTGACTTCCCACATACTGCAAACGGAGCACTCAACTGCCCTAACTGCTGCCTCCATTACGTACTCTTAAGGTAATTATAGACAATAGACAATAGGTGCCGGAGTACGCCATTGGGCACTTCGAGCCAGCACCACCATTCACTGTGATCATGGCTGATCATCCACAATCAGTATCCTGTTTCTGCCTTCTCCCCATATCCCTTGACTCTGCTATCATTAAGAGCTCTATCGGACTGTTCCTTGAAAGCATCCAGAGAATTGGCCTGCACTGCCTTCTGAGGCAGAGCATTCCTAGATTCACAACTCTCTGAGTGAAAAGGTTTTTCCTCAATTCCGTTCTAAATGGTCTACCCCTTATTCTCAAATTGTGGCCTCTGGTTCTGGACTCCCCCAACATCGGAACATGTTTCCTGTCTCTAGCGTGTCTAATCCCTTAATAATCTTATATGTTTCAATTGGATCCCCTCTCATCCTTCTAAATTCCAGTGTATACAAGCCCAGTCGCTCCAATCTTTCAACATATGACAGTCCCGCCATCCCGGGAATTAACCTCGTGAACCTCCGCTGCACTTCCTCAATAGCAAGAATGTCCTTCCTCAAATTTGGAGACCAAAATTGTACACAATACTCCAGGCGTGGTCTCACCAGGGCCGTGTACAACTGCAGAAGGACCTCTTTGCTCCTATACTCAACTCCCCTTGTTATGAAGGCCAACATGCCATTAGCTTTCTTCACTGCCTGCTGTTCCTGCATGCTTACTTTCAGTGACTGGTGAACAAGGACACCAGATCTCGTTGTACTTCCCCTTTTCCTAACTTGACACCACTCAAATAACAATGTGCCTTCCTGTTCTTGCCACCAAAGTGGATAACCTCACATTTATCCACATGAAGCTGCATCTGCCATGCATCTGCCCACTCACCCAACCTGTCCAAGTCATCCTGCATTATCTCAACATCTTCCGCACATTTCACACTGCCACCCAGCTTTGTGTCATCTGCAAATTTGCTGATGTTACTTTTAATCCCTTCATCTAAATCGTTAATATATATTGTAACAGCTGCGGTTCCAGCACCGAGCCTTTGCGGTACGCCACTAGTCACCGCCTGCCATTCTGAAAGGGTCCCGTTATCCCTACTCTTTGTTTCCTGTCTGCCAACCAATTTACGATCCATGTCAGTACCCTACCCCCAATACCATGTGCTCTAATTTTGCCCACAAATCTCCTATGTGGGAACTTATCAAAGGCATTCTGAATGTCCAGGTACCCTACATCCACTGGCTGTCCCTTGTCCATTTTCATAGTTACATCCTCAAAAAATTCCAGAAGATTAGGCAAGCATGTTTTCTCCTTCGTAAATCCATGCTGACTCGGACCGATCGTGTTACTGCTATCCAAATGTGCCGCTATTTCATCCTTTATAATTGACTCCAGCATCTTCCCAACCATTGATATCAGGCTAACTGGTCTATAATTCCCTGTTTTCTCTCTCCCTCCTTTTTTAAAAAGTGGGATAATATTAGCTACCGTCCAGTCCTCAGGAACTGATCCTGAATCTATTGAACATTGGAAAATAATTACCAATGCGTCCACGATTTCTAGAGCCACCTCCCTAAGTACCCTGGGGTGCAGACCATCAGGCCCTAGGGAATTAACAACCTTCTGTCCCATCAGCCTATCCAGCACCATTTTCTGCCTAATGTGAATCTCCGTCAGTTCCTCCGTTACCCTAGGTCCTCCAGCCACTATTACATTTGGGAGATTGTTTGTGTCTTCCCTAGTGAAGACAGATCCAAAGTACCTGTTCAACTCCTCTGCCATTTCCTTGTTCCCCATAATAAATTCACCGGTTTCTGTCTTCAAGGGCCCAACTTTGGTCTTAACTAATTTTTTCCTCTTCACATACCTAAAGAAGCTTTTACTATCCTCCTTTATATGCTTGGCTAGCTTGCCTTCCTATCTCATCTTTTCTCCACTTATCTAATAAATTATATTTATTACAGGAACTTATCCGGCCTTACCCCACTTGGAGTCAAGCTCTTCCTCAGCCTCTGCTCGCCGAAGCCTCAGGAGCCAAAGCCTTCCTACTCTTTATCCCTGTACTCCGTCGCCCGCTCCATTAATCTTCTCGCTTTTAAACACTCCCGCTGCCTCACAGTCCGACTTACACGCGCTTGCGCAGTCGTGCCCCTTTCAACGTATAAAATGTATTTTGAACGAGAATCTGCGATTACAGTCTCATTTATTACACTTGCTGTTCATTATATTCTTTGTAAGTCTCAAGTATTTATAAACCTTTGAAGCCATGCTTTGAGCTGAACCACACAGTGTCATGGGCCGGTCTGTGAAGTCCGGATTCCAGTTCACGGTCCGGTCCATTATTCCTTATTCCAGGTTTTCAAGTTTCTCTTTTTTCTGTTGGGTGCTCTAATGGAGGCAGCTGATTCACATTTTGGGCTGACTGTAGAAATAGCTCCTTGGTTCAGCTTCATTTGCTGGATTGTTCCTGTCCAAAACCCCTTGTTTGAATCCCTTCTCTGCCCCATCTTTCTCAAGACTTGCCCTACAAACTCTGGCTGGAGCCTTGCACTGAAACCAGTACCTAAAGCATTGCCCTGCAACCAGTGTTTGAAGCCTTTCCTCGCCTGAAGCCTTGCCGCGCTTCGCCTGAAGCCTTGCCTCGCTTCGCCTGAAGCCTTGCCTCTCCTCGCCTGAAGCTTTGCCTCGCCTCACTTGAAGCCTTGCCTCGCCTCGCCTGAAGCCTTGCCTCGCCTCGCCTGGAGCCTTGCCTCGCCTGTAGCCCTTGCCTGCAAGCTTCGGCTGCACCGTTGTTACATTCCATTGCCGGAGCAAGATAAGGAACTGTCTATTGTTGTTTTGAACTGTCTCTGTGTCCACGCTTTCACTCGGTAGGTCCGGCCATTTGCCGCTTCCTAGTTTTGGGATCCGTCTCTGTGTTCATGCCTTCGCTAGGTAGGTCCGGCCATTTGCCACTACCTTGTATTGAGAACTGTCTTTCTGTGTTGTGTGTACGAGTCCCGGCCCTACGTCCTGCTCCCTAGGAGGGGTCCTGACTCTATGTAGAGCCCCGGCCCCAAGTCCTGTTCCCAAGGAGGGGTCCCGGCTCTGTGCTCCATGTCTCTGCGTTCCTGTCCTCTCAAGTCCAAGGCTCTGCGTTCCTAACCTCCCTTGACCAAGGTTCTGAGTTCCTGTCTCCCAAGACCAAGGCACTGTGTTCTGCGTTCCTATCTCCCAAGACCATGGCTCTGTGTTCTGCGTTCCTGTCTGCCTCGACCAAGGCTCCGCGTTCCTGTCTCCTTCGACCAAGTCAAGGCTTTGTGTTCTTTTCCTGTCCATGTGCCTCGTCCTGTCGTCCTGGAGTTCCTTTGTCTTGGCCAGGAGTCTCTTGTTCTGTCCTGTAGCCTCGCCTAGTCCTGTCTTCCAAGACCTCGTCATGTCTTCATCTAGTTCTGGAGTCCGAGCCCGAGTCAAGACCCAGGTTCTGGGTCCTTGCCCAGTCTCTGGCTCGGAGTCCAAACCCAAGCCTTGAAGAAACCCAAGCCATGTTCAGTCCTGTAGCCACGTCATGTCCTCGCCTAGTTCCGGGGTCTGAGCCCGAATCAAGACCAAGGTTCTGGGTCCTTGTCCAGTCTCTGGCTTGGAGTCCAAGTCCCAGCTCCTAGTCTGCACCCAGTCACGTCCATAACCCAGCTCTCTAGTCAAGTCCTGTTCCAGTATCTCAGTGTCTGTGTCTTGCATTTTGGTTCACTCTCAGTGCCCCCCTTTATGACACCCAGTTTACATCCATTCTTCCAATCCCATTAAACGCAAGTAATACTCCATCCATTCCAACTCCCCCAACAAAACACCACCTCCTTTCACTATTTTCTAACTTTTTTTTCTTATCGGCACAGGGAACTAAAATCGTTTCCCGTGTCCTGCACCGTGGGTGTAACTACTCTTAATATACTGAGAGACAGGACCTCCAGCGTAGGAATTTCCGGATTTCTGCCTGTGCCACGCGCCAGTGAGGGTAGAAACGGGATGATTTGGCAGATAAATACGTGGTTGAGAAGCTGGTGCAAGGGGCAGGGCTTCGGGTTCTTGGATAATTGGGATCTCTTCTGGGGGAGGTATGAGCAGTTCAAAAGTGACGGGTTGCATCTGAACCCGACGGGGAACAACAATCTCGCGGGCAGCGGTTGGAGAGACCATAAGACCATAAGACAAAGGAGCAGAAGTTGGCCATTCAGCCCATCGGATCTGCTCTGCCATTTTATCATGACCTGATCCATTTTCCTATTTAGTCCCACTCCCCCGCCTTCTCACCATAACCTTTGATGCATTGGCTACTCAGATACCTATCAATCTTTGCCTTAAATACACCCAATGACTTGGCCTCCACTGCTGCCCGTGGCAACAAATTCCATAGATTCACCACCCTCTGGCAAAAAAAAAACTTTGCATCTCTGTTCTGAAAGGGCACCCTTCAATCCTTAAGTCATGCCCTCTTGTATTAGACTCCCCCACCATGGGAAACAATTTTGCCACATCCACTCTGTTCATGCCTTTCAACATTCGAAATGTTTCTATGAGCACTCCCCCCCCCCCCCCATTCTTCTAAACTCCAAGGAATACAGTCCGAGAGCGGACAAACTTTCCTCATATGTTAACTTCTTATTCCCGGAATCATTCTGGTGAATCTTCTCTGAACTATCTCCAACGTCAGCACATCCTTTCTTAAATAAGGAGCCCAAAACTGCATACCGTACTCCAGTGCCTTATTGAGCCTCATCCCTGCTCCTATACTCTATTCCTCTCGAAATGAATGCCAACATTGCATTCGCCTTCTTCACCACCGACTCAACCTGGAGGTTAACCTTAAGGGTATCCTGCACGAGGACTCCCAAGTCCCGTTGCATCTCAGAACTTTGAATTCTCTCCCCATTTAAATAATAGTCTGCCCGTTTATTTCTTCTATCAAAGCGCATAATCATACACTTTCCAACATTGTATTTCATTTGCCACTTCTCTGCCCATTCTCCCAGTCTGTCCAAGTCTCTCTGCAGACTCTCTGTTTCCTCAGCACTACCGGCCCCTCCAGTATCTTTGAATCATCAGAAAACTTAGCCATAAAGCCATAATCCAAATCGTTGATGTACAACATAAAAAGAAGCGGCCCCAATACGGACAACTGTGGAGCACCACTGGGTTTAAACTAACCTGGCAGCGGGATGGGAAACGAAGTGAAGGGATTCAGGAAAGGACGAATGGTAAAAAAGTAAAGATACCGTGCAGTCAGGTGGTCAGGAAAGGCAGGCAGGTGATGGGACTTAGTGGCAGCCATCCGGCTGAGTATCAAATCATTAGGGATCCAGAGTCAGAAAGGATAGCAAATATGGTACTGATGGTGTTGTATCTAAATGCACGTAGTATAAGAAATAAGGTAGGTGATCTCATTGCAATAATACAGATTGCCAGTTATGATGTTTTGGCCATCACTGAATCGTGGCTGAAGGATATTGTTGTTCGGAGCTGAATATCTAAGGTTGCACCTTATATCGGAGGGATAGCAAGGTAGGCAGAGGGGGTGGTATGTCTCTACTGGTAAACAATGACATCAAATCAGTAGAAAGATGTGATACAGGATCGGAAGATGTTGAATCCTTGTGGACTGAGTTGAGAAACTGCAAGGGTAAAAAGACATTGATGGTGGTTTTATACAGGCCTCCCAACATTGACTATGAGGTGGACCACAGGTTACAACAGGATATGGAAAAGGCAAGTCAAATGGGCCATGCTATGGTGGCCTTGGGAGATTTTAACATGCAGGTCGATTGGGAAAATGAGGTTGGTAATGGATTTCAATAGAGTTAGTTTGTTGAATGCCTAACAGATAGCTTGTCAGAGCAGTTTATCTTTGAGCCTACTAGGGGATCAGCTATACTGGATTGAGTGTATGTAATGAACCGGTGGCGGTTAGGTTGCTTAAGGTAAAAGAACCCTAAGGAATCAGTGATCAGAGTTTGACTGCGTTCAGCTTGAAATTTGATAGGGAGAAATTAATGTCTGATGTAGCAGTATTTCAGTGGAATAATGGAAATTACAGTGGTATGAAAGAAGAATTGGCTAAGTTAAATTTGAAGGAGCTGCTGGCAGGGATGTCAGCGGAGCAGCAATGGCGTGTGTTCTGGGAAAAATGAGGAAGGTGCAGGACATGTGTATTCCAAAATTGAAGAAATACTCAAATGATAAACACCCCGGAATACTCAAAAGGTTAATTCTCAACAGTGGCTTACAAGGGAAGTCAAAGCTATTGTAAAAGCTAAAGAGAGGCCATACAACAAAACAAAAAAAATAGTGGGAAGATGAAGGATTGGGAATTTTTTTTTAAACCTACAGAGTTCAACTAAAAAAATCGTTAGAAGGCAAAAGAAGAAATATGAAAGCAAGCTAACAAATAATATCCAAGTGGATAGTAAAAGTCTTTTCAAGTATTGTAAAAATAGAGAAATGAGAGTGGATATAGGACCGCTAGAAAGTGAGGCAGGAGACATAATAACAGGGACAAGGAGATGGCTGATGAACCAAATGAGTATTTTGTGACAATCATCACTGTGGAAGACACAAACAGTATGCTTGGAGTTGTAGTGTGTGAAGAACAAGATAGTACAAAGTCAGCATGGTTTCCTTAGGGAAGATCCTGCCTGACGAACCTGTTGGAATTGTTTGAGGAGATTAAAAGTAGGATAGATAGAGGGGATGCAGTGGATGTTGTATATTTGGACTTTCAGAAGGCCTTTGACAAGGTGCTACTCTTGGGGCTGCGTGCCAAGTTAGGAGCCCATGGTATTACAGGAAAGTTACTAGCATTGGCTGATTGGTAGGAGGCAGCGAGTGGGAATGAAAAAATCTGTTTCTGGTTAGCTGCCCGTGACTAGTGGTGTTCTGCAGGGGTCGGTGTTGGGGCCGCTCTTCTTATGCTGTATACAAATGAATTAGATGATGGAGTAGATGGCTTTGTTGCCAAATTTGAAGATGATGCAAAGATTAGTGGAGGGGCAGGCTGTGTTAAGGTAGAAGGAGATCAGTTATTAACTTCAAACTTTCTGCATAATCACTCAAAGAGTTGATCTGCACGTACATGTAACGAGAGCTGTATAACTCATCTCCTTCTACCTTAGGCCACGAACTTATCACTCACCCCTGCTGTGGACCACTTTCTGGAGGTCCAAGACGCCGACTTCTACAAAGAAGGGATCCGTATGCTCCACGACCGCTGGACTAAGTGTGTAAATGTAGCAGGGGACACATCTATGTTGAAAAACAAATGTGCTAGGTTTTCTAAAAATGACTCCTTCTACCCGAGGCCACGAACATGTCAATCACCCCCCTCGTAGAAAGAACTTTGCAAGGATTCGAGTGCCTGAGTCATAGGGAGATGCCGGGCATAGTAGGACATTATTCTTTGGAGTGCTGATGAATGGGAGATTACTAAATAGTGCTTTATAGAAACATTAGGGGATAGATTGGGAGTCATAAAACAGGACGGAACATATTTAAGGTGAAAGAAGAAACAGGTGTGGCGTCACCAGTACCCTGTACAGTTGCAGAATAATCTTTTTGCTCTTAACTTCAATCCCTGTAGCAATGAACGCCAATATTCCATTTGTATTCTTGATAGTTCTCTGCACCTGGAAACTACTCTTTTTTGATTCATGAACAAGCACTCGTTAGTCCCACTGCACAGCGGCATGCTGCAATTTTTTACCATTTAAATAATAATCTGCTCTTTCATTTTTCCTTCCAAAGCTGATGATCTCGCATTTAGCAACATTGTACTCCATCTGCCAGACCCTTGCCCACTTATTTAACCTATCTATATCTCTTTGCAGGCTCTCCATATCTTCTGCATAGTTTGCTTTTCCACTCAATTTAGTATCATCTGCCAACCTAGGTACACTACACCAGATAGGTAATATATATTGTGAAGAGTTGTGGGCCCAAGCACCGACCCCGGTGGCACACCGCCCATCACTGATTGCCAACCTTAGTAACACCCATGTATCCCAACTCTCTGCTTTCTATTGATTATACAATCCTCTCCCCATGCCAAAACATCACCTCCTTATCTTATGGATAAGTCTTTTGTGCGGCACCTTTTTGAACACTTTCTGGAAATCCAAGTAAATAACGTCGATTGTTCCCCTCTATCCACTGTGCTTGTTATATTCTCAAAGAACTCCAGTAAGTTTGTCAAACAGGATCTGCCTTTACTGAATCCATGCTACGTCTGCCTAATGAACCTGTTTCTGTTAATGATTGCTTCAAGCACTTTCCCAACTACAGATGTTAAACTAATCAGCGTGTAGTTACCTGCCTTTTGCCTACCTTTTTTTGAACAATGGCGTGACATTCGCAGTCAACCAATCCGCCCATACCTGCCTAGAGTTCAGAGAATTTTAGAAAATTATCACGAAAGCCTCTACTATAACTTTGGCCATTCTTTCAGTACCCTAAGGAATCCATCAGGACTAGCGGACTTATCTATCCTCAGGCCCACAAGTTTGCTCTGCACTACCTCTTTCATGATATCATTAAAAATGACAAGTGACAGATCCGCTGCAGACATTGCCACTAGATAGGAGGACAGACCACACTTCCCTCGATTCAGAATTACAATTGATATAAATTCAACTGCACAGAAATAGAAGAAAAAAGGGGCATTTTAAGTTGCAGAACAGACATTGGATTAATTGGATTCGATGTACTACTCACACTTGTTAAAATAGATGTTTATTGATTTTATTCTGGACTTTTATATCCTCAAAGAGTCCAGAACCTCAGCAGGACATTCGGCCCATCATAGCCGAATTACCCACTAGAGGCATATATGACTGTAAACCACAGTTATGAAGGTTCCTTCGACCCCCACCCCCCAATTCCTTTCCAAGAATACTGGAAGTTACCCACATGTGATCCATATCATCTCAGGTGCGAAGGGTCTCCCATGCAATATCTGGGAACTCAAGTAAATACGACAGCTATAACGCTGCTTTTACATCTTTACAAAATCCTGCTACATCTGTATACCGCTGGCCATTCAGAGACCTATGGTACAACCTTGACCACGTTTCTCATACCTGAGATCTGTCTCACTCAATGCACCTTTCAGAATGTCGTCTCCGGAAGCAGCTATGACGTTCTCCCCGATCGGTAGTACAACTTCGCTACATCTTTTATATCCCTCTCTATTCTGTTTGAAATGTCTGAATACTGGAATATTGAGCAAGCAGTCCTGCTTGTAAATCAGACTCGATGGGGCGAAGTGCCTAGCTTGCTCCGTTGTCTCATAGTCTTATAATCTTTTGGTATCTAATTCGTACAAAAGGTATATAATGTATACATAAGGTATAATTGCAATGAAAATGATATTTTATAGCATTAGCGGCAACGCAGCAGTTAATAAACTCTACAGTTTAATTTAACAAAACGTTAAATTCACATAAATTACACATAGCTACAGGAGAAGATCAACATAACAAGTTAAGGGACAGGAATCAATTTATTCCCAGGAAGTGTCAGGAAATATAACGGGTGGCAAAGGTAACATTATGGTTAGTGCAATCGTTTTACAGCGCCAGCGATCACCGATTAGAATTGGATTCTCCTTGCTGTTGGTAAGGCATTTATATGTTCTCCCCATCATCGCGCGGTTTTCCTCCGTATACTCTGGTTTCCTCCCACATTCCAAAGGTTTATGATTAGATTAACGACTTGATAGCATGTTACATTGGCGCCGGAAGCGTGGCGACAAATGCGGGCTGCCCCCACCACAATCCTCCGAATGTGTTGGTCGATAATGTTGAAAGACGCATTTCACTGAATAACTCCGTGTACACATGACAAATAAACCTGATCTTTCCCGTTCCAGTGTCAGGAAACACCAGCTGAATTCCTCCAGTGGACTGCTACTTGGGAGTTTTTGATGGCAGTCGTGAAAAGCAATTGTTCAATATTACGATGTGCGACTTAAACTTTAATACATGCTTATGAAAGTTGTAAAGTTATATACACATGTATATATAGATAGGTGTTCAAATGGGGGCAAAGAGGAGCAGTCTAGCCTGGTCGGCATAGACAAATTGGTCGGGAGTAGCTGTTTCCATGCTGTATGATTCAGCGGCTGCGGGATGTCTTCACATAGACGGCACGGAACGTCAGGATTGTAGCTGGGCCACTGCAGCTGCAGCGACCTTCACATACCTTACACCAGATTAGAGGGCAGAACCTCAGAATAGAGCGATGTCTACTTAGAAAGAGATGAGGAGGAATTTCTTTAGCCGGAGCAAGGGGGATATGTGGAATTCATTGCCACAGACGACCGTGAGGCCAAGTGATGAGGTATATCTAAAGTGGAAGTTGATAGGTTCTTAATTAAATAGGGCGTCAAAGGTCAGAGTGGACACAGAAGAACAGGCTTAAAATGGATCATAAATAAGCCATGATAGTACGGCAGAGTATACCTGATGGGCCGATTGCCATCATTCCCCTCTTGTACTTTTTGTAGTTTTATGATTTTCAGGAGGGAAGGCAATACAAATGTTTCTCTAATCAATGCTGCTGAGGATAAGCGTTATGACTGCTTCATATTCGTTTGAGTGAAGCATCACCCCCTGCAGCCTTTACTGGTCTTGGCGTACTCATGAATCCTGATCAGCAAGTCTGCCCCTCCAGGAGGTAAACAATTATCATATTCTCTCTGACCTTCGCCATTTTTTTATCGTTGTAGGTCAGAAAGTATCCTCTCTCGAATTGTGATGGCTTGGCATGACAACTGCTCTGTCTATTAAGGCAATATACTGCAGAGCGTCGGCACATCACAGAAAGCCTCCCCTCCATGGATATTACTTATATTTCTCAATAGCCTGATCAGCCAGCATAATCAAAGACCCCTCCTTCCTCTGTTTTTCCCCCTTATATGGTAAAAGTTACAAACGCCTGAAAGCCCTCTAAGGCAATTGAATAAATACCCTATTGCAAAAGGTAAACATTTAACCTCACAATGTATCTCATTAAGTCTTGCAAGTTATTTTCTACCTGCTTGTAACTGTTCCAGTTTATTCAGTCATTGTTTTCATTATACTAACTCAATGCACTGCTCTTATGAAATGATCTCATTAGAATCTATGCGAGAGGATTTTCACTGTCCTCTGTAGATATGAAAATAATAAACCAAATTGCACTTGACAGAATGCTTATCCTATTTTTTTCAGTGGCTGTAGCTAATATGATCCCTATGTTCCACTAGTAGTCTCCCCGGAGGTTAGTTCCCAATATAAACGGTGGTTTCTCTGAACACGGGTTGATATTTGGCTAGTCAGAAGCAGTCAGTCCACTACACCAGGCATTTCTCAGAGAAAATGGGATACCCAGTAATCTTCCAGTTCGAACGCATTTACTATCCAGTTCTTGCGGCCATTGGAGTTATTGGTAAGGCGATGCTCCGGGATCGATCATGGAATCAAAACGTCGTGATACTGCTTTGCTCTGTTTATAAAGGTATATGATTAATGTTACCAGTCTGGGCAAGGGGATTATTGCCTAGTGAGGATCAATTCCCATTGTTTGAAACTTCCTTTCTGCATTGCAAGTAAGTTTGCTGAATATTTCGCTTCCTCTATACGCTGTATCATCACCTCACTGGAGGACGGTGGCGAAATTCCACCGGTCTTTTATTTTATTAGCTGCGTTATTATATTTGGGTGTTATCGAGCCACAGAATTTTACAGAAAGATTAAGGCCTGAACAACAGCAAATACTGGAATGTGAAGCAAATCAAAGAGACTGGAAGAACTCAGCAGGTCTATCAGGGTTGGTGGAAGCAAAATGATGTTCCATGTTTCGATGGAGACCACAAACGGCCAGAAATGCCACTTTGGTTTATCATATCTATCATTATCTTCTCCCCATCTGTCATAATCCCTTTAAAATCGTATCCTTTCATGACTTGCTTATCTAATTGTCTGTCCAAATGCCTTTCTAATGTTGCATTTATGTCTGCTGCTACTACACTTTGCGCAAAAACAATTTCCTCATTTTCACTTTCAGACCGTCCATTGCGGGGAGATCAATACCACCCCATCCAGTCTCTCTCCACAAGTAACGCCATCAAATCCTGGAAAATTCCTGGTGAAACTTCACCGCATTCCCTCCAGCACATCAATAGTATGGACACCAGAGTTCCCCACAGTACTTCAAGTGTGTCTTAATCAGTGTACCTTGACAACGCAACTTGCTCACACTTATCCCGCAATGCTCGCTTCTACCTCCTGCAGTAGATCCACAAACCAAACTGTCTATTAAGGCTGTTGTCACTGCCTGCTCCTGCCCTACTGAATTAGTGTCCTCATACCTCTATTCCATTTTATCAAGTTGGTCTAGTCCCTTCTCACCTACATCCGCCACGTTTGTCAAGCTGTTGATCTTCTCAATAGCTTTCAATTCCCTGGCCCTAACCGCCTCACCTTTACTATATCTGCTCGCTATAAACTTCTGTTTCCGCCAGCAGGAAGGTCTCAAACCCCTCCTCTTCTATCTGGACAAAAGAACTAACCAATACCAATCTACCATCACGACCCTGCTCTGTCTGACAAGACTGCTCCTCCCACTATCTCCAGAACGCAAAGGGCAGTCATGGGCACTTGCATGTGCTCGTGCTGTGTTTGTCCCTTCGATTGCTATATTGGACAATTTATACTTGAATTCTTCCTCTCTTTTTCTCTCTCTAGTGCTGATGTAGGGTCCCTGCTCGAAACGTCGACAGCAGTCTTTTCCATAGATGCCGCCTGGCCTGCTGAAATTCTCCAGCATTGTGTGTGTGTTTTCCGTGGATTTCCAACGTGTGCAGATTTTCTCTTGTTTGCCATTATATTAGAATAGTAGTTTTAGTGCAAATCCACATCTGACGTGGAAGATGTTTCAAGACCAGTTACAAAGAGTGCAGGGCAGGTATGAACAAGGGTGGCAAAATAAAGAAACCTTGTCAGCAGACTGGTGAATTTAGTCAAGATGAAATAGGAAATGTATGGTAAGGTTTTCGAAGCTAAAATGAAACTGATTTATGGAGGACTCTAAAATAGCTTAAGGGACTCAGCATAGCCAGAAGGGCCATGAAAAGGTTTCTTGACAAGTAGGATTAAAGGGAATCCCATAACATTCTATTGTAAGAACAAGAACATAAAGAACAAGACTATAACTAGAGGGAGGGCAGGAGGGAAAGCAGGGAGCATCTGTTAGGCAGTGGAGGATATAGACGAAGGTAACGAAGCAATTTACCACGGAGCAAGTTCTTTCCCGCTGTTGTAAGACTATTGAACCGTCCCATTTCGTGATAAATTGGACTATTGACCTCACAATCCTCGTCGTCATCGTCCACCTGTACTGCAATTTCTCCGATACCATAACATTTTGTCTTGCAATCTGTTATTCATTTACCTTGTGCTACCTCAATACAATACTGTGATAAATTCAAGTTCAAAGTTCGAAGAACATTTATTATACAACTATGTATTCATTAGACAACCTTGAGCTTCGTCTCCTAACAGGCAGCACGAAAAAAAGAAACCCAAAAACACCCATAAAAATGACCGTCGAACACGCAATGTGCATAGAAAAGAGAAAAAAAATAAAAACTATGATCGTCAGCAAATAGCATTGTGACCGGAAGTTCACAAGGCGAGTACGAGACCCCTAGTTCAGAGCGAGGTCGAATAACGGTCGCGGAGCAGCGAGATGTATTGGCCCGTCCATCGCCTCGAGCCGCGACTCCCTGATCTGTTTAATCTAGCCCAGCGCCTAAATCCTCTTAGTAAACATCGTTCTTCATCTTTATAAGCAGTATGCAAGCCGCATATTTCACTGTACCTCGATGCATGCAACAAGAAATCAATTTATCTATTTACCTTTCCTTGCAGTTAATCTCGTGGCGATTGTGATCCTGAAATGAGAGGAGTGTGGTCTCTCCAAATGCATCACTTGCTATCTTGTGGCAATGTCTGCAGCCGATCTATTACTGGTTATTTTTAATGTGATATTGAATCGAATTAATTACATCCATTTCCCAGTTAGTTTTCTGTTCATCACTCCGGTGTGCGCGATAAGAGTTGTCTTGTTAGCAGCAGCAATGGACTGTTCTATCTGGTTCACAGTCGCTTTCACTTTCGACCGTTATGTGGCAATTTGTTGTCAGAAGCTCAAACCAAGGTATTGTACTGAGAAAACCGCGGCTGCGGTTTTAGGAACGATGAGTGTCATTGCGAACTTGCGATGCATCCCCCGGTACTTTGTATTTGTGACTTCATTTATCGTTGACAATGTCCCATGGTTTTGCGCGGTGACCCCATATTATTACAGCTCACCTTTCTGGGCAGTATACGAGTGGATTGACATTCTTCTAACGCCATTGCTTCCAATTGGATTGATTTTCGTGTTTAACGCATTGACTGTCAGGAACATTGTTACAGCCAATCGTCTCCGCGAGGGACTCCGCTCCAACAGTAAGGGAGAGAACCGCGCTGACCCAGAGACGGAGAACAGGAGAAAGTCCATCGTTTTACTCTTTGCTTTGTCTGCCAACTTTATACTGATGTGGATGACGGACGTTGTACATTCCTTAATATGATTAATTGTGAACTTTAATTACGCGGACAGAAACCTGAGTAATCCTGTATACATTGTTCAACAGTCTGGATTCATGTTGAGTCTACTCAATTCCTGCACCAACACGTGTATTTATGCACTGGCTCAGCGTAAATTCAGAGAGGAATTAAAAAATGGGTTTAAATATCTATTCACTCAAATTGTTAAAATAATTAAATAATAAATTATTCAAGCAAATTGTTAATTTATTCTAAATAGTATAAAATGTCTTGAACGAGAATCTGAAATTAGACTCTCATTTATTACACTTGCTGTGCGTTATGTTCCACTGTTTTTAAACCTTCGAAGCCAGGCTTTGAGCTGAACCACACAGTTTACACCCAAAATAATCTGCAGATGCTGGAAAAGATCAAAGCAACACTTTCAGTACGCTGGATGATCTTAGCAGGTCGGGCAGCATCAGTCAGAAACGATGCGTCGACGTTTCGGACCGGAACCCTTCGTCAGGACTGAAGAATGAAAGATGGGGAAGGATTTGAAGAGTGCTTGTAGCGTCAGTTGATAACCAGTAATTTGAAAGACAAAGGTGTGGGGGAGGGAAAGCATTGACGTCATAGCCCTGAAAACAATGGGTAGTAGAAGAAGGAGGCGGAACCATGAGGGAGCTGGGGGAGGGAGTAGAGTGAAATAGGGATAGAGGAAGGGAGGGGGAGGGAATTACAGGAAGTTGGAAAATTCTGTGTTCATACCAAGGGGCTGGAGACTACCTAGGCGGTATATGAGCGTTGCTCCTCCAACCTGAGTTTATTCTCATTCATCATGGCAGTAGAGGAGGCCATGTATGGACATATCTGAATGGGAATGGGAAGCAGAGTTGAAGTGGGTGGCTACCGGGAGATCCTATCTGTTTACACCCATTCTTCCGATCCCTACAAATGCTGGGAATTCTGCACCCATTTCCACTCCCCCCAGCAAAACACCACTTCCTTTCACCCTTTGCTATTTTTCTTTCTTATCGGCGCAGAGGAACTACATTCATTCAGTAGTTTCACATTTTCAAGGCATTGTAAACACTGAAAGATTTTACGAATGAACAAATAATATTTGATCAAATTCTTACAGTTTTGGTGGAAATAATGTGGGGCTTCGATAAAGAAGAGCCCGTGGATGTAGTATGCTTTGGCTCTCAGAAAACATTTGAGGAGGTACTGGATCAATAATTATTTTAAAAAAAAATAAAGGCTTATGGCTCATAGGTCACACTTTGTTACGATAAAATATCGGGTGCCACACTGACGATAGAAAGATGTGAGTCTATTCTCTTGGCGGAATGAATGATTGGTTTGATATTTGGATTAGAACTGGGATCTCAAACTTTTAGTGTCGAAATGTTGGAAATAAATTTGAATAATTAATGTTAATGCGTTTCCTGTGAACGTTCTGTCTCTGGCGCACTGTGGCTGTGAAGCTGCTGCAAAACAGCTTTTAACTGCACTTTACCGCAACGCTCGAGCAGTTACTTCTGGAAGACAAAAACGTCAGATTTAGAAAGTGAACAGGGTCTGATGGTGCTTGAGATAACCATAGGCGGCGTTGGGCACCTGGGGGCCCGTTTCAGGAGTTATTGTTGGGCCCTACCTCCGCTTCCCAAAAAAAAAGAAAGAAAGAAAGCGAATATTCAAGGTGGTTTGCATCAATAATAGTATAATTTCGGAGTTAAACGTTGATGCATTATTTGCA
This sequence comes from Mobula birostris, assembly GCF_030028105.1. Taxonomy (NCBI): domain Eukaryota; kingdom Metazoa; phylum Chordata; class Chondrichthyes; order Myliobatiformes; family Myliobatidae; genus Mobula; species Mobula birostris. Next base: position 106,334,220 of record NC_092371.1, on the reverse strand, counting down.
CTTTCAGCATAATGGACAGACAGCTCAACATAATCCAAACAATTCCCTTAATTAAAAACTGAAACAATTACATTTTTTTGCTTTGGAGTGAGAAGCCTCGCCCTTTTCAGCAAATTGAATGGCACTATGTGTTAGGTACCAGCTGACATAAGAACAGTTTAAACAATTTCCCTCTAATTAAATTAACAACAAAAGCAATGTCATATTTAATGAAAATTCACACTTTATTTATTCAATGAAGTGCCTGAAAGTTTACTACTGGAAGTTTACAACAAACTGCATCGCGCGCTCTTTCAGCACCACGGACAGCTCACCTAAGGCCTGGAGAGCGAACAGGAGGAGATTAAGAGGGAGGGAACGCAAGCGGGAAAGAGAAATTGCGATTTGTGAAAAAGCCGCCTAATCGCCTATACAGATTTTGAGTGAAATACGTGGTTTATTTTATTATTTTAATTATAAACTTTATTTCTGCTAAAAATGTGTTAAAAGACTTACCGATAGAACATTCACCACCCTCCTGTGCTTGAGTGCTGAGAATGCTATAATGAGCTCAGCTTTGTCCAGTGATCTTGTTACTTCATGCTCAATTGATAATCTGAGCAAGAACTGACAGATGCTTTTGGAGCATGGTTGTCCTCAGATGCGTTTTGATGAGCTTTAGCCTCGAAAAACTTCTCTCTCCACTCGCTACAGTCATAGGCACTGTCAGCATGAGACTTGGAGCAATGGTGAGGTTACGATATAGTTCAACCATATTGTTGTTGCAAATGTACCTCAGAATCTGCAGGCCAGTGGTTTCTTTTGCAGGCACGGCACTGACAGCAGCCGACACCTCGCACAAAAGGTCCTCAGCATGCATATCACCAAGTGTCCTCTCTATGTTTACGCAGCTGTCTTTCAGTGTGCGACTTTGGGTGGCTTTTTCCATTTCCTTTCTTCCATAAATGGAGCCAAACAGACTGTAAAATGACTCCATCAGCTTGAAGCGCTCATTAATGCCTGTGATGACAGAGTTCTCCAGTGGAAGGAAAACTTCTCTCTTGTACCTTTCCTCGGGTGCCACTGTCATGGAATGATCTGCACTTTGCGACTCGTACTGGAACTGGCGTTTTGGTTTTCTGATTCGTGCAGTAGGAAAGACCATTGGCATCCCTATCTCTTCAGCTATGTCTCTGGCATCTGCTTGGGCAGATGGAAGGCCGTTCTCTCTGTATTCCTTGAGAAATGTCTGAAAATATTCCACTTTGCGCTGTAGCACATCGATTCCCACTTGTGGGTTTTGGAGCAGCTTGCTGACAGGATTCGCCTCATGTAAAACGTTGTACCAGATGATAGCAGTCAGCTGGAATTTCCATGACATGATCTCCTGTTCTAGGCTTTCACACTTTCCACACGGCACTCAAGGACATATCCACATCGCGTGTTGGATATGTCCTTGAGGGTCATCTGTGGCACGTTCTCCTTGAAAAGCTCCTATCTCTGTGTCGATGAGCTGAATAGTGTGTATAGACGATGCAGCACCCCAAAGAAGTTCACAGACTCCACTGTTGATGCAGCATCGACAATGACTAGGTTTAGGCTGTGGCTGGCGCATGGCAAGAACAGTGCTTTTTTTGTTAATATCTAGCACCCTCTTCTGCACCGCGCTATTTTACCCCTGCAGATTGCTTCCGTTATCATATGGCTGCCCCCTGCATTTTGAGGTATCTAATACTAACTTCTCCATATGCGTTAAGAAAACGTCGGTTAGGCCTGCACCTGTTATGTCAAGCACTGGTAGGAAACAGACAAAATGCTGACTAACAGTAGCTCTGACACTTACTTGGCATGTGACAATGCGCAGTGTCACAGAGAGCTGCTCTGTGTGTGCAGTGTCAGTGGTGCAGTCTATTATCACCGAGTAGCAACGTGATTGTTTTACTCTCTCTCTGTTATCGGTTCCAGTGTCTTGTCTCCAATAAGTGTAATTAACTCATTCTGTATGGTTTTCCCCATGTAGTGGTCAGCAATCACTTTTTTCTCTGCTCGTCTGACATGTTCGCTATCACTGGGTCGAACTCGGCAAGCAGCTCCACCAGACCTGGAAAGTTCCCATTATGTGGTTCATGTAGGATGGAATTGTGGCCATGGAAAGCAAGGTTTCGTTTTGCAAGGTGACATACTATGGCAATGAACCTCTTCATGACATCATTCCAGTGTTTTTTTCCAGCATTTGCATTTCTTGGTACGTGCTGTCAATGGCACTGTGCGTTCTTAAGCGCGTTTCCGACTCGGGCCAGCTATCCATGTTGGCATGATGCGTATTTGACTTCTCGTGATCCTGGAGTGTGAGAGTGAATCGCTCCCACACTCTGAAACCTCCGCAAGTGAGACTGTGATTTCGCTTGCCAAATAGGGTACAGCAGAAACAGAAGATTGAATCAGATGATTCTGAGTACACTAACCATGACCTATGAATGGTTTCCCCATTTTTCATCCTCATAAGGTATCTGTCCATGGTAAAACGACGGTGTGATTGGCTCTGTGGAAAGTTAATGTCCTCTAACTGAACGGGACCTCTCCTAACAATGTTGATCCGTTGGTTACTGGTAATATGCGTTGGCCAACGTGCCGTATCACTCTCTGTGAATGTTAGTGGGGCTTTCTCTCTGTCTGGTGTGCTGGTGGTGGCATCTCTCTCACCTGTCTCAGTTGTAGGACTGTCATCATGCTGTGGTGCTTGTCCCTCAAACGAAGTTTGGTCATCATTATCACCATCTGTTTGAGCAGAGTTGCTCTTCTCATTTTCATTGCTCTGGTTATCAACATCTCCTGTACCGCTTACACTGTCACTTGGCACTGCAGCCCTATGCTGTGACGATGGTGCAGCAGCAACTGCAGTCGGCGGGCCTTTTACAGAGGCTGGAGCAAAGAAAGATGTAACTTTTGGGAGAATATTTAGACGTTTAGTTTTGCTGTCTAATATTTTCCGTTTTTCAGCACCAATAGGATAGGAGCGTTTCATTTTCCTCTCATTCAAAAGTAGCCTTCTTAGCTAGCAGCAATGTTTACAAGTGAAGTAAATATTTTAATGTATTTTCTCAGATGTCAGTCAGCGAGCGCCCACTGGTGGTTCGGCCGGCAATAGCAGGAGAATATTGTGGCGTCTGGGAGCTGTGCATTAAATTTTTGCATGTAAGTCGGGGGCCCCTGGGAGGGCGGGGCCCGTTTCAGTTGAAATGGGTGAAACACAGCTAAGGCCGGCTATGAATGCACGCCGCGAGAGAGTCATTTAAGTAAGCCTCCATTGCTTCCCTTTTTGGCCGGGACAGTTTATACAGCCGACTGGTCAGCAGAGAGGCTCCGGGGAGAAGGTCAATTGAGTAATCGTAAGGGCGATGTGGAGGCAGGGAAAGATCCCGTTGTTTACTAAACACTTCTCCTAGATCGTGATATTCTGCTGGAACCTTGGATAAGTCGGGCGTTTCAGCGGCAGAGGCAGTGGCGTCACTTTCAGAGGGGAAAGGGCCGTTTGTAGAAAAGTGAAGTGACAGAACGGACTCCAGCTGTCTATCTTCCCGGTGGACCAGTCAATCTGTTCCCGGTGGTTTCCGGAGAGAATAAGAGGCAGGGGTGGTGTGCAGTGTGTGACTCGTGCCAGGAGTATACTGTTCAGTGCCCAGGCTTCCAGAGGGGTACTCAACGGCTCCCGAGGAATTCCGGACCGGGCAGCTATGTTTCCATCCAAAAGGTTTCCCCCAGCGCCGGAGTCCACTACAGCTGACAGAGGCAGGGACTGCTAGTTGCAACGTAAAGTAGCTTGGATCTGCATCCGGGTTCGGGGGACGGAAGGGAATCTTGTCTGGCTCACCAAGGTCTCCCTTTTTACTGGTGAGCCTTCCCTTTTGGCCGGGAAGAGACGGGTAGCACGGATATGGACGGACTGGCCGCAATAGAGACACTCCCCCGCTCTTAGTCTCTGGAGTCGCTCTGTGGGAGAAAGACGGTTCCGTCCCAGCTGCATGGGTTCCTCTCCAGAGGCGGCGGAAACAGCCGGGCTGGAGTCTATTCTAGGAGCAGGAGAAGACGAGAGGCTTGTGCTGGTGGGAGACAGTAATGAGAGCCGTGGAGTGGCCAAAGGTGGTGGACGACCAATTCTTTCCCGATGGCGTCCTCGAAGACGATTGTCCAACCTTGTGGCTGGGGAGATCAAGGAATCCAATTGGTTGGTGTCATCTCTTGCCGCCAACTCGTCTTTCGCCATGTCGCTGAGACCATTCCGAAATACAGCTTGGAGTGCCTCATCGTTCAACCCCGAGTCGGCCACTAACATCCGGAAGGCAACGGAATATTCGGCAACACTGCGTGAGCCTTGAAGAAGTGTATGTAGACTCTTAGCGCCATCTTGACCACCGACGGGATGGTCAAAGATCTTTTTCATTTCCCGTGATAAAGATGGGGAAAGAAGAGCAGATATCCAGTTGATTATCCCAAACAGCTGTAGCCCACGCTAAGGCACTTCCCCGCAACAACCCCATGATATAAGTTATCTTCGGCTTATCCGTGGAATACGTGGATGACTGCTGTTCGAACACCAAGGAGCATTGCAGCAAGAAGGCCCGGCACGTCCCCAAATTCCCATCGTAGTGTTCTGGTTCAGGTACGTACGGCTCTCTTGGCGGGTGTGTTGCTGAGACGTAGGGGGTTGCCACTACAGGCTGTCTGGGCCGGTTATTTTATACTTTATACTTCATTGTCGCCAAAAAATTGATACTAGAACGTACAATCATCACAGCGATATTTGATTCTGCGCTTCCCGTTCCCCGAATTACAAATATTAAATATTAAAAATATTAAAAATAGTACACATTTGTAAATATTAAAAATTTAAATTATAAATCATAAATAGAAAATAGAAAAATAGAAAATGAGGTAGTGCAAAAAAACGGAGAGGCAGTCCCAAATATTTGGAGGGTACGGCCCAGATCCGGGTCAGGATCCGTTTAGCAGTCTTATCACAGTTGGAAAGAAGCTGTTCCCAAATCTGGCCTTTCGAGGTTAGACAGAGTTCCAGGAGTGGATGGGGCTTAATGAGTGGATATACGGTCCACCTGGTCACCGATCTTCGTAACGTTAGGAGACAGGGAACGGAGGTTCTCCATAGCATCCCGAGAAGTTGATCGTGCAGGCCCAGTATGGAGCCCGGTCTGGTGAGGGCTTGTTGCAGGGTGTTCGTGTCCGTTGGGTTAATTGTGGCCAGATCATTCTGCTGCAATGGGCGAATGAAACGAAACTAAGTGCAGCACACTGCCACGGAGATTGAGTTAGGATGCTTACGCGGACGTGAACGTTGAACAGCAAACAGGAGGGATCTTGACACGGCCCTGACACAGAGAGGCGGAGTTTCATAAGTAAACCTTGAAACCGGGACAACACTTAGAACACACGATCCTAACCGTCTGGGAAACGTTAATGACCACACAGGCAAAACTAGCGACCTGCCGACTAGTGAATGTAACGCCGGGGTTCTTATGCTGCAGGACTTGATGGAAACTAGGTGTGCCGTCATCAAAGCGAATTAGAAGCAAATGGGAAATTCACGGTCGGAATCATGGCACAGTCAAAGGACATTAGGAGAAAGATGGAGAATTAACGATCGGGACAGTGACATAAATTTATTTATTTTGGTACAATATTGAGGCTGCCTGTTCCTGTGCTGTACTGTTCCATGTTCTATTTTCACTAATACACGGTGGAACAGCAACAAAATGCAGAGTAAAGAATAACAGATACAGGGAACTGCGGTGCAGGAAGACAATAAGATGCAAGATTATAACAAGTTAAACTGAGAGGTCAGGAGTCCATAAGACCATAAGACATAGGAGTCGCACGAGGCCAACTGGCCCATCGAGTCTGCTCCACCATTCAATCATAGCTGAAATATTTTATTTCTCCTCCGTGACCCCAGTTCGCGGCCTTCTCCCCGTAACCATTGATGCCATGTCCGATCAAGAACCTATCAGTCTCTGCCTTAAAGACACCTAGCGACCTGGCCTCAACAGCTGCATGTGGCAACAAATTCCATACCAATTTATCTCATTGGAGAAGGAAATCATTCTGAGTCTAATAATAGAGCGGTGGGTGATGTCCTTGAGCCTTGTGAAGCATAGAAACATAGAAACTTGGAAAAATCTATAGCACAATACAAGTCCTTCGGCCCACAATGCTGTGCTGAAAATGTGCTTACTTTAGAAATTACCTAGGGTTACTCATAGCCCTCTATTTTTCTATGCTCCATGTAGCTATCCAGAAGTCTCTTCAAAGATCCTATTCTATCTGCCTCAACACCATCGTCGCCGGCAGCCCTTTCCAAACACCCACCACTCTCTGGCGAAAAAACTTACCCCTTACACTTTTCTCTGTACCTACTTCCAAGCACCTTAAAGCTGTGCTTTTTCATGTTAACCATTTCAGCCCTGAGAAGGTCAGAGCCATTGATGATGCCTCTGACTATCCGCATTATCAATGCCTTTCATCATCTTATACACGTCCATCAGGTTATTTCTCATGCTCCGTCACTCCAAAGAGAAAAAACCGTGTTCACTCAACCTGTTCCCACAAGGAATGCTCCCCAATCCAGATAACATCGTTATACATCTCTTCCGCACCCTTTCCATAGTTTCCACATTCTTCCTGTAGCGAGGTGACCAGAACTGAGCACAGTACTCCAAGTGGGATCTGACCAGGGTGTTACATATCTGTAACATTACCTTTCGGTTCTTGAACTCAACCCCACGGTTGATGAAGGCCAATGCACGGTATGCGTCTTAACCATACAGTCAAACTGCGAAGCAGCTTTGAGTGTCCTATGGACTCGGACCCCAAGATCCATCTGATCCTCCTCACTGCCAAAAGTCTTACCATTAATACGATATTCTGCCATCATATTTGACCCCAAAATTAACCACCTCACACTTATCTGGGTTGAACTCCATCTGCCACTTCTCAGCCCAGTTTTGCATCTGATGAATGTCCCGCTGCAAACTCTGACAGTCCTCCTCACTATCCACAACACCCCCAACCGTTGTGTCATCAGAAAATTTATTAACCCATTCCTCCACTTCCTAATCCAGCTCATTTATAAAATTCAAGAAGAGAAGGGGTCCCAGTACAGATCCCTGAGGCACACCACTGGTCACGAACCTCTATGCAGAATATGCCCCGTCTACAACCACAGTTTGCCTTCTGTGGGGAAGCCAGTTCTGGATCCACAAAGCAAGGTCCCCTTGGATCTCATGCCTCCTTACTTTCTCAATATGCCACGCATGGTGTACCTTATCCAATGCCTTGCCTAAATTCATATACACTACATCAACTGCTCTACCTTCATCAATGTGTTTAGTCATGTCCTCAACAAATTCAATCAGGCTCGTCAGGCACGACCTACCTTTCACAAAGCATGCTGACTATTCGTAATCATATTATGGCTCTCCAAATGTTCATAAATCCTGCCTCTCAGGATTTTCTCCATCAACTTCCCAAACACTGAAGTAAGGCTCATTGGTCTATAATTTCCTGGGCTACATCTACTCCCTTTCTTGAATAGGGGAACAACATCAGCAAACCTCCAATCCTCCGGAAAGTCTCCTATCCCCATTGATGATGCAAAGATCATCGTCAGAGGCTTAGCAATCTCCTTCCACGCCTCCCACAGTAGCCTGGCAGATATCTCGTCCAGTCCCGGTGACCAATCCAACTTGATGCTATAGAAAACCTCCAGCGCATTCTCTTTCTTAATGTCTATATGCTCAAGCTTTACATTCCGCTCTAAGTCATCCTTACATTCGCCAAGTTCCTTTTCCGTAGTGAATACTGAAGCAAGGTATACTTTAAGTTCGTCCACTATGTCCTCCGGTTTCATACACTCCTTTCCACTGTCACACTTGATTGGTCCTATTCTCTGAAGTCTTATCCTCTTGCTCTTCACATACTTGAAGAATGCCTTGGGGTTTTCTTTAAATCCTGCTCGCCAAGGCCTTTTCATGGCCCCGTCTGCCTCACCAAATTCGTTTTTAAGCTCCTTCCTGCTCGGGTTTTAATTCTCTAGATCTGTATCTAGTTTTTGAACCTTTCGTAAGCTTTTCTTTTCTGCCTGACTACATGTTCAACAGCCTATGTGCACCTTGGTCCTGTATCCTACCATCCTTTTCCTGTCTCATTGGAGCGTACCTATGCAGAACACCACGCAAATATTCCCTGAATATTTGCCATATTTCCCTGAGAACATCTGTTCCCAATTTATGCTTCCAATTCCCGCCTGATAGCTTCATATTTCTCTTTACCCCAATTGAACGCTTTCTTAACTTATCTGTTCCTATCCCTCTCCAATGCTATGTTAAAGGAGATAGAATTGTGATCACCAGCTCCAAAATGCTCTCCTACTGAGAGACCTGACACCTGACCATGTTCACTTCCCAATACCAGATCAAGTACAGCCTCTCCTCTTGTAGGCTTATCTACATATTGTGTCAGGAAACCTTCATGAACATACCAAAAATACTCTACCCCATCTAAACCCCTTGCTCTAGAGAGATGCCAATGAATATTGGGGAAATTAAAATCTCCCTTCACGACAACCCTGCTATTATTGCACCGTTCCAGAATTTGTCTCCCTGTATGCCCCTTGATGTCCCTGTTGAAATTGGGTGGTCTATAAAAATCTCACAGTAGAGTTACTAACCCCTTCCTGTTTCTAACTTCCACTCACAGAGACTCAGTAGACAATCCCTCCATGACTTCCTCCTTTGCTGCAGCCGTGACACTATCTTTGATCAGCAGTGCCACGCCCCCACCCCTTCTGCTTCTCTCCCTTGTCCTTTCTGAAACATCGAAAGCCTACCAGTCGAATTAGCCATTCCTGGCCGTGAGCCACCCATGTCTCTGTAATGACCACAACATCATAGCTCCAAGAACTAATCCACACTCTTGGCTCATCCGCTTTGTTCATGATGCTCCTTGCATTAAAATAGACACGTCTCAAACCATCAGTTTGGTCGCATCCCTTCTCTATCATCTGCCTGTCCTCCCTCTCATATTGTCTACAAGCTTCCTGGATTTGTGAGCCAACCACCCTTCCCTCCGTCTCATTAGTGCGGTACCCCTTCCCCCAGCAATTCCAGTTTAAACTCACCGCTATAGCCTTAGTGGACAGTCCTGCAAGGATATTAACCCCCCTCGGATTCAAAGGCAAACCGTCCTTTTGGTACACGCCATGACTGCCCGAGAAGTGGTCCCTATGATCCAGAAATCTGAACCTCTGCCCTCTGCTCCAATCCCTCCGCCACGCATATATCCTCCATCTCATTCTATTCCTATACTCACTGTCGCGTGGCACAGGCAGTAATCACGAGATTACCACCCTTGAGGTCTTCCTTCTCAAGTTCCTTCCTAACTCCTTGTAGTCTATTTTCAGTACCTCCTCCCTTTTCCTACCTATGTCTTTGGTACCAATATGTAGAACGACCTCTGGCTGTTCAACTTCCCAATGCAGGATATCGTGGACGCGATCAGAAACATCCTGGATCCTGGCACCTGGGATGAAAACTACCATCCGTGTTTCTTACCTGCATCTACAGAATCTCCTGTCTGCCCCCGTAACTATAGATTCCCCTATCACTGCTGCCATTTTCTTTCTTTCCCTACCCTTCTGAGCCATAGGGTTGGACCCTGGTGGTATGTGTCTTTAGGATTTTGCATCCTCTGCTGGATGGAAGAGGCGAGACGAGAGTATGTCTGGCGACAACGAGGTCCGTGATGATGTTGGCTGTATTAGTGCAATAATTATGGACAGATCATAGAGGTGAGCTGTGTGGACAACTCGCTGCAGTTTCTTGCAGTTGCCATACTAACCTGTTATGCATGAATATCAGATGCTTTCACGGTGCGTCAATTAAAAATTGGTGCGGTTCGACAGAAATGAGTTTTCTTTGCTGTGACACCTACGTGGTTGGACCAGAACAGGCGATGTCCATACCTGGGAACTTGAAGCTCGCAACCCTCTCACCCTCAACACCGTTGATGTTGACAGAAGCACTTGCACCGCATCATCACTCTATAAAGTTGATAACAGCTCCTTTTTGGCTAAAATCGAGAGAAAGCTTTTTTTCTTTTGCCATGACACCATGTTACGAGGACATGAAGACCCACACTTATTGACTCAGAAACACCTTCTTCCACTCCGCCATTACATGCCTAACTGGTCCATGGATCTATGAACACACTGTCATTATTCCTTACTCTGAATTGTTTATTTACTTTTTATTATATGCATTTGCCACAAAATAAGAATTTCACATCACAGAAATTAGTGATTATAAACTTGTTTTTGATTATGCTCCAAATTCAAGGAAATACTCTTGCATCTCCATAACTCCTCGCAAAGAGTGATAAGGGAATTTATAAGGAGAACACAGGGCAATTGGGGAACAAACATAACATTGAACAGGAGACATCGAGTAGTTTCTGACATTCCATGTTAGAATAAACAGTATACAAATGAGAATTTCTCGAAAAATGTTAATAAAGTTTCATGCAAATCCAGGTTGCAAATTTCCTCTGAGGTGATCTAGGAAAATGAAAGTGTACATGTCAAGAAAAAGTGAAGAAAAGGAGAGGTAATAAATCCTGTTAGAGAAAGGTCCATGGAACGAACAAGTGAAATCTGACAAAGGAATATAAAGTGATTTAGAAACAGGTGTGTTGTATTGGACACGGTTTCCTTAAGGGAAAATCTAGCCCAGAAAATCTGTTGGAATACATTTAGGAAATAACAGGCAAGATAGACAAAGTTGAGTCTGTGGATATTGTTCAGCTGGATTTCCAGAAGGCCTTAAACAAGGTGCTGCACATGAGGCTGCTTATCAGAATAAGTGCCCATGGTATTACAGGAAAGATATTAGCGTGGATGGATGATTGGCTGGCTGGCGGGAGGCAAAGAGCGGGAATAAAGGGACGTTTTCGGGTTTGCTGCCGGTGACGAGTCATGTTCTACATGGATTGGTGTTGTGACCGCTTCTTTTAACGGTATAGGTGAGTGATTTGGATGAAGTATTGAAGGCTTTGTGGCTAGGTTTGCAGACAATACAAAGATAGGAAGAGAGGTAAGTATTTAAGGAAGCAAGGAGGGTGCAGAAGGGCTTGGACAGATTAAGAGAATGGGCAAAGATGTGGCCTAGGGAATATAGTGTAGGCAAGTGTATGGTCATGCACTTTCGTAGAAGGAATAAGGGCGTAGAAGTTTTCTAAATGCAGAGAAAATTCAAAAACATCAGAGGTTCCAAGGGACTTGGGAATCGTTATGCAGAATTCCGTGCAGGATAACTTGCAGTCAGAGGTAAGGAAGGTAAATACAATATTGGCATTCATTTCGAAACAACTGGACTATAAGAGCAAGGATGTAATGCTGAAGCTTCGTGAGATATTCATCATACTGCACCTGGAGTATTGTGATTCTTTTGGAGCCCCTTATCTTGGAAAATACATGCCCGAGAGAGTACAGAGATGGGTTATGAGAATGATTCCAGGAATGAAAGGGATAAAATCTTAGTAATGTTTGATGACATCCGGTCCTGCACTCACTGGAGTTTAGAAGAATAAGAGGGGCTTTCATAGAAACCAATCAAACATTGAAACGTCTGGATAGTGTGAATGTAAGAGCGATGTTTCCTGTATTGCATGAGTGTAGGACCAGAGAGCACAGACTCAGAAAGGAGGAACTTTTCGAACAAGAATGTGGAGGAATTTCTTTAGAGAGAAGATGATGAATCTGCGGAATTCATTGCCACGTGGGACTGTGTGACTAAGTCATTGAGTATATTCAAGGCGGTGCAAAGTTATGGAAAGAAGGCCATAGAATGGGACTGATAGCTATACTAAATAAGTAATAATGGAATGGTAGAACAGATTTGATGGGCTAAATATCCTAATACTTCAAATATGTCTAATCGTCTTATGAGTATGGCCCCAGGTGATTTGTGAGTGGGAGCAGGCTGCCTTTGTAGAGGAGAGATGGAAGTTATAGCACGAGGTCTGGTCATGAACCATTGTAAGTGGCCTGTTTCTGAAAAAGATTGTTTTGGCAATTAATAACTGGGCAGGTGGAGACTCACCATGCATCAAAAACACTGGTGAGAATGGACACGCCAATAAAGTAAATGAAATGAACATCCCAACCTCTGGTTTAGGGTCCGTTTGATATTACTTTTAAGTAAGTTAACAATGTGAGTGAATGGATATTTAACCCCATTTTTTAGCTCCTCTCTGAATTTACTCTGAGTCAGAACATAAATACACGTGTTGATACAAGAACCAAGAAGCCTTAGCATGAATCCAAATTGTTGAACAAGATATATGGGATTGCTCAGGTATTGGTCTGTATTATTAAAGTTTACAACTGGCCATTTTAAGGAATGTACAACATACGTAATACACATCAGTATAAAATTAGCAGACAAGGCAAAGAGTAAAACGATGGATTTCCTCCTATTCTCCGTCTCTGGGTCAACGCGGTTCTCTCCCTTAGCCTCCAACCTGATGGCATGAACATCGACTTCTCTAACTTCCGCTAATGCCCCACCTCCCCCTCGTACCCCATCTGTTACTTATTTTTATACACACATTCTTTCACTCACTCTCCTTTTTCTCCCTCTGTCCCTCTGAATATACCCCTTGCCCATCCTCTGGGTCCCTCCCCCCTTGTCTTTCTTCCCGGACCTCCTGTCCCATGATCCTCTCTTATCCCTTTTGCCTATCACCTGTCCAGCTCTTGGCTCCATCCCCCCTCCTCCTGTCTTCTCCCATCATTTTGGATCTCCCCCTCCCCCTCCAACTTTCAAATCCCTTACTCACTCTTCCTTCAGTTAGTCCTGACGAAGGGTCTCGGCCTGAAACGTCGACTGCACCTCTTCCTAGTGATGCTGCCTGGCCTGCTGCGTTCACCAGCAACTTTTATGTTTGTTGCTTGTCTCTCCCTTACTGTTGGTGCGGAGTCCCCTGCGGAGACGATTGGCTGCAACAATGTTCCTGACAGTCAGGATATTAAACACCAACATCAATGCAAATGGAAGCAGTGGCGTTAGAAAACTGTCAATCCACTTGTATGCAGTCCATAAAGGTGATGTGTAATAATATGGGGCTTGGATGTAAAACCACGGAACGTTGTCAATGATAACTGAAGGTACAAACTGGAAGTACCACGGGATGGATCTCAAGCAGCCGACGGTGATCACTATTACTAAAGCTGTAGTCACTGTTTTCTCGGTGCAATATCTTACCTTGAGCTTCTGACAACAAATTGCCACATATCGGTCAAATGTGAAAGCGACTGTGAACCAGACCGAACAGTCCAAAGCTGCTTGAAACAAGACCACCTTTGCAGCGCACACGGGAGTGATGAACAGGAAACTAACTGGGAAATAAAGGGTATTTACTCGGTTCAGAATAACATTAAAAACAACCAGTAATAGATCGGCTGCAGACATTGCCGCCAGGTGGCAGGTGATGCATTTGGAGAGACCACACTTCCCTCGTTTCAGGATCACAAACGCCGCAAAATTTACTGCAGGAAATAAAATGAAACAGGAACATCTAATTGCCATATTGACAGAAGAAACATCAGTTTTACCAACTTGAAGTTAACATTACAAATGTACTAACTAAAATTACTTCATAGCCTTTTCACAGTTTCAATCCGCAAAGTCCTCAGGAACGTTTTAGTACCCAGTGCATTTACCAGCTACCCTGAATGGCTTTTAAACCCTCCACCCAGAACAATATCTCAGGGTAAATGTTCCCCCACCACCCTTTCTAGTCCCAGTCTGTGTCCAGAGCAAGGTGTCTTATGCAAGTGAGGAACAATACTGCTGTGATAATTCAGTGTCGACATCAAGCTCCGTGAGATGTCACGGCACCTGGTGAAATAAGGAAACTGAATGCCCCGATTTACCGTCTATCGTCCACTAGAAGGTAATAGATCAGTGATGTCCGATTTTGAAGGGAGTCACCCAGAAACCTTGTTAATCTAGGAGAGTGTACATGGGGAGCTAGGGAGAAAGCTGTAAAGCAGACCCTCAGGGGCAGTCATCCCTAGACTGTTGCATAGGCCACACGCCAGAGAGGGTAAGAATATGATGATTTAGAAGATAATTGCGTGGCCGAAGAATTGGTGCAGAGGCAGATTTCAAATGTGTAGATCATTGGAATCAATTCTGGGGAAGGAATAACCTCTACAAAATGACAGGAATGCATCTGCACTCGGGGGCTGGGCACTATCCTTGCGGGTAGGATTACAAGAAGTGTTGAGGAGGGTTAAAACTAGGTTGAACAGGGAATCGGAACTAGATTTATAGTTCGAAGAATGGAGCAGTTGGTTAAACGGGACCTCTACGAAAGTGAAGACGGCAATAAACTAACTGATATACCGGAACATCTCGACGTTAAGAACGGTGATAGGAAAAAATAGGACAGATAAATCCCCGAGCCAGCAAATACTCAGGTGGCTACAGCAAGCAGCAGAAGAGATTGCTGCGCATTTGTCGACGATTTTTGCGTCCTCACTGGCCACGGAACTAGTACCAGAAGATCGGAGGGTGGAGAATGTTATTCCTTTTTACAAGAAAGGTAACAGGGATAATCCTGGGAAGTATAGTCCACTGAGTCTTACCTCAGTGATGGGCATACTATTGGAGAAGATTCTCAAGAGAGAGGATTTACATGCATTTGGAGAGGCATCGGCTGATTATGGACAGACAGCATGACTTATTGTAGGTTAGATGTTGCCTCATGTGTCTAATCGAATACTTCCTGGACGTGAAAAACATATTGAGGAAGGTAGAGCAGTGGGTGAGTTGCATATCGACTTTAGCATGTAATTAGCAAAGTTCCTCAAGGTCGATCAATTCAGAACGTCAAGAGGCAAGGAATCTAAGGAATCATGGCTGCGTGGATTCTGAAGTAGCTACTCTACAGAAGTCAGCGGATGATAATCTGAACTTATTCTGCCTGGTGCTCGATGATCCCTGGCATTCCACAGGGATTTGTTTTGGGACTGCTGCTCTTATAATAACCTGGATGAGGAAGTGAAAGTGCATTTGTGAATTTGCAGATAGCATAAATCTTGGCGTTTTTGTGGATATTGTAGAAGGTTTTCGTAGGTTACAATGGGACAGTGATGGAATGCAGAGCTGTGCATCCTAACTGAGAAGTGGCACATGGAGTTCAAACCAGAAAAGAGGAAAGTCCAAATTAAAGGCAGTTTATGGTTAATGGCAGGACTCTTAGCAACGGTGTGATCTTAGGGTCTACGTCCATAGATCCCTCAAAGTTGTCACACAAGATGCTTGGGTGGTAGGAAGGCGTATTGGTCTTCCGTAGTTGGAGGACTGAGTTCAAGAACCACGAGGTAATGCAGCTGCTCTATAAAACTCTATTTATAGCACACCTGGAGTATTTTGTTCAGCTGCTTACGAGTCTTTATAGGAAAGACATTGAAGCTTTAGAGAGGGTGCAGAGGAGATTTACAACGATGCTTCCTGGATTAGAGGACATATTGTTATAGAGATGGATTAAGCGAGGTAGGGGCTTCCCCTTTGGAGGAAAGGAAGACAAGAGGCAACTTAATGGAAGAGTAATAGATGATAAGAGGCATGGATAAAGTGGACAGTCGTATTTGTCTTCTTAGGGTGAAAATGGGTAATACGAGCGAGCATAAGTTTATGGTGTAAGGGATTTCAGATGTAGAAATTTTAGCACAGAGAGGGGAGGATGTGGATCGCACTGTCTGTGGTCATTATTGAGGCAGATACGTTAGGGACATTTAAGAGAATCGTTTTCACATGTGTGAAAGAACGATAGAGAACAATGTGGGAGGGTAGGGTCTCACCGATCATAGAATAGGTTAAAATTCTGGCAGAACTTTGCTGGCCGAAGTAATACACACAAAATGCGAGAGAACTTAGCATGTCCGGCAAAATCAATGGAGCAAAATAAAAGGTAGGTTTATTCTTTTGGCCCAAGACCCTCAAACGCTGATGAAAGTTGTTCTCCCAAAATGTAACGCCTTACACTTGTCATGAAATTCCATTTACCACTTTTCCAGCTGGTGCAGATCACGTTGCAAATTTTGATAGCCTTCTTCGTTGTGCTCTATGCCCCCAAATTCGGTGTTTTCCTCAAAATTGCTGATCCCATTTAACACATTACTATCCAGATCTTTGGTAGATCAAAAAATAAATGCCTGTGACACTTTACTAGTCAGAGACAACGACCTTCCTCTCTGTTGCTTCTTCCACGAAGCTAGTACTGCATCCAATTTTCTATCTCAGCCTGAATGCCTAGTCACTAAGCATTCTTGCCTAACCTCCCATGCGGTAATTTGTGAACTGCCTTGCTCAAGTCCATGTTTAAACATGCATCGTCTTTGCTTCATGAACATTTCTGATAACCTCCTCGAAAAACTCTAAGATTGGTTAGAAACGACCTGCCACGCAGAAAGCCATGTTGATAATCTCTAATCAGACCACGTCGACCTAAATATGATGCATCTGGTCTCTTAGCATACATTCCAAGAATTTACTCACTATTGACTTAAGGATCACTGGCCTACAATTTACCATCTTATTTGCAAAATATTTCTTGAACAACATTTGCTGTTCTAGAATCATTTGGCACTGCATCTGCGGCTAAAGATGTTTTAAATACTGTATTCCTGATAGGCTCCGGCAATTTCTGTGCTGGCGTCTCACAGGGTCAATTGGACACCTTATCTGGCCCAGATGATTTATCCCCAATAAATTGCCCCAAGAAGCAAGCACCTCCTCCGTGTAAGATTGATAACCTCAAGGCTGCATTGCCTCTATCTAAAGACTGTGTCCGTACCCCTCTTCCTTCTAGACTCCAGCGAGTACAGGCCCAGAGCAATCAAACTCTCCTTACACGTTAACCCTGTCATTCCCGGGATCATTCTGTTGAACTTTCTCTGGATCTTATCCAATGTCAGCACATCCATTTTACGATAAAGGGCCCAAACTGAAAGCGTGGTCTGACCAATTTCTTATAAAGCAGCAGAATTGCATGGTAGCTTGGTGTTGTAATCCTCTTATACAGAATGCCAACTTTCCATTTGCTTTCCTTACCAGCGACTCAACCTGCAAGTTAACTTTGAGGGAATCCTACACAAGGACACCAAAGTCTCTTTAACCGCCTGTTTTCTGAATTATCTTTGTTTTTTTAAAATAGTATACGTCCTTATTGCTTCTATCAAAGTGTATGATCATCTACTTCCTTACACTATATTCTATCTACCACTTATTTGCATATTTTCCCAATCTATCAAAGTCCTTCTGCAGGCACCCTGATTCTTGACCGCTCCTTGACTTCCACCTATCTTCATATCATCCGTCAACCTGGCTACAAAGCCATCAAATCTATCATCCAAATCATTAACATATAACGCGAATAGAAGTGATCCCAAGACTGCCCCTGCAGAGCACCTCTAACTACCAACAACCAACTGGAATACGCTTCCTTTGTTCCCACGCAGTGCCTCCTGCTAGTCAGCCAAACTTCTATCCATGCTAGTATACCTCCTGTAATACCATGGGCAGACTCATGTGCGCCACATTCTCAAAGGCCTTCTGAAAATCCAAGTATATGCCATCCATTGACACTCCATTGTCTATCCTGTCTGTTATTTCGTCAAGGAATTCCAACAGGTTTATCAGGTAGGATTTCCCCTTCAAGCAACCATGCTGATTTCGGCTTTATCCCCACTCCCCGTGTCCATTCCTCACTTATTGATCCTGTCCTGGGCACATTTCAATCACCCTCCACGCTTTTTCTCATTCTCTTTCAGATGAAGGGTCTCCGACCTGAAATGTTTATTACCATTTCACATTCCGCAGATATTGCCTGATCTGCTGAGAGTTGCCAGCAGTTTCTGGTTACTATTTATAGTTCTGCCGTTAATAAAGTCAGCGTTCTCTGTTCTACAGTGGGACTCAGTATAATCAATTTCAACTTACCTTTCGGGACACCCCCGCCTTCTGCTGACGACTCGGCATAATGTGTCGAAACGAATTGCTCTGCTCTAAACAAATAAAAGGTCTTCTTTGAGTTGCCAACTTCCCCTGAACCCATGTCCATTTATATTTATTATGGTTGCAATGTGTCGTGCTGCCACTCATGCATAAATCTAGTTTCATGGTCTTTTTGCCATGGGTAAGTTCTTCTGGGGGCAATAGACTTGACGTACGACAGCTCTGCTGCTTGAAATCTTCCTGTGGGTCCCCTATCCTCCTCCGGAGCTGCAAGGCCACAGCGGCCAGCGAAATTGAAAAACAAATCAGCAAAGTTTAATAGAGTTGGGAGCTGGATCTCACTGAACAATAATCCCCCTGACTGAAGCGGTAACACTGAACATCTTCCTTTACAAAACGAGCGGAGTAGCAGCACAAAGCATTGATTCCGAGATCACTCCCAGAGCAGCGCCCTACCAATAACTCCATTGGCCGCAAGAACAGGGTGGTAAATGCGCTCGATCTGGAAGATTACCGGGTATCCCATTCTCTCTGAGAAATGCCTGGTGTGCTGGACTCGCTGCTTCCGAATGACCAAATGTAAATCCCTGTTCAGTGAGCCACCGTTTATATAGGGAACTAACCCCCGGTGAGACTATTACCCTTGTACTGTAATAAATTAGATTAGTCACAGTTATCTGAACAGGGAGGCAACCAAGCATTTATTTCAAGGTTTATGATGCAATAGAATATATTTTAAGGATTTATTATGAAAAAAATGGCCATACGTTGATTTAACACTTCAGAAAATTGTCAGGGAGTTGCTATCCCCACAGGTGAAGACTCGATCCTCTCGAATATAGAGAGTGAATGGTGGTTTCGCAAATTAAAATATTGTTTATCGGCATTTCATACTCTGCCCTAATCACAGGAACATTGCTAAGAACAAAGGGCACTCGGCATCTCAACCCTATCTTTACTAACCCCTTTTACCAGTAATAATAAAATTATATGCGGCACACTGGTGCACGGGTTCTCACAGATTCTGTCACCCGAGTTTAGTACTCGCCTCTGGTAATGTCTGTAAGGAGCCTGCATGTCTTCCACGTGACCATATGGTTTTCCCTGGGTTCTCCACTTTCCTCTTGCATCACAGTATGTGCATTTTGTTAGGTTAATCAAAGCTGCAAATTAGACCATAAGACCATCAGACATAGGAGCAGAATTAGGCCATCTGGCCCATCGAGTCTGCTCCGCCATTCAATCATAGCCAATCTTTTGTTTCTGTCACCTCCTCAACCCCAGTTCCCGTTCTTCTCCCCGTAACCTTTGATGCCATGTCCAATCAGGAACCTATCAATCTCTGCCTTAAATACACCCAACGACCTAGCCTCCACAGCTTCATGTGGCAACAAATTCCACAAATTTACCCCCATTTTGGCTAAAAAAAAATGTCTCCGCATCTCTGTTTTGAAAGGGCGCCCCTCTATCCTGAGGGCGTGCCCTCTTGTCATAGATTCTTCCACTATGGGAAACATCCTTTCCACGGCTACCCTGTCTAGGCCTTTCAACATTCGAAAGGTTTCAGTGAGATCCCCCTCTCCGCATCCTTCTGAATTCCAGCGAATAAAGACCCAGAGCCATCAAACTTTCCTCGTATGATAACCCTTTCATTCATGGACTCATCCTTGTGAACCTCCTCTGGAACACCAACAATGGCAACGCATCTTTCCTAAGATGAAAGGCCCAAAACTGTTCACAATACTTCTTCTTTCTTTCTTTTTCAATCTTTTTTATTGAGTTTCAAATTAATAAACATAAAAATGGTCACGATACAAAGAGATCGGGATTACATTAATAACGGTTAACTCCGAGTAACATATTTAATTTAAACCTCCCAATCTCTTAATAACTGAACATGAAAAAGAATAAAAAATGTTTTTACACCTACACTAAATAAAACCAAGACAAAACAAAACAAAACAAAACAAAACAAAGACTGGGCAGCCATATTTCATCGGTTAAGATCATTATTTATCATTAACTCTGCTCCTCTATACACAAACAAAAAGTTATTAAAAAGGATTCGGAAAAGGTCAACATACATCATATGAAAATGTTGAATAAATGGCCTCCAAGTTTCTCCAAATTTAACCGAAGGATCAATGGTACCACTCCTATTTTTTTCCAAATCTAAACATGTTGTAGTTTGGGAAAAGCATTGAAATGTAGTAGAGGGATTGGAATCTTTCTAATTAAATAAAATGGATCTTCTGGCTATTAATGTAACAAATGCAATCAAACGGCAAGCTGAAGGGGCTAAATGACTAAAGTCTGTCATTGGTAATCCAAAACTCGCAGTAATAGGATGAGGTTGTAAATCAATATGCAAAACTACTGAAATAATATCAAAAATGTCTTTCCAATATTTTTCCAAAAGAGGGCAAGACCAGAACATATGTGTCAAGGAGGTACCTCAGAATTACATGTGTTACAGACGGGATTTATATGACCATAAAACCGATCTAACTTATCCTTAGACATATTGGCCCATTGAACCACCTTAAATTGTATCAAAGCGTGTCTAGCACGCATTGAGAAAGTGTTAACTAGTTGGAGAATTTTCTCCCATTTCTCTGTGGGTAAAGATACCTGAAGTTCTCTTTCCCATTCATTCTTAATTTTATTAGACATACCTAAACGTATTTTCGTAATTAAGTCATAAACAATTGCTATTAAACTCTTCTGATAGGGGTTTAAACCTAAAACGTTTTCTGTCATTTCAGTTTGCTGTGATATCAGAAAAGTAGGTAAAATCAGCTTCAAAAAATTTCTAATATTTAAATATCTGAAAAAAATATGATCTAGGCAAATTATATTTATTAGACAACTGTTCAAAGGACATGAGACAATTATCCATGAATAAATCAAGAAAACATATTATTCCTTTGGTCTTCCATTAAAGAAAAGCTTGATCAGTTCTGGATGGTTGGGATAAAAATTGGATATAATAGGACTTGATAGGAGAAATGTATTCAATCCAAAAAATTACGAAATTGAATCCATATTCGTGTTGTTTGTTTAATTGTTGGATTAATCGTTTGTTTATTCAGTTTAGTAAATGCAAAGGGAAGCGAAGCCCCTAAAATAGAAGCCAATGAGAACCCATGTACAGATTCGCACTCGAGATTCACCCATCGTGGACATTGAATTTCATCCAAATCTTGTGTTCAGAACGTTAGGTATCGAATATTAATTGCCCAGTAATAGAATCTAATGTTCGGCAATGCCAAACCGCCACCCATTTTTGATTTCTGTAAATATTTCTAACTTACTCTAGGATTTTTATTCTGCCATATATATGAAGAAATTTTAGAATCAATAATATTAAAAAAAGAATTAGAGATGAAGAGTGGAACCTCCTGAAATAGATACAGAAATTTAGGTAAGATAATCATTTTAGTAGCATTGATTCGACCAATCAATGGTAAGGACAATGGAGACCATTTCGTAAGCAGTTGTTCAACATGATAAATTAAGGGTAAAAAGTTAACTTTAAATAGATCCTTATGCTCCTTAGTAATTTTAACTCCCAAATAAGTAAAATAATCAGTAACCAGTCTAAATGGTAACTGTCTATAGATTCGAACTTGCATATTTAATAGAAAAAGCTCACTCTTATTAAGATTCAATTTATAACCAGAAAAACGACCAAACCGAGCAAGTAGTAATATTACTCCAGGGATGGATTTCTCTGGATTAGAGATATATAGTAACAGGTCATCTGCATAAAATGATACCTTATGCGTCCCGTTCCCACGAATAACGCCAAATATATTGGATGAATCACTAAGAGCGATTGCCAAGCGTTCCAAGGCAACATCAAATAGTAAAGGGCTGAAAGATCAGCCCTGTCTAGTACCTCGTAAAAGCCTAAAAAATGGAGATCTCTGATATATTAGTAAGTACAGAAGCCAAAGGTATATGATATGTCAATTTAATCCAAGGTATGAACTTTGAGCTAAAATTAAGTTTCTAAAGGATGTTAAATAGGTATTCCCATTCAACTCTATCAAACGCCTTCTTGGTGTCAAGCGAAATAACACATTCTGGAGTATTCTATGAAGAAGTATAAACAATGTTCATCAAACTCCTAACATTAAAATATGATTAACGATTTTTAATAAATCCTGTCTGGTCGTCAGAATCAATTTGTGTCAATACACTTTCCAATCTAATTGCTAATAATTTGGAAAAAATGTTAGAGTCCACATTTAACAAGGATATAGGTCTACACGATGCACATTCAGTGGGGTATTTGTCTTATTTAGGAATTAAAGAAATAGATGCTTTATAAAAAGATTTTGGTAATTTACCTAAAATAAGGCATCATTAAAAATTCTACATAACCAAGGAAAACGTAGACTTGAAAAAGATTTAGAAAATTCTACTGTATACCCATCCAGGCCGGGCGCTTTACTAGAATTCATCAAAGAAATTGCTTTCTTTATTTCTGCTTCCGTAATGGGTGCATCGAATGTTAAACATTCACTAAGTGGTAATTTCGGAATATTCAAATTTCTTCAAAATTCCTGCATTATGGTAGAATCGTCAGGAAATTCTGATTGGTATAAGGATGTATAGAATTCTTGAAAAGATTTATTAGTTTCATGGTGATCAACCGTCAAAGTACCATCCCGTTTACGAGCTTTAATAATCTAACGTTTAGCCGAAGCAGCTTTCAATTGGTTGGCCAGTGAATTGCCCGATTTATCACCATGTATATAAAATTTACTCTTAGATTTAAGAAATTGATTTTCAATTAGGGATGTTAATAACAAACTGTGTTGAATCTGAAGTTCAACCTCTTTGGTAAAGCTCCAAATTAGTAGCAGCAGAATATATTTTCTCAATTTCTTTAATCTTATCGACCAATGTACGTATTTCGTTATTCATTTGTTTTTTTCAATCCAGCAGAATATGAAATAATTTGCCCACGGATATCTATATACTGTACTACTAAAACTCTCATGCTCTGTCTGTCTATTTGTCTGTTTCTGACCTCCAATCAGCGCAAACCCTGCATTACAGTGTCACTTTTTTGGCTACATCGAATAATAATGCATGCAAAGTTCAGGGTTATATATTCGTATAAAATTGCTCATTCGCCCAAAAATCAACAGGCTGGCTTTCACCCGAGACCCGATCGCCCATCATGGAAATTGGGACACCGCAGCCCGACGCATGCTCACGGCCAGCCTCAGCAGCGACACCTACCGGAACAAAAGAGAAGGGCAGTTCTATTTCGAGGGCACAAAGTAACCTGCAGATGCTGGGGTCAAAGCAACAAGCACAACACGCTGGAGGAACTCTGCACGTCGGGCAGCATCCGTGGAAAAGAACAGTCAACGTTTCGGGCCCAACTCTTCGTCAGGACTGAAGAGGGAAGGGGCAGGGGCCCTATAAAGAAGGTGGGGGGAGGGTGGGAAGGACAGGCTCATAGGTGCCAGGTGAAAAACCAGTAAAGGGAAAGGTAAAGGGGTGGTGGAGGCGAAGCAGCGAGGGGATAGGCAGGAAAGGTGAAGAAGGAATACGGGAAAGCACAATGGGTAGTTGAAGGAGGCGGAACCATGAGGGAGGTGATAGGCAGCTGGGGGGAGGGGCAGAGTGAAACTGGGATGGGGAAGGGAGGGGGAGGGATTTCGAGGGGTCACATTCTGCTAATCACCATCAGCATGTGCAGGATTGGGACAGATCTAACTGCCACCCATCAATGAGAGATAATTAAATCTTATTGTAGTGACGTACTTCGAGACACCCATAAAACCCTTTGCTGCAGTCAAAGGACAGCGGTGACTATATCACGTCCATTTAGGAGATCGCCAACCACATCATCAAGAATAATCAGCAACCTTTGGTGTTACTGCTTCGTATCTTCTATCCAGCATTAGGGTTAAAAAAAAAAGGTCAGCCTAATTATGCCACGTGGAAAGGGAAGGGGGACATTATGGTCCAGGGATGACGGCAAACGTCATCGGGAAAGCGTCAAGGAGAGGGAAAGAACAAGAATCAGATGAGGCCAGGGCCGCACGATTCCAGGATCAAAGAGTCAGGAAAAAAATAGATGAGAGAAGAAGAGACAGAGGAGGAGAGACATGCACGTCTCCAGGATCAGAGACAAAAAACAGTTGAAAAAAAGAGTTGAAGAGACGGGGGATGAAAGAGCTGCACATCTCCAGAATGACAACGAGAGGCACAAGGGTGGCAGATAAACCAGAAATGATGCCACCAAAAGTGTCCTTCGTTAAATGAGGAGCAGCTATATTTCCTTTGCTACGCGTCGTTCTTCTTTAATAAACTGAGGTTTTCTACTTCAGTATCCAAAGCAAAGCATACCAATAGCATTCAGGAAAATTTATTGTTCAATCTGCTCCCATCAGACTGCTCCACCCTTCTCTCAAAGGGTGCCTCAACGGGTCACCCCGTTGTCTAGTATACTCTAAAATCGTCCCATAATATCCCACTGGCAATTTCTTCCGTAAAATTAGTTGAGAAGAAAAAGGCAAGTTGCCTTTGCTCTTTAATAAAGTTAACAAAATTTAAGCCCTGAAGCAGAATAGAGTTCAAACCGCTATTTTCTCGCACTGAAAGTTACATCTGTTAATTTGAGTGATAGTTTCAGGGGCGCATGATCAGAGACGGCAATTGCATCATGCTCAGAGGCAGTAATAGATGAAACTAACCAAGGGTCAATGAAAAGGTAATCAATTCAGGAGTAATTATGATATACACGAGAAAAGAATGAGAAAACGTTATCGTTAGGATATAAAAAACCTCCAAACTTCTAAAATTCTGGAGTCAACTGAAAAGGAGTTGATAAAAATAACGGATTTATTTGGAAGTACCTGACTGGGCGCAAACCTGTCCATCGAGCGATTCTGGCAACAGTTAAAATCTCCGCCCATTATCAACGTATATTAATTTAAATTAGGAAGAGATGCAATTACTTGCTTAAAGAGTTCAGGATAATCGGTATTTGGGGCAGCGATATTAAGCATAACAACTTTTTGGATATAAAGTATACCAGTAATTAACAGAAATCTACTATTTGGGGCTGAAATTGTTTCATAGTCAACAAATGAAATCGAGGAATCTATAAAAATGGAAACTCCTTTAATCTTAGCCTATGAAGTAGAGTGAAATATATTACTTTTCCAAAACCTAAAAAAAACGCTGATTATTCTCCTTCCTTACACGAGTCTCCTGGGCAAAGATAATCTGAGCATTCAATCTATGAAAAACTATAAAAATCTCTTCCATTTAATCGGATGATTCAAAGCATTCGTATTCCATGAAACAAAGTTAATATTATCCATTGTACATTTTACATATGGTGTGTAAAGGGTTAACCTTACTGCATAGGAAATTCATCGAATAGGAAGAGGGAAAAGGTTTAAAGAGGAACCGGAAGTTACGACTATTCAGACATATTTGTAGTTTCATCCGCCTAGATGGGGAAAAACAAACTAAATATAGCTCCACGTCCCACCCACAAAGACCCGAAAAGTGGCCAATAGACAGCTAGAAAACCATCTAGACACTTCCCTACCCCCATCTCTCTTAAAGGCAAGTCTCCAATGAAAAGGAGTGCAAAACACCACCGGCAGTCAAAACATTGAGAAGAGAATGCCATTAAAAAAAACACCAAACAAATGTTAAAACAACAGCCTTTTACAAAGCAATTTGAAAGGCAAGATCTTGGAAAGTGAAACAGAATACAGTCTTATTAATATTTCAAGAAAGTAAAATCAATTACCAAATCAGATTCTTAATTATTTCCAAAAACAGACAATTGAAAATAAAATAAAATAAAGAGGGAACTTTAACACAAAAGCATGAAAAATATCCACACTCCAAAACAAAGTACGAGCATTATCAAACCAAGGGCAAAATTCTTCAAACTTTAAAAGTCCAAATCTATCAACAGGTTATTAAATTATAAATAAGTGAATACAGACATGAAAAAACAGTAAATTTATTAGACATTTGAGCTCGAACTTTGATCCTCAAGAAATTGATATGCTTCGTCCCCGGATTTAAGCCATTTACGCAATTTATCAGGCAGAACAACTCTTAGGCGAGCTGGAAATGGCAGAGCTGGTTGGAAATTTCTTTGTTATTTTGGTATTCATTTTTTGTGGTTATTTGAAGAGAGGGGGAAGTATGAGTGTGAGGGCAGCTTGTTGTTCTCAGTGCCGGATGTAGGAGGTCGTGGAGTCTCCCAGCCTCCCGGACGTCCACATCTGTGCCAGGTGTGCCGAGATGCAGCTGCTAAGAGACCGCGTTAGGGAACTGGAACTGCAGCTCGATGACCTTCGTCTGGTCAGGGAGAGTGAGGAGTTGATATAGAGGAGTTACAGGCAGGTGGTCACACCGGGGCCACGGGAGACAGACAAGTGGGTCACGGTTAGGAGGAGGAAGAGGAAGAGTCAGGTAATAGAGTGTACCCCAGTGGCTGCTCCCCTTGACAATAAGTACTGCTGTTTGAGTACTGTTGGGACGGGGGACAGCTTACCTGGGGGAAGCAACAGTGGACGTGCCTCCGGCACAGATTCTGGCCCTGTAGCTCAGAAGGTTAGGGAAAGGAAGAGGAGGGCAGTACTAATAGCGGACTAGATAGTTAGGGGCTGGACGCAGTCCGGAGACCCGGATGGTAGTTTGCCTCCCTGGTGCCAGGGTCCTGGATGTTTCTGATCGCGTCCAAGATATCCTGAAGTGGTAGGGAGAGGTGCCAGAGGTCATGGTACATTTAGGTACCAATGACATAGGTAGGAAAAAGGGAGAGGTCCTGAAAGGAGAGTATAGGGAGTTAGGAAGGGAGTTGAGAAAAAGGACCGCAAAGGTAGTAATCTCGGGATTACTGCCTGTGCCACGCGACAGTGAGAGTAGGAATGCAGTGAGGTGGAGGATAAATGCGTGGCTGAGGGATTGGAGCAGGGGATAGGGATTCAATTTTTTGGATCATTGGGACCTCTTTTGGCGCAGATGTGACCTGTACAAAAAAGGACGGGTTACACTTGAATCCTACGGGGACAAGTATCCTGGCGGGGTGATTTGCGACGGCTACTAAGGTGACTTTAAACTAGAATGGTTGTGGGGTGGGAATCAAATTGAAGAGACTAGGAGAGAGGAGGTTAGTTCACAAATAGAGAAAGCTAGTCGACAGTGTGTGAGAGAGGATAGGCAGGAGACAGCGATCAGGAGCACTCAGACCAAAGATATAGGGGACATGGAAGAAAAAGATAACAAAGTTGTTTGCTCCATTAAGGATAAACAGAGAGTAAGAGGTGGAGAGTTTCTTAAATGCATCTATTTTAATGCTAGGAGCATTGTAAGAAAGGTGGATAAGCTTAGAGCATGGATTGATACCTGGGAATATGATGTTGTAGCTATTAGTGAAACGTGGCTGCAGGAGAGGTGTGATTGGCAACTAAATATTCCAGGATTTCGTTGTTTCTGGTGCAGTAGAATAGGAGGGGCAAGAGGGGGTGGTGTTGCATTGCTTGTCAGAGAAAATATAACAGCGGTGCTCTGGCAGGATGGATTAGTGGACTCGTCTAGGGAGGCTAGTTGGGTGGAATTGAGGAATAGGAAAGGTGTAGTGACGCTTATAGGGGTGTATTATAGACCACCTAAGGGGGACCGAGAACTGGAGGAGCAAATTTGTAAGGAGATAGCAGATATCTGTAGTAAGCAAAAGGTTGTGATTGTAGAAGATTTTAATTTTCCACACATGCACTAGGAAGCCCATTCTGTAAAAGGACTGGATGGTTTGGGGTTTGTCAAATGTGTGCAAGATAATTTTTTGCAGCAATACATAGAGGTACCAACTAGAGAAGGGGCAGTGTTGGATCGCCTGTTAGGGAATGAGATAGGGCAGGTGACGGAGGTATGTGTTGGGGAGCACTTCGGGTCCAGTGATCACAATACCATTAGTTTCAATATAGTTATGGAGAAGGATAGGACTGGACCCAAGGTTGAGATTTTTGATTGGAGAAAGGCTAACTTTGAGGAGATGCGAAAGGATTTAGAAAGAGTGGATTGCGACAATTTCTTTTATGGGAAGGATGTAATAGAGAAATGGAGGTCATTTAAAGGTGAAATTTGAGGGTACAGGATCTTTATGTTCCTGTTAGGTTGAAAGGAAAGGTTAAAAGTTTGAGAGAGCCATGGTTTTCAAGGGATATTGGAAACTTGGTTTGGAAAAAGAGAGGGATCTACAATAAATATAGGCAGCTTGGAATTAATGAGGTGTTCGAGGAATATAAAGAATGTAAAAAGAATCTTAAGAAAGAAATTAGAAAAGCTAAAAGAAGATACGAGGCTGCTTTGGCAAGTAAGGTGAAAATAAATCCAAAGGGTTTCTACAGATATATTAATGGCAAAAGGATAGTGAGGGATAAAATTGGTTCCTTAGAGAATCAGAATGGACGGCTATGTGTGGAGCCAAAAGAGATGGGGGAGATTTTGAACAATTTTTTTTCTTCGGTATTCACTAAAGAGAAGGTAAAGGAAACAAGAAGGGTAGTTATGGAAAGTATGACGATTAAAGAAGAGGAAGTACTGGCGCTTTTGAGGAATATAAAAGTGGAAAGGTCTCTGGGTCCGGACAAGATATTCCCTAGGATCTTGAGGGAAGTTAGTGTGGTCATAGCAGGGGCTCTGACAGAAATATTTCAAATGTCATTAGAAAAAGGAATGGTGCCGGAGGATTGGCGTATTGCTCATGTGGTTCCATTGTTTAAAAAGGATTCTGAGAGTAAACCTAGCAATTATCGGCCGGTGAGTTTGACGTCAGTGATGGGTAAATTGATGGAAAGTGTTCTTAAAGATGGTATATATAATTATCTGGATAGACAGGGTCTGATTAGGAACAGTCAACATGGATTTGTGCGTGGAAAGTCATGTTTGAGAAATCTTATTGAATTTTTTGATGAGGTTACTAGGAAAGTTGACGAGGACAAAATGGTGGATGTTGTCTATATGGACTTCAGTAAGGCTTTTGACGAGGTTCCACATGTAAGGTTAGTTAGGAAGGTTGAATCGTTAGGCATTAATATCGAAGTAGTAAAATGAATTCAGCAGTGGCTGGATGGGAGACGCCAAAGATTAGTGGTGGATAACTGTGTGTCAGATTGGAGGACGGTGTGTAGCGGTGTGCCTCAGGGATCTGTAGTGGGTCCAGTGTTGTTTGCCATATATATTAATGATCTGGATGATGGGGTGGTAAATTGAATTAGTAAGTCTGCAGATGATACTAAGATAGGTGGCGTTGTGGATAATGAAGTAGGTTTTCAAAGCTTGCTGAGAGATTTAGGCCAGTTAGAAGAGTGGGCTGAAAGATGGCAGATGGAGTTTAATGCTGAAAAATGCGAGGTGCTGCATTTTGGTAGATCTAATCAAAATAGGACATACATGGTAAATGATAGGGCATTGAAGAATGCTGCAGAGCAGAGGGATCTAGGAATAATGGTGTATAGTTCCCTGAAGGTGGACTCTCATGTGGAAAGTTTAGGGGTAAAATGAGGGGGAACTTCTTTACTCAGAGAGTGGTAGCTGTGTGGAACGAGCTTCCAGCAGAAGTGGTTGAGGCAGGTTCGATGTTGTCGTTTAAAGTTAAATTGGATAGATATATGGACAGGAAAGGATTGGAGGGTTATGGGCTGCGTGCAGGTCGGTGGGACTAGGCGAGAGTAAATGTTCAGCACGGACTAGAAGGGCCGAGATGGCCTGTTGCTGTGCTGTAATTGTTATATGGTTATATGTTATATTATATAACTCGGACATCACCAGTTTATAAAACGATCTTTCTTGCATTAACTCAGGACTATAGTTTTCGACCAGACGAAACTTCGGATCTTCATGTACAATAACCCCTTTCCGACGAGCATTTCGAATTAAATGCTCCTTAGTATGCACATAGTGAAGTTGGAGTATCATAGGTCGGGGTTTTAACTCTTTAGGGGGTTTAGCTCTTAAAGACCGGTGGGAGCGAACGAGTATAGGGGGAGAAGGAAAAACATCAAAGCCGAACACCTCCATTAAAAATTGTAGTAAGGTCAACGCTCTTAACATCTTCACTGAGTCCTATTATTCGCAAATTCTGTCTCCGACTACGACTCTCCAAGTCAATAGTCTGGACTTTCCACTGTTCCAACGTTTGAGTGCTCGAAGTTAATTTATTTTCCAATAAACCCATTCTGCGATCTCTCTGTCTCCAAACTTCAACGAGTTCGAAAATTTGTCGCTGTTGTTTTTCTTTCTCCTGCTTAAGTACTGCCAATCTACCTTCGATCTCCTTTAACAATACTTTCAAAGTAGCAAATCCTTTATCGAATTCTTCATCCACGAGCTTCGAGATAGCCTCCAAAGTAAGTTGAGACTGTTTTGGCTGTTCAAAAACACCTCCTTTATTTTCATTTCCATTACCGGCTTCCTTGCCTTCAATTGGTAGTCATTTCCATGATTAAAAATCAAAATTCAAGCATATAAGAGTGTTATAAACACTTTAATATAAATATTAAAAGGGTGGCTAAAAGATTTAAAAATGAAAACCAAATGCGACATACTCCATCTAGCGCCCCCACGGGACTCCCGACAAAAGTCAATGTGAGGCCTCACATGTGACTTACAAAGCCTCAGCATCACATCCTCGCTCTTGTATTCTAGACCTCTTGAGATGAATGCTAACATCGCATTTACCTTCCTCTCTACCGACTCAACCTGCAAGTTAACCGTCAATGTGTTCCGCACAAGGACTCCCAAGTCCCTTTGCATCTCAGATTCTTGGTTTTTCTCCTCGTTTAGAAAATAGTCCGCACATTGATTTCTACTGCCAAAGTGCATGGCCATGCATTTTCCAACATTGCATTTCACTTGCCACATTTTCGCCCATTTTTTTCCAAATTCGTCTAAGTCCTTCTGCATCCTACCTGTTTCCTGACCACTACCTAACCTTCTACCAATCTTTGTATCGTCTGCAAACCTGGCAACAAAGCCATCTATTCTATCATCTAAATTATTTATATACAGCATAAAAATAAGTGTTCCCAACACCGACCCCTGCAGAAAAACATTAGTCACTGGAAGCCAACCAGAAAAGGATCATTTTATTACCACTCGCTTCTCCCTACCAATCAGCCTATGTTCTAACCACGTTAGTAACGTTCCCGTAATAGCATCGGCTCTAAACTGGTAAGCAGTCTCACGCGTGGCACCTTGTCAAATACCTTCTAAAAGTTCAAATATACAACATCTACTCTATCTCCTTGATCTATCCTATTTGTAATCTCCTCAGGGAATTCGAACAAGTTCGTCAGGCAGGACTTTCCCTGAAGGAAACCATGCTGACTTTGTACTGTCTTGTTCTGTATCACCAAGTACACCAACACTTCATGTTAACAATTGACTCTAACATCATCCCAAACACCCAGGACAGGATAACTAGACTATAATTTTCTTTCTGCTGCCTTTCTCCTTTCTTCCGAGTGTGTAATTGAATTGTACAATCCGGGGCAGTTCACGAGAATATGGGGAGAGCAAGTTGCTTTCGGTACGTACAACCTGGAGATGCCAGAAGTCCAAAGTAACACACACGCAACATTTTGAAGGAACTCAGCAGGTCGAGCAGCATATATGGAAAAAAGCAAACTGCTGACGTTTTGGACCGAGACCCTTCATCAGGACTGGAGAAAAAAGACAAGCAGCCAGAGCAAGAAATTGGGAGTACAAGGAAGTAGGTGATAGGGAAACCGGGCGGGGGGTGCGGGAGAGGGTTGCCTAAAGAGCAGGGAAATAGTTAGGCGAAAAAGGGCTGGAGGAGGGGAAACCTGATAGCAGAGGGCAGAAGTCCATGGAAAAAAAAGGAATGAGAGGAGGAGTACTAGAGGGAGGTGATAGGTAAGCAGATAAGTTGAGCGGGGGAAACAGGAAGGGGGAATGGTGAGGGGGTAGGGGCATTTACCGAAAGTTCATGAAAACCAAATAGCTGGACGTCCACCCTGTCATCAAATTTGTTTGGTCTATTTCTGACACTTTCCTCCACTTTCGCGATCTATCTGTCTCTATCTCTGGAGAAGGTTTACCTGCTGATATTTTTTATAAAACCATCGATTCCCACTGTTACCTGGGCTATACTTCTTTCCAACATGTCACTTGTAAAAATGTCACCATCTTTCCTCACTTCCTGTCTGTTCCTCATCTGCTCAGAGAATGAGTTTTTCATTTCAGAACTAATGAGATGTCCTCCTTCTTCAAAGAATGGGGCTTTCTGTCCTCCATCATCAACATTGCCCTCACCTGTATGTCTTCCATTTTGCGCACATCTGGCCCACCCTATCCCCACAACCCCACAAGGGATACAGTTCCTCTTGTACTCACCTACCATCCCACTAGCCTCCGCGTCCAGTACATACTTTCCATACCTTCTACCAACTTCAAAAGGATTCCTCTACGAAGGACATCTTTCCCTCCTTCCAATTTTCCATTTTCTGCAGGGATCGCTCCCTACACGACAGCCTTGTCCACTCATCCCTCCCCACTGATATCCCTCCTGGCACTTAATCATGCAAGAAGAATATGTGCTACATCTGGCCAAACACCTCCTCCCTCATTCAGGACCTCAAATAGTCCTTCCATGTGAGGCGACACTTCACTTGTGAGTCTGAAGGGATTATCTACTGTGTCGTGTGCTCTGGGTATGGCCCCATGTACTTCGGTGAGGCCCGATATAGATGGGGCCACATTCAGGTTGGAGGAGCAACGCCTTATGTTCCGTCTGGGTAGCTTCCAACCTGATGGCATGAACATCGATTTCTCGAACTTCCTGAAAATGAGCCGTTCCCCAACTCCTTCACCATTCCTACTCCTGTTTCACTCTCTCACCGTACTTCTTCACCTGCCCATCCCCTCCCTCTGGTACTCCTCCTCCTTCTCGTTTTTGCATGGTCTTCTGTCCTATCCAGTCAGATTCCACCTCCTCCAGCGCTTTATCTTTTTTTACCAATCAACCTCCCAGCTCTTTACTTCACCATTTCCCCTCTCTCAGTTTCAAGTATGATCTACTACCTTGTATTTCCTCCTCCCTCTCTCCCCACCTTCTTGCTCTGATATCTATTTTTTTTTTTCAGTCCTGATGGTCTCAGCCTGAAACATCAACAGTTTACCCTTTTCCATAGATGTTGATAAAGGACAGTAGATATATTGCCAAGTGTGAATGGTGTGTTATATGGAAGTATATCAGAACATAGTGGATCTCTCATCTGCATGTTAGAAGGGGAAATGCCTTTGAGAGCTGCTGCCATGGTTGTCTTGGTGTGTAATTGTAATACATTCTGCAGATGGAGCACATTGCAACCACAATGCACTGGTGGTGGATTCAATGCGTGTTTAGCGTGGTAAAGTGAGCGAGTGTTTAAGGTGTGGAAGGAGTCCTCGGGAATGGAGGGGTAGTGTTTAGATAAGTGGAAGGATGACATGTTTAGTTTGGTGGAGGGGAAGAGTGTTCAGGATAGAAGAGGGAAAAGTGTTCAGGGTAGTGGACGTAATGCTCATGGTCGAGAGAGAGCATTGAAGGCAAGGTTGGTGTCATATACACAAGTACATGTATACCTGGTTGGAATGCACATCTGCGGCTACATCACAGGCGTATAGTATCACATGAGCACCTTTGACGTTGGATGTTGCCTTCTTGCGGTAAAACCTCCTGTAGGGACTATCAATGATGCGGAGTGGCGTACCATTGTTATATGGGACTGAGTCCATACCTGCTGAAACTTCTAATGTTCCAGCGCATTCAGATTGACGTACCAGACCACGATTCAACCAGTCAGGCTACTTTCGACAGTCCCTCTATGAGAGGATCGTTGGAGCGCTTGGTTACACTTTGAACATTCTTGGCCCGACAAGTCAGTAAAGAAGGTGATGCGCTTTTTAGTGGTTGCATCGATGTGCTGGGTCCAGGACAGATTATCTGATAAGCTAATGCATTTGAATATAAAATTGGCTGACTCCGTCCACTATCAATACCCCAATATATACTGGTACATTTTCGCTCTCCTTCCTTTCCTGAGGGCAATAATTATCTCTTTAGCTTTACTGACATTGAGTGCGACATTGCTGCAGCACCAACCGTTCTATCTCGCTGCTATATGCTGACTCATCACAAGTTGTGACTTGTCCAACAGCGGTGCTATGGGGAAGCGAATGTATACATGGTATTGGATCTGTGCTCAGCCACATATTCATGTAAATGGACATATAGATAGTAGAGAGTGTGAAGTGTGGGCGAGGGCTGGAGTGGTGGATTGATAGTGATATAGCAGTAGTCAAATGTGTTGGGCCCTCACACGTTGGGAGTGATGTGTTGATAGTAGGTAGATAGAGAGTTCTTCCAGGTAGTATGATTAGTGTCTCACGATCAATGAGATAGGAGTCAGGGTACACCATTTTGTTCTTTTCTTTTCTTTATTTTAGGTAGGGGTATGTTACGGGGGCAAAGGTTAAGGGGAGGGGGGAATGTAGATATTATTCTATGTAATTAAATCTGAAAATTGAATATTTTTTTTAAAGTACAATCTTGATGTCTATTTGAGGTGAGGTGTAGACTACCGTTAGGATGACGGTGGAGAATTACTGCAGACGGTAACATGCTGGCAATTCACGGCCAGAAGTTCCATGCTAAGGGAGTAAGAATAGGACAAGACCACCATATCGGTGCAGCACAATGGATGTACCATAACTCTGCCACCTTTTCACGCTGTATCAGGTGCAGAATTGCTGACTCCATTTTAGAAGTGTCTAAATGAGCTCCGGAATCACCAAAGCAGAGACGTCTTCTGCAAGTGCTCTTCTGCCAACTCCCATCTGCATCCACAACTTGCTCATCCATGTATCTAACCAACTTCTTTTAAATGATGTAATTGAACCTGCATCTACCACTAGCACTGGCAGCTGTCCGGGGGGGAGGCGGTGAGTCTACGTGTAGCCACCCTATCTGTACACCTAATAATTAAGTATACGTTGTGTAATTACAAGATCTCCCCTCTTTCACCTGCGCTCTGGGGAATAAAATCCGCACATACTCACCTTTTTCCTGTCCTCAATTCAGATCCTCAAGTCTTTGCTATATCCTTGTAAAAATTCCCTGCACTCTATCAAGCCTATTGATACCTTTCCTGAAAGTGGGTGACTCAGACTCAGCATTATCTTATACAACTTAGATAAATATCCAAGATCTTGCAGTCAAAGCCTTGATTTATAAATTCCAATACCTCCATGATCCTACTAAATGTGAATCTACTTTCAAGGGATAATTGTTCTGTATTCCCAGGTCCATTTGATACACCACACACCAATTTAACCTAACGCTCACTGCAAAAGTCCTTCCCATTTTCCCGTGTGTAAAAAAAAATGTACCTCTGACATCTCCCATAAACTTTCCTCCACGCACCTCAGAAAGACGTCCTCTTTATTGGCTATTGCTGTTCTGGGGAAAACACGCAGCCTGTCCCTTCTATCTATGCCTATCACAATCCAGTAGTCCTCTATTGTCATCTCTCATCCTGCTTCATTCGAAAGAGAAAGCCCCATATTGTTTAACATTACCCAAGACGATATATTCATTCAACCAAGAAGTGTCCTGAGAAATCACCACTGCACCTTTCCCTAAGCTCCCACGTCCTTGCTTTAAAGAGGTGATCAGAATTGAACACAATACTCTAAATAGGACTTTCATACAGTTCTCGCATTACCTTGTGGTTATTCAACTCAACTCCCTGTCTAATGAAGGCTTACACACCATATATCGTATCAAAGTGCACGGCAACTTTGAGAGATCTGTGGTTCTGAACCACTAAATTCCTCTTTTCCTCCATACGGCAAAGAATCCTGCAAGTAACCTCGTACTTTGCCTTCAAGATTGATCTTCCAAAGTGTATCACTTCCCACTTTTCTCTATCTGGCATTTCAGTGTCCTGCTCTACGTCCAGTCTATGTCCTCTTGTAATCTACGACAATCTTTCAAACTCTCCACAACAACAACCTCCCTGTCATTTGCACTTCTGCATCTAAACTATTTATAAAAATCACAAAGAATAGTGTCCCCAGAACAGATCCATGTGAAACACCAATAGTCACCGACCTCCAGGCAGAACACGACAAATTTTTACCTTCCTTTACATTGTGTTGGAAAGACAATTATGGATACACCCAGCTACGTTTTTTGGATTCCCTATCTCGTGACCTGCTGGTTCAAAACTTTTCAGATGCCTTACTATAATCCAAAGGTAGCAAATTTGATTAGACATTGGCTTTGTTGGAGAAGCCAGAGAGTAATAGTAGATGTTTGCCTCTCTACCTGGAAGCCCGTGACCAATAGAGTGCAATAGCGGTCAGAACTGAGTCCATTGTTGCTTGCCATAAAACCATAAGACCATGAGATATAGAAGCAGAATTGAGCAAATTGGCCCATTGAGTCTGTTCTGCCATATTGTCATGGCTGATCCATTTCCCATCAGCACCTATCTCCTGCCTTCTCCCTGTATCCCTTCATTCCCTGACCAATCAAGAATCTGTCAACCTCTACCTTAAATATACGTAAAGACTTGGCATCCACACTCACCTGTGGCAATGAACTTAAGAGAATCGCCACTCACTGACTGAACCAATTCCTCCTCATTTCAATTGTTAAAGGACAAGCCTCCATTCCGAGGCTATGTCCTCTGGTACTAGGCTCCCCCACAATAGGAATCATCCTCTCCACATCTACTCAATCAAAGCCTTTCACCATTCTATAGATTTCAATTAGTTTACCCCTCATTCTTCTGAATTCCAGTGAATACATGCCCAGAGGCATTAAACGCTCTTCATATGTCAAGCTATTCACTCGTGGAATCATTTCGTGAAACTCCTTTGAACACTCTGCAGTGACAGCATATCCATTCGAAGATAAGAGGCCCACAATACTCTGAGTGAGGACTCAGCAGTGGTTTATAAAGCCTCAACATTACATCGTTGCATTTATATTCTAGGTTTCTTGAAATGAATGTTGACATCGTATTTGCTTTCCTCACCACAGAATCAACCTTTATGGAATCCTGCACAATTCCCTTTGCCTCTGAGATTTTGGAATTTTCTCTCCATGTTTTATTTCTTCTGCGAAAGTGCATGACCATACATTTCCCGACACCATATTCGATCTGCAACTTCTTTGCCCATGTACCGTCTTTACGAAGTGACTCACCTACCTCCAGACCTTTCCGTTTCCCAGGAACCTTCTCCCTAGTAAAGGCAAGTTCATACACTTTTTGACCTCCGACACGCTGGAACTTCCACCATAATGCTAGTGCCTTCCACAGTGAAGACTGATACAAAATACTTATTTAGATGTTTTGCCATTTCCTTGTATTTCATTTCTACGTCTTCAGTGTCGTTTCCAGCTGCCCAATATCCACTCTCGGCTCTCCTTTACACCTTGTGTATCTGAAGAAACTTTGCGTAACCTTGTAATATGATCGGCTGGATTACTTTTCATTATTAGTTACTTTTTTAGTTGCCTTCTGTTGGTTTTCAAAAGCTTTCCAAATCTCTAACGCCCCACTAATTTGTGCTCTATTATACACCCTTTCTTTGGCTTTTTGTTGGCGTTGACTTCTCCTGTTACCTATGGTTGTGTCATCCTGACTTAGAATACTTCTTCCTCTTTGGGATGTATATATCCTGTGCCTTCTGAATTACTTCCAGTAATTCCAAGCATTGCTGCTCTGCGACCATTCTTATTAGTGTTTTCTTTTCCAATCAATATTTGCCAAATCCTTTCTCATGCCCCTGTAATTACCATTATTCCACTGTCATACTCATATATTACACCTGAGCTGCTCCTTCTCAAATTTCAGGCTGAATTTGATCATATTATGATCACTTTTCCCTAAGCGTTATTTTATTTTAACTTCTCTAGTGAATTCTGGTTCATCGCACTACACCCAACCCAAATTAGTTGATCTCCCGGTGGGCTCAAAGACAAGCTGCTCTAAAATGCCATCTTGCTAGCATTCTGGAAATTCCACCTCCAGCACCCCCACCCCCACCCCGCACCTCCGAATCCTGCACCAACCTGATTTTCTAAATCTACCTGCATATTCAAATCCCTTATGTCCATTGTAACACTGATGTTGTGACATGCATTTTCTATGTCCTGTTGTAATTTGCAGACAACTTCCGTACCACTGTTTGGGGTCTCTCTGTAACTCCCGTTAGGGTTATTTTATCCATGAAATTTCTTATCTCTACTCTCCAAACCTATGTCGCCTCGTTCTAATGATCTGAATTTCATAATTTACCAACATAGCTAAGCTATCCATCTCTGCCTACCTGCCTGTCCTTTCGACCTAGCTATAATCTTCTTTCGCCCATGATTCAGCGATGACTAGAACATCACACTAGCAAATCTGTAACTGCTACAAGTTCATATTCCTCATTCCGTGTGTTACAACCATTGAAATATAACGCCCATCAGCCCTGTATTCACCCGTTTTGATTTTGTCCGCTTTTTGCATTGCAAGTCAACCTGATGACTGCAATTTTGTTTCATCATTAGCCTCTCCTTTCTCGGAGTCTCACTACACATGGCCTTTCTTTGTTAACCAACTACCTCATCCTCAGCACCGTCACCCCGGCTCAAGTCACCCTGCCAGATTAGTTTAAACCCACCTAAAAACGTCTAGCAAACCTGTCCACAAGGATATTGGAATCCCTCAAGTTCAGACGCAAGCAGTCACTTTTATGCAGATCGTATCTTCCCCACAAGAGTTCCCAACGATCCATAAGTCTCAACCACTGTCCCCTGCTCCCCTGCTCCCCTGCACCAGTATCCCAGCCACACATTCACCTGCCAAATTACCCTAATCCTATCCTCATAGCTGTGTGGCGCAGGTAGCATTGCAGAGATTACAACCCTGGAGGTCCTGTTTTTTTCAGCTTTCTACCTAGCTCCATAAAATCTCTCTTCAGGACCTCCTCACCTTGTCTACCCATGTCATTGGTGTCAATAAGCACCACAATATTCACCCTCACGCTTGGGAATGCCATGGCCCCGATCGACGACAACCTGACTTTACCACCAGGAAACCAACATAGCATCTAGCTGTCTTTATTGTGCCCACAGAATCTGGTCTCCGTTGCTTTGACTATGGCACTTCTATCAACAGTGACGTCCTCTTCACTTCACTGCTCTTTTGAGGCACAGCAGCAGTTCCAGAGACCCGGTCAGAGTGGCTCATCCACCACCCACCCTAGTAGGTCCAGTCTGTCATCTCCGCATCAGTATCTACAGTTGTATAAAGGGAATAGCCAGCATTTTGGAAGTGTTGTTTGGAGTATTGTGAGATGTTTTGGTCACGAAACTGCAGCAAGGATGTAACTAAGGTTGAAAGTCTAGAGACAAAACTTACAAGGATGTTTTCGCCTTTGGAGGAAATATTGAATGTTAGAATTTTATTCCTTGGAACATAGACAATTAAGAAGAGTTTTGATAGAGGTATACAAAATTACGAGGCATTTGCGAAGGGTAAATACCGGCAGGTGTTTTCCAATCTGGTTGGTTGGCAAAATGACTAGTG
Organism: Mobula birostris; assembly: GCF_030028105.1. Taxonomy (NCBI): domain Eukaryota; kingdom Metazoa; phylum Chordata; class Chondrichthyes; order Myliobatiformes; family Myliobatidae; genus Mobula; species Mobula birostris. The sequence goes on along the minus strand of NC_092371.1, from coordinate 106,294,496 downwards.
GTAATGTGTTAAGGGTGAAGTTTGAAAAGTTTAAGGGGAACATGGTGGGAAACACCTTCCCTCAGAGGGTGGTGAGAGAGTGGAACGAGCTCCAAGTCCCAGTGGTATGCAGCTCAATTTCAACATTTAAACTAAGTTTGGATAGTTATATGGATGGTAGGGGTATGGAGAGCTACGATAGCGGTGCAAGTCGATTGAAGTCGGCAGTTTAAGTGGTTCAGCACAGACCATATAGGCCACAGGACCTGTTTCTGCGCTGTACCTTTCTATATGTCTACAACTGTATGTCTCTGACCATATCTGCAAATAATCTATATTCCATATGAACCTTAGCAAGATAAGGTGCCTTATAGTAAACCGATCCAGTACTTTCAGATGCAAGGGGTCCAGAGTGATATGGTAGGTTCAATTCAGATTTGATAAGTCTATAGAAGACAGAATGAGGAGGTGGACGGGTATTATTCTAACTGGAGGTCCCTGACCAATAACGATCTGCTGGAACTGTGGTGGTACCTCTATTTGTAAATATTGTAGGAAAATAGTGGATAGGGTATAACCTAGAAATATCTGAGTTGTTTGAACTTAGGGGGTTAAAGAAAATGGGAAATACAATGCATTGATGTACATAAGGAGTTTGCGCTTAAAGTCAATAACTCTCTGAAAATAGCAATGCATAATGATAGGGCTGTGAAGAAGGTGCGTTGCATGCTAACCTTGTTCATTAGAACATGGCGCATATGAGTCAGGAACTTATGTTGCAGCTTTGTATATAAAACTGTAATGAACCTGTACTCAAAGTATTGAATGCAATTATGTTCACTCCATTTCAAAGAGGACGTGGAAACTTTGGGCAGATCACTGAGGAGGTTTACCAGGATGCTGAGTAAATTAGATACCGTTGTGTATACAGAGACAAACATGGGTTGTTTTCTGCGGAATTTCCGAGCCTGGGTGGACATGATGAAAGTTTATAAAATTATAAAGAGACGGGTATTATAGACAGTCCGAATATTTTCCGATGAAATGCACGTCGCATGCATTTAATGCAAGAGGGAGATATTTCGGGAAGTTTTGTAGCACAACATTTTATGCCGGCAGGTTCCTGTAATGGGCTTAGGGCTGGTCGTGGAACTATATATGATAGTGTTGTTTAATACCCTGTTACAAAGACGCGTCGTCATGCAGCTAATAGAGGGATATAACTTATGCCAAGTGTCACATCTTCGACAGGTGGGAAGAGTGGGCTACCTCACCTCCATTCCTCTGACTCTCAATACAGGAACCCCTCAGGGCTCTGTACTAGGTCTCCTCCTTTACTCCATGTATACCCATGTCTGTGCCGCTACCTGGAGCTCCAGTCTGCTAATTAAATTTGCCGACGACACGACATTGATTGGCCTAATGTCAAATAATAACGAGGTGTCCCACAAGGGAAGAATTCATCTCACCGATACAGTGGTGTCAAGAAAATAACCTCCCCCTCAATGTCGCAAAAACAAAGGAGCTGGTTCTGGATGACAGGAGCAATGTCGACAGGCTGACCCCTATTGATATCAGTGGATATGGGGTTGAGAGGGTAATTAGATTTAGACCTCACGTGGTCTGTACACAGCAGCTGTGTGGTGAAAAACGCACAAGGGCGCCCCTTTCATGTCCTACGGTTCTGCAAATCATAGAAACATAGAAAACCTGCAGCACAATACAGGTCCTTCTGTCCACAATGCCGAACCTGACCTTACCTGAGAGATTGGCTAGAGGTACTCATAGCCCTCTAATTCTTTTAAACTGCATGTACCTATCGAGGAGTCACTTAAAAGACCCTATCGTATCTGCCTCCACCACCGTCGTCGGCAGCCCATTCCACACACTCACCACTCTCTGTGTAGAAAAACTGCCCCTGACATCTCCTTTGTACCTACTTCCAAGCACCTTAAAATTGTGCCTTCTCGTGTTAGCCATTTCAGTCCTGGGAAAAAGCCTCTGACTATCCACACGATCAAAGCCTATCATCAACTTATACACCTCTATCAGGTCAAATCTCATCCAACGCCGCTCCAAGGAGAAAAGTTCACTCAATCTATTCTCATAAGGCATAGTCCAATCCAGGCAACTACCTTGTAAATCTCCTCAGCACACTTTGTGTAGTTTCCAAATCCAACGAACTTTCTACAGGGCCACGATTGAGAGTATCCTGACTGGCTGAATCTCTGCCTGGTCTGGGATCTGTACCTACTTTAATCTCAGGGTTCTTCAGAGAGTGGTGCGGGCAGCCCAGCGCATCTGTAGTTGAGAACATCCCATGATTCAGGATACTCCAAAGACAGGTGTGTAAAAAGGGCTCGTAGGATCACTGGGGACCCGATTCAATCCCAATCCAATGTATTTCAGCTGCTACTGTCCGGGAAACAGTACCGCATCATTGAAGCCAGGACGAACAGCTCCGGGACAGCTTCTTCAAACAGGCCATCAGACTGATGAACTCACGCGGATTTAGGTGTATTTCTAAGTTACACTGTCTTTTCTATTTATTATAAACTATTATAAATTACCATGATTGCACATTGCACATTTGGACGGAGGCGTAACGTAAAGAGCTTTACTCATCATGTATGTAATGGATGTAAGAAATATAGTCAATTCAATTCAATTCTATTCAATAGAAGAGACTACTTCAGCTTGGCATCATGTTCGGCACAGGCAGATTGGGCGGAAGGACCCTTCGCTATGTTGACATGTTCTATTTTCCCTGATTTGTGACATGCGACAAGGGAAGAACAGCAATATATATTGCGGGGAAGTGCTGATTGTCAATTGGCGATAAGTGACAACATTATCTCGAAATACCATGGTCTCCCTAACGGAAATTCGTTCTCTGTGTCTGAGAGAACTGGGTCATTACTTGATTCCATGGCTGGGACTATGGTGAGATCTTGCCCACACGATCTTGTCTCCAAATGGCCATTTTGTATCACAAAAATTCTTTAATTAGATCTCATTGCATCATAAACCTTGGAATAAATGCGTGATTACCTCTCTGTTCAGATAACTGTGACTAATCTATTTCATTACATTGCAAGAATAATCGTCTCACCGGAGGTTAGTTTCCAATATAAACGGTGGTTCTCGGAACAGGGATTGATCGTTGACCATTGAGTTGGCCATACGAGTCCACCACACAAGGCACCTCTCGGAGAGAATGGGATACCCAGTAATCTTTCAGTTCGAGCGCATTTACTTCCCTGTTCTCGTGGTCATTGGAGTTATTGGTAAGGCGCTGATACAGGATCGACTGCGGGTTGAATGTTTTTTTTCCTGCTCCGCTCGTTTCGTATAGGTACATGTTCAGTGTTACTGCTTCACTCAGGGGGATCATTGCCCAGTGAGGTCCACCTGACAACTTTCTCAACTTCTTGTTTGTAAGTAAATTTGCTCAATGTTTCGCTTTCAATGTCCATTGTCATCGCAAGTTGAGAGGAGTGTTGACAAATCATTGATTAGGTGAGTCAATGGGTCGTATTGTGATTTCACGAAATATACACGAATGGGGTATGATATGGCGACGCCGTACATCGGACCACATGCAAATAATGAACGGTATTGTTATTGAAATTGAACTGCGGTTGCTGGAAATATAAAACACAACCTGAAACAGTAGAAGTAATTAGACGTTCAGGAAACAACTACGTTGCAATTCCTCGACCATTTCGGACTGTACAGATAAGAAAACCGAATTAGTTTTCACTTGCAGAGTGGGAGCGCGAGTATGAGTAGAACAAACAACATTTCTCTGCTGGCTGAAATCCAATAGATGAATGTGACAGTTTTAAGCAAACTGAGTACCTTTGTGCAGCATGTTTCATGGCAAAAGTGGAGGAAGACCTGCTGACATACGGATTGGTGTTCCAGATTCAATCCTGACATAAGGATGCTGTCTACAGTATGAGAAGGTCGCTCTGGTTGCGGTGTCCCAACTTCAGGTCTGACGTTGATTGTTATCCATGTGAAGGTAGAGGTAGCTCAGTTGTCTCTATTTCAATGGTGACATTGGTTGCTATCGAAATGATGATTTCCCAGAGCCATAGAATCATACAGCATGAAAGCGGCTGTTCTTTACCAATATGTTCATCCCCACTAAGCTAAACTGCTTCTATTGGTCCCATTTGACCATATGCCTGTCTATACCGTGTATACCCAGCGGATTTTATACAAGGTACATGATGTATCCACGAGTTATACCCCGGGTATGCAGCATATACCTTCTGAATACATCATACACCTTGTGCATACGGTTAATACATAAGACCCTAGACAAAGAAGTAGAATTAAGCCATGCACCCCATCGGTCTGCTCCGCTATATCGCCATGGATGATTTATTATCGCTCTGAACTCCATTCCCCTGCCCTCTCCGTGTAATCTCTGAAACCCGGACTAATCAAGAACCTATTGACCACCGCCTTTTCTACTCCCAGAAAAGCGAGAACTAGCTCACTCGGAGTGCACATACTTTTCAAACAGAATAGAGGGGGATTCAAAAGTGGAAGCAAATTTGCACTGGAGATCGCGGAAAATATTGCAGCTGCTCCGAGAGACGACATCCAAAGAACTCATCGAGCGAGACAGAGCTCAGGAATATGAACTATGCATTCACTCTAGATTGTACATAGGTGTCTGAATAGCCAGCGGGGGGCAGGTGAACAGAAATGTAGGTGTAAACGCAACGATGTAGCTGTAGATATGACACCGAGAAATTCCCAGATAATTCCGGGAAGGAAGACCCTTCATGCCTGATTGTTACAGTGATGTGAACCGCACATGGGTAATTTGTCCGTTCCGAGAATCCGACATGATGGGTCGAAGAACATGAACAGTCGCAGGACACTTCCATTTTATAAAAGTCCAGAAGAAAATAAACTAAAATCTATTTTTACAATTATAAATATTACACAGTTTCCAATTTATCCAATGTCTATTCTGTAAACTTGGAAAGTAGAACGCTCTTTTATTTTATTTCTTTTAGTTAACTTCGTGTCCATTGTGATTCTGAATCGGGGGAAGTGTGGACTCTCCAAAAGCATCACCTCCTATTTAGCGGCAATGCCTGCTACGGATCTGTCACTTGTCATTCTTAATGTGATACTGACCCGAATTAATAGCATCAATTTCCCAGTTAATTTCTTATTCATCACTCCAGTGTGCAAGCTTAAGTTTTTCTTGTTTCAAACAGCTTTGGACTGTTCCGTTTGGTTCACTGTCGCTTTCACCTTTGACCGATATGTGGCTCTAATTTTAGTAATAGTGAGCACAGTCGCCTGTTTGCGATCTGCCCCTGGTACTTTCTATTTGTACCAGCGGTTATTATTGACAATGTCCCATGGCTTTGTATCGGAAGGCCAGATTATTACACATCACCCTTGTGGACTGCATACGAGTGGATTGACAGTTTATTAACACCACTACTTCCATTTGCATTAATCTTGGTGTTTAATATCCTGACTGTCAGGAATATTATTACACACAATCGTCTCCGCAGGGGACTCCGCACCAACAGTAAGGGAGAGAACCGCGCTGACCCAGAGACGGAGAACAGGAGGAAATCCATCGTTTTACTCTTTGCTTTGTCTGCCAATTTTATACTGATGTGGATTACGTATGTCGTACATTCCTTAAACTGGCCGGTTGTAAACTTTCATTATACAAACAAAAACTGAGCAACCCCATATATATTGGGCAACAGACCGATTCATGCTGAGGCTGCTCGGTTCCTGTACCAACAAGTGTATTTATGCTCTAACTCAGAGTAAATTCAGAGAGGAGTTAAGAAATGGAATAAAATATCCATTTGTTTCAAGTATCAGGTTATGTAAACAGTAATATAAAACCGATTTTCAAACAAATGTTAAGATTTCCGCCTCATTTACTGCTATTTGCTACCAATAATTTTCGCAGAAGGAACATTGTGGCTCTCACCAGGTCGCGTCAGATCGCAGGCCGTTGCTAGAAACATAAGGTTTCCTGGATTTACAGAGAACCCAGGAAATAATAGGTCAGTGAGCTTGATATTAGTCGTGTATAAGTTATTGGAAGGTATTACGGACCGGATATATGAGTGTTTAGATAGCAAGGGATTGATTACGGATAGCCTGCACGGTAGGTCGTGTCTAATCAGCGATAGAGTTTTCGAGGATTTTAGCAGGAAAGTTAATAAGGGCAAGATAGTGGATGGTATTCACCTCAGCAAGGTATTTGACAAGGTCCCGCATGGGAGGCAGGTCAAGATGATTCAGTCGCTTGGCATTCAAAATGAGGTAGTAAATTGGTTTGGACATTGGCTTTACAGGAGAAGCCAGACAGTGGTAGGAGATGATTCCTTCCTTCACTGGATACATGTGATTATAGTGTGCCACCGGGTTGGGTTCTGGGTCGGTTGTTGCTTGTCATGTATATCAACCATCTGGATGGTAGTGTGTTTTACTGGACCAGAATATTTGCGGCTGCCACCAAGATTGGGGGTGTAGTGGACAGTGAAGAGGACTATCAAAGCTTACAACGGGATCAAGTCTGGCTGCAAAACTGGTTGGAAAATTGCAGAATGAACTTAATACATTCAAGTGTGGCGCGTTGCACTTTGGAAGGACAAAACAGTGTAGGTCTTTCACAGTGCACGGAAGGGAACTGAGAGTGCAGTTGAATAGCGCTGCGTTATCCGGTTACTCCGCTGACTCTAAGGATGACGTAAATATCTCTGCTAGACTTCCTGCAATTTCTACACATCCTTTCCACAGGATCCAGGATAAGACCTTATCAGGCCCTGGGAATATGTCCACCCTAATACGGCTCAAGGCATCAGCACCTCCGAGTCTGCAATAGGTATAGGGTCCATGACTTCGCTGCTGCTTTCCCTCACTTCTATAGATTATTTGCCCGTCTGCCCAGTAGACCGAGTGAAGGAATCCATTTCAGATGTCTCCCATATCTTTTGGCTCCAGCATAGATTACCATTCTGAACTTCCAGAGGATCAATTTTGTCCCTTGGAATCCGCTTGCTCTTAAGATAACTGCAGAAACCCTTAGGCCTCTCCTTCACTGTGTCCAATAGAGGGACCTTTTTCATTCTATTAGCTCTCCTGATTTATTTCTAAAGTATTCTCTTACATTTCTTATGCTCCTAGTTTGTTCACAACTGCCTATAACCGCTAAATACCTCCTTTATTTTTTAACCAGGACCTCAGTATCTATCGAAAACGAAGGTTACCTAAACCTGTTATCATATTCTGACAGGCACATGCAAACTTCGTGCTCCCAAGGTTTCACTTTTGAAGGCCCCTCATTTATCAAGTATCCCTTTGCCAGCAAACAGCCTTTCGAAATCCACATTTTCCCAATCCTTCCTGACACCTGAAAATTGGCCATTGTCCAATTTACAATCTCAAATCCATGTTCAAACCTATCATTTTCCATATTACCTTAAAACTAATGACATTATGATCACTAGATGCAAAGTGTTCCCATTCACAGACTTCTGTCACTTGCCATTTCTTATTCCCCAATAGAAAATCAACTGCAGCAATCTCACGATCAGACTGCCACTGACTAATTAAAGGAACTTTGCTGAACACATTTAACAAACTTTATCATGTCTCCTCCTTCTACGGTATGCGATTCCCAGTCAATACAATGGATTTTAAAATCATCTGCTATCATAACCTTATGTTTAATGCAACTGTGTGTGTTCTTCAATTATGTGAAGAACAAAAGGATGACGGGAGTGAAGGTAGGACCAATTAGAGATAAAGGTGGGAAGATGTGCTTGGAGACCGGGGAAATGAGCGAGGCCCTCAATGAATACTTCTCTTCGGTATTCACCAATGAGAGGGAACTTCATGACGATCAGGTCAAAATGAGTGAGGTTGATGTCCTGGAGCATGTTGATATTAAGGGAGAGGAGGTGTTGGAGTTGTTAAAATACACTAGGATGGATAAGTCCCCAGGGCCTGACGGAATATTCCCTAGTCTGCACTATGAGGCGAGGGAAGAGATTGCTGAGCCTCTGGCTAGGATCTTTAGGATCTTTGTCCTCGTTGTCCACAGGAATGGTACCGGAGGGTTGGAGGTAGGCAAATGTTTTCAAAAAAGGTAGCAGGGTTAGTCCGGGTAATTATAGACCATTGAGCCTTACGTCTGCGGTGGGAAATCTGTTGGAAAAGATTCTTAGCGATAGGATCTATGGGCACTTAGAGAATAATGGTTTGGTCAGCGAGAGTCAGCATGGCTTTGTGAAGGGCAGATCGTGTCTAACAAGCCTGATAGAGTCTTTGAGGATGTGACCAGGCATATAGATGAGGGTAGTGCAGTGGATGTGATCTACATGGATTTTACTAAGGCATTTGACAAGATTCCACACGGTAGGCTTATTCAGAAAGTCAGAAGGCATGGGATCCAGGGAAGTTTGGCCAGGTGGATTCAGAATTGGCTTGCCTGCAGAAAGCAAAGTGTCGTGGTGGAGGGGGTACATTCGGATAGGAGGGTTGTGACCAGTGGTGTCCCACAAGGATCGGTTCTTGGACCTCTAGGTTTTGTGATTTTTATTAACGACCTGGATGTGGGGGTAGAAGGGTGGGCTGGCAAGTTTGCAGACGCCACCAAGGTTGGTGGTGTTGTGGATAGTGTAGAGGATTATCGAAGATTGCAGAGTTACATTGATAGGATGCAGAAGTGGGCTGAGAAGTGGCAGATGGAGTTCAACCCGGAGAAGTGTGAGGTGGCACACTTTGGAAGGACAAACTCCAAGGCAGAGCAGAAAGTAAATGATAGATTACTTGGTAGTGTGGAGGAGCAGAGGGATCTAAGATTACATGTCCACAATTCCCTGTAAGTTGCCTCACAAGTAGATAGGGCAGTTAAGAAAGCTTATGGGGTATTAGCCTTCATAAGTCGAGGGGTAGAGTTTAAGAGTAGTGAGGTAATGATGCAGTTTTATAAAACTCTGGTTAGGCCACACATGGAGTACTTTGTCCAGTTCTGGTCGCCTCACTATAGGAAGTGAATTAGTTCCTGGAATGCACTGCCTGAGTCAGTGGTGGAGGCAGATACACTGGTGAAGTTTAAAAGACTACTAGACAGGTATATGGAGGAATTTCAGTTGGGCGGGTGTATCTAAGGAGGAGTATCCAGGGGCCCTGTCATTTGACTAAACTGTACCTGAGGAAGACGGTGCGTCAGGTTTATCGCTGAAACATTGCAGTCAGTATTTGTAAGTTTGTGACTGTTCAGGACAAAGGATAGAATATAACCAGTCACAAAGACTCCACAGTCAGTTATAACATCTCAACTCATGTAATCAATACACTGATTTATGAAGGGCAGTCTGGTAAAAGATGCCGTTACCATCGCAGTTCCCTGTGACGCCGCTTTCAAGGAATTATGCATCTGTATTCCCAGATCCCTTTGCCGTACCGCCCACTTCAATGCCGAGCGATCACTATGCAGGTCCTACCCTGGTTTCCCCTACAGACGTGGAACAACTCACACTTGTCTCTACTGAATACTCTCTCTGACTTTGCAGCCCTTATCTCCAGTTGGACCAGAATCCGCCGCCATTCTGAATGTTGGAGGCGGAGTTAAAATTATGCTAAACGCCCACTCCTTGGTTGCATCTTCGGAAATAGCTTTATTTCCATCTTTAATATCTTTGTTACTTTTCCTTTCAGGGTTCTTTTGAAGACCCTGACCTGGAGTTACACGAAGACTTCGGTTCTTTGCGGGAATGGGACCCGTTCTCGTGGTTTCGGGACCGGCCGTTGTTGCTCGGCACGAGAAGGGGTCGGCCTGAGATTCCGGCTGGAATTCGAAAGCCTAAGATCTCGCGGCTCTGTAGACGGGCGAATCGATGGTTGATGTCACGGCCGGAGAGTCGTGTGTCGTCGGGGAGGCCGGAAAATCTTTCACTGTGGGCCCGTCGACCCGAGATTTTTGCGATCGTCTGGCACAGAGCTCGTAAAAAGCGACAAAACGGACATTTTAACATTGTATACCAGCGGTTTGTTGTTATGTCTCTCGCTCGCTGTGAAAATGGGGGACATCTCCCTGTCCCTTATTAGGGAGGGAGAGAACCTGTGGTTTGTCCAATGCCGGATGAAATGCAATAAACTTTAGGGTAACTGCACGATCTGTGTCTTTGTATTTGCCTAGTTGACGCTTGTGCTCTGTAGCGACGCTTGTGCTCTGTAGCGGGTGCATTTTATTTTGCTGGGAAAGAGGGGGAGAGCTGACTGTTGCCTGCTGCCGCTTTCGCGCCAGAGGGAGGAGCTCGGGTGTCTTTGGGTTTATCAGGTTTAACTGTCGTTCAGTCTTTAGGGCACTTCTCTGTTTTCGTGGATGTTTGTGAAGTAAAAGCACTTCAGGATGTCCATTGTATACATTTCTCTGACATTAAATTGGACCTTTGAACCTTTGAATTTCGGTAGTTGTGACAACCCGATTGCAGCGGCACACCACTAGCTGCAGGGCTCAAATCTGATAAACAACCAACTGCGAAAATTTTTTCCTGCTAAAGCCATTGTGGGTCGGCCATTGTCTGAATGGACCAGTGTTAGATTGCGGAGTGGAGGCTTAGGCTTATCAAAGCTTTGGCGAGGTGAGGTTTAGGTAGATTTTTTTTCCTTATTTATTGATTCTTTCTTTCTTAATAGCACATTTTTCGAGCTGTCGAGATGTTACAGAAGATACTTTAATGCTCCTCTTGCGGGATGTGGGAATTCAGAGAGTCCTTCAGTGTTCCTGACGACTACACCTGCAAGTCGTGTACCCAGTTGCAGCATCTAACAGTCTACATTAAGGAGTTAGAGCTAAAACTGGATGAACATCCGATCATTTGGAAGGCTGACGGGTTGATAGATACGACATACAGGGCGATAGCTAGACCCCACCCAAGGTGCAGGAAGCAGGTAACTGGGTGACTGCCAGGAGGAGTAAAGGGGTTAAGCAGTGAGAGCTGAGTACCTCTGTGACTGTTCCCCTCAGGAACAGGTATACGCTTTGGATACTGTTGACCTAGAAGAGGAAAGCCACAACGGTTAGGTCTCTGACACTGTGTCTGGCTCTGTGGTTCAGAATGGAAATAGGGAGAAGAGGCGAGCTGTAGTGATAAGGGATGCATTGGTTGGTGGAACTGAAAGGAGGTGCAGTGGATGAGAACTAGCTTCCCTGGTGGTAAGCTGCTTCCCGGGTTCCAGGGCCAAGGACATATTGATCGACTCCACAGCAAACTAAGTAGCTAGATGTGGGTGGGGAACGGAGAGCAGACGAATGTAGTGGTCCACGTAGGTAGCAATAACATGGATGACGAGGTCCTGCAAAGTGAGTGCATGGAGTTACGTGCTAAGTTAAAGGACATGAACCCAAGGGTTGCGAGGACACGATTGTTACTCGTGTGACGTTCTATCGAGGCCAGAAATAGGAGGTTCATACAGCGTAACAGGTGGCTAAGGAGTTTGAGCAAGAGGTAAAAATTCAGACTTTTGGGTCATCGGACTCCACGGAAAATGGTGTCTGTACAGATGGGACTTTTTCTATTTGAACTGGACGGGGAACTGATCTCCTCATGCGAAGGTTTGCTTTTCCTGAAGGGGATCCGCGGTGGTAAAATAGAGTTACAGAGGGATGGGAACCAGGTCTCCAGAACACACAGTGGAACTGTTGCCGAGAAAGTTGTTGCTAAGCCTGCATACAAAGTCAGGAATCAAAACGTCGCACATGGTGGGCCGAATGTCCTGAGTTACTTATTGTTCAATGTAAGGAGTATTGCAGGAAAGGCGGAAGAGCTCAGGGCCTTGGTCAGCACTGGAATTATGACATTGCAGCCATCGGTGAGATTTGGTTGCAGTAGGGAATGGACTAGTATAAAATATTCTGGGATTCCGTTGCTTTGGAGGTGATAGATCTGGTGGACGATTTTAAACGGAAGGGTTACATTGTTGGTGAGGGAAAATTTCACTCATTCAAGACAGACAAGAAAGCTCACCTAGTGTGGTTGTATCCGTGGAGCTCAGGAACAAGAAATGTTGAGCCTCGCATTTCAGATTGTATTCTGCACCATGCAACATTCATCGGGATTTAATACAGCAAATCTGGAGAGTAATCGCAGAATATTGCATGAACCACAAAGTTGTGGTGATGGGTGATTTTATCTTTCCAGTTATCGATTGGGACTCGCATTGTATAAAAGGGATGCATTGGAAAGAGTTTGTCAAATGTTTTCGAGGAACACATTTCAGGGCGTAGAAGTCTCATTACAACACAGATCTCCTATTGGGAAATGAAACATGGTAGGGAAACAAGATAATTATGGAAAAGGATAATTCTGGTCATCGGGTTCATAGTCTAAATTGCTGAAAGTCCAATTTTGATGGTACCTGAATGGAGCTCGTGTGGTTTGGGAAAGGCTGTTTTCTGGCAAAGATGTATTTGCCAAGTACGAGGTCGTCAAAAGTGACATTTGATTTCGAGAGATATTGAGAGGAGTCGAAGGTGCGTTGCAAGTGTAGGGTGGCAGCAACAACGGGGGTACTTGAGTAGGATAAGGAAAGCAAGAGAACACTTCAGAAGGGAATCAGGAAGGCTAAAAGAGATTCGTTTGCTCTAGTAGTCAAACTAAGGTCTTTTACAGATATTTTAAGAGGAAAGGCACGGCAGGAGTTATTTTACTCATGCAATTCCTTAGCTCTACCCACAATGATAGAATACCTTCCAAACCTATGTCGCCTCTTTCTAATGTTTGATTTATTTTATTTCTACCAACATACCTAAGCCATCCCCTCTGCCTGCCTGCCTGTCCATTCGATTCAATGTGTATCCTTGGACATTTGGCTCCCAGCTATAAGTTTATCGGCCATGATTCATTGATTACTGCAATATCACGCATGCAAAACTGCTACAAGTTCATATTCCTTATCCCGTGCACTGCACCCAATCAAATGTAACAACATTAGTTCTGTATACACCCTTTATGATTTTATACGCCTTTTGCTTGCAACTCATCCTAATGACTGCAATTGTGTCTCATCATTAGCCTTTCCTTGCTCGAAGTCTCATTGCACATGGCCTTTGTTTGTTAACCAACTAACTGATCCTCAGCACTATCACCCCGGTTGACATCACCTTGTGAAATTAGTTTAACCCCTCCTGAAAACGTCTAGCAAACCTTTTCACAAGGATATTGGAGTCCTTGAGTTCAGACGCAAGCTCTCCCCTTTGTACAGGTTGTACCTTATCCAGAAGAGATCCCAATGATCCATAAATCTGAGCCACTAACCCCTGCACCTGTTTTGCAACCACGCATTCACCAGCCGTATCATCCTATCCTTATCCTCACAGTTGTGTGGCACAGAAGGCTTTCCAGAGATTACTACCTTGGAGGTCCTGTTTGTCAGCTTTTTACTTAGCTCCCTAAAATCTCTCCTCGGGACCTCCTCAGCTTGTCTACCCATGTCATTGTTTTCAATGTGCACTGTTCACTCTCGTCCTTGGGAATGTCATGGACCCGATCCGAAACACCCCTGACATTGCCAGCGGGAAACCAACATGCCATCTGAGTGTCTCCATTGCGCCCACAGAACCTAGTCTCCGTTCCCTCGACTATGGAAACTTCTATAAACACTGAAGTCCTTTTCACCTCTGTGCTCTTCCAGTGACCTGGTCGCTGTGGCTTCCCGCCCTCTCCCCGTCCTCAGTAGGTCCGGTAGGTCACCCCGCAGCAGTACCTACAGTTGTTGCTTATCAGTGAGGGGAATAGCCAGCGTTTTGGGAGGGTTGCTTAGAGTATTGTGAGAAGTTTTGGTCACCTACCTGCAGCAAAGATGTAACTAAAGTTGAAAGTCCTCAGAAAACAATTACAAAGATGTTTCCGGGTCTGGAGGACCTCAGTTACAAGGAAAGATTGAATAGGTTAGAACTTTATTCTTTGGTACACAGTCGACTGAAGGAGTTTTGATACAGGTATACAAAATTACGAGGAATATGGTAGGGTAAATGCGGGCAGTCTTTCTCCAATCAAGTGGGTTGGCACAACGACCAGTGGTAATGAGTTAAGGGTAAAAGTTGTAAAGTTTAAGGGGAACATGAGGGGAAACTTCTTCCTTCAGAGGATCGTGAGAGAGTGGAACCAGCTGCTAGCACTGGTGCTGTACATCTCGATTTCAACATTTAAACTAAGTTTCGATAGTGATATGGACTGTCGGGGTATGGCAGGCAACGATCACGGTGGAGATCGATTGACGTTGGCAGTTTAAGTGATTCAGCACGGACCAAATGGACCAAAGGGCCTATTTCTCTGCTGTACCTTTCTATATGTCGCTGACCATATCTGTAAATAATCTATATTGCATATGCACTTCAATAAGATATTAAACATGGTGACTTATTGGAAGCTGATCCATTAGTTTAAGATGCAAGGGATCCAGAGCGACTTGGCAGCTTCGATTCAGATTTGAAATGTCCCTAGAAGACAGAAGGAAAAGGTGGACGGGCTTTATTCTGACTGGCGCTCCTTGACCAATAATTTTCTACAGGAACTGTGGTGCTACCTCTCTTTGTAAAAATGGTACGGAAATAGCGGGGTATAATCTAGAACTGTCTGAGTTGTTTGAACTAAGGGGCGTTAAAAGAAAGGGGAAATACAATCACAGAACACTTAACAGTTTTGATATACGGAGTCAATATCTCTCCGAAATTAGCCATGCAGTGTGATCGGACGGTAAGGAATGTGCGTTGCATGCTTGCCTTATTCATTAGAGCGTGGCGCACATGAATCAGGAACTTATGTTGGATCTATGTATATAAAACTTTAATTCGGCTGCACTCAAAGCATTGTGTGCAATTATATTCACTCCATTTCAAAGGGGACGTGGAAACTTTGCACAAGTCACCGAAGAGGTTTATCAGGATGTTGAGTAAATTAGATGTTGCGGTGTATGCAGAGATAGACATGGGTTTTTTTCTCTAGAAATTCGGAAACTGTAGGGACATGATGAAAGTTTATAAAATGATAAGAGACACGGACACAATAGACAGTCTGAACATTATTTTCCATGAAATACACGTCGTATACTAGACGGCATATATTAAGGCAAGAGGGGGACGTTTAGGGCAGATTTGTATCACATCATTTCATGCTGTCCGCTGCCTGGAATGGGCTTGCAGGGCTGGCCGTCGAACGATATATGATAGTGGTGTTTAATACCCTGTTAGAAAGACGCGGCGACATACAGGTAGTTGGGGTGTATGGATTTTGCCAAGTAGAAGAGACAACTTCAACTTGGCTTTATGTTCGTCACAGGCATGTTGGAGGCAAAGGACCCTTTGCTGAGTTGTCACGTTCTATGTTCACTTTTCTGCGACATGCGGCACTATAAGAACAATATTATTAATTCTGGGGAAGAGCTGATTGTCAATTGGCGATAAGTGACAATATTATCATGAAAAATCGATAGTCTCCCCAACAGACGTTCGGTCTCTGTATCTGAGAGAACTGGGTCATTACTTGACTCCGTGGCTGGGACTGTGGTGAGATAGTGCCCATATGATGTTGCCTCCAAACGGCCATTTGTACCACAAAAAATCTTTAATTAGCTCCCATTGCATCATAAACCTTGGAATAAATCCGTAATTACCTCTCTGCTCAGATAACTGTAACTAATCCACTTCATTACACTGCAAGTATAATCGTCTCACTGGAGGTTCCTTCCCAATATAAACGGTGGTTTCTCTGAACAGGGATTGATATTTGGCCAGTCGGAAGCAGCGAGTCCACCACACGAGGTATTTCTCCAAGAGAATGGGATACCCAGTAATCTTCCAGATCGAGCGCATTTACTACCCAGTTCTGGCGGCCATTGGAGTTATTGGTAAGGGCATTGCTCCGGGATCGATCGCGGAATCAATACTCTCGTGTTGATGTTCAGTGCTTGCGCTTCAGTCAGGGCGATTATTGCCCAGGGAGGTCCAGCTGCCAACTTTCCAAGCTTCTTGTTTGCAAATGAATTTGCTCAATGTTTCACTTTCACTGTCCGCTGTGTCATCGCAGCTCCAGAGGGGTATTGAAATATCATTGATTAGGTGAGTCAACGGGACGTATTGTGCTCTCAGGAAACTAGACGAGTGGATGCGTCACCGTACATCGGACCACGTGCAAATAATGAACTGCGGTTGTTGGAAATATGAAACAAAACCATAAAAACAGAACATTTCGATGTTCAGAAAACAATTTACAGTTCAGGTCCTCCACCGTTGCGGACTGTACAGCGAAGAAAACCGAATGAGTTTTCACCTGCGACGCCGGAGCGGGAGGATGAGTAGAACAAACAACATTTCTCTGCTGGATGAAACCCAGTGAATGAATGTGATAGTTTTAATCACACTGAGTATCTTTTTGCATCATGTTTCATGATAGCAGTGGAGGTAGAGCTGGTGACACACAGATTGGTGTTACAGCTTGAATCCTGACATAGGATGGTATCATTTTGAAGCTAGATCTATCTCCGTTGTCCCTGCTTCCATAATAACTTTGTGAAGATATCTCAGAGCAACAGAATCATACAGCATGAAAACGGCTGCTCCTTACAAATATGTCCATGCCGACTAAGCTAAACTGATCCTATTTGCATTTTTTCACCATATGCCTATCCAATACAGTGTACACCCAGCGGAAGATATACAAGGGAAATGATGTATACACAATGCATACGCTGGATATGCAGCATATACCTTGTTGATACGTCATATACCGTGCGTATACAGTTAATACCTAAAGATCATAGGACCTTAAGAGAAAGGAGCAGAATTAGGCCATTCACCCCATCGAGTCTGCTCAGCCATTCCATCATAGCGGATTCATTACCCCTATAACTCCATTCTCCTGCCGTCTCCCTGTAAACATTGACGCCATGACGATTCAAGGAACAATCAACCTCTACATTGACTATGTTCAGACAAGCAGGAGTTTGCGCATTATTCCAGTGTACAGACATTTCAAACAGAATAGAGAGGGTTATAAAAGATGTAGCAAATTTGTACTACCGTTCAGGGAAAATATTACAGCTTCCTGTAGAGGCGACATCCAAAAGACTCATCGAGTGATACAGAGCTCAGGGAAATGAACCATGCATTCACTCTAGATTGTACATAGGCCTCCGAATAGCCAGCGGGAGACAGACGCACATAAATATCGGTGGACTATCAAAAATGTAAAAGCAAGTTTGTAACTGTAGTATTGACTTTAAATTCCAAGATACAGTACTTCCGGGGGTCACTTCATGCCTGGATTTTACAGTAATATGGACCACACCTGAATAATTCAGGCTAGACTTGGAACGGGCATGATGGGTCGAAGTATTTGAACAGGAGCTGGCCTCTTCCGTGCTGTACAAGTCCAGAAGAAAATATATTGAAATCCATTTTCACAAATATGAATGTTATACAGATTCCAATTTATCCAATGTCTGCTCTGTAAACTTGGAAAGTAAAACGCGCTATTACTTTATTTCTTTCAGTTAACTTCTTGTCCATTGTGATTCTGAAACGAGGGAAGTGTGGACTCCCCAAATGCATCACCTCCTATTTAGTGGCAATGTCTGCTGCAGATCTGTCACTTGTTATTCTTAATGTGATATTGACCCGAATTAATAACATCTATTTCCCAGTTAATTTCTTATTCATCACTCCAGTGTGCAAGATTAAGATTTTCTTATTTCAAACAGCTCTGGACTATTCCGTTTGGTTCACGGTCGCTTTCACCTTTAACCGATATGTGGCAATTTGTTGTCAGAAGATCAAACCAATATATTGCACCAAGAAAACAGCGGCTCTAGTTTTAGTAATAGTGAGCAGAGTCGCCTGTTTGCGATCCATCCCCTGGTGCTTTATTTATGTACCTGTTGTGATTATTGACAATGTCCCATGGTTTTGTGTTGAAAGTCCAGACTATTACACGTCAGCCTTCTGGACTGCATACGAGTGGATTGACAGTTTATTAACACCACTATTTCCATTTACTTTAATCTTGGTGTTTAATGTCCTGACTGTGAAGAACATTATTACAGCCAATCGTCTTCGTAAAGGATTCTGTACCAACAGTAAGGGAGAGAGCCGCGTTGACCCAGAGACGGAGAACAGGAGGAAATCCATCGTTTTACTCTTTGCTTTGTCTGCTAATTTTATACTGATGTGGATAACATATGTTGTGCATTCCTTAAATTGGCCGATGGTGAACTTTAATTATGCAAACAGAAATCTGAGCAACCCCATATATATTGCACAACAGACCGGACTCGTGCTGAGGCTGCTCAGTTCCTGTACCAACACGTGTATTTACGCTCTAACTCAGAGTAAGTTCAGAGAGGAGTCAAGAAATGGATTAAAATATCCATTTGTTTCTGGTATCAGATTATTTAAAATGTAATATAAAACCGATTTTCAACCAAATGCTAAGGTTGCTTCCTCATCTATTGTCATTTGCTCCCAATTATTTTTGCAGAATAAAAATTGTACCTTTCACCAGGTCATGCAAGATCGCAGGCCGTTGCAAGAAATATAAGTTCCTGATAGTTGGGGATTTTCACTTTCTACATACTTACCGCGACTCCCATAATGTAAAAGGACTGAATTGGATTTGTACAGAAGCCGGAAAATTATAGGCGGGTGAACCTGATATCAGTCGTGGGTAAGTTGTTTAAAGTATAAGGAACTGGATATTTCAGTTTTTGGATAGACAGGTGTTGAATACGCATAGCCTGCACGGCCTTGTGCGTGGTAGGTCATGTCTAATCAACGATAGGGTTTTCGAGGATTTTAGCACGAAAGTTGATAAAGGCAGGGTGGTGAATATTATGATACACTTCAGCAAGATATTTGACAAGGTCTCGCATGGGAGGCTGTTCAAGAAGGCTCAGTCGTTTGGCATCAAAGATGAGGGAGTAAATTGTTAGAGACGTTGTCTTTGCTGGAGAAGACAGTGGTACGAGATGTTTACTTCTCTGACTGGTGACATGTTATTGTAGTGTGCCACGGAGATAGGTCTGTTGTTGTCTGTTATCTATATCAATAATCTGGAAGAGAATGTCTGTTTACAGGAGCAGAATTTTTGAGGTTGACATCAAGATAGGGGGTGTAACGGACAGAGAGGAAGACTATTAAAGCTTGCAACGGGATCTAGGCCGGCAGGAAACTGGTCGGGAAAATGACAGAAGGAATTTAATGCAGAAAAGCTTGGCGTGTTGCACTTTGGGAGGACCGAACAGTGTAGGTGTTTCACAGTGCAAGGAATGGCACTGAGAGTGCAGTAAAATAAAGGACGTTTGGAAAACAGGTTCACTGAAGGAGGCGTCATACATAGATAAGGTCATTAGAAAGCTTTTGGCATAGTGACTTTCATTAATCAAATTTTTCAGTACAGATGTTGGGATGAATGGATTTGTGGCTAAATCTGCCGATGATATAAAGATAGGTGGAGGAGCGGGTAGTGTTGTGGAAGAACATGAGAGAGACTTAGATAGTTTTGGGCAAAGAAGTGGCAAATGAAATACGATGATGGAAAGTGTATGGTCATGCACTTTGGGGAAGAAATTAACGAGCAGGCTATTATTTAGATGGAGAGAGAATTCAAAAAGCAGAGATGCAAAGGGACTTGGGAGTCCGAGTGCAGGATACTCTAAAGGTTAACCTCCAGGTTGAGTCGGTGGTGAAAAAGGCAAATGCAATATTGATATTCATTTCTAGAAGTATCGAATATAAGAGCAGGGATGTGATTTTGAGGATTTATAAGCAACTTGTGATACCACACTTGGTGTACTGTGTGCAGTTTTGGGCTCCATATTGTAGAAAGGATATACTGAGATCGGAGACGGTTCAGAAAAGATTCACGAGAGTTATTCCAGAAATGAAAGGCAGCTCTTGGGCTGTATTCCCTGGAGATATGACATTTTTCTACATGGTAGAGGAGTCCAGGACAAGAGGGCACAACTTTAGGATTGAAGGACGTCCATTTGGAACTGAGTTGTGGAGAAATTACTTTAGTCAGAGGGTGGTAAATCTGTGGCTTTCTTGCCACGAGCGGCTGTGGAGGCCAAGTCGTTGGATACATTTAAGGCAGAGATAGATAGGTTATTGATTAGCCAAGGGAACAAAGGGTATCGGGAGAACGCAAGGGAGTGGGGATGACTGGAAGAATTGGATCAGTCCATAATTGAACAGCGGACCAGACTCGATGGGCCGAATGGCCTACCTCTGCTCCTATATCTTATGGTCTTATGGTCTTATGGATGTTATTTTGAAGTTACATAAGACGTTGGTGAACCCTGACTTGGAGTATTGTGTGCAATGCTGGTTATCTACCTACAGGAAATATGGAAATAAGGGTGAAAAAGTACAGAGAAAATTACAAGGATTATGCCGGTGTAGGAGGACCGGAGATATAGGGGAAGAGTGAGAAGGTTAGATTTTTATTCCTTGTAACGTAGATCTTCTCCACCTCTATCAAGTCTCCCCTGATTCTTCTCTGTTCCAGGGAGTAAAGTTCAAAACTATTCAACAATCCCCTACTACTCAGGTCCTCAATCCTGGCAACTTCTTTATAGATTTTCACTGTACTTTTTCAATCTTATTTATATCTTTCCTGCACGTAGGTGACCAACACTACACAAAATGCTCCAAATTAGGCCTCACAAACGTCTTATACATCTTCAACTTTACCTCAACTCATGTACGCAATAGTTTGATCTGTGAATGCTAATGTGCCAAAGGCATTTTTACGAACTGTGACGTCACTTTCAATGAACTATGGACTTGTATTCCCAGACCCCTTTGATCTAACTCATCCATAAGTGTCCTGCCACTCGCTGGGTGAGACGGACTCCGATTGGTCCTCCCAAAGTGCAACACCTTTCACTTGTCTGGATTGAATTCAATCGGCCATTTTTCAGATCATTTTTCCAGTGGTCCAGATCCACGGAAAGCTCCACTGTCTACTGTACCCCTAATCTTGGCGTCACCCACACATATATTGTTGAAATATATGACAAACTACAACGGCCGAGCAGTGACCCGACGGAACTCCGTTAGTCACAGGCCTCCCATCAGAGAGGCAAACAAACTTTTAGATATCCTATAATTTCTGCACGTGCTTCCCACAGGATACTGGAGAAAACCTTGTCAGGATCTGGGAATATGTCCACCCTAATTCGCTTCAAGGCATCAAGCACCTCCTACTTTGTAATAGGTATAGGTTCCATGACTTCGCTGCTGCTTTCCCTTATTTCTATAGACTCGGCTGAATTTCGTGACTTTTGGGGTGGTGGGCGTACTGGGGTTAGTTTTGAGTTATAAGATTAATTGTAGGATTACTTTTAGTTTTCTTTATTGTATTTTTTCCCATTACGGAGTTCCGGAGCATGCGTGCTTTCTATATGGTTATACTTAGCCCGTGCTGGTATGCGTATATTTATGTGTTACATAAAATAAAGTTTTTTTTATGGTAACTAAACAGATAAACGTTATAAGCTGGAACGTACATGGTTCGAATCAGCCTATTAAGCGAACAAAGACTTCTAAAATCATTAATCGATTCCAACCCGATATAATTTTTGTTCAAGAAACGCATATCAAAACGGGCGATCAAAACCGATTTTTTGAAATGTGGAAGGGCCTTCAATTTCACGCTACTTGTCAAAATAAAACAAAGGGAGTATCGACTTTTATTTATCCAAGAAGGCATTGTGTCAGATATTAATGGTAGTTTTTTTTTTTAAATTCTTAATGGAACAATTTGTAATAGAAAAAATGTCCTGGTTAATTTATGTGGACCTAATGTAGATGATCCTTTTTTTAAAAAAACGTATTTGTTATATTGCCGGATTTAAATTAATGTATGTTGTTAATGGGTGGTGATTTCAACTGTTGTTTAAATGCTTTGATAACAGACAATAGACAATAGGTGCAGGAGTAGGCCATTCGGCCCTTCGAGCCAGCACCACCATTCACTGTGATCATGGCTGATCATCGACAATCAGTACCCCGTTCCTGCCTTCTCCCCATATCCCTTCACTCCTCTATTATTAAGAGCTCTAGCTAACTCTTTCTTGAAAACATCCAGAGAATTAGCCTCCACTGCCTTCAGAGGCAGTGCATTCCACAGATCCACAACTCTCTGGGTGAAAAATTTTTCTTCAACTCCTTTCTAAATGGTCTACCCCTTATTCTCAAATTGTGGCCTCTGGTTCTGCACTCTCCCAACATCGGGAATATCTTTCCTGCCTCTAGCGTGCCCAATCCCTTAATAATCTTATACGTTTCAATCAGATCCCCTCTCATCCTCGTGAATTCCGGTGTATACAAGCCCAGTCGCTCCAATCTTTCAACATATGACAGTCCCGCCAGCCCGGGAATAAACCTCGTGAACCTATGCTGCACTCTCTCAATAGCAAGAATGTCCTTCCTCAAATGTGGAGACCAAAACTGCACACAGTACTCCAGGTGTGGTCTCACCAGGGCCCGGTACAACTGCAGAAAGACCTCTTTGCTCCTATACTCAACTCCCCTTGTTATGAAGGCCAACATGCCATTAACTTTCTTCACTGCCTGCTGTACCTGCACGCTTACTTTCAGTGTCTGATGAACGAGGACACCTGGATCTCGTTGTACTTCCCCTTTTCCTAACTTGACACCATTTAAATCGTAATATGCCTTCCTGTTCTTACCACCAAAGTGGATAACCTCACATTTATCCACATTAAACTGCATCTGCCATGCATCTACCCACTCACCCAACCTGTCCAAGTCATCCTGCATTATCACAACATCCTCCGCACATTTCACAGTACCACCCAGCTTTGTGTGATCTGCAAATTTGCTAATGTTACTTTTAATCCCTTTCATCTAAATCATAATTTATATTGTGAATAGCTGCGGTCCCAGCACCGAGCCTTGCGGTACCCCACTAGTCACCGCCTGCCATTCTGGAAGGGACCCGTTAATCCCTACTCTTTGTTTCCTGTCTGCCAACCAGTTTTCTATCCATGTCAGTACCCTACCCCCAATACCATGTACTCTAATTTTGCCCAATAATCTCCTATGTGGGACCATATCAAAGGTTTTCTGAAAGTCCAGGTACACTACATCCACTGGCTCTCCCTTGTCCATTTTCATAGTTGCATCCTCAAAAAATTTCAGAAGATTAGTCAAGCATGATTTCTCCTTCGTAAATCCATGCTGACTCGGACCGATCCTGTTACTGCTATACAAATGTGCCGCTATTTCATCCTTTATAATTGACTCCAGCATCTTCCCCACCACTGATCTCAGGCTAACTGGTCTATAATTCCCTGTTTTCGCTCTCCCTCCTTTCTTAAAAAGTGGGACAACATTAGCTACCCTCCAGTCCTCTGGAACTGACCGTGAATCTATAGAACATTGGAAAATGATTACTAATGCGTCCACGATTTCGAAAGCCACCTCCTTAAGTACCCTGGGATGTAGACCATCAGGCCCTGGGGATTTATCAGCCTTCAGTCCCATCAGTCTATTCAACACCATTTTCTGCCTAATGTGAATCTCCTTCAGATCCTCCGTTACCCTAGGTCCTCCAGCCTCTATCATATCTAGGAGATTGTTTGTGTCTTCCCTAGTGAAGACAGATCCAAAGTACCTGTTCAACTCGTCTGCCATTTCCTTGTTCCCCATAATAAATTCACTTGTTTCTGTCTTCAAGGGCTTAACTTCGGTCTTAACTAATTTTTTTCTCCTCACATACCTAAAGAAGCTTCTAGTATCCTCCATTATATTCTTGGCTAGCTTGCCTTCGTATCTCATCTTTTCTCCCCGTATTGCCTTTTTAGTTATCCTCTGTCGCTCTTTAAAAATTTCCTAATCCTCTGGCTTCCCGCTCATCTTTGCTATGTTATACTTCTTCTCTTTTATTATTATACTGTCCTTGACTTCTCTTGTCAGTCACGGTCGCCCCTTACTCCCCTTAGAATCGTTCTTTCTCTTTGGAATGAGCTGATCCTGCACCTTCTGTACTATTCCCAGAAATACCTGCCATTGTTATTCCACTGTCATCCCTGCTAGGGTATCTTTCCAGTCAACTTTGCCCAGCTCCTCCCTCATGGCTCCATAGTCCCCTTTGTTCAACTTTAATACTGATACTTCCGATTTTTCCTTCTCCCTCTCAAATTGTAGATTAAAACTTATCATATTATGGTCACTACCTCCTAATGGCTCCTTTACTTTGAGTTCCCTTATCAAATCCGGTTCATTACACAACACTAAATTCAGAATTGCCCCCTCCCTGGTAGGTTCCTGTACAAGCTGCTCAAAGTATCTATCTCGGAGGCACTCCACAAACTCCTTTTCTTGGGGTCCAGTACCAACCTGATTTTACCAGTCTACCTCCTATTTAGCTAAGCTTAAGAAACAGACAAAAACAGAGTTAGATAAGATTTTAAAACAAATTAAAGACTTGGATAATATTTATGCAATCTCTCCTAATATTGATATATTCCAGCAAAAGGCTGAACTCCAATCACAATATAATTTTTAACTTATCCTATTGAAATAAATTTGCTTAAATTGGAAAGTCAATTTAACGTGTTTGGAGATAAAAATACTAAGCTATTTGTATCTCAATTAAAAGCAGCTAGAGCCAAAAGTCAAATTTTAAAAAATCGTAAGGGAGACAGTAGTTTAGCATGTAATTATGAATTCATTAATAAAATTTTTCAAGACTTTTACATTGAACTTTATAATTCTGAGTTTCCAGTTGATTCTTCTCAAATGAATGTCTTTTTACAAAAGATCGATTTTTCTCGAATTTCTGTTGCAGAGCAACAGACTCTTGATGCTCCTATTACTGAAAACGAAATTCAGAAAACTATCTTTTCAATGAAATCTGGTAAAGCTCCTGGACTGGATGGTTATTCTGTAGGATTGTATAAAAAATTGAAAAATTGCTTTCTCATTATATTTTGGAAATGATTAAAGATTCTTTTTTGATCTGCTAGAGGCAGATGCCAAGTTTTTAAGTTCACCAGTGGGAGGTGGTGCTTTAGCACTGCTGGCCCACCACCTCGAGGGAGTCTTGATCATAAGCGGGCTGAAACTTCCTGAAGACAGGTGGCAGATCGACTGAGGATCCCACTGGTGATAGCACAGGACAGTTAACATCTTAGTCCACGTATATTTTTTTTAACTCCTTTAGGAGAATTACCTCCCACATTTTATGAAGCTTCTATTTCTTTAATTCTTATGAAAGATAAAGACCCTACTGAATGTGCTTCATATAGACCTATTTCATTATTAACTGTGAATGCTAAAATTCTTTCCAAAAAAATGGCTAATCGGCTGGAGAATATTCTAGCTAAAATTATCTCTCAGGTCCAAACAGGTTTTGTAAAGGGCCATTATTCCTTCTCTAATGTTTGGAGACGGTTAATTGTTATATATTCATCCTTTTCTAAGACTTCCCAATGTGTTGTCACTCTCGATACTGAAAAGGCATTTGAAAGAGTTGAATGGAAATACTTATTTAATGTTTTAGAGAAATTCGGCTTTGGTATTAATTTTAATAAATAGATCAGAATGATATATGGAATCCCTGTTGCTACTGTTATTAACAATAATTGCAGATTTCCTTTCTTTTGCCTTTCGCAGGGTAGATTAGAATAGATTATGAGGACACGCAGTCCTCTTTTATTGTCATTTAGTAATGTATGAATTAAGAAATGATACAATGTTCCTTCAGAATGATATCACAGAAACACAAGACAAACCAAGACTGAAACTGACAAAAACCACATAATTATAACATATATTTACAACAGTGCAAAGCAATACCGTAATTTGATAAAGAATAGACCATGGGCACGGTAAAACAAAAGTCTCAAAGTCTCTCGAAAGTCCCATCATCTCACGCAGACAGTAGGAGGAAGAAAAACTCTCACTGCCATGAGCTTTCAGCGCCGCAAACTTGCCGATGCAGCACCCTGGAAGCACCCGACCACAGCCGACTCTTGAGACCGTCTGAAATCTTCGAGCTCCGAGCAGCCCTCTAACACCGAGCACCGAGCATCTCTGCCGAGCGCTTCAACCGCGGCCCCAGCAACAGGCAATAAGCAAAGCCAAGGATTTGGGGCCTCCCCCTCCGGAGATTGTCGATCGCACAGTAGCAGTGGCAGCGAAGTGGGCATTTCAGAAGTTTCTCCAGATGTTCCTCTGTGTTTCTCACGACTGTCTCCATCAAATCAGGATTGTGCACGGTACCTACTTACAAATACGATATCATTTCGCGCTGCATCACGTCGCCATCTTCTCCTCCCCTTGTACTAGAGAAGGATGTCTGTTAGGTCCCTTGTTATTTAATTTGGTGCCTGAACCCTTGGCTTTTGCACTTCGTGAAGCTAAAGATATCCATGGAATTTTCATAAATGGGTCTATTCATAAGATCTCCCTTTATGCTGATGATCTCTTAGTTTATATTTCAATTCCCGAAGAATCAATTCCTAGATTATAGAAGCTATTAAATGAATTCAGAAAGATTTCAGGATATAAATTAAACCTTCATAAAAGTGAATTGTTCCCCTAAATGATTCTGTTTCTAGATATGATGACATTCCTTTTAGAGTTACGGACTCTTTTAAATATTTAGGTATTATTATTATATTACTAAAAATCATAAAGACCTTTATAAAGCTAATTTGGTTCCTTGAGTGGATTTTATGAAGCAATTATTTTGTAGATGGAATCCACTTACACTTCCATTATCCGGCCGAATTCATGCAGTTCAAATGACGATTTTACCAACATTTTTATACGTATTTCAAAATATCCCTATTTTTAACTAAGATGTTTTTTTTGATCAGGTTAACTGTATTATTTCATCTTTTGTTTGAAATAATAAAAGACTACTAGTTGGTAAATATCCTTTACAAAAATTTGAAAAAGGATGCAGTTCTTGCTCTGCCTAATTTAAGAACGTATTATTGGGTTGTTAATATACGTTATATGTGTTTTTGGTTATATTGGGCTGATAAAAAAGAACGACCACCTTGGGCTGATTTGGAATTAGAAGCTGTGAAACAGTTCAACTTAACGTCGTTATTAGGAGCTTCTCTACCTGTAGAACTGGCAAAAATTGCTGATTTAAATTTATATCCTGTGATTAAGTGGTCATTACGAATTTGGTTCCAGTTTCATAATTTTTTTTTAATCTTAAAAAATTTAAACTATTTAGTTTAATTTTTCGAAATTATTTATTTAAACCTTCATTAAGTGATCCTTCTTTTCTTCTTTGGAGGAATAAAGCAGTTTATTCCTTCATAGATCTGTTTCAAGATGGCCGATTGATGTCTTTTGAGAAATTAGTAACTAAACACTCTCTCTCGTATTCACATTTCCTGCAATACATTCACGTCAGACACTTCTTACAAGAATTTTTCCGAATTTTGCATATATACAGGATTCTGACCTGTTAGAAATTATTTTTAAAATGAACCCTTTAGTGAAAGGTTTTATTGGGAAAATTTATAAGTTATTGTTACAACAGCACAATTACCTTTCACTTAAGATTAAGCAAGATTGGGAGAGAGAGCACAACATGACCTCAATAACAGAGGATTGATTGCGGATTTTGAAGTTGGTTAACTCTTCTTCGATGCGTTCTAGTCACTCTTTAATTTAATTTAAAATTATACATCGTTATTATTTGACAAAGGAAAGACTGTCTAAAGTGCTTCCTAATGTTGATAGTCAGTGTGATAGATGTAAAACCGAGACCGCTACATTGAAACGCATGTTTTGGTCGTGTTCTGTATTGAAACATTGTTGGAAATCTATTTTTTCTACAATTTCTAAAGTTTTACAAATTAATTTACAACCTAATAAATTGACAGTTTTGTTTGGTATAATCCCTCAATATATTCATGGTATTTCTCTATCAGACCAATATGTAATTGCATTCGTTACATTATTGGCCAGAAAAGCTGTTTTGTTGAAATGGAAAGATGCTTCTGCTCCTACTTTGATGGAATGGTTCTCTCAAGTTATGAAAATCTGAAGTCCAACTTTTGATCCTCGATTTGATTGCCAGGAAATGTGGGGTTCTTTTGGCCGCTGTTATCATCAGATTTGAGTTAATTAATATGGTTTCCTCCCGATGTTTTTTTAAATGGATTTGAGTTGGTGTATTGATGTTTTTCTTTTATGGAAGCGTCTCTGACGTATAGCTCCGGGGTTGTACTCCCAATGGAGTTTCTTTTTCGTTTTTATTTTAGTCAGTAAGGATTTTTTCTCTCAGTTACTAGCGGTTCTTTTTTTCTCTTTCTTTTTCTTTCAAAAATATTCTTCACACTTTTTTTCTTATTATTGATATATTGCTTAGCTTTGTTAAGCAATTATTTGTTAATTTAATTATTTATTGTATATATTGACAGATTGACTTGATTAGATTAATGTATTTTTGTTGATCTTTAATAATAATTAATAAAAAATAAACTTTAAAAATGAAATGACACTTTATCTGTCTCCAGAGTAGACCGAGTAAAAAAATCCATTTAAGATGTCTCCCATCTCTTTTGCCTCCAAGCATAGACTACTATTCCGAACTTCCAGAGGACCAATTTTGTCCCTTGGAATCCGTTTGCTCTTAAGATAACTGTAGAAGCCCTTAGGGCTCTCCTTCTCCTTGTCTGCTAGAGCAAACTCTTTCTTTCTATTAGCCTTCCTGATTTACTTCTATAGTGTTCGCTTGAATTTCTTATACTGCTCGTATGTTTCTAACTGCCCATAACTGCTAAGCACATCATTTTTTTCTTAACCAGGACCTCAATATCTATCGAAAACTAGGGTTACCTAAAGTTATCATTGCCTTATATTCTGACAGGCACATACAAGCTTCTTACTCCGAAAGTTTCACATGTGGTGGCCAGTATTTACCAAATATATGTTTGCCAGAAACAACCCAACCATATCCAGACTTTCCCGGTGCTTCCTTATACCTCAAAATTGGACATTATCCACTTTAAAATCTCAACTTTACGACCAGACATATCCTTTTCCATATTCCCATACACAAACTTCTGTCACTTGCCCTTTCTTATTGCCTAATAAACATCAAGTTGAGGTCGAATCGTTCGGACAGAGATGGCACTCAGTACTCGGTGTCGGAGAGCTGAACGGAGCTCGAAGTTTTCGGATGATCCAGAGTCGGACTGTGGTCAGCATGACAGGGAGATGTCATGTGTCTGCGTGAGATGTGGGACATTTGAGAGACTTTGAACTTTTACTGTGCTCATGGACTTCTTCATCAAGTTATGGTATTGCTGCACTGTTGTAACTATATGTTATCCTTATGTGGTTTTGTCGGTTTTTTCAGTCTTGGTCTGTCCTGTGTTTTGTGATATCACACTGGAGGAAATATTGTATCATTTCTTAATGCATGCATAACTAAATGACAATAAAAGAGGACTGCGTGTCTTCATAATCTAAAATCAAATAATCTAAAACCACTGCAATCTGAATGAATGAATTTTGAATGAATGAATGAATGAAGAATGAAATTTATTTCGGTCTGTACAAACATAACAAAAAGAATCATTTTGAACGATGATTTCATAGGACAAAATTACAGCAAAAATACGTAGATATTCTTTAAAACAGACCGAAAGGGTGTAGGCTGAAGCTGCAGTTTATTATGCCTACCCCTCTTACTTATAGAACAACATATTTGGCGTCAATCATCACATCAAAACAAAATATTTCATAATATGTTAACACAAAATCCAATTCCAAGTATCATTTATTTACATTACTCCCATTCATTTTAAATTATGTATTTTATATTTGTTCATTAAATTATGTTAAAATAATTTTTAAACTTGTTATGTGTGGTGCATGTTTTTAAATTCTCACTACAACTGTTCCATAGATTCACTCCTCTGACTGAAATACAATGATTTTTTTTACAATTGCTCTTACCCTTTGCTTT
The DNA here is from genome assembly GCF_030028105.1 of Mobula birostris. Lineage (NCBI taxonomy): Eukaryota > Metazoa > Chordata > Chondrichthyes > Myliobatiformes > Myliobatidae > Mobula > Mobula birostris. The sequence continues at coordinate 106,264,473 of NC_092371.1, read as the reverse complement.
TGGAATATACATTTTCCTCTCAAATCATGTTGACTTTCATGTTGATCTTTGGATACTTTTTGGTAGCTGTCCATTTTTTACTTTATACGTAATTTGTATTATTTTAAAATCTACAAAATCTCTAAATTTTTAAGTGTTTAGTTGAATAAATAGTGGATTTGTTGGGACATAATAACGTGTTTCATTTACAATCGTATGACTTTCCTTTGGAGTAGAAAAATTGAGTTTGTATCTATTTTGCATGTATTTCCCCAAATCTCTACACAGTAAGTCATGTATGAGACTATAGGTGAACCGGATAATGTACACAAAGATTCCTGATTTAAGAAATCTTGCACTTTGTACAGTATTTAAATAGATTTTCACATTTTTGCTTTGACATAATTTATATGTGGTTTACAACTTAATTTATTATCTATTACAACTCCTAAAATTTCTCTCATTGTGACGTCTACGTACTAATTAAGGGAACTTTGCTGAACACATTTCACAAACTTTATCCCTTCTTCTCCTTTAATGGTATGTGATTCCCAGTCAATATATTGGATGTTAAAATCACCTGCTATCATAGCCTCATGTATAATGAAACTGTGTGCGATCTCTCTACAAGTTTGTTCTTCTGAACCACGCGGGCTGTTGGCCAGTCTATAATATAGGTTCTATGAGAGTAGGTAGATATATCTCCAGTCTGGCGCCTCACATTCTTACATTGGCAGTGACCTAAAAAATTCGATCAATCAAAACATGGCCAACTCACATTAAGTAATCAGGAATAGGCAATTGAGATCGAGCCAATCAGGATCGAGCATTAAGCCCCACTCGTGCTCTGTTCACTTCAAAGTGTATCTAAGTGGGTGTATCTAGGGAGCTTATCATTTGACGTGTTACCAACTCACAGTTTTCGTTTACTGTGGAATGTCACTTTAAGCGCCTGAGTGAGGCGGGACTATGACATCAGTCACAGGCTGCTAAGAACTCAGAGAGAGAGAGAGAGAGAGAGAGAGAGAGAAAGAGAGAGAGGCACTGAGGCTTGGAACTTTCTTATGCCCAAAGGGTCGGTTAAACATCGGCACATGGTGAAAAACGAATGTGTGACTGTCACTTCGTACAATCCATAGGAGTGGATTTTGGGGTACCTTGTGGGACCACTTTTGTAGCCTTTGCCTGGGTATTTTGTGTGGGAACCACTGGAAGACGATATTCCTGTGACAGGTCACTTTCGGTGATAATTCGTATGTGGATTTGGAATGACACGTTGGACAAGACCGATGGCGACTGTTACCTCGTCTTACCAGCGTGCAACCTATGGAATATTTCGTACTTAACTTTTCTCTACGTTTCACCTTGGATTACAAATATCTCTCTTCCATCATTTATTTGGTGGATTACTGAACTTTCCTACTTTACCATTTCAAGACACTAAGCCTTGTTTCCCCAAGCTCAATAGTTATACAGGTGCACATTCCTTGCTCCGAAATCCTAAAATCCAAAAAGCTCCGAAAACCGAAGTTTTTTTCGCCACAGCTGACGTCACTTAGGTGTGACGTGGCAGCACTAGCAGAGGTCGCCAGACGTCACTTGTGGCTCAGCGCTCGTACTGGTTACACGTGCATTAGCTGTTCGCTGATATGTTGTGTTCACTTTGACTTTGTGTTTAATTTCATTGTGAAAATGTCAAAAAGAGCTGCAGATACCCCTACGGGTAACAATGAGAAAAAGAGAAGGAATCGTCTGTATCAATAACGCAGAAAGTGGAGCTATTGCAGAAGCTTGATCGTGGTGTATCTGTGCGGCATCTTACTGAAGAAAATAGTGTTGGAACTACCACGTATATGATTTAAATAAACAGAAAGACAAGTTACTGAATATTTATAGTGACAGTGATAGTGACGTTCTACATTTATGTCAGTAAGTCATTTACCATGTGTTTAATTCGGTTCGTTTGAAGCTGTATATTTTTATGTTTTATTGTATGTTTTTGTTGGAAATAATATGTCTCCTTGTCATTATTCCCTAAACAATACAGTATAACGATCATTTACATAGCATTTACATTGTATTAGGTATTATAAGTAATCTAAATATGATTTAAAGTATACGGGACGATGTGCGGAGGTTTGATGCGCTGCTGGGTCATAAACTCTACCGCACTGAGACAGGTTAAATAAGGGACCTGAGCATACGTGTTTTTTTTTGATATCGTGGCGGGGGCGGTGGTGTGAAATTCGAAAAATGCTGAATTCCGAAATGCAACTGGCCCCAAGGATGTCGGTTAAGTGATTGTGGACCCCTGTATTCACACACATATCTACACATAACGCTGTTAACTTTTGTTTATCTTGGTTAAGTTACTATATTATAAGTAGTAACCAATAAGGATAGTGTTTTTAGCATCAAAACCAGACTCCATGTGTAAAATCTATTGCTGCTGGTTTGTTTCTAAAACCTTACATTTCGTAACAGACTGACTTGTGTCTGAGGAAGACGGTCAGGTTTACGGTTGAAACGTTGCAGTCTGTATTTGTAAGTATGCGACTGTTCGGATAAAGGATAGAATGGCTAGGTTTGATAACCAGTCACAAAGCCTGCATAGTCAGTTATAGTATCTCAACACCTGTACTCAATACTTTGATTTATGAAGGGCAGACTGGTAAAACTGACTTTACCATCGTATTTACCTGTGACGTAAGCGCAGTTAAGCACCTATCTGTCACTTGGCAGCCCGTTAGTCCAGTTAATCCAGAACCTGCTGCAAGTTTTGACAGCATTCCTCGCTATCCAATAAGCTCCCAATCTCTTTATCGTCCGCAGATTTGCTGATTCAGTTCACCATATTATCATCCAAATCATTAATGTGCGCTATAGCGCACCCAGTCCGATCCCACTGGCATAGCACGAGTTTTTTTTAGATTATGAAGACACGCAGTCCTCTTTTATTGTCATTTAGTATTGCATGCATTAAGAAATGATACAATATTTCCTCCAGTGTGATATCACAAAACACGGGACAGACCAAGACTGAAAAAAAACTGACAATGCCACATAATTATAATATATAGTTACAACAGTGCAACAATACCATAACTTGATGAAGAAGTCCATGAGCACAGTAAGAAGTTCGAAGTCTCCCAAATGTCCCACATCTCACGCAGACAGGAGAAGGAAGAAAAACTCTCCCTGCCATGCCCGACCACAATCCGTCTCTGAGTCATCCGAAAACTTCGAGCCTCCGAATCGGCTCTCCGACACCGTGTACTGAGCGCAATCTGTTTCCGAACAATTCGACCTCAATCTCGGTCGCCAACAGCAGGCATAGCCGGGGATTTTAAGCCCTTCCCTCTGGAAGATTCCCGACCCCACGCAGTAACGACAGCAGCGAACAAACGTTTCAGAAATTTCTTCAGATGTTGCTCTGTGGTTTCACGTCCGTCTCCATCAAATCAGAATTGTCCACAGCCCCTATTTAACGGATAAGATTTTATTTTTCACCGGAGGGCTGCGCACGCGCGGCGCGCTGCTCTCTCGCCTCCCGTCTTCAGGCAAACTTATCTGCCTGTGACGCCACTTTCAATGAACTGTGGACTTTTATTCCCAGACCCCTTTCATCTACCACAACCCTTAGTGCCCTGCAGCTCACTGTGTAAGACACATCCTGGTTTCTCCTCTCACTTGTCTGCATTAAATTCAATCGTCCTTTTCACTCCATTTTTTCAGTGGTCCAGTTCCTGCTACAAGCTTTGAGAGTCTTCCTCACTGTCCACTAGACCTCCAATCTTGGCGTCACCCAAAAATTTGCAGATCTAGTTCAACACATCTTTATTGAAATATATCATAAACTACAAAGGTCCAGCACTAACCGGACGGCATTTCGCGACTCACAGACCTTCCGTTAGAGATTCAGCCATCTATTACCACGCTCTAGCTTCTCCGGCAAAGCCAATGGCTGATACAATATACAAACTCATCGTGAACGCCAAGCGTCTGAACCTTCCTGACCAAATTCCCATGCGAAACCTTGTCAAATGCCTTGCGAAGGCCTGTGTAGACAACATCCACTGTCCTGCCTTCAACACCTTTCCTGGTGACATCCTCGAAAATCTCTGAACCACTGGGTAAAAACGACCTTCCACAGACAAATTTATGCCATCTACCTCGAAACATCCCCTCTCTACCCAAAAGCTCATTTATCATTTAGAATAATTTCTAATAATTTTCCTCCCCTGATGTCAGGCTCACTGGTCTATAATTTTCGGTTTATTCTCAGAGCTTTCCTTAAAAAGTGGAGCAACATTAACTATCCTCCAAGCCTCCGTCCTCTGGTACCTCACGTGACCTACATCTGCCCGTGTAAGGCTTCATGATCATGGTAGTCTTTCTCGGGGTAAAGCAGTTTAAAGCGAGTGTCTTTTTTCGTAAAAGCGAAATGTGTCCTCCATAATTTTGGAGGTCTGTAAGGCTTTACGGAAAGCATTGCAGCCAGAGTTCCTTCCCTGCCCTTTAGTTGCCCAATGGGAAGCTATTGCAATGTACGAGGAAATGCGATGCTACCAGGCGGACCATTCACAGTTTTTGCGTTCTGCGTTGTCGCAACACGTAGTTACATTTTGGGAGAGGTGCGTGTCAGAGTAGGGCGTAGGGATCCGCGTAGGCTCTGGGTTCGCGGCTACGCCGTACCTAAGGCGTCGATTTGATGCAGAACTATAAATCAGCCTTAAGGATGATTTAAATATCTCTCATAGGTCTCCTGCAATTTCTGCACTTGCCTCCCTCAGGATCCAAGAGGATACCTTGTCAAGTCCTGGGAATACCTCCACCTCAACTCGCCTCAAGCACCTCCTATTCCGTTACAGGTACTGGGGCCATGACTTCGCTCCTACTTTCCCTCACTTCTATTGACTCTTTGTCCATCTCCCGAGTAAATAAAGATTAAAGAAATCGATTTAAGATTCCTCCCATCTCTTTTGGCTCCAGGCACCGATTACCATACCGAACTTCGAGAGGGTCCGTTTTGACCCCTTCAATGCCCTTGATCTTAAGTTAAATGTAAAAGCCCTTAGGATTTTCCTTCATCTTGTCTACTAGAGAAGACCCTTCCTTCTTTTATCCCTCCTGGTCTAAGTGATAAAGTGTTCACTTGCTTTTCTTATATTTCATATTTACCTCATATATTCTTAACTGACAATTACTGCTCCTTTCTTAACTAGGACCTCAAAATCTATCGAAAACCAAGTTTCTCTAAACTTGCTATCATTGCCTTTTATTCTGCAAGGCACATACAAGCTTCGTACTCTCAGTTTCACTAAATTACTACGTGCACCATTGCCAGAAAACAGCCTGTCCCGATCAACAATTGCCAGATCCTTTCTGATACCTCAAAGTTGGTCTTTTCCCAATATAGAGTCTTAACTCTACGACCAGACCTATTCTTTTCCATGTTACCTTGAAACAAATGACATTATGATTACTAAATGTAATCAGAAACAGCTCGCTGTCCATTATGCTTCCAATCTCGTTGTCATCCACAAATCTGCTGATTTAAATCACCGTATTATCATCCAAATCATTAATGTACATGACAAGCTATAGCACACCCAGTCCGTTCCAAGTGACACACCGCTAGTTACAGGCCTGCAGTCTGATGGACAGGTTTCTACAAACACTTGGGGCTTCTCCTGATGAAGCGACCTTGAATCCAAATTTACTACTTCATCCTGAACGCCAAGTGACCAAACCTTCATGACTAACCTCCCATGCAGTACCCTGTCAAATGATTAACTAAATTCCACGTGGACAACGTTCATTGCCTTATCTTTGTCAAATTTCCTGGTGATCTGCTCGAAGAACTCTATTAGATTGGTCAGGCACGATTTACTAAGCACAAAGCCATGTTTACTATACCTAACATAGAACATAGAACATAGAACATAGAATAGTACAGCACAGTACAGGCCCTTCGGCCCACAATGTTGTGCCGACCCTCAAACTCTGCCTCCCATATAAGCCCCCAACTTAGATTCCTCCATATACCTGTCTAGTAGTCTCTTAAACTTCACTAGTGTATCTGCCTCCACCACTGACTCAGGCAGTGCATTCCACGCACCAACTACTCTCTGAGTAAAAAACCTTCCTCTAATATCCCCCTTGAACTTCCCACCCCTTACCTTAAAGCCATGTCCTCTTGTATTGAGCAGTGGTGCCCTGGGGAAGAGGCGCTGGCTATCCACTCTATCTATTCCTCTTATTATCTTGTACACCTCTATCATGTCTCCTCTCATCCTCCTTCTCTCCCAAGATGAAAGCCCTAGCTCCCTTAATCTCTGATCATAATGCATAATTTCTAAACCAGGCAGCATCCTGGTAAATCTACTCTGTACCCTTTCCAATGCTTCCACAACCTTCCTATAGTGAGGTGACCATAACTGGACACAAATTTATATATGCTGTCGTTTAGAATACCTTAAAATAGTTTGCCCACCTCTAACATTAGGCTCACAGGCATATAATTTCTTAACTTATTCTTGGAGCATTTCTTGCATAACTGAACAACATTAGCTGTCTTCAGATCCTCCGAAACCTCACCCTTCGTTAAAGACGTTCGAAATATCTCTGCGAGGATACCTGCAATTTCTTCACTTGCCTACCACAGGGTCCGTCTCATTACGTTTTCAGTCCCAGGGGAATTATCCACCCTAATTTGTCACATGACAATTAAAAAAAAACAGCTCTATAATCTGTATAGTGTCTATGTCCTCTTTTTCCTGAGTAAACACAGATGTAAAAAAAAACACATTTACTGTACCCCGTTTCTCTTTCGATTTCCTATATAGGTAGCTGACAAAGTTGATGTTCAAGAGGACCAATTTTGTCCCGTGGTATCATTTTACACTTAGCATATCGTCAGAAGCCCTTCGGACACTCGGACGTTAAATGCCTTTAAGGGATTTTTTTGCGTTACAGTTCCAGAGTAGACTCTGTATTGAGTAGAGGGAATTTAAAGGACGCTAGCAGGGGTGTCGACATATTTTGCGCGTATAATTCTCGAGGAGGCACTGAATTATGCACTAAAGGTCCAATAAAAAGAAGTTCTGTATAAGTGGAGCGGCCATTGAGGGAAGAGCCACTGCGTGTATGGACCAGTCTTAGATTCGGGAGTTGAGGCTTTGACTTATCGAGGCTTTGACTAGGAAACGCTTAGGCCTTGGGTAGATTTTTTTTGTGTTATTAATTGTTTCTTTCTTTCTTGTGGTACATTTTCGAGCAATGTGGATGTTAGACAAGATACTGGAATATTCTTCGTGAGGGATGTGGGAACTCAGGGAGACCTCCAGTGCCCCTGACGAATACAGCTGCCAGAAGTTCACCCAGCTGCATCATCTAACAGACTGTACTGAGGAGTTGTAGCTAGAACTGGATGTACGGCAGATCATTAGGGTGGCTGACGGCTTGATAGACACGACACACAGCGCGGTCGCTACACGTAAAGTGCGGGAAACAGGTAACGGGGTGACTGTCAGAAATAAAGGAGTTAACAGCCAGTGTTAGATACTCCTGCATCTGTTCCCCTCAGAAACATGTAGGCTGCCTTCGATACTGTTGACCTAGCAGAGGAAAGAAGTCAGTTCTCTGACACGGAGTCTGGCTCTATTGTTCAGAGGGTAAGTGGGGAGAAGAGGCGACTGGAGTAATGAGGGTTTCGTTGGTTGGGGAACTGAAAGGAGGTGCAGTGGACGAGGACGAGATTCACTGGTGATTTCTTGTTTACCGGGTCCCAGGGACAGAGTGCGGATGTACAGCCAGATGTTGTTGTCCACGTCAGTACCAATTACCTGTGAAGATGTATGTTTAGGTCCTATAAAATGAGTTCAGGGAGTTAGGTGTTAGGTTAAAGGTCAGGGAACCAAGGGTTCAGATCTCAGGATTGCTACTCGTGCGACGTGCTATTGAGGCCAGAAGTCGGAGGTTGATACAAATTAACAAGTGACTAAGGACTTGATACAGGAGGTAGGGATTCAGATTTTTGGGTCATTATTCTTTCTTCCCCGAAAGGTGGGGTCTGTACAGAAGCGTCTGTTTACAGTTGAACTAGAGGGGGACTAATATCCTAGTAGGAAGATTTGCTATTTCTGATGGGGGTGGGTTGGTGGTGCTGGTTTAAAACAGCATTGCAGGTGAATGGGAACCAGGGCGCCGGAACACATAGCTGAGCGGTTGTGGAGAAAGATATTGTTAAGCCTGTATAGAAAGTCAGGAATCGAAAGGTCGAACATGGTAGGCCTAGTTTTCTGTACTGCATATCTTTCAGTGCAAGGAGTTGCAGCAGGGTCAGGACTGGTATCCAATATTCTGTGATTCCGTTGTTTTGGACGAGATAGATCGGGATTGGGAAGGTGGGGGTTAAAACACAAGGGGTTGCATTGCTAGTAGGGGGACGTTTCATGGCAGTGCTCATTCAGGACAGACTAGAGATCTCGTCTAATGAGTCTTTATGGAAGAGCTTAGGAACAAGAAAGGTATAACTATGCCAATGAGATTTCTAATTTACACCATCAAGCAATCATCAGGATTGAATGGAGCAAACTTTCAGAGAGATGGCTGACTATTGCAAGGAACACCAAGTTGTGATGGTAGGTGATTTTAACTTTCCTTGTATTGATTGGGATTCCCACACTATAAAAGGGCTGGATTGGAAAGACTGTGTCAAATATGTTCAAGGAAGTTTTCGTAATCAGGACAGAGAAGTTTCATTTTGAGAGAGATACTAGATCTCCCATTCGGAAATGAGACAGGATAGGAAGCAAGACAATTATGGGAATGGATAGCTTTGGTCCTCGGGTTGACATTCTAAATTTTGATGGGATGAGAAAGGATCTGGCAACTGTCGATTTGGACACATTGTCTTCTGGCAAAGATGTGTTTGCCAAGTAGGAGGCCTTCACAAGTCAAATTTTGAGAGTACAGACTTTGTATCCTCCTCTGAGATTAAAAGGCAAGAGTAACAGGTTTAGTAAACCTTTGTTTTCGAGAGATACTGAAAGGAAACGAAGGTGCATTGTCGGTATGGGCTGGCAGCAACAAATGGAGGTGTTGAGTAGGATCTTAAGTGCAAGTGAACACTTCAGCGGGGGATCAGGAGGGCTAAAAAGGTAAGGTTGCTCGAGTAGTCAAACTAAAGGCTTACACAGATATATTTAGAACAAAGGAATAGCAAGGCACAACATTTGTCATCAGAAAGATCAGTGGTTATCTATGTGTGGAGGAGAAAGAGATGGGGCTATCTTAAATGGATTTTTTTCTTCTGTATTTACTCGGGAGACAGACATTGATGTCAGACAATACCGCAGCGAAGTCGCAGTCCTTGCGCAGATTACAGAGGAGGAAGGATTTTCTGTCTCGAGGCAAATTAGTGCGAATAAACCCCATGGTCTGAAATGGTGTTCCCTCGGATCCTGTGAGAGCCTAGTCAAGAAATTGCAAGGGCCCTTGATGTCACACTTTGGGAGAACCAAGCAGAGTAGGTCTTACACTGTGATCGGTAGGGCACTGAAGAGTATGATAGAACAGAGGAATCTGGGAATGCAGATCAACAATTCCTTGAATGTGGAGTCACAGATTGTTACTTAGCAATTTGGCCTTCATAAATCAATATATTGAGTCGAGTGGTTCTCATGTTATGTTGAAAGTGTATAAGGCATATTTTGGAGTATTGTGGACAGTTTGGTCACTTACCTACAGAAAAGATATAAGTAAGATTGAAAGAGGGCAAAATAAATTACAGTATGCTACCAGGACTTGAGGCCCTGAGTTAAAGCGAAAAGTTCAATAGGTTAGGACTTCACTCCCTAGAACATAGAGCACTGAGGGGTGATCTGGTAGCTGTATGCTAAATTATGAGGGGTATACATCGGGTAAATGCAATCAGGCTTTTTCCTCTAAGTTTAGGTGGAACTACAACTACATCGTGGGTTACGTGTGAGAGGTGCAATGTTTAAGAGGAACAAGTAGGGAATCTTCTTGACTCAGAGGGTGGTGAGAATGTGGAATGAGCTCTCAGCGTAAGTGCTGGATGCAGGTTGGATTTGGACACTTAAGAGAAATTTACAAATGTAGGTAGGTACATGGATAGGGTTGGTTTCTGTAGGGTTATGGTCCAGGTGCATTTTGATGGGCCTCGGCAGATTAATGATTTGGCATGAACTAGATAGGCTGGAAGTCTTGTTGCTGTGTTATCCTGTTTTATGACTCGATGACTCCATGCGTAGAGACCTCGCACTCTGAATCCATGACACAGGGTAGGGCTATGCACACACCGCTGAGGCAATCTGGGAAAAGTGTTTTGTCTGCCATTCCATGTGATGGCAAATTGATCTTGTGATTCTGGCGACGGGATAATGGAATATAATGCGTTGGCCAGATCTATTACAGCGTACCATTTGTCGTCTCCCTGTGACGTTCTTTCTATTAGGGTCACCATGTGCGGAGCAGCACCAGTTAACGGAGGGACGTGTTTATTTAACTGCCGGTAATAACTTACCGGGCCGAAGGAATTCATTCTATGTTGTGCCTTTCTATGACTCAATGGCTCTATTTCACTGACTTTATCTGCAAATAATCTATCGTCCATATGGACTTTGGTAAGACATTTAACAAGGAGCCTTATGGTATGCTGATCCAGTAGTTTAAGATGCATGGGATCCAGAGTGACTTTGTAGTTTGGGTTCAGATTTGACATGGCCATAGAAGACAGAGGGTAGACGTGGACGGGCATTAAGCTGTCTGGCGGCGTCTGAACAATAATGTTCTGCAGGAACTGTGGTGTTACCTGTGTTTCTAAGTAACCTGAACATAAACAACAATAGGTGGCTTAGTAAGTTGGTGAAAGTCACAAAGTTCGGTGGAACTGTGGGTAATGAAGAACATAATCAAGGGATTCATTAGGATACAGACAAGTCGCAAAAATGGTGGGTAAATAGTAGTTGTGATTCAATCTTGACGCCTGTGTTATTGCACTTCGGGAGATCAAACTAAAGCGGAAATTACGCAAACAATGACGGGACACTCAACGGCATTGATGTATGAAGATAATTTATGTTTCAAGTCTGAAAGCCTCCATGCGTGCTGACAGGACGGTAAAGAAGGAATATTGCATGCATGCCTTCTTTATTGGACCATGACCCATATGAGTCAGGAAGGTATGTTGACACCATGACAGTCCAAATCTTTCTCCGGGGGAAGTATACGTCGTGTGCTAGGGAACACACATTTAAGGTGACAGACAGAAGTTTAGGAGCGATTAGCGGCTCAGCATTTTGTGCTAGCATGTGCCTGGAATGGGCTTCCAGGGCTGGTCATGGAAGTACCTATGAGAGTGGTGTTTAATACACTGGGCGGAAGGGCCTTTTGTTTTTATGTAATGTTCAAAGTTCTCTGTTCTGTAACAGGCGACAGAGGAAGAACAATGATATATATTCTGGCGAAGAGCTGACTGTCAATTGGCGATAAGTGACAATATTAGTTTGAAAAACGATAGTCTCACGCACCGATGTTTCGTCTCTCTATCAGAGAGAAATGTGTCTTACTTGATTCCGTGACTGCGACAATGGAGAGGTTGGCCCTGCCGGATACTGCCTGCATTTCAAAACAAGACGTGGCCATTTGTATCACAAAAACTATTTAATTAGATCCCATTACATCATAAACCTTGGAATAAATGCGCGGATACCTCCCTGTTTGGATAATTGTGACAAATCCATTTGTTTCTATTACAAGGGTAGTAGTTCCAGGACGGGTTAGTTCCTAACTTAAACAGTGGCTTCGTGAACAGGGATTGATATTTTGACTATCAGAAGCAGCGAGTCCACCACACGAGGCACTTCTCAGAGAGAATTGGATACCCACTGATCTTCCAGATCGAGCGCCTTTACTACCCTGTTCTTGCGGCCATTGAAGTTATTGGTCATGCGCTGCTATGGGATCGATCGCGGAATCAATGCTCTTGTGTTGCTGCTCCACTCGTTCTGTAAAGGTACATGTTCAGAGTTGCCGCTTTAGTCAGGGTGTTCATTGCCCAGTGAGGTCCAGCTGACAACTTTCTCAGCTTCTTGCTTGCACTTTAAGTACTTTGTCAAATATTTCGCTTTCACTGTGTGCTTTGTCATCGGAACTCCAATGGAGGGTGGGAATTCCTCGATTAGGTGAGTCAATGGGTCTAATGCAATGTAAAGGAATGGAGTATGATATGGCGTCACTGTACATCGGACAACATGCACATAATGAACTATCGTGTTAATGAAATAAAACTGCGGTTGCTGGAAATATGAAACAAAACCTGGAACGGTAGAAACACTTAGAAATTCAGGAATCATCTTACATTTCAGGACCTCGACCCTTTCGGACGGTGCAATAAAGAAAAACGAATTATTTTTCATTTGCAGAGAAGGAGCGTGAGGATGAGTAGAACAAACAACATTTCTCTACTTGTTGCATCACAATGGATGAAGGTGACAGTTTTAGGTACCTTGCGTGTCTTTGAGCAGCATGTTTCATGACAGCAGTGGAGGTAGAGCTGCTGCCACGCGGATTGACGTCCCAGCTTCCATCCTGACTTTGAGTGTTGCCTTTGTGAAGGCCGATCTAGCTATTTTGTCGCAGCTTCCATCCTGATGTTGGGTGGTGTCTATGTGATGGTTTCTGCAGCTGTGGTGTCCTAGCTTCAATCCAGAAGTTGGGTGCTGTCTACGTGAAGGTATCCCAGGACCACAGTATCATGCAGGATGAAATCGACTGCCCCTGACAAATTTGTCCATGCCAACCAAGCTAAAATGCTCCCTTTGCCCCCATTGGACCATATACCTATGTATACAGTGAATATCCCCTGTGTATATACTTTTACATATTTCTTATGAATGCATCTGGTCAAGTATCTATGAATTCTTTAAGTCCAACATTGCAATGTTCAACAATTACTTTTCGCCACTGCCATCATGTTCTTGAGACGACGTCAAAAACCCAAACCACCAATCCATTGGAGGAATTCAGCCGCTGTTCCTTGAAACAAAAATAGGTAAAATAGCTCTATTTGTCACATGTACATCGAAATATACGGTAAAATGCGTCGTTTAGCATTGTCGATCAACGCAATCCGAAGATTATGGTAGGGGCAGCCCGCAATTTTCACCACACTCCGGCGCCAACACAGCATGCTGTTAAGTCGCTTACCTAACCTTAAGACTTTGAAATGCAGGAGGTAACCAGAGCATACAGAGGAAACCCACGCGATCACGTGGAGAACATATAAACGTCTCACAGACAACGACGTGAATCCAACTCCGATCTGTGATCGGTAGTGCTGTAAAACGAATGCGTTAACCACTATGTTACCGTGACTCCTGTTATATTTTGTAACACCTCCGAAGAATATATTGCTTTCTTTCTCTTAACGTGTTATGTTAATTTTTTCCCGTAGTTATATGTGATTTATGTTAATTTAACGTTTTCTTAAATTAGACTGAAGTGTTTACAAAATGCCGTGTTGCTGCTGCTGCTGTGAAAAGATAACTTTCATTGCACATATACCCTGTATATACAATATATACCTTGAGTTTTCATTACATACCTTGTGGATACAGTATATACCCTGATTATACAGTGTATACCGTCTGAATACAGTATATGCCATATGTATAAATCATAAATGCTGAGTATACAGTATATAAAAAACTCATAAGACCATGTGACAAAGGTGCATAAATAGAACACTCACCCCATCGAATATGACTTATTATCAGATTGAACACTGATTTATTATTCCTCTCAAATCTATTCTCCTGCCTTCTCCCGGTAACCTTTGACATCCTTACTAACGAAGAACCTATCATCCTCCGCATTGAATATACCCAGAAAAGCAGGATAGCTTGCTCAATATTACACTATTCAGACATTTCAAACAGAATAGAGAGTGATATAAAAGATGCAGCGAATTTGTACTACTGAATGGGAAGTATGTCACAGCTGCTCCGACATCTCAAAAGGCTCATTGAGTGAGACAGATTTCAGGAATGAGAAACAAGGTTGTGCAATAGGTCTCCAAATAACCAGCGGGAGACAGGTGAACAGAAATGTAGACGGGTGATGAAAAGATGAAAAAGCAACATTGAAGCTGCAGTATTGACTTAAATCCACAGATATGGTCTAGCAGTTCCGTCATGCCTGAGGTGATATGGAACACACGTGAATAAATCAACCCATTCTTGTCACGGACACGATGGGTCGAACGACCTGTTGAGGGTCTGGACTCTTCTCTGTTGTATAAGTCCAGAGGAAAATAAACCAACATTGATTTTGACAAATGTGGCTAACACAGCGATTCCAATTAATCGAATGACTGTTCTGAAAATTTGGGCAGTAAATTGCTCCTCTTTTATTCTATTTTCCGCAGTTAACTTCGTGTTAATTGTGATTCTGAATCGAGGGAAGTGTGGACTCTCCAAATGCATCACCTACTATTTAGTGGCATTATCTGCGCGGATCTGTTACTTGTCACTCTTAATGTGATATTGACCCGAATTAATAAGATCTATTTCCCAGTTACTTTCCTCTTCATCACTCCCGTGTGCACAATTAAGTTTGTCTTGTTTCAAACAGCTTTGGACTGTTCCGTCTGGTTCACAGTCGCTTTCACCTTTGATCGATATGTGGCAATTTGTTGTCAGAAGCTCAAGCCAAGATATTACACCGAGAAAACATCAGCTCTAGTTTAGTAATAGTGAGCACGGTCGCCTGTTTGTGATCCATGGCCTAGTACTTCACTTATGTACCTGTGGTGATTATTGACAATGTCCTATGGTTTTGTGTTGAAAGTCCAGACTATTACACAGCACCTTTATGGACTGTGTACGAGTGGATTGACAGTTTATTAATGCCACTGTTTCCATTTGCACTGATCTTTGTAATATCCAGACTGTCAGGAACATTGATACAGCCAATTCTCTCCGCAGAGGTCTCCACACCAACAGTAAGGGGAGAACCGCGCAGACCCAGTGACAGAGAATAGAAGGAAATCCATCGTTTTACTCATTGCATTGACAGCCAATTTTGTATTGATGTGGATACCATATGTTCTTCATTCCTTAAATTGACCGGTTGTAAACTTTACTTATACAGGCAAAAATCTGAGTAATCTCATATATATTGCGCAACAGACTGGATACAAGCAGAGGGTGATCAATTCCTGTATCAAAACGTCTATTTGTGCTCTAACTCAAAGTAAAGTCAAAGAGGAGTTAAGAAATGGATTTAAATATCCATTCGTTAAAGTAATCACGTGATTTAAAAAGTAATAAAAAACTGATTTTGAACCAAATGATTGAAAACCTGATTTACTGTCATTTCCTGGCAACCATTTTTGCAGAATGAGCAGCATTGCTGTCACCTGTTGTCAGTACCTTTAACATGTCTTAATTCCATGTCATATTCTTGTAAGGTCAGACTCCAGTTTAGTAACCTTCTATTCTTCTTCTTTATCTTAGTCAGAAACACTAATCGATTATTGTTACTGTAAATCACAAGTGGTTTGTACGCAGGACATACATAGATATTAAAATGTTGCAAGGCTAAAATGAATGATAGCAACTCCTTTCTAACAGTTGAATAATTCTACTGTTGCACATTAAACTTCTTTGAGAAATAAGCTACAGGATGTTCAATGTTATCATCCCCCTTTTGTAACAATACCGCCATGGCAGCTTCATCACTAGCGTCGACCGCTATAGAAAATGGTTTCGTAAAATCAGGTGCTTTGAGCACAGGTTGATAACACAGGATAGATTTTAGTCGTTCAAAATCCTCCTGGCAAACCTCACTCTGTACAAATCTTTAACTCTTCCCTCGTAGTTTGGTTAGGGGGAGAGCGATATCCACAAAGTTTTTACAAAACTTACGGTAGTACCCAACCATACCTAAAAATATCCTTAAAGCTTTCTTGCACATCGGAACGGGAACCCTAGCAATAGCTTGAACCTTGGCCTGCACAGGAGCCAGCTGCCCCTGGCCTACGACATAGCCAAGATAAGTAACATGGCCAAAGTCACTTTTAGCGAGGTTAACAGTAAGATTGGCCTTGGAAAGTCTGTCAAACAGCTTCTCTACTGCCAAGATATGCTCTTTCCACGTATCACTCCATACAACCAAATCATCAATATAAACCCCTGTATTTTCTAATCCTAAAATCACAGAGTTAATCATTCTTTGGAATGTCCCTGGAGCATTTTTCATTCCAAAGCGTAAAACATTATAGTCATACAGTACAGATGGTGTGACAAACAGAGAAATTTCTCTAGCACTTTCTGTCTAGGGAACACACCAGTATCCTTTTAGCAGGTCAATCTTTGTAAGGTATTTAGCCTTTCGCACCTTATCAATGAAGTCATCCACTCGGAATAGGATAAGCATCTGCCTTGGTCACGGCATTAAGTTTCCTGTAATCAGTGCAAAATCTCATGCTGCCACCCGGTTTAGGCACAATAACGCAGGGCGACGCCCAGTTTGAGGTAGATGGGCTAATGATACGGTGTGTCAACATATACGCAATTTCTTGTTCAGCCATTTTACTTTCCTCTCAGTTCATTCCATAGGGATGCTGGTTCATGGGGTCAGCTTGACCTACAATTACGTCATGCACCGCAGCTGTGCATTGTTTTGGAACATTAGGGAACAAATCCTCATATTTGCTAATTAGTCCCTTTAATTGATTTTGCTCTTCAGGTTCCAAATGATGGACTTTGCTATCAACGTTTTCCAAAACAACAGAATTCTTGAGCCTTATTGAGACTATACTTAACTTGCTAAAATTATCTGGTACCTCGTTACCAGTCCCCACGACTTCACTTGTTTTCGTAACAGATCCGAAATATCCTGGACTAGCATCCTGGAGGCACCATGGGGGAATTGCGATCTCTCCACAGAACCTCCTTTCTGTTCCCCTAACTAATGAATCTCTTATTACCACAAGTCGCCTCTTCTCCATCCTTCTCTTCTGAGACACAGAGCCAGATTCAGTACAAGAGACCTGAATGCTGCGGATTTTCTTTACTAGTTCATCCCTGCCAACAGTATCCAAAGTGTACAGCTTCCACCTGTTGATGAGGGTGCGGCTTCAGGTGTACTCTGCACTGGCTGTTTAACCTGTTTCACCCTGGACTGTCACCCAGTTTCGTGTGTCATACACCTTGTGTGTAACTATCTCTCTATAGCTCCTGTCACCCCCTCAGTCTTCCGACTGATACGTTCATCCATTTTCAGCTCTAACTCTTTAAAGTGGAGTGTTGGAAGCTGCAATTGGATGCACGTCTTGCAGATGAAGTCGTCAGGGACTCTGGAGATCTCTGTTGTCCCACATCCCGCAAGAGAAGCATTTTGCTATCCTGCCTGGATTCCCAGGAAGCCAACAATAAATAATTGTTAGTGAGCATTGTAGAACACAGAAACGAAGGAGCACAGGTTCATAGTTTGCACAAAGTGGTATCACAAGTAGACAGTGCGATGGAAACGGCGTTTGGTACGCTGTTCTTTCTCAGTACGGGCACTGAGTAAAAGAGACGGAATGCAATATTGCAGTTGTACAAAAATTAGGATGTATCGCCTGAAGAACTGTATATGGGTTTGTTCACCCTCTTATATGAAGGATGTCACTAATATAGAAAGAACATTACAAGGATTCGAGTGCCTGAGTTACAGGGAGATGCTTGGCACGCTAGGACATTATTCTTTGGAGCGTAGGAAATGGGAGATTCCCGAAGCGAGTTTTATAAAAACATTGGGAGATAGATAGGGAATCAAAAAACGAGAGGGAACATACTTAAGATGAAAGACGAAACAATAATTATTATTTATTTTTTGAGAACTTTTTATAAAAACAATGTTGTTCAAAGTGCATTGCAATGGAATAAAGCACAAGCATAAAAATAAAAGACAAAATGGTGTTTGTTAAAAGCAAGATTAATTCAATAATTGTGAGCTGGTGTCAGCTGCGCCTGCGTCCCATATAGTTTTAGACACTGAGTTAGGAGCGCAGTGCAAAAAAAAGCTGACCAGCCAATTTGCTTTTGAGGGTGATTGTTTAAATTACTTGATGGTCGTTACTTCATGACTCCTGCTCTCCCGGTTTCAACTATCACCTTATGTTTCTTCCTCTCCTCCCTCGCACCTTCTAATCCTGACACGTCATCTTTTTTTTCCCAGTCCTGCTGAACGGTCTCGGCCTGAAACGTCGACTATACTTTTTTTCCACAGATGCTGCCTGGCCTGCTGAGTTCCTCCAGCATTTTGTGCGCATTCCTTGGATTTCCACCGTTTGCAGATTTTCTCTTGCTCGTGAATCTGTGATGTACGCCAGTCTCAGGCAATTGAGAGCTTTTTTTTAAACAAACAAAAAAAACAAAACTATAAGATCAATTCTAAAACATCCTGGAAGCCAAAGCAGAATAGTTAGGACTGCACTGATATACCCTTTATCCGGACCTCATGTAAAAATCTAGCAGCAGTGTTCCTAATAGTTGACTTTTGCCTATAGTTTGCTTTGAAAGGCCAGTAAAAAGTTCATTGCAGTAATCTATTCTGTTCGAAAATAGGGCGTGAATTAATTTTTCAGCTCTGCTCATTTTCTTTATGTCCCGATTTAATATTCAAATCTGAATGATGTAGAAAACACAGACTTTTTATTTCTGTTTTGCAAGGGGAACCAAGATCCCAAGTTTATCAGGAAATTTAACACTTTGGCTTTTCGACCAAATAAGTATTTAAGTGTTACCTTAATTAACCCAGTTTTATCATTTAACTTATGCACATTACTTTGTTATGTATGTGTAATTCCTACATTTATAAATTAAATTCTTATTCTCCTGCGTTATACTGTGACAGAAACGTGTTATGCGTCCTACTGGATTTTACACCTTGTATGGAGAAAATGTTTCTTCTTTGACTGTATGCATGTATATAGTTAAATGACAATAAACTTGATTTGACTTGACTCGACCTCATCTCGTTTTAAGAAATTACTGCTCATCTTAACATCTAGATGCTCTAAGAAAATTCTTCTTCTTGCAGCATGTGGCATGTATATGAAATAAGCTGCCAGAGAAAGTAGTTGGGGCAGGTACAATAAAATACATTTGGATACGTGCAGTATACTAAGAGAAAACGAGGATATGTGGCAAGCCCGGATATTTGGGACTAACTTTGAAGAGAAACTTGATTGGCATGGGTAAATCCGGTTGAACACCATGTTTCGAAGCAGCAACGTTTTATGTCTCTGTGAATCTAAAAGGACTTCCTTGTGTGGGGACTGATCCCAACAATCAGAAAGTTTTCCTGCAATACTCAGTCACCACGTTTCCAGTGGTTTCTGGTGCAACGCTCAGTTAAACGCTGATTCGGTGTTCAGGGCAGTCACTCTCGCCTGTGGAATATAGAAGCCTAGATCAACATTGGGCCCTGTTTGAGGTGAGGTCAGGAGACAGCTGACCTGTTGAAAGACAACTTTATCATTCTGCAAAGATGGTTGGAAGTAAATGACTGGAAATGAGGCAGCAATTAGGTTCAAAATGAGCTTTATGTTAGTTTTTAAATAACGTAATAGCTATAATGAATGGATATTTAAATCGATTTCTTAACTCTTCTCTGAATTTACTGAGTTAGAGCATAAACATACGTGTTGCTACAGCAAAGGAGCAGCATGTGTCCAGTTTGTTCTGCAATATATATAGGCTTACTCAGATTTTTGCCTGTGTGGTTAAAGTTTACAACCGGCCATTTCAATATCATTAGAACACATGGTTTCAATATCAGTATAAAACTGGCAGATAAAGCAAAGAGTAAAACGATGGATTTCCTCCTATTCTCCGTCTCTTGGACAGCGCGGTTTTTCCTGTACTGTTGGTGGTGACTATTCTGCCGATACGATTGACTGTAACAATGTTGCTGACAGTCAGGACATTAAACATCAGGATGAATGCAAATGTCAGCAGTGGTGTTAATAAACTGCCAATCCATTCGTACACAGTCCATAAAGGTGAGGTGTAATAGACCGGACTTCCAACACAAAACTACGGGACATTGTCAATAATAACTACGGGATGTCATAAGGCGGTGGCTGGGAACGGAACAAGTGCAAGACACAGACACTGAAGTACTAGGGACAGGACTAGGATTCAGGCTGATGGCAAGGACATCGACACGAAAACCAGGAGCCTGGAACAGGACTGGACAAGAGAGCTAGGAGCTCGGGCTTGGACTCCGAGCCAGGGACTGGACAAGGACCCAGTACCTGGGTCTTGCCTCTGGCTCAGACCCCAGAACCAGGCAAGGACTTGGCTTGGCAGGCAGGTAGGACGAGGCTGGAATCTTCAGGCTTGAGGCTAGAGACTAGAGGCAAGGCTTGGCAGGAGGCAGGAGGCTGGAGTCTTCAGGCTTGAGTCTAGAGGCAAGGCTTGGCAGGAGGCAGGATGGACTCCGAGCCAGAGACTGGACAAGGACCCAGTACCTGGGTCTTGCCACTGGTTCGGACCCCAGAACTAGGCAAGGACGAGGCTTGGCAGGCAGGCAGGACGAGGCTGGAATCTTCAGGCTTGGGGCTAGAGGCGAGGCTTCACAGGAGGCAGGAGGCTGGAGTCTTCAGGCTTGAGGTTAGGCAGGAGGCTAGAGTCTAGAGGCGAGGCTGGAGGCTGGAGGCAGGAGACTTGAGGCGAGGGGAGGCTGGAGGCTGGAGGCAGGAAACTTGAGGCGAGGCGAAGCTGGAGGCTGGAGTCAGGAGACGAGGCGAGGCAAGGCTGGAGGCAGGAGACTTGAGGCGAGGCGAAGCTGGAGGCTGGCAGGGGACTAGAGGCGAGGCTGGGATGGAGGCTGGAGGCAGGAGAATTGTGGCGAGGCGAGGCTGGAGTCTTCAGGCTTGTGGTTTGGCAGGCTCCTCCGGGGCAGGGCGCGGTACTCCTCAACAGGGCGTGGATCACCTGGCCAGGGCGTGGATCACCTGGGCAGGGCGCGGTACCCTTGAGCGGTGCGTGGTTCTCCTGGGCAGGGTGCGGTTCACCACCCGACGGAGGCATGGGACAGGAAGGGACAGGACCAATCGTAGGTAACGGCGAGACGGCCTGGCTTACCCGAGGGAGGCAAGGGACAGGAAGGGAGCTAGGTACAGGGTGGCTCCAGGACAAGACTGCAGGGGAGACGAGGCGAGAGTTACCAGCAAGACAAAGCAAGACTTCAGGCAAAGCAAGGCGAGACAAGGACTTCAGGCGAGGCGAGAGTTACCGGCAAGACAAGGCAGGGCTTCAGGCGTGGAAATAGAAAGCAGAGGAAGCGATACTAGGAGTAAGGACAAGAACATTCCAGCACCCACGCCATGGTCTCTGAAGGTATTTATGCAGCCAGCCCCAACGAGCATCAGCTGCCTCAATTAGAGCTCAACAAGAACAGACACAGGGTAGACAGGAAGACCTGGAGCAAGGGTTGGTGGACAGGACCGTGAACCGGAATACGGATTTCACGGACTGGACCACGACATGGGAACATAGGGTCCAGTGAGATGGAGGAACTGAGCGAAATACTTGTTAGTAGGGAAGTGGTGTTAGGTAAATTGAAGGGATTGAAGGCAGATAAATCCCCAGGGCCAGATGGTCTGCATCCTAGAGTGCTTAAGGAAGTAGCCCAAGAAATAGTGGATGCATTAGTGATAATTTTTCAAAACTCGTTAGATTCTGGACTAGTTCCTGAGGATTGGAGGGTGGCTAATGTAACTCCACTTTTTAAAAAAGGAGGGAGAGAGAAACCGGGGAATTATAGACTGGTTATCCTAACGTCGGTGGTGGGGAAACTGCTGGAGTCAGTTATCAAGGATGTGATAACAGCACATTTGGAAAGCGGTGAAATGATCGGACAAAGTCAGCATGGATTTGTGAAAGGAAAATCATGTCTGATGAATCTCATAGAATTTTTTGAGGATGTAACTAGTAGAGTGGATAGGGGAGAACCAGTGGATGTGGTATATTTGGATTTTCAAAGGGCTTTTGACAAGGTCCCACACAGGAGATTAGTGTGCAAACTTAAAGCACACGGTATTGGGGGTAAAGTATTGGTGTGGGTGGAGAATTGGTTAGCAGACAGGAAGCAAAGAGTGGGAATAAACGGAACCTTTTCAGAATGGCAGGCGGTGACTAGTGGGGTACCGCAAGGCTTAGTGCTGGGACCCCAGTTGTTTACAATATATATTAATGACTTGGATGAGGGAATTAAATGCAGCATCTCCAAGTTTGCGGATGACACGAAGCTGGGTGGCAGTGTTAGCTGTGAGGAGGATGCTAAGAGGATGCAGGGTGACTTGGATAGGTTGGGTGAGTGGGCAAATTCATGGCAGATGCAATTTAATGTGGATAAATGTGAAGTTATCCACTTTGGTGGCAAAAATAGGAAAACAGATTATTATCTGAATGGTGGCCGATTAGGAAAAGGGGAGGAGCAACAAGACCTGGGTGTCATTATACCCCAGTCATTGAAAGTGGGCATGCAGGTACAGCAGGCGGTGAAAAAGGCGAATGGTATGCTGGCATTTATAGCGAGAGGATTCGAGTACAGGAGCAAGGAGGTACTACTGCAGTTGTACAAGGCCTTGGTGAGACCACACCTGGAGTATTGTGTGCAGTTTTGGTCCCCTAATCTGAGGAAAGACATCCTTGCCATAGAGGGAGTACAAAGTAGGTTCACCAGATTGATTCCTGGGATGGCAGGACTTTCATATGAAGAAAGACTGGATGAACTGGGCTTGTACTCGTTGGAATTTAGAAGATTAAGGGGGGATCTGATTGAAACGTATAAGATCCTAAAGGGATTGGACAGGCTAGATGCAGGAAAATTGTTCCCGATGTTGGGGAAGTCCAGAACGAGGGGCCACAGTTTGAGGACAGAGGGGAAGCCTTTTAGGACCGAGATTAGGAAAAACTTCTTCACACAGAGAGTGCTGAATCTGTGGAATTCTCTGCCACAGGAAGCAGTTGAGGCCAGTTCATTGGCTATATTTAAGAGGGAGTTAGATATGGCCCTTGTGGCTATGGGGGTCAGGGGGTATGGAGGGAAGGCTGGGGCGGGGTTCTGAGTTGGATGATCAGCCATGATCATAATAAATGGCGATGCAGGCTCGAAGGGCTGAATGGCCTACTCCTGCACCTATTTTCTATGTTTCTATGTTTCTATGCAGAGTCATATGGGCGGTAGGGGTATGGAAAGCAACAATCACGGTGGAGGTTGATTGACGTTGGCAGTTGAAGTGGTTCAGCACAGACCAACTGGAACGAAGGGCCTGTTTCTGTGCTTTACGTTTCTATAAGTCTCTGACCATATCTGCAAATAATCTATTTTCCATATGCATTTCAATAAAATATTTAATAAGGTGATTTATGGGAAGCTGATCCATTAGTTTAAGATGCAAGGGATCCAGAGCGACTTGGCAGCTTCGATTCAGATTTGAAATGTCCATAGAAGACAGGGGGAAGAGGTGGGCGAGCTTTATGCTCACTGGCGCTCCCTGACCAACAATTTTCTGCAGGAACTGTGGTGCTACTTCTGTTTGTAAAAAGGTAGGCAAATAATGGGTATAATTTCGAAATGTCTGAGTTGTTTGAACTTAGTGGGGTTAAAGGAAAGGGGAAATATAATGACAGGACTCTCAACAGTTTTGATATACCGAGGGACTTTTCACTTCAAGTCAATAACTCTCTGAAAGTAGCCATGCAGTGTGATAGGGCGGTAAAGAATGTGCGTTGCATGCTTGCCTTATTCATTAGAGCGTAGCGCACATGAGTCGGGAATTTATGTTGGACCTATGTATATAAAACTTTAATTCGGCTGTACTCAAAGCATTGTGTGCAATTGTATTCACTCTATTTCAAAGAGGACGTGGAAATTTCGGGCAGGTCACTGAAGAAGTTTATCAGGATGCTGAATAAAATAGATATTGTGGTTTATACGGAGACAGACAGGGTTGTTTTCTCTGGAATTTCGGAGACTGTGGGGACATGATGAAAGTTTATAAATGTATAAGAGACACGGACAGAGTAGACGGCCTGAACATTTTTCCATGAAATACACGTCGTATGCTAGAGAGCATGCATTAAGGCAAGAGGGAGACGTTAAGAGAACATTTGTAGCACATCATTTAATGCTGTCCGCTGCCTGGCATGTGCCTGCTGTGCTGGTCGTGGAACTATATATGACAGTGGTGCTTAATACCCTGTTAGAAAGACGCATCGATATGCAGGTAGCAGGGGTGTATGGATTTTGCAAGTAGAAGAGACTACTTCAACTTGGCATTATGTTCTGCACAGGCATAATGGGCGGAATTGCCCTTTGCTGCGTTGTCACGTTCTAAGTTCTCTGTTCTGTGACGTACGCCACGGGAGGAACAGTATTACATATGTACATTTATCGACAAAGCAAAGTCCTCTTAGATCCCATGCTTCCTTACTATCTCAATAAGCCTCGCATGGTGTACCTGATCCAATGCCTTGCTAAAATTCATATACACTACATCAACTGCTCGACCATCATCAATATATTTAGTCGTATCCTCAAAAAAATTCAATCAGGCTCGTCAGGCACGACCTGCCTTTCACAAAGCATGCTGACTATTTGTAATCATATTATGGCTCTCCAAATGTTCATAAATCTTGCCTCTCAGGATCTTCTCATCAGCTTCCCACCCTCTGACCCTCCATACCCCCTGATCCCCATAGCCACAAGGGCCATATCTAACTCCCTCTTAAATATAGCCAATGAACTGGCCTCAACTGTTTCCTGTGGCAGAGAATTCCACAGATTCACCACTCTCTGTGTGAAGAAGTTTTTCCTAATCTCGGTCCTAAAAGGCTTCCCCTCTATCCTCAAACTGTGGCCCCTCGTTCTGGACTTCCCCAGCATCGGGAACAATCTTCCTGCATCTAGCCTGTCCAATCCCTTTAGGATCTTATACGTTTCAATCAGATCCCCCCTCAATCTTCTAAATTCCAACGAGTGCAATCCCAGTTCATCCAGTCTTTCTTCATATGAAAGTCCTGCCATCACAGGAATCAATCTGGTGAACCTTCTTTGTACTCCCTCTATGGCAAGCATGTCTTTCCTCAGATTAGGGGACCAAAACTGCACACAATACTCCAGGTGTGGTCTCACCAAGGCCTTGTACAACTGCAGTAGTACCTCCCTGCTCCTGTACTCGAATCCTCTCGCTATAAATGCCAGCATACCATTCGCCTTTTTCACCGCCTGCTGTACCTGCATGCCCACTTTCAATGACTGGTGTATAATGACACCCAGCTCTCGTTGCACCTCCCCTTTTCCTAATCGGCCACCATTCAGATAATAATCTGTTTTCCTATTTTTGCCACCAAAGTGGATAACTTCACACTTATCCACATTAAATTGCATCTGCCATGAATTTGCCCACTCACCCAACCTATCCAAGTCACCCTGCATCCTCTTAGCATCCTCTTCACAGCTAACACTGCCACCCAGCTTCGTGTCATCCGCACACTTGGAGATGCTGCATTTAATTCCCTCATCCAAGTCATTAATATATATTGTAAACAACTGAGGTCCCAGCACTGAGCCTTGCGGTACCCCACTAGTCACCACCTGCCATTCTGAAAAGGTCCCGTTTATTCCCACTCTTTGCTTCCTGTCTGCTAACCAACTCTCCACCCACACCAATACCTTACCCCCAATACCATGTGCTTTAAGTTTGCACACTAATCTCCTGTGTGGGACCTTGTCAAAAGCCTTCTGAAAATCCAAATATACCACATCCACTGGTTCTCCCCTATCCACTCTACTAGTTAGTACAGGTCATGCCTGCTCCAAAAGTGGGTCCTATAATCCAGAAATCTGAAACCCTGCCTTCTGCTCCAATCCCTCAGTCACGCATTTATCCTCCATCTCACTCTATTTCTATACTCATTGTCGCGTGGCACAGGCAGTAGTCATGCGATTACTACCCTTGATATCTTTATTCTCAACTTCCTTCCTAACCCCTTGTAGTCTGTTTTAAGGGCCCACTCCCTTTTCCTACCTATGTCTTTGGTACCAATATGTAGAACGACTTGTGGCTGTTCACCTTCCCACTTCAGGATATCGTGGACGCAATCAGAAACATCCTGGTCCCTGGCACCTGGGAGACAAACTACCATCCGTGCTTCTTTCCTTCATCCACAGAATCTCCTGTCTGTCCCCCTAACTATAGATTCCCCTATCACCATCCACTATCCACTATCAGACCCTGGTGGTATGTGACTCTAGGATTTTGCATCCTCTGCCGGATGGAAGAGGCGAGACGAGAGTATGTCTGGCGTCAACGAGGTCTGTGATAGTGCTGGCTCTATTAGTGCAATAATTATGGACAGTTCATAGAGGTGAGCTGTGTGGACAACTCGCTGCAGCTTCTTGCAGTTGCTATACCAACTTGTTATGCATGAATATCAGATGTTCGCACAGTGCATCAATAAAAAATTGGCACATGTCGACAGGAATGAGTTTTCTTTGCTGTGACATCTACGTGGTTGGACAAGGACAGGGGATGTCCACACCTGGGAACTTGAAGCTGCTAACCCTCTCACCCTCAGCACCGTTGATGTTGACAGAAGAATGTGCACCGCATCATCACTCTGTAAAGTTGATAACAGCTCCTTTTTGGCTAAAATCGAGAGAATTTTTTTGCCATGTTACAAGGACATGAAGACCAACATGTATTGACTAAGAAACAGCTTCTTCCACTTCACTAGCACTTGACTGACAGGTCCATGGATCCATGAACACTCTGTCATTATTCCTTACTCTGCATTGCTTATTTACTTTTTATTGTATGTATTTGCCGCAAAATTGGAATTTCACATCACAGAAATTAGTGATTAGAAACCTATTTTTCATTGTGCTCCAAATTCCAGGAACTGTTCTCTCCTGCATCTCCGTAGCTGCTTGCAAAGAGTGATAAGGGAATTTAGTATGGAGAGAAAGGGGAATGTAGGGCAATTGAGGGAAAACATAACATTGAACAAGAGACATTGAGTAGTTTCGGGCATTCCACGTTAGAATAAACAGTATACAAATCAGAATGTCTCGAAAAATGTTAATGTAGTTTCGTGTAAATCTCGGTTGCAAATTTCATCTGAGGCGATCTCGGAAAGAGAAAGTGTACAAATCAAGGAAAAGTCGAGGAAAGAAAAAGGAATAAATCTTGTTAGAGAAAGGTCCATGGAGAGAACAATTGAAATCTGACAAAGGGGTATAAAGCGATTTAGAAATTGGTGTGTTGTATTGGAAAAGGTTTCCTTAAGGGAAAACCTTGCCCAGGAAATCTGTTGGAATTCCTTCAGGAAATAATAGGCAAGGTAGACAAAATTGAGTCTGTGGATATTGTTCACTTGGATTTCAGAAGGCCTTAAACAAGGTGCAGCACATGAGGCTGCTTAGCAAAATAAGTGCCCATGGTATTACAGGAAATATACTTGCGTGGGTGAATCATTGGCTGGCTGGCAGGAATCAAAGAGCGGGAATAAAGGGACGTTTTATGGCTTGCTGCCGGTGACGAGTCATGTTCCACATGGATTGGTGTTGTGACTGCTTCTTTTCACGGTATAAGTGAATGATTTGGATGAAGTAATTGATGGCTTTGTGACTACATTTGCAGACAATACAAAGATAGGTAGAGGGGTAAGTAGTGTTGAGGAAGCAAGAAGGGTGCAGTAGGGCTTAGACAGATTAAGAGAATGGGCAAAGAAGTGGCATAGAGAATATAGTGTAGGCAAGTGTATGGTCATGCACTTTTGTAGAAGGAGTAAGGGCGTAGACATTTTCTAAATACAGAGACAATTCAAAAACCTCAGAGGTTCAAAGGGACTTAGGAATGGTTGTGCAGAATTCCATGCAGGATAATTTGAAGTCAGTGGTAAGGAAGGCAAATACAATATCTGCATTCATTTCAAAACGATTGGACTATCAGAGAAAGGGTGTAATGCTGAAGCTTCATAAGATATTCATCAGACTGGACCCGGAGTATTGTGCTCAGTTTGGGGCCCTTTATCTTGGAAAATACATGCTCGAGAGAGTCCATAGATGGTTCATGAGAATGAGTCCAGGAATGAAAGGGATAAAATCTTAGGAGTGGTTGATGACTCTGGTCCTGCACTCACTGGAGTTTAGAAGTATAAGAGGGGTTCTCATAGAAACCAATCAAATATTGAAACGTCTTGTTAGCGTGAATACAAGAAGGCTGCTTCCTGTAGTGGATGAGTGTAGGACCAGAGATCACAGACTCAGAATGGAAGAACTTTTCGAACAGGAAAGTGGAGAAATTTCTTCAGAGAGAAGATGATGAATCTGCGGAATTCATTGCCACATGAGACATTATGGCCAATTCATTGAGTATATTCAAAGCGGTGGAAAGTTATGGAAAGAAGGCAGTAGAATGGGACTAGCGATATAATAAATAAGCCATAATGGCATGGCAGGAGAGATTTGATGTGCCAAATATAATGAGTGTGGCCCCAGATGATTTGTGAGTCGGAGCAGGCTGCTGTTGCAGAGGAGAGATGGAAGTTATGGCACGAGGGCTGGTCATGAACCATTGTCCATTGTAAGTGGCCTGTTTCCGACAAAAAAAATTGTTTTGCCGATTAATAACTGTGCAGGTGGAGACTCACCATGCATCAAAGGTCGTTGTTATTGAGGTTTACAGCTGGCCATTTTAAGGAATGTACAACATACGTAATGCACATCAGTATAAAATTGGCAGACAAGGCAAAGAGTAAAACGATGGATTTCCTTCCGTTCTCCTTCTCTGTGTCAACGTGATTCTCTCCCTTACTGTTGGTGCGGCGTCCCCTGAGGAGACGATTGGCTGCAGCAATGTTCCTGACAGTCAGGATATTAAACACGAACATCAATGAAAATGGAAGCAGTGGCGTTAGAAAACTGTCAATCCACTCGTATGCAGTCCATAAAGGTGATGTGTAATAATATGGGGCTTGGATGTAAAACCACGGAACGTTGTCAATGAAAACTGAAGGTACAAACAGCAAGTGCCAGCGGATGGATCTCAAGCAGCCGACTGTGATCACTGTTACTAAAACTGTAGCCGCTGTAAAAGGTGAAAGCGACTGTGAACCAGACCGAACAGTCCAAAGCTGCTTGAAACAAGACCATCTTTACCGCGCACACGGGAGTGTTGAACAGGAAACTAACTGGGAAATAAAGGTTATTTATTCGCTTCATAATAACGTTAAAAACAACCAGTAATAGATCGGCTGCAGACATTGCCACCAGGTAGCAGGTGATGCATTTGGAGAGACCTCACTTCCCTCGTTTCAGGATCACAATCGCTGCAAAATTTACTGCAGGAAATAAAATGAAACAGGAACATCTAATTGCCATATTGACAGAAGAAACATCAGTTTTACCAACTTGAAGTTAACATTACAAATGTACTAACTAAGATTACTTCTTAGTCTTTTCATAGTTTCAAACCGCAAAGTCCTCAGGAATTTTTGAGTAAACAGTACATTTACCAGCTACCCTGAATGGCTGTCTGAACCTTCCACACAGAACCATATCTCAGGGTAAATGTCGGCCCCCGCCCAGCCTTTCCAGTTCCAGTCTCTGTCCAGAGCAAGGTGGCTTATGCAAGCGTGGAACAATACTGCTGTGATGATTTAGTGTCGACATCCAGCCCAGTGAGATGTCACGGCACCTGGTGAAATAAGGAAATTGAACACCCCGATTTACCGTATATCGTCCACTAGAAGGTAATAGATCAGCGTTGTTCTATTTTGAAGGGAGTCATCCAGAAACCTTGTTAATCTAGGAGAGTGTACATGGGGAGCTAGGGAGAAAGCTGTAAAGCAGACCCTCAGGGGCAGTGATCTCTGGATTGTAGCATACGCCACACGCCAGAGAGGATAAGAATATGATGATTTAGAAGATAATTGCGTGGCTGAAGAATTGGTGCAGAGGCAGATTTCAAATGCGTAGATCATTGGAATCAATTCTGGGGAAGGTATAACCTCCACAAAATGACAAGAATGCACTTGCATTCGGGGGCTGGGCACTATTTTTGCGGGTGGGATTGCGAGAAGTGTTGAGGAGGGTTTAAACTAGTTTGAACAGGGAATCAGAGCTAGAGTGATAGTTCGAAGAATGGAGCAGTTGGTTAAACGGGACCTCTACGAAAGGGAAGACGGCAATAAACGAACTGATATACCGGAATATCTGGACGTTAAGAAAGGTGATAGGATAAATCCCCGAGCCGGTAAATACTCAGGTGGCTACAGCAAGCAGCAGAAGAGATTGCTGCGCATTTGTCGACGATTTTTGCGTCCTCACTGGCCACAGGACTAGTACCAGAAGATTGGAGGGTGGAGAATGTTATTCCTTTTTTCAAGAAAGGTAGCAGGGATTATCCCGCGAAGTCTAGTCCACTGAGTCTTACCTCAGTGATGGGCATACTATTGGAGAAGATTCTTAAGAGACAGTATTTGCATGCATTTGTAGAGGCATAGGCTGATTATGGATAGTCAGCATGACTTATTGAGGGTTAGATATTGCCTCATGTGTCTAATCGAATACTTCCTGGATATGAAAAACATATTGAGGAAGGTAGAGCAGTGGGTGAGTTGCGTATCGACTTTAGTATGTAATTAACAAAGTTCCCCAAGGTCGATGAATTCAGAACGTCAAGAGGCAAGGAATCTAAGGAATCATGGCTGCGTGGATTCTGAAGTAGCTACTCTACAGAAGTCAGCGGATAATAATCTGAAAGTATTCGGCCTGGTGCTCGGTGATCACTGCCATTCAACGAGGACTTGTTTTGGGACTGCCGCTCTTACAATAACCTTAATGAGGAAGTGAAAGGACGTTTGTTAATTTACAGATTGCATAAAGCTTGGAGTTATTGTGGATATTGCAGAAGGTTTTCGTAGGTTACAATGGGACATTGATAGAATGCAGAGCTGTGCATACTAACTGAAAAG
Source organism: Mobula birostris (assembly GCF_030028105.1). NCBI lineage: Eukaryota > Metazoa > Chordata > Chondrichthyes > Myliobatiformes > Myliobatidae > Mobula > Mobula birostris. The sequence continues at coordinate 106,233,421 of NC_092371.1, read as the reverse complement.
TGGCAGATGGAGTTCAATCCAGAAAATTACAAAGTCGAAATTAAAGGAAGTTTATAGTTAATGGCAGGACTCTTAGCAACGGTGTGATCTTGGGCTCTACGTCCATAGATCCCTCAAATTTGCCACACAAGTTGATAGGGTGGTAAGAAGGCGTATAGTGTATTGGTCTTCCGTAGTTGGGGGACTGAGTTCCAGAGCCACGAAGTATAAATCTCTAGTTATACCACTCCTGGAGTATTGTGTTCAGCTGTTTACGTCCCTTTATGGGAAAGACATGGAAGCTTTAGAGAGCGTGCAGAGGAGATTTGCAACGATGCTTCCTGTATTAGAGGGCATATTGTTATGGAGATGGATTAAGTGAGCTAGGGGCTTCCTCTTTGAAGGAAAGGAGGACAAGAGGCAACTTGATGGAAGAGTATTAGATGAAAAGAGGCATGGTTAAAGTGAACAGTCGTACTTGTCTTCCTCGGGTGGAAATAGGTGATACGTGAGAGCATAATTTTATGGTGTAGAGGATTTCAGAGGAAGAAATTTTAGCACAGAGAGGGGAGGGTGTGGATCGCAGTGTCTGTGGTCATTATTGAGGCAGGTACGGTAGGGAAATTTAAGAGAATCTTTTTCACGTATTTGGAAGAACAATATAGAACAAAGTGGGAGGGTAGGGTCACACCGATTATGGAATAGGTTAAAATGCTGACACAACATTGTGGGCCGAAGTAATACATAGAAAATGCAAGAGAACTCAGCATGTCCGGCAAAATCAATGGAGCTAAATAAACGGTAGGTTTATTGTTTTGGTCCAAGACCCTCAAACCCTGATGAAGGTTGTTCGTCCCAAAATGTAACACCTTACACTTGTCTGCATGAAATTCCATTTACCGTTTTTCCAAATGGTGCAGATCACGTTGCAAATTTTGTTAGCTTTCTTCGTTGTCCACTATGCCCCCAAATTTGGTGTTTTCCTCCAAATTGTTGATCCCATTTAACACATTACTATCTAGATCTTTGGTAGATCAAAAACTAAATTCCTGTGGCACTTTACTAGTCAAAAGGCACCACCTACCACTCTCTGACTTCTCCCACGAAGCTAATGCTGCACCCATTTTTCTACCTCAGAATGAATGCCAGGCCACTGGACATTCTTGACTAATCTCCCATACAGTAATTTGTGAACTACCTTGCTCAAGTCCATGTATAAAAATACATCGTCTTTGCTTCATGAATATTTCTGATAACCTTCTTGAAAAACTCTAAGATTGGTTAGAAACAACCAACCACGCATAAAGCCATGTTGATAATCCTTATTCAGACCACGTCGACCTAACGATGATGTGTCTGGTCTCTTAGCATACATTCCAATGATTTACTCACTATCAACTTAAGGCTCACTGGCCTACAATTTACCAACTTATTTGCAGAATATTTCTTGAACAATATTAGCTGTCCTCGAATCATCTGGCATTGCATCCGTGGCTGAAGATGTTTTAAATACTGTATTCTTGATAGGCTCCGGCAATTTCTGTGCTAGCATCTCACTTGGTCCGATGGACACCTTGTCTGGTCCAGGTGATATATCCCCCATAACGTTCCCCAAGACAGCAAGCACCACCTTCGTGTACGAGTGATAACCTCAAAGCGGCACTGCCTCTAACTGAAGACTGTGTCCGTCCCCATCTTCCTTCTAGACCCCAGCGAATACAAGCCCAGAGCAATCAAACACTCCTCACATATTAACCCTGTCATTCCCGGGATCATTCTGTTGAACCTCCTCTGGATCTTCTCCAATGCCAGTACATCCATTTCACAATAAGGGGCCCAAACTGAAAGCGTGGTCTGACTAATTCCTTATAAAGAAGCAGCATTACATTATAGCTTTTGTATTCTAATCCTCTTACAGAGAATGCTAACTTTTCATTTGCCTTCCTTACCACCGACTCAACTTGCAAGTTAACGTTTAGGGAATCCTACATGGGGACTCCAAAGTCGCATTGACCGTCTGTTTTCTGAATTTTCTTTGCTTTTTAAAATAGTATACGCCCTTATTGCTTCTATTGAAGTGTATGATCATCTACTTCTCTACACTATATTCTATCTGCCACTTATTTGCACATTTGTCCAATCTATCAAAGTCCTTCTGTAGACACCCTGATTCCTGACCATTACCTGACTCTCCACCTGTCTTCATATCATCCGTCAACCTGGCTACAAAGCCATCAAATCTATCATCGAAATCATTAACATATAACACAAAAAGAAGTAGTCCCAAGAATGCCCCCTGTGGAACACCTCTAACTACTAATTCTCAACTGGAATAGGCTCCCTATTTTCCCACGCAGTGACAACTGCGAGTCAGCCAAACTTCTATCCATACTAGTATATTTCCTGTAATACCATGGGCAGACTCATGTGCGCCACATTCTCAAAGGCCTTCTGAAAATCCAAGTATATGCCATCCACTGGCACTCCGTTGTCTATCCAGTCTGTTATTTCGTCAAGGAATTCCAACAGATATATCAGATAGGATTTCTCCCGCAGGCAACCATACTGACTTCGGCTTTATCCCCACTCCCCGTGTCCATTCCTCACTTATTGATCCTGTCCTGGGCACATCTCAATCACCCTCCATGCTTTCTGTCATTCACTTTCAGATGAAGGGTCTCCGACCTGAAATGTTTATTACCATTTCACATTCCGCAGATATTGCCTGATCTGCTGAGAGTTTCCAGCAGTTTCTGGTACTATTTATAATACTGCTGTTAATATAGCCTGCTTTCTCTGTTCTATAGTGGGACTCAATATAATCCATTCCAACTCACCTTTCAGTACAACCCAGCCTTCTGCTGATGACTCGGCACTACAGTGATCGCATAATGTGTCGAAGCAAATTGTTCTGCTCTAAACAAATAAAAGGGCTTCTTTGAGCTGCCAACTTCCAATGAACTCATGTCCATTTATATTTATTATGGCTGCAATGTCTCATGCAGCCACTATAAACCTAGTTTCATGGTCTTTTTTGCCATAGGTAAGTACGTCTGGAGGCAATAAACTTGACGTATGACAGCTCTGCTGCTTTGAAATCTTCCTGTGGGTCCTCTATCCTCCTCCGGAGCTGCAAGTCCACAGCGGCCAGCGAAATCGAAAAACAAATCAGCAAAGTTTAATAGAGTTGGGAGCTGGACCTCACTGAGCAATAATCCCCCTGACTGAAGCGGTAACACTGAACATGTTCCTTTACAAAATGAACGGAGTAGAACCGCAAAGCATTGATCCCGCGATCACTCTGGGAGCAGCGCCTTACCAATAACTCCAATGGCCGCAAGAACAGGGTAGTAAATGCGCTCGATCTGGAAGATTACTGGGTATCCCATTCTCTCTGAGAAATGCCTGGTGTGCTGGACTTGCTGCTTCCGAATGACCAAATGTAAATCCCTGTTCAGTGAGCCACCGTTTATATAGGGAACTAACCCCCGGTGAGACTATTACCCTTGTACTGTAATAAAGTGGATTAGTTACAGTTATCTGAACAAGGAGGCAACCAAGCATTTATTTCAAGGTTTATGATGCAATAGGATCTATTTTAAGGATTCCTTGTGAAAACATGGCCATACGTTGCTTTGAAATGTCAGATAATGTCAGGGAGCTGCTATCTCCACAGGTTAAGAATCGATGCTCTCAGATCTAGAGAGTGAAGGTCCATCGGGGGGATGGTGTTTTCGCAAATTAAAATCGTTGTTTATCGCCATTTCATACTCTGCTCTAATCACAGGGACATTGGTAAGAACAGAGGCCACTCCGCACCTCGAGTCTATCTTTACTAAACCCATCTACCAGTAATAATGAAATTATGTGTGGCACACTGGTGCACGGGTTCTCACAGATTCAGTCAGCCGAGATTAGAACCGCCTCATGGTAATGTCTGTAAGGAGTCTGCATGTCGTCCCTGTGACCATATGGTTTCCCCTGAGTTCTCCAGTTTCCTCATGCATCACAAGATGTGCATTCTGGTAGGTTACTTGATGCTGGAAATTAGACCATAAGACCATAAGACATAGGAGCAGAATTAGGCCATCTGGCCCATCGAGTCTGCTCCGCCATTCAATCACAGCCAATCCTTTTTTTTCTATCGCCTCCTCGACCCCAGTTCCCAGCCTTCTTCCCGTAACCTTGTTGCCATGTCTAATTAGAAACCTATCAATCTGTGGCTTAAATTCACCCAACGACCTGGCCTCCACAGCTTCATGTGGCAACAAGTTCCACAAATTCAACCCCTCCTCCTTTCGCTAAATAATTTTCTCTGCTTCTCTGTTTTGAAAGGGCGTCCCTCTATCCTGAGGGCGTTCCCTCTTATCCTAGACTCTCCCACCATGGGAAACATCCTTTCCATGGCTACTCTGTTTAGGCCATTCAACATTCGAATTCCAGCGAGTACAGACCTAGAGACATCAAATGTTCCTCGTATGATAACACTTTCATTCCTGGAATCATCCTTGTGATCTTCCTCTGGAGCACCACCAATGGCAGCGCATCTTTCCTAATATGAAAGGCCCAAAACCATTCGCAATACTCAATGCGTGGCCTCAGCAGTGACTTACGAAGCCTCAGCATCATATCTCACCTCCGACTCAACCTGCAAGTTAACCTTCAACGTGTTCCACACAAGGACTCCCAAGTCCCTTTGCATCTTATATTCCCGGTTTTTCAACTCTTTTAGAAAATAGTCCGCACATGTATTTCGACTACCAAAGTGCATGACCATGCATTTTCCAATATTGTATTTCATTTGAACACATTCTTGCCCATTTTTCCTAATCTGTCTAAGTCCTTCTGTGTCCTCAACACTACCTGACCTTCCACCAATCTTCGTATCGTCTACAAACTTGGCAACAAAGCCATCTATTCTATCATCTAAATTAATTATATACAGCATAAAAAGGATTAGTCCCTGCAGAACACCACTAGTCACTGGCAGCCAACCAGAAAAGGATCGATTTATTAACACTCGCTTCCTCCTACCAATCAGCCAATGTTCTAACTACGTTACTAACTTTCCCGTAATTCCATGGGCTCTTAACTGGTAAGCAGCCTCATGTGTGGCACCTTGTCAAAGGCCTTCTGAAAGTCCAAATATACAACATCCACTACATCCCCTTTATCTATCCTACATGTAATCTCCTCAGGGAATTTCAACAAGTTCGTCAGGCAGGATTTTCCCTAAAGGAAACCATGCTGACTTTGTACTATCTTGCCCTGTGTCACAAAGTACACCAACACCTCATCTTAATAATTGACTCTAACATCATCCCAAACACTGAGGACAGGATAACTAGTCTATAATTTTCTTTCTGCTGCCTTCCTATTTTCTCCCAAGTATGTAATTGAATTGTACAATCCGGGGTATTTCATGAGAATATGGGGAGAGCAAGTTGCTTTCGGTACACAGAATCTGGAGATGCCAGAAATCCAAAGTAACACACACAAAATTTGAAAGGAGCTCAGCAGAATAAGCAGCATCTATGGAAAAGAGTAAACTGCTGACGTCTCGGGCCGAGACCCTTCATCAGAACTGGAGAAAAAAGAGGAGCAGCCAGAGCAAGGAATTTAGAGGCAAAAAAGGGCTGGAGGAGGAGAAACCTGATAGCAGAGGAGGAGAGGGAGGAGGAGGAGGAGGACGAGGAGTACTAGGGGGAGGTGATGGTCAGGTAAGGAGATAAGATGATAGGGGAAAACAGGAAGGCAGAATGGTGAGGGGGTGGCGGGCATTTACCAGAAGTTCACGAAAACCAGGTAGCTGGACTTCCACCCAGTATTCAAATTTACTTGGTCCATTTCTGACAACTCACTCCCCTTTCTCGATCTATCTGTTTCTATTTCCGGAGACCGTTTACCTGCTGATATCTTTTATAAAACCATTAATTCTCACTGTTAGTTGAACTATACCTCTTCCCAGCATGTCACTTGCAGAAATGTCACCAGCTTCCCTCACTTCCTGTCTGTTCCTCATCTTCTCACAGAATGAGATTTACATTTTACAACTAATGAGATGTCTTCCTTCTTCAAAGGAAGGGGCTATCTGTCCTCCATCATCAACATTACCCTCACCGGTATCTCTTCCATTTTGCACACGCCTGGCCCACCCTACCCCAACAACCCCACAAGGGATAGAGTTCCTCTTGTACTCACCTACCATCCCACTAGCCTCCGCGTCCAGTACATTACTTTCCATACCTTCTACCAACTTCAAAAGGATTCCAACAGCAAGCATATCTTTCCCTCCTTCCTACTTTTCACTTTCCACAAGTATTGCTCCCTACACGACTCCCTTGTCCATTCATCCATCCCCACTGATATTCCTCCTGGCACTTAATCTTGCAAGCAGAACATGTGCCACATCTGGCCCGACACCTCCTCCCTCATTCAGTACCTCAAATAATCTTTCCAGGTGAGGCGACACTTCACCTGTGAGTGTGAAGAGATAATCTACTGTGTCGGGTCCTCCCAGTGTGGCTCCCTGTACTTGGGTGAGGCCCGATGTAGATGGGGCCACATTCAGGTCAGAGGAGCAAGACTTTATGTTCTGCCTGGGCAGCTTCCAACCTGATGGCATGGACATCGATATCTCGAACTTCCTGTTAATGACTCGCCCCCCCAACTCCTTCACCATTCCTATTCCTGTTTTCCTCTCTCACCGTACTTCTTTACCTGCCCATCCCCTCCCTCTGGTACTCCTCCTCCTTCTCGTTTTTGCATGGTCTTCCGTCCTATCCAGTCAGATTCCACCTCCTCCAGTGCTTTATATTTTTTCACCAATTAACTTCCCAGCTCTTCACTTCACCATTTCCCCTCTCTCTCGGTTTCAAGTATCATCTACTACCTTGTACTTTCTCCTCCCCTCCCCCCACCTTCTTGCTCTGATTTCTATTTTTTTTCAGTCCTGATGGTCTCAGCCTGAAACATCAACAGTTTACTCTTTTCCATACATGTTGATAAAAGACTCTAGCTATATTGCCAAGTGTGAATGGTCTGTTATTTGGAAGTATATCAGAACATAGTTGATTTCTCATCTGCATGTTAGAAGTGGAAATGCCTTTGAGAGGTGCTGCCAAGATTGTCTGGGTGTGTAATTGTAATACATTCAGCAGATGGAGCACATTGCAACCACAGTGCACTGGTGGTGGATTCAATGCGTGTTAGAATGGTAAAATAAGTAAGTGTTTAAGGTATGGAAGGAGTCCTAGGGAATGGCGAGCGGGAGTGTTTAGGTAAGTGGAAAGATGAAATGTTTAGTTTGGTGGAGGGGAAGAGTGTTCAGGATAGAGGAGGAAGAGATGTTCAGGGTAGTGGACGTAATGCTCATGGTCGAGGGAGAGCATTGAAGGCAAGTTTGGTGTCATATACACAAGGATATATATACCTGGGTGCAATGAACATCTGCGGCTACGTCAATGGCGTATAGTATCACATGAGCACCTTTGACGTTGGATGTTGCCTTCTTGCGGTAAAACCTCCGAAAGGTGCTGCCAATGATGCGGAGTGGTGTACCATTGTTATATTGGACTGAGTCCACTACTTGCTGAAGCTTCTTATGTTGCTGTGCATTCAAAATGACGTACCAGACCACGATTCACCCACTCAGGCTACATTCTACAGTGCCTCTATGGAGAATTGTTAGAGCGTGTGGTTACACTTTGAACCTCCTTGCCCCGACAAGATGGTGATAGATCATCTGATAAGCTAATGCAGATGAATTTAATATTGGCTGACTCAGCCCACCATCAATGTCCCAATACACACTGGCACATTTTCGCTCTCCTTCCTTTCCTGAATTCAACAACTAGCTCTTCAGTTTTAATGACTTTGTGTGAGACATTGCTGCAAAACCAACCATTCTAACTCGCTGCTATATGCTGACTCATCACCAGTTGTGACTTGTCCAACAGCAGTGCTATGGGGAAGCTAATTTATAGATGGTATTGGATCTGTGCTCAGCCACATCTTCATGAACATGGACATATAGACAGTAGAGAGTGTGAAGTGTGGGCGAGGGATGGAGAGTTGGGTTGATAGTGATATAAGAGTAGTCAAGTTTGTTGGGTCCTCTAACGTTAGGAGTGATGTGTTGATAGTAGATAGATAGAGACTTCTTCCAGGTAGCATGATTAGGGACTCACGATCAATGAGATAGGAGTCAGGGTACACCATTTTGTTTTTGCTGATTACAGCACTTACTTCTTTAAGTACGATGTTGATGTCTATTTGAGGTGAGGTGTAGGCTACAGTTAGGATGACGGTGGAGAATTCCTGCAAAAGGTAACATTCTTGGTAATTCACGGCCAGATGTTGCATGCCAGGAGATCAGAAATGGGACACGAACGCCACATCGGTGCAGCACAATGGGTTTACCATAACTCTGCCGCCTTTTCACGCTGTATCAGGTGCAGAATTGCTGACTCCATTTTAGAAGTGTCTAAATGAGCACCGGAATCACCAAAGCAGCAACGTCTTCTGCCTCGTCCTATCTGCAGGCACTTGGAACACAACACTCCACACTTTTCTCATCCATGTATCCAACCAAACTTCTTTTAAATTTTGCAATTGAACCTGCATCTACCACTATCACTGGCAGCTGTCCTGTATTCGTGCTGCCCACTGAATGAAGTCTCCCCTTCAGATTTCCCTTAAATATTCCATTTTTCAACTTTAATCTTCAGTACAGTCTCAGGAAAACTTGGCGGGGTGGGGAGGGGGGGTGGTGAGCCTACATGTATTCAGCCTATCTGTACACCAAATAATTACATATACGTTGTGTAATTACAAGATCTCCCCGCCTTCTCCAGCGCTCTGGGAATAAAATCTGAGCATACTCACCTTTTTCCTGTCCTCAAGTCTTTGCTACATTCTTGTAAATTTTCCCTGCACTTTCTCAAGCCTATTGATACCTTTCCTGTACGTAGGTGACCAGAACTGCACACAATACTCTAACTCAGCCTCAACATTATCTTATACAACTTCGATAAAAATCCAAAATCTTGTACTCAAAGCCTTGATTTATAAATTCGAAAACCTTCCTGATCCTACTAAATGTGAATCCACTTTAAAGGGATTATTGTACTGTATTCCCAGTTCCATTTGATCCACAACACACCATAGTGACCTAAGGCTCACTGCGAAAGTCCTTCCCATTTTCACGTGTGTAAAAAAAAATGTACCCCTGACATCTTCCATAAGCTTTCTTTCACTCACCCCAGAGAGGACATCCTCTGTATTCGCTATTGCTGCTGTGGGGAAAACATACCCTGTCCCTTCGATCCATGCCTATCAAAATCCAGTAGTCCTCTATCAAGTCATCTCTCATCCTGCTTCATTCGAAGCAGAAAGTCCGATCTTGTTTAACATTTCCCAAGAATATATATTTATTCAACCAAGAAGTGCCCTGAGAGACCACCTTTCCTGAAGCTCCCACGTCCTTCCTTTAAAGAGGTGACCAGAATTGAACACAATACTCCAAATGTGGTCCAGTAGGACTTTAATACAGTTCTATCATTACCTCGTGGCTGTTCAACTCAACCCCATGTCTTATGAAGTTTAACACATTATATGTAGTATCAAAGTGCGCGGTAACTTTGAGAGATCTATGGATCTGAACCACAAAATTCCTATCTTCCTCCACGCCTAAAGAATCCTGCGAGTAACGTCGTACTTTGTTTTCGAGATTGATCTTCCGAAGTGTATGACTTCCCACTTTTTTCTATCTGGCATTTCAGTGCCCTGTTCTATTCTATATCCAGTCTATGTCCCCTTGTAACCTATGACAATCTTTCAAAGTATCCACAAGACCAACCTGCTTGTCATTTGCACATTTCCACTTCTACATCTAAGCCATTTATAAAAATTACCAAGAATAGAGGCCTCAGAACAGATCTATGTGAAACACCAATAGTCACCGACCTCCAGGCAGAACATGACAAACTTGTTACCTTCCTTTACATTCTGTCGGAAAGGCAATACACCCAGCTACATTTTTCGTATCTCCTGTCGCGTGATCTGCTAGTTGAAAGCTTTTCAAATGCAAATATAATCCAAAGATACCAAATTGGATTATACATTGGCTTTGTTGGAGAAGCCAGAGACTGGTAGTAGATGATTGCCTCTCTACCTGGAGGCCTGTGACCAATGGAGTGTGACAGCGGTCAGAACTGAGTCCATTGTTTCTTTTCATAAAACTGGAAGACCATAAGATATAGAAGCAGAATTGAGCAAATTGGCCCATTAAGTCTGCTCCGCCATTTCGTCATGGCTAATCCATTTCCCATCAGCACCTATCTCCTGCTTTCTCCCTGTATCCCTTCATTTCCTGACCAATCAGGAATCTATCAAACTCTACCTTAAATATACGTAAAGACTTGGCATCCACACTCACCTGTGGCAATGAATTTAAGAGACTCGCCACTCACTGGCTTAACCAATTCCTCCTCATTTCAATTGTTAAAGGACAAGCCTCCATTCCGAGGCTATGTCCTCTGGTACTAGGCTCCCCCACAATAGGAATCATCCTCTCCACATCTACCCAATCAAAGCCTTTCACCATTCTATAGATTTCAATTAGTTTACCCCTCATTCTTCTGAATTCCAGTGAATACATGCCCAGAGGCATCAAATGCTCCTCATATGTCAAGCTATTCACTCCTGGAATCATTTCGTGAAACTCCTTTGAACACTCTCCAGTGACAGTATATCCCTTCGAAGATAAGGGGCCCACAATACTCTGAGTGAGCGCTCACCAGCGGCTTATAAAGCCTCAGCATTATATTCTAGGCTTCTTGAAATGAATGTTAACATCGTATTTGCTTTCCTCACCACAGAATCAACCTGTAAATTAACCTTTGTGGAATCCTGCACAAGTCCCTTTGCCCCTCAGATTTTGGAATTTTCTCTCCATGTTTTATTTCTTCTACAAAAATGCATGACCATACATTTCCCGACACCATTTTCCATCTGCCATTTCCTTGCCCATATACCGTCTTTTCGAAGTGACTCACCTACCTCTAGACCTATCCGTTTCGCAAGAAACTTATCACTAGTAAAGGCAAGTTCATACATTTTATGACCCTTGACACGCTGGAACTTCCACAATAATGCTAGTGCCTTCTATAGTGAAGACTGATACAAAATACTTATTTAGTTCATTTGCTATTTTTTGTCGTCCATTTCTACCTCTTCAGCATCTTTTTCCAATGGCTCGATATCCACTCTCGCCTCCCTTTTACACCTTATTTATCTAAAGAAACTTAGCGTATCCATTTAATATTATTGGCTAGATTACTTTTCCTTATTAATGATTTTTTAGTTGCCTTCTGTTAGGTTTTAAAAGCTTTCCAATTCTGTAACGTCCCACTATTTTTTGCTCTATTATACGCCCTTTCTTTGGCTCTTTGTTGGCGTTGACTTCTCCTGTTAGCTATGGTTGTGTCATCTTGCATTTAGAATACTTCTTCCTCTTTGGGACGTATATATTCTGTGCATTCTGAATTACTTCCAGAAATTCTAAGCATTGCTGCTCTGCTGTTATTCCTGTCAGTGTTTTCTTTTCCAATAGCTATTGGCCAAATCCTTTCTCATGCCTCTGTAATTCCCATTATTCTGCTGTAATGCTCAAATATTACACTTGAGCTTCTCCTACTCAAATTTCAGGCTGAATTTAATCATACTATGATCACTTTTCCTTAAGAGTTATGTTATTTTGAGTTCTCTAATGAATTCTGATTCATCGCACAACACCCAATCCAGAATAGCTGATCTCCCGGTGGGCTCAAAGACAAGCTGCTCCAAAAAGCCATCTTGCAGGCAGTTTGGAAATTACACCCCCCCCACCCCCGCCACCTCAGAATCCTGCACCAACCTGATTTTCTGAATATACCTGCATATTAAAATCCCTTATGACTATTGTAACACTGATGTTTTCACAATCATTTTCTATGTCCTGTTGTAATTTGTAGACCACTTCCGTACTACTGCTTGGGGGTCTCTCTGTAACTCCCATTAGGGTTATTTTACCCATACAATTTCTTAGCTCTACTCTCCAAACCTACGTCGCCTCGTTCTAATGATCTGATTTCATGTTTAACCAACATAGCCAAACCACCCATCTCTGCCTACGTGCCTGTCCTTTCGACTTAACTATGCTCCTCTTTTGCCCATGATTCAGCGATAACTACAATATCATACTAGGACATCTGTAACTGCTACAAATCCATTTTCTTTATTGCGTGCACTGCAACCATTGAAATCTTACGTCCATCAGCCCTGTATTCACCTGTTTTGATTTGGTCCACCTTTTGCATTGCAAGTTATCCTAATGACTGCAATTTTGTCTCATCATTAGCCTCTTCTTGCTCGGAGTCTCAATACACATGATCTTTGTTTGTTAACCAACTACCTCCTCCTCAGCACTATCACACCGGTTCACGTCACCCTGCCAAATTAGTTTAAATTCACCTGAAAAAGTCTAGCAAATCTATCGGCAAGGATATTTGAATCCCTCAGGTTCAGACGCAAGCTGTCACTCTTGTGCAGATCGTACTTTCCCCAGAAGAGATCCCAACGATCCATAAGTCTCAACCACTGCCTCTGCATCAGTTTCCCAAGCACATATTCACTTGCCAGATTATATTAATCTTATCCTCATAGCTGAGTGGCACAGGTAGCATTGCAGAGATTACTACCCTAGAGGTCCTGTGTTTCAGGTTTCTACTTAGCTCCATAAAATCTCTCTTCAGGACCTCCTCACCTTGTCTACCCATGTTGTTGGTGTCGATACGCACTATTCACCAGCGCGTTTGGGAATGTTAGAATGTTAGAATAGTACAGCCATGGACCTGAGCGAAGACAACCTGACATTACCGCCAGGAAACCAAAATACCATCTGGCTGCCTCTATCGTGCCCACAGAAACTGGTCTCCGTTGCTTTGACGATGAAACTTCTATCAACACTGAAGTCCTCTTCACTTCACTGCTCTTTTGAGCCACAGCACCAGTTCCAGAGACCTGGTCATTGCGGCTCATCCTCCCCCACCCCACTCCAGTAGGTCCATTATGTCATCCCCACAGCAGTATCTACAGTTGTATACTTATTATTGAGGTGAATAGCCAGCATTTTGGAAGTATTGTTTGGAGTATTGTGAGAAGTTTTGGTCACCTACCTGCAGCAAGGTTGTAACTAAGGTTGAATGTCTAGAGACAAAATTTACAAGGAAGTCTCCACGTTTGGAGGACCTCAGTTACAAGGAACAATTGGATAGGTTAGAACCTTATTCCTTGGAACATAGACGATTGAGAGGAGTGTTGATAGAGATATACAAAATTACGAGGCGTTTGGGAAGAGTAAATACCGACAGGTGTTTTCTAATCTGGTTGGTTTTCACAACGACCAGTGGTAATGGGTTAACGGTGAAATTTGAAAAGTTTAAGGGGAACATGATGGGAAACCTCTTCCTTCAGAGGATGGTGAGAGAGTGGAACGAGCTGCAAGCCCCAGTGGTATGCAACTCGATTTCAACATTTAAACTAAGTTTGGATAGTTATGTGGATGATACGGGTATGGAGAGCTACGATCGCGTACAGGTCGATGGAACTCGGCAGTTCAAGTGGTTCAGCACGGGCCATATGGGCCACAGGGCCTGTTTCTGTGCTGTGCTACCTCTCTTTGTAAAAATGGTAGGAAAATACTCGATGAGGTATAACCTAGAAATGTCTGAGTTGTTTGAACTTAGGGAAGTTAAATGAAAGGGGAAATACAATGACACGACACTCAACAGCATTGATGTACAGAAGGATTTTGCGCTTAAAGTCAATAACTCTCTAAAGGTGGCCATGCAGAATGATAGGGCTGTAAAGAAGATGTGTTACATGCTAGCCTTATTCATTAGATCATGGCGCACATGTGTCAGGAACGTATGTTGCAGCTATGTATATGAAAATTTAATAAGGCTGTACTCAAAGTATTGTGTGCAATTATGTTTACTCCATTTCAAAGAGGACGTGGAAACTTTGGGCGGATCACCAAAAAAGTTTATCAGGATGCTGAGTAAATTAGATGTCGTTGTTTATACAGAGGCAAGCATGGGTTGCTTTCTGTGGAATTTCGGAGCCTGGATGGACATGATAAAAGTATATAAAATTATGAGAGAGACGGATAGTATAGACAGTTGGAATATTTTCCCATGAAGTATACGCCGCATGCTAGGGGGCATGCATTTAAGGAAAGAGAGAGACGTTCCGGGAAGTTTTGTAGCACAACATTTTATGCCGGCAGGTGCCTGGAATAGGCTTTCAGGTGTGGTCGTGGAGCTATATATGATAGTGGTGTTTAATACCCTGTTACAAAGACGCGTCCTAATGCAGGTAATAGACGGATATAGATTATGCCAAGTGTCAGATCTTTGGCAGGTGGGAAGAGTGGGCTACATCACCTCTATCCCTCTGACTCTCAATACAGGAACCCCTGAGGGCTCTGTACTAAGTCTCCCCCTTTACTCCCTGTATACCCATATCTCTGTCGCTACCTGGAGCTCCAGTCTGCTGATTACATTTGCCAATGAAACTACATTGATTGGCCTAATGTCAAACAATAACGATGTGGCCCACAGGGAAGAAGTCATCTCTCTGACACAGTGGTATCAAGAAAACAACCTCTCCCTCAATGACGCAAAAACAAAGGAGTTGGTTGTGCTCCCTAGTGTTAGCCATTTCAGCCCTGGGAAAAATCCTCTGACGATCCACACGATCAAAGCCTATCATCACCTTATATACTTCTTTCAAGTCATCTCTCATCCACCGCCGCTCCAAGAAGAAAACTTTACTCAACCTATTCTCATAAGTCATGCTCCCCAATCCAGGTAACTTCCTTGTAAATCTCCTCTGCACCCTTTCTATAGTTTCCAAATCCAAAGAACTTTCTACAGGGCCACGATTGAGAGTATCCTGACTGGTTGAATCACGGCCTGGTCTGGGAATTGTACCTATCTTAATCGCAGGATTCTTCAGAGTGGTCCGCGCAGCCCAGCTCATTTGTAGTTGTGAACTTCCCATGATTCAGGAAATTTGCAAAGACAGGTGTGTAAAAAGGGCTCGTAGGATCAATGGGGACCCGAGTCACCCCAAACACAATTTATTCCAGCTGCTACCTCCGTTAAACCGTACCACAGCATAGAAGCCAAGACGAACAGCTCCGGGACAGCCCCTTCCACTAGGCCATCAGACAGATTCACTCACACTGATTTGAGTGTATTTCTATGTTACATTGTCTGTTCTATTTATTATAAATTCTTATAAATTACTATGATTGCACATAGCACATTTAGATGGAGACGTAACGTAAAGAGCTTTACTCCTCATATATGTGATGGATGTGTTACGTACCCCGTAACTGGGTTGCCAAACCAGCAGAAATGGATCACTCAGTTGGAGTCTGGATTACTAGAACTAAGAAAGTTTTATTAAAGAAACAGGCAACACAGTAATCGAAAGGATAATAAATGCAATAGTTCAGCAATGATAAACACACATGTGTACAGAATTAAGATAACAGCACCAATCAAGCTCTATCGTTGTCTAAGGGGTAAATGATCAATTTCAAAGTGACACAAAGTTCAGTCCAGTTTAGTAGTTCAGTTCGCAGTAATCGTTGCCATGGCGATGGACAACGTGGGGGGAGAGAGAGAGAGAACGGGAACGACTGATCATTCAGACACGGCTTCAACTCACAGACCGGCGATATGGCTCACAGGCAGCTTTCGGGCAGGTCCTTGGTGATGTCACCTGAGGTCACCGACTGTGACCCCTCCTCCAGGTGCGGTCGATGTCTGCAGTGAACCCGACACCCAAGCGAGGGTGGACACACACCGGGTTCCCGCTGATCGTACCTTTCCACCCTGTGCATTTAAGGTCCGGTACGTCCCACCGTCTCGTGAGAGGCACACCGCTTCCAGGGTCTCGTTACCTCGGGTGTCGTGCGTCCTACCTTAGCGAACCTGTCCCTTTTTATTCCCCTGCCGGAGTATCGCCTGTCCATCACTTCAAACAGTTCAGGGTTCAAAGGGGGAGCCGCTCCAGACAGCTCTCTCACCCGTCCCTTCATTATACATCTCCAGATCGCCTGTCCATCACTTCAAACAGTTCAGGGTTCAAAGGGGGAGCCGATCTTGGCAATACCCAGACTGATGGCTCCTTCATTAACATCTCCACATGCTGCTTCATTGTTCCTTATCTCTCCTTCCCCCCTGAGGACAGGTGGCAGACCAACTGCTGATGCCACTGATGCTAACCCAGGCCAGCAAACATCTTAATTTTATGTGTATTCTCGTCACACTTCCCCCCTTTAAGGATTTTTACCGGGAGGTAAAAATTACAAACATGAATACATTATTTGATACACACACAAATATACATCTTTATTAGCTATTCGGCTAATACAGAGAATTTGAAGTTGTCAACACCTTGACAGACAGTCATCACATTTTCTGTCCCTTTTATATGTGTTATTAATAATTCCTTAGACCAGGCTCCAACTCAGCAAACTTCATAGTGGCCAAAAACACTGATGAATTGCGATCAATGTAACCTCTCATTTGGTTTTGTCCCGGACCACAATAACAAGGGTCGTCCCATTCCGACTCAGTTTTCTCTCGCAAGGGCTTAGTAGGAGGGGGAGGGGCATTGACCGCAGAGTTATTGCAAAACTTCCTACAGTACCCCACCATCTCCAAGAGCCTTCTGAGGGCCCTCTTGTCTGTCGGGGTTGGGAGGTCAGCGATAGCCTGCACTGTAGCTTCCATCGCTGCCAGCTGCCCCTGTGTCACCACAATTCCCAGGTAAGTGACCCTCGTGTGGCCGAATTTATTTTTTTCAAGGTTCACTATCAAGCTGGCTTCAGACAGCCGTATTAAATTGCCAATACACACCTCTGTGTTCATCAGCCCTTTAGTCACATAATTACTCATTATATATGACGGTTGTTTGCTTGGCTGACCTACTGAAACAGACATCACCCAACGTCCCAGTTCTTTGCATTGCCTCGGGACAATCAACCACACGGGTGCGAGACGTTTAATTTCTCCTAAAGAGTCGCTTTGTTCGGGGATTAAGGGAGAGACCTTATCAGTAGACCTGGCCAAAACAATAGCCTTCTCCCATCTGATCGATCCCATACTAATCTTTTCAAAATGGTTCTTTTTTTCTCTTATCAGGGGGCCCCTAGCTTCATTGATTTCCACGCTAACACCGACTAGGTTTGTTAGCATATCAAAAGCCGGTGACCGTCTCAGTTCGCGTCGGTCATGATCAATAACATACTCCCCCCTGGGCAGCCGGTAAACCTCTTTCATGATTCCACCAACTGTTTCCTCCAGCACCGCAAAATGTCCACCGGGGGGTACCTCGTGGGCCATGTTAAAAACCTCTCCCCATAACTCTTTTGCACCACCCCCCACTCCTCATCTGCGGGTACTGTACTTGATTTCCCTTTTCTCCTTAGCACTTCCTCCTCCACACAATAGCCTACTAGTTCCCTTGTTAAAGCTGTGTCAGGGAGAGCTGTCTCTGCCGAAACCATCAGCCCCTCGTCTCGCTCCTGCGTCTGCACAAATTCTTTCCTGGCTGCTGCTACGTCTGTCCCAGCTCCCTCACTACCTCTTGTCTCACTACACTCCTTTTCATTTTCTGCCCCCGTCTCGTACAAGGTTGGCAGAAACGTTTCCGCTAAATTGACCACCGCAGTTAAATTCACTACCGCAGCCCCATGATGAACCTGTGAGTCCGTGGGCGGGGCCTCACTGCTGGCAGGCTGACCTGTCAATCTCACGACTGGGAACACGATTCCCCCGGCGATGTCATTACCGAGCAAGACTTCCACGCCTTTCATCGGTAATTCGGACCTCACCCCGCTCGTGACTAGTCCAGAGACCAGGTTGCTTTGTAAGTGTATCTGGTGCAAAGGGACTGACTCTGTCCCTTCCCCAACACCTTTGACCTCTACCTCCCCAGTCTGGGTCTCTGAGCTAAACTCTAATACACTCTTCAGTATTAGTGACTGACACGCTCCCGTGTCTCTCCAGATCCGCACTGGAACTGGTTTTAACCCCTCTTTCACTGACACCAATCCGGCCGAGATAAATCTCTCGCGCCCTTCCTGGACTTTGGCAGACCTGCCCTTCCCTAGCGGTTCGCTTAACAGCTCGATACAGCCATTCAAAATTTCCGCTTTTCTTTTTCCCGTCTCCTTCTTTGGGGCAAAGCACCTGGACGCAAAGTGTCCGGCTTTCCCACAATTATAACAGACGACCCCAGGAGACTTCCTACCAGACTGCTCCCGGTCTACCTTATCCTTCTCACTAGTCCCCGGCTTACTTTCTGACTTTTCCGGTGGACTCTCCCCGCCGTCCTGACTACCCTTCTGGTAGCCTTTACTCGGGGCAAACTTCATTTTATGCGTCAACGCATACTCATCCGCTAACTTAGCAGTTGCGGCTAACGTGGCTGCCTCTTTCTCATCGAGGTAGGGTCTCATACCCTCAGGGACACAACCTTTAAACTGCTCAATCAGGATCAGCTGTAGCAGTCTGTCGTAATCCCCCCTACCCCCTTTGAGGCGCACCAACGCTCACAATATGTCTGCATCTCACGGGCAAACTCCAAATACGTGCGGTCCCACTGCTTCCTCGCATTCCGGAACCTCTGCCGGTATGCCTCCGGGACCAACTCATAAATCCTGAGGATGGCCTCTTTTACCACCTCATGCCTCTGGGCATCTTCCGCGGACAAAGCGGAGTAAGCTTCTTGGGCTTTCCCTTTCAGTACACTCTGAAGTAACACAGCCCACTTATCCCTCGGCCATTCCTGACTTATAGCCACTTTTTCGAAATGGAGGAAGTACCGATCCACGTCGGTATCGTCAAATGGGGGAACCAGC
Organism: Mobula birostris; assembly: GCF_030028105.1. Taxonomy (NCBI): domain Eukaryota; kingdom Metazoa; phylum Chordata; class Chondrichthyes; order Myliobatiformes; family Myliobatidae; genus Mobula; species Mobula birostris. The sequence goes on along the minus strand of NC_092371.1, from coordinate 106,214,460 downwards.
CTAACCTCCTGGGTCGCCCGGAACCCTCCACCTTGGTTCGGCACGAGCCTCTGCTCGGCCCTTAACCTTAACTTCTCCAATTCGAATTCCCTTTCCCTCTGTTTCTCCTCTCTCTCCAACTGTCTGTCCCTCTCTTTCTCTTCTCTCTCCAACTGTCTTTCTCTCTCTTTCTCTTCTCTCTCCAACTGTCTCTCTCTCTCTTGTCTTTCTACCTCTCTCTCCTTCTCTTCTCGCTCCAACTGTCGTACCCGGAACTCGTGCTCGAGTCTCAGTTTTTCAAGCTGCACCTGTACCGCGTCTCCAGCAGGTTTTTCAATAGACACCACCCCCAGCTCGCTATGGGGAAACACACCTTTAGATACATAGTGCTCTACGATAGCTCTGTGTATCTCCTCTCTCCTCATTGCCGACTTCACCTTAGCAAGATTCAACCGTGTGGCCACAGCTACCAATTCCGATTTCCTGGCATCCTCTAATGCCTCCAAGGTTGCGCCTTTATAAATTCCTCAGCCTCCATTTCTGCTGTTTGTCTTTTCTTTCTTTCGGGAATTTTAACCCAATCAATTTACTCCGTCCCAAATTTAGCGTTCAAAATCGCGGACGAGAACCCCACTTATGTTACGTACCCCGTAACTGGGTTGCCAAACCAGCAGAAATGGATCACTCAGTTGGAGTCTGGATTGCTAGAACTAAGGAAGTTTTATTAAAGAAACAAGCAACACAGCAATCGAAAGGATAATAAATGCAACAGTTCAGCAATGATAAACACACATGTGCACAGAATTAAGATAACAGCACCAATCAAGCTCTATCGTTGTCCAGGGGTAAATGATCAATTTCAAAATGACACAAAGTTCAGTCCAATTTAGTACTTCAGTTCGCAGTAATCGTTGCCATGGCAATGGACAACGTGGGGGGAGAGAGAGAGAGAACGGGAACGACTGATCATTCAGACACGGCTTCCACTCACAGACCGGCGATATGACTCACAAGCAGCTTTCGGGCAGGTCCTTGGTGATGTCACCTGAGGTCACCGACTGTGACCCCTCCTCCAGATGCGGTCGATCCTCTGCAGTGAACCCAGCACCCAAGCGAGGGCGGACACACACCGGGTTCCCGCTGATCGTACCTTTCCACCCTGTGCGTTTAAGGTCCGGTACGTCCCACCGACTCGTGAGAGGCGCACCGCTTCCAGGGTCTCGTTACCTCGGGTGTCGTGTGTCCTGCCTTAGCGAACTTGTCCCATTTTATCCCCCTGCTGGGGTATCGCCTGCCCATCACTTCAAGCAGTTCAGGGTTCAAAGGGGGAGCCGCTCCAGACAGCTCGCTCACCCGTCCCTTCATTACACATCTTCAGATCGCCTGTCCATCACTTCAAACAGTTCAGGGTTCAAAGGGGGAGCCGATCTTGGCAATACCCAGACTGATGGCTCCTTCATTAACATCTCCACATGCTGCTTCATTGTTCCTTATCTCTCCTTCCCCTGAGGACAGGTGGCAGACCAACTGCTGATGCCACTGATGCTAACCCAGGCCAGCAAACATCTTAATTTTATGTGTATTCTCGTCACAGATGTAAGAAATAAAGTCAATTCAATTCAATTCAATTCCGTAGAAGAGACTACTTCAGCTTGGTATTATGTTCGGCACAGGCAGACTGGGCGGAAAGGCTCTTCGCTATGTTGACATGCTTTATGTTCCCATGTCTGTGACATGCGACAAGGGAAGAACAGCAATATATATATATTCCGGGTAAGAGCTGATTGCCAATTGGCGATAAGTAACAACATTATTTTGAAATACCACGGTCTCCCTAACGGACGTTCGTTCTCTGTATCTGAGAGAACTCGGACATTACTTGATACCGTGGCTGGGACTATGGTGAGATCGTGCCGACACGATGTTGTCTCCAAATGGCCATTTTGTGTCACAAAAAAATCTTTAATTAGATCTCATTGCATCATTGACCAGGGAATAAATGCGTGATTACCTCCCTGTTCAGATAACTGTGACTAATCTAATTCATTACATTGCAAGTATAATCGTCTCACCGGAGGTTAGTTCCCAATATAAACGGTGGTTCTCGGAGCAGGGATTGATCGTTGGCCATTCAGAAACAGCGAGTCCACCACACAAGACATTTCTCAGCGAGAATGGGATACTCAGTAATCTTCCAGTTCGAGTGCATTTACTACCCAATTCTTGCGGCCAGTGGAGTTATTGGTAAGGCGCTGATACGGGATCGACCACGGAATGAATGCTTTCTTTGCTGCTCTGCTCGTTGCGTATAGGTACATTTTCAGTGTTACCGCTGCAGTCACAGCCATTATTGCCCAGTGAGGTCCACCTGACAACTTTCTCAACTTCTTGTTTGTAAGTAAATTTGCTCAATGTTTCGCTTTCAATGTCCACTGTGTCATCGCAAGTCGAGAGAAGTGTTGACAAATCATTGATTAGGTGAGTCAATGGGTCGTATTGTGCTTTCACGAAATATACACGAATGGGGTATGATATGGTGTCACCGTACATCGGACCACATGCAAATAATGAACGGTATTGTTATTGAAATTGAACGGCGGTTGCTGGAAATATAAAACACAACCTGAAACAGTAGAAGTAATTAGACGTTCAGGAAACAACTACGTTACAATTCCTCGACCATTTCGGACTGTACAGATAAGAAAACCGAATTAGTTTTCACTTGCAGAGTTGGAGCACGAGTATGAGTAGAACAAACAACATTTCTCTGCTGGCTGAAATCCAATAGATGAATGTGACAGTTTTAAGCAAACTGAGTATCTTTGTGCAGCATGTTTCATGACAGATGTGGATGGCGAGCTGCTGACATACGGATTGGTGTTCCAGATTCAATCCTGACGTTGGTTGCTGTCTACAGTATGTGAAGGTCGCTCTGGTTGCGGTGTCCCAACTTCTGATCTGACGTTGGGTGTTATCCATTTGAAGGTAGATGTAACTCCGTTGTCCCTGCTTCAATAGTGACATTGGTTGCTAGCGATGTGATGATTTCGCAGAGCCATAGAATTATACGGCATGAAAGCGGCTGCTCTTTACCAATATGTCCATGCCCACAAAGCTAAACTGCTTCTATTGGTCCCATTTGACCATATGCCTGTCTATACCGTGTATACCCAGCGGATGGTATATAAGGTATATGACGTATACACAAGTCATACCCAGGGTATGCAGCATATACCTTCTGAATGCATCATATAACTTATGTACACTATTAATACCAAAAAGATCATAAGACCTTAGACAAAGAAGCAGAATTAAGCCATTCACCCCATCGTGTCAGCTCCGCTATTTCACCGTGGATGGTTTATTATCGCTCTGAAATCCATTTCCCTGCCTTTTCCGTGCAACCTTTGAAGCCTTGAATAATCAGGAACCTATTGATCTCCGCCTTTTCCATACTCAAAAAAGCGAGAACTAGCTCACTCGTCCAGTGTACAGACATTTCAAACAGAATAGAGGGGGATGTAAAAGTGGTAGCAAATTTGCACTGCAGGTCGGGGAAAATATTACAGCTGCTCCGAGAGACGACATCCAAAAGGCTCATCGAGCGAGACAGAGCTCAGGGATATGAACTATACATTCACTCTAGATTGTACATAGGTGTCGGAATAGCCAGCGGGAGACAGATGAACAGAAATGTAGGTGTAAAAGCAACGATGTAGTTGTAGATATTGCACCGAGAAATTCCCAGATAATTCCGGGAAGGAAGACCCTTCGTGCCTGATTGTTACAGTAACACACATCAAAGTTGCTGGTGAACGCAGCAGGCCAAGTAGCATCTGTAGGAAGAGGTGCAGTCGACGTTTCAGGCCGAGACCCTTCGTCAGGATTGTTACAGCGATGTGAACCACGCATGGGTAATTTGTCCGTTCGGAGAATCCGACATGATGGGTCGAAGAACATGAACAATCGCAGGACACTTCCATTTTATAAAAGTCCAGAAGCAAATAAACTAACATCTATTTTTACAATTATGGATATTATACAGTTTCCAATATGTCCAATGTCTATTCTGTAAACTTGAAAAGTAAAACGCTCTTTTATTTTATTTCTTAACAGTTAACTTCGTGTCCATTGTGATTCTGAATCGGGAGAAGTGTGGACTCTCCAAATGCATCACCTCCTATTTAGTGGCAATGTCTGCTGCGGATCTGTCACTTGTCATTCTTAATGTGATATTGACCCGAATTAATAACATCTATTTCCCAGTTAATTTCTTATTCATCACTCCAGTGTGCAAGATTAAGTTTTTCTTGTTTCAAACTGCTTTGGACTGTTCCGTTTGGTTCACTGTCGCTTTCACCTTTGACCGATATGTGGCAATTTGTTGTCAGAAGCTCAAAACAAGACACTGCACCGAGAAAACAGCGGCTCTAATTTTAGTAATAGTGAGCACCGTCGCCTGTTTGCGATCCATCCCCTGGTACTTTGTATTTGTACCCTCGCTTATTATTGACAATGTCCCATGGTTTTGTACAGGAAGGCCAGACTATTACACATCACACTTATGGACTGCATACGAGTGGATTGACAGTTTATTAACACCACTACTTCCATTTGCATTAATCCTGGTGTTTAATGCCTTGACTGTCAGAAGCATTATTACAGCCAATCGTCTCCGTAGGGGACTCCGCATCAACAGTAAGGGAGAGAAATACGTTGACTCAGAGACGGAGAACAGGCGGAAATCCATCGTTTTACTCTTTGCTTTGTCTGCTAATTTTATACTGATGTGGATACCATATGTTGTGCATTCCTTAAGCTGGCCGGTTGTAAACTTTAATTATACAGACAAAAATCTGAGCAACCCCATATATATTGCGCAACAGTCTGGATACATGCTGATGCTGCTCAGTTCCTGTACCAACACGTGTATTTATGCTCTAACTCAGACTAAATTCAGAGAGGAGTTAAGAAATGGATTAAAATATCCATTTGTTTCAAGTATCAGGTTATTTAAAAAGTAATATAAAACCGATTTTCAAACAAATGCTAAGATTTCCGCCTCATTTACTGCTATTTGCTCCCAATAAGTTTCGCAGAAGGAACATTGTGGCTCTCACCCGGTCACGTCAGATCGCAGGCTGTTGCAAGAAACATAAGGTTCTGACCGTAAGTGATTTCCACTTTCTACATATAGGCTGCGACTTCTATATTGTAAAAGGACTCGACTGGATTTACAGAGAACCCAGGAAATTATAAGCCGGTGAGATTAATATTAGTCTTGTATAAATTATTGGAAGGTATTAGGGACTGGATATATGACTGCTTAGATAGACAGGAATTGACTACGGATAGCCTGCACGGCTTTGCGTGCGGTAGGTCATATCTAATCAGCGATAGAGTTTTCGAGGATTTTAGCAGGAAAGCTAATAAAGGCAAGGTAGTGGATGGTATTCACCTCAGCAAGGTATTTGACAAGGCCCCGCATGGGAGACAGGTCAAGATGGTTTAGTCACTTGGCATTCAAAATGAGATAGTAAATTGGTTTGGGCATTGGCTTTACAGGAGTAGCCAGACAGTGGTAGGAGTTGATTCCTTCCCTGACTGGATGCATGTGATTATAGTGTGCCACCGGGTTGGGTGCCGGGTGGGTTGTTGTTTGTCATGTATATCAACCATCTGGGCCAGAATATTTGCGGCTGCCACAAGATTGCGGGTGTAGTGGACAGTGAAGAAGACTATCAAAGCTTGCAACGGGATCAAGTCCGGCTGCAGAACTGGTTGGAAATTTTGCAGAATGAACAAATTCAAGCGTGGCGTGTTGCACTTTGAGAGGACAAAACAGTGTAGGTCTTTCACAGTGCACGGAAGGGAACTGGGAGTGCAGTAGAACAAAGGGTTTTGGTAAACAAGTTCCTAATTCATTGTAAATTTTCACTGAACTCCTTAAACCGTATTTACATCCTTCATGTACGTAGGTGACCATAGCTACACACACTGCTCCAAAGGAGGCCTCATAAACGTCTTAAGCATCTTCTACATTACACCTTCATTTATTCAACACTTTTATTTGTGAATGCCAATGTGCCAAAGGTATGTTTGCGAACTTATCTGCCCGAGACGCCACTTTCAATGAACTATGAATTTGTATTCCCAGACCCCTTTGATCTACCGCATCCATTATTGCCCTACCGCTCACTGTGTAAGACAAACCTTTGTTCGTCCACCCACTTGTCTGGATTGAATTCAATCTGCCATTTTCAATCAATTTTTCCAGTGGTCCTGATGCTGCTATAAGCTTTGAGAGTCTTCATCATTGTCCACGAGACCTCTAATTTCAGAGGCACTCACAAATTTGCTAATCTAGTTAACGACGTCGTTATCCAGATCGTTGAAATGTATGACAAACTGCAACAGCCCAGAACTGACCCGATGGCACTTCACTAGTCTCAGGCCTCCCGTCAGAGAGTTAACCATCTACTTCTACTCTCTGGCTTCTCCCGCAAAGTCAATCTCTGATACGTCGTGAATGCAAGCGACTGAACTTTCTTCACTAACTTCCCACACGAGGACTTATCAAATGCCTCGCTCTAGTCTACGCGGACAACGTTACTGCCTTGTCTTCATCATCTTTCCCGGTAAAATCCTCGAAAAACCCTATAAGACTGAGGATAAACGATATGCCACACACAAATTTATGCTCCTCTATCCAAATACTCATATATCCGGACCTTTAGAATAACTTCCAATTATTAAATACTGATATCAGGCTCACTGGCTTATAATTTCCTGCTTTATTCTTACAATCTGTCTTAAAACGCAGAGCAATATTAATTAACCTCCAGTGCTGCGTTATCCGGTACCTCCGCTGACGCTAAGGATGACTTAAATCTCCCTGCCAGACCTCCTGCAATTTCTACACATCCTTTCGACAGGATCCAGGAGAAGGAGCACCTTATCAGGCCCTGAGAATTTGTCCACCCTACTTCGTCTCAAGGCATCAAGCACCACCTACTCTGTAATAGGTATAGGGTCCATGACTTCGCTAATGCTTCCCTCACTTCTATAGGTTCTTTATCTGTCTCCCGAGTAGACCGAGTGAAGGAATCCATTTACGCTGTCTCCTATATCTTTTGGCTCCAGGCATAGATTACCATTCTGAACTTACAGAGGATCAATTTTGTCCCTTGCAATCCGTTTGCTCTTAAGATAACTGTAGAAACCCTTAGGCCTCTCCTTCACCTTGTCTGCTAGAGGGATCCTTGTGTTTATATTAGCTCTACTGATTTATTTCTGAAGAATTCGCTTGCATTTCTTATGCTCCTCATTTGTTCACAATTGCCATAACTGTTAAGTACCTCCTTTTTTTCTTAACCAGGACGTCAGTATCTATCGAAAACCAAGTTTACCTAAAGCTCTTATCATATTCTGACAGGCACATCCAAGCTTCGTACTCCCAAGGTTTCAATTTTGAAGGCCCCTCATTTAGTAAGTATCCCTTTGCCAGAAAACAACCTGTCCAAATGTATATTTTCCTGATCCTTTCTGACACCTCAAAATTGGCCATTGTCCAATTTAAAATCACAACTCCACAATCAGACCCATCATTTTCCTTGAAACTAATGACATTACGGTCACTAGATGCAGAGTGTTCCCATTCACAGACTTCTGTCACTTGCCCTTTCTTATTCTCTAACAGAAGATCAACTACTGCAATTTCACGATGGGACTTCTACGGAGTAAATAAAGGAACTTTGCTTAACACATTTAACAAACTTTATCTGGCCTTCTCCTTTTACGGTCTGAGATTCCCAGTCAATACATTGGATTTAAAAGTCAGCTGCTGTCATAACCTTATGTTTATTGCAACTGTGTGTGATCTCTCTACAAATTTGTTCCACTGAATCATGCGGACTGTTGGGCGTCCATATTATACGTTCCAAGATTGTAAAGATCGCTCCAGTTCAAGGTAGCTCGATCAATTAGAGTAAGTCCAATTCACACTAACCAATCAGTAATAGGCAATTTAGATGCATTAAGCCCCACTCACGTCCTGCTCACTTGAAAGCGTATCTAAAGAGGAGTATCTAGAGGCCCTGTCATTTGACTAACTTGTACCTGAGGAGGACGGTACGTTAGGTTTATCGTTGAAACATTTCAGGCAGTATTTGTAAGTGTGTGACTGTTCAGGGCAAAGGATAGAATGGGTAGATTTTATTACCAGTCACAAAGCCTCCACAGTCAGTTATAACTTCTCAACTCATGTAATCAATATACTGATTTATGAAGGGCAGTCTGGTAAAAGATGCCTTTACCATCGCATTTCCCTGTGACGCCGTTTTCAGGGAATTATGCATCTGTATTCCCAGATCCCTTTGTCCTACCGCCCACTTCAGTGCCGAGCGATCACTAGGCAGGTCCTACCTTGGTTTCCCCTGCAGTAGTTGAAGAACTCATACTTGTCTCTACTGAATTTTATCTGTCACTTTGCAGCCCCTATCTCCAGTTGGACCAGAGTGCGCAGCCATTCTTGAAGTTGGAGGCGGAGTTAAAATTACGCTAAACGGCCACTCCTTGGTTGCATCTTAGGAAACAGTTTTACTTCCACCTGTAAAGTAATTGTTCTTTCCTTTCAGGGTTCTTTTGAAGACCCTGACCTGGAGTTACACGCAGACTTCGGTTCTTTGCGGGATTGGGACCCGTTCTCGTGGTTTCAGGACCGGCCGTTGTTGCTCGGCACGAGAAGGGTTCGGTCTGAGAGTCCGGCTCGAATTCGAAAGCCTAAGATCTCGGCGCTCTGGAGATAGGCGAATCGATGGTCGGCGTCACGGCAGGAGACTCGTATACCGTCGGGGAGGCTGTAAAATCTTTCGCAGTGGGCCCGAGGACCCGAAATTTTGCGATTCCCATGCACAGAGCTCGTAAAAAGCGACAAAACGGACTTTTTAACATCGTATACAAGCGGGTTGTTGTTATGTCTCCCGCTCGCTGTGAAAATGGGGGACGCCTATCTCTCCCTTATTAGGGAGGGAGGGAACCTGTGGTTTGTCCAATGCCGGATGAAATGCAACAGACTTTGGGGTAACTGCACGGTCTGCGTCTTTGTATTTGCCTAGTTGACGCTTGTGCTCGGTAACGGGTGCGTTTATTTTTTTTGCTGGGACGGAGGGGGAGAGCTGATCGTTGCCTGCTGCCGCTTTCGCGCCGGAGGGAGGAGCTGGGGGATCTTTAGGTCTATCACGTTTAACTGTCGTTCATTCTTTATGGCTCTGCTCTGTTTTCGTGGATGTTTGTGAAGTAAAAGCACTTCAGGATGTCCATTGTATACATTTCTCTGACATTAAATTGGACCTTTGAACCTTTGAACTTTTGAAGTTGTCACAACCCGATTGCAGCGGCACACCACGAGCTACAGGGCTCCAGTCTAATAAATAACCATCTACAAACATTTTTTTTCCTGCTAAAGCCATTGTGGTTCGGCCATTGTCTGACTGGACCAGCGTTAGATTGTGGAGTGGAGGCTTAGGCTTATCAAAGCTTTAGCAAGGTAAGGCTTAGGCAGATTTTATTCCTTAATTAATGATTCTTTCTTTCTTATAGCACATTTTTCGAGCTGTCGGGATGTTACAGAAGATACTTTAATGCTCCTGTTGCGGGATGTGTGAATGCAGGGAGTCCTTCAGTGTTCCTGACGACTACACCTGCAGGTCGTGTACCCAGCTGCAGCATCTAACAGTCTACATTAAGGAGTTGGAGCTAAAACTGAATGAACTTCAGATCATTTGGAAGGCTGACGGGTTGATAGATACGACATATAGGGCGGTAGCTAGACCCCAGCCATGATACAGGAAACAGGTCGACTGTCAGGACGAGTAAAGGGATTAAGCAGTCAGAGCTGAGTGCCATTGTGACTGTCCTCTCAGGAACAGGTAGACGCTTTCGATACTGTTAGCCTAGAAGAGGAAAGCCACAACGGTCAGGTCTCTGACACTGTGTCTTGCTTTGTGGTTCAGAGGGGAGGTGGGGAGAAGTAGGGAGCTGCATTGATAAGGGATGCATTCGTTGTTGGTACCGAAAGGAGGTGCAGAGAACGAGAACTAGATTCCCCCGTGGTATGCTGCTTTCTAGAGTTCCAGGGCCAAGGACATATCGATCGACACTATAGCAAACTAAGTAGCTAGACGGGGTGGGAGGGCTGTAGTCAGATGTCGTGGTCCACGTAGGTAGCAATGACACGTGAGGATGGGCGACGAGGTCCTGCGAAGTGAGTTCATGGAGTTAGGTACTAGGTTAAAGGACATGAACCCAAGGGTTCTGATGACACGATTGCTACTCGTGCGACGTTCTATCGAGGCAAGAAACAGAAGGTTCATACATTGTTAAGAAAGACATTGTTAAGCCTGCATACAAAGTCAGAAATCAAAAAGTCGCAACACCTTGTATTCCGTCGGGGTAGTCTCCAACCTGATTGCATTAACATTGACTTCTCTAACTTCCGTTAATTCCCAACCTCCCCTTCGTACCCCATCCCTTATTTATTTATTTATTTATTTGTTTATTTGTTTGTTTATTTATTATTATTATTATTTTATTTTTTCTCTCTCTCTTTTTTCACCATCTGTCCCTCGCACTATAACCCCTTGCCCATCCCTTGGGGTTCCCCCCTCCCCCTTTCTTTCTCCCTAGGCCTCCCGTCCCATGAATCTCTCCCTTCTCCAGCCTCGTATCCCTTTTGGCAATCAACTTTCCAGCTCTTAGCTCCATCCCTCCCCCTCCTGTCTTCTCCTATCATTTCGGATCTCCATCTCCCCCTCCCACTTTCAAATCTCTTACTATCTCTTCTTTCAGTTAGTCCTGATGAAGGGACTCGGCCCGAAACGTCGACTATACTTCACCATATAGATGCTGCCTGGCCTGCTGCGTTCACCAGCATTCTTTGATTGAATTTCCAGCATCTGCAGATTTTCCTGTGGTGATGGGTGATTTTATCTTTCCAGTTATCGATTGGAGTAGCATTGTATAAAAGGGATGGATTGGAAAGAGTTTGTTAAATGTGTTCGAGGAGCACATTTCAGGACATAGAAGTCTCATTACGACACAGATCTCCTATTGGGAAGTGAAGCATGGTAGGGAAACAAGGTAATTATGGAAAAGGCTAGTTCTGGTCCTCGGGTTCAGGTTCTAAATTGCAGAAAGTCCAATTTTGATGGTACCTGAATGGAACTAGCTCGGTTGGATTGGGAAAGGTAGGTTTCTGGCAAAGATGTATCTGCCAAGTAGGAGATAGTCAAAAGTGACATTTTAAGGGTAGAGAGTTTGTACCCTCTTCTCAGAATAAACATGTTTAGTGAACCTTTGATTTTGAGAGATATTGAGAGGAGTCGAGGGTGCATTGTAGGTGCAGGCTGGCAGCAACAACTGAGGCACTTGAGTAGGATACGGAAAGCAAGTGAACACTTCAGGAGAGAATCAAGAGGACTGAAAGAGATAAGTTTGCTCTAGTAGTCAAACTAACGTCTTCTACAGATATTTTAAGAGCAAAGGGATAGCAAGATTTCTTTTACCCATGCAGTTCCTTAGCTCTACCCACAGTGATACAATACCTTCCAAACCTATGTCGCCTCTTTCTAATGACTGATTTTATTTTTTTATCAACATACACCAGCCATCCTATCTGCCTACCTGCCTGTCCGTTCGATTCAATATGTATCCTTGGACATTCAGCACCCAGCTATAAGCTTCTATCGGCCATGATTCATTAATTACTACAATATCATGCACGGAAAATTGCTACAAGTTCATATTCCTGATCCCGTGTGCTGCACCCAATCAAATGTAACAACATCAGCCCTGCATGCACCCTTTATGATTTTATACGCCTTTTGCTTGCAACTCATCCTAATGACTGCAATTGTGTCTCATCATTAGCCTCTCCTTGCTCAAAGTGTCATTGCACATGGCTTTTGTTTGTTAACCAACTAACTGATCCTCAGCACTATCACCCTGATTCACATCACCCTGCCAACTTAGTTTAAACCTTCCTGAAAAAGTCTAGCAAACCTTTTCATAAGGATATTGGAGCCCTCGAGTTCAGACGCAAGCCCTCCCCTTTGTAAGTATTGCACATTCCCCAGAAGAGATCCCAATGATCCATAAATCTGAGCCACTAACACCTGCACCTGTTTCTCAACCACGCATTCACCTGCCGTATCATCCTATCCTTATTCTCACAGCCGTGTGGAAAAGAAGGTTTTCCAGAGATTACTACCTTGGAGGTTCTGTTTGCCAGCTTTTTACTTAGCTCCTTAAAATCTCTCCTCAGGACCTCCTCATCCTGTCTACCCATGTCATTGTTTTCAATATGCACTATTCACCCTCGGCCTTGTGAATGTCATGGACCCTGATCCGAGACATCGCTGACATTGCCACCAGGGATCTAAGAGGCCACCTAGGTGTCTCCATTGTGCCCACTGAACCTCGTCTCCGTTCCCTTGACTATGTAACCTTTTATAAACACTGAAGTCCTTTTCACCTCTCCGCTCTTCCAGAAACCCGGTGGCTGAAGATCCCCGTCCCTTTCCCCTCCTCGGTAGGTCCAATAGGTCATCCCCGCAGCAGTATCTACAGTTGTATGCTTATCATTGAGAGGAATAGCCAGCATTCTGGAAGTGTTGCTTGGAGTATTTGAGAAATCTTTGTCACCTACCTGCAGCAAAGATGTAATTAAAGTTGAAAGACTACAGACAAAATTTACAAGGATATGGTCTGACCATATCTTCAAGTAATCTATATTTCATATGCACTTCAAAAAGATATTAAAGAAAGTGGCTTATGGGAAGCTGATCCAGTAGTTTAAGATGCAAGGGATCCAGAGCGACTTGGCAGCTTCAATTCAGATTTGAAATGTCCACAGAAGACGGAGGGAAGAGGTGGACGGGCTTTATTCTGACTGGCGCTCCCTGACCAATAACTTTCTGCAGGAACTGTGGTGCTACTTCTGTTTGTAAAAATGGAGGGGTATAATCTAGAAATGTCTGAGTTGTTTGAACTTGGGGGAGGGGGTTAAAGGAGAGAAGAAGTACAATGACAGGACACTCAACTGCTTTGATATACCGAAGAATTTTGCGCTTCAAGTCAATAACTCTCTGAAAGTAGCCATGCAGTGTGATAGGACGGTAAAGAATGTGCGTTGCACGCTTGCCTTATTCATTAGAGCGTGGCGCACATGAGTCAGGAATTTATGTTGGACCTATGTATATAAAATTTTAATTCGGCTGTACTCAAAGCATTGTGTGCAATTACATACACTCCATTTCAAAGAGGATGTGGAATCTTTGGGCAGGTTATCGAAGAGGTTTATCAGGATGCTAAATTGGGTGTTGTGGTGTATACAGAGATGACATGGGTCGTTTTCTCTAGAATTTCGGACACTGTGGGGACATGATGAAAGTTTATAAAATTATAAGTGACACGGACAGACTAGATAGTCTGAACATTTTGCCATGAGATACACGTCGTATGCTAGACAGCATGCATTGAGGCAAGAGGGAGACGTTTTGGGAAGATTTGTGGCGCATCATTTCATGCTGTCCACTGCCAGCAATGGGCTTGCAGGGCTGTTCGTGAAACTATGTATGATAGTGGTATTTAATATTCTGTTAGAAGGACGCGTCGACATGCAAGTAGTGGGGGTATATGGGCTTTGCCAAGTAGGAGAAACTACTTCAACTTGGCTTTATGTTCGTCACAGGCATCCTGGGCGGAAGTGCCCTATGCTGCGTTGTCACATTCTATGTTCTCTTTCCTGTGACATGCGGCGCGGGAAGAACAACATTATTAATTCTGGAGAAGAGCTGATTGTCAATTGGCGATAAGTGACAATATTACCTTGAAAAATCCATCGTCTCCCCAACAGACATTCGGTCTCTGTATCTGATAATACTGGGTCATTACTTGACTCCGTGGCTGGGACTGTGGTGATATTGTGCCTTTCTGATGTTGCCTCGAACTGGCCAATTATATCACACAAAAAAAATCTTTAGTTAGATCCCATTGCATCATAAACCTTGGAATAAATGCGTGATTACCTCCCTGTTCAGATAACTGTAACTAATCCATTTCATTACATTGCAAATATAATCGTCTCACTATAAACGGTGGTTTCTTTGAACAGGGACAGATATTTGGCCAGTTGGAAGCAACGACTCCACCACACGAGGCATTTCTCAGAGAGAATGGGATACTCAGTAATCTTCCAGATCGAGCGCATTTACTATCCCGTTCTTGCGGTCATTGGAGTTTTTGGTAAGGGCGTTGCTCCGGGATCGAATGCGGAATCAATGCTCTTGTGTTGCTGCTCCTCTCATTTTGTAAAGGTATATGTTTAGTGTTCCTGTTTCAGTCGGGGGGATTATTGCCCAGGGAGCTCCAGCTGACAACTTTCTAAGCTTCTTGTTTGCAAATGAATTTGCTCAATGTTTCACTTTCACTGTCCGCTCTGTCATCGCAACTCCAGAGGGGTGTTGAAAAATCATTGATTAGGTGAGTCAACGGGACGTATTGTGCTCTCACGAAATGTAGAAGAATGGTGTATGATAACGCGTCACCGTACATCGGACCACTTGCAAATAATGAACTGTGGGTACTGGAACTATGAAACAAATCCTGAAACAAAACACGTTCAGTACAAAACCTGAAACAAAACAAGTTCAGGAAACAATTTACTTTTCAGGTCCCCGACCGTTTCGGACTGTACAGCTAAGAAAACCGAATGAGTTTTCCCTCGCAGTGTCGGAGCGGGAGGATAAGTAGAACAAACAACAGTCTGCTGGCTGAAACCCAATAGATGAATGTGGCAGTTTTAAGCACACTTTGTGCAGCATGTTTCATGACAGCAGTGGAAGTCGCGCTGCTGACACACAGATTGGTGACACAGCTTGAATCCTGACATTGGGTACTACGATTGTGAAGGTAGATCGAGCTCCGTTGTCCCTGCTTTAATAATGAGCCACAGAATCATACAGCATGAATACGGTTGCTCCTTGACGGCTAAACTAAACTGCTCCCATTTGCCCTATTTCAATATATGCCTATCTATACGGTGTATACCCAGTCGTCGATAGACAAAGTATATGATGTATACATAATGTATACGCCGGGTATGCAGCATATACCCTGTTAATACATCATATACCTTGTGTATTCAGTTAATTACAAAAGATCATAGAACCTTAAGGGAAAGGAGCAGAATTAGGCCATTCACCCCATCGAGTCTGCTCTGCCATTCCACCGTGGCTGATGCAATACCCCTCTAACTCCATTCTCCTGCCTTCTCTATGTACACTTTGATGCTCTGACTAATCAAGAACCAATCAACCTCTGCCTTGACTATACTATAAAGCAGGAGTCTGCGCACTATTCCAGTGTTCAGTCATTTCAAACTGAATAGAGGGGGATATAAAATTTGTACTGCTATTCAGGGAAAATATTACAGCTTCTTCCTGGAGACGGCATCCAAAAGACTCATCGAGTGAAACAGAGCTCAGGAATACGAACAATGCATTCACTCAAGACTGTACATAGGCCTCTGAATAGCCAGCGGGAGACAAATAAACAGAAATGTCGGCGGACTGCCAAAAAAATGTAAAAGCAAGTTTGTAACTGTAGTATTGACTTTAAATTCTCAGATACTTCGGAGAGTCACTTCAAGCCTGGATTTTATAGTGATATGGACCACACTTCAATAACTCTTGCCAGTCTTGGAACGGACATGATGGGTCGAAGAATTTGAACAGGAGCTGGACTCTTCAATGTTGTAAAAGTCGGGAAGAAAATAAACTGAAATCCATTTTCACAAACATGAATATTATACAGATTCCAATTTATTCAATGTCTGTTCTGTAAGTTTAGAATGCAAAACGTTTTTTTATTTTATTTCTTTCAGTGAACCTCGTGTCCATCGTGATTCTGAATCGAGGGAAGTTTGGACTCTCCAAATGCATCACCTCCTATTTAGTGGCAATGTCTGCTGCAGAACCGCCACTTGTCATTCTTAATGTGATATTGACCCGAATTAATAACATCTATTTCCCAGTTAATATCTTATTCTTCACTCCAGTGTGCAAGATTAAGTTTTCCTTGTTTCAAATAGCTTTGGACTGTTCTGTTTGGTTCACTGTCACTTTCAACTTTCACCGATATGAGGCAATTTGTTGTCAGAAGCTGAAGCCAAGATATTGCACCGAAAAAACAGCCGCTGTGGTATTCGTAGTAGGGAGCACCGTCGCCTGTTTGCGATCCATCCCCTGGTACTTTGTATTTGTACCCCGGGTTATAATTGACAATGTTTCATGGTTCTGTGTTGAAAGTCCAGACTATTACACATCACCCTTATGGACTGTATCCGAGTGGATTGACAGTTTATTAACACCACTACTTCCATTTGCTTTAAAGTTGATGTTTAATGTCCTGACTGCCAGGAATATTTTTACAGACAAACGTCTCCTTAAGGGACTCCGCACCAACAGTAAGGGAGAGAACCGCGCTGACCCAGAGACGGAGAACAGGAGGAAATCCATCGTTTTACTCTTTGCTTTGTCTGCTAACTTCATACTGATGTGGATAACATATATTGTGCATTCCTTAAATTGGCCGGTTGAAAACTTTAATTATACAAACAAACATCTGAGTAACCCCATATATATTGCGCAACAGACCGGATTCATGCTGAGGCTGCTCGGTTCCTGTACCAACACGTGTATTTACGCGCTAACTCAGAATAAATTCAGGGAGGAGTTAAGAAATGGATTAAAATATCCATTTGTTTAAAGTATCAGATTACTTAAAATGTAATATAAAACCGATTTTCAAACAAATGCTAAAATTGCCTCCTCATCTATTGTCATTTGCTCCCAATTATTTTCGCAGAATAAACATTGTGGCTTTCACCAGGTCATGCAAGATCGCAGGTTGTTGCAAGAAACATAAGGTCCTGCTAGAAGGCGATATTCACTTTCTACATATTGACCGTGACTCCTCTAATGTAAAAGGACCCGATTGGATTTGTAGAGAAGCCAGGAAATAATAGGCAGGTGAGCCTGATATCAGTCGTAGGTAAGCTGTTGGAAAGTATCAGGGACCGGATACTTGAGTGTTTGGATCGACAGGGGTTGATTATGGGTCGCCTGCACTGCTTTGTGCGTGGTAGGTCGTGTCTAATCAACGATAGGGTTTTCCAGGATTTTAGCAGGAAAGTTGATAAAGCCAAGGTGGTGGATATTATGAACATACACGTCGGTTCTGGTGACGTCTTCTCCCAGAATGGCTACCCAAAATAACATCTCCTCCAAAAAAATACATATTTCGCCCCGTTAAACCGCCAGATACAAAATCCCTCTATAATACTTGAACTGGTAAAGGGGGCAAGAATGGGGAAGATGGATGGAAACAAAAAAGCGCCACGGCAGAGCCTGTAAACGAAGCAAATACGGAGAACAGCTCTCCTACACAGGCACGAGGTGTCGAAGTTAACGCTAACGCTCATTCAAACAAAGAGGCCAGTTTAGCAAAAGTTCTGAAGGAGATGCGGGACTTCCGTAAACACATAAAACAACAACTAAACGATATTAAATCTGAGCTCGTAAACGTTAATCAAAAAATAGCGGAAGCCGAGACACGAATTGAAAAGCTGGAAGATCGCGTTCAAAATGTGGAACACGAGCTAAGCAAAATGATAAAAGTGATGAATCCACAAGAAAATAAACTACTCGAACAAGAAGAGTGGTCTCGACGGAAGAATACAAGAATATATAATGTTACCGGAGAAAAAGATGGGTCGTCTATGGTGGAGTTTGTGAAAAGGTTACTACGGGACATGCTGGAGATTCCGCCGACTACGGAGCTTGACATCGAAAGAGCACATCGGACGCTCGCCCCGAGAACCTCCGGGGATAGGGAAGACCAGCCACGGTCAATAATTAGATTAGATTATGTCGACACGCAGTCCTCTTTTGTTGTTATTTAGTAATGCATGCATTAGGAAATGATACAATATTCCTCTGGTGTGATATCACAGAAACACAGGACAGACCAAAAACTGACAAAAACCACATAATTATAACATATAGTTACAACAGTGGAAGCAATACCATAACTTGATGAAGAACAGGCCATCGGCACGGTAAAAAAAAGTTCAAAGTCTCTCGAAAGTCCCACATCTCACCCAGACCGGAGAAGGAAAAAAAACTCTCCCTGCCATTTCCGACCACAGTTTGACTCTGAGTCCTCCGAAAACTTCAAGACTCCGACCAGCCCTCCGACACCGAGCAATTGAGTCTGAGTGGATAGGTCCCTAACAGCTTTCTACACCTGGACACTGTAATATTGTCCTATCCTCCTTTACTAAACTTCTCAAGCTCTATCAGATTACCTGTGATGCCACTTGCAGAGAATTATCTATCTGTATTTTCACGTACCCCGTGACGGGTTAAAGAACCAGCGGAAATGGAAAACACCTTGGAGTTTGGTATTACTATTACCTATCGCTATTTCATTAGTAACTACGCAAAACAGTAACATAAAATCAGATAAATCAAACAGGTTAACAATGATTATATATGTAAGCGTGGAAATATAAAGACCAAGCTTCTTCAAGCCTAGGGGTAGGTGGATACAACCTTACGGTGATGGGTAAAGGGAATCAGTTCAGTTCGTGGTATTCATTTGAGTAGTGATGGAGAGAGAGAGGTGTCTAGTTCTTCAGGTGAGCTGATGCCGTCGATCTTCCCGTTGTCCTCCAAAACTTCTAAGTTAGCCAAATTTCACCAACTTAAAACACCGTCTTCAAATGATAGTCTCCCAACCCAGGCAAAGGTTAGACACACAGGTCGCTCTTTCATGCTCTAATAATCACAGATCGATCCCTCACAATCGACGCTCAGTCCCACACTCCTGGGCACCTGTACAGAATAGTGGTAACTTAACCACATCTTAGTGCGTCTGCGTGACCTGTAAAACAGGCAAGTACGCTGGTTTAAATACTGTTGTGCTGAACACCAGCTGTCCATTAAGTAGGGCAACAACTCACACTTGTCTGCGCCAAGTTCTATCCGCCATTTTGTTGCCCATTTTCCCAGTTAGACCAGAACTCGCTGCAAGTTTTGATACCTTCCTCGCTGTCCACTACGCTACCAATTTCGTTGTCATCCGCAAGTTTGCTGATCCAGTTCACCATATTATCATTCAAACCATTAATGTAGATGACAAGTTGTAGGGAACGCATCACCTATCCCAGTGGCACACCACTAGTCGCAGGAATCCAATCTGATGGACAGCCATCTACGAACACATCTCGGGCCTTTCCTACTAAAGGAACATTAAATCGAAATGTACTACTTAATCCTGAATGTCTTCTTGATCAGCCACTTATGCGGGTGTTTGTCAAATAGTTAACTGAAGTCCATGTGGACAACATCTGTTGCCTTGTCTTCAGCAATTTTACTGCTGATCTCGTAAAAAAAATCTTAGATTGGTCAGTCACAACCTACTACGCTAAAGCCATGTTCGCTGCACCTAATCAGATCTGACTATCCAAATATTTATATATGCTGTTCTTCAGAATATTTAAAAATAGTTTACCCACTCCTCACGTTAGGCTCACCGGCCTATAATATATTAGATTATTGTTAGAGTGTTTCTTGAAGAACAGAATAACAATAGCTATATTCTAATCCTGGAGTGCCTCAACTGCACCTAAACAATTTTGAAATATGTCTGCTCGCTACCCTGTAGTTTCTGTACTTGCCTACCACAGGGTCTGGACATTCTATTCGCTGAATTCTCTAAGTGCGGTACAGCAGCAGTTAACGGAGGATTATGTTTCTTTAACAGGTGATAATCAACCCACATCCTCCAGCCGCCGTCCGATTTCTTCACTAACCAACACTGTTAAACTCGGAGGTTGCAAGCATGATCACACCTTGCTTTAACAACACTGCTACGGTGTCTGAGCGCTCCGTATATCTTCCTGGTATTCTGTACAGTTTCACTCAAACCACGCCCCTCGGTAGCTATATACTAATAGGTTCCGTTTCAGTATTCCATCTGATTTGTCTTAGGGAAACCATGTTGATATCAGCATATTTGATCATGTACCCCAACTACCTCAAAACCTCGTATTTACTAATGGACACCAATGCCGTTGACCTGAAAACCTACACAAAATAGTGAATACGGCCCGGTCAATCACGGGCAAAGCCCTCCCTATTATTGAGCACATCTACACAGAGCCCTGTCACAGGAAAGCAGCATCGATTGATAAGTACTACCGACATGCAGGCAATACTTTCTTCTCTTTGCTGCCGTCAGTAGGAAGGTACAGAAGCCTTAACATCTGCACCATCGGGTTCGGGAACAGTTATTGCCTCTCAACAATGAGGGTCTAGAAGCGGAGGGGATAACTTCACACAACTTCACTCAACCCATCCCTGAAATGTTATCATAACCTATGGACTCACTTTCAAGCACTCCTCATCTCATGTTCTCGATATTTATTGCTTATTATTTTTATATTGTTATTTTTTTTCTCAGCTTAAACTAGTAAAACCTAAGGTAAGAACATTGCCAAGCACACCCATTGCTCAATTGCTAGGAACTTTCAATCTATTCTAGTGACGTTTAGCATTGTTGCTTTCTGGAGATTTACACAAATATTCATTTATAGGCCTAATTGTGTAATGTTACTGTGTCATGAGCCCTGCGGGCCTCTGCGCTTGTATTTGCTCATTGTAGTCTTACCCAGCTGGTACCGTAGTGGTATCAGCACTGGACTTCGAGGCAGATGTTTCTGACTTCAAACCTAGACGGGTCCCAACCTAGGCAACAACACTGTCTGCGCGGAAGAAAGGTACGGCAATCTACTTCCATATCTTGCCACAAAAACCCAATGGAACCTTGAAAAGCTCAAACAAATAAAAAGAGGGGTAGCCCAAGCAGAGCGGCCAGTGGAGAGCATCCAGTGAGTGAGTGGGCCAGTGGAGGAGTGGAGCTTTGAGGCTTTGGCTCGAGAGGCATCGGCGAAAAGAGGCGGACAACGAGCTTTCTCCCAGAGAGTTAAGGCCGGGTAAATTTCTTTAATTAATCTAATTAATTTAGGAGTTGGTAATGGAGGAATTAGATAGGGCAGTCCAATGCTCCGATTGTAGGATGTGGGAAGTCAGGGACAGCACAATGTCTCTGATGACTACATCTGCAAAAGGTGCATCCAGCTTCAGCTCCTGTCAAACCGAGTTAGGGAACTGGATCTGGAGCTGGATGAACTTCAGATCATTCAGGAGGCAGAGGCAATAATAGATTGGAGTTTCAAGGAGACAGTCACCCCTAAAAGTCAGGAGACAGGTAACTGAATGACAGTCAGGAGAGGGAAGGGGAATAGACAGAAAGATCAGAGCACACTTAAGGCTGTTCGCATCAACAATAAGTATATTGTTTTGTATACTTTTGGTGGGGACGACCTACCAGAGACAAGTTGTAGTGGTCGCGACTCTGCCACCGAGACTGGACCTTCTGCTCAGAAAGGAAGGAGGGAAAAGAGGAGAACAATAGTGATAGGGGATTCGATAGTTAGAGGACAGATAAGAGGTTCTGTGGGAGAGATCAAGAATCCTGGATGGTCTGTTGCCTCACTGGAGCCAGGATCTCCGATGTCTCAGATCGAGTTCTTGGTATTCTCAGGAGAGAGGGTGAGCAGCCAGATATCGTGGTCCACGTTGGGACCAATGACATAGATAGGAGTAGGGATGAGGTCCTGAAGAAGGAATATAGGGAGTTAGGAAAGAAGTTAAAAAAACGTGGGTGGTACTCTCGGGATTGCTGCCTGTGCCACGAGACAGAGAGGGTAGGAACAGAAAGTTATGGCAGATGAATGCGTGGCTGAAGAGTCGGTGCAGGGGGCAAGGGTTTAGATTTCTGGATCATTAGAATCTTTTCTGGGGAAGGTCTGACCTGTACAAAAAGGATGGGCTGCACCTGAACTGGAAAGGGACCAATTTCCTGGCGGACAGGTTTGCTGAGCTGTTGCAGCAGGTTTAAACTAGTTTGACCAGGAATGGGAATCAGAACGTGAGTGCAGAGATGAGGGTAGAAGGACAAGGGCATAATGCTATGTGGGCTGAGTTGGTGAGGAAGGACAGGCAGGGACAAAACATAAATGTAGCCAGTTATTGGGGTTGAAATGTGTCTATTTCAATGCTAGGAGTATTAGGAATAAAGGGGATTAACTTAGAGCATGGATCAGTACGTAGAACTATGATGTCGTGGCCGTTACTGAAACTTGGCTGGAGGAAGGGCAGGATTGGCTAATGCAGGTACCGGGGTTTAGGTATTTTAAAAGGAATAGGATGGGAGGTAGAAAAGGTGGAGGAAGGCGGGTAGCATTACTGGTCAGGGATAGTATCACGGCTATAGAAAAAGAGGACGCTGCAAAGGGAGTGTCCACTGAGTCGGTGTGGGTGGAAGTCAGAAATAGGAAGGGATCAATCACTGTGCTGGGAGTAGTCTATAGGCCCCCAAATAGCTCTCGGGACACCGAGGATCAGATAAGCAGGCAGATTTTATAATGGTTCAGGATATACAGGGTTGTTGTTATGGGTGGTTTCAACTTCCCTCATATAGACTGGTACCTCCTGACTGCAAACGGGAGAGATGGGGCTGAATTTATCAGGTGTGTTCAAGAAGGATTCTTGACACCGTGTGTGTACCGGCCGACGAGAGGAGAGGACATATTGGATCCAGTTCTGGGTAATGAACCTGATCTGGCAGCAGACCTCTTGGTGGGGGAGCATTTTGGTGAGAGTGACCACAACTCCCTTAGCTTCAGCATAGCCATGGAAAAGGATAAAAACAGACAAAATGGGAAAGTGCTTAACTGGGGAAGGGCTAACTATGAAGCGATGAGGCAGGAACTAGCGAGAGTAAATTGAAAACAGGTGTTCAAAGGTGAAACCACAGAAGTAATGTGGAGGAAGTTTAGGGACCACTTGTGCTGGGCTCAGGATAGGTTTGCCCCACTGAGACAAGGAAAAAAAGGTAGGAAAGGGGAACCACGGCTGACGAAACATGTGAGACAACTCGTCAAGAGAAAGAAGAAAGCATGTGTTATATATATAAAGCAGGAAGCAGGAGGGTCTCATAAGAAATATAGGATAACCAGGAAGGAGCTTAAGAAAGGACTTAGGGGAGCTCGAAGGAGACATGAGAAGGCCTTGTCATGTAGGATTAAGGAGAACCCCAAGGCGTTCTAAGCGTATGTGAAAAAGAGAAGGATAAGGTAAGGTATTGATGTGGATAGAGAATTGGTTAGCAGACAGGACTGAAAGAGTGGGAATAAACAGGACCTTTTCAGAATGGTAGGCAGTGACTAGTGGGGTACCGCAAGGCTCAGTGCTGGGACCTCAATTGTTTACAATATATATTAATGACTTGGATGAGGGAATTAAATGCAGCATCTCCAAGTTTGCGGATGACACAAAGCTGGGCAGCAGTGTTAGCTGTGAGGAGGATGTTAAGAGGATGCAGGGTGACTTGGATAGGTTAGGTGAGTGGGCAAATTCATGGCAGATGCAATTTAACATGGATAAATGTGAAGTTATCCTCTTTGGTAGCAAAAATAGGAAAACAGATTATTATCTGAATGGTGGCCGATTAGGAAAAGGGGAGGTGCAAAGAGACCTGGGTGTCATTATACACCAGTCATTGAAAGTGGGCATGCAGGTACAGCAGGCGGTGAAAAAGGCGAATGGTATGCTGGCATTTAAAGCAAGAGGATTCGAGTACAGGAGCAGGGAGGTACTACTGCAGTTGTACAGGGCTTGGTGAGACCACACCTGGAGAATTGTGTGCAGTTTTGGTCCCCTAATCTGAGGAAAGATATCCTTGCCATAGAGGGAGTACAAAGAAGGTTCACCAGATTGATTTCTGGGATGGCAGGACTTTCATATGAAGAAAGACTGGATGAACCAAGCTTGTACTCGTTGGAATTTAGAAAATTGAGGGGTGATCTGATTGAAAAGTATAAAATCCTAAAGGGATTGGACAGGCTAGATGCAGGAAGATTGTTCCCGATGTTCGGAAAGTCCAGAACGAGGGGTCACGGTTTGAGGATAAAGGCGAAGCCTTTTAAGACCGAGATTAGGAAAAACTTCTTCAAACAGAGAGTGGTGAATCTGTGGAATTCTCTGCCACAGGAAACAGTTGAGGCCAGTTCATTGGCTATATTTAAGAGGGAGTTAGATATGGCCCTTGTGGCTAGGGGGATCAGAGGGTATGGAGGGAAGGCTGATGCAGGGTTCTGAGTCGGATGATCAGCCATGATCATAATAAATGGTGGTGCAGGCTCGAAGGGCCGAATGGCCTACTCCTGCACCTATTTTCTATGTTTTCTATGTTTAAGAATGAAGGTGGGGCCGCTAAAGGATAAAGAAGGCAACATGTGCCTGGAGGTGGAGGAGGTTGGGGAGGTCCTAAATGAATACTTTGCCTCAGTATTTACAAACGAGAAGAACCTTGATCAGGGTGAAGTCGAAATAGAACAGGCCTGTGTGCTGGGCAATGTGGAGATTAAGGAAAAAGAATTGTTAGATCTTCTTAAAAATATCAAGATTATTAAGTCCCCAGGGCCGGTTGTGATATACCCCAGGTTGCTGTGGGGATTGAGAGGAAAGATCGCTGGAGCAATAGCTATGATCTTCAAATCCTCTTTGGTTGCAGGGGAGGTGCCGGAGGATTGGAGAATGGCAAATGTAGTTCCCTTGTTTAAAAGAGCTAATAGGGAGAATCCTGGGAACTATAGACCGGTGAGCCTTACGTCGGTGGTCTGCAACCTATTAGAAAGGAATCTTAAGAATAGGATCTACGAGCACTTAGAGAAGTACAGTCTTCTCAAGGATAGTCAACATAGCTTTGTGAAGGGAAGGTCGTGCCTCACGAGCCTAATTGAGATTTTTGAAGAGGTAACAAGAGAAATTGATGAGGGCAGGGCGGTAGATGCGGTCTACATTGATTCTAGCAAGGCATTTGACAAGGTCCCCAACGAGAGACTCATCCAGGAAGTCATGAAGCATGCAATCAGTGGAACCTTGGCTGTTTGGATAAAAAGTAGCTTAAAGAAAGAAAGCAGAGGGTAGTAGTGGAAGGGAAGTATTCTGCCTGGAGGTTGGTGACTAGTGGAGTGCTGTAAAGATCTGTTCTAGGGCCCCTGCTCTTTGTGATTTCTATAAATGACATGGAAGAAGAGGCAGAAGAATGGGTGAATAAGTTTGCGGATGACACGATGGTTGGAGAAGTTGTGGATGGAGCTGCAGGTTGTCGAAGGTTGCAAGAGGATATAGACAGGATGCAGAGTTGGGCAGAAAAGTGGCAGACGGAGTTCAATCTGGATAAATGTGAGGTGATGCATTTTGGAAGGACAAGCTAGAAGGCTGAGTACAGCAAACAGGAGGAAATCTGCAGATGCTGGAAATTCAATCAACACACACAGAATGCTGGTGGAACGCAGCAGGCCAGGCAGCATCTACAGGAAGAGGTACAGTCGACGTTTCGGGCCGAAACCCTTCGTCAGGACTAACTGAATGAAGAGATCTTAAGAGATTTGAAAGTGGGAGGGGAAGGGGGAGATCCAAAATGATAGGAGAAGACAAGAGGGGGAGGGATGGAGCTAAGAGCTGGAAAGTTGATTGGCAAAAGGAATACAAGTCTGGAGAAGGGACAGGATCATGGGACGGGAGGACTAGGGAGAAAGAAAGGGGGAACGGGGAGAGTAGCACCAGAGAAGGTGGAGAAAGGGCAAGGAGTTATAGTGAGAGGGGTAGAGGGAGAAAAAAGAGACAGAGAAAGAAAGGGGAAAATAATAAATAAATAAATAAATAAATAAGGGATGGGGTACGAAGAGGACGAGGGGCATTAACGGATGATAGAGAAGTCAATGTTCATGCCATCAGGTTGGAGGCTACCCAGGCGGTTGTTCCTTCAACCTGAGTGTGGCTTCATCTTGACAGTAGAGGAGGCCAAGGATAGACATATCAAAATGGGAATGGGACGTGGAATTAAAATGTGAGGCCACTGGGAGGTCCTGCTTTCTCTGGCGGACAGAGCATAGGTGTTCAGCGAAACGGTCTTCCAGTCCGCGTCGTCTCTCGCCAATATACAGAAGGCCGCACCGGGAGCACCGGACGCAGTAGATCACACCAGACGACGCACAGGTGAAGTGTCGCCTCACCTGGAAGGACTATCTGGGGCTCTGAGTGGTGGTGAGGGTGGAAGTGTAATGGCATGTGTAGCACTTGTTCCGCTTACAAGGATAAGTGCCGGGAGGAAGATCGGTGGGAAGGGATGGTGGGGCGGATGGGGACGAATGGACAAGGGAGTCGCGTAGGGAGCAATCCTTGCGAAAAGCAGAAGGGGGGGAGGGAAAGATGTGTTTGGTGGTGGGATCCTGTTGGAGGTGGCGGAAGCTACGAAGAATTATATGTTGGACCCGGAGGCTGGTGGGGTGGTAGATGAGGACAATGGCTCCCGTCTCAAGATCCTCTCTCTTCTCCAGCCTTGTATCCTATTTCCCAAACAACTTTCCAGCTCTTAGCTTCATCCCTACCCCTCCTGTCTTCTCCTATAATTTCGGATCACCTCCTCCCCCTCCCACTTTCAAATCTCTTACTATCTGTTCTTTCAGTTAGTCCTGACGAAGGGTCTCTGCCCGAAACTTTGACTGTACCTCTTCCTATAGATGTTGCCTGGCCTGCTGCGTTCCACCAGAATTTTGCGTGTGAGGCTGAGTACAGGGTTAATGGTTGGTTGCTTAAGAGTGTGGATGAACAGAAGGACTTTGGGTTTCAAATGCATACATCCCTCATGGTCGCTCCATAGGTTGATAGGATAGTTAAGAAGGCCGATGGGATGCTAGGCTTCATTAATAGGGGGATTGATTTCAAGAGTAGAGAGGTCATGTTGCAACTCTACAAAACTCTGGTGAGACCACGCTTAGATTACTGTGCTCAATTCTGGTCACCTCATTATAGGAAACATGTGGAAGCTATGGAGAGGGTGCAGAGAAGAGTGACCAGGATGTTGCATGGATTGGAAAACATGTCTTATGAGGCAAGGTTAGCAGAATTGGGATTTTTCTCTTTGGAGCGTAGAAGGATGAGAGGGGGTATAGTAGAGGTCTACAAGATTATGAGAGGCATAGATAGGGTGGATAGCCAGTACCCTATTTCCCAGGGCACGATTAGCAAACACCAGAGGGCATATGTACAAAGTTAAGGGAGGGAAGTTTAGGGGATACATCAGGGGTAAGTTTTTTACACAGACAGTTGTGAGTGTCTGGAATGACTTGTCAGGGATGGTGGTGGAGGCTAAAACATCAGGGGTATTTCAGAGCCTCTTGGACAGGTACATGGATGAAAGAAAAATAGAGGATTACGGGATAGTGTGGGTTTAGTACGTTTTTTTTTTAAGAATATATGGGTCGGAACACATCGAGGGCCTGTACTGTGGTGTTTTATTCTAGTGTCTAGTGTCTAGTGATCCGTCAGACTCCGACTGAACAAGAGTTTTATCTAGAGTTGTTTAGTCTTCGTGAATTCTGTTTAATCATGCCAAGTTCATTATGATTGCCACGGGTTCCACTGTTATTATTTAAAACGGACTCCGAATTAGTGCTATCGCAAGGTCCTCGGGTCTCAAGAATGTTCATCTTCCTGACCAACCTCCCAGGCGGTACCTTGTCAAATGATTAACTAAATTCCATGCGGATAACATTTAGTTTCTTGCCTTCATCAACTTTCCTGGTGATCTCTTTGGAAAAGTCTATTAGATTGTTTAGACACATCATACCACGCACAAAGCCATGCTAATCAGTCCTGACTAGTCAGATATTTGTTTATGCTGTTCTTCAAAATACCTTAGCTTAACCACTACTAATATTAGTCTCATCGGCCTATAATTTATCTTATTCTTAGAGCGTTTCTTGAACAATGGAATAACAGCTGTGTTCCAATCCTCCAATACCTCACCCATGGCTGGACATGTTTGAAATATCTCTGCTAGGATGCCTGAAATTTCTGCACCTGCCTACCACAGGATCAGACGCAATACCTTGTCAGACTCAAGGGATTTATCCACAATAATTTGTCACAAGACCATAAAAAACCCTGCTCTGTATTCTGTATAGTGACTATCTCCTCGTTGCTGCACTGCCTCATGCCTCTTGACGCTCTCTCTCCTTTTCCCGAGTAAACACAGATGTAAAAGTAAATTTACTATATCCATTATCTCTTTCGACTTCCGACTAGATAGCTGATCACACTTCTGTTCAAGAGGACCAATTTAGTCCCGTAGTATCATTTTACACTTAATATATCCGTAAAAGCCCTTGGGATTTTTGGAAGTCAAATGCCCTCAGGACATTTTTGTGCCACAGTTCCAGAGTAGACACCGTATTGCGTAGAGGGAATTAACAGAAGTGAGATAGGGTCTCAACAATTTCTGCGCCTACAGTTCTCGTTGAGAACTGATGCTGAGTTGTACAGAGTTATACATCTCTCATTACATGCACATGCACTTCAACTCTTTGAGTGATTATGCAGAAAGTTTGTAGTTAATAGCTCATCTCCTTCTACCTTAGTCCACGGACATACCAATCACCCCTGCTGTGGACACTTACTGGAGGTCCAAGATCCGTATGCTCCACGACCGCTGGACTAAGTGTGTAAATGTAGAGGGGACTATGTTGGAAAATTAATGTGCCAGGTTTTCTAAAAGTGACTCCATCTACTTTAGGCCACGAGCTTATCAATCACCCTTCGTAGCATATTTTTCGAGCAATAGGAATGTTAGACAAGATACTGCAATATTCTTGCGGGATGTGGGACAGCAGGGAAACCTACAGTGACTCTGACGAATACACCTGCCAGAAATGCACCCAGCTGCAGCATCTAACAGACGGAACCAAGGACTAGGAGCTAAAACTGGATGATCTTCAGATCACCCGGTACGTTGCTTTCTTGATAGATACAACATACAATGCGGTAGCTACACGCAAGGTGCAGGAAACAGGTAACTGGCTGACCGACAGGAGGAGTAAATGGGTTCAACCGCCTTGTATACTATTGAACTAGCAGAAGAAAGCTACAAAGGTCAGGTCTCTGACATTGAATCTGGCTCTGTGGCTCGGAAGGGGTGTGGGAAGAAGAAGAGAGCTGTAGTTATAAGGGATCTATTAGATTCAAAGATTCAAAGATTCAAAGAACTTTATTGTCATTCTAACCATACATCAGCTCTGCAGGGCAGAATGAGACAGCGTTTCTCAGGGGCAGTGTAATCATAACATAACAAACCCAACACTAAATAATAAACATAACAATAAATAGTAAAACATAACAGCCACATATCAGTTATAGGTGTCCATTGCAAGTTAAAAGTGTCCAAAGCAGAGTCAGGTGGAGCAGCTATTTAGCAGTCTGACTGCCTGTGGGAGGAAGCTGTTTAGTAGCCTTGTGGTTTTAGTTTTGATGCTCCTGTAACGTTTGCCTGATGGCAGAAGAACAAACAGTTCATGGAGGGGGTGTGAGGGGTCTTTAACGATGTATCGTGTCTTCTGGAGGCATCGGCTCTGAAAGAAGTCTTGGATAGAAGGTAGGGAGACACCAATAACCTTCTCTGCTCCCGTAATCACCCTCTGCAAGGCTTTTTTGTCGACAGCACCGCAGCTGGAGTACCAGATTGTGATGCAAAAGGTCAGCACACTCTCAACTACGCCTCTGTAGAACGTAGTTAAGACGTTAGAGGGGAGTGATGCTTGTTTAAGCTTCCTCAGAAAGTGCAATCTCTGCTGGGCCCGTTTCACAATCCCAGTAGTTTTCCTGGACCAGGTGAGATTGTCCGAGATCTGCACCCCGAGGAACTTGATGTTTTCCACTCTCTCCACTGTGGAGCCGCTGATGCTGAGGGGTGTGTGCTCAGGCTGAGACCGTCTGAAATCGACGATCATCTCCTTGGTTTTGGTGACGTTAAGCATCAAGTTGTTATCCCTGCCCCAGCTCTCTAGGTGTTTGACCTCCTCCCTGTACATAGTTTCATCATTTTTGCTGATGAGCCCCACCGCTGTGGTATCATCTGCAAATTTAATGATCAGGTTCTCCTTGAATCTGGCTGCACAGTCATGTGTTAGCAGTGTAAACAGCAATGGGCTAAGCTCACAGCCTTGTGGGGATCCAGTGCTCAGTGTGATGGAGTCAGAGATGTTCCTGGCAACACGGACTGACTGTGGTCTCTCTGTCAAGAAATCCAGAATCCAGTGACACATGGCAGTGCGAAGGCCAAGCAGCGACAGTTTCTCCACTAGTCTCTGCGGGATGATGGTATTGAACGCTGAACTAAAATCAATGTACAGGTTTCTGGCATAAGTGTCTTTGTTGTTCAAGTGAGAAAGAACTGTGTGCAGTGAGGTGGATATTTCGTCCTCCGTTGAACGACTTGGACCATAAGCAAACTATAGAGGATCCAGTGATAAGGGGAGGCTGGCTGTGATATGAGGCTTGACAAGCCGTTCAAAACATTTCATCACTATGGGGGTCAGGGCAACGGGACGGTAATCATTCAGATAGGCTGCAGCTGTTTAGTTGGTGGAACTGAAATGACATGTGAAGATGGGTGACGAGGTCCTACAAAGTGAGTTCAGGGAGTTAGTGCGAAGTAAATTACAGGAATCCAAGGGTTGTTTTCTCAGGATTTCTACTCGTGCGACGTAATATCGAGGCAAGAAATAGAAAGTTCATACAGTTTAACAAGTGGCTAAGGCGTTGGTGCAGGAGATAGGGATTCAGATTTTTGGTTCATTAGGCTTTCTTCCATGGAAGGTGTAGTCTGTACAGAAGGGTCTGTTTACATTTAAACTGGAGGTGGGACAACATCCTTGTAGGAAGGTTTGCTATTTCTGCAGGGAAGAGGTGGTACTGCTTTCAGGTGGAGTTGCAAGGGGATGGGAACCAGAGCGCTAGAACACATGGTGGAGTGGTTGTGGGTAAAACTGTTGTGTAAGCCTGCAGACAAATTCAGGAATTAAAAGGTCGAGCAGGGTGGGCCTAATGTTTTGAGCTGCGTATATTTCAATGCAAGTAGAATTAGAGAAAAGGCGGACGAGCTTTGGACATGGATCAGCACTAGAATTATGACATCTTAGCCATCACTGGGAATTAGTTGCAGGAAGTACATACAGTGTTCTGGGATTTCGTTGTTTTAGACGTGTTTGGGGTGGGAGCTAGTGCAGAAATTTCAGGGGCCCTGGATGATACACTTTGTGAGAACCAAGCAGGGTAGGTTTTACACCATGAGCGGTAGGGTCTGGGGAGTGTGATGGAACAGAGGGAATACAGATCAATAATTCCATGCATGTGGAGTCACAGATAGACAGGGTTCTAAAGAAAGCTCAATGGCACATTGGCCTCTATAAATGAATATATTGAATACAGGAGTTGTGAAGTTATTTTGAAAGAATGTAAGATGGTGGTAAGGCCTATTTTGGAGTATTGTGGGCAGGTAGGACATCCACCTGCTGAAAAGGTGTAAATAAGATTGAAAGAGTACAGAAAAAATTACAAATATGTTACCAGGACTTGAGACCCTGAGCTAAAGCAAAAAGTCCAATAGGTTAGGACTTCATTCCCTAGAACATAGAACACCCAGGGGTGATTTGATAGATGTATACTAAATTATGAGGGGTATAGACAGGGTAAATGCAATCAGGCTTTTTCCTCCGAGATTGGGTGGGAATACAACTGAAAGTCATGTGTTCAGAGTGAGAGCTGAAATATTTAAGAGGAACAAGAGGGGAATCTTCTTGACTCACAGGGTGGGGAGCGTCTGGAATGAGCTTTCAGCCGCACTGGTGGATGCGGGTTGGATTTGAACGCTTAGAAATTTGGTTAGAAGCTTGGAACCGGAGTAGGTTCTGGAGGGTTATGATCCGGGTGCATGTCGATGGGCCCCAGCAGATTAATCTTTCGGCATGGACTAGACGCAATGGAAGGTTTGTTTCTGTGCTGTCCTGGAGATCTCGCCCTATGAATCCATAACAAAGGGCAGATCTATGCACATACCGCTGGAACAATCTGGAAAAGAGTGCTCTGTCTTGCTTCCCATGTGATGACAAATAAGAATTGGAGGAGCAAATCTGCAGAGATATAGCAGGCAACTGCAGGAAACATAAAGTTGTGGTGGTAGAGGATTTTAATTTTCCAAATATTGATTGGGACTCCCATACTGTTAGGGGTCTAGATGGGTTGGAGTTTGTAAAATGTGTTCGGGAATGTTTTCTAAAACAATATATAGAGCTACCAACTAGAGGGGATGCAATATTAGATCTCCTATTAGGAAACAAGTTAGGACAAGTGACGGAAGTGTGTGTAGGGGAGCACTTTGGTTCCAGTGATCATAACACCATTAGTTTCAACTTGATCATGGATAAAGATAGATCTGGTCCTAGGGTTGAGGTTCTAAATTGGAAGAAGGCCAAAATTGAAGAAATGAGAAAGTATCTAAAAAATGTGGATTGGGACAGGTTGTTCTCTGGCAAGGATGTGATCGGTAAGTGAGAAGCCTTCAAAGGAGAAATTTTGAGAGTGCAGAGCTTCTAAGTTCCTGTCAGGATTAAAGGCAAAGTGAATAGGAATAAGAAACCTTGGTTCTCAAGGGATATTGCAACTCTGATAAAGAAGAAGAGAGTTGTATGACATGTATAGGAAACAAGGAGTAAATAAGGTGCTTGAGGAGTATAAGAAGTGCAAGAAAATACTTAAGAAGGAAATCAGGAGGGCTAAAAGAAGAGATGAGGTTGCCTTGGCAGTCAAAGTGAAGGATAATCCAAAGAGCTTTTACAGGTATATTAGGATTGAAAGGGATAAAATTGGTCCTCTTAGAGATCAGGGTGTTCGGTTATGTGCGGAACCAAAAGAAATGAGGGAGATCTTAAATGGGTTTTTTGCATCTGTATTTACTAAGGAAATTGGCATGAAGTCTATGGAATTAAGGGAAACAAGTAGTGAGATCATGGAAACTGTACAGATTGAAAAGGAGGAGGTGCTTGCTATCTTGAGGCAAATTAAAATGGATAAATCCACAGGACCTGACAGGGTATTCCATCGGA
The DNA here is from genome assembly GCF_030028105.1 of Mobula birostris. Lineage (NCBI taxonomy): Eukaryota > Metazoa > Chordata > Chondrichthyes > Myliobatiformes > Myliobatidae > Mobula > Mobula birostris. The sequence continues at coordinate 106,181,288 of NC_092371.1, read as the reverse complement.
CCTTGAAGGAGACTAGTGTTGAAATTGCAGGGTCCTTGGCAGATACATTTAAAATGTCGGTGTCTACGGGTGAGGTGCTGGAGGATTGGAGAATGGTGCATGTTGTTCCATTGTTTAAAAAAGGATCGAAAAGTAATCCGGGAAATTATAGGCCGGTAAGTTTGACGTCGGTAGTGGGTAAGTTATTGGAGGGAGTATTAAGAGACAGAATCTACAAGCATTTGGATAGACAAGGATTTATTAGAGAGAGTCAACATGGCTTTATGCGTGATAGGTCATGTTTGATAAATCTATTGGAGTTTTTCGAGGAGATTACCAGGAAAGTGGATGAAGGGAAGGCAGTGGATGTTGTCTACATGGACTTCAGTAAGGCCTTTGACAAGGTCCCGCATGGGAGGTTAGTGAGGAAAATTCTGTCCCTAGGTATACATGGAGAGGTGGTGAATTGGATTCGACATTGGCTCAATGGAAGAAGCCAAAGAGTGGTAGTAGAGGATTGCTTCTCAGAGTGGATTCCTGTGACTAGTGGTGTGCCACAGGGATCAGTGCTGGGTCCATTGCTATTTGTCATCTATATCAATGATCTGGATGATAATGTGGTAAACTGGATCAGCAAATTTGCTGATGATACAAAGATTGGAGGTGTAGTGGACAGTGAGGAAGGTTTTCAAAGCTTGAAGAGGGATTTGGACCAGCTGGAAAAATGGGCTGAAGAATGGCTGATGGAGTTTAATACAGACAAGTGTGAGGTATTGCATGTTGGAAGGACAAACCAAGGTAGAGCATACAGGGTAAATGGTAAGACACTGAGGAGTGCAGTGGAACAGAGGGATCTGGGAATACAGATAAAAAAATTCCCTAAAAGTGGCGTCACAGGTAGATAGGGTCATAAAGAGAGCTTTTGGTACATGGGCCTTTATTATTCAAAGTATTGAGTATAAGAGCTGGAATGTTATGATGAGGTTGTATAAGGCATTGGTGAGGCTGAATCCGGAGTATTGTGTTCAGTTTTGGTCACCAAATTACAGGAAGGATATTAATAAGGTTGAAAGAGTGGAGGGAAGGTTTACAAAGATGTTTCCGGGACTTGAGAAACTCAGTCACAGAGAAAGGTTGAATAGGTTAGGACTTTATTCCCTGGGGCATAGAAGAATGAGGGGAGATTTGATAGAGGTATGTAAAATTATGATGGGTATAGATAGAGTGAATGCAAGCAGGCGTTTTCTACTGAGGCAAGGGGAGAAAAAAAACAGAGGACGTTGGTTAAGAGTGAAGGGGGGAAAGTTTAAAGGGAACATTAGGGGGGCTTCTTCACACAGAGAGTGGTGGGAGTGTGGAATCAGCTGCCAGACGAGGTGATAAATGCGGGTTCTTTTTTAACATTTAAGAATACATTGGACAGGTACATGGATGGGAGGTGTATGGAGGGATATGGTCCGTGTGCAGGTCAGTGAGACTAGGCAGAAAACGGTTCGGCACAGCTAAGAAGGGCCAAAAGGCCTCTCTCTGTGCTGTAGTTTTTCTATGGGTTCTATCGTTTCTAAATTGATCTTGTGATTCTGGCGACAGAGGAGTGGAAAATAATACGTTGCCCAGATGTATTACAGAGTACTTTTATCTTGCTCACTGTGACATCGTTCCCATTAGGGTCACTATGTGCAGGACACAACAGTTAACGGGGGGGGGGGGGGCGCGTGATAATTTAACTGGCGATAATCAACTGACCGGTCCAAATTGTCTGTTTCGGTACTGTACCTTTCTATGATTCTATGATACTCTCTGACCATATCTGCAAATAATCTATATTTCATGTGGACTTTAGTAAGACATTTAACAACGTGCCTTATGGTAAGCTGATCCAGTAGTTTAAGATGCATGGGGTCCAAAGTGACTAGGTAGTTTGGTTCTGATTTCACATGACCATAAAAGACAGAGGGTAGAGGTGGATTAATATGAATGGTGGTCTCTGGCTAATCATTCTCTGCAGGAACTATGTTGTTATTTCTGTTTCTAAGTAAACTAGATACAAACAACAATGGATGGGTTAGTAAGTTGGTGAAAGTCACAAAGCTCGGTGGAACTATAGATGTTGCCGAACATAATCAAGTGATTCAGCAGGATACAGTCAAGTTGTAAAAATGGTGGGAAAATGGTTGATGGGGTTTAATCTTGACGTCTGTGTTTTTGCATTTCGGATAATCCAACGACAAAGGAAAATACCCAGTCAATCACAGGACGCTCAGTAGCAATGACATATAGAGATGTTTTGTTCTTCAAGTCAATAGCTGTCTAAAAGCAGCCATGCAGGCTGATAGGGCGGGAGAGAATGTGTATTGCATGCATCCCTTCTTTATTGGACCATGGTGCATCTGAATCAGGAATTTATGTTCGAGCTATGACAGTCTAAATCTTTCTTCCAGGCAGTATATATCGTATGCTAGAGAGTGTGCACTTAAGGCGAGAGGGAGACGTTCAGGGGATATTTGTAGCGTAACTTTTATATTGGCAGGTGTATAGAATGGCCTTCCAGGGTTATTCGTAGCAGTATATATGGCAGTTGTGTTTGAAGCGCTGTTAGATAAACAGGTCAATATGGAGGTAAAAGAAGTACATGGATTATGCAAAGTAGAAGAGACTACTTCAAATTGACACCATGTTCGGCACAGGCGTGTTATGCCGAAGGGCCCTTTGCTATGTTGCAATGTTTTATGTTCTCTGTTCTGCGACAGGCAACAAAGGAAAAACAATGATATATATTCTGTGGAAGAGCTGATTGTCAATTGGCGATAAGTGACTACATTATCTTGGAAAAAAGTCTCCCCAGCAGACGTTCGGTCTCTCTATCAGAGAGAACTGTGTCATTACTTCATTACATAGAAACATAAAAACATAGAAAATAGGTGCAGGAGTAGGCCATTCGGCCCTTCGAGCCTGCACCGCCATTTATTATGATCATGGCTGATCATCCAACTCAGAACCCTGCCCCAGCCTTCCCTCCATACCCCCTGACCCCCGTAGCCACAAGGGTCATATCTAACTCCCTCTTAAATATAGCCAATGAACTGGACTCAACTGTTTCCTGTGGAAGAGAATTCCACAGATTCACCACTCTCTGTTTGAAGAAGTTTTTCCTAATCTCGGTCCTAAAAGGCTTCCCCTCTATCCTCAAACCGTGGCCCCTCGTTCTGGACTTCCCCAACATCGGGAACAATCTTCCTGCATCTAGCCTGTCCAATCCCTTTAGGATCTTATACGTTTCAATCAGATCCCCCCTCAATCTTCTAAATTCCAACGAGTACAAGCCCAGTTCATCCAGTCTTTCTTCATATGAAAGTCCTGCCATCCCAGGAATCAATCTGGTGAACCTTCTTTGTACTCCCTCTATGGCAAGGATGTCTTTCCTCAGATTAGGGGACCAAAACTGCACACAATACTCCAGGTGTGGTCTCACCAAGGCCTTGTACAACTGCAGTAGTACCTCCCTGCTCCTGTACTCGAATCCTCTCGCTATAAATGCCAGCATACCATTCGCCTTTTTCACCGCCTGCTGTACCTGCATGCCCACTTGCAATGACTGGTGTATAATGACACCCAGGTCTCGTTGCACCTCCCCTTTTCCTAATCGGCCACCATTCAGATAATAATCTGTTTTCCTATTTTTGCCACCAAAGTGGATAACTTCACATTTATCCACATTAAATTGCATCTGCCATGAATTTGCCCACTCACCCAACCTATCCAAGTCACCCTGCATCCTCTTAGCATCCTCCTCACAGATAACACTGCCACCCAGCTTCGTGTCATCCGCAAACTTGGAGATGCTGCATTTAATTCCCTCATCCAAGTCATTAACATATATTGTAAACAACTGGGGTCCCAGCACTGAGCCTTGCGGTACCCCACTAGTCACCGCCTGCCATTCTGAAAAGGTCCCGTTTATTCCCACTCTTTGCTTCCTGTCTGCTAACCAACTCTCCACCCACACCAATACCTTACCCCCAATACCGTGTGCTTTAAGTTTGCACACTAATCTCCTGTGTGGGACCTTGTCAAAAGCCTTCTGAAAATCCAAATATACCACATCCACTGGTTCTCCCCTATCCACTCTACTAGTTAAATCCTCAAAAAATTGTATGAGATTCGTCAGACATGATTTTCCTTTCACAAATCCATGCTGACTTTTACGTGACAGGGACAATGGTTGAATCGTGCTTAATTGATATCGTCTACATTTCCACACAACACATGGATATTTGTATCACAAGAATCCTTTAATTAGATCTCATTGCATCACAAACCTTGGAATAAATGCGTGGTTACCTCCCTGTTCAGATAACTGTGACTTATCTAATTCATTACATTGCAAGCGTAACCGTCTCACCGGAGATTTGTTCCCAATATAAACAGTAGCTTGTTTGAACAGAGATTGATAGTTGGCCAGTCTGAAGCAGCGAGCCCACCACACGAGGCATTTCTCAGAGAGAATGGGATACCCAGTAATCTTCCAGATCGAGCGCATTTACCACCCTGTTCTTGCGGCCATTGGAGTTATTGGTAAGGCGCTGCTCCGGGATCGAATGCGGAATCAATGCTCTTGTGTTACTGATCCTCTCGTTTTGTAAAGGTACATGTTCAGTGTTGCCGCTTCAGTTCGGGGGATTATTGCCCAGCAAAGTCCAGCTCACAATTTTCTAAACGTCCTTTTTGCATTGCAAGTAAATTTGCTGAATGCTTTGCTTTTTCTGTCCGCTGCTTCATCATGACTCCAGAGGAGGTTGGAAGATTCATTGATTACGCGAGTCGTATTGTCTTCTAATGAAATGTACACGAATGGAGTATGACCTGGGTTCACCGTACATCAGACCACATTCAAATAATGAAGGGTTTTGTTGGTGAAAATGAACTGCGGTTGCTGGAAATATGAAACAAAACTTGATATAGTCGAGATACTTGAAAGTTCGCGAAACAACTTACATGTCAGGTCCTCGACCGTCTCGCACTGCACAGCTAAGGAAACCGAATTAGTTTTCAGTTGCAATGTCGGAGCGAGAGGATCGGTAGAACAAACAACAGCTCTCCGCTGACTGAAAACCAATGGATGAATGTGACAGTTTTAAACACACTGAATATCTTTGTGCAGCATGTTTCATGACAGCAGTGAAGGTAGAGCTGCTGCCTCTCAGATTGATCTCACAGCTTCAATCCTGACGTTGGATGCTGTCTACAGTATTTGAAAGTCGTTCTAGCTTCGGTGTCCCAGCTTCAATACGAACGTTAGGTGCTGTTTATGTGAAGGTATCGCAGAGCCGCAGAATCATAAAGCATGAAACGGCAGCTCCTGACCAAACTGCCCATGCCGAGAAGCGAAACTCCAATTGCCTCCAATTGACCATGTACCTATGTATACCTGTGTATATAACTTTACATCTTCCTTATGCACGCATTAGCAGTTTAAGTCCCACAGCATAATGTTCAACAATTGCTTTTCACCACTGCCATCAACAACGCACTGGAGGAATTCAGCCAGTGTTTCTTGATACAAAAACAGCAAAGATGGTTTATTTGTCCTATGTACATCGCAATAACCAAAACAATCCGAGGATTATGGTGGGGGCAGCCCGCCATTGTCGCCACGATTCCGACGCCAACATAGCATGCTGTCAGGTCATTAACCTAACCGTAAATCTTTGGAATGTGGGAGGAAACCCATGTGATCACAGAGAGAACATATGAACGCCTTACAAACAGCGAAGGGAATCCAACTCCGATCGGTGGTCGTGGGTGCTGTAAAACGATTGCATTAACCACTTCGTTATCTTGCCGCTCGTTACATTTCCTAACACTTCCTAGGGATATACTGATTCCTTTCTCTTAACTTATGTCGATAATGTCCTCCAGCTATGTGTAATTTATGTTAATTTAACGTTTAATTAAATTAGCCTGGAGAGTTTCTGAAGTGCCGTGTTGCTGCTAATGCTGCAAAAAGATTATTTTCATTGCCTTTATACCCTGTGTATACAGTATATACCTTCTGTATGTAGTAGGTACCAAAAAATCATAATATTATGAGACAAAGGAGCATAATTGGGCAATTCGCCACATCGTGTTTGATGATTTATTATCAGGCTGATGACTGATTTATTATCCCCCTCAACTCCATTCTCCTGCCTTCTCCCCTGAACTTTTGACACTCTGTTTAATCAAGAACCTATCAAACTCCGCTTTGAATATACCCAAAAAAACAGGACAGATTCCTCACTATTCCAGTATTCAGACATTCCAAACAGAATGGAGAGGGATATAACATTGTAGCGAAGTTGTGCTACTGATCGGGGAGAATGTCATAGCTACTCCGAGAGACAACATCCCTAAAGGCGCATTGAGTGAGACAGATCTCAGTAATGAGAAATATGCTCAAGGTTGTACCATGGGTCAACGAATGGCCATCGGGAGAAGGAAGAACAGAAATGTAGGCAGGTTTTGAAAAAAAATATAAAGGCAGAGTTATAGCTGCAGTATTGACTTAGGTTCCCAGATGTTGTTTGGAAGTCCCTTCATGCCGGAGGTGATGCGGACACACGTAGGAAAGTCGGACTGTTCTTGGAACGGAAATGGTGGGTCGAAGCATCTCTTCATAGCTGAGGTTTACAGTCATATGTTCCACTCGTAGTAACTTGGGTTTGTCCTGGTACGGACAGGAAGGGTCGAATGATCTGTTGAGGCTCTGGATTCGTCGATAATGTAAAAGTCCAGAGGAAAATAAACTAACAACGTTTTTTACAGGTGACTATCACAGCGATTCCAATTAATCCAAGGACGGTTCTGAAAATTTGGCAAGTAAAATACTCTTTTGTTTTATTTCCTGCAGTTAACTTCGTGTCAATTGTAATTCTGAATCGAGGGAAGTGTGGTCTCTCCAAATGCATCACCTCCTATCTAGTGGCAATGTCTGCAGCGGATCTGACAGTTGTGGTTCTTAATGTGATATTGAACCGAATTAATAACATCTATTTCCCAGTTACTTTTCTGTTCATCACTCCAGTGTGCACGATTAAGTTTGTCTTATTTCAAGCAGCTTTAGACAGTTCCGTTTGGTTCACTGTCGCTTTCACCTTTGATCGATATGTAGCAATTTGCTGTCAGAAGCTCAAACCGATATATTGCACCGAGAAAACAGCAGCTCTAGTTTTAATAATAGTAAGCACCGTTGCCTGTTTGCGATCCATCCCCTGGTACTTTGTATTTGTACCCGGGGTTATTATTGACAATGTCCCATGGTTTTGTGTTGAAAGTCCAGACTATTACATATCACCTTTATGGACTGTGTATGAGTGGATTGACAGTTTATTAACACCACTGCTTCCATTTGCATTCATTTTGGTGTTTAATGTCCTGACTGTGAGGAACATTGTTACAGCCAATCGTCTCCGCAGGGGACTCCGCACCAACAGTAAGGGAGAGAACCGCGCTGACCCAGAGACGGAGAACAGGAAGAAATCCATCGTTTTACTCTTTGCTTTGTCTGCCAATTTTATACTGATGTGGATACCATATGTTGTGCATTCCTTAAATTGGTCGGTTGTAAATTTTAATTATACAGACAAAAATCTGAGTAAACCCATATATATTGCGCAACAGACCGGATACATGCTGAGGCTGCTCAGTTCCTGTACCAACACGTGTATTTATGCTCTAACTCAGAGTAAGTTCAGAGAGGAGTTAAGAAATGGAATTAAATATCCATTCATTAAAGCTATCACGTTATTTAAAAAGTAATATAAAAACGATTTTGAATAAAATGCTAAGATTGTTTCCTCATTTACTGTCACTTAGTACCAAGCATTTTTACAGAATGAACAGTGTGGCTTTCACCAGGTTACCTGTCTCCTGAACTCACCGTACATACGACCCAATGATGAACTGGGTTTCTACATTCCTCAGGCGAGAGTGAGTGCCCTCAACACCAAATCGGCGTTTAACTGAGTGTTGCATCAAAGAGCGCTGGGAACATGGTGTTATCGCTGGAAAACATTCTGATTGTTGGGGTCAGTCCCCAAACAAAGAAATCTTCTTCCATTCACAGAAACATAAATCGTTGCTGCATCGAAACATGGTGTTTAGCCGAATTTATCCATCCCATCCAGGGTTCCAGAGCTAGCCCCAATTGCCCGGGCTTGCCACGAGCTGCGGGAAGAAGATTTTTCTTTTAGCATCTAGATGTTAAGTGGGGCAGTAATTTCTTAAAAATAGATGAAGTCGAATCATGTCAAGTCAATGTTGTCATTTAACTACATACGTTGTATATACGTGCATAGAGTCAAAGAAGCCAAAGTTTCTCAGCAACAGGGTGTAAAACATAGTGGTACTCATAACACGCATATAACACACAATAACTCAGGAAAGTAGCAATTAAATCTACAAATGAATGAATTACACATGGATAACAAAGTAAAGTGCATAAATTAGGTGATAAAACTGAATTAATTAAGAGAACATTTAAGATATTGTACTATGGGATTTTCAATGTAAGAGGAAGGTATAGTGTTAATATCAGGATGTTTAACAACATTAATCTACAGAAGGATCTTGAGGTTCAAGCCCATTATTCACTGAAAGTCACTATGCAAGTAGATAGGGTGAACTACAACCTGGGAATTATCCCGTTCCACACAACTCAGAACTCTTAAGTCCAGGAAATTTCAGAATAAATCATAAACATACGCACATCTACAGATGCTGGAGAACCAGAGACACACACACAAAATGCTGGAGGAACTCAGCAGGTTAGGCAGCATTTATGGAGGGGAATTTTGGGACAAGACTCTTCCTCAAGACTGGAAATGAAGGACTAAGAAAGTAGAATAAGAAGGTGGGGGTGTTGGGGAGGAGTACAAGCTAGAAAGTGATAGGTGAAGCCAGGAGATGAATTGACAAGCTGGCAGTGTTAGGTGGAACAAGTAAAGGGCTGAAGAAGAGGAATCTGTTTGTGAGATAAGAGTGGATCATGGGAGAAATGTATGGAGGAAGTGCACCAATGCTCAAAAATCAAAGTAAAATTATTATCAAAGCACTGTACATATATATGCTATGTACAACCCAGAGATTCAAGAAACACAATAGGATCAATGAAAGACCGTACCCAACAGGCTGGGAAGGCAACCAACGTGCAAAAGAAAACAAACTGTGCAAATAATAAGGAGAAAAAAAGAATAATGATAATTATATATAAAAATATAATATCAAGAACATCAGTTGAAGAGATCTTGCAAGTGAGTCCATAGCTTTTGGTAAGAGTTCAGTGTTGGAGTGCTGTTTTTTTATATTTGTTTTTATTAACATGTAGCGGGGAATAGGCCCTTCGAACCACGTCACCCAGTAACCATTGATTTAATCCTACCCCAATCACAGGAGAATTTACAATGACCAATTACCCTACAAACCGGTACATCTTTGGACAGTGGGAGGAAACTGGAACACCTGAAGGAAAGCCACGTGATCATGGGGAGAACATGAAAACTCCTCATAGGCAGTTGTGGGAACTGAACCCAGATCGCTGGATCTATAAAGCATTGCGCTAACCACTGCGCTACCATGTCGCCTCCAGTAATAAGTGTTCCTGAAACTGATGGTGTGAGTCTTGAGGCTCCTGTACCTTCTTCCTGATGGCAGCAGTGATAAAAGTGATTGGCCTGGGTGGTGGGGATCCTTGATGATAGATGCTGCTTTTCTGTAACAGCTCTCCACGTACATGTACTCAATGGTAGGGAGGGCTTTACACATGATGCACTGGTGTGTATCCATTACGTGTTATTTATGATTTTCCATTCAAGGGCATTAGTGCTTCCATACCAGGTTGTGATGTAACCCATCAATATACTCTTCACCAAACATTGATGGAAGTTTGCCGAGGTTTTAGAAGTTATGCAGATTCTTTGCAAACTTCTAAGGATGTAGAGGCACTGCAGTGCTTTCTTCGTAGTTGTATTTACATGCTGAGCCCAGGAATGGTGGGGGGGGGGGGTGGGAATCAAGTTAAAGAGGCTAGGCGAGAGGAGGTAAGTTCACAACAGAGGGATGGGAACCAGTGCAGAGAGACAGAGGGGTGTAAAATGAGGGTAGAAGCAAAAAGTAGTAAGGTGAAAAGTAAAAGTGGCAGGCCGACAAATCCAGGGCAAGCATCAAAAAGGGCCACTTTTCAACATAATTGTATAAGGGCTAAGAGAGTTGTAAAAGTGCACCTGAAGGCTTTGTGTGTCAATGCAAGGAGCATTCGTAACAAGTTGGATGAATTAAAAGTGCAGATTGTTATTAATGAATATGATATAGTTGGGATCACAGAGACATGGCTCCAGGGTGACCAAGGATGGGAGCTCAACGTTCAGGGATATTCAATATTCAGGAGGGAAAGACATGAAAGAAAAGGAGGTGGGTGGCATTGCTGGTTAGAGAGGAGATTAACGCAATAGAAAGGAAGGACATAAGCCGGGAAGATGTGGAATCAATATGGGTAGAGCTGCATAACACTAAGGGACAGAAAACGCTGGTGGGAGTTGTGTACAGGCCACCTAACAGTAGTAGTGAGGTTGGGGATGGTATTAAACAGGAAATTAGAAATGTGTGCAATAAAGGAACAGCAGTTATAATGGGTGACTTCAATCTAAATGTAGATTGGGTGAACCAAATTGGTAAGAGTGCTGAGGAAGAGGATTTCTTGGAATGTCTGTGGGATGGTTTTTTGAACCAACATGTCGAGGAACCAACTAGAGAGCAGGCTATTCTGGACTGGATTTGGAGCAATGAGGAAGGGTTAATTAGCAATCTTGTCTTGAGAGGCCCCGTGGGTAAGAGTGACCATAATATGGTGGAATTCTTCATTAAGATGGAGAGTGACATAGATAATTCACAAACAAAGGTTCTGATCTTAAAAAAGGGTAACTTTGAAGGTATGAGACGTAAATTAGCTAAGATAGACTGGCAAATGACACTTAAAGGGTTGACGATGGATATGCAATGGCAAGCATTTAAAGATCACATGGATGAACTACAACAATTGTTCATCCCAGTTTGGCAAAAGAATAAATCAAGGAAGGTAGTGCACCCGTGGCTGACAAGGGAAATTAGGGATAGTATCAATTCCAAAGAAGAAGCATACAAATTAGCCAGAAAAAATGGCTCACCTGAGGACTGGGAGAAATTCAGAGTTCAGCAGAGGAGGACAAAGGGCTTAATTAGGAAGGGGAAAAAAGATTATGAGAAAACTGGCAGTGAACATAAAAACTGACTGTAAAAGCTTTTATAGATATGTGAAAAGAAAAAGATTGGTTAAGACAAATATAGGTCCCCTACAGACAGAAACAGGTGAATTGATTATGGGGAGCAAGGACATGGCAGACGAATTGAATAATTATTTTGGTTCTGTCTTCACTAAGGAGGACATAAATAATCTTCCAGAAATAGTAGGGGACAGAGGGTCCAGTGAGATGGAGGAACTGAGGGAAATACATGTTAGTAGGGAAGTGGTGTTAGGTAAATTGAAGGGATTAAAGGAAGTAGCCCAAGAAATACTGGATGCATTAGTGATAATTTTTCAAAACTCGTTAGATTCTGGACTAGTTCCTGAGGATTGGAGGGTGGCTAATGTAACCCCACTTTTTAAAAAAGGAAGGAGAGAGAAACCAGGGAATCATAGACCGGTTAGCCTAACATCGGTGATGGGGAAACTGCTAGAGTCAGTTATTAAAAATGTGATAACAGCACATTTGGAAAGCGGTGAAATCATCGGACAAAGTCAGCATGGATTTGTGAAAGGAAAATCATGTCTGACGACTCTCATAGAATTTTTTGAGGATGTAACTAGTAGAGTGGATAGGGGAGAACCAGTGGATGTGGTATATTTGGATTTTCAAAAGGCTTTTGACAAGGTCCCACACAGGAGATTAGTGTGCAAACTTAAAGCACATGGTATTGGGGGTAAGGTATTGATGTGGATAGAGAATTGGTTGGCAGACAGGAAGCAATGAGTGGGAATAAACGGGACCTTTTCAGAATGGCAGGCAGTGACTAGTGGGGTACCGAAAGGCTCAGTGCTGGGACCCCGGTTGTTTACAATATATATTAATGATTTTGGGTGAGGGAATTAAATGCAGCATCTCCAAGTTTGCGGATGACACGAAGCTGGGCGGCAGTGTTAGCTGTGAGGAGGATGCTAAGAGGATGCAGGGTGATTTGGATAGGTTAGGTGAGTGGGCAAATTCATGGCAGATGCAATTTAATGTGGATAAATGTGAAGTTATCCTCTTTGGTGGGGAAAACAGCAAAACTGATTATTATCTGAATGGTGGCCGATTAGGAAAAGGGGAGGTGCAACGAGACCTGGGTGTCATTATACACCAGTCATTGAAAGTGGGCATGTAGGTACAGCAGGCGGTGAAAAAGGCGAATGGTATGCTGGCATTTATAGCAAGAGGATTTGAGTACAGGAGCAGGGAGGTACTACTGCAGTTGTACAAGGCCTTGGTGAAACCACACCTGGAGTATTGTGTGCAGTGTTGGTCCCCTAATCTGAGGAAAGACACCCTTGCCATAGAGGGAGTACAAAGAAGGTTCACCAGATTGATTCCTGGGATGGCAGGACTTTCATATGATGAAAGACTGGATGAAGTAGGCTTATACTCGTTGGAATTTAGAAGATTGAGGGGGGATCTGATTGAAACATATAAAATCCTAAAGGGATTGGACAGGCTAGATGCAAGAAGATTGTTCCTGATGTTGGGGAAGTCCAGAACGAGGGGTCACAGATGGAGGATAAAGGGGAAGCCTTTTAGGACAGAGATTAGGAAAAACTTCTTCACACAGAGAGTGGTGAATTTGTGGAATTCTCTGCCACAGGAAACAGTTGAGGCCAGTTCATTGGCTATATTTAAGAGGGAGTTAGATATGGCCCTTGTGACTAAAGGGATCGGGGGTATGGAGGGAAGGCTGGTACAGGGTTCTGAGTTGGATGATCAGCCATGATCATACTGAATGGCGGTGCAGGCTCGAAGGGGCGAATGGCCTACTCCTGCACCTATTTTCTATGTTTCTATGAAAGATCCTCTGAAATGATAAGACTGAGGAATTTAAAGTTGCTGACTCCCTCCACCTCTGAACTCCAATGAGGACTAGCCCATGGACCTTTGGTTTCCTCCTCCTGACGTCAATAATCAGCTGATTCGTCTTGCTGTCACTGCGTAAGAGGTCATTGTTGTGGCATCACTCAGCCAGATTTACAATCCCAAAATCAAAATCAGAGCCAGAAGCATATGTAATGAAATTTGTTTTCTATGCAGTAACAGCACAGTGCAACAGATAATAATAAAAACTATGAATTACAGTAAGTATATATATTAAGTGGTTAAATAAGTTGTGAGGTAGTGTTCATGAGCTCAATGTCCATTCAGAAATTGGATGGCAGAGGGGTAGAAGCTGTTCATGAATCACTGAGTGTGTGCCTTCAGGCTTCTATGTCTCCTTCCTGATGGTAGCAATGAGAACAGGGCATGTCCCAGGTGATGGGGGTCCTTACTGATGGGTGCCAGGAAGCCACCTTTTTGAGGCATCGCTCCTTGAAGGTGGCCGGCGTCGGGCACGATGTCGGACTCTTCACTTCTCCCTCTCCCTTATCAGTGTGTTCAGTTCATCTGCATTAGCCGCGCTGCTGTCTTCTAGGAGCTTGCTTATCATAGTCTTGAGAGGGCGCCCAGGGTTAACCCTCCCATGCTTGGGCTCCCATATGATGACTAGGCTGGCAGGTAGCTCGGGGTGGCGTAGACAGTGCCCTCTCATCAGGATGGTGAGCATCGGTAGGTCGTCATAGAGCTCGAAGTTCGTTATGGCTGTTGCTAACTCACGCCAAGAGCCATCCGGAGCATTCGTGTATAGCAACCATCTAGAGACTTTCGCATAATCTTAGTGAGTGTCCACATCTCGTATCTGTACGTGAGAATGGACTCTATGACTGCTGTGACGATCCTCTTTTTAATGTCTCTGGTCAGTATCGACTTCCAGAGTTCTTTCATGTCGTTCACAGCCCACCATGCCAGCGCCTTCTGTATCTTTATGTCCTTCTCCAAACTCAACATTCTTGACCAACGCCGGCCTCCTAGGCCTGAGTCGACGTAGTAGTAATAGTAGTATTAGTAGTAGCCCTTTAAGGTGTCCTGGATACTACGGGGACTAGTGCCTCAGAAATATTAACAACCAGGAACTTGAAATTGCTCAGCCTTTGCACTTATAATTCCTCGATGAGGACTAATGTGTGTTCCCTCACCTTATCTTTCTGAAGTCCACAGTCAGTTCTTTGCTCTCACTGATACTGAGTCCAAGGTTGTCGCTGTGACACCACTCAATTGACCACTCAACTAGCTGATATATCACCTTTGATTGGGACAGTGTCAATGGCGTCATCAGAAAATTTCAATATGGCATTGGAACTGTGCTTAGCCTCACAGTCATAAGTATAAAGTGAGTAAAGCAAGGGGCTAAGTACACAGTCTTGTGGTGCATTTGTGCTAATGGGCATTGTGGAGGAGATGTTGCCAATCTGAACTGGCAAGAGTCTGAAAGTGAGGAAATCGAGAATACAATTGCACAATGAGTTATTGAAGCCAAGGTCTGAAGCTTATTGATTAGTTTTGAGGGGATGATAGTATTGAAAACTGAGCTGACTTTATAAAGAGCATCGTGATGTATGCATCTTTGCCGTTGTTACATTCCAGGGTTGAGTGAAGAACTAATGAAATGGCATCTGATGTGGACTTGTTGTATTGTTGGGCAAATTAGAGTGATTCTAAATCAGATTCAGTGGGGAGATGGGAAGCACGTGAGGAGAAGAGAAGAGGTAAAAGGGGAGCCAGAATGCAGAATTGAAGAAAAGGGAAAAGAGAGTGAAGAAATTAGCAGAGGTTAGAGAAATTGGTGTTCCTGCCATCATGTTTCAAGCTACCAAGATGGATTATGAGGTGTTGCTCCTCTAATATTAGGGTGACCTATCTTGGGAATGCAGTAAACCATGGGCTGACATGTCGGAATGGGAATGGGGATTAGAATTGAAATGGTTGGCGACTGAGAAATCCTGCTAAGTGTGTATGGAGTGAATATGCTCGACAAGGAGGTCCCCCAGTCTATGTCAGGTCTCACTATTGTTGAGGAGGTCACATTGGGAGAACTAGATGCAGGAGATAACCCCAACAGATTGGTTGGTGCAGTGTTGCCTCACCTGGAGAACTGTTTAAGGTCCCAGACGAAGGAGAGCGAGGACGTGCAGAGGCAGGTGTAGAATTTCTTCCCCTTGAAGGTATGATGGTATTGAATTTGCTGACCACAATATTTTCAACTCAGGTGAAGACTTTAAGCCCGGTGAGATATAAATAGCCACGGGTACCCTCACTAAAGGGAGATTTGTGAAACTAACTTCCTTGAGTACATAAAACTCCCAATTTATTTATGGATCAGATATTGTGCTATGGGATTGTCTCCATCTGCTCTGCAAGCTTTCACGAAATGAACAACTTTCCAGTGTTGACTGCTTTGAAACAAGCAAAAATTAAATAAACCATTGTTTTAACTGCACCTTTTGGGCGGCAATAAGCCAGGTGCAGCGATCAACATCTTGCTTTCTACAGATAAATCAAGATAATCAGATGTTCAAGTTCAAGTTTAACTGATATTCAATCATATATGAATACCTATGAGTACAGCAAAATGAAACAGTTTACTCTGGGCCAAGTGATAAACACAGCACAAGGCACAAATAACACATAAAGATAGCAGTGAGATATTCAGACAATCCCACCATTGCCTGTAAGGAGTTTGTTCGTTCTCCTCCTGAATGCATGGGTTTGTTCTGAGTGCTCTGGTTTCCTCCCATAGTTCACAGACATACTGGATGGTAGGTTAATTGATCATTATGTATCAGAGGTCGGCAACTTTTTTTGCCTTTTGCGGGCCGAATCGCGTATTAATGAGTGGACAGTGGGCCAGATAAATGACATAAAAACTTGAAATATGGAAATTATCCATTTAAATACATCTAGTTATGTTTTGCCTCAAATTAATGAATAACACATGCTGGAAAATCATTTGTGCTTAACCAAGGATGCCAATTAGTAACCATAGAACTCAGTATAGTTTTTCTGTCATACCATTGCTGGTGCCCCATCAGTTGTGATGCCATTTAGCTTCAAGACATTTTCTGACATCATTTTCAACAAAACTTCAAAATGTCTGCTCCAGTAATCGTGTTCTTCATGGGAATTAATTGAATAAACTCCTCAAAAATATGAAAAGCTGAGGTCACTCCTCGCAGAAACACTGCAAGTTGAGTGGTGTCTCTCAAGTCTGTACTCTCATCAAGCGCAATTGAAAAAAATGCAATTCGTTGCAGGCATCCCTTAAACAACTTTTAACATCTGCTGACATTTCTTTAACTCGCCGTGTGATCGTTCTTGCTGACAGGCTGATAGATGCAAATAAAGATTTCTTTTCAGGACAAACAATATCCACCACTGCCAGTACACATTCTTTGACAAACTCTCCATCTGTAAAAGGCTTCATCTTTTCTGCAATACGTTTTGAGACTACATAGCTGGCATGGGCATTTCCTTCATTTTCACTGTTTTTTCGGCACTCAGCGTCTACCTTCCTGCGTTTTGCATTTATTGCTATTGGAATTTTTTTCTCTGATTTTATTTCGAAACGCAAGTTATTCAACAAGTATCGTATCACATGTAAATGTCTGGATATTTAGAGTGGCTTCCTTCTTAAAACACGCCAAATATCCAGATATTTACATGTGATACGCTGTTTCTGTTTACAAATTTGAACGATCCTCTCTGAAAACCTGCACGTGCCCGGAGATTATCTAATACATATTCATAAGGTAGTCTGCCTTCTCATCATTAATGTTTAGTTTGGAACAAAACGGAACCTGGGGCCAGTGGTACAAGACGCCATGCATGTCCATCAGTGTGGTCGCGTTAAACACTCAGAGTGAGGAAAGATCGCTCGCGGGCCGGATAACCATAGTATCTCAATATTTGCTCACGGGCTGGTCAAAATACCTTCGCGGGCTGGATCTGGCCCGCGGGCCGTAGGTTGCCTACCCCTGTTATAAATGGTCCTGTCATGAAGCTAGGTTTAAATTGGAGAACTACAGGGCGATGCAACTTGACGACTGGAAGGGTACCTTCCACACTGTATCTCAATAAGAAAAAGTAAAATTTTAAAAAGAGTCCAAGTCTCTGAGTCCATGAGCTTTGCAGCATTCTGCAGTCAAATACGATACAGCTTTCTTCTGCCGAGTGAACCGCAGGGGCAGCACTGTCTCCAGCATGGGCGCCGCGACACATCGCCTCCGGCACTCCAGTGGAGCGCCCAACTCTATCGCCTCCCCAGGGTGGCTGCAAACAGGTGAGCCCATAGCCCGAGGTCTACTCTTCGCTATGACCAAGGCCACGCAGCGCCTCGCCATTCACTCCTGCCAATAAACCAATGAACTAGGCATACAGCATTCCAATTCAATGTCCAACAGGGCCTTGTGATCACAAGAAAAATGACCAAGATGGTCACTCATGTGCCTGTTAGGAGACGCATCTCAAGGTTCTATAACGTATATATACTTTGATAATAAATGTACTTTGAACTTTGAACTCACTGTTAGACCTATCACTTTTCCATCCATTCCAGTAGGCTACCAGTGTTAGACAAGTTGTCTTTGATCTGATGGTCAGGGAACTCATTGAGTACTTCCCAATGTATGGAATTCTGTGTGATATTCACTGAGGAGTATTTACTTCCATAATCTCAGCTGCACCAAATCTCGAAGTATGTTACCATTATAGTTTTCCACAAATACGGAACAATACATCAGTGTCTATATTTGTCCATCTTTAAGATCTCCTTCCTCACAAAAATTTCTTGACATTTTCTTGATACAAGTTCGAATCATTCTCTCTGTTTCCAGTAGTTCATCATGTTCATGTCTTTCAATAAGATGAGGATAGTTCAACTCTTTCACAAGGGAGTACACATTGCTTTCGATGTGGTGCATGACTTTACTCTGGTTGCCTGAAAATTAGTCTTAAAGCAAGTTACTACTTGTGTATTACTTTCTTCTTCTGCTCAAGAATTAATAATCTCACATTTTAGTTACAGATCATTATATCCATCAATTACATGATTTCACAATATCATAATATACGTAAGTGGTGAAGCATTTACAAAAGTAAGGAAAACTACAGTTCTTCTATTGAGAATTCTGTCTATATCTATAATTCTTGGGTCCCAGAGAAAGATGTCAGAACCTAAGAGTACAGTATGTCCCTCCCGTTGGAGCGAACTCCCCATTGGTGTGCTGCAACGTAACATTCTAACAACAATTCATTCTGCATAGGTTTCTTCCCATTTTGGTGTTGTGAACTATGGATTCATGTCTTCACCTTTCTCATTGGGTATAAACGAGAAGAATTGTCACACCTTCCCAACTTTTGTGTTTTCCCAGAAAACATGAGCTGAACAAGGTCTGTTCTCTCAGTTCATGGGATTTTACCGACTGAACTAGTAACATTAAATAGCAGTGTTGGGTGACTTAGTAATTTTACCTTTTGCATTGTTGGAGGACAACATACGCACTATATACTTAGAGTCACAGAATCATGGAGTTAAAGAGTCATAGAGTCGTTGAATACTAAAGCAAGAAAGAGGCCCTGCAGCCCATCTAGTCCATGACAATCCATTAATCTGTCTAGTTCCATCTACCTGCACCTAGAACATACCGTTCCATACCCCTCCAATTCTTGTACTTGTTCAAATTTCTCTTAAGTCCTGAAGTTGAACCCACATCCTCCACGTGTGCTTCCAGATTGTTCTATACTCTAACCTCCCTCTGGGTGAAAATGTTTCTCTTCATGTTCCTCTTAAGATTTCACCTTTCACCCTTAACCCATGACCTCTAGTTGTAGTCTCACTCAACCTCAGTTGAAGAAGTCTGCTTGCATTTACCCAATCTATATCCCTCATAATTTTGTATACCTCTATTAAACCTCACCTCAGTCTTCTAATAATAAAGTCTTAATCTATTCAACCTTTCCTTATAACCCAGGTCCTCAAGTCTCCGCAACATCCATATAAAATTTCTTTGAATCTTTCAATCTTATTTACATCTTTCCTGTAGGTAGGTGACCGAAACTGCACACAACCTCACCAACATCATGTGGAATTTCAACATAACATCCCAACTCCTTTACTCAATACATTGATTTATGAGGACCAATGTGCCAAAAGGTTTTTGTACAGCCCTATCTACTTGTGACACCACTTTCAAGGATTTATGGATCTGTAATCCCATATTCCTCTATTCTACCACACTCCACAATGCCTTGACGTTCATTGTGTAAGAACTGCCCCGAGTTGTCTTCACAAAGTGCAACATCGCACACTTGTGTGCAATCTTTTCCATTTTCAGCCCATTTTTCCAGCTGGTCCAGATCGCACTGCAAGTTTTAATAGTCTTCCCTACTGTCCACGACACCCCCAATCTTGGTGTCATCTGGAAACTTACTGATTCAGTTTGCCATATTATAATCCATATTGTGGATAAGAGTCTGCAAAGGAAACCTAAGACAGGAGGTGCCTCGTTCGTCTGATTGTGTTGAGGCAGTTACTCTCATCATGTACACAAAAACATTCTTTCAATTTAACTGAGTTTCCTCTAGCCAGTGCTGATGAATATCGAGACATGTTAGAACATGCTTTGTTGCATCCAATATAAAAAGTTCCTTACAAATGGACGTGCATTTCTGTCTTGAGGAATGCAACATAGATCAAATAACCATATTACTCCAAGAGTCGTTTCCTTTATGTCACCCGGATCGGATATGGACCAAGTGTGGAGTGAGAGACATGGAAGCGGGTCCATATTTCACAGACTTTAATGCAAACACTCTTAAAAGGAAAAGAAAATAATAAACACCAGATCAAACAGGGCCGTTAACTAAAACTCTCAAATGGAAAACGAAGTCTACAGTGCAGCTGAAAAGAACAAATAAGAATAAAATGATTACCGCTAGTTTTCAGAGTCAGTTGACTCGACAGTGCAATTACTCAGGCAAGGCCGAATACAAACAGGCAGCGAAGCGTTGCTGTGCTGTGTCCAAATCTCGACAACACTACGACGGAATGAATGAAGTTAAATATTATCACAATGAAATAATAATTAGCTGACACTTGCATATTCACGAGCACAGTTGCCGTATCTGCTGCACTGTCGAATTCATGGCTATGACACTTCATAAATTAAAAAAAAAACATGACTGATCTTCTGATAGCCGTATATCTGAACAACTTTTGTCATCGGAAATTTAAACCTTCCAAGTGAACCAAAGGGTAAAATCAATGTTACTATGAGAGTAAATAAGCACAGGCAAGGCATGGCTGTACAGGTAGTTTTACTGCAAGAAAAGTATTTTTTAAATCATGAAATTTTTTATGGCTGAATCTTTTTTTCATCCTTTCTGCCTGTTGATAATAGCACCATGCGACTGAATACATAGCAATAACTGAAGGTATGTCTGTGCCTGTAGTATTGTCTACTTGGGGAGCAATGTTATTAATGTAATGCCAAAATTTTGCATTAACAATTGGTCTCCAACAATAAAGTTTGTCATAACCTTGTTTCCCCATTTCCAGCTTGTCATCAATGTCCATTGGAAATATAAGACCATATGACCATAAGTTTCAGAAGCAGAATTAGGCCAATTAGCCCAAGTTTGTTCCACCATTCCATAATGACTGATTCCGCATCCCTCTCTTGTCATCTTGTCATGTTAATTCAGTTTCACGTGAACTCCCATGAACTCTCTAAATTCCTCGAGGAAAGCTATATCAAGTGTAGGCGATGGTTGGCCTAAGTTAGCAATTTAGGTGGAAATTATACCTTAACAAATAAGGAGTAAATTTTTGCGCACTTCTATTTTCGCTACTGACATGTTGTTAATAGAATTTGCACTTCAGGGACAAGTGTAGTCCATCTTTCTATCTTGATGTTCTTTATCCATTCCTAATAAGCCCGAATTGCTCCTTACATATATATGATTTTTTTATTTTGCCACTTGGGTAATTTCACACGTGTAGGATATTTCCTCGGATACATTATTTAAAAAATTTCTGGAGACACACCTCCCAGCTAAGCACCATTAATGCAGTGAAACTAACTTCCTTGAGTACATAAAACACCAATTTATTAATACGTCTGTTCTCAATATGCTAAATGGTTGTCTCCATCCGGACTGCAGACTAACTTCAACTGAACAACTTAGCCACTGTTGTCTGTTTTGAAACAAACCAAATTAAATGAACCATTTGCTAAACATAGAAACATAGAAAATAGGTGCAGGAGTAGGCCATTCGGCCCCTCGAGCCTGCACCGCCATTTATTATGATCATGGCTGATCATCCAATTCAGAACCCCGCCCCAGCCTTCCCTCCATACCCCCTGACCCCCGTAGCCACAAGGGCCATATCTAACTCCCTCTTAAATATAGCCAATGAACTGGCCTCAACTGTTTCCTGTGGCAGAGAATTCCACAGATTCACCACTCTCTGTTTGAAGAAGTTTTTCCTAATCTCGGTCCAAAAAGGCTTCCCCTCTATCCTCAGACTGTGGCCCCTCGTTCTGGACTTCCCCAACATCGGGAACAATCTTCCTGCATCTAGCCTGTCCAATCCCTTTAGGATCTTATACGTTTCAATCAGATCCCCCCTCAATCTTCTAAATTCCGAAGAGTACAAGCCCAGTTCATCCAGTCTTTCTTCATATGAAAGTCCTGCCATCCCAGGAATCAATCTGGTGAACCTTCTTTGTACTCCCTCTATGGCAAGGATGTCTTTCCTCAGATTAGGGGACCAAAACTGCACACAATACTCCAGGTGTGGTCTCACCAAGGCCTTGTACAACTGCAGTAGTACCTCCCTGCTCCTGTACTTGAATCCTCTCGCTATAAATGCCAGCATACCATTCGCCTTTTTCACCGCCTGCTGTACCTGCATGCCCACTTTCAATGACTGGTGTATAATGACACCCAGGTCTCGTTGCACCTCCCATTTTCCTAATCGGCCACCATTCAGATAATAATCTGTTTTTCTATTTTTGCCACCAAAGTGGATAACTTCACATTTATCCACATTAAATTGCATCTGCCATGAATTTGCCCACTCACCCAACCTATCCAAGTCACTCTGCATCCTCTTAGCATCCTCCTCATAGCTAACACTGCCACCCAGCTTCGTGTCATCCGCAAACTTGGAGATGCTGCATTTAATTCCCTCATCCAAGTCATTAATATATATTGTAAACAACTGGGGTCCCAGCACTGAGCCTTGCGGTACCCCACTAGTCACCGCCTGCCATTCTGAAAAGGTCCCGTTTATTCCCACTCTTTGCTTCCTGTCTGCTAACCAACTCTCCACCCACACCAATACCTTACCCCCAATACCGTGTGCTTTAAGTTTGCACACTAATCTCCTGTGTGGGACCTTGTCAAAAGCCTTCTGAAAATCCAAATATACCACATCCACTAGTTCTCCCCTATCCACTCTACTAGTTACATCCTCAAAAAATTCTATGAGATTCGTCAGACATGATTTTCCTTTCACAAATCCATGCTGACTTTGTCCGATGATTTCACCGCTTTCCAAATGTGCTGTTATCACATCCCTGATAACTGACTCCAGTAGTTTCCCCACCACCGATGTTAGGCTAACCGGTCTATAATTCCCCGGTTTCTCTCTCCCTCCTTTTTTAAAAAGTGGAGTTACATTAGCCACCCTCCAATCCTCAGGAACTAGTCCAGAATCTAACGAGTTTTGAAAAATTATCACTAATGCATCCACTATTTCTTGGGCTACTTCCTTAAGCACTCTGGGATGCAGACCATCTGGCCCTGGGGATTTATCTGCCTTCAATCCCTTCAATTTACCTAACACCACTTCCCTACTAACATGTATTTCGCTCAGTTCCTCCATCTCACTGGACCCTCTGTCCCCTACTATTTATGGAAGATTATTTATGTCCTCCTTAGTGAAGACAGAACCAAAGTAATTATTCAATTGGTCTGTCATGTCCTTACTCCCCATAATCAATTCACCTGTTTCTGTCTGCAGGGGACCTACATTTGTCTTTACCAGTCTTTTCCTTTTTACATATCTATAAAAGCTTTTACAGTCCGTTTTTATGTTCCCTGCCAGTTTTCTCTCATAATTTTTTCCCTTCCTAATTAAGCCCTTTGTCCTCCTGTGCTGAACTCTGAATTTCTCCCAGTCCTCAGGTGAGCCACTTTCTCTGGCTAATTTGTATGCTTCTTCTTTGGAATTGATACTATCCCTAATTTCTCTTGTCAGCCACGGGTGCACTACCTTCCTTGACTTATTCTTTTGCCAAACTGGGATGAACAATTGTTGTAGTTCATCCATGCAACCTTTAAATGCTTGCCATTGCATATCCACCGTCAATCCTTTAAGTCTATCTTAGCTAATTCACGTCTCATACCTTCAAAGTTACCCCTCTTTAAGTTCAGAACCTTTGTTTCTGAATTAACTATGTCACTCTCCATCTTAATGAAGAATTCCACCATATTATGGTCACTCTTACCCAAGGGGCCTCTCACGACAAGATTGCTAATTAACCCTTCCTCATTGCTCAAAACCCAGTCTAGAATAGCCTGCTCTCTAGTTGGTTGCTCGACATGTTGGTTCAAAAAAACCATCCCGCACACATTCCAAGAAATCCTCTTCCTCAGCACCTTTACCAATTTGGTTCACCCAATCTACATGTAGATTGAAGTCACCCATTATAACTGCTGTTCCTTTATTGCACACATTTCTAATTTCCTGTTTAATACCATCTCCGACCTCACTACTACTGTTAGGTGGCCTGTACACAACTCCCACCAGCGTCTTCTGCCCCTTAGTGTTACACAGCTCTACCCATGTCGATTCCACATCTTCCCGGCTTATGTCCTTCCTTTCTATTGCGTTAATCTCTTCTTTAACCAGCAACGCCACCCCACCTCCCCTTCCTTCATGTCTATCCCTCCTGAATGTTGAATATCCCTGAACGTTGAGCTCCCATCCCTGGTCACCCTGGAGCCATGTCTCTGTGATCCCAACTATATCATAATCATTAATAACAATCTGCACTTTCAATTCATCCACCTTATTACAAATGCTCCTTGCACTGACACACAAAGCCTTCAGGCGCTCTTTTACAACTTTCTTAGCCCTTATACAATTATGCTGAAAAGTGGCCCTTTTTAATGCTTGCCCTGGATTTGTCGGCCTGCCACTTTTACTTTTCTCCATAGTACTTTTTGCTTCTACCCTCACTTTACACCCCTCTGTCTCTCTGCACTGGTTCCCATCCCCCTGTTGTGAACTAACCTCATCACGCCTAGCCTCTTTAATTTGATTCACACCCCCCAACCATTCTAGTTTAAAGTCACCTCAGTAGCCCCCGCTAATCTCCCTGCCAGGATATTAGTCCCCCTAGGATTCAAGTGCAACCTGTCCTTTTTGTACAGGTCACGCCTGCGCTAAAAGAGGTCCCAATGATCCAAAAACTTGAATCCCTGCCCCCTGCTCCAATCCCTCAGCCACGCATTTACCCTCCACCTCATCGCATTCCTACTCTCACTGTCGCGTGGCACAGGCAGTAATCCCGAGATTACTACCTTTGCGGTCCTTTTTCTCAGCTCCCTTCCTAGCTCCCTATATTCTCCTTTCAGGACCTCATCCCTTTTCCTACCTATGTCATTGGTACCTATATGTACCAGGACCTCTGGCTCCTCACCCTCCCACTTCAGGATATCTTGGACATGATCAGAAATATCCCGGACCCTGGCACCAGGGAGGCAACCTACCATCCGGGTCTCTGGACTGCGTCCACAGAATCGCCTATCTGACCCCCTTACTATCGAGTCCCCTATCACAACTGCCCTCCTCTTCCTTGCCCTACCCTTCTGAGCTACAGGGCCAGACTCTGTGCCGGAGGCACGGCCACTGTCGCTTCCCCCGGGTAAGCTGTCCCCCCAACAGTACTGAAACAGGAGTACCTGTTGTTAAGGGGCACAGCCACTGGGGTACTCCCTAGTACCTGACTTTTCCCCTTCCCCCTCCTAACTGTGACCCACTTGTCTGCCTCCCGTGGCCCCGGCATGACCACCTGCCTGCAACTCCTCTCTATCACCTCCTCACTCTCCCTGACCAGACGAAGGTCATCGAGCTGCAGCTCCAGTTCCGTAACGCGGTCCCTTAGGAGCTGCATCTCGATGCACTTGGCGCAGATGTAGACGTCCGGGAGGCTTTGAGACTCCAGGGCCTCCCACATCCAACACCGAGAACAGCAAACTGCCCTCACACTCATACTGCCCCTCTCCTCAAATAATAACAGAAAATGAATGCCAAACCTGTACCTCTTGAGCAGTAATAAGCCAGGTACAATGATCAACATCTTGCTTTCTTTGGACGATGTGTCTGTTTGCAAAGCGTTCTAACTTAATGCTGATTATTGCTTTCTATTTACATTTAGAACTGAAGTCTGGCTCACATTTAAGATAAAAGCTCAACAAAGAATATTAGTCAGAAGCTTAACTTATAACAGTTTTATCTTTACAAGTGGCAGCTGCTGTGCTTAGAAAGTCAAGCTTGGCAAAGTAGATGCCCCCGGTCCAGGAAGTGATTATCGATTACACAAATCTGAGCAGGAAAGCTATTAGTATGGAAGAATGAATGATGAATGGACATGGAACTCACGAAGAGACTGATCTCACCCGAAAGCAAAGAGTTGGGAGGGGAGTAGTGGTAGTGGGGAGATATTTCTTTTCGTGTTCGGATTCCATGAAGATGGAAAAGGTTGTTTAAAACGACGTGCTAGATGCGGAGGCCCATGGACTGTTAAATAAGGACAAGAGGAACTCTATCACTGTTAATGTGATGATGACAGCCAGGAAATGAGGAAGATGCGGGTGAGGGCGGCACCAATGGGCAGCAAGAATGGAAATCTCATTCTTCGGAATTGGAGGACCTGGCTAATGTTCCAGAAAGGAAAGCATCATCCTGGGAACAGATACAATGGAGACGAAGGAACTGAGAAAAGGAAATGGCATTCTAACATGAGACATTGTGGGAAGAAGTATGGTGAAGGTAGCTGTGAGAGCC
Organism: Mobula birostris; assembly: GCF_030028105.1. NCBI lineage: Eukaryota > Metazoa > Chordata > Chondrichthyes > Myliobatiformes > Myliobatidae > Mobula > Mobula birostris. Next base: position 106,155,041 of record NC_092371.1, on the reverse strand, counting down.
AACGGGTTAATAACAAGCATCGGTAGAAAATTTGTCTATACAAACTCGTCGAGAAAGGGGAGAGTGGTGTCAGAAATGGACCAAGTGAATTTAGGGTGAAGGTTGGAGGCAAAGTTGATGAAAATGACGAACTCAGCACGGGTGCATGAAACAGCACCAATACTGCTCTAATGTGTAAGTTCAATAATGTACTTACTATATAAAGGTGACCAAATCTGTACACATTACGCTATGTGTCTCCATGCTAATATCTTATATTACTGCAAAATGCCTTCCCAACTCCTGACCTCAGTGCCCTCATTGAACACATCTATCGTAGACTCGGGAAAGGCTGGGTTACCCCAACCACTGGCGGTGAAGACAGATCCCCTGTTGAACAACCAACTGCTCAAAGATCCATTGCATATTTTCAGTATGATAACTTCAGACATAGCAGCATTGCCCCCACCTACAGTTTGAAAAGGACTTCATGGTTGCACAAGTCGGTATAACACTACAGGAAACCACCAACATTGCTGTCAGAATCGTAGATGGTATTTACAATTTTCGAGGTGGAATAGGAGTGGAGGATAAGGTGTTAATTTTGAAAACTAATTATCGGGTCCACAGATCTGCACACACTGCAGACAATGAATAAGGTCAAATATCTTCATTTGATAACGTGAAGGGTATAAAGGTGCGGCAGCATCTTCGTTAATGCTGACATTTCATAACTATAAGATAATATCTTTAATGGTAAATCGTTATAATAGATACTATTGCATCACAAGTCTTGGAATAAATATTGAGTTGCCTCCCTGTTCAGATAACTGTCACTAATCCACTTTATTGCATTACAAGGGTAATCGTCTCCCCGGGGGGAGTTCCCAATATAAACAGTGGTTTCTCTGAACACGGATTGATATTTGGCCATTCAGAAGCAGCGAGTCCACCACATCAGGCATTTCTCAGCGAGAATGAGATACCCAGTAATCTTCCAGTTCGAATGCATTTACTACCCAGCTCTTGAGGCCATTGGAGTTATTGGTAAGGCACTGATCCGGGTTCACCGCGGAATCAATGTTTTTTTGTTGCTGCTCCGCTCGTTTCGCATAGGTACAAGTTCAGTGTTACCGCTTCAGTCAGCGGGATCATTGCCCAATAAGGTCCAGCTCAAAACTTTCTAAACTTCTTGTTTACAATGTAAATCAGTATGATGAATTTCTTTTCCTTTCGCTGACGGCTGAGTCATTGCAGCTCCGGAAGAGTTCGGAGATCAATGAACCATTTATATGTGTACAACAGTACAGCACGGAAACAAGCCGTTCGGTCCACAAGGTGCGTGGCGGCCAGCGTGCCTCCACTATACCGCTGACTCATTTGCTGAGTGAACAGAATGCACTGAAAGGTGAGATCGGGGAGATTGCTTTGTATCCCACTGCACAATGCAGAAACCGGGCGTTATTAACAGCAACGGGGGTACCTGATTGGGATAGCTGATTGTCTTTCTGACACATACAGAATCACAGAGAATAATACAGTACAGAAGCAAACCATTCAGCCGATTCAGGCTAATGGTGATGGCCGAACAAACCCATGACTGAAATCACTGGAAGATAATCTTGGACTTTCCTATCAGACCTCGCCGTTTGATCTGTCACTAGCTTCAGCGCGCCTTCCAGTTGACATTCAGTTTCGAGGAAAATCGGCTGACGGAGGAGTGTCAGTGGGATTCAGGAAAAGTCTTTCCTGGTCTGTTGACCTGTTCACATCAGAATTCAGACTTGCAGTCAACGCTGAACAGCCTCAGGGACAGTCTTTCCCAACTGTATTTGCCCGCACAGTGTCACATTCAGAGGTCTGTCCATCAGTGGAACATAGTACTTGGATGCATGGATTTGTGAGTCCCATGTCCAGTACTGCTCGGTTGTTGCTTGTCAGATCCGAGGCTCGCACATCCATTGTCCACGCGGAATTGTCGCAACTTCAGTCTGGGAGAGGACGATGAATTGATTTCTATTTGTACGAGAGTGGTTTTCATATCTGGTATGTGAACGGGTATCTGATGCTTATGTCAGTCCAGAAACTAACTGCTTCTGTCTAATTCCTCCACTTGCAGTGAATTTCATGACGATTGTGATCCTGAATCCAGGGAAATGTGGTCTCTCCAAATACATCACTCGTTACCTGATTGGAATGTGTGCAGCAGATCTAATACTGGTCATTATCAATGTAATATTGCATCGAATTAATAACATACATTTCCCAATTACTTTCCTGTTCATCACTCCTGTGTGTGCAGTTAAAGTTGTTTTGTCTCTGGCAGCTTTGGACTGTATGTCTGGTTCACAGTCGCTTTCACCTTTGACCGATATGTGGAAATTTGTTGTCAGAAGCTCAAAACAAGGTACTGCTCCGAGAAAACTGCGGGTGTGGTTTTCGTAACAGTGAGCACCGTCGCCTGTTTACGATCCATCACCTGGTACTTTATTTATGTACCCGGGGTGATTATTGACAATGTCCCGTGGTTTTGTGTCGGAAGTCCAGACTATTACACATCACCATTTTGGATTGTATACGAGTGGATTGATAGTTTATTAACGCCACTTCTGCTACTTGCATTGATTATTACAGCCAATCGGCTCCGCAAGGGTCTCCGCATCAACAGTAAGGGAGAGAACAGCGCTGACCCCAGAGACGGAGAACAGGAGGAAGTCCATCGTTTTACTCTTTGATTTGTCCGCCAATTTTATACTGATGTGGATTACGTATGTTGTACATTCCTTAAAATGGCAGGTTGTTAACTTTAATCATACCTACAGAAACCTTAGTGATCCTGTATTCATTTTCCAGGAAATTGGGTTCATGCTGAGGCTTCCTGGTTCTTGTACCAACACGTGTATATAGGCTCTAACTCAGAGTAAATTCAGAGAGGAGTTGAAAAATGGGGTTAAATATCGATTCATCCAGCTTGTTAAATTCTTTAAGCAATAATATAAACTGACGTCGAACCAGAATCTGAGATGATCACTTTCCTTTTTTATTACTGGCAGTTCCATCTTCACCACTGTTCTCTGGTTCTTGTTAAGTCGCCACCTGCCCAGTTTTTAGCTGCGTGAATCATGTCTTCTGAAGCATTCCTTCTGCTTTTCACCCCGTGATTCTGTATAATCATTAAGGTCTCGGCACAGCATTGTGGCCCGAAGGGCCTGTAGTGTGCTGTACTTTTTCTGTGTTTCTATGTTTAACCATGTTACTTTTGTCTTTTTCCAGAAGCTGCCTACATATCTATTCTTCGCTGTACCAGTGGTTTTTGGTGGGGTGTGGAGTCTATGGTACAATTCTCTCAAAGTGCTTTCATTTTTGTTTATTTCTGACTTCTACCCAGATAGACCCAGATCATGAGCCCTCTGTTATGAACCCTTGGTGAAGTTGTGAGATCGTATCTGATTAATTGCGTGAGTGGACCGGTGAAGGAGTGGAGCTTTGAGGCTTTGACTCGAGGAGTGGGCCAGTGAAGGAGTGGAGCTTTGAGGCTTTGACTCGAGAGACTTTGACGAGAAGAGGCGGAGGACAAGCTAGCTTGCAGTTATTTTTTACAATGTCTCCTGAGACGGTGATGTTCCTCTCATGTGAGATGTGACAGTCTTGGGGGAACTCCCCTCTCCCGCAGAGTCACATGTGCCAGAAGTGCATACGGCTGGGCGATCTGGAAGACCGTGTAATGAATCTGAAGCAGCAGCTGGATGATCTTCGACTCATAAGGGAGAATGAGGCAGTCATAGATGAGAGCTACAGGGAGGTAGTCACGCCTAGGCTGTCGGAAGCAGGTCGTTGGGTGACAGTCAGAGGGGGAAAAGCGAAGGTGAACAGACAGGTAGTGCAGAGCCACCCCTGTAGCCATTCCCCTGAATAATAAGTTTACCGTCCTGGACACTGTTGGCGGGGACGACCGACCAGGTGTGGGCCACGGTGGCAGGGCCTCCGGCACTGATTCTGACCCTGTGGTGCAGAAGGTGGGACGGAGAAGAGGAGAGCTGCTGACATTGGAGACTCTATAGTCAGGGGAGCAGACAGGAGATTTTGTGGACGTGAGAAGGACACCCGCATGGTTTGTTGCCTCCCGGGTGCCAGGGTCCGGGATGTCTCTGACCGGGTGCACGACATCCTGGTACGAGACGGAAAGCAACCAGAAGTCGTGATACAGTTTGGGACCAACGACATAGGCAGGAAGAGGGATGAGGTCCTGAAGTGTGAGTTTCGGGAACCAGGCAGAAGGCTGAAGAACAGGACCTCAAGGGTGGCGTTCTCAGGATTGCTGCCAGTGCTACGTGACAGTGATAGTAAGAATTGGAGGAGATGGCAGTTGAATGCGTGGCTGAGGAGTTGGTGCAAGGAGCAGGGTTTTAGATTTTTAGATCATTGGGATCTCTTCTGGGGAAGGTGAGACCTGTACAGATTGGATGGGTTGCACCTGAACTCCAGGGGGAGCAATATCCTTGCAGGTAGGTTTGCTAGCATGGTTTGGGAGGGTTTAAACTAATTTGTGAGGGGGATGGGACCCAGAGCCATAGAGCAGTGAAAGAAGTGTATGGAGTAAAGCCAGATCTAACATACAGAGAGGCTTTGAGGAAAGAGAAGCAGAATAAACGGTGTAATGACAGTAAGGTAGAAGGACTGAAATGTGTGTACCTCAATGCAAGAAGTATCAGGAACAAAGGTGATGAACTGTGAGATTGGATACATACATGGAATTATGATGTAGTGGCCATTACAGAGACTTGGCTGGCACCGGGGCAGGAATGGATTCTCAATATTCCTGGATTTCAGTGCTTTAAAAGGGATAGAGAGGGCGGAAAAAGGGGAGGAGGGGTGGCATTATTGGTCAGGGATACTATTACAGCTGCAGAAATGGTGGGTAATGTAGCAGGATCCTCTTTTGAGTCAATATGGGTGGAAGTCAGGAACAGGAAGGGAGCAGTTACTCTATTGGGCGTATTCTATAGGCCCCCTGATAGCAGCAGAGATACAGAGGAGCAGATTGGGAGGCAGATTTTGTAAAGGTGCAAAAATAACAGGGTCGTTATCATGGGTGACTTTAATCTCCCTAATATTGATTGGCACCTGATTAGTTACAAGGGTTTAGATGGGGCAGAGTTTGTTAAGTGTGTCCAACTGATTCCTGTCACAGTATGTGGACAGGCTGACCAGGGGGAATGCCATACTAGATCTAGTACTAGGTAATGAACCGGGTCAGGTCACAGATCTCTCAGTGGGTGAGCATCTGGGGGACAGTGACCACCGCTCCCTACCTTAGCATTATCATGTAAAAGGATAGAATCAGAGAGGACAGGACAATTTTTAATTGGGGAAAGGGAAATTATTAGGCTATAAGGCTAGAACTTGTGGGTATGAATTGGGATGATGTTTTTGCAGAGAAATGGACTATGGACATGTGGTCGATGTTTAGAGATCTCTTGCGGGATGTTAGGGATAAATTTGTCTCGGTGAGGAAGATAAAGAATGGTAGGGTGAAGAAACCATGGGTGGCAAGTGAGGTGGAAAATCTAGTCAGGTGGAAGAAGGCATCATACATGAGGTTTAGGAAGCAAGGATCAGATGGGTCTATTGAGGAATATAGGGAAGCAAGAAAGGAGCTTAAGAACGGGCTGAGGAGAGCAAGAAGGAGGCATGAGAAGGCCTTGGCGAGTAGGGTAAAGGAAAACCCCAAGGCATTCTTCAATTATGTGAGGAAAAAAACGATGACAGGACTGAAGGTAGGATCGATCAGAGATAAATGTGGGAAGATATCCCTGGAGGCTGTGGAAGTGAGCGAGGTCCTTAATGAATACTTCTCTTCGGTATTCACCAATGAGAGGGAACTTGATGATGGTGAGGACAATATGAGTGAGGTTGATGTTCTGGAGCATGTTGATATTAAGGGAGAGGAGGTGTTGGAGTTGTTAAAATACACTAGGACAGATAAGTCCCCGGGGCCTGACGGAATATTCCCCAGGCTGCTCCATGAGGCGAGAGAAGAGATTGCTGAGCCTCTGACTTGGATTTTTATGTTCTCGTTGTCCGCGGGAATAGTACAGGAGGATTAGAGGGAGGCGAATGTTGTCCCCTTGTTCAAAAAAGGTAGTAGGGATAGTCCGGGTAATTATAGACCAGTGAGCCTTACGTCTGTGGTGGGAAAGCTGTTGGAAAAGATTCTTAGAGATAGGATCTATAGGCATTTAGAGAATCATGGTCTGATCAGGGACAGTCAGCATGGCTTTGTGAAGGGCAGATAGTGTCTAACAAGCCTGATAGAGTTATTTGAGGAGGTAACCAGGCATATAGATGAGGGTAGTGCAGTGGATATGATCTATATGGATTTTAGTAAGGCATTTGACAAGGTTCCACACGGTAGGCTTATTCAGAAAGTTAGAAGGCATGGGATCCAGGGAAGTTTGGCCAGATGGATTCAGAGTTGGCTTGCCTGCAGAAGGCAGAGGGTGGTGGTGGAGGGAGTACATTCAGATTGGAGGATTGTGACTAGTGGTGTCCCACAAGGATCTGTTCTGGGACCTCTACTTTTCGTGATTTTTATTAACGACTTGGATTTCGGGGTAGAAGGGTGGGTTGGCAAATTTGCAGAGGACACAAAGGTTGGTGGTGTTGTCGATAGTGTAGAGGATTGTCAAAGATTGCAGAGAGATATTGATAGGATGCAGAAGTGGGCTGAGAAGTGGCAGATGGAGTTCAACCCGGAGAAGTGTGAGGTGGTACACTTTGGAAGGACAAACTCCAAGGCAGAGTACAAAGTAAATGGCAGGATACTTGGTAGTGTGGAGGAGCAGAGGGATCTCGGGGTACATGTCCACAGATCCCTGAAAGTTGCCTTACAGGTGGATAGGGTAGTTAAGAAAGCTTATGGGGTGTTAGCTTTCATAAGTCGAGGGATAGATTTTAAGAGTCGCGATGTAATGATGCAGCTTTATAAAACCCTCGTAAGGCCACACTTGGAGTACTGTGTCCATTTCTGGTCACCTCACTATAGGAAGGATGTGGAAACATTGGAAAGGGTACAGAGGAGATTTACCAGGATTCTGCCTGGTTTAGAAAGTATGCATTATGATCAGAGATTAAGGGAGCTAGGGCTTTACTCTTTGGAGAGAAGGAGGATGAGAGGAGACATGATAGAGGTGTACAAGATAATAAGAGGAATAGACAGGGTGGATAGCCAGCGCCTCTTCCCCAGGGCACCACTGCTCAATGCAAGAGGACATGGCTTTAAGGAAAGGGGTGGGAAGTTCAAGGGGGATATTAAAGGAAGGTTTTTTACTCAGAGAGTGGTTGGTGCGTGGAATGCACTGCCTGAGTCAGTGGTGGAGGCAGATACACTAGTGAAGTTTAAGAGACTACTAGACAGGTATATGGAGGAATTTAAGGTGGTGAATTATATGGGAGGCAGGGTTTGAGGGTCGGCACAACATTGTGGGCCGAAGGGCCTATACTATGCTGTACTATTCTATGTTCTATGTTCTAATTGTGTTACTCGCCACCTCGTTTACCTCCCGTTCTATCTTTTCTTTGAATTTTAAACATCCAGTCCTGCATGTTTCACAACAAGTCTCTGTGACAGCCATTATAGATCCCTGTCCTAAGCAATGCTCTGTTCATCGCCACGAGGGAAAAACAAACATTGTGCAAATCAACTGTGCAAATACAAAAAGAAAAAAAAACAAAGATATAAATAAGCAATAAAAATTGAGAATATGAGATATAGAGTCGTTGGAACAGAGATGATGGGCTGTGGAAACGGCCATTTATTTGGAGTGTGTCAATGTTTCCAGCGGCATTGGTCCATTAGCCTTAGGCGAGATCAGGCTTAGGTGTGGTAGATTGTTCTGTAACCTACTCTCTCCCGGTCCTTATTTGTTCATTCCTCATCTGTTTGGGCAAATAGATGAGTGAGATTGGCTCCAGGGGCAATGTTTTGTAATCTGTGTGAGATGTGGGATGTCTAGGAGCCCTCCAGGTTCCCAGATAAACACATCTGCACCAGGTGCACCGAGCTGCAGCTCCTGAGAGTATGTATTAAGGAACGGGAGCTGCAGCTCGATAACCTTCGATGCATACAGGAGAATGAGGGCGTGATTGACAGGAGCTACAGGGAATTAGTCACCCTTAGGTTGCAGGAGGTAGATAACAGTGTGGGGGTGGGGGATGCACAGCCATTGCTTAGTACTGCTGTGGCTGTTCCCCACAATAATAAGTATACAACTTTTTATATACTATTGAAGGGGACGAGCTACCACGGGGAAGCTACAGTGACCGGGTCTCTGGCACTGAGTCTACTGCTGTTCCTTACAAGTGCAGATAGGTGAAATGGACTACAGTGTTGATAACAAATTCCATAGTCAGAGGAACAGACACAAGGTTCTATGGGCACGATAGAGACATCTATCGATAGAGTATGTTGCCTCCCTGGTGCTAGAATCAGAGCTGTCTGGGATGTCTCAGATTGGGTCCATGGCATTCTCGGGGGCGAGGGTGAGTAGCTAGAGGTCGTGCAGCTTATTGACACCAATGACATAGATAGAAAAGGTGAGGAGGTCCTGAAGGGAGATGTTAGGGAGCCAGGTAGAAAGCTGAAGAACAGGACCTCCAGGGAAGTAATCTGGATTTCTGCCTGTGCCAGTGCCAGTGCCAGTGAGGGTAAGAATAGAATGATTTGGCAAATGAATATGTAACTGACAAACTGGTGCGGGGGGCAGAGGTTCAGATTGATGAATCATTGGCATCTCTTCTAGAGAAAATGTGACCTGTACAAAAGTAATGGGTTACACCCGAACCCGAGTGAGTCGATTATCCTTGCGGGCAGGTTGGGTAGAGTTGTTCCGGTAGGCTTAAACTAATTTAGCAGAGGGTTGGGATCCAAAGTGAATGTGCTGAAAATGAGGTAGTTGGTTTACAAACAGAGGCAAGTGCAGTAATACTTAGCAAGGAGAGGCTGATGATAGGGTAATATTGCAGTCGTAAAAGATGGACAAAATCGAAAAGGGTGAAAACACGACTGAAGGTGTTATATTTAAATGCGCGTTGTTTTGTTGGTAAAAATAAAGCCAAAGCAATAGAAAAAGGAGACATGAGGTCGGAAGGTGTTCAATCATTGTGGATACTGTGACGACAAATCAAGTTATCAGAAGATTGATTTGAAGAGAGAGATAAGGGAGACAATGGAGAAACATTCAAAATGCTAATAAGAGAGAAGAGAGAGATTAACGAGAAAGAAACACACTTCAGAATATTGACAGACCGGTTGCTCTGAACCTGAACTGTTTGAAGTTTGATGGATAGGCGATACCCCAGCAGGGGTATAAAAAGAACAGGTTCGCTAAGGCACGACACACACCACGAGATCACGAGATAACGAGACCCTGGAAGAGCGGTGTGCCCCCACAAGTTAGTGGGAGTTTGGAGGTATGGTCGCGGAAACCGACCATAGACGCACAGGGTGTAAAAGTACGATCGGTGGGAACCTGGTGTGTGTGCCCGCCCTTGCCTGGGTGCCGGGTTCACCGTGGAAGAATGGTCGTATCCGGAACGGAGGGGTCACAGTCGGTGACCACAGAAGACATTAAAAGGGTTCGCCCGAAAGCTAACTGCGAAAAACATCAAAGGTCTGTCTGAATCAGATTTGCATATTATCTCTTTCTCTCTCTCTCTCTCTCCAACGGCACAACAGCGATTACTGCGAACTGTACTAAGCTGAACTGAACTCTGCGTCCCTTGAGACGGATCATTTTACCCCTAGTCTGCGATAGAGCTTGATTGATTCCTATTACCCTAGTTCTGTGTACATGTGTGTTTTATCATTGCTAACCTGTTGCATTTATATCTGTACGATTAGAGTACTGTGTTACTTATTTCTTTAATAAAACGTTATTAGTTTCTGTTAACCAGACTCCAACTAAGTGGTCCATTTCTGCTGCTTTGGCAACCCAGTTACGGGGTACGTAACAATACAGCTAAGGAACTGGAAGGTTACAAATGCACTGATGGGAATTATAGTGGTAACGATGTTGTCTACAAATTACAACGGGGATTGAAAATGCATGCCAAAAGGGCAATGTTACAATAGTCATGGGGGATTTCAATATGCAGATAGTTTTGGAAAAACAAGTTGGTGCTGGATTCCAAGAGGGGGAGTTTCTAGAATGCCTAGGAGATGTTTTTTTTTAAAGCAGCTCGTGGTTGAGCCCACAAGGGGATCAGCTATTCTGGGCTGAGTATTGTGCAATGAACCGGAATTTATTAGACAGCTTAAGGTAAAAGAACCCTTGGAGGAAAATACAGTATCATAATATAATTGAATTCATCCTAAATTTTCAGAAAGAGAAGCTAAAGTCAGATGTAACAGTATTACAGCGGAGTAAAGGGAATTACAGAGGGATGAGGAAGGAGTTGGCCAAAAATTGATCGGAAAAGAGCACTGACAGGGATGACAGCACAGCAGCAATGGCTGGAATTACTTTAGACAATTCAGAATGTACAAGATACAGTATATATATCTAAAAGAGGAAAAAGTATTTGAAATGCAAGATGACACAAGCGTGGCTAACAAGGGAAACATAGAAATATAGAAAACCTACAGAACAATACAGGCCCTTCGGCCCACAATGCTGTGCCGAACATGCACATACTTTAGAAATTACCTAGAGTTGCCCATCGCCCTCTATTTTTCTAAGCCCCACGTACCTATCCAAGTGTATCTTAAAAGAAGAAAAGGCCAAGTTCACTAAAACGATTTTCATAAGGCATGCTTCCCAATCCTGCAACATCCTTGTAAACCTCCTCTGCACCCTTTCTATAGTTTCCACATCCTTCCTGTGGTGAGGCGACCAGAATTGAGCACACTACTCCAAGTGGGGTCTGACCAAGGTCCTGTTTATCTGTAACATTACCTCTCGGTTCTTGAACTCAATCCCACAGTTGATGAAGGTCGATGCACCATATGCCTTCTTAACCACAGAGACAACCTGCGTAGCAGTTTTGAGTGTCATATGGACTCAGACCCCAGGATCCTACTGATCCTCCACACTGCCAAGAGTCTTAATATTAATACTATATTCTGCCGTCATATTTGACCTACCAAAATGAACCACCTCACACTTACCTGGGTTGAACACCATCTGCCAATTCTCAGCCCAGTTTTGCATCCTATCGATGTTCCACTGCAAACTCTGACAGTCCTCCACACTATCCACAACACCCCCAACCTTTGTGTCATCAACAAGTTTACTAACCCATCCCTCTACTTCCTCATCCAGGTCATATATAAAAGTCACGAAGAGAAGGGGTCCCAGAACGGTTCCCTGAGGCACACCACTGGTCACCGACCTCCATGTAGAATATGACCGTCTACAACCAGCATTTGCCTTCCGTGGGCAAGCCAATTCTGGATCTATAAAGCAAGGTCCCCATGGATCCCATGCCTCTTTACTTTCTCAATAAGCCTTGAATCGGGTGCCTTATCAAATGCCTTGCTGAGATCCATATGCACTGTATCTACTGCTCTACAATCATCAATGTGCTTCATCACATCCTCAAAAAATTCAGTCAAGCTCATAAGGCACAACCTGCCTTTGACAAAGCTATGCTGACTATACTTAATCATATTATGCCTCTCCAAATGTTCATGAATCCTGCCTCTCAGGATCTTCTCTGTCAACTTACTAACCATTGAAGTAAGACTCACTGGCCTATAGTTTCCAGGGCAAAGCCAACATAAAAGCTAATGAGCGGGGGTAGAATAGAGCAAAATTATTTGGAAGTTAGATGATCGGGAAGTTTCCTAATACCAACAGAAGGCAACTAAAAAGTCATTAAGAAGGTAAAGATGCAATAAAAAAGTAAGCCAGTCAATAACATTAAAGATAATGCCAAAAGTCCTTGTTCATAAAGTGCATGAAGTTACCATTACTTGGGAGAAAATTCTCGAGAAATTGAAAGGTCTGAAGTTATTAAAGTCACCTGGACTAAATTGTGTACAGCCCAGGGTTCAGAAAGAGGTGGCTGAAGAGATTGTGGAGGCATCAGTAAGAATCTTCCAAGAATCACGAGATCCTGGAAAGGTTCTGGAAGTCTAGAAAATTGCAAATGTCATTCCACTCTTTAGGAAGGGAGAGAAGCAGAAGAAAGTCAATTATGGTCGATTTAGTCTGACGTCAGTGGTTCGGAGAATGCTGGAGTCGATTGTTAAGGATGTGGTTTCTGGATACTTGGAAGCACGTGATAAAATAGGCCGTAGTCAGCATGGTCTCCTCAAGGAAAAATCAGATCTGTTTGAATTTTTGAAGGAATAACAATCAGGATAGTTAAAGCAGAATCATTTGATGTTGCATATTTGGATTTTCAGAAGGCCTTTGATAAGGTGCCACACATGAGGCTGCTTAACAAGTCATGAGCCCATGGTATTACAGGGAAGAAGCTACCATGGATAAAGAATTGGCTGAATAGCAGGAAGCAAAGAGTGGGAATAAAGGCAGCCTATTCCGAATGGCTGCCGTGAGTAGTGGTTTTCCACAGGGCTCTGTGTTGGGACCAATTATTTTTAGGTTATATGTTAATATATTGGATGACCGAATTAATATTTTTTGCAAGGTTTCCGGACGATTCGAAGATAGATGGAGGGGTCGGTAATTTTGAAAAAATAAGGAGGATAAAGAGAGATTAGGAGAATGGGCAAATAAGTGGCAGATGAACACAATGCCGGGAAGTGTATGGTAATAAGCTTTGGTAGAAGACATGAAAGGGTTGGCTATTTTATAAATGGACAGAAAATACAACAAGAACTGAGACACAAGGGGAATTGGGAGTGCGTCTGCAGGATTCACTAAAGGTTAACTTGCAGGTAGAATCTGTGGTGAGGAAAGCAAATCCGATGTTTGCATTCATTTTAAAAGGTCTAGAACATAAAACCAAGGATGTAATGTTGAGACTTTATAAAACACTGGTGAGGCCTCACTTTGAGTATTGTGAGGAGTTTTGGGCCCCTTATCTTAGAAAGGATGTGCTGAAACTGCAGGGAGTTCAAAGTAGTTTCACCAAAATGATTCCAGATTTGAACGGCTTCTCATATGAAGAACGTTTGATGGTTCTGGGCCTGTATTCACTGGAATTCAGAAGAATGAGGAATGACTCAGAAAAACCTATCGAATGGCGATAGGCCTTGATAGAGTTGGTGTCGATAGGATGTTTCCTACGGTAGAAGAGTCTAAGACCAGAGCACACAGCCGAGGAGCGTCCTTTTAGAAAGAATATGAGGAGGAATTTCTTTAACCAGAGAGTGGCGAATCTGTGGAATTCTAAGTCATCTATGGAGGCCAAGTCTGTATGTATATTTAAGGCGGAGGTTTATAGATTCTTGATTGGTCATGGCATGAAAGGATATAGATGAAAACAAGAAATCGGGCTGACAGGAAAATTGGATCAGAAATGATGGTTCAATGAGCAGGGCAGGTTCAATGGGCTAAATGCCCTAATTCTGCTCCTATGTCATATAGGCTTATGGAAAAAAAATTGTGACAGATTGTATTAGGAAATTTCCTTTTCCACTCATGACAGACCCGGGTATTCTTTAGGAGACTCTTTATTTACGTGACACGAAAAGCCGTTCCTCCGGAGAGCACCGATTCCACTTATAATCATTCCTCGCATTCTCTATAGTTGATTCTAACGGGTACGATTTTTTCAATATTTCCAGATTTGGTAATGTTCTAACAAGCCATAGGGGAAAAAAACACTTAATTCACGTAGCCGCGTGGTGTACAGCAGCAGGCTGGATGTCAGCATCACGTAGCCTTGTATCTACAGCAGTAGGTTGAAAGGCAGCACCAGAGTCGCCTCGCAGCGTGCAGCAGTAGGTCAAAGGGCAACGCCACAATTCTCGGATGATCCAGGCATTAAGCAATACAGATACGGAATTCTATGGTCTCGCAAAGGTATTTACCAGTCCCCGTTAGCCAAAATCCTCCACAGTACCTTCTTTTTTGATCATTCTGATCAATTCTCTCCTCAGAAAAAGGGAGGCTCATATGAAGAGGGGAGGAGACGCTTGGCCAGACAGTCTTCCTCATCATACTCCGGATCGTTGTTGTGTTTCTTGTCGGGCAGCTCGGGTCCCCTGGTTAACTGGGGAAAGGTACTATTCCCGGAGGGGTGCACTGCGCGAAACAACAGGTCAGGATGGGCGCCTTGCTTTTTAATAAACTAACCACCACGATTATTAAGAGAAAGATTTAGCGTTAATGGGCTATTGTAATGCGCAAAACTCCTTTTACGTTGTAATCATGGAATCACTCACCCACATTCCGAATTTCCTGTTTTTTTCGTATGTGGTCAGCTAGATGAGTGATAGTCTCAGATTAATCTACGATATAGTTGCAACTGTCTTGTCCTATAATCGTGCAAACTCCTTTTTCGGTTGGTATAAAATCTAAGGCCATAATGTTCTGCAAACTGCTTCAGCTGTGATGGCTTCTATTTGCTGCTGACTTCCTTCCAAAGCTAGCATATTCCTAAGTCATGCATAAAAATATTAGGTAGCAGATGTGCTGTGTTTTCCTATTCCCTCCCCCTCCCACCCACAATTTTCCCTTCAGTCCCATCAATATTAGCCGAAGGGTCCTCATTCTTGTTAGAAGTTGAAGGGTATTTCGGCTTGCACCGGGTTCCATGGATCTAGTCGGCCTTACCTTCGAGTTTGACCGCACTTGTAGAAACGAGGGTTACCTGGTACGCTCCTTTCCACCTGGGAGAGAAAGAATCATTTTTTAACGTCTTTACTTATACCATGTCACATGGCATAAATGCATGAGTGTTTCCTCCTCCAGGTGAAGGTTTCTGGTTTATTCGAATGGCCACTCCTAAGGCTTTCACTTCTTCAGTAGTCTTTTCCTCTCTCCATATCAGAGGGGTGTTACCTCGACCCAGTGAGGGACGTAACTTGGCAGGCATGGGGCCTCCCATCAGAACCTCGAACGGGGTCAGTTTGGTTGTTGGTTAGCCTGATTTAATAAGGAGAACAGGACGATAGGCAGCGCCTTGGGACCCTTTAACCCAGCTTCTTGACACGTTTTAACGAATGCATCTTTTAGTACCACGTTCATTCCTTCCACCAGCCCAGAGGATTGAGATGATACCCGAGTGGTTATTCCCAGCCGAAACCTAGAGCCTGACGCAATTCCGCGGGATAGTGGGTTCCCCCGTCACTATTGATTTGGTAAGGGTCCCCGAAGCAGGAAATGATATCCTTCGTGAGGGTCTTGACCACAATTCTGTTATCATCTTTCCATGTTGGAAATGCCTCCATCCGCTTTGAAAATGTATCCACTATTAGTAACAAATATTTGAACTACCCCCCAATCCCACCCCGCGAACTAGATGGCATGTGCACAAAATGAACCCGTAGGATGGCGAAAGGAGTCTCTCCCTGGGGCAGGCGGTGATTTCCCTCTATTGTGTGCTTGGCAGATTTCACTACCTTGCACAGTGTGCTCGGCCACTGCTCGTAGACCCGGTGCAAACTAATTTTTTGATACTTGATGTATCAAAATACTAGTTTGATAGTCGATACCTCGTTTTTCGATATGTCTCCTTCTGTGACTCATGCAAACAAGGGAGTGTAGGTGACTCTGAGGGCAAACCGGCCGCACATTAGGGTGACGCCACACACTTTTGGAGTCGGGAGCACATTTGATCCTCTCTCAGTTAAGTTTTTCCTGTGGTGGGGTAGAGCTTTGGGCCGTTACTAGGTCCTCTGGAGTAGAAGGTGTAATTTTACACACAGCTTCGAGAGGAACCTGTAGGTGCAGGTTTCCCGCTGCAGCCTGTTTGGCTGTTGTATTTGCTGCCGCCTTGCACTGTGTTATGGGATCCGTGGCAGCAGTGTGTGCGTCGCACTTGATTATTGCTAAACTATTTGGCAGCTGCTCGGCCTGTAGCTGGTTAGCGATCAAACTGTGTATAGGCTTCCCAAATGAAATAATAAATCCTTCTGTATTATATTCTTTTACAGGGTTCCAAAGTTGTGTACCACCCCAAAGGCGTAACAAGAGTCAATACATATTTTGGAGTCTTCCCAGCGGTCAAAATACAGGCCCAGATTAACGCGAATAGTTAGCTGCCTGAGTGAATGTGCCTAGGGGAAGGGCCGCTACCTTCAGCGTCTGGAAAGTTGTGACGATAGCGTGCCTGCCACGATAATATGATCATTGGGATGTAGGAGGAGCCATCCGTACAGAGAAATAAGATCGGGATTATCTGGGAGAGGGGGAGGGGTAGCTAACAGATAGGGACAAAGTGAGGTGACTATATCGATTACTCTCAGGCAATCATGGGGTTCGGGATAACTAAGGAAAGGCATTAAGGTGGAAGGATTTAGGGCTGGTGCGCTTTGAAAAGAGAGGGTAGGTTTACTTGGCAACAGTCATAGACCGTTTGGCGAGCCGTGGTGAAGGCTCTTTCCATTTCCTCCGTTTGTATCACGGTCGTCTGAAGGGTCGCCTGCTAGATCCTGTATTCTGGGACCCAGTGCCTGCAAATGCTTGTCATGCTTAGAAAGGTCATCATCTGCATCTTGATGGAATGCTTAGGAGCCCGTGTGACGGGAGAAGTTCTTTCACAACCGAATCGTCGTGTTCCCTCCTGCAATAACCCGTGTAGGTACTACTTGGCAGTACTGTCATTTGACCTTGCGGTTCGAATATCCTTGGCTACCTTGCGGTGTAAAAGTATAATAGAGTCCTTTCTACAGGCGCAAGAGTTTGAGAAGCGAGTAGCAATTCGTCAGCGTATTGTAACAGAGCGCCCTCATTGAAGAGAGGTAACACACATCAAAGTGGCTGGTGAACGGACCAGGCCAGGCAGCAACTCTAGGAAGAGGTACAGTCGACGTTTCAGGCCGAGACGCTTCGTCAGGACTAACTGAAGGAAGAGTAGGACATCTGTTCTCACTCCATCCTCCCGCCACCCCACTAGGAATAGGGTTCCCCTGGTCCTCACCTACCACCCCACCAGCCTCCGGGTCCAACATATTATTCTACGTAACTTCCGCCACCTCCAACGGGATCCCACCACTAAGCACATCTTTCCCTCCCCCCCAACCGCTTTCCGCAGGGATCGCTGCCTACGCGACTCCCTTGTCCATTCGTCCCCCTCCATCCCTCCCCACTGACCTCCCTCCTGGCACTTATCCGTGTAAACGGAACAAGTGCTACACATGCCCTTACACTTCCTCCCTTACCACCATTCAGGGCCCCAAACAGTCCCTCCAGGTGAGGCGACACTTCACCTGTGAGTCGGCTGGGGTGATATACTGCGTCTGGTGCTCCGGATGTGGCCTTTTATATATTGGCGAGACTCGACGCAGACTGGGAGACCGCTTTGCTGAACACCTACGTTCTGTCCGCCAGATAAAGCAGGATCTCCCAGTGGCCACACATTTTAATTCCACATCCCATTCCCATTCTGACATGTCTATCCACGGCCTCCTCTACTGTAAAGATGAAGCCACACTCAGGTTGGAGGAACAACACCTTATATTCCGTCTGGGTAGCCTCCAACCTGATGGCATGAACATCGACTTCTCTAACTTCCGCTAATGCCCTACCTCCCCCTCGTACCCCATCTGTTATTTATTTTTATACACACATTTTTTCTCTCACTCTCCTTTTTCTCCCTCTGTCCCTCTGAATTTACCCCTTGCCCATCCTCTGGGTCCCCCCCCCTTGTCTTTCTCCCCGGACCTCCTGTCCCATGATCCTCTCGTATCCCCTTTTGCCTATCACCTGTCCAGCTCTTGGCTCTATCCCTCCCCCTCCTGTCTTCTCCTATCATTTTGGATCTCCCCCTCCCCCTCCAACTTTCAAATCCCTTACTCACTCTTCCTTCAGTTAGTCCTGACGAAGGGTCTCGGCCTGAAACGTCGACTGTACCTCTTCTTAGAGATGCTGCCTGGCCTGCTGCGTTCACCAGCAACTTTGATGTGTGTTGCTTGAATTTCCAGCATCTGCAGAATTCCTGTTGTTTGAAGAGAGGTGTATCAGCCAGATCCTCTCTTATCGTGGCGGCATCGACAGCCGGGTTTTCAGTATATCCCTGAGGAAGTCGAGTCAATGTATATTGTGGCCATTGTAAGTAAAGGCAAATAGGTACTGGCTGTCTTCGTGCAGGGGGATGGGGAAGAAGGCAGGGCACATCGACTATAGTGTACCAGCTGCTTTGGGAGAAATGGAGGTCAGGATAACGTTAGCGTACGGCACAACGGGCGAAATAGGTTGCACGATTTAATTAATGACCGTAGGTTATATACGAAACACCATTCCTCGGGTCTACCCAGTTTATGGACTGGCAAAATAGGTGTGTTGCAAGGGCTCTGAGCAAAGCCCGCAGAACCCTTTGTTGTAGCAGGGTCTTGATCACTGGCCTGATGCTCTGGAGGGCGCCCGGCGATAGGTTGCACTTTCGGAAGGAGAGTAGGCGGTGGTCTGCTTCAGTCACCCGGTGGCTAGTCACTGTTTTGTCAAGGCCAGCGTGATTTCTATGTTGAGTCCATAATTCTGGGTTCTCTCGGTGGGTGTCGGCAGGTCCTGACCATTGGGTTCGGCTCGCATGGGGACAATCAAAATAATGTCCGTTTTGGGGATCAGGATATGTACCGTGGGTTCCTGACATAGCGACAGGTCGGCCAGCACCTTCTTCCCCATGCGGCCCAAGTCCTTCAGCGTGAAGGAAGGTTTCAGGGCTAAAGAGACATGGGGAGTATCTTGTTATTATGGGGGGCTCAACGTGCAGGTAGACTGGAGGAATCAGGTTGGTACTGGAACCCAAGAAAGGGAGTTGGTGGAGTCCCTGCCAGATGGATTCTTAGAACAGCTTGCACTGGAGCCTACAAGAGAGAACGCAATTCCAGATTTAGTGTTGTGCAATGAACCGGATTTGATTAGGGACCTCGAGGTAATGGAGCCATTAGGAGGTAGTGACCATAATCTGATAAGTTTCAATCTACAATTTGAGAGGGAGAAGGGACACTCGGAAATGTCAGTATTACAGTTGAACAAAGGGAACTATGGTGCTACGAGGGAGGATCTGGCCAAAATTCAATGGAACAATACCCTAGCAGGGATGACAGTGGAACAGCAATGGCAAGAGTTTCTCTGGAATAACGCAGAAGGTGCAGGATCAGTTCATTCCATAGAGGAAGAAAGATCCTAAGGGGAGTAAGGGGAGGCCGTGGCTGACAAGGGAAGTAATGGACAGTACAAAAATAAAAGAGAAGTATAACATAGCAAAGACGAGTGGGAAGCCGGAGGATTGGGAAACTTTTAAAGAGCAACAGAAGGTAACTAAAAAGGCAATACGTGGAGAAGAGATGAGGTACGAAGGTAAACTAGCCAAGAATGTAAAGGAGGATAGTAAAAGCTTCTTTAGGTATGTGAAAAGGGAAAAAAAAATAGTTAAGGCCAAAATTGGGCCCTTGAAGACAAAGCGGGTGAATTTATTATGGGGAACAAGGAAATGGCAGATGAGTTGAACAGGTACTTTGGATCTGTCTTCACTAGGGAAGACACAAACAATCTCCCAGATGTAATAGTGGCCAAAGGACCTAAGGTAATGGATGAACTGAAGGAAATTTATATTAGGCAGAAAATGGTGATGGATAGGCTGCTGGGTTAGAAGGCTGATAAATCCTCGGGACCTGATGGTCTGAATCCCAGGGTACTTAAGTAGGTGGCTTTAGAAATCGTGGACGCATTGGTAATCATTTTCCAATGTTCTATAGATTCAGGATCAGTTCCTGTGGATTGGAGGGTGGCTAATTTTGTCCCTCACGAAGGGAGGAAGAGAGAATACAGGGAATTATAGACCGGTTAGCCTGACGTCGGTAGTGAGAAAGATGCTAGAGCCAATTATAAAAGATGAAATTACGACACATCTGGATAACAGTAACAGGATTGGTCCGAGTCAGCATGGATTTACGAAGGGGAAATCGTGCTTGACTAACCTTCTGGAATTTTTTGAGGATGTAACTATGAAAATGGACAAGGGCGAGCCAGTGAATGTAGTGTACCTGGACTTTCAGAAAGCCTTTGATAAACTCCAACATAGGAGATAAGTGGGCAAAATTAGGTCACATGCTATTGGGGGCAGAGTACTGACATGGATTGAAAATTGGCTGGCTGAAAGAAATCAAAGAGTAGCGATTAACGGGTCCCTTTCGGAATGGCAGGCGGTGACCAGTGGGGTACCGTAGGGTTCAGTGCTGGGACCGCAGCTGTTTACAATGTATATTAATGATTTAGATGAGGGAATTAAAAGCAATACTAGCAAATCTGCGGATGACACAAAGCTGGGTGGCAGTGTGAAATTTGAGAAGAATGTTATGGAATGCAGGGTGACTTGGACAGGATGGGTGAGTGGGCAGATGCAGTTTAATGTGGATAAATGTGAGGTTATCCACTTTGGTGGTAAGAACGGGAAGGCAGATTATTATCTAAATGGAGTCAAGTTAGGAAAAGGGGAAGCACAACGAGATCTAGGTGTTCTTGTACATCAGTCACTGAAAGCAAGCATGCAAGTACAGCAGGCAGTGAAGAAAGCTAATGGCATGCTGGTCTTCATAACAAGGGGAATTGAGTATAAGAGCAAAGAGGTCCTTCTGCAGCTGTACAGGGCCCTGGAGAGACCACACCTGGAGTACTGTGTTCAGTTCTGGTCTCCAAATTTGAGGAAGGACATTCTTCCTATTGAGGGAATGCAGTGTAGGTTTACAAGGTTAATTCCCGGGATGGCGGGGCTGTCATATATTGAAAGATTGGAGCGACTGGGCTTATACACTCTGGAATTTAGGAGGCTGAGAGGGGATATAATTGAAACATATAAGATTATTAAGGGATTGGACACGCTGCAGGCAGGAAGCATGTTCCCGCTGATGGGTGAGTCCAGAACCAGAGGCCACAGTTTAAGAATTAGGGGCAGGCCATTGAGAACGGAGTTGAGGAAAAACTTTTTCGCCCAGAGAGTGGTGGATATCTGGAATGCTCTGCCCCAGAAAGCTGTAGAGGCCAAGTCTCTGGATGCTTTCAAAAAAGAGATGGATAGAGCTCTTAAAGATAGTGGAATCAAAGGTTATGGGGATAAGGCAGGAACTGGATACTGATAGTGGATGATCAGCCATGATCACAGTGAATGGCGGTGCTGGCTCGAAGGGCTGAATGGCTTACTCCTGTACCCATTGTCTATTGTCTATTGTCTATTGAGTCTGTGCCTCTAGGAATAAGTGTGTATGGGCATGGAAAAAGGCTGCGGTCCAAATGGACTTTGGCAGCTAGTCACTCTGGGCCAAATATTATGGCCCCACTAAAGGAGATGTGCCTTCTTGCGATAATCATCATTGGGATCGGGGTCTCGAAAGGCAGTAATACCGTGCAATGTGATCTTAAACAACCCATACGTTCCATATTGGTCACAATCTGGGTTCCCAAGGCTCCCGTACCTTCTTCCTGATGGCAGCAGCACAAAGAGAGAAAGACCTGGAAGCTGGGAATCCTTGATGATGGATGCTGCTTTCCAGTGACTGTGTTCCGAGTAGACATGCTCGGTGGTGAAAAGGACTGGGTTTCTACAACAGCACTGACAAGTGTCCAATGAGCAAATATAAAAAGAAAAAAAAAACAAACGAAGTAATAACGCAACACACGCAAAATTCTGAAGGAAGTCGGCAGGGCAGGGAGCATCAATAGAAAACGGTAAACTGTCAAGGTTTCGGACAGAGACTTCAGGACTAGAGGAAAAGAGATTCTGAAGAGAATCAGTGTAAGAAGGTCTGGGGAGGAGAAAAGTAGAAGGTAGTAGGTGATAGGTGAAACCGGGAGAGGGGGAGGGGTGAAGTAAAGAGCTAGGTATTTGATTGGTGAACGAGATAAAGGGCTGGAGAAGGGAAAAGCGGATTGGCGAGGACAGAAGGCCATGGAAAAAAGGAAAATAGGAGGAGAACCAGAGAGAGGTGATGGGCAGGTAAGGAGATAAGGTGAGGAAGGGAAATGGGTGTCTAATAGTGAAAGAGAACGGTGGGGGGAATAATTTACAGAAGTTCGAGAAATCAACGTTGGAGGGTACCCAGATCGAATATAATGTGTTGCTCCTCCAACTCGAGTGTTCTCACATCGTGGCAGTAGAGGAGGCCATGAACTGACATGTCAGAATGGGAATGGGATGTAGGATTGAAATGGTTTGCCACCGGGAGATTCAACTTTTACTAGTGGACTGAGCATAGCTGCTTGCCGAAGCTGTCTCCCAATCTGCATGGGTTTTAACGATATACATAAGGCCATCCCCTAGGATCAGCGGATATATTAAATGACCCCAACAAACTCACAGGTGAAGTGTCGCCTCACCTGGAAGGAATGTTTGGAGTCCTGAATGATAGTGAGGGAGGAGATGTCGGGGCAGGTGTATTTGCAAGTATGTGCCAGGATGGAAACATAGAAAAGAAACCTACAGCACAATACAGGCCCTTCGGCCCACACGCTGTACCGAACATGTCCTCAACATCAGAAAATACCTAGGGCTGCTGGTGGAGATCAGTGGTGGGGGGGGGGGGGACAGGGAAGCCGTGTAGGGAGTAACCTCTGTGGAGAAAGGAAAGTGGGGTTGTGAGGGGAGATGTGCTTGGTTGTGGGATCCCGTTGGGGATGGCAGAAGTTATGAAGAATTATTCGCTGTGCGTGGAGGTTGATGAGGTTGTAGGTGAGGACAGGAAGAGCCCTATAGCTGTTGAGGTGGCGAGTGGATGGGTGAGGGCAGATGTGCGTGAAATGGAGGAGATGTGGGTGAGGGCAGTGTTGATGGTGGACACAAAAAATGATAGAGGAACTCATCAGAACAGGAATTCTGCAGATGCTGGAAATTCAAGCAACACACATAAAAGTTGCTGGTGAACGCAGCAGACCAGGCAGCATCTCTAGGAAGAGGTGCAGTCGACGTTTCAGGCCGAGACCCTTCGTCAGGACTAACTGAAGGAAGAGCGAGTAAGGGATTTGAAAGTTGGAGGGGGAGGGGAAGATCCAAAATGATAGGAGAAGACAGGAGGGGGAGGGATAGAGCTGGACAGGTGATAGGCAAAAGGGATATGAGAGGATCATGGGACAGGAGGTCCGGGAAGAAAGACAACGGGGGGGGGGGGGGAACCCAGAGGATGGGCAAGAGGTATATGCAGAGGGACAGAGGGAGAAAAAGGAGAGTGAGAGAAAGAATGTGTGTATAAAAATAAGTAACAGATGGGGTACGAGGGGGAGGTGGGGCACAGCGGAAGTTAGAGAAGTCGATGTTCATGCCATCAGGTTGGAGGCTACCCAGACGGAATATAAGGTGTTGTTCCTCCAACCTGAGTATGGCTTCATCTTTACAGTAGGGGAGGCCGTGGATAGACATGTCAGAATGGGAATGGGATGTGGAACTAAAATGTGTGGCCACTGGGAGATCCTGCTTTCTCTGGCGGACAGAGCGTAGATGTTCAGCAAAGCGGTCTCGCCGTCTGCGTCGGGTCTCGCCAATATATAAAAGGCCACATCGGGAGCACCGGACGCAGTCTATCACCCCAGTCGACTCACAGGTGAAGTGTTGCCTCACCTGGAAGGACTGTTTGGGGCCCTGAATAGTGGTAAGGGAGGAAGTGTAAGGGCATGTGTAGCACTTGTTCCGCTTACACGGATAAGTGCCAGGAGGGAGATCAGTGGGGAGGGATGGAGGGGGACGAATGGACAAGGGAGTTGCATATCAGTGGGGAGGGATGGGGGGGACGAATGGACAAGCGAGTTGCGTACATCTGCTCTCACTCCTTCCTCCCGCCACCCCACTAGGAATAGGATTCTCCTGGTCCTCACTACCACCCCACCAGCCTCCGGGTCCAACATATTATTCTTCGTAACTTCCGCCACCTCCAACGGGATCCCACCACTAAGCACATCTTTCCCTCCCCGCCCCCCTGCATTCCGCAGGGATCGCTCCCTACGCAACTCCCTTGTCCATTCGTCCCCCCCATCCCTCCTCACTGATCTCCCTCCTGGCACTTATCCGTGTAAGTGGAACAAGTGCTACACATGCCCTTACACTTCCTCCCTTACCACCATTCAGGGCCCCAAACAGTCCTTCCAGGTGAGGCAACACTTCACCTGTGAGTCGACTGGGGTGATATACTGCGTCCGGTGCTCCCGATGTGGCCTTTTATATATTGGCGAGACCCGACGCTGACTGGGAGACCGCTTTGCTGAACATCTACGCTCTGTCCGCCAGAGAAAGCAGAATCTCCCAGTGGCCACATATTTTAATTCCACATTCCATTCCCATTCTGACATGTCTATCCACGGCCTCTTCTACTGTAAAGATGAAGCCACACTCAGGTTGGAGGAACAACACCTTATATTCCGTCTGGGTAGCCTCCAACTTGATGGCATGAACATCGACTTCTCTAACTTCCGCTGATGCCCCAGCTCCCCTTCGTACCCCATCTGTTCCTTATTTTTATACACACATTCTTTCTCTCACTCTCCTTTTTCTCCCTCTGTCCCTCTGAATATACCCCTTGCCCATCCTCTTGGTTCTCCCCCCCTCCTTGTCTTTCTTCCCGGACCTCCTGTCCCATGATCCTCTCGTATCCCTTTTGCCTATCACCTGTCCAGCTCTTGCCTCCATCCCTCCCCCTCCTGTCTTCTCCTATCATTTTGGATCTTCCCCTCCCCTCCAACTTTCAAATCCCTTACTCACTCTTCCTTCAGTTAGTCCTGACGAAGGGTCTCGGCCTGAAACGTCGACTGCACCTCTTCTTAGAGATGCTGCCTGGCCTGCTGCGTTCACCAGCAACTTGTATGTGTATTGAGGAACTCATCAGTCTAGGCATCATCTATGGAAAAGATTGAACAGTCAATATTTTGGGCCAGGACCCTTCAGCAGTACTGGAGGGGAAAAAAACGGATTAAAAGTTAGAGTAAGAAGGTGAGGAGAGGAGAACAAAATAACATATATACATAAATAAGCAATAAATATCGAATACAGAGATGAAAAGTCATTGAAAGTGGGTCCATAAGTTGTTGGAACAGTTCGGTAATTTGGCAGGTGGAGTTGCGTGTAGGCATTCCCTCTGGTTTAAGAGCCTGATGGTTGAGGGGTAATGATTGTTCCTGAACCTGGCGATACGTGTAGGCCCTGGTGCTCCTGTACCATTCTTCACTTTTTGTCCTGGCACTTTCTTTCCCATTCAATTCTGTATCAACTTCCGGCCGATTTTTTTGAGACTGGGCGAATTGAGCGCTACCCTTGTTATAAGTGAATAACACCAATTGCTTGTCCTAGCCAATCAACGTAGATGCAATTACCAAGAAATCTCACCAACGCCTCAACTTCTTCAGGAGGATAAAGAAATCTGGCATACTCCCATAAACCGTTACCAAATTTAATTGCCATCGAAAACGTTCTATCTCAATCCCTAACGGTTTGGTATGCCAACTGCTCTGCCTATAAGCGCAAGAAACTGCAGAGTGTTGCAGACATACCTCAGCACATCACCGAATCTAGCCGCCCTTTATGCACTCTGTCCAAACTTCTCGTTGCCTCAGTAACCAGCGTTGTCAAAATCCCGACTATCCTCTATGTTCTCTCTCCTCCACTGCTCCATTTTGCGGAAGATACTGCATTGTACGCAGGCCAAGTGGCCCCTGGGCTTTACCCCTCCATCTGGTCCCTAAGTCTGGTGGTGGTTGCCGGCCACGTGGTGATTACCGACGCCTTAACAGGGCCGCCAGCCGCGATCGTTACTCGGTCTCACAGGTCATGGCTTTGCGGCACGTTTAGCAGGAAAGTTATTTCTACCAAAGTCCATCTATTTAGGAATCATCAGGTGCCGGTGTGATTGGAGAACAATCCCAAACCAGCTGCGATAACCCCTTTTGGCCTTTTTGAGATTCTGTGCTTGCCGTTTGGACTGAAGGTTGCAGCACAGACTTCCCAACGGCTGATACAAATCTGTAGTTGAAGACATAGATTTTCTGCTCGTTTACCTAGATGACATACTTGTTGCCAGTGCGTGCAAATCCGAACACTATCTCACATCCACACACATTTCCAGTGCTCCAGCGATTATTAACCCTACAAAATGTCAGTTTGGTTTGGCAGCCATTGACTTTCTCCGACATCGCATCATGGCAGAAGGTTGGAAACCTCTGCCATCAAAAGTAGCCGCTATTGTGGATTTCCCACCGCACCGCACCATTAAAAACTACAGGAATGAAACCCATTTTCACTGGGCATCTCTGAAAATGCGGCTCATTAGTCCTGCGCTAACAGCCACCTTACTCAGCGCTGAGAAAACCGCTTTTATAGGCTCCGTACGTCCAGGGTACAAACGACTTTGATCCTGCCAAACCCATGAGGTTGGGATGTGCCGGTTTGTGTGGATTCTGTGTGATTTACTGCCCCCTGCAATCGACCGTCGCATTTAAGCTCACTACCAGTCTCAGTTGTTTCTTCATATTATCTGAGAGCTGCCATTCATCCAGTAACCGAGATGTCTGCTCAGTCCAAACCGCATATTCTTCTTCGCCATCACATTCTTCGTGTATTCTGCTTCTTGACTCCAGAAAACACTCTCAGACTGCAATAAATTTGGCTCTCCACGGATACACCTTTGCATTTATCAACCAGTGACGTAATACCCAAAATCAGAGCAACTTTTCTTTAACGTCTCCACCCTCAGCTACGGGAAACTCGGTTTCCAATTCGGAACCCTCACCGACACTGCCCTCTTCTCTGGAAGTGTGGATGACCCATGGCTACGCCCTTCCCGAACCCCAATGCTAACAGGCAGACCCATTAAAATAATTTAATCTGTAGTCGGTACTAAATCCACCTCTGCCCGCCGCTTCATCAAACTGCCGTTCCACGATCGCAACTTTCCTTAAAGCTTTAACAGTACTTAAAACCCGAATCAACAATTCATCTTCACTGCGGATATTCAGCCCCCTCAGAACATACTAGTTATGGGTAATCTCTTTGAATCACACCAATGCTCAATCCACGCAGCTTCCATCACCATGTATCTTAATTACTTTCCCGGACAGTGGTTTAACAGAGGATTAAACACAAACCCACTTATTCAATTCTTAGGGCAATCACACAACGTTGATTGATCTCAATCGGGGATAACGCCCCCACGATGAAGCCCGTTTTGACTGGGCGTCTCGGAAAATGCGGATCATTAGCCCCGCGCTAACAGCTACCGCACTCAGCCGTGAGAAAACCACCTTTCACAGACTCTGTACAGGTATATACGACTTTCGACTCTCCCAACCCGTGAGCGGGGACGTCTCGCTCACCCAAACCCCGGTTTGTGCGAATATCAATTCACAGCCTTCGTTCCCCGCAAACCCATCTTTCACGCGATGGCCAAAATATCAGAAGCTTGGTCTGCATGGCAGCAACGCCGCCTGGCCTACATAACCGAGATCACAACGGATATACAGCATATCAAGAGAAAAAATAATGCGAGGCCGACTGCCTCTCTTGGCCTGCCGTTGACACCGTACACACAGGGCTGACTACGCTGGCGTGGCAAGCGAACCAGGTTTATTGAACAGTCGTCACGGCCCTGCCATTAAGTTCGGGGAAGCTGGCGTTTCTCTCCTGTGCGACGTCTCAACCGGTCGTCCTCGCTCTATCGTGCCCGCAAACTGGAGATGGATTGATTTAGACTCCATACGTGGCTTCTCGCATCCAGGCCGGAAGGCCCCACAGAAATTGGTTGCACTAAACTTCGTTTGGCATGGCATCAGAAATGAGCGTGTGCTTGGACAGCAGCTTGTGTGGAGTTCCAGCAGGGAAAGAAATACCGAAATATTCGGGCACTATTGGTACCTTTTAAGGTCTGTAAGCGACGGTTTGATCACGTGATCATGTCAACGTGGACCTTTTTGGTCTTTTTCCCGCTACCCCCCACCCACATTCCCGCGGTTTCGCGCAGCAGGCGGAGTCCGGGCGTTTATCGGCATCCTGGATTGCTCGGTTTGGCAAACCAACTGATCTTCCCTTCAATCGCGGTCCCCAGTTCAGTTCAGACCTCTGCAATACGATGGCTCAGAACCTCGGCACTAGGCTGCATCACACCATGTCGTATCACCAGCAGTCCAATATCCTACGCGAGGGCTTTGACCATTCCTTAAAGCCTGCTATGAAGGCTTCCCTGGCTGATGAGTGTTGGCATGATTATCTCCCAAGGGTCCTGCTGGGGTTCCGAAATGCTCCAAAAGCGGACCTGCAGTCATCCGCGACCGGGTTGGATACGGGCAACCACTACGAGTGCCAGGTGAATTCATTCCTGACACCACGACACCCTGTTGGCCTCGCAACATTTTCCGCCCTCCTCAGTAAATTCAATTCCTTGTCATCTATTCTTACCTCCTATCATGGCGTAGAGCATTCTTGGGGTCTTGTTGACCCATATTCCGCCTCGTTTGTTTTCGTCCGCCAAGACCCATAGCGTCCAACATACCCATAGGATCCCTTACGATGGCCCATTCCGCGTTTTGGAACGGGGATAAAAGCTTTTTATCATAGATAAGAGGGATTGACCTGAACGCCTTAAACCGGTCCATCAAGTTTGGGAGAATTCCGCTGCCATGCCCCTGCCGTCACAACATGACCACGAGTGTGTCAACACACCTCTGGATAAGCGAGAAGCACTGTCATGGTCCGGTCCGTGAAGTCCACATTCCGATTAACGGTCCGATCCGTGGACTCAGGACTCTGGGTCTTCCAGCTGTCCCTTGTTTTGATTGAGTTAATCATAGGCACCTGATTCCCATCTTGAGCTTGGAATATAAGTAGCCTTGGGGTTGAGTGTGGGCTGCTGATTGTCTTCTCAAGATCCCCTGGGAGCAATCTGCCGGTAGAAAACTTGTGTGGCCGCTTGCCATATTTAGGCTGCGTTTAGAGAACCATCGCTTCATGGAGCCTTGCTGTTGGTAGTCGGAGCCGTCTTTCCGGTATGGATTCGGCTGATTCCTGGGCCAGCTGAGTGGAGGCCACCTACTCCGAGCTTGGTAGGGATCCGGCTGTTTCTGTAGCCAGCTGAGATTGCTCGCCGAACTGAGACTCGGAGCTACCCCGATGCAGAGATGGAACTGTCTGTCGTTCTTCGGTGTTTGTCTTGTCTTATCCTCCCCTCCGTGGAGTAAGTCAGGCCGTTCTGCCGTTTCCCTGCGGGGGATCCTGTCTTGTCTTGTCTTGCCTTTGCCTCTGTTGGGTAAGCCCGGCTGTACTGCCGTTACCCGACGGAGGGACCTGTCCCATCTTGGTGTGGAGATAAATTGACTCCCGGCTTGTCTAAGGATAAGTCCCGGCTCTGTGTCTATGTACTGTCCAGTCTCGTGTTAGTATCGTGTTAAAGAAGAGTCACGGCTTTTCGAAGGATAAGTCCCTGCTCTATGTTGATGTTCAGTTCCCAGTCTGTCCCTGAGCAGCCTCCGAGTTATCAGCCTCCACATTCCAAGAGCCAAGACCCCAGCCTGCAGGCCTCAAGAGCCAAGACCCCAAGCCTGCAGCTTTGAGATCCAAGACCCCAGACCGTCTCTGTTCAAGAGCCAAGACGCCAGCCTGTCTTCAAGTTCAAGAGCTAAGACCCCAGCCTGCAGCCTCGAAATCCAAGACTCCAGCCTGTCTCCAAGTTCAAGAGCCAAGATCCCAGCCTGCCGCCAAGTTCAAGAGACAAGACCCCAAACCTGTCTTCAAGCTTTCGAGCCTCAAGACCCCAGCCTCCAGTCATGTCATGTCCTTCCCTGGTTCTGGGGCCCGAGCCCGAGGCAAGACCCAGGTTCTGGGTCCTTGTCCAGTCTCTGTCTTGGGTTCTTGTCCTTGCTCCTTGTCTGTATCCTGTCACGTCCCTACTCAAGACAAGTCCTGTTCGTTGTACTTCAGTGTCTGTGTCTTGCATTTGGATCCGTTTCCAATGCCCCCATTGTGACAAGCACCTGTGATTCCTCGGGCCGTGGAGCTCAGTCCAAGCTTCAGACAGGTTCACAGTGGCAGTTTTAGTGAACTCTTGGGGGGGGGGAGGGTTCTGCAGGGTAACATAATTCGGAGAAATGCACATAATTCACAACCAACAACATTTGAATTGAGGTTTCACTTAAAAGCTGGTCTGGCGTGATGGCGGTGGGGGGGGGGTGCGTTACGTAAAGATTTTAGCGCACTTTTGTATTTAGGGTTTGGAATTCAATATAATGTGTTATGGGTTTCATTAAACATAAAACGCCCCACTTCGTTTTATTTGCAAAAACCTATAAGATCACATCCATGTTAATTTTCCACAGCATGTTTAGCTGTCATTGCCCACGATTGGAGCAGCCAGTCCCTCTCCCTGACAAGGAGAAGATTACTTCCAGTAGCCATGTCCTATAAACACACTTCATTTGTTGTCAGGACAAACGGTTAAATCCAAACAACATTCTTAAAACACATTTGAAACTCACAGGGAGTTTCTATCTTATAAAACATTTCTAAAAGACAAACTATTTCCAAAACACAAAGGGGAAGAACTTACCAAAGTTGCAGACGAACAAAAACGTCCACAGCAGAAATAGAAGCGAGGGGAATGGATTCCAGTCACCACATCTTTCTATCAGTCTTCTTGATGTTCTTTGTCCATTCCTAATAGCCTGAAATGCCCTTACATATATGCAATTTTTCTGCCACTTAGGTAACTTCAGACGTGTAGGATATTTCCTCAGATACCCTGTTTACACAAATGATCTAAAAGCCTCTTCGAGACGCAGATACCAGCTACACACCGTTAATACTGTGAAACTAAATTCTTGGAGTACATCAAACTCCCACTTTATTAATACATCGCGCTCACTTGATAGTCTTCATCTGGTCTGTATACTTCCTTGAACTAGTCAACCTAGCCAGCCACCTTCGTTTCGAAACAAGCCAAATTAAATAACCCATTGCCTTAAACTGAATCTCTTTAGCAGCAACAGACCAGCTGCTGTTATCAACATCTTACTTTCTATAGACGATGTGTCTGTTCACAAAGCTTTCCAACGAAACGCTGATTATTGCTTTTTCATTTACATTTAAAACTGAACACTGACTTATGTCTGTGCCAGAAGCTCAACAACGAATATTCTTCGGAAGTTTAACTTACAATTGTTTTATCGTTACAAGAGGCAGCTGCTCTGCTTAGAAAGCCGGGCTTGGGGAAAAGAAGAGACCCCCCACCCCCCCGCCACTTCCCGGATCCGGAAGAGACTGTCCATTACACAGATGTAGGCAGGAGGGTTATTAGTGTATAGGGATGAGTGGACATGGGATTCACGGAGAGAATGATCCCAGTGGAAAGCAAAGAGTGGAGGGAGAGGGAAATAAATATATATTTCGTGGTAGGATCCCGTTGAAGATGGCAGAGGTTGTGAAAATGATGTGTTGGATGCAGTATCTCATGGGGTGTTATGTAAGGACAAAAGGAATTCTATCCCTGTTAATGCGCCGATGTCAAATCTCCAGGAAATGGAGGAGATGGGAGTGAAGGCAGTATCAGTGGTGGATTATGGAATACATCGCTCTTTGAAGAAGGAGGACATCTCTGATATTCTGGAATGAGAGACCTCATTCTCGGAACAAATGCGGTGGAGAGGAGGGAACTGAGAAAAGGGAATGGCATTTTTACAGGGACGGGATAGGAAGAAGTACAGCGAAAATAAAAACAGGAATCAGGTTGAAAAAAAAATCAGAGATGGCGACAGATAGATCGACAAAGGGAAGACAGTTGTCAGAAATGGACGGTGAATTTAAAGGCATGGTGGAGTTTGGGGACAACGTTAATGAAAATGACCAACTCAGTATAGGTGCATGAAACAGCACTGATACTGCACATTTCCTAGTTTAATAACTTATTTCGTATAACAAAGAGATCAAAACTGTACACATTACACCATGCATGGCTGTGCTTATGTCTTGTATTACTGCACCCTAAGTTCCCAATTCCTGAACACAGCGGTCTCACTGAACACCTCCTTCTTGGACTCTGGAAAAGCCGGGTTACCCAATTCACTGGCAGTGCAGACAGATACCCTGTTGAACAATCAACTACAGCATTCTAACATCAGAGATAGCAGCACTGGCCCCACACCCTATTTTCGATGGGTACCAACCTGGCAACGAAAGGGTGCAAGGTTGCACATGTCGGTATAAAACTGCGGGAGGGTACACACAGTACGGTCAGAGTTGTTTCGGATGGAGCAGGGGTGGAGGATAAGGCATTAATTTTAAAAAGTAATTGACGCCTCGACAGATCTGCAGATACCGCAGACAATGAGTGAGGTCAAATACTTCATTTGATAACGCGAAGGGGATAATGCTGCGGCGTCATCTGCTTAAATGCTAAGATTACAAAACTATAAATGACAATTCCCTTCATGAAAAATCCTTAAAATAGATCGTATTGCATCATAAACCTTGGAATAATATGACTGTTCAGATAACTGTAACTAATGCTCTTTACTACATTACAAGTTAATAGTTTCCCCGGGGGGCCTTTCCAATATAAACAGTGGCTTCTCTGACCACGGATTGATATTTGACCAGTCAGAAGCAGCTAGTCCACCACACCAGGCATTTTTCAGAGAGATGGGATACCCTGTAATCTTCCAGATCGAGCGCATTTACTACCCTATTCTTGCGGCCGTTGGGGTTACTGGTAAGGCGCTGCTCCGGGATCGATCGTGCAATCAGAGCTTTGTGTTGATGCTCCGCTCGTTTAAAGATGCATGTTCAGTGTGTTACCGCTTCAGTCAGCGGGATCATTGCCCAATAAGGTTCAGCTCAAACTTTCTAAACTTGTTTGCAATGTAAGTAAATTTGCTAAATTTCTTTCGGTCTCGCTGGCCGCTGCACAGCTCCGGGAGGCGTTCGGAGAACCAATGAGCAGTTTATTTGTGTAAAGCTGCACAGGACAGAAAAAGGCCATTCGCAAGGTGTGTGAGGAACAGCAAGCCTCCACTATACCACTGCTTCATTAGCCTGGTGACTGGAATGCACTGAAAGGTGAGATGGGGAAATTGTCTTGTGTCCCACTGCACAATACAGAAACGGGGCGTTATTAACAGAAACGCGGGTTATCTGATTGGGAAAGCTAATCGTTGTTCAGGTACATAAAGAATCGCAGAGAATGACACGGAAACAAACATTCGGCACATTCAGCCCAAGATGATCACCGAACAAACCCATGACTGGAATCACTGGAAGATAACCCTGGACTTTTTTTTCTGAGAAATCTCCGTTTGATTTCTGTAACTGCGAGTCCAACAGCCTTCTGGGATCTTTGCTACCTTCAGTGCTGTTTGACCTGTTGACATGTAATCTCAGAGTCTGCAGTCAACGCTGAGCAACCTCAGGGTTAGTCCATCCCAACTGTATTTGCCAGCACGCTGCCACATTCCACGGTCTGTCTATCGGCGGAACATTGGATTGCGATGCATGACTTTGGGAGTTCCCATGTCCAGTACTGCTCGGCTGCTGCTTGTCATATCCGCAGCACACACTCCCAATGTTCATGCGAAATTGTCGCAACTTCATTCTGGGAGATGACGATGAACTGATTTCTGGTTGTACGATTGTAGTTTTCATACCTGGTATGCGATCGGGTATCTGATGCTTCTGTCATTCTAGAAACTAACTGCTTCTGTCTAATTCCTGTTCTTGCAGTGAATTTCGTGGCGATTATGATCCTGAATCGAGGGAAATGTGGTCTCTCCAAATGCATCACTCGTTACCTGATTGGAATGTCTGCGGCGGATCTAATACTGGTCATTATCAATGTAATATTGAATCGAATTAATAACATACATTTCCCAATTACTTTCCTGTTCATCACTCCTGTGTGTGCAGTTAAAGTTGTTTTGTCTCTGGCAGCTTTGGACTGTTCTGTCTGGTTCACAGTCGCTTTCACCTTTGACCAATATGTGGAAATTTGTTGTCAGAAGCTCAAAACAAGGTACTGCTCCGAGAAAATAGCGGCTGTGGTTTTAGTAATAGTGTGCGCCGTCGCCTGTTTAAGATCCATCGCCTGGTACTTTGTGTTTGTACCCGGGGTGATTATTGACAATGTCCCATGGTTTTGTGTTCAAACCCCGTATTATTTCAGCTCGCCCTTCTGGGTTGTATACGAGTGGATTGACAGTTTATTAACGCCACTGCTTCCAATTGCATTGATCTTGGTGTTTAATGTTCTGACTGTCAGAAACATTATTTTAGCCAATCGACTCCGCAGGGGACTCCGCACCAACAGTAAGGGAGAGAACCGCGCTGACCCAGAGACGGAGAACAGGAGGAAATCCATCGTTTTACTCTTTGCTTTGTCTGCCAATTTTGTACTGATGTGGATTACGTATGTTGTACATTCTTTAAACTGGCCGGTTGTAAACTTTAATTTTACGGACAGGACACTAAGCAATTCCGATTTCGTTTTCCAGGAATTTGGATTCATGCTGAGGCTTCTTGGTTCCTGTACGAACACATGTATTTATGCTGTAACCCAGAGTAAATTCAGAGAGGAGTTGAAAAATGGGGTTAAATATCCATTTATTCAACTTGGTAAATTATTGAAACAATAATATAAAGCCGGCCCTGAACCAGAAACTGAGATGATCATTTTCATTTTCTTTTACTGACAGTTCCGTCTTCACCACTGCTCTCTGGTTTTTGATGAGTCTCCACTTACCCAGTTACTAGCTGCCTTAAGCATGTCTTCTGAAGCACCAGTCCTTTTTTCACCCTTAGGTTCTTTATAATTCTTAAGTATACCGTTTGATTTTAGTTTCCTAAAGTTTACATACTCTCTAATTGCTTCCGGATTTTACTTCCAGGATTCCCTTACCTTGCTATCTTTGTCCTCCCTTCCTACAGGACCATATCCGTCCTGCATTATGTGCAGTTGCCAATTAAACATATTCCTCATGTCACATCCGATTTATCCAAAAACAGCTGTCCCAATGAACTGCGCTCAATTCCTGCTTTATCCTCCTGTAATTTACACTGCTCTAATTTAATAGTCTCCTACAATGTCTGGTCTTATCCTTATCTATAGCTATCTTAAAACTTAAGGCGTTATGGTCTCTATTCCTTAAATGTTCCCACCAAAAGCTCAGTTATCCAGCCTGGCTCGGTACCCACACAAGTACAGTATGGCCTCCTCCTCTTTTTAAACTGTCTGCATACAGTTTTGATAAACTCTCCTGGATGCACCCAACAAACTTTGTCCAATCTAAACGGCCTGCACTAAGAAGATCACAGTCTATATTGGGGGAGATGAAGTCCCCATTACATTAACCACGTTACTATTGTGCTTTTTCCTGAAACTGCCTGGATATTTATTCTTCAATGAACCAACGGTTACGGGATAGGCGAGTCCTTTGGTATAATTTTCTGAAAGTGATTTCACTTTTTCTTATTTCTGATTTCTACCTAGATAGGCACGGTGATGAACCTTCAGTTTTGACCCCGTGGTGAAGCTGTGTTATTGTATCTGATTAATTGTGCTACTCACCCCTCCTTTACCACTGGCTCTATATTTTCCTTGAAATTTAAACATCCAGTCCTGTTTGTCTCACAACCAAGTCTCTGCAATAGCCACAAAATCTTATTTCCATGTCCTGATCCATGCACAAGTTAATCTCCCGTACCCTCATGCTCCTACAAACAAAAAAACACACATGATAGACAAACAAACGTTGTGCAAAAGGCAATCAATGGTGCAAATACAAAAAAAAAGAAATAAATAAGCAATACACATTGAGTTTAAGAGATGAAGAGTCATTGAAATTGTATCCATGGGTTGTGGAAATGAACATTCATTTTCAGTTTTTAGGGTGGTTTTGGCTCATCAAGCCTAGGCGAGATCTCGTTTAGGTGAGGTAGACTGTCTTGTAAATTACTCTCTCACTTTCTCTGTCCTTATTTCTTCAACCTCATCTGTTAGGGTATACTAGTTCAGTGAGAATGGCTCTAGGAGCAGTGTTTTGTACTCTGTGAGGGATACGGGAAGTCTGTGAAACCTCCAGTCTCCTAAAGCTGCAGCTCCTGAGAGAACGTATTAAGGAACTGGAGCTGCAACTCGATGACCTTCGACTCTTGTGGGAGAATGAGGAGGTGATTAACTGAACATAAGGTAGTTGGTTTACAAACAGGGAACATGTGCAGTGATACTTCTCGCAAGGAGAGGCTGATGATAGGGCAAAATTGCAGTCAACACGATGAGTTACAATGTAAAGCCTGGACAAAATCGAAAAGGGTGAATATACGACTGAAGGTGTTGTACTCAAACGTGTACAGTATACAGAATAAGGTAGATGAGCTTGTAGCACAGTTACGGATTGGTAAGTATGATGTAGGCATCATTGAAACGTGGCTGAAAGAAAATTATGGCTGGGAAGGAAGAGGGACTGGCGTTGTTAGATGGTAAAAAATAATGAAGTCAAATAAGATGACATAGGGTCAGAAGGTTTTGAGTCATTCTGGATAGAGCTAAGGAACTGAGAAGACACTGGTGGATGTTATATACAGATCCTTAAACACAAGTGAGGATGGGGTCTACAAATTACAACGGGAGATAGAAAATTCAGGCCAGAAGGGCAACGTTACAATATCCCTGAGGGATTTCAATATGCAAGTAGATTGGAGGAAATGAGATTGCTATTGGTCTCCAAGTGGGTGAATTTCTAGAATGCCTATGAGATAGCTTTTTAGGACAGCTCGTAGTTGAGCCCAGTTGGGGATCAGCTTGCTGGATTGGGTGTTGTGCAATGAACCAAAATTGATTAGACAGCTGAAGGTAAAAGAACCCTTAGGGGGAAAGTATCATAATATGATTGAATTCATCCTGAATTCTGAGAGAAAGAAACTAAGGTCAGGTTTATCAATATTACAATGGAGTAAAGGGAATTGCAGAGGCATGAGAGAGGAGTTGATCAGAATTGATTCGAAAAGAACACTCGTGGGGATGAGGGAAAAGCAACAATGCCTGGAATTTCTGGAAGCAATTCATAAGGCACAGGATATATACATCTCAAAGAGGAAGACATATATTAATGGAAAGATGACACAACCGTAGCTAACAAGCGAAGTCAAAGCCAACATAAAAGCCAAAGAGAGGGCAAATAATAGATAAAAATTAGTGGGAAGCTAGATGATTTGGAAGATTTCAAATACCAACAGAAGGCAACTAAAAAGTCATTAAGAAGGTAAAGATGGAATACAAACATAAGCTAGCCAATAATATTAAAGCGGATACCAACAGATTCTTCAGATACATGAAATGTAAAGGAGAGGCGAGAGTGGATATTAGATCACTGGAAAACGATACTGAAGAGGTAGTCGTGGGGGACAGGAAAATGGGGAACAAACCGATTAAATATTTTGCGTCAGTGGAAGACACTAGCAGTATGGTTGAAGTTCCAGGTGTCAGCGGTCACGAAGTATGTGAAGTTACCATTACTAAGGCAAAAGTTCGTGTGAAGCTGGAAGGTCTGAAGGTAGATAAATCACATGCTAATGGTGTACACCGCAGCTTTTTGAAAGAAGGGGCTGAAGGTATTGTGCAGGCATAAGTAATAATCGTTCAACAAATCACTGGATTCTGCAATGGTTCTGGAAGACCGAAAAATTCCAAATGTCACTCCACCCTTCAAGAGAGGAAAGGAGCAGAAGAAAGGAAACTATGGGCCAGTTAGTCTGAACAGTGGTTTGAAGATGTTGCAGTTCATTGTTAAGGATGAGGTCTCAGGTTGGAGACACATGATGAAATATGCCGCAGAGAGCAAGGTTTCCTCAAGGGAAAATATTTCCTGACAGATCTTTTCTAATTCTTTGAAGAACGAACAAGCAGGATAGAGAAAGCTGAATCGGTTAATTTAAACGCAAACAACAGGAATTCTGCAGATGCTGGAAATTCAAGCAACACACATCAAAGTTGCTGGTGAACGCAGCAGGCCAAGCAGCATCTGTAGGAAGAGGTGCTGTCGACGTTTCAGGCCGAGACCCTTCGTCAGGACTAACTGAAGGAAGAGTGAGTAAGGGATTTGAAAGTTGGAAGGGGAGGGGGAGATCCAAAATGATAGGAGAAGACAGGAGGGGGAGGGATAGAGCCAAGAGCTGGACAGGGGATACGAGAGGATCATGGGACAGGAGGTCCGGGAAGAAAGACAAGGGGGGTGGGGGGGACCCAGAGGATGGGCAAGAGGTATATTCAGAGGGACAGAGGGAGAAAAAGGAGAGTGAGAGAAAGAATGTGTGCATAAAAATGAGTAACAGATGGGGTACGAGGCGGAGGTGGGGCCTTAGCGGAAGTTAGAGAAGTCGATGTTCATGCCATCAGGTTGGAGGCTACCCAGACGGAATATAAGGTGTTGTTCCTCCAACCTGAATGTGGCTTCATCTTTACAGTAGAGGAGGCCGTGGATAGAAATGTCAGAATGGGAATGGGATGTGGAATTAAAATGTGTGGCCACTGGGAGATCCTGCTTTCTCTGGCGGACAGAGCGTAGATATTCAGCAAAGCGGTCTCCCAGTCTGCGTCGGGTCTCGCCAATATATAAAAGGCCACATCGGGAGCACTGGACGCAGTATATCACCCCAGCCAACTCACAGGTGAAGTGTTGCCTCACCTGGAAGGATTGTTTGGGGCCCTGAATGGTGGTAAGGCAGGAAGTGTAAGGGCATGTGTCGCACTTGTTCCGCTTACACGGATAAGTGCCAGGAGGGAGATCAGTGGGGAGGGATGGGGGGGACGAATGAACAAGGGAGTTGTGTAGGGAGCGATCCCTGCAGAATGCAGAGAGAGGGGGGAGGGAAGGATGTGCTTAGTGGTGGGATCCCGTTGGAGGTGGTGGAAGTTACGGAGAATAATATGTTGGACCCGGAGGCTGGTGGGATGGTAGGTGAGGACCAGGGGAACCCTACTCCTAGTGGGGTGGCGGGAGGATGGAGTGAGAGCAGATGTACGTGAAATGGGGGAGATGCGTTTAAGAGCAGAGTTGATAGTGGAGGAAGGGAAGCCCCTTTCTTTAAAAAAGGAAGACATCCCCTTCGTCCTAAAATGAAAAGCCTCATCCTGAGAGCAGATGCGGCGGAGACGGTGGAATTGCGAGAAGGGGATGGCGTTTTTGCAAGAGACAGGGTGAGAAGAGGAATAGTCCAGATAGCTGTGAGAGTCAGTAGGCTTATAGTAGACATCAGTGGTCCAGACCTAATCAGTTCCCCTCTACCACCACTCTGCTCCGTCTAGCGGAATTAGTCCTTACTCTTAATAATTTCTCCTTTGGCTCCTCCCACTTCCTCCAACCTTAAGGTGTAGCTATGGGCACCCGTATGGGTCCTAGCTATGCCTGCCTTTTTGTTGGCTTTGTGGAACAATCTATGTTCCGTGCCTATTCTGGTATCTGTCCCCCACTTTTCCTTCGCTGCATCGACGACTGCATTGGCGCTGCTTCCTGCACGCATGCAGAACTCGTTGACTTTATTAACTTTGCCTCCAACTTTCACCCTGCCCTCAAGTTTACCTGGTCCATTTCCGACACCTCCCTCCCCTTTCTAGATCTTTCTGTCTCTGTCTCTGGAGACAGCTTATCCACTGATTATTTTTATACACACATTCTTTCGCTCACTCTCCTTTTTCTCCCTCTGTCCCTCTGAATATACCTCTTGCCCATCCCATGGGTCCCCCCCCCCCTTGTCTTTCTTCCCGGACCTCCTGCCCCATGATCCTCTCGTATCCCCTTTTGCCTATCACCTGTCCAGCTCTTGGCTCTATCCCTCCCCCTCCTGTCTTCTCCTATCATTTTGGATCTCCCCCTCCCCCTCCAACTTTCAAATCCCTTTCTCACTCTTCCTTCAGTTAGTCCTGACGAAGGGTCTCGGCCTGAAACGTCGACTGCACCTCTTCCTACAGATGCTGCTTGGCCTGCTGCGTTCACCAGCAACTTTGATGTGTGTTGCTTGAATCGGTTAATGTTGTGTATTTAGATATCCAGAAGGCCTTTGACAAGGTGCCACACATGAGGCTGCTTAGCAGCTAGGAGTCCATGGTATTACAGGGAAGATTCTAGCATGAATAAAGCAATGCCTGATTGGCAGGAGGCAAAGGGTAGGCATAAAAGGAGCCTATTCTGTTTGGCTTCCGGTGACTAGTGGTGTTCCACGGCGGTCTGTGTCGGGACCGACATGTTTCACGTTAAATTTTAATGATTTCGATGAATGAACCGGTAGTTTTGTTGCAAATTTTGCAGACGATACGAACATAGTTGGGGGGCAGGTAGTTTAGTGGAAGTAGAGAAGCTACAGAAGGACTTAGAAAGATTTGGAGAATGGACAAAGACGTGGCAGATGGGATACAGTATTATATATAGTCATGTACCTTGGTGGAAGAAATGAAAGTGTTGAGTGTTTTCGAAATGGAGAGAAAATACAAAAACTCTGAGGCACAAATGGCTTGGGAATGCTTGTGCAGGCTTTCCTGAAGGTTAATTTACTGGTTAAGTCTGTGAAGAAGGCAAATGTCATGTTAGCATTCATTTCAAGAGGACGAGAATATAAAAGGAAGGATGTAATGTTGAGGCTTTATAAAGCACTGTTGAGACCTTACCTGCAGTTTTGGGCCCCTTATCATAGAGAGGATATACTAAACTTGAAGAGGGTTCAAAGGAGGTTCACGAAAATGATTCCAGACGTGACCTGCTGGGCTTGTGGAGCATTTGATGGCTCTGGGCCTGTATTCACCGGAATTCATAAGAATCACGGATAACCTCATTGAAACCTATCGAATGTTGTAAGGCCTTGATAGAGTGGGTGTGGAGACGATGTTTCCTATCGTGGGAGAGTCTAAGAACAGAGGACACAGCCTCAAAATAGTGGGGCGTCCTTTTAGAACGGAGATGGGGAGGAATTTATTTTTGTCTGTCACAACCAAGGATTCGGCAGCGCATCAGATACGGCAATTGCGCTCATGAATATGCACGTGTCAGCTAACTAATATTTCTTTGTGATCGTGTTTAACTCCATTCATTCCGTCGTAGAATTTGTCGAGACTTGGACTCAGCAATACTTCGCTGCCTGCTTGCATTCCACCTTGCCTGAGAAATTGGACTGTCCAGTCAACTGTCTCTGAAGACTAGCGGTATTTGTTCTTAGCTGTTCGTTTGAGCCGCAGTGTAGGTTTCGTTTTCCATTTGAGAATTTTAGTTAACGGTCCTATTTGGCCCGCTTTTATTGTTTTATTTTCCCTATAACACTGTTCGCATTAAAGTCTGTGAGCTATCGATATGCTTCAGTGGTTCTCACTCCGTATGAGACATACCCGCACCGGGTGACAGCAAATCTCGACCACACAAAGATGGACCCAACAGAGAGGTCAGCCGACCTTGGCCATGGGATTCATTGGTCAGAGTGGTTCGTCGAGGCAATGTTCCGTTGGAATTCCTATGTATAAACTGTAGTTTCTGTCTCCATCGTGACAGAAGGATCTTGGCAAGTAATGGACCCATCGAAGTTTGAACAGTGACGTTTTGACATTGGTTGCTTGAACAGAGTGTACATGTATTCTGAGTTCAGGTCCTGATTCTACATTCCGAGAGTCCAGAATCTACATTCTAAGCTTCTCTAGTCTACATTGATTTTCTCGGTATCCATTCTAAGCGTTTCAAGTCACAATACCCAGGTTCCCAGCTTTGTGTCTCTGTGACACAGGGCTGCATAACAAATGAGCGTTTCAAGCAAGCTTATTAATTGATTCAATAAATTATTATTCAAGCCAATAGTGTAAATTCTGGAAAAGCCCTACTCCAAAAGCAGAACACCCATTCTTGGTCTGGAGAGATCACAAGAATCTCTCCTATATTCAGGATGCTAGTGACAATAAACTGGACAGGTCAAAGAACACTGAGGCTGTCTACAAGAAGAGACAGAGCCATCTCTATTTCCTGAGGAGACTGCGGTCCTTTAACATCTGCCGGACGATGCTGAGGATACTCTACGAGTCTGTGGTGGCCAGTGCGATCATGTTTGCTGTTGTGTGCCGGGGCAGCAGGCTGAGGGTAGCAGACACCAATAGAATCAACAAACTCGTTCGTAAGGCCGGTGATGTTGTGAGGATGGAACTGGACTCTGTGACGGTGGTGTCTGGAAAGAGGATGCTGTCCAATTTGCATGCCATCTTGGATAACGTCTCCCATCCACTACATAATGTACAGTTTGGGCATAGGAGTACATTCAGCCAGAGACTCATTCCACCCAGATGCAACACAGAGCGTCATAGGAAGTCATTCCTGCCTGTGGCCATCAAACTTTACAACTCCTCAACACACATCAAGGTTGCTGGTGAAGGCAGCAGGCCAGGCAGCATCTATAGGAAGAAGTACAGTCGACGTTTCAGGACTGACGAAGGGTCTTGGACTGAAACGTCAACT
The DNA here is from genome assembly GCF_030028105.1 of Mobula birostris. Classification (NCBI taxonomy): domain Eukaryota; kingdom Metazoa; phylum Chordata; class Chondrichthyes; order Myliobatiformes; family Myliobatidae; genus Mobula; species Mobula birostris. The sequence goes on along the minus strand of NC_092371.1, from coordinate 106,112,508 downwards.
GTACCTCTTCCTATAGATGCTGCCTGGCCTGCTGCGTTCACCAGCAACTTTGATGTGTGTTGCTTGAATTTCCAGCATCTGTAGAATTCCTGGTCTTTACAACTCCTCCCTTGGAGGGTCAGACACCCTGAGCCAATAGGCTGGTCCTGGACTTATTCCTGGCATAATTTACATATTACTATTTAACTATTTATGGTTTTATTACTATTTAATTATTTATGGTGCAACTGTAACGAAAACCAATTTCCCCCGGGATCAATAAAGTATGACTATGACTCAACTCTCGTCAAGCCCGGGGGACGCTCTTCTTCACACGATTCAATTTCACCCTCACTTATTGTCCTGGCAGCAAGAATACTGCTCTCTCCCAGCTGTTCGGTGGATCTGAGGAAAATGCCCATCCAGAGCCAACTCTTCCTCGCTCGGTCTGGGGAATAGAGGCAGAGATGAGGGCCGCCCAATAATCAGATCCAGGCCCGGATGGGGGGGCCTCCCAACCGGCTGTTTGTCCCTACTGCTGTGCGTTCCAAAGTGTCGGACTGAGGTCACTCCTCCCGTCTGGCTGGACATCCGGGAATTCAACGGACTCGGGAGTTTTTAAAGAGACAATTTTGGTGGCCATATCTGTCCCTGATGTCCAGGACTTTGTATTGGCCTGCTCCACCTGCGCTCAGCGTAAGACATCATGCCAGAGTCCTGCGGGTCTTTTATATCCACTGCCTGTACCCCACAGACCCTGGTCCCACCTCTCAGTAGATTTCATCAGTGGTCTGCCCCCGTCTAATGGAAACACCACCACTTTGGTCAGTGTGGATTGATTTTCCAAGGCTGTCCACTTCATTGCACTTCCCAAGCTCCCGTCGGCTCGTCAACTGCCACACTCATGGTTCAACACGTGTTCAGGCTCCATGGGTTTCCTCTGGACGCAGCGTCTGATACCCCGGATGTTCCACCAATTTTGTTACGTACACCGTAACAGGTTAAAAGAACCGGCAGAAATGGGACACACCTGGAGTCTGGTTTTGTTGGTAACTAATTCTATTTTATTAATAACTACGTAATAAAGTAACATAAAACCAGATAAATTAAAAAAAGTTAGCAGAATTTATGCATACATAGGTATGGAAATATAAAACCCAAACTTCTTTAAGCTTACGTGGTAAGTGAAACAGTCTTACGATAGTAGGTAAACGAAGTCAGTTCAGTTCGTGATATTGAGTTGAGTAGAATTGAGGGGAGAGAGAGAGAGGTTTGTTGTCCACGTAAACCGATGCCGTCGACTCTACCTGTTGTGCTCCGAAATTTCCAAGTTAGCCAAACTTGACCAATTTAAGAGCGCCGACTTCAAGTGATAATCTACCAACCCTGGCTAAGGTTAGACACACTGGTAGACACCACAGTGTCGCTCTTTCACGCCCTAATAATCACAGATCGATTCCTCTTAATCGATCTCCAGTCCCACACTCGTGGGCACCTGACAGTGTAGTGATAATTTCGTTACATCTTAGTGCGTCTGCGTGTCCTTTTCTTCTGGGTGTCCTGTGAAACAAGCAACTACGCTAGTTTAAATCCAGTTGTACTGAACAGCCGCTGTCCATCATGTAGCTCCTCTGCTCTCTCTCTCTGTAAAAACTCAGAAGCTGGCAGTGTCCTTGCAGAAATCCCAAACAAACTGTGAGCAGTCTTCTCCGCCCCCCTCTCTGTAACAAGCTGTTTGTGCTGTACAGCTTTCTTTCTCTTTTTAAAAGCACAGTCCATAATGAATAACTCAGGATATCGTCACAGGAGGAACAGTCCCTTCTGCCCAATGTGTCATGCCGCCTAGAAACCTACCTATTTAACCCTAGCCTAATCACAGGACACAATTTACAATGACCAATTAACCAATTATCCAGTATGTCTTTGGACTATGGGTGGACCTCGGAACACACCAGAGGAAACCCACCTACTGGTGGGAAGAATATACGGAGGACGGTGGAAATGAACTCAGAACTCTGGAATGTCCCAAGCTGCATTTTCATCTCACTAACGTCTACGTTATTGTGGTGCCCCTATTATTTTATCTTATACTGCCTCAATCCACTGTGTAATGACCTCATCTATATCAATTGTGTGCAAGTCATGCATCTCAGCACCTGTGACAATAATAAACCAATTCCAATATCATTTGCCCCAGTGCCACCTTGGATACCGTCCCCTGCCTACCTCATTTAGAACTACTCTGTTAACACTAGCAGCTATACCCGCTAGGATGTTAGTCCTATTCCAACTCGGGTACAAACCTGTCCCTCTTCTACACATTACACTTCTCTCAGAAGCAATCTCAATAGTCCAAAAATCTGAATAGTGCCTCCTTTTCTAATTACTCAGCAGCACATTCATGCGCCATAATCCTCTTACTCTTACCCTCACTAGCACTTGGAACTGGGAGTAATCCAAAGATCACTACTCATGAAAAACTGCTTTTCAACCTCTTCCCTATTATCCTATCATCATCATCATTCGGCGATCACTCAGAATCGAGTGTGGATTTTCCTCCTGCTGGTTTATCTGGTCACTTGTGGGTCCTGAAGAGGTCGATCCATGATCCAAAAGTCCTATTGCAGTGCTGGCAGGTGTACGTCATTGAAATGGTGGTGGACGTAACTACTTTGCCCTAACCCAGTTTGTCCTCACGATGAAGTCATTTACTCGCAGTGGCACGGTGCAGGTATTTTTCGAGCTGTGCAGTCCCCTCATAGACAGTCCTTCTCCAGCTTTCCCTATCCTCTGCTAATTTCTCCAATCCATTCAAGTTGCTGAGGCACTTCCTCGGGTGGGACTTGATATTATCCTTGAACCGCTTTTCCTGCCCTCCAGGAGTGCATTCAGGCATTCTTGAACTGGCCGAAGAGGAGCTGTTTAGGGTAGCGGGATTAAGGCACACGGATGATTTGGCCGGCCGGTCGCAATTGGTGTTGACTCACAATTGCGCAATGGAGTTGATCTTATCTTCCTCCGTGATGCTGGCGTTAGTACGCCTGATCTTTCAGCTAACTCTCAGGATCCTTTGGAGGCATCTTTGATGGTAAGTTTCTTGGGATTTATGCGCCTGCTGCATGTTGCCCATGCCTCCACTCCAAATAGCAAGGATGGGTCTATAGCTTTATATTCTAGAAGCTTGGTGTTGGTCTTGATACTCCGATCTTAAAAATAAAAACTTTCTCAGCCTTCCAAAACCTCCACTCATACAGCCTATCCTGTGATTTATTTCAAGGTCAGTGTTGGTTCTTGAACAAAGAAACTGCCAAGATATTGGGAAATGATCAGGGTTCCACAGAGGGATGTTGTCAACTTGGATGGTTGGAACTTCAGGAGCCTCATCTGGAACAGGTTAGCACAGGTGTTGGGTTTTCGTGATATTTCGATCAAGTCCCAGGAGCTTGTATACTCTGCCAAAAGCATCTATTGTACACGGCAGATCCTCCTCCGGGTAAGCTACAATGGCGTCGTCTGCATTTTGGAGCTCCATGATGGAAGTAGTTGACACCTTGCTCTTTTCCTTGAACCTCTTAAGGTTAAAAAGCCTCCCAACTGTCCTATAGAAAATCCGAACTGCTTGTGGGAGGTCTTGAAGTGACAAATGGTTACAATGAAAACGGCAAACAGAGTTGGGGCAATGAAGCACCCCTGTTTGACCCCGGTATCAACCTTAAAAGCTGCTGTTTCAGAGCCACTGTTGGTGATGACTGTTGCACTCATTTCATGTGTAAGAGCTGCGGGACCTTGAGGTATTTCTCCAAGCACCAGATTTTGGACAGTACCTGCCGAAGTGCAGGATAACTTACAGAGTCAAATGTTTTTGTAAGGTACATGAAGGCCATATAAAATAGGAGATTTCGTTCCCGGGCCTTCTCTTGGAAATGGCATGCTGCCAGATATTCCTCTGGCTGGCTGGAAGCCACACTGAGACTCAGGCTGGAGATCTTCTACCACAGGTGAAAGCCAGTCACCTAAAATTCAGGTGAGTACATTTCCTGTTGTAGAGAGCAGGGAGATGCCTCTATAATTTCAGCAGTCATATTTGTCACTCTTTTTCAAGATTCAGACAATCATGGCGCCCCTGAGTACAGCTGGAACCTTCTCCTGATCACAGGTCTTGACAAACTGGTCATGATTTTAAAAATCTGTGCCACCTTCCTTGATGACTTCTGTAGGAATTCCATCAGGACCGGTGATCTTGTTCTTCCTTATTTCTTGCAAGCCATCATCACCTCTACTTATTCATGTCATTCATGTGTCTTTGTGGGAACTGATTGATGACTTCAATGACAACAGTGGCGTTATGATTAAGTACCTCCTGAAAGTGTTCTTTCCATCGAGAATTGATACCATCATTATCTTTCAGCAGCGTTTCTCTATCTTTGGTGAGAAGGGGGTTTAGGCCACGATGGGTTGGGCCATATACTGCCTTTGTTGCAATAAATAAACCCCTGATACCACCAGAGTCAGCAAGCTGCTGTATTTCTGCGACCCTCTCAGTCCACCACCAATTATTCATTTACTTTACTCTACTCTGGACTACGGCTTTAGCTTTGCAGTGGGGTTCTCTTTTTGTCTGGCAGTTGCTGTCCTTCTGCCAGGCAAAGAAAGCTTTCCTTTTGTTGTTGATTAGCTCTTTCTATTTCGCTGTCATTTTCATCCAACCGGTCTTTGTGTTTCCTGGTCTTGAATCTAGTGATGTTTTCACAAGTATCAGGGGTGGTGGTCTTCAGAGTGGTTCAGTGTGCTTCAATGTCCTCCGGATATTTCAGAAAGGGCAGTCTGGAGAAATTGTACTTTCGCTGAGTCTTTTAGGCTCTCGATGTTGAACCTGGGACACCTCAGTCTTCTTTTGCACTCTACACCTTAGCATGATTTTGTTGGTCATTTGTCAGCGATTAAGCCTATGATCTGTCCAGCCATCATGAGCTCATATCATGGCTCTTGTATTTTAACGTCTCTGCAATCCCTCCTCCAAACAATGACATAATCTATAAGATGCCAAATCTTTGAACGGGGATGCATCCACGAAGTTTTCACATTATTTCACTGGCGGAAAATAAGCGTTGGTAATGATCAGGGAGAGTAAGATCACTCCATTGGAGTTAATGTTGCCAACACCTTCCTTCCCAATTGTGCCTTTACGGGCGTCACTCTCGCTGCTAAATCTACCATTGAAGTCTCCAGGAAGAAAGACCTTGTCTTCTTTGGGAATATCTGATAATATGTTGTCCAAGTCGACGCAGAAGTTCCCCTTAACATCGTCTGGTAAGTCTAGCTTTAGAGCGTACGTACTCACAGTTATAACCATTTGGTTATTAGTGAGCTTAAGGCGCTTGGTTATGAGGCTTTATTTGATGCCAACTGGCAATTCGAAACGGTGACTGATGATGCTCTTCTTTAATGCGAATTCACTTCCGTGGATTCTGGATCCATCTACTGATTTCCCCTTCTAGAAAAAGGTGTATCCATCCTTTTCTCACTACAGTGGTCTTCTTCAGCCAGTCGTATTTCGGAGAGGGAGGCAAGGTCAATTTGGTATCTTCTCATCTCTCTTAAGATGATGACAGTAGGACTTGCAGAGTGATCTCTGGCTTCGCTGTGCATTAGTGTCTGCAGATTCCAAGCTCGCAAATTCACATGTTTTTGTTTCAGACCACAGTATAGTGGTCCTACTGGACGTGTTAGTCCAGGCTAGTGTCAGATTTCTGACTGCAACAATAGTCCTCTCTGTATACATCTTTTTGAAGAGTTTGTCAGGATTTACTATGTCACCAAAGACTCTAACTAATTTGCCATGATGTGCTACGCAGAGCATTCTGACTGGCCACTACCTGATACTGAGGCCTCAATCCGCAGGAATAAAAGAGGTTGCAAAGGATGGTAAACTCAGCCATCTCCATCATGGAAGCAACCTTCTGTGCACTTCAAAATATTCTCTGTACTCTTTCTAGATAAATAGTGCTTTTCATGTAACAGGGGGACCTAATTTGTACACAATACTTCGAAAGTAATCTGAGAAATATCTTGCATTTAGAGTATCTTGAATATCAGACTTCCCAAATTCTATACACAGTGCTTTGACCATTGAAGGCCAGAATGCAAAAGCATTTCTTCCACTCCGTGTCTATCAGTGATTCCACTTGCAGGGACCCATGTACTTACAGGTCCTTCTGCTGCACATCATTCCCCAGGACCCTGCTGTTCATCGTGAAAGTCTTACTGCAATGGTTCACCTTCTCAAAATGTAACACCTCAAACTTATCTGGATTGAAAGCCATTTGCCAATCCTCCACTCACTGACCCAGCTAATCAAGATCCCGCTTGAGGACCTTCTTTATAATCTACGATACCAGCTATTTTAACATCATCCACAAACCTACTAACTACGCCTGGTATATGCACATCAAAATTGATTATATGAAGAATGGACAACAAAATTCTCAGCACCGACCCTTGTTGGATAGCACTTATCATCAGCCTTTAGTCTGAAAAACAACTTTCGACCATCGCCCTCTGCTTCATGCCACTGAGCCAATTATAAATCCAGTTTTCTACTCTCCTGGACCCAAGCTGTGACACAGAGAAGATACAGACTGCATACAGACAGCATGCGAGGTCAGGATTGAACTGGACCGCTGGAGCAGTGACACAGTGTCTCTATTAGTATTACCACTATGCTGTTCAATTTTAAACAGAGGGGTTATATTTTCTACCCTCCATTCTGTCACATTGTTTATAGAATTCATGAAAACTATCCATTTACTCTGGCGAAACTAATTAAGGATTACTGATTGTCACAACCACGGAATCGGCAGTGCAGCGATTCAGTAATTGCGCTCCTGAATATGCACGTGTCAGCTAATTATTATCTCATTATGGCGGTACTTAACTCCCTTTTCATTATAGTGATTGACGAGATTTAAGCAAAGTACAGCAACTCTACGCTACCTGCTTGCATTCGGTCCTGCCTGAGAAAGTGGACTGTCAAGCTGAATGACACTAAAGACTAGCGGTGTTTGTTTTATATTTACGTATTCCTTTCAGCCGCGGTACTGGCATCTAGTTTTCCGTTTGAGAGTTTTAGTTAACGGCCCCTTTTGGTCTAGCGTTTATTTTCCTTTCCCTAAAACCCAGTTGGCATTAAAGTCTGTAAACTATCTTCCCGCTTCATTTTCTCTCTGTCCGAAACTGACAGCGTCTTACCACATAAAAATTGACCGGGCAGAAAGACAGCAGCTGATCGTGGACCTGAGTTTAATTGGTCAGGTAAGGGGACAAGCTACAGGCAATTGAATCTCTTCTTGCATGAAGTTACTGAAATAATGAAGCAGATATTCTCATGCCTACGAGCCCAATCTCATCTCGAGGAAAAGCGATCCTCCCTTGCCACAAGTGCTCTACAGGACACCGTAGACAATTGAAGTCAGGTGTCCGCGATTTCTGCACAGCCGGTCTCTGTCCAGGAACTTACTGTGTATAGCTAGCATCAGCTGGCAGCTATTAGCGTTCTCGCAATTCATAAGCCTCTGGCCGCATCAGTCCCACTCCAGCATCTCGCAGGTCTTCCTTTCCTGAGCCCCGACAATCTCAGCCACTAATGCTCCCAGCCCGTGCCCGGTCCAGAACAGCCTCCCGCTTTCGAACCACCACAGACTCCCACGTGCGTACTAGAGCTGGGTATTCCACCACAAGGCACATACTCTGGTGTTCCCGATGGCTGCAGGAATTTTGTTATCCAATTCGAGCTGACATTCTAGGTCCAGCCTGGGCGTTTTGGTGATAATGTGCGAAAACTGGTGTACATGGTCAATGTCCTACATGAACCTACATTCGGCCTGTTATATCGCTTTACGGGAGCAAGGATAGCCCGCAGCCCAGTCGTTCCAACATTCTATTGCAGAGTTAAGGAGGGTTTTGACCTTCAATACGGGGTCAGGAGGCTGCCAGGCCGATCATCCTCTGGGCACAGGCCAGACACACCTTTTCACCCAACCCTCTAACCTGTTCTGGAAGGCAACCATAGTGAAGAACTCGCTTTCTAGCTGGTTGATTCCGACAGATAACCCACGCATTGACTGGTCTCTTAAAGAGTGGACACTGGCATGCCTGTCTACCTTTCTGGGTCCAGCTTAAGTTCCGCTCATGAATCCTCTCCGGTGTCAGCTAAAGATGTGCGCCTTTCTGGGATTCCGGCTGAATATGTGGATTTTCTTGAGGTCTTCAGTACGGGCCATACGACTGCTCCATAGACATCTTACCTGGCACCAGTCCTCCCCGGACCGGCTCTTTTCCCTCTTTCGTCCTGAAACAACGGCCGTGGAGGAATACATCATGGTGTCACAATGGGGTTCCGGGAACGGACCTAAATGCGAGACACAGACACTGAAGTACAAGGAACAGAACTTGACTAGAGTAGGGACGTCACAGCATTCAGACCAGGAGCAGGGACAGGAACGCAGACTTGAGCTAGGCAAAGCGGGACCCGGACTAGAAACCATGGACTAGGAGACAAGGCTTCGACTCCGAGCCCGAAACTGGACAAGGACCCAGAACCTGGGTCTTGCCTCGGGCTCGGAATCCAGAACAGGCAAGGAGATGACATGGCTTCAGGCTGGGGTCTTGGGTCTTGAGGTTGGCTTGAGGCTGGGGTCTATGGTCTTGAGCTTGGCTTGAGGCTGGGGTCTTGGGTCTTGAGCTTGGCTTGGGGTCCTCGAGGCGCGGGTGTCTTGGAGCTTGGCTTGGGGTCCTCGTGGCCTGAGTTCTTGGTGCTTGGCTGTGGGATCCTTGTGTCTTGGGTTCTTGGAGATCAGAGACAGACTGGGAACCGAACATCAACATAGAGGCGGTACTTATACTTAGATAAGCCGGGACTCAACGTCTCCACAGCAAGGTGGGACAGGTCCACCTGTTGAGTAACGGCAGAACTGCCAGACTTATCCAACATGGGCAAAGACAAAACAAGATATGTACTCCCGCAGGGCAACGGAAAAACGGCCTGACTTCCCCTACGGAGGTGCAGGCAAGACAAGATAAGACATGACACCCCCCCCACCCCCCCCACGCAGGGAAACGGTTGAACGGCCTTACTTATCCCACGGAGGCGAGGACAAGATAAGACAGATCCCCCCGCAGGGCAACGGCAAAACGGCCTGATTTACCCCACGGAGGCGAGGTCAAGAAGAGACAAACACTACAGAACGACAGACAGTTCTATCTCTGCTTCGGGGTAGCTCCGGGTCTCAGTTCTGGCAGCAACCTCCGCTGGCCACAGAAACAGCTGGATCCCTACCTAGCTCGAAGTGGTTGACGGCCGTTCAGCTGCCCCGGGAAACAGACAAATCCATATCGCAAAGATTACTCCAACGAGTGGCAACAAGGCTCCATGAAGCAGTGGTCCTCCAAATAGGCCTAGAGTTCACAAATGGTTACACTAGCCTTCCATCAGCAGGTTACTCCAAGGGGGACTGACAAGACAAACCAGCCGCGAACCCTTAACCGCAAGGCTACTTATATTCAAAGCCCCAAGATGGGAATCAGGTGCCTATGCTAACTCAACCGAACGAGGAACAGCTGGAAGACCAGGAGTCCTGAGTCCACGGACCGGACCATGAGCCAGAATGCGGACTTCACGGACTGGACCACGACACATAGAGGCATTGGCCATGGGGTTTATCCATGTGCAACCTCACCGGCAGGATCAGGTTCCTTTATCGTGCGCAAGGAAAATGGCAAGCATCGATTCTTGCATCTATTATCGGCCCCCGTACAACGCCACTGAAGAACTGCTGTCCTTTCCCTTTGAAGGCAGTTGCGTTCGAACACCTGCAGGGAGCAACCGTATTTTCCAAAATGTTGTGTTACTCACTACTCACGTTGGAGGAGCAACACCTTATTCTGTCTGAGTAGCCTCCAACCTGATTGCATGACCATCAATGTCTCGAACTTCTGTAAGTTACCACGCCCATTTTTCCTTCACCATTCCTTCTTCCCTCTATCCACTTCTCTATACTTGCCCATCACCTCCTTCTGGTGCTCCTCCTCCATCCCCTTTTTCCATAGTCTTCTATCCTCTCCTATCAGGTTCCTCCTTCTCCAGCCCTATAACTCTTCCACCAATCAACTACCCAGATCATTACTCCATCTCCTCTCCTTGTCCCAGTTTCACCTATCAGTTACCACTTTTTCCCCATCCCATCTTCTCACTCTGATTTCTCTTTCTCTCCAGTCCTGATGAAGGCATTCAGACCGACACATCGACTGTTTGTTATCTTCCATAGGTGCTACCCGACCTAATCGGTTTCTCCAGCATTTTGTGTGTTGCTTTGGTTTTCAAGCATCTGCACATTTTCTCGTGTTAGTGACCCAGCCTGCAGAGAGCTCAGGAGCTCACTGGATGGCAGTATTGTGTCAGACCGGAGCAGAGCCAACGAGCGGAGTGATCTATTAACGTGCCAGCCACTTCCACGGAAGGTGCCAAAAGCTTGTTACCATCCCTGAAATCCACCTACAGCCCCTTCCTTCCACCAGGAGGTCCGGGGCAGGATGTCTGCTGATAATTACACAATGTTTGCTTCCATTTTCAGTTCCCCTGCAGTTTGTGCTTGAATACTGCAAGACCAGGATCGCATTCAGGCAGGGACTGATAATTAGTGGGATAATTAGTGGCACCATGGCATTACCAAACAGCAGGACCAGAACCTGATAGCTCCGTTTCGTAGGTCATCTGTGAGTGGAAAAAATATACAGGAGCAAACATATGGAGACGTAGCAGTGTAGTTCGCAGCTCGCAGGTGGTTATAGTGGGTACTTTAATTATCCCCACTTAAACCGACACCAATTGCGTATCATGCCAGCGAGGGTGAAAAGCCACTTAAATACGTCCAGGGCATTTTTCCAGATCAGACAACACACCGCTGGAGGAACTCAACTGGTCAGGCAGTGTCTGTGAGGGGAAAGGGAAAGTCGATGTTTCAGCTCGGGACACTTCATCGGGTCTGAACTTGCAGCGCAGAGATGTGGAGGAGAGTGGAAAGGGTGGAGCTGGCCGGTCGATACTTTCAAATCTGCATCCGGCCCGATGTTCTACCCCGTCATCTTTCCATTCTCAGACACGAAGAATAAAATATTCATCATTTTCAAATTGAGGAGCAGTCGGGGTATTATCCCATATTTCTGATACGTTATCAACATTTTCAATGTATCGACCGGTATATGCCTGCGCAACTGCTGTAAACCAGGATGTCGACCATTTTATAGTACTAAGTGACGTGCCGTAGCCCCTTTCCAGAACTCTTTGTGAGTTAGGCTACTGCTAAATGATAATTCTTACTAAATTAATACTTTTGTATAACCATGAGACATAGGATCAGAATTAGGCCAATCAGCCCATCGAGTCCGCTCCACCATTTTATCACGGCTGATCCCGGATCCCATTCAACCACAAACATCTTCTTTCTCACCATATCCTTTGATGCCCGACCAATCAGTAATTAATCAATTTCTGCTTTGAATATACCCATAGACTTGGCCTCCACCGCAAACAGTGTTAGAGCATTTCACTGATTGGTCACCAACTGTGATGGTATTGGGTTTGCTAACCGTGGCGTTCTAAACTCAAACGAAGTCCTCAAGCGCTGGCAGATATAAATAGCCACGAGTACCCTCACTAAAAGGAAAACACACTGTGACGACCCTATCTTCAGATACTAGCTGAAGAGTATCGTAATTGGGAGAAATGTACTTAATTCACATCCACAGACATTGAGTTGTGCTTTTCGCTTTAAGAGGCTGCTCTGACATGATGACGTGATACGTAAGTAATAGCACACCTTTGTTTAGGTTTCAGAGTTCAATAAAATAAACGCCTCACGTCGTTTTATTTACGAAAACGGGCATTGGCGACCCCGATACGCTAGGATAATTCCGGAGTTATAGAACATGTCGGCCAACGCAGTCGCTTTGAAACTGCTGGAGCTTTGCGAGCAAAATACAGTCGCTGGGTTTCTACAAGCTCAGACCCAGTGCAAGAAATTACCGCCGACACCAAATTCTACTACGTTGTAACGTCGTTCAGCAAATCCACAGCTGCCAGAGTGGTGAGTCTACTAGAACACGATAAATACTGATCGCTGTAAGCTCACCTTTTACATCCTTTTGTTCTATTGGAGTCTGAGCGCGACAAATAGTTGTTGCCCTAACCCGGTCTCGGCGAAACTAGGTCTTCACAGCTAAAAGAACACATGCTGTCTGGGAAATCACCATCCTTGTTTTATTTTTAAAGAACTGTTCATGCAGCAAATAACACACATCAAAGTTGATGGTGAACGTAGCAGGCCAGGCAACATCTCTAGGAAGGGGTACGGTCGACGTTTCAGGCCGAGACCCTTCGTCAGGACTAACTGAAGGAAGAGTTAGCAAGAGAGTTGAAAGTGAGAGGGGGAGGGGAGATCCAAAATAATAGGAGAAGACAGGAGGGGGAGGGATGGAGCCAAGAGCTGAACAGGTGATTGGCAAAGGGCTCCCCCTCTCCCTCCCACTTTCAAATCTCTTCCTAACTCTTCCTTCAGTTAGTCCTGACGAAGGGTCTCGGCCTGAAACGTCGACTGTACCTCTTCCTAGAAATGCTGCCTCTCCTGCTGCGTTCACCAGCAACTTTGATGTGTGTTTCCAGCATCTGCAGAATTCCTGTTGTCATGCAGCAAATGCCTGATTAACTTCGCCTACCCTCCGTAATGCACCCGTGATGGAACACAGGGAGTGCACTAAAACGGCTGATAGTCCACATTCAGCTCGGCAGCGCTGCATCATTTTTCCTACTTTTTCTACCGCAATAAGCCCGGTCAGCAAGGCCCCCAACTTAACGATGCCCGTGGCTGCGGAACAGTCGATGCCAGGCCTGTGTTTGAACGTGCGTGCTTTGGTACGAATGAAGGTAACTGCCAAGCACTGGACAAAGTCCTGATGAAGGGTCTCGGCCCGAAACGTCCACTGTAGTCTTTTTCCGTAGATGCTGCCTGGTCTGCGGAATTACTCCAGCATTTTGTGTGTGCTGCCGATCACCTTGCGGCTTCGACACTGACATCGGGACATCAGAGGCCTGTAAACACCGTAGGTTCCAGCTGCCAGGGACGTCTACTGTTCATTACAGACACGGGTGCTTAAGTGAGTGTGCTGCCGGGATAGCCTATTGATGGGAAAGAAAAGAATGACGAAAGCTCGCTGGAGGCCGCCAACGGCAGCAGGATCCGGACCTACGGGACAAGGCAGGTGACACGCTGCTTCAGTGGGCGCCGTTACACATGGGACTTCGGCCTGGCTAAAGTGGATAGACGTCTGCTCGGTGCAGATTTCCTGTGTGCCCAGGGACTGTTGGTCGATCGTAGAACTGCTGGCATATGGCTGCCAAGGACATTCGGATCGTTACCTTGCTCCCCCAGTAAATTAACCACAACGACTGTGTGAAGCGCATGCACCCCCGCGTGTGCGCTTACTCGACTACTGGGCGAATTCCCAAACTTCACCAAGCCCACATTCCCCATTACAGACACAAAACATGGGGTCGAGCTCCACATTCCCACAAATAGCTGAGAAATGCAGCACAGACTTTCTAACGGCTGATGGACCCTGTATTAAAAAAACTTAGACTTTCTGTAGGTTTACCTGGATGACATATTTGTCACCAGTGCGTCCAAATCCTACCACTATTTCATCTCCGCACACTTTCCACTGCTCCAGCCATTATTAATCCTGCTAAATGCCATTTTGGGTTGTCAACCACTGACATTTTTGGCCATCTCCCATCCAAAGTAGCCGCTATTTTGGATTTCCCAACTCTCCGTACTATTCAAAACTACAGGAGTGAAACTCCTTTTCACTGGGCGTCTCTGAAAATGCGACTCATTAGCCCCGCGCTAAGAGCCACCGCACTCAGCGCCGAGAGAACCCATTTTCCGGGCTCCATACGTCTAGGATATGTACGACTTTGATCCTGACAAACCCATCAGGTTGGAATGTCTCGCCCTCCCAAACCCCGGTTTGTGTGAATGATCTGTGGGTTACTGCCCTCAGCAATTGCCCGCCGCAAGAAATAACAGATGGTACACCACATACAATGATAAAGAACGTATATTTATCAATGTTAACTTGACCAAAGAATTATTAAAGAAAACAAAAACACAAAAAGAGCCCATCATAATTAAACAGTCAAATGTGCACATACGTTGGAGCTCAGATTGAGCTTGTCTGTTACTAGCGCTCCGGACTCTCGATCTGCGAGCGCACAACACCTTCCGAATGTCGCTTGAAATCCATCTGGAACAAATAGGCTGTCCCACGGGATCCTTCTTCCTTTAAACCATTCATCTGCACAAAGCACCTTGTGCAACAGAGATGGCATCCTCAGCCATGTTCCCTACTGCCTTCTCTCAGCTCCCGCCAGAAATACCTCTACCCACAGCAGTGTCCCTCACAAAATCACTCTGCCCAGCGTTTTCTACAACCTTCTCCCAATTCCACCATCCTGATTGCCTGACACCAAATTCCTGAGGTGAACAACAAAGCCCCTTTTCTCAGCTGAAACCCAAACAGGCTGAAAGCAGAACAGACTGCTCTTACAGAGCTGCTAAAATGAAGTACCTACAGCACAGCAGTAAATATCTTAACCAGGGCGTTGCAGGAATTTTTAGGGATGGTGAATTTCTATCACTGCTTCAGTCCACGAATTGCTGAAATTACGCTTCCCTTGTCTCGTGCGCTTTAAAGGCAATCCCGCTAAACAAGTGCTTGAATGATCAGCGGACATGACCAGGGCATCTGATGATACCAAACGAGCTCTTTCTAACGCGACGCTACTGGCGCACCCGCTCCGCAACGCATCCAGAGCCGTTACTACTGACGCCTCAGACTATCGTGTGGGTGCTGTGCACGAGCAGCAGGTCGGGAAAGTGTGGCAGCCGCTTCCCTTCTTCAGTCGGCAGCTCCGTTACACTGAAACGACGTACGGCACGTTTGACTTCTCCGTCTCTATCCGCCATTTTCGTTTTCTTCTAAAGGGTCACTATTTCACAGAGTTCGTTGACCATAAACCTCTCGAATGCTCTGGCCAAAATATCAGTTCCTTGGTCTGCATGGCAGCAACGCCACCTGGCCTACGTATCCGAGTTCACAACGGATATACAACTTATCAAGGTGAAAGTAATACTGTGGCCGATTGCCTCTCACAGCCAGCCGTTGAGTAGACACAGGGGCTGGCTACGACGGCGTGGCAAACGACCAATTGCTGACCCAGGCTTACTAAGCAATAGTCACGGGCCTGCAGTTGGCTGACATTAAGTCCGGGAAAGCTAGAGTTTCTCTCTTGTGCTATGTGTCAACCGATCGACCTCGCACCATCGTGCCCGCACACTGGAGACGGACTTGTTTGGACTCCATGCATGGTCTCTCGCATCCAGGCATCACAGAAACTGGTTGCATTAAACTTTGTTTGCCGTGGCCTTAGAAAGGAAATGCGTGATTTTATAGCAGCTTGTGTGGAATGCCAGCAGGAAAACAATTAATCGTCAGGTTCAGGCGCTATTGGCACCTTTTAGCGATGTTGTTGCTCTTCTTCCCCACCCACCCACCCCCGACCGTGAGAATGTCAGCGCACTTCTGTACAAGCTGGAAGCACCTGTGATTCGTCGCCCCAAGGAACGCAGAACCCATGCTGCCCGAGCTCCAGATGGCCACTCGACGGCAGTTTTATTGAATTCTGGAGGTAGGGGGAGGGGCTTTGCAGGGTGACCTAATTTGGAAAAATGAATGTACATAATTCACAACCATCAACACTGAGTTGAGGGTTCGCTTTAAGAGACTGGTCTGACGCGATGATGGGGTTACAGAACCAATATAGTGCACTTTTGTGCTTAGGTTTTGGAGTCCAATAAAATGTGTTACAGGCTGTATTTAACTTAAAATTTCTCACTTCCTTTTATTGTGAAAACATAAAATTTTACATCCATGTTAATTGTCCACGGCTTGTTTAGCTGTCATTAACCGCTATTTGAGTGGTTAGTCCCTCTCCCCAACAAGAAGATACTTCCAGCTGACAATGTAGTTTGAAAACAGTTCATTTGTTGTCAGTGACATAAGTTGAAATCCAAGCAACATTCTTGAACCTGTTTAAAAACTCACGGATAATTTCGATCCGATAAAACATTTCTAAGACACAAAGTATTTCCAAAACGCAGGTACGATTCCTAAGCTAAAAAAAACTTACCAAAGGTGCAATCAAACAAAACGTCTACAGCGGAAAAGGAAGCCAGAGGAATCGATTCCAGTCACCACATCTTTCTATCAGTCTTCATGGTGTTCTTTGTCCATTCCCAATAGCCTGAATAGCCTAAACCAGGTACAGTGATTAGCATCTTGCTTCCTATAGACAATGTGTCTGTTGGCAAAGCTTCCTGACTTGCTGCTGTTTATTGCTTTCTATTTACTTTCAGAACTGAAGGCTGCTTCCCGTTTGTGATAAAAGCTCAACAAAGAGCATTCGTTGGAAGTTTGCCTTACAACTGTTCGATCTTTTACAAGTGGCAGCTGCTCTGCTTAGAAAGCCAAACTTGGCAAAATGAAGAGGCCCCCAAGTCCAGGAAGAGGCTATTCAGTTCACAAATGTGGGCTGAGAGACTATTAATGTGGAGGGATAAATGCACATGAGATTCACGGTGAGCATGATTCCAGCAGAAAGCAAAGAGTGGGGGAAACATAGAAACATAGAAAATAGGTGCAGGAGTAGGCCATTCGGCCCTTCGAGCCTGCACCGCCATTTATTATAATCATGGCTGATCATCCAACTCAGAACCCCGCCCCAGCCTTCCCTCCATACCCCCTGATCCCCATAGCCACAAGGGTCATATCTAACTCCCTCTTAAATATAGCCAATGAACTGGCCTCAACTGTTTCCTGTGGCAGAGAATTCCACAGATTCACCACTCTCTGTGTGAAGTAGTTTTTCCTAATCTCGGTCCTTAAAGGCTTCCCCTCTATCATCAAACTGTGGCCCCTCGTTCTGGTCTTCCCCAACAACGGGAACAATCTTCCTGCATCTAGCCTGTCCAATCCCTTTAGGATCTTATACGTTTCAATCAGATCCCCCCCCAGTCTTCTAAATTCCAACGAGTACAAGCCCAGTTCATCCAGTCTTTCATCATATGAAAGTCCTGCCATCCCAGGAATCAATCTGGTGAACCTTCTTTGTACTCCCTCTATGGCAAGGATGTCTTTCCTCAGATTAGGGGACCAAAACTGCACACAATACTCCAGGTGTGGTCTCACCAAGGCCTTGTACAACTGCAGTAGTACCTCCCTGCCCCTGTACTCGAATCCTCTCGCTATAAATGCCAGCATACCATTCGCCTTTTTCACCGCCTGCTGTACCTGCATGCCCACTTTCAATGACTGGTGTATAATGACACCCAGCTCTCGTTGCACCTCCCCTTTTCCTAATCGGCCACCATTCAGATAATAATCTGTTTTCCTATTTTTGCCACCAAAGTGGATAACTTCACATTTATCCACATTAAATTGCATCTGCCATGAATTTGCCCACTCACCCAACCTATCCAAGTCACCCTGCATCCTCTTAGCATCCTCCTCACAGCTAACACTGCCACCCAGCTTCGTGTCATCCGCAAACTTGGAGATGCTGCATTTAATTCCCTCATCCAAGTCATTAATATATATTGTAAACAACTGGGGTCCCAGCACTGAGCCTTGCGGTACCCCACTAGTCACCGCCTGCCATTCTGAAAAGGTCCCGTTTATTCCCACTCTTTGCTTCCTGTCTGCTAACCAACTCTCCACCCACACCAATACCTTACCCCCAATACCGTGTGCTTTAAGTTTGCACACTAATCTCCTGTGTGGGACCTTGTCAAAAGCCTTCTGAAAATCCAAATATACCACATCCACTGGTTCTCCCCTATCCACTCTACTAGTTACATCCTCAAAAAATTCTATGAGATTCGTCAGACATGATTTTCCTTTCACAAATCCATGCTGATTCTGTCTGATCATTTCAGCGCTTTCCAAATGTGCTGTTATCACATCCTTGATAACTGACTCCAATCCCCACCTCCGACGTTAGGCTAACCGGTCTATAATTCCCCGGTTTCTCTCTCCCTCTTTTTTTAAAAAGTGGAGTTACATTAGCCACCCTCCAATCCTCAGGAACTAGTCCAGAATCTAACGAGTTTTGAAAAATTATCACTAATGCATCCACTATTTCTTGGGCTACTTCCTTAAGCACCCTGGGATGCAGACCATCTGGCCCTGGGGATTTATCTGCCTTCAATCCCTTCAATTTACCTAACACCACTTCCCTACTAACATGTATTTCGCTCAGTTCCTCCATCTCACTGGACCCTCTGTCCCCTACTATTTCTGGAAGATTATTTATGTCCTCCCTAGTGAAGACAGAACCAAAGTAATTATTCAATTGGTCTGCCATGTCCTTGCTCCCCATAATCAATTCACCTGTTTCTGTCTGCAGGGGACCTACATTTGTCTTTACCAGTCTTTTCCTTTTTACATATCTATAAAAGCTTTTACAGTCCGTTTTTATGTTCCCTGCCAGTTTTCTCTCATAATCTTTTTTCCCCTTCCTAATTAAGCCCTTTGTCCTCCTCTGCTGAACTCTGAATTTCTCCCAGTCCTCAGGTGAGCCACTTTCTCTGGCTAATTTGTATGCTTCTTCTTTGGAATTGATACTATCCCTAATTTCTCTTGTCAACTACGGGTGCACTACCTTCCTTGATTTATTCTTTTGCCAAACTGGGATGAACAATTGTTGTAGTTCATCCATGCAACCTTTAAATGCTTGCCATTGCATATCCACCGTCAATCCTTTAAGTGCCATTTGCCAGTCTATCTTAACTAATTCACGTCTCATACCTTCAAAGTTACCCCTCTTTAAGTTCAGAACCTTTGTTTCTGAATTAACTATGTCACTCTCCATCTTAATGAAGAATTCCACCATATTATGGCCACTCTTACCCAAGGGGCCTCTCACGACAAGATTGCTAATTAACCCTTCCTCATTGCTCAAAACCCAGTCCAGAATAGCCTGCTCTCTAGTTGGTTCCTCGACATGTTGGTTCAAAAAACCATACCGCATACATTCCAAGAAATCCTCTTCCTCAGCACCTTTACCAGTTTGGTTCACCCAATCTACACGTAGATTGAAGTCACCCATTATAACTGCTGTTCCTTTATTGCACACATTTCTAATTTCCTGTCTAATACCATCTCCGACCTCACTACTACTGTTAGGTGGCCTGTACACAACTCCCACCAGCGTCTTCTGCCCCTTAGTGTTACGCAGCTCTACCCATATCGATTCCACATCTTCCCGGCTTATGTCCTTCCTTTCTATTGCGTTAATCTCTTCTTTAACCAGCAACGCCACCCCACCTCCCCTTCCTTCATGTCTATCCCTCCTGAATATTGAATATCCTTGAACGTTGAGCTCCCATCCCTGGTCACCCTGGTTGGATTAGGAATATTTTTCGTGGAAAGTTCCCATTGAAGATAGCAGAGGTTGTGGATAATCATGCACTCGATGACAAGGATCATGGAGTATTAAGTAAGGAGAAAAGGAACTCTATCCCTGTTAATGTGCTAATGGCATATCTCCAGGAAATGGAGGAGATGCGGGTGAAGGCAACATCAATGGTGCAGGAAGGAAAACACCGTTCTTTGAATAAGGAGGATATCACTAATATTTTGGAAAGAAAGACCTCATCCTGGGAACAGATGCATTAGAGAGAACGGAAGTGAGAAAAGGGAATGGCATTTTTACAGGGACACGGAAGGAAGTATAGCCATAGGAACCGGTACGTTTATAGAAGACAGGTTGTCTTCAGAGAGACGATAAAGAGATCGAGAAAGAGAAGAGAGATGTCAGAAATGGACGAGGTGAATTTAAGGACGGGGGTAGTTTGGGGCAAAGTTAATAGGAATGACGAACTCAGCATAGGTGCATGAAGCAGCACCAACATTGCACTTCTCCTAGTTTAATGACCTATATAACAAGGAGATCAAAACTACACATTACGCCATGTGTGGCCGTGCTCATACCAGATGTAACTACAACTTAAGTTCCCAATTCCTGAACTCAGCGCTCTCACTCAAAACTTCCTTGGACTCTGGAAAGTCTGGATTACCCAATCCACTGGCAGTGCAGACGGATCCCCTGTTGAACAACCAACTACAGTATGCTAACATCAGAAATAGCAGCATTGCCCCCGCCCCCTGTTTGCTATGGGTTCTGTTACGTACCCCGTAACTGGGTTGCCAAACCAACAGAAATGGACCACTCGTTGGAGTCTGGATTACTAGGAACTAATAAAGTTTTATTAAAGAATTAAGTAACGCAGTACTCTAACCGTAAGGATATAAATGCAACAGTTTAGCAATGATAATACACACATGTACAAAGAACTAGGGTAATAGGAATCAGCCAAGCTCTATCGCAGTCTAGGGGTAAAATGATCAGTCATAAGTGACGCAGAGTTCAGTTCAATTTAGTGCAGTTCGCAGTAATCGCTGTTGTACCGTTGGGGGGGGGGGGATGCAACTTGGTTCAGTCAGACCTTTGATGCCTTCACAGTTAGTCTCGGGCAGACCCTTTTGATGTTTTCCATTCCGCTGTGGTCACCGACTATGACCCCTCCGTTCCGGATACTATCGTTCTTCTGCGGCGATCCCGGCACCCAGGCAAGGGCGGACACACACACCAGGTTCCCACCAATCGTACCTTTACACCATGTAAGCCTGTGGTCGGTTTTCACGAACCGGACCTCCAAACACTCACCAACTTGTGGAGGCACACCGCTTTTTCCAGGTTCTTGTTATCTCTTGGTCTCGTGGTGTCTCTTGCCTTAGCGAACCTGTTCTTTTTATCCCCTTGCTGGGGTATCGCCTGTCCATCAAACTTCAAACAGTTCAGGTTCGGAGCAACCGGTCTGTCAATATTCTGAATTGTGTTTCTTTTCCGTTAATTCCTCCTCCTCTCTTATTAGCATTTTGAACGTTTCTCCATTGTCTCTCTTATCTCTCTCATTAGCATCAATCGTCCGATAGCTTTGTTTGACATCACAGTTCCAACCTGGCAATGGAAGGGTGCAAGGTTGCACATGTCGGTATAAAACTGTAGAAGAACACAAACAGTGCGGTCAGAGTGGTAGATGCTATTTACGTTGTTTGGGGTGGAAGAGGAGTAGAGGAGAAGGCGGTAATTTTGAAAACGAATTGTCATCCCCAGATCTGCACACACTGCGGGCAATGAGTGAGGTCAAATATCTTCATTTGATGACGTGAAAGGGTAATGGTTCAGTGGCATCTCCCTAAATGCTGAGATTTCAAACCTATACGTAATAACGTCTTTCATGATAAATCCTTGAAATAGATCCCATTGCATCATCAACCTTGGAATAAAATAATTGATTGTCTCCCTGTTGAGTTAATTGTAACTAATTCACGTTATTCCATTCCAAGGTAATAGTCTCCCCGGCGGCAGTTTCCAATATAACCGTGGCCTCTTTGAACACGAGTTGATATTTGGCCAGTCGGAAGCAGTGAGTCCACCACACCAAACATTTCTCAAAGAGAATGGGATACCCAGTAATCTTCTAGATCGTGCGCATTTACTACCCTGTTCTTGCGGCCATTGGAGTTATTGGTAAGGGGACGATCGCGGAATCAATGCTTTGTGTTGATGCTCCGTGCGTTTTGTAAAGGTGTATGTTCAGTGTTACCACTTCAGTCAGGGCGATAATTGCCCAATACCATCCAGCTCCTGACTTTCTAAACATTTTGTTTGCAATGCAGGTAAATTTGCTGAATTTCTTTCGCTTTCGCTGACCGCTGGATCATCGCAGCTCCGGAGGAGTTCGTAGATCCAATGAGTCACTTATTTGTGTAAAACAGCACAGCACAGAAACAGGCCATTCGGTCCACAGGATGTGTGGCGACCAAGGTGCCTCCACTATACCGCTCATTCAGCAGCTGGGTGACCGAATGCAGTGAAAGGTGGGATGGGAGAGAATATATTGTGTTCCACTGCAGAAATTAGAAACAAGGCGGTATTCACAGAAACGCGGGTTACCTGATGGGAAAGCTGATCGTTTTTTTTTTTGATACACAAAGAATCGCAGAGAATAATACCGCAAGCCATGCTGATCACCGAACAAAGCCGTGACTGGAATCTCTGGAAGGTGACCCTGGACATTGCTCTGAGAACTCGCCGTTTAATTTCAATTACTGTGGGTCCAACAATCTCATGGGTCGTTGCTACCTTTACTGCTTCTTTCAAGTGTCCTTCAAGATCGAGGAGAATTGATTCATCGGTTGAAGGCAAAAGATCGGTGGAAATCTGGAGACGTGTTTCTTCGTCTATTTGACCTGTTGACATGCAATCTCAGAGTCTGCAGTCAACGCTGAGCAACCTCAGAGACAGTCATTCCCAACTCGATTTTCCCGCACGATGCTACATTCCGAGGTCTGTCCATTGGTGGAACATGGTACTGCGATGCATGGCTTTGGGAGTTCCCATGTCCAGTACTGTTCCTTTGTTGCTTGTCAACTTTGCGCTTACACTTCCAGTGTCCACGCGGATTGGTCGCAACGTCAGTCTGGGAGAGGACGATGGAATGATCTCTGTTTGTACGATTGTAGTTTTCATATCTGGTATGTGATCGGTTATCTGATCTTTCTATCAGTCGAGAAACTAACTACTACTCTAATTCCTCCTCTTGCAGTGAATTTCGTGGCGATTGTGATCCTGAATCGAGGGAAATATGGCCTCTCCAAATGCATCACTCGTTACCTAATTGCAATGTCTGCGGCGGATCTAATACTGGTCATTATCAATGTAATATTGAATCGAATTAATAACATACATTTTCCAATTACTTTCCTATTCATCACTCCTGTGTGAGCAGTTAAAGTTGTTTTGTCTCTGGCAGCTTTGGACTGTTCTGTCTGATTTACAGTCGCTTTCACCTTTGATCGATATGTGGCGATTTGTTGTCAGAAGCTCAAAACAAGTTACTGCTCTGAGAAAAATGCGGCTGTGGTTTAGTAACAGTGAGCGGAGTCGTATGTTTACGATCCATCACTTGGTACTTTCTTTATGTACCAGGGGTGATTATTGATAATGTTCCATGGTTTTGTGTTGAAACGCCGTATTATTACAGCTCGCTTTTCTGGGCTATATACGAGTGGATAGACAGTTTATTAACACCACTGCTTCCAATTGCATTGATCTTGGTGTTTAATGTTCTGACTGTCAGAAACATTATTATAGCCAATCGACTCCGCAGGGGACTCCGCACCAACAGTAAGGGAGAGAACCGGGCTGACCCAGAGACGGAGAACAGGAGGAAATCCATTGTTTTACTCTTTGCTTTATCTGCCAATTTTGTACTGATGTGGATAACATATGTTGTGCATTCTTTAAATTGGTCGGTTGTAAAATTTAATTATATGGACAGAACCCTCTAATCCAGATTTCATATTCCAAGAATTTGGATTAATGCTGAGGCTTCTCGGTTCCTGTACTAACAAGTGTATTTATGCTGTAACCCAGAGTAAATTCAGAGAGGAGTTGAAAAATGGGGTGAAATATCCATTCATTCAAATTGTTAAATTATTGAAACAATTGTATAAAACCGACCTTGAACCAAAATCTAAGATGACCATTTCATTCACTATAACTGATATATCCATCCTCTCCACTGACGTCTGGTTTTTGATTAATCTCCTCCTGCGCAGTTACACTGGACAGCAATTTATTTTCTAAGTGTAGCTTCCTCAGAATATTTTATGGCCATGATATACGGCTTGAAGCTGAAAACAAATATAATTTCAGAATTTTTATATCACGTAGGAATTTGGAGAAACAAGAAATTTCAATATTTATTGAATATAATGCATTTAATTGCATAAGAGTGTTGACATTTCTCAATAGTTCAATGATGCTAAAAATGTTTTGTTGATTATTTCCATTTGTACTCAGTGTCTGAGGCTTCTCGCTTAAGTGCCCAACAATAGTCAGCCAGCATTGACGGATTCCAGTTGCCTGATAACACTTCTCCATGGCCACAATGTCCCGGGGAAAACTTTCATCATGCGATGTCACTGACAGCGCCAAGATTTGAGGGAAGAAGTCCAAATGGAAATGCAGAAAAAGATTCTTTAGCAACATGTTGCACTTCATTGTTTTGTATGCTTGCGGCATATTGTCAACCAACTGCACATAGTTTGGTGCTCTGTAGTGGCCAAGAAATGTTTCTACTGCATTCTTGATTGTCTCCGGTCCCACTAGAAGTTACTCGAATTGCCTAGCATTGATGACCTGCGTGAGTTGTGAAACCACAAAAATGTCTTCCTTAGTCATGGCATCCGTTACTCTGGGAAACATCAGTCTCAACTATTGAAATCTCTCACGGAAATTTTTTGTGGTTCACGAAGCAGATTCCATCCTTGAACCCAGTAATTCCCATTTTCCCTTTGACAAACCCAGGTCTCTGACCAGCTCACTTAACTCATGTTGAATTATCGGATGAGTTGCATTCGACAAGAAGGATTCAAAATCTGTATCAGAATCAGTGCCGTTTTCCATTCCTGGCTCGTACATCATGGCATCTTTGCCTGCCTCCTCTCGACCCTGTCTCCGGCAGCTTTGGTATTGGAAGACTATTGTCGTGCCGCCCAGGTCTCATGGCTGAAGGGAGATTGGGTATTCAATTAATTTCTTGTTTTTAGCAGAGAAACCAGACATACTGGTCAGACGGAAGTAATAGTCTGCCAGATGATCCTTCTGCTCTCGCCATATCGTTGGGAGAGCGAGACATATTGACCTCTGAGCCAAGCATATGTTACACAACAATTACGAGGAGCTAGGCTTTGTCCTGGTTGCCAATACACACCAAGTTTGAGTTCATAGACTTTCTTAATAAGAGGAGTCTTGCTCTGTCTTTCAGAATTAAGCGTATACTCACCACATATATAACTGAAAGTATTGCGCTGCAGCAACATTGTCAGGATATTTTGTTATCACAAATACTCCTGAAATACAGTTACTTCCTTATACAACTTTAAACATCCAGATCTATTTGTCTCTGTAACAGCCACAACATCTTATTTCCATGTGCTGATCCATGCTATAGATTCATCGCTCAAACCCTCATGCTCCTTCATTAAAATGAACGTCATTCTTTCACCAGATATTAATTTGTTCCTGCCTGTAGTTTACACATTAATTCTGCATGGCATTAACTGATGCTATACCCTTCAAAGTTCAAAATTCAATGTAATTCTTTTACAAAGTACATATATCTCACCGCATACAACACTCCAAATTTGGCCTTACCAATGTCTTGTGCAATTTTAACATTACATTTCAAATCCTATACTCAATGCTCTGATTTATAAAGGCCAGCATACCAAAAACTTTCTTCACCACCTTATCCACATGAGATTCCACCTTCAGCGAACCATGCGCTATTGTTCCTCGATCCCTCTGTTCTACTGCATTCTTCAATGCCCTACCATTTACCATGTATGTCCTGTTTTGATTAGTCCTACCAAAATGCAGCGCTTGCATTTATCAGCATTAAACTCCATCTGCCATCTTTCAGCCCACTCTTCTAACTGGCCTAAATTTCTCTGCAAGCTTTGAAAACCTACTTCATTATCCACAGCGCCACCTATCTTAGTATCATTTGCATATTTAGTAATCCAATTTACCACCCCATCATCCTGATCATTAATATATATGACAAACAACAATGGACCCAGTGCAGATTCCTGAGGTGCACCACGAGTCACCGGCCTCCAATCTGACAAACAGTTATCCACCACTACTCTCTGGCGTCTCCCATCCAGCCACTGCTGAATCCATTTTACTACTTCCATATTAATACTTAACGATTGAACCTTCCTAACTAAACTTCTGTGTGGAACCTTGTCAAAGGCCTTACTGAAGTCCATATATACAACATCCACCGCTTTACCCTCGTCAACTTTTCTGGTAACCTCTTCAAAAAATTCACTAAGATTTGTCAAACATGACCTTCCACGCACAAATCCATGTTGACTGTTCCTAATCAGACACCGTATATCCAGATAATTATATATGCCATCTGTAAGAATACTTTCCATCAATTTACCCACCACTGACGTCAAACTCACGGGCCGATAATTGCTAGGTTTACTCTTAGAACCCTTTTTAAACAAAGGAACAACATGTGCAATACGGCAATCCTCCGGCACCATCCCCGTTTCTACTGACATTTGAAATATTTCTGTCAGAGCCCTTGCTATTTCTACACTAACTTCCCTCAAGGTCCGAAAGAATATCCTGTCAGGACCTGGAGACTTATCCACTTCTATATTCCTTAAAAGCGCCAGTACTTCCTCCTCTTTAATCATCATAGTTTCCATAACTTGCCTACCTGTTTCCCTTACCTGACACAAATCAATATACTTCTCCTCCGTGAATACCGAAGAAAAGGAATTGTTCAAAATCTCCCCCAACTTTTTTGGTTCCACACATAGCTGTCCACTCTGATTCTCTAAGGGATCAACTTTATCCCTCACTATCCTTTGGCTATTAATATAACTGTAGAAACCCTTGGGATTTATTTTCACCTTACTTGGCAATGCAACCTCGGATCTGCTTTTAGCTTTTCTAATTTCTTTCTTAAGATTCGTTTTACATACTTTATATTCCTCGAGCACCTCATTTACTCCATGCTGCCTATATTTATTGTAGATATCTCTCTTTTTCTGAACGAAGTTTCCAATATCCCTTGAAAACCATGGCTCTCTCAAACTTTTAACCTTTCCTTTCAACCTAAGAGGAACATAAAGATTCTGTATCTCAAAATTTCAGCTTTAAATGACCTCCATTTCTCTATTACATCCTTCTCATAAAACAAGTTGTCCCAATCCACTCCTTCTAAATCCTTTCGCATCTCCTCAAAGATAGCCTTTCTCCAATCAAAAATCTGAACCCTAGGTCCAGACCTTTCCTTCTCCATAATTATATTGAAACTAATGGCATTGTGATCACTGGACTCGAAGTGCTCCCCAACACATACATCCGTCACCTGACCTATCTGATTTCCTAACAGGAGATCCAACACTGGCCATTCTCTACTTGGTACCTCTATGTATTGCTGCAAAAAACTATCCTGCACACATTTTACAAACTCCAAATCATCCAGCCTCTTTAAAGTATGGTCTTCCCAGTCGATGTGTGGAAAATTAACATCTTCCACATTCATAACCTTGTGCTTATTACAAATATCTGTTAGCTCCTTACAAATTTGCCCCTCCACTTCTCGCTCCCCATGAGGTGGTCTATAATACACCCAATAAGTGTTACTACACCTTTCCCATTCCTCAATTCCACCCAAATAGCCTCCCTAGACGAGCCCTCTAATCTACCCTGCCAGATAACCGCTGTAATACTTTCTCTGACAAGCAATGCAACACCTCCCTCTCTTGTCCCTCCAATCCTATCACACCTGAAGCAAAGAAATCCAGGAATATTTAGTTGAGAATCACACCCTTCCTGCAACCATGTTTCACTAATAGCTACAACATCATATTTCCAGGTATCAATCCATGCTGTAAGCTCATCCACCTTTCTTACAATGCTCCCAGCATTACAATAACTGCATTTAAGAAATTTTCCACCTCTTACTCTCGGTTTATCACTAACGGTGCAAACAACTTTACTATTTTCTTTTTCTTCCTTCTCCCTTACATCTGTTCCTACACTCTGTTTTCCCTCCCCCCCCCCCCCCTGTACCTACTTTAAATCCACGGCAGCCTCTCTAGCAAACCTATCTGCAACATTTGTCCCCCTCCATTTCAGATGTAATCCGTGCCACTGGAACAGGTCTCACGTTCCCTGGAAATCTGCCCAATTATCTATAAATCTGAAGCCCTCCCTCCTGTACCATGCCTTTAGCCACGTGTTGTTCTGCGCTATCTTACTATTTCTAAACCTGCTTGCACGTGGCACTGTTAGCAATCCTGAGATTGCTGTCCTGGAGGTCCTGTCCTTTAACTTGGCGCCTAATTCCCTAAACTCACCTTTCAGGACCTCCTCACTCTTCCTACCCACGTCATTGGTTCCTACATGGACCACGACATCCGGCTGCTCACCCTCCCTCTTGAGAATACTGAGAACTCAATCCGAGATATCGCGGACCTTGGCACCAGGGATGCAACAGACCATCTGGGATTCTCGATCTCTTCCACACAACCTCTTACCTATCCCCTTAACTATCGCATCCCCTATCACTACTGCTCTCCTCTTTTCCCTCCTTCCCTTCTGAGCTGAGGGTCACGTCTCGGTGCCAGAGACGCAACCACTGCAACTTGTCCCTGGTAGGTCGTCCCCATCAACACTATCCAAAATGATATATTTATTATTGATATACTTTCACTATGTGGCATCATTGACAACGCCGAGATTTGAGGGAAGAAGTCCAAATGATGATGCAGAAAATGAATCTTTAGTAACATGTTTCACTTCATTGTTTTGTATGCTTGTGGCATATTGTCAACCAGCTGTATATAGTTTGGTGTTCTGTAGAGGCCAAAAAATTGCTCCACTGCAGTTTTGATGGTCTCCCGTCCCACTAGAAGTTTCTTGAATTGCCGGTCATTGATGAGCTGTTTGAGTTATGGACCCACAAAGATGCCTTCCTTCGTCATGGCATCAATTACTCTGGGAAACATCTGTCTCAAATATTGAATTCCTTCACGGAAATGTTTGTGGTTGATGCAGCAGATTCCATCATTGTGGTCCTGAACCCAATAAATCCCATTTTGCCTCTGACAAACCCAAGTCTCTGATCAGCTCTCTGAACTCAGGTTGAGTTTTCGGTTGAATTTCATTCGACATAAAGGATTCAGAATCTTTATCAGTATCAACGTCGTTTCCCATTCCTGGCACGTACATCATGGCACCTTCGCCTGTCTTCTCTCGACCCTGTCTCTGGCAGCTTTGGGATTGGGATACTATTATCAAACAGCACAGGTCTCATATCTGAAGGGAGACTGGGATATTCAATTAACTTCTTGTTTTAGCAGAGAATCCAGACACACTGGTCAGACAGAGTAATAGTCTACTACATGATCCTTCTGCTCTCGCCATATATTTGGGAGAGCGAGACATATTGACCCCTGAGCCAAGCGTATGTTGCGCAACAATTGTGAGGCGCTAGGCTTTGTCTTGATTGTCAATGTACACCACGTTTGAGCTCATAAACTTTCTTAATAAGAGCAGTCTTGCTCTGTCTTTCAGAATTAAGCGTATGCTCACCACATATATAACTGAAAGTATCGCGTTGCAACAACATTCTCACGACATTTTGTTATCACAAATACTCCTGAAATACAGTTACTTCCTTATACAACTTTAAATATTCAGACCTACTTGTCTCACAACCAATTCTCTGTAATAGCCGCAAAATCATATTTCCATGTGATGATCCACGTCATAGGTTCATCGCTCAAATCCTCATGCTCCTTCATTACAATGAACACATGCAATTCATCACTCTTTCACTAGATATTAACTTGTTCCTGCCTGTCTTTCTTTGCACATATATTCTGCATGGCATTAACTTATGCTATACCCTTCAATGTTCAAAATTCAATGTAATTTTTAACAAAGTACATATACGACACCACATAAAACCCTGGGATACATCTTCCTGTGAGCATTCACAGTAAATACAAAGAAACACAATAGAATCAATGCAAACCTCCACACAAGACGGACAATTATTCTGCTAAAGACAACAAACTGTTCAAGCACAAAAATAAACAAATAAATAAGCAAGCAAGTAAGCAATGCCTATTGCGAATATGAGATGAAGAGTCCTTGATAGAGTGCCCATTGGTTGTGGGAATAATTCAGTGATGGCGTGAATGAATTTGAGAAAGTTATCCCCTCTGGTTCAAGAGCCTGATGTCTGAGGGGTAAGGTCTGTTCATGAACCTGGTGGTGTGTGTGTCCTGAGGCGCCTATACCTTCTTCCTGATGATCGCAGCGAAAGGGGAACATGAGTTGAATGGTGGTGGTGTTTGATGATGGATGCTATTTTCCTGCAACAGCTCTTTGTATAGACGTGCTTAATGGTGGGGAGGACTGGACTGTACACAAGACGGACAAGTGATCAATGTATGTAGTGTTCTCGTACCGTGTGTTGAAACTCTGACTAAACACCAAGTTAAACCGGAGTCAATGAAGACAGAGTCGTACTAAGGTTAACCATTTACTGTTCATTCTTCCACATTAACATTGCATGGTGAAAACTGTTGATAAAAAAATACAAACATATACAGCGTCTGTTTCATTCTGGTGACCGCGCGCGCTCTCTTCTTTTAACGAGTGACTCCAGCCACCCCGAGTCGCGGGCGAGGGTGTCGCGTCAAACCGCCATCGGGCTTGAGCAGACCACGCGTTTGAAATTGAAAAACCGGCACGCTCACCGCCCCAGCCGCCGCTTCCTGAACAGAAACCGCGTTCATATTTTTACTTCAAATACATTCTTCCGAACTTACAGCGTTGCTTCTATAATGTTTCTTCGTGGGTAGAAACGGAGCTCTTCACGATCAAGGTACACGCATGGCACCCACCTTCACACCTTCCCGAACCGAAAGTTATCCATAAGACGCGGCGAAACCGTAGGTCACATCATCACATGCTGAGATATACCATAGACAATGGATTTACCTTTGTTAAACTGTAACATAATTATCAACCTTTAACTTTAACTAGAAAATAGTTACAAACAAATCACTTAAAGCGTAAACCCAACAAAGTCAAATAAATGCTTCAAGGGCAACACAATGTCCAAATATAAAAAGAAAAAACAACAAAATAAAATGATAATATTAATAAATAAATAAGCCATAAATATCGGAATTATGAGAGAGGAGCCATTGACAGTGAGTCCATAGGTTTATGGAGCAGTTCTGTATTTGGTGAATGAAGTTGCGTGAAGTTATCCACTCTGGTTCAAGAACGTGATGGCTAGGGGGTAATAATTGTTCCTGAAACTGGTGTTGTAGGTTCTCAGGCTCCTGTACCTTTCTCCACTTTCTATCCTGAGCTTTGATTTCCAGTCAATTTTCTATCAACTTCCAGTCAAAGGTGTTGAGGCTGAGAGAGCTGAGAGCTACCGTTGCTATACCAATTGTTTGTCCTGGCCAGTCCACGTAGATACGATGACCAAGAAATATCACCAATACCATTTCAGCCGGAGTTTAAATAAATCTGTCATGCTCACATCAACACCTAACAATTTTAATCATTGCACCAGGGAAAGCATCTCATCTCAATGCATAACTGTTTGGTAACCGCTCTGCCTCAGCGTGCAAGAAAGTGCAGAGTGTTGTGGACATACCTCAGCACATCACAGGATCTAGCCTCCACGCTATGCACTCTGTCCAAACTTCTCAGTAAAGTAGCCAACGGGTTCAAAGCCCCAGACTATCCTCGATGTTCTCTCTTCTCCACTCTTCCATTGTGCAGAAGATACAAAAATTTAAACGTTGTAACACTAGACTCAAAGGCAGCTTCATCCCACTGCAATACAACTATTAAATAGTGTCCTGATACACTGAGATGGACACTTGACTTCACATTCTACCTCATTATGACATTGCACTTTATCATTTACAGCACTGTGCTCTTTAGTATCTGTTTGGATCCATTTATTTATTTAGAGATAAAGGCAGGAACAGTCCCTTCTGCCCAATGAGTCACACCGTCTAGAAGCCTACCTATTTAACCCGAGCCTAATCACAAGACAATTTACAATGACTGATTAACCTACCATCCGGTATGTCTTTGGATTGTGGGTGGAACCCAGAGCATACCAGATGAAACTCACGCACTGACGGGAAGAATACACAGGCTTTCTTACAGAAGACGGTGGAATTAAACTCAAAACTCTGGAACGTTCCAAAACTGTATTTGCGTCACACTAACTGCTACGTTACTGTGGCGTCCTTATTGCTTTACCTTGTACTACCTCAATGCGCCGAGTAAAGATCTGATCTGTATCAACAGTATGCAAGACAACCCTTTCACTGTATCTCAGTACCTGTGACAATCATTATTCCAGATATTGAACTGAAACATATTGCCAAACAAGGTGATAGAATTCTGCCTCTGGAAAAAAAGTCAATATGTTTTCATATTGCTATAGCCGTCACGAACTTATACATCTTTAGAGGGTCATCCCTCAGCCTTGTATTCTCTAAGGAATAAAGACACGGCCTTCTCAAACCCTCTCAATTACTCAGTTCCTCGAGACCTGGCAAGATCCTCGTAAATCTCTGCACTCTTTCTAGACAAATAACGTTTTCCCAATAACACGGGGACCTAATTTGTACGGAATAATCCAAATGTAGGCTCAGAAAAAGAAAACTTGCATTTCTGAGTATCCGAAATATCAGCCATCCAACTTCTATACTCAGTGCTCTGACTAATAAAAGCCAGCATGCCAAAACCCTTCTTCGCTTCCATGTCTACCAGGGATGCCACTTTCAGGGAACAATGTCCTTACAGATCCTTCTGCTCGTCACCATTCCCCACCGCGAACCTCCTACTACAATCAATCATCTTCTCAAAATGAAACACCTCAAACTTATCAGGATTGAAAGCTATTTGTCAATCCTCCACCCACTGGCACAGCTAATCAAGATCCTCCTTGGGGACCTTCTTTACTACCTACGAAACCACCTATTTTAACATCATCCACAATCTTGTTAAGCACGCCTTGTACATTTACATTCAAATTGGTTGTATGAAGACTGGGCAACAAAATTCCCAGCACCGACCCCTATTGGTCAGCATTTATCATCAACCTTTAGTCTGAAAAACAACCTTCGGCAATCGCCCTCTGCTTCTTGCCACTGAGTCAATTATAAATCTAATTTCTTGCCTCTCCTGGATCCTATGCTGTCACTCAGAGAACAGGCAAATGGCATGCAGACAGCATCCGAGGTCAGGATTGAACTGGATTGCTCGAGCTGCGACAAGGTGCCTCCATTAGTATTACCATTATGCTGTTTGTTTTAAAAAATGGGGTTATATTTTCAACCCTCCATTCTGTCACAGTGTTTATAGAATTCAGGAATATAACCCAACTACTCTAGGGAAACTGATTAAGGATTACTGATTGCCACCACCACGGATTTGGCAACACAGAAGATTCGGTAATTTCGCTCCTAAATATGCATTTGTCAGCTAATTATTATTTCATTCTGGCAGTATTTAACTCTCTTCTTTACATTATAGTGCTTGTAGAGACTTGTGCAAGGTACAGCAACGTTTCGCTACCTGCTTGCATTCGGTCTTGTGTAAGAAAGTGGACTATCGAGCCGACTGATGCTAAGGACTAGTGATTTGTATTTATATTTAGGTATTTCTTTCAGCCGTGGTATTGGTATCTAGTTTTCCAATCGTGAGTTTTAGCTGGGGAACCTGCTTGGTCTAGCATTTATCATTTTCCTTTCCCTAACTTCCTGTTCGCATTCAATTCTGTGAACTATCGACCCGCTTCCGTGTGTCTCTCTCCGCACTTGGGCCATATGCGAACGAACTGACAGGAAGTCTCGACCACACAATGTTGGAAGAGCAGAAAGAGCAGCTGACCTTGTCCCTGAGATTCATTAGTCAGGTAGGGGGGACTAGCTACCGGCAATTGAACCTCTTCTTGGGTGAAGTTACTGAAGCGGTCAGGCATATAATCTCGTACGGACAAGCCCAGTCTCATCTAGAAGAACAGGTATCATCCCTTGTTCAACAGACCGCAAACAATCGGAGTCCACTTTTATGGCCGCTTCCATGAACTCACTGTGGACAGCTAGGATCAGCCGACGGCCATTGCTGTTCTCGCCAACGAAATTCAGCAACTCTAGCCGCGTCCATCTCACTCCTGACAATTCGCAGGTCCTGGGTGGCAGTGTGAAATGTGAGGAGGATGTTATGAGAATGCAGGGTGACTTGGACAGGCTGGATGAGTGGGCGGATGCATGGCAGATGCAGTTTAATGTGGATAAATGTGAGGGTATCCACTTTGGTGGAAAGAACAGGAAGGCAGATTATTATCTAAGTGGAGTCAAGTTAGGAAAATGGGAAGTACAACGAGATCTAAGTGTTCTTGTACATCAGTCCCTGAAAGCAAGCATACAAGTACAGCAGGCAGTGAAGAAAGCTCATGGCATGCTGGCCCACATAACAAGGGGAATTGAGTATAGAAGCAAAGAGTTCCTTCTGCAGCTGTACAGGGCCCTGGTGAGACCACACCTGGAGTACTGTGTGCAGTTTTGGTCTCCAAATTTGAGGAAGGACACTCTTGCTATTGAGGTTCAGCGTATGTTCACAAGGTTAATTCCCCGGATGGCGGGACTGTCATATGTTGAAAATTGGAGCGACTGGGCTTGTATACACTGGAATTTAGAAAGCTGAGAGGGGATCTTATTGAAACATAGAAGATTATTAAGGGACTGGAGACGCTGGAGGCAGGAAGTATGTTCCCGCTGATGGGTGAGTCCAGAACCAGAGGCCACAGTTTAAGAATAAGGGGTAGGCCATTTAGAACGGAGTTTAGGAAAAACTTTTTCACCCAGAGAGTGGTGGATATGTGGAATGCTCTACCCCAGAAGGCTGAGGAGGCCAAGTATCTGGATGCTTTCAAGAAAGAGATGGATAGAGCTCTTAAAGAGAGAGGAATCAAAGGTTATGGGGATAAGGCAGGAACTGGATACTGATTGTGGATGATCAGCCATGATCACAGTGAATGGCGGTGCTGGCTCGAAGGGCCGAATGGTCTACTGCTGCACCTATTGTCTATTGTCTACTCTTCTCCTTTTTTGCTGACCCGATGGCTCAGCCACTAATGCTCCTACTCTCGAGCCGGGTCCAGAACAGAATCCCGCTTTCGGATCACCACAGGCTCCAGCATCCGTACAAGAACCGAGTATTCCGCAATAAGGTAGATACTCTGATGATCCTAATGACTGCAGGAATTTTATTGCCCAATGGGAGCTGAAACTCCAAGCCCAGCTTGGTCGCTTTGGTGACGATGCGCGAAAACAGGCGTACATGGTCAATCTCCTAGATGGACCTACACTCAGCTTGTTCAGCGCTTTACGGGAGCAAGGATATCCCGCAGGCCAGTCATTCCGACATTTCGTCGCAGGGTTTTGGAAGTATTTTTACCTTCAGTACTGGGACAGCAAGATGCCCACCGACTCTTGAACCTGCGCCAAGGCAGGGACGGCGAGGACCAAAGCAGTCCTGATCCGCACGCTTGTAGTAGAGATGGGATGGAATGAGAGATATCTGGTCACTGCCTTCTAGCGTGGACTGAACGCAGGATCCGGCACGATATCCCTGTCCATGGCGAGCAGGATAGTCTGCATGACCTGATTAACCTGACTATTTGAGTTGACGACTGGGTTACTGAGTGGTGCAGGGAAAGAATGTCTCGAGCTTCCTACGCCGTCTCTTCACCGTCTTCCCTCGCCCTCTCCCTCACCACCCAGCACTCATTCCACAGAGAGCCAATGGAACTCAGCAGGAACGAGAGTGGCGCAGGAGAACAGGTTCCTGCCTCTATTGTGTTGAGCCAGGACATTGCTGAACAGCAAGTCTCAAACGCTTTGTAAAAGAGTATGCCCGTCAGCGGAGACGGGAGTCCTAACTGGTCAGTCCTCCCTGCAGTTAGCGTCACCTAATCCTGCAATACTTGCAGCTTCCTTATCGTGGGGGTCCCTGGCCCATGTACCTAGGGCGTTTATCGACTCTGGTGCAGACGGGATTCTCGTGGGCATCTCTAGCTCAACGATGGCAAGTTACCACTCAGGAATTAAAAGAAAATCAACGTCAAGGCCCAGGACGGTCGACGTCTGGGCACGGGCCAGATCTACTTTTTCATCCAACACCTCTAACTCGTGCTCGAAGACAACGGTAGTGAATAATTCTCCTTTTATCTGGATGATTCGACTGAAGTGTCACTGCAGCTTGGTCTCCGCTTGTTATCCCGACATAAACCACGGAGAGACTGTTCTCTTAAAGAACTCCAACAGTGGTGCCTCTCTACCTGTCTGGGTCCAGCTCAAACTCCGTTCCATGAATTCCCTCCTGTCGGTTAAGGATGTGGACCTATCTGGGATTCCAGCTGCGGGTCTTCGTGAGGTCTTTAGTTAAATGAATGCCACATCCCTGCTCCCACACCGGCATACGACTCTGCTATAGATCCCCAACCTGGAATTAGTCCTCCCTGGGTCCGGTTCTTTTCGCTCTCTCTCGTTTAAAACGGTGGTCAT
Organism: Mobula birostris; assembly: GCF_030028105.1. Taxonomy (NCBI): domain Eukaryota; kingdom Metazoa; phylum Chordata; class Chondrichthyes; order Myliobatiformes; family Myliobatidae; genus Mobula; species Mobula birostris. Next base: position 106,076,073 of record NC_092371.1, on the reverse strand, counting down.
GGAACAATAGATCAAGAAGTCATTGGTCATCGGGCTTTTCCGTCCATCAACATCGTCGGCAAGAGCAGGTCTGTTTTGTGTGATCGGGAGATAGCAAGCTCCGTCCCTTTAGCGATTATCCGGCCCCTGAACAACAACACTGTGAAGAACCGCTACCGTCTTCCCCTGCTTCGAACATCTCCTGGCAGGAACCATTTTTTCTACACGTGATCTTCACAGGGATTCAGATTGCTGTATAATTGGGAATTCTTCTGGGGTAGGTGGGACCTTCACAACGAGGACAGATTGCATTTGAATCCGGGGGGTGGGGCAATATTCTTGTGGGCGTTATTTACTGGAATGTTGGGAGTATTTTAAACTAATATGGCAGGATGGTAGGAACCAGGATGATAGAGCAGAGGATGAGCCAGCAGGTTTACAAGAAGATGATGGGCATAACATGAAAGTAAGGAAGCGCAATGATTGGGTACTAATGCAGACAGCAAAGAGTTGAATTGAATCACAGAGGCAAAATTCAGAAGGGCGAAAATGCAGGACTGAAGGTACTGTATTTAAATTCACATAGCATTCGGAATAAAGTGGGACAAAGTCGTGGCACAAATAGAGAATGATCGTTAAGACGTTATGGGCATCATTGAGTTTTGGCCATAGTTGGGAGCTTAACATCAAAGGATATATCTTTTATCAAAAGGACAGGCAGGAATCCATAGGTAGTGGTGTGGTTCTCTTGTTAAGAGATGGAATTACATCCTTAAAAATTGGTGACATAGGTCAGAGAATGTTGAATCTTAGTGGGTGGAGTGACGAACTTGCAGAGGTAAAAATATACTTTATGGGTATCATGTATAGGCATCAAATTAATAGCCATTATGCGGAGTTGAGATTGCGAAGGGAGTTGGAAAGGGGATATAATCAGGGGAATGACGCAGTTGTAATGGGAACTTCAATATGCAAGGGGATTAGGAAAATTAGGTTTGTGCCGGATCGCAAGAGGGGAATTTGTTCAATGCCTCCGGGGATGGCATTTTCGAGCAGCTTGTGATTCAGCCTACTCAAGGGAAGGTTATCTTAGATTGGGTGTTGTGTAATAACCCAGATAAAACGTAAAGGAATCCTCAGGTAGCAGAAATCATAATATGATTAAATATGTATTGCAATTTGAGAGACAAGCATAAGTCAAATGTATTAGTATCACAATGAAATAAAGGGAATTACAGAGGCATGAGAGAGGAACTTGTCCAGGTGGATTGGAGGAGGATACTGGTGGGGATGACGGCAGAGGAGAGGTGGCTGATCTTTCTGGGAATAGTTCACAAGGCGCAATAAAGATAAGTCCCAGAGAGGCGGAAGCACTCAAATGGCAGGGGTAGGCAACTGAGGCAGATAAAGGAAGTTATGGACTTCATAAAAGACAAGGGAAGGACATATAAGGTAGCAATGGTGAGTGGAAAGCTGCACGATTGGGAAGCTTGTCGAGGTAGTACTGGGGGACGAAGACTGGCATATGAAATTAATGGGTACTTTGCATCTGGCTTCACTGTGAAAGACACTAGCAGTGTGCCAAAGGCCCGTGAGTGTCGGGGTGCAGGAGTGAGTGCTATTGTTATTACAAAGTAAAAGGTGCTAAGCATACTCAAAGATCTTCCGATGGAAAAGTCATCTGGGCCAGATGGACTACATCCCAGTGTTCTGAGAAAGGTTGCTGAAGAGATAACGAGTGCATTGGTCATGATTTTTCAAGAATCACTTGATTGTGACATGGTCCTGCAGGACTGGAAGATTGCAAATTTTACTCCATTCTTGAAGAAGCGGGCAAGGCAAAAGAAAGGAAATTATAGGCCAGTTAGACCAACCTCCGTGGTTCTAAAGTGCTGGAGTCGATTATTAAGGATGAGATTTCGAGGTACTTGGAGACTAGTGATAAAATAAGGAAAAGTCAGCATGGTTTCGGAAAGGGGAAATATTACCTGACAAATCTGTTAGTGTTCTTCGAGGAAGTAAAAAGCAGGGTGGACAAAGGAGAGCAGCGGATATCATTTACTTGTATTTTCAGAAGGCACTTGATAAGGTTCCACACATGAGGTTGCGCAACAAGATAGACACCTGTGGCGTTACAGCAATGATGTTCGCATGATGACGAAATGGCTGACAGGCAAGAGGCAGTCAGTGGGAATAAATGGGGCGTTTTCTGGTTGGCTGCCTGTGACTAGTGGTGTTCATTAGGGAGCAGTATAAGGTCTGCTGCTTTTCACATCGTTTGTCAATGATTTAGATAATGGAATTGATGGCTTTGTGGCAAAATTTAAGGATCAAATTGCCAGAGAAGAGATTGCTGAGACTCTGGCTAGGATCTTTATGTCCTCGTTGTCCGTGGGAAAGGTACCGGAGTATTGGAGGGAGGCGAATGTTGTCCTTTTGTTCAAAAAAGTTGGTAGGGATGGTCCGAGTAATTACAGACCAGTGAGCCTTACGTCTATGGTGGGAAAACTGTTGGAATCTATGGGCATTTAGAGAATCACGGTCTGAACAAGGACAGTCAGCATGGCTTTGTGAAGGGCAGATCGTCTCTAACAAGCCTGATAGAGTTCTTTGAGGAGGTGACCAGGCATATAGATGAGGGTAGTGCAGTGGACGTGATCTACATGGATTTTAGTCAGCCATTTGACAAGGTTCCAAACGGTAGGCTTATTCAGAAGGTCAGAAGGTATGGGCTCCAGGGAAGTTTGGCCAGGTGGATTCAGAATTGGCTTGCCTGCAGAAAACAGAGGGTCGTGGTGGAGGGAGTATATTCGGATTGTAGGGTTGTGAGTAGCGGCGTCCCACAAGAATCGGTTCTGCGACCTCTAATATCGTGATTTTTATTAACGACCTGGATGTGGGGGTAGAAGGGTGGGTTGGCAAGTTTGCAGAAGACACAAATGTTGATGGTGTTGTGGATAGTGTAGAGGATTGTGGAAGATTGATAAGAGACATTGATAAGATAGAGGCGTGGGCTGAGAAGTGGCAGATGGAATTCAACCCGGAGAAGTGTGAGATGGTACACTTTGGAAGGAGAAACTCCAAGGCAGAGTACAAAGTAAATGACAAGATATTTGGAAATGTGGAAGAGCAGAGGGATCTGGGGGTAGAGGTCCACAGATCCCTGAAAGTTGCCTCACAGGTAGATAGGGTAGTTACGAAAGCTTATGGAGTGTTAGCTTTATAAATCGAGGGATAGAGTTTAAGAGTCGCGGGGTTAATGATGCAGCTCTATAAAACACTGGTTAGGCCACACTTGGAGTACTGTGTCCAGCTCTGGTCGCCTCACTATAGGAAGGATGTGGAAAGGGTACAGAGGAGATTTACCACGATGCTGCCTGGTTTACAGAGTATGGATTATGATCAGAGATTAAGGGAGGTAGGGCTTTACTCTCTGGAGAGAAAAAGGATGAGAGAAGACATGATAGAGGTGTACAAGATATTAAGAGGAATAGATAGAATAGACAGCCACCGCCTCTTCCCCAGGGCACCACTACTTAATACAAGAGGACATGCCTTTAAGATAAGGGGTGGGGAGTTTAAGGGGGATATTAGAGGAAGGTTTTTACTCAGAGAGTAGTTGGTGCATGAAAGGCACTGCCTGAGTCAGTGGTGGAGGCAGATACACTAGAGAAATTTAAGAGACTACTAGACAGGTATATGGAGGAATTTAATGTGGGGGGGAATGGGAGGCAGGGTTTAAGGGTCGGCACAACATTGTGGGCCGAAGGGCGTGTACTGTCCTCTACTGTTCTATGTTCTATGTTCTATGTTCTATGATACGAAAATGGGTGGAGGTGTAGGTAGTGCAGAGGAAGCAATGCAATTGCAGCAGGACTTAGACAAGTTGGATGAATGGGCAAAAAAGTATCAGATGGAATAGTGTTGGGAAATGTACGATAATGCATTTTGGGGAAAGGAACAGTAGTGTGGACTATTATCTGACTGGCGAGAAGGTTCAAACATCAAAGGTGCAGAGGGACATGGGAGTCCTCATGTAAGACCCCCAGAATGTTAAATGACAGGTTGAGTCTGTGGTAAAGAAGGCAAATGCAATGTTGGGATTTATCCAGTGGCTCCACTGCTATCTATTCCCGCATTTGGTGAACCTTTTTCCAAAATTATTATAGATTGTGTAGGTCCATTGCCAAAGACAAAAACTGGCCATCAGTATTTGCTGGCTATCATGTGTACAGGTCTAGGTTTCCAGAGGCAATACCACTTTGGAATATAACGGCCAAAACTGTAATAAAGGCTCTTATAAAATGTTCTACTTACTTTGAGTTGCCTAAGGAAGTACAATCTGATGAAGGTAGTAATTTTATGTCTGGGTTGTTTCAGCAGATAGTTTATAAGCAGGGAGCAAATCAGATTATCTCGTCTGCATACCATGCAGAATCGCAAGGAGCCTTGGAGAGTTCCATTCTACCCTCGAAACTATTATTAGGACGTACAGTATTGTGTGGAAAATGAAAATGACTGGGATGAGGGCGTACATTTACTTCTATTTACATTACGGAAGTCAGTGCAGGAATCCCTAGGTTTTAGCCCTTTTGAGCTTGTGTTTGGGCATAGAGTTAGAGGACCTTTGGCTTTGTTAAAAGAACAGTGGATTAATAAAGAGGTACATAGCAAATTGCTGGATTATGTTTTGAAATTTAAGGAAAGATTACATAAAGCTTCTAGCTTAGCTAGGGAAAATTTAAAATCGGCTCAGGAGAAAATGAAAACTTGGTATGATAAGGAAGCTAGAATTAGGTCATTTAAGCCTGGAGATAAGGTGTTGATTTTTTCCCGGTCCAAATGAACCTTTTACAAGCTAAATTTCATGGTCGTTATAAGGTTATGTCTAAGGTTAATGATGTGGATTATGTGATAAAAACACCAGATCGAAGAAGGCCAACACAGCTTTGTCATATAAATATGATAAATCCATATTATGAGGAAGAGTCTGCTACTATGACTGTTGTGGTCAATAATACTGAGTCTGATCCCACTAGGAATTTAATGGATGATTCATCTGAAACTCATTTTAAACCCAACATTATTTTTGCCAGGTTACCAAACCCAGGAATTCTGGAAAATATTGATGCGAAATTAGATCATTCACAGCCCGAGCAGAGGCAACAGATGAAGCAGTTAATTTTTAATTATAGGGATTTATTTCCAGACGTTCCCAAAAGAACTACAGTAGCTTCACATGATGTAGATGTTGCAGATGCCAAAACCATAAAGCAACATCCATATCAGATGAACATGGAAAAATGTAAACTTGCTGAACAAGAAATTAAGTATTTGTTAGAGACTAATATTGTTAGACCTTCTAATTCGAATTGGAGTTCAACTTGTGTTATGGTGCCTCAGCCAGACAGAAGTATTCGGTTTTGTACAGATTGCAGGAAGGTAAATGGTGTGACAAAAACTGATGCATATCCAATCCTTAGAGTGGATGATTGTGTGGATAAAGTGGGAAAAGAAAAGTTCCTTACAAAGATTGATTTGTTAAAAGGTTATTGGTGTGTTCCATTGACGGATAGCAGTTGAGAGATTTCTGCATTTGTAACCCCATCTGGGTTATATGAATATAATGTTCTTCCCTTTGGGATGAAAAATGCACCACGTACTTTCCAGCGGATGATTAATTCTGTGATTCATGGGTTAAAAGATACAGATGCCTATATTCCTTGCCCATCCTCTCGCCCCCACACCCTCTTTATCCCTAGGCCTTCCGTCCCATGATCCTCTCCCTTTTCCAGCCTCGTATCCCTTTTGCCAATCAGGTTTCCAGCTCTTAGCTCCATCCCTTCCCCTCCTGCCTTCTCCTATAATTTCAGATTTCCCACTCCCCATCTCACTTTCAAATCTCTTACTATCTCTTATTTTAGTTCGTCCTGACGAAGGGTCTCGGCCCGAAACGTCGACTGTACCTCTTCCTATAGATGCTGCCTGTCCTGCTACGTTCACCAGCATTTTCTGTGTGTGTTGCTTAAATTTCCAGCATCTGCAGATTTCCTCGCAGATTCCTATATTGATGATTTAGTTACAGGAAATGATACTTGGGAAGCACATATAACTGCGGTGGAGAAACTATTTGAAAGGCTTTCAAAAGTTAACTTAACTATTAACTTAGCTGAAAGTGAATTTGGTCGTGCAACTAAGACTTACCTTGGTTAAAGGAGAAGATGGTTGCGCGACGCAGCGCACGTGGCCGTTCCGAATGATATTGTATGTGTAACTAGGATGCCGTGCACAATCCTGACTTGATGGAGACAGACGTGAGAAGCACGGAGGAACACCTGGAGAAACTTCTGAAATGCCCGTTTCGCTGCCGCTGCTACTGTGCAATCGAGAGTCTCCAGAGGGGAAGGCCCCAAATCCTTGGCTTTGCCTATTGCCTGTTGCCGGGGTCGAAGCGCTCGGCAGAGATGGCGCTCGGTGCTCGGTGCTCGATGTCCGAGAGCTGGTTGGAGGCTCGGAGTTTTCGGACGGACTCGGAGTCGGACTGCGTTCGGTTGCTTCCAGGATGTTGCATTGGCAAGTTTGCGGCGCTGGAGGTTCACTGTCTGCGTGAGATGATGGGACTTTCGAGAGACTTTGAGACTTACCGTGCTCATGGTCTGTTCTTATCAAATTACGGTATTGCTTTGGACTGTTGTAACTATATGTTATAATTATATGTTTTCTGTCAGTTTTTAAGTCGGTTTGTCATGTGTTTCTGTGATGTCATTCTGGAAAAACATTGTGTCATTTCTTAATGCATGCATTATTAAATGACAATAAAAAAGGATTGCGTGTCCTCATAACCTAATCTAATCTAATGCTGTAGATCCGGGCTTGGTTAAGGAAAATAGTTAAGGAAATAAACCAAACTCCAATTCAGGAACAAAGTTTGATGTTACAGGTGTGACGAGAATACACATAAAATTAAGATGTTTGCTGGCCTGGGCTAGCATCAGTGGCATCAGCAGTTGGTCTGCCACCTGTCCTCAGGGGAAGGAGAGATAAGGAACAATGAAGCAGCATCTGGAGATGTGTAATGAAGGGACGGGAGAGAGAGCTGTCTAGAGCGGCTCCCCCTTTGAACCCTGAACTGTTTGAAGTGATGGACAGGCGATACCCCGGCAAGGGGATAAAAAGGGACAGATTCACTAAGGCAGGACACGCACGACACCCGAGGTAACGAGACCCTGGAAGCGGTGCGCCTCTCACGAGTCGGTGGGAAGTTCCGGACCTTAAACGCACAGGGTGGAAAGGTACGATCAACGGGAACCCGGTGTGTGTCCACCCTCGCTTGGGTGCCGGGTTCACTGCAGAGGATCGACCGCATCTGGAGGAGGGGTCACAGTCGGTGACCTCAGGTGACATCACCAAGGACCTGCCCGAAAGCTGCTTGTGAGCAAATATCGCCGGTCTGTGAGTGGAAGCCGTTTCTGAATGATCAGTCGTTTTTCTCTCTCCCTTCCCCCCACGTTGTCCATCGCCATGGCAACGATTACTGCGAACTGAACTACGAAATCGAACTGGACTTTTGTGTCACTTTGAAATTGGTCATTTACCCCTAGACAACGATAGAGCTTGATTGATGCTATTATCTTAATTCTGTGCACATGTGTGTTTATCATTGCTGAACTGTTGCATTTATTATCCTTTCGATGACTATGTTGCTTGTTTCTTTAATAAAACTTTCTTAGTTCTAGTAATCCAGACTCCAACTGAGTGATCCATTTCTGCTGGTTTGGCAACCCAGTTACGAGGTACGTAACACAAGAGTATAATATTTTGATAACTCATATTAAAGGTGAAAATAATGTCATTGCTGACTGTCTATCTAGATGTTGAATGTACAGTGTAATTTTTTTGATGGAGTGGTATTTTAACATTTGTAACTCTCCTACTGTATTTAGTTTGCAAGGTGCTGTATGATAATACTGTGCATATTGTTGTAGATTTTATACATTTGTATCTGTTTGCGTAAATAATTAGTTGTTAAAATTTTCCTCATAGAAGACCAACATTTTTGTTTTTTTGCAGGGAGCTGTTATATACCTTGTGGGTATCTTGTGACTATCTTATGAGCATGATGTAATGCTCGTGATGGTGGGGTGATGTAATTTTCCTGCCAGTGTGAGGTCACGTGATGACATTTTCTCTACAGGTACATAACGGGAAACTCCTATTGTTACGCAGTTTAGTTCGTCGTTTAATTCGTCAGTTACTGCGTTATGCTGCCTATATGTCACATGACGCAGTTTCGTTTTAAAGTGGAGTTTTACTTTCTAGTATTGCAGAGTGAAGACCTTACTGAAGTACGGGAACCCGAAGGATCGAGTAAAGTTGGTGTCGTTCGGCGGTTTAATACAGGATCCACCTTATTGAATCTTCGTTCAGAAATAGTGACCTGCATCTGAGGTTACTTCTGTAAGATCAAGAAGGTTTTTGCAGTCATAATTCGCCAGGAAAAGGTCAGTTCCTTTAAGTCCTTTATTATAGACTCAATTATATACGCATTGTTGCTGGTCACGTGACAGTGTTCACTGGAATTTTGAGGAATGCGGGGGATCTCATTGAAACCTACCGAATACGGGGGATCTCATTGAAACCTACCGAATGCTGGAAGGATGCAAACTCGAGAAAATCTGCAGACGCTGGAAATCCAAGCAGCACCCACAAAATGCTGCAGGAACGCAGCAGGCCAGGCAGCATTTTGTGAATGTTGAAAGGACTAGATAGCGTGGATGTGGACAGTATGTTTCCTACCGTGGGGTATCCAGACTAGAGGGCACAGCCTCAACATTCAGGGGCGACTCTTTAGAACAGAGGTAAGGAGGGTATTTTTTAACCCGAGAGTAGTGAATCTGTGGAATTCTGTCAGAGAAGTGCATATACTTAAAGTGGACGTTGATCGTTTCCTGATCGGTCAGAGCATCAAAGGATACGGCGAGAAAGTGGATGGAGGCGGGAATGGGATCTGAAATCAGCCATGATGGAATGAGAGAAGGAGATGACTTGACAGGCAGCCTTCAATACTTCTAATGGATACTCTGAGTACCTTGCAATGCCCTTTGTTGTGGCCAAGCCCCCCCCCCTCCCCCGTTGTTTTCCAGGCCTTAGTTACCGAAGTGTTCAGGAACATATTGAAACAGTTCGTTCTGCATATTCAGACGACATCCTTCTCAACTGGAATACATTCAGCATGTCCGGGGGGCTCTCAGATGGCTCCTCGAGAATAACCAGTCTGCCAAGCACAAGACATGTGAGTCCCATACAGACCAGGTGTCGTTTTGGTTCTCTATGCTTACTCCACCCAGCGCTCAAATAAACCCCAGTAAAGTTCAGCCAGTTAGTGGCCCAAACCATCTGCAGTCAAACAGGTGCGGCGCTTTATGCGGCTTGCGAACTTTTATCGCCATTTCATCCATAATTTCGGCTCTATCCCGGCTCCCACAAATGAACTCACCAGGAAGACCTCGGCAGGATTCCATTGGGCAGACGATGCCGACCAAACATTTTCGGAGTCAAAGCGACGTTTCATCACTGTCCCACTGCTGCAACACCCAGACCCACCGCAGCCATTCATAGTCGAGATGGATGTAGGCATTGGAGTTCTCCTCTCAGCGCTCGTCTGCGGGTAGCCGGCTGCACTTTTATGCCTTTCTTTACCGTCGCTTGACTCCGGCCAAGAGAAACTACGCCATTGGAAACCAGGAATTTCTGTCTGTCATTGAGGCCCGGGAGAAATGACGACACTGGCTGGAAGGGGCAGGGCATCCTTTCTTGGTCTGGACAGATCACAATAACCTCTCCACATTCAGGATTGAAAGAGACTCAACTCTCCTCAAGCACGGTAGGTTCCCTTCTTCGACCGGTTTAATGTGATCCTCGCCTATCGTTCTGAAGGCATGCATACCAAGGCTGACGCTCTCTCCCGGCAATTCGATGGATCTGAGGACAATACCGATCCAGAGCCCATCCTCCCTCGCTAGTGTATTGCTGCTCAGGTGACCTGAGGAATGGAGGCTGAGGAAAGCGCCGACCAACAGTCGGACTCATCCCCGGGTGGGGGATCTCTCAGCTGGCTGTTTGACCCTGCTGCGGTGCTCTCCAAAGTATTGGAATGGGATCACTCCTTCCCTCTGGCTAGACATCCGGGAATTTAAGAGCTGCCGGACGTTCCTCACACGGTAACCCTTTCATTCCTGGAATCATTCTCATGAATCGTCTCTGAACACTCTCCAATATCAGTTTATCCTTTTTCAAATAATGAGCCCGAAACTGCACCCAGTACTCCAAGTGTGGTCTCACGAATACCTTAAAGAGCTTCAACATCACATCCCTGCTCTTATATTCTGTACCTCTAGAAATGAATGCAAACATTGCATTTGCCTTCTTTACAACCGACTCAACCCGGAGGTTAACCATTAGGTTATCTGGCACAAGGATTCCCAAGTCCCTTTGTATTTCTGCATTTTGAATTTTCTCCCCATCTAAATAAATAGACTGCCCCTTAATTTCTTCCACCAAAGTGCATGACCATACTATACAAGGTCCCAGCTATGCCTGCCTTTTTGTTGGCTTTGTGGAACAGTCCATGTTCCAAGCCTATAATGGTATCCGTCCTCCACTTTTCCTTTACTACATCGACGGCAGCATTAGCGCTGCTTCCTGCACGCAAGCTGAGCTCGTTGACTTCATTAACTTTGCCTCCAACATTCACCCTGCCCTCAAATTTACCTGGTCCATTTCCGACACCTCCCTCCCCTATCTTGAACTTTCTGTCTCTATCTCTGGAGACAGATTATCTACTGATGTCTACTATAAGCCTACGGACTCTCACAGCTACCTGGACTATTTCTCTTCCCACCCTGCCGCTTGCAAAAATGCAATCCCCTTCTCGCAATTCCTCTTTCTCCGCCGCATATGCTCTCAGGATGAGGCTTTCCAGGACAAAGGAGATGTCTTCCTTCTTTAAAGAAAGGGGCTTCCTTTCCTCCACCATCAATTCTGCTCTCAAACGCATCTCTCCCATTTCACGCACATCTGCTCTTACCCCATCCTCCCGCCACCCCACCAGGGATAGGATTCCCCTTGTCCTCATCTATCACCCCACCAAACTCCAGGTCCAACATATAATTCTCCGTAACTTCCACCACCTCCAACGGGATCCCACCACTAAGCACATCTTTCCCTCCCCACCCCACCTCCACTTTCTGCTTTCCGCAGGGATTTCCCCTAACGCGACTTCCCTGTCCATTCGTCTCCCCCGTCCCTCCACACTGATCTCCCTCCTGGCACTTATCCGTGTAAGCGGAACAAGTGCTACACATGCCCTTACACTTCCTCCCTTACCACCATTCAGGACCCCAGACAGTCCTTCCAGGTGAGGCGACACTTCACCTGTGAGTCGGCTGGGGTGATATACTGCGTCTGGTGATCCCGGTGCGGCCTTCTATATATTACCTGTATAGAGACCCGACGCAGACTGGGAGATCGTTTCACTGAACACCTATGCTCTGTCCGCCAGAGAAAGCAGGATCTCCCAGTGGCCTCACATTTTAATTCCACGTCCCATTCCTATTCTGATATGTCTATCCACGGCCTTCTCTACTGTCAAGATGAAGCCGTCACGGTTGCCTCCAACCTGATGGCATGAACATTGACTTCTCTAACTTCCGTTAATGCCCCTCCTCCCCTTCTTTCCCCACCACTTATTTATCTATTTATTTATTTATTTATTTTCTTTCTTTTTTTTTCTCTCTCTCTCTCTCTCTCTCTCTGTCCTTCTCACAATAACTCCTTGCCTGCTTTTCTTCTTCCTCTGGTGCTCTCCTCCCCCTTTCTTTCTTCCTAGGCCTCCTGTCCCGTGATCCACTCCCTTCTCCCGCCTTGTATCCCATCTGCCAATCAACTTTCCATCTCTTAGCTTCATCCCTACCCCTCCTGTCTTCTCCTGTCATTTAGGATCTCCCCCTCCCCCTCACACTTTCCAATCTCTTACTATCTTTTCTTTCAGTTAGTCCTGACGAAGGATCTCGGTCCGAACGTCGACATACTTCTTCCGATAGATGCTGCCTGGCCTGTTGCATTCCACCAGCATTTTGTGTGTGTGTTTCTTGAATTTCCAGTATCTGCAGATATCCTCATGTTTGCATACACATTCCAACATTTTATTTCATTTGCAACTTCTTTCCCCATTCCCTTAAACTATTTAAGTCCCTCTGTATGCTGTTTCCTCAACACTACCTGCTCCTCCACGTATCTTTGTATCATCAGCAAATTTAGCCAGAAATCTATTAATCCCAGAGTCCAAATCATTGACGTACATCGTAAAAAGCAATGGTCCCAACACCGACTCCTGCGGAACTCCACTGGTAACCAGCAGCCAGCCAAATTAGGATCCCTTTATGCCCACTCTGTGTTTTCTCCCGATCAACTAATGCTCCACCCATGCTAGTAGCTTCACGGTAATTCTATGGGCTCTTATCTTGCTAAGCAGACTCATGTGCGACACCTTGTCAAAAGCCTTCTGAAAATCCAAGTACAGCACATCTGATACATCTCCTTTGTCTACCCAGCTTGTAAATTCCTCAAAAAATTGCAGCAGGTTTCTCGGGCAGGATTTTCCTTTTAGGAAACGATGCTGGCTTTGGCCTATCTTGTTATGTGCCTCCAGATACTCCGTAATCTCATTCAATTGATTTCATCAATTTCCCAACCACTGATGTCAGACTAACAGGTCTATAGTTTCTTTCTGCTGCCTACCACCCTTCTTAAATAGCGGAGTAACATTGCAAATTTACAGTCAACCAATACATTGCCAGAATCTAACGATTCCTGAAAGATCATTGTTAATGCCTCCTCAATCTCTCCAGCTGCTTCCTTCAGAACCCGAGGGTGCATTACATCAGGTCCAAGAGATTTATCTACCCTCAGACCATTAAGCTTCCTGAGCACCTTATCAGTCGTAATTTTCACTGAGCTTACTTCACTTCCCCGACACGCCTCTGCGTCTCTCATTGCAATATGTCTAGCGTCATTTTCGATTGTTCCTATATCTACCCTCAGTTCTCCTTTACCCTTTATATACACGTTTGTACTTAAAAAAAAACTTTTAGTGTGTTCTTTGATATTAGTCGTCAGCTTCCTTTCATAGTTCATCTTTTCTTTCCGAATGACCTTCTTAGTTTCCTTCTGCAAGTTTTTAAAAGCATCCCAATCCTCTATCTTCCCATGAGTTTTGGCTTCCTTGTATGCCCTCCCTTTTGCTTTTACTTTGGTTCTGATTTCACTTGTGAGCCACGGTAGTGTCCTCCTTCCAATCGAAAATTTCCCACTGCCTTGCACTGAAACAAAACTACAGGCGTTTTTCGGTATGGTGAATTTCTATCACCGCTTCATTCCACGAGCTGCTGAACTAATGCTCCCTTGAATAGTGCGCTTAAAAGCGAATCAAGTGCTTGACTGGTCAACGGACATGACCAGGACATCTGAGGAGACTAAACGAGCTCTGTACAACGCGACTCTACTGACGCACCCACTCCTCAGCGCACCCAGACTCATTACTACTGACACCTCAGCTTATCCCGTGGGTTCTGTGCACGAACTACAGTTCGAGGGCGTGTGGCAGCCGCTTGCCTTCTTCACTCGGCAGCTCCGTTAGTCCGAAAAGACGTACGGCCCGCTTGGCCGTGAGTTTCTTGGTCTCTGTCCGCCATTTTCGTTTTCTTCTGAAGGGTCGCCGTTTCCCAGCGTTCGTTGACTACAAACCTCTCGCATACGCGATGGTCAAAATATCAGAAGTTTGGTCTGCGTGACAGCAACGCCACCTGGTCTACATATCTGAGTTCACAGCGGATATACAACATATCAAGGGGAAAAATAATGACGTGGCCGATTGCCTCTCACGGCCTGCCGTTGACTCCGTAGACACAGGGGTTGAATATTACTGACCCGGCCTTACGGAAAAACAGTCACAAGCATGCAGCATGGCTGACATTAAGTTCGGAAACGCTGGGGTTTCTCTCCTGTGCGATGTCTGCACTGGTCGTCTTCATCCCATCGTGCCCGCAAACTAGAGTCAGTATGTTTTCACCTCCATATATGGCCTCACCCATCCGGGCCAGAAGGCCTCACAGAAACTGGTTCCACTAAAGTTTGTTTGGCACAGCCTCAGAAAGTACTGCGTAATTGGACTGCAGTTTGTGTGGAGTGCCTGTAGAAAAAAATATAACCGTCGTGTTCATGCGCCATTGGCACCTTTTCAGGTCCATGAGCAACAGTTTGACCATGTCATTATGGTCCTTGTTGGTCTTCTTCTCTACACACACCACCCACCGCGCCCCGGTTTCACGCACCTTCTTACCATGGTGGACCATACCACCAGGGGGCCAGAGGTCATCACTCTAGCATCCACAACGGCCGCAGACGTGGTTCGGGCGTTCGTCTGCATCCTAGGTTGCTCGGTTTGGCACCAGATCTGATATTTCCTCTGACCGTGGTTGCCAATTCATATCAGACCTCTGGGCTGTGATGGCCTAGAACCTCGGCATTAGGCTACATCACACCATGTGGTATCACACACAGCCCAATAGGCAAGCGAGTGATTTCACCACTCCTCACAGGGTGCTATGAAAGCTTCCCTGATCGATGGTTTTTGGCATGATCATCTCCCATGGGTTCTGCTGGGGCTCAGAACTGCTCCAAAACCGGACGTGCAGTCATCCGCGGCCGGGGTGGTATATGGGGAGCCACTGTAAGCGCCAGGTGATTTCATTCCTGACGCCACGTCCGCCCTGTCGGCCTCTCAACAGTGTTCCACCCTCCAATAAATTCAATTCATTTTCACCTATTCCTACTTCCCGTCATGTCATAGAGCTCACTTGGGTTCCTGTTGACCTACATTCTGCCTCATTTGTTTTCGTCCGGCATGACGCATGCCATCGTTCCCTCCGATGGCCGGTCCCGCGTTCTGGAACACAGAGAAAAGAGTTTTATCACAGATAAGTGGGGTAAACCTGAACGTATTTCAGTGGATCGCCTTAATCCGGACCATCAAGATGTGGTGTATTCTGCTGCCATGCCAACCCCGTCACAAAATGACGATCAGCGTGTCAACGCACCTTTGGACAAGCCAGAAGCACCCGTGAATCCTTGCCCCATTGAACACGGGACCCAAGCTCCAGGCAGGCTCATGATGGCAGTTTTAGAGATTTCTGGTGGAGGGGGGGTGCTCTGCGGGGTCACGTAATTGGGAGAAATGTACATGATTCATAACCACCAAAATTGACTTGAGGTTTCGCTTTAAGAGACTGGTCTGACGTGATCACGGGATTACGTCAGAATATCAAGCGCATTTTGTGTTTAGATTTTGGAGTTCAATTCAATACAGTGGCATGCAATGGTTTGGGCAACCCTGGTCACAATTTCTGTTACTTTTTATAGCTAAAGATTACCTGATTTCCAAAGGGCATAAAGTTAAAGATGACACATTTCTTTAATATTTTAAGCAAGATTACTTTTTTGTATTTCCATCTTTTACGGTTTCAAATACAGTAACAAAAAAACCAAAAAGGCCAGAAGCAAAAGTTTGGGCACCCTGCATGGCCAGTTCTTAGTAACACCCACTTTGTCAAGTATCACAGCTTCTGAACGCTTTCTGTAGGCAGCTAAGAGTCTTTCAATTCTTTTTCGGGGGATTTTCGCCCATTCTATCTTGCAAAAGTATCTAGTTCTATCGGATTCTTGGGTCGGCTTGCATGCACTGCTCTTTTGATGTCTACCCACATATTTTGGATGATGTGTAAGTCGGGGGACTGTGAGGGCCATGGCAAAACCTTTAGCTTGCGCCTCTTGTTGTCGTCCATTGTGGATTTTGAGGTGTATTTAAGATCCTGTTGTAGAAGCCATTCTCTTTTCATCTCAGCATTTTTACAGACGCTGTGTTGTTTGCTTCCAGAATTTGCTGGTATTTAATTGAATTTATTCTTCCCTCTACCAATGAATTGTTCCCCGTGCCACTGGCTGCAACACAAGCCCAAAGCATGATCAATCCACCCCTGTCCTTAACAATTGGACAGGGGTTCTTTTCATGAAATTCTGCACTTTTTTTTCTCCAAACATACCTTTGCTCATTGCGGCCAAAATGACCACAGAACATGTTTCCAAAATGCATCAGTCTTACTTAGATGTTCCTTTGCAAACCTCTGACGCTGAATTTTGTGGTGAGGACGCAGGAAATGTTTTCTTCTGATGACTCTTCCATGAAGGTCATATTTGTGCAGGTGTCTCTGCACAGTAGAACAGTGCACCACCACTCCAGAGTCTGCTAAATCTTCCTGAAGGTCTTTTGCAGTCAAACGGGGGTTTTAATTTGCCTTTCTAGCAATCCTATGTGCAGTTCTCTGGAAAAGTTTTCTTGGTCTTCCAAACCTCAACTTGACCTCCACCGTTCCTTTTAACTGCCATTTCTTAATTACATTACGAACTGAGGAAAGGGCTACCTGAAAGCGTTTTGCTATCTACTTGTAGCCTTCTCCTGCTTTGTAGGCATCATTTATTTTAATTTTCAGAGTGCTGGGCAGCTGCTTGGAGGAGCCTATGGCTGCTGATTGTTGGGACAAGGTTTGGGGAGTCATGGTATTTATAAAGCTTTGAAATTTGCATCACCTGGCCTTTCCTAAACATGACCATGAACAAGCCACAGCCCTAACAATCTAAGTAAGGTCTGAGACCTTGGTAAAAGTTATCTGAGAGCTCAACTCTCTTGGGGTGCCGAAAATTTGCATGGTGTTCCTTTCATTTATTTTCACTCTACAATTGTACAAAAAAAATTATGCACTAATCTTGCAGAAAATATTGAAAAGAATGTTTCATCAGGGGTGCCCAAACTTCTGCATGCATTTGTATGCTACCGGTTTCATTAAACATAAAACGCTTCACTTCGTTTTATTTGCGAAACCAACAAGTCCACATCCATGTTAATTTAATTTTAATTTTGATTTAATTTTCCAGAGCATGTTTAGCTGTCATTACCCAGTATTTGAGCGTTTAGACCCTCTCCCTAACGAGGAGAAGATACCTCCATCTATACACTGTCGTTTAGCCACAGTTCATTTGTTGCCATTGACATAAGTTGAACTCAAAATATTCTGAAAACACATTTAAAACTCACAGTGTATTTCCCTCTTATTAAACATTTCTAAAATACAAAGTGTTTCCAAAACACAGGTATAATTCCTCAGCTAAAAAAAGATACCAAAGATGCAGATGAACAAAACGTCTACAGCGGAAATTGAAGCCAGAGGAATGGATTCTAGCTACCACATCTTTCTATCAGTCTTCTTAATGTTCTTTGTCCATTCCTAATAACCTGAATTGCTCTACATATATGCAACTTTTCTCCCACTTGGGTAAATTCACCCGTGCCAGTCATTTCATCAGATACTCTTTTTACACAAATAATCTAAAAGCCTCTTAGAGACACAGATCAGAACTATGCACCATTAATGCTGTGAAACTAACTTCCTGGAGTACATAAAACTCCCAATTTATTAATACATCAGTTTTTGATATGCTGACTGAATGTCTTCATCTGGACTGTAAGCTTCGGTAAACTGAACAACTTCACCAGTGTTATCTGTTTTGAAACAAGCCAAATTAAAACAATGGGTATAAGCCCATTCTTTTATGCAGCAACAGGTGAGGTGCAGTGATCAAAATCTTGCTAGCTATAGATGATGTGTCTGTGTAAAAGCTTTCCAACTTAATGCTGAACACTGCTTTCCATTTACATTCAGATTTCAACACTGGCTCCCGTTTGTGACAGAAGCTCAACAAAGAATATGAATTGAAAGTTTAACCTGCAAGTGTTTTATCTTACAAGTGGCAACTGCTGTGGTAAGAAAACCAAACTAGCAAAAAAGAAGAGGCCCCCAGGTCCAGGAAGGGGCTATTCATTACACAGGCGTGGGCAGAAGGCCATTAGTGTGAATGGATGAAGGACATGGGATTCACAGACATAATGATCCCAGTAGAAAGTAATTGGTAGCGGGGTGGGATAAAAATATTTTTCGTGGAAGGATCCCGCTGAGGATAGCAGAGGTTGTGGAGAATGGTGTGTTGGATGCAGGGTCTGATGGGTGTTATGTAAAGACAAAAGGAATTTTATCCCTGTTAATGTGCTGATGGCAGATCTCCGCAAAATGGAGGAGATGCGAGTGAAGGCAACATCAATGGTGCAGGAAGGGAAACACCGTTCTTTGAGGTATTGGGAAAAAAGGCCTCATCCTGGGAACAGATGCGGTGGAGAGAAAGGACCTAAGAAAAGGAAACGGTATTTTAAAGGTACGGGCCAGAAGAAGTATAGCCAAGGTAGCTATAGAAATCAGCAGAAATCGATATTAAAGATATCAGAGATGACGACAAAGAGGTTGTCAAAGGGAAGGGAGATGTCAGAAATAAACTAAGTGAATTTAAGGACAGGTTGGAGGCTGGGGGCAAAGCTGATGAAAATGAGGAACTCAGCATATGTGCATGAAACAGCACTAATACTGCACTTCTCCTAGTTTAATAACTTCTTTCTATAACAAGGTGATCAAAACTGGACGCAATACACCATGCGTGGTTGTACTTATATCTTATATAACTGCAACATAAATTCTCAATTCCCGAACTCAGCGCTTTCACTAAACACGTCCTTCTTGGACTCTGGAATCGCTGTGTTATCAAATCCACTGGCAGTGCAGAAAAATCCCGTGTTGAGCAACCAACTACAGCATGCTAACATCAGAGGAAGCAGCATTACCCCGACATCCTGTTTGCGATGGTTTCCAACCTGGCAATGGAAGGGTGCAAGTTTGCACAGGTTGGTATCAAACTGCAGGAGGCTACACACAGTGCGGTCAAATTGGTAGATCATATTTACCTTGTTTGGGGTGGATTAGGAGTGGAGCATTAGGCGTTAATTTTGAAAACTAATTGACGCCCCGACAGATCAGCACACACTGCAGACAATGAGTGAGGTCAAATATCTTCATTTGATTAAGTGAAAGGGTGATGGTTCAACGGCATCTCCCAAAACACTGAGATTTCATAACTATGAACAATAATTTCTTTCATGATAAACCCTTAAAATAGATCCCATTGCATCACAAACGTTGGAATAAATGATAGGTTGTGTCCCTGTCCATATAACTGTGACTAATCCACTTCATTGCATTACAAAAGCAATAGTCTCCCCGGGGCAGTTTCCAACATAAACAGTAGCTTCTCTGAACACGGACTGATATTTGGCCAGTCAGAAGTAGCGACTCCACCACACCAGACATTTCTCAGAGAGAATGGGATACCCAGTGATCTTGCAGATCGAGCGCATTTACTATGCTGTTCTTGCGACCATTGCAGTTATTGGTAAGGGGAGGCTTTGTGTTGATACTCCGCTTGTTTTGAAAAGGCATATGTTCAGTGTTACCGTTTCGGTTACCGGGATTAATGTCCAGTGAGGTCCAGTTCCCAACTTTCTAAACATTTTGTTTCCAATGTAAGTAAATTTGCTGAATTTCTTTTGCTTTCGCTGACCGCTGGGTCATCGCAGCTCCGGAGGAGTTCGGAGATCCAACGAGCCGTTTATTTGTGTAAAACAGCACAGCACAGAAACAGGCCATTCGGTCCGCAGGATGTGTGGCGACCAGGGTGCCTCCACTACACCGCTCATTCAGTAGCTGGGTGACCGAATGTAGCGAAAGGTGAGATGGGGGAGATTGCATTGTGTCCCACTGCACCGTGCAGAAACCGGGCAGAAACACCAAACAAAGCCGTTACTGAAATTATTGGAAGATGACCCTGGACATTGCTCTGGGACATTGCTCTGAGAACTCGCCGTTTAATTTCTATTACTGCGGGTCCAACAATCGTCTGGGCCGTTGCTACCTTTACTGCTTCTTTCAAGTGTCCTTCGGCATCGAGGAGAATCTACTCATCGGTTGAAGGGGAAAGATCGGTGGGAATCAGAAGAATCCTTTCTTTGTCAGTTTGACCTGTTGACATGTAATCTCAGATTCTGCAGTCAACGCTGATCAACCTCGGGGACCGTCCTTCCCAAATATATTTGCCCGCACGCGGCCACATTCCGCGGTCTGTCCATCGGTGGAACATTGTACTGCGATGCATGGCTTTAGGAGTTCCCATGTCCAGTACTGCTCGGCTGTTGCTTGTCAAATCCGCAGCTAACACTTCCATTGTCCACGCAGAATTGTCACAACTTCAGTCTGGGAGATGACGATGGATTGATTTTATTTTGTACGATTGTAGTTTTCATATCTAGTATGTAATCAGATAACTGATGCTGATTTCAGTCGAGAAACTAACTGCTTCTGTCTAATTCCTCCTCTTGCAGTGAATTTCGTGGCGATTGTTATCCTGAATCGAGGGAAATGTGGTCTCTCCAAATGCATCACTCGTTACCTGATTGGAATGTCTGCAGCGGATCTAATACTGGTCATTATCAATGTAATATTGAATCGAATTAATAACATACATTTCCCAATTACTTTCCTGTTCATCACTCCTGTGTGTGCAGTTAAAGTTGTTTTGTCTCTGGCAGCTTTGGACTGTTCTGTCTGGTTCACAGTCGCTTTCACCTTTGACCAATATGTGGAAATTTGTTGTCAGAAGCTCAAAACAAGGTACTGTTCCGAGAAAACTGCGGCTGTCGTTTTAGTAACAGTGAGCACCGTCGCCTGTTTACGATCCATCACCTGGTACTTTATTTATGTACCCGGGGTGACTATTGAAAATGTTCCATGCTTTTGTGTTCAAACCCCATATTATTACAGCTCGCTTTTCTGGGCTGTATACGAGCGGATTGACAGTTTATTAACGCCACTGCTTCCATTTGCATTGATCTTGGTGTTTAATGCCCTGACTGTCAGAAACATTATTACAGCCAATCGTCTCCGCAGGGGACTCCGCACCAACAGTAAGGGAGAGAACCGCGCTGACCCAGAGACGGAGAACAGGAGGAAATCCATCGTTTTACTCTTTGCTGTGCCTGCCAATTTTATACTGATGTGGATTACGTATCTTGTACATTTCCTAAACTGGCCGGTTGTAAACTTCAATTGTACAGACAGAACCCTTAGTAATCCGGAATTCATTTTCCAGGAATTTGGATTCATGCTGAGACTTCTCGGTTCCTCTACTAACACGTGTACTTATGCTGTAACACGGAGTAAATTCAGAGAGGAGTTGAAAAATGGGGTTAAATATCCATTCATTCAACTTGGTAAATTATTGAAACAGTAATATAAATCTGACCTTGAACCAAAAGCTGAGATGACCATTTCATTCACTGTTACTGACATATCCTCACCACTCAGGTCTGGTGTTTGCTGAATCTGCACCTGCCCAGTTACACTGGACAGTAATTTATTTTATAAGTGTAACTTCCTCAGAAATCTTATGGCCATGATAGACCGCTTGAAGCTGAAGACAAATATATTTTCAGACTTCTTGTATCACGTAGAAATTTGGAGAAACAAGAAATTTTATTTTTATTGAATATAATGCATTTAATTGTATAACGGTGTTGACACTTAGCAATAGTTCAATGATGCTAAAATGTTTTGTTGATGATTTTCATTTGTACTCAGCATCTGAGGCTTCTCCCTTAAGTGTCCAACAATAGTCAGCCAGCATTGATGGATTCCAGTTGCCTGATAACACTTTTCCATGGCCGCAATATCCCGGTGAAATCTTTCACCATGCGGCATCATTGACAGCGCCAAGATTTGAGGGAAGAAGTCCAAAAGGTAGTACAGAAATGAAACTTTAGTAACATGTTGCACTTCATTGTTTTGTATGCTTGCGGCATATTGTCAACCAGTTGCACATAGTTTGGTGCTCTGTACTGGCCAAGAATGTTTTTCCACTGCATTCTTGATGGTCTCCGGTCCCACTAGAAGTTTCTCGAATTGCCTGTTTGAGTTGTGGACCCACAAAAATGCCTTCCTTAATCGTGGCATCAGTTACTCTGGAAAACATCCGTCTCAAATATTGAAATCCTTCACGGAAATTTTTGTGGTTCACGAAGCAGATTCCATCGTTGTGGACTTGAACCCAGTAATCCCATTTTGCCTTTGACAAACCCAAGTCTCTGACCTGCTGACTAAACTCAGGTTGAGTTATCGGATGAGTTTCATTCGACATAAAGGATTCAGAATCTTTATCAGTATCAGTGTTGTTTTCCATTCCTGACATCATGGCATCTTCGCCTGTCTCCTCTAGACCCTGTCTTCGGCAGCTTTGGTATTGGAAGACTATTGTCGTGTCGCCCAGGTCTCATGGCTAAAGGGAGATTGGGGTGTTAAATTAATTTCTTGTTTTTAGCAGAGAAACCAGACATACTGGTCAGACGGAAGTAATAGTCTGCCACATGATCCTTCTGCTCTCGCCATATGATTGGGAGAGCGGAACATATTGACCTCTGAGCCAAGCGTATGTTACGCAACAATGGCGAGGAGCTAGGCTTTGTCTTCGTTGCCAATATACACCAAGTTTGAGCTCATACACTTTCTTAACAAGAGGAGTCTTGCTCTGTCTTTCAGAATTAAGTGTATGCTCACCAAAGATATAACTGAAAGTATCGCGCTGAAGCAACATTTTCACAACATTTTGTAATCACAAATACTCCTGAAATAAAATTACCTCCTTATACAACTTCAAACATCCAGACATATTTGTCTTTGTAATACCCACAACATCATATTTCCATGTGCTGATCCATGCTATAGGTTCATAGCCCAAATCCTCGTGCTCCTTCATTAAAATGAACACATGCAATCCATCATTCTTTCATTAGATATTAACCTGTTCCTGCCTGTCCTTCTTTACACATGTATTCTGCATGGCATTAACTTATGCTATATCTTTCAAAGTTCGAAGTTCAATGTAATTTTTTAACACAGTACATATATGTCACCACATACAACCCAGAGATTCATCTTGTTGTGAGCATTCAGAGTAAATACAAAGAAACACAATAGAATCAATGCAAACCTGCACACAAGACAGACAATCATTCTGCTAAAGACAATAAACTGATCAAGCACAAAAATAAACAAATAAATATATTAATGGATAGATAGATAGATAAATAAATAAATAAATAAATAAATAAGCAAGCAAGCAAGCAAGCAAAGCCTATTGAGAATATGAGACGAAGAGTCCTTGAAAGAGTCTCCAAAGGTTGAGGGAATAATTCAGTGGCGGACTGAATGAATTTGAGAAAGTTATCCCCTCTGGTTCAAGAGCCTGATGGCTGAGGGGTAATGCCTGTTCATGAACCAGGTGGTGTGTGTCCTGAGGCGTCTGTACCTTCTTCCTAGTGGCAGCAGCGAAAGGGGAACATGAGCTGAATGGTGTTGGTGACTGATGATGGATAATGCTTTCCTGCAACAGCTCTCTGTATAGACGTGCTGAGGGGTGGGGAGGCCTGGGCTGTACACAACAAGACGGGCAGGTGATCAATGTCCAAAAATAAGAAGAAAATAAACAAAATAAAATATTAATATGAATAAATAACTCAGCCATAAATATTGAAAATATGAGAGAAGAGCCCTTGAAAGTGACATGGTCCGGTCCATGAAGTCCGCATTCTGGATCACGGTCTGGTCCATCGATCCATATTCCAGGTTTTCCTGTTTTCCCTTGTCCTGCTGTGTTCCGTAATTGAAGCACATGATTCTGATTTTGGGCTGCTACATAGATAGCTCCTGGGTCAGGCTTCATTTGCTGGATTGTTCCCTTCCCTTCCCTTCACCTTCCTCCCGGAGCCTTGCCTTGCCTTGACTTGCCTCGCCTCACCTCGTCTAAAGCCTTGACTCACCTGTAACCCTCGCCTGCACCACTGTCAAGTTCAACTGCCGGAACAAGATAAGGATCGTTGTTTTGACCTGTCTCTGTGTCCACGCCTTCACTAGGTAGGTCCGGCCGTTTGCCGCTACCTAGTGTTGAGAACTGTCTCGTTCTGTTCCGCATTCTGTGTATGAGTCCCGGCCTTACGTCCTGTTCCCAAGGAGGGTCCCAGCTCTGTGTTCCTGTCTCCCTCGACCAAGTCAAGGCTTCCGGCTTTGTGTTCTAAGGTTCCTGTTTCCCAAGACCACCTCATGTTTTGGAGTAGTTCCGGAATCCAAGTCCGAGTCAAGACACAGGTTCTGGGTCCTTGTCCAGTCTCTGGCTTGAAGTCCAAACCCAAGCCTCGTCATGTCCTCGCCTCGAGGAACCCAAGCATCGTCATGTCCTCGCCTCGAGGAACCCAAGCCTCGTCATGTCCTCGCCTCGAGGAACCCAAGCTTCATGTCCTCGCCTCGAGGAACCCAAACCTCGTCATGTCCTCGCCTCGAGGAACCCAAGCCTCGTCATGTCCTCGCCTCGAGGAACCCAAGCCTCGTCGTGTCCTCGCCTCGAGGAACCCAAGTCTCGTCGTGTCCTCGCCTCGAGGAACCCAAGCCTCGTCGTGTCCTCACCTCGAGGAACCCAAACTTCGTCATGTCCTCGCCTCAAGGAACCCAAGCCTCGTCGTGTCCTCGCCTCGAGGAACCCAAGCCTCGTCATGTCCTTGCCTCGCGGAACCCAAGCCACGTCCAGTCTTGTAGCCATGTCATGTCCTCGCCTAGATCTGGGGTCCGAGCCTGAGTCAACACCTAGGTTTCGGGTCCTTGTCCAGTCTCTGGCACGGAGTCCTCGGCCAGGTCCCGCTTTCCTAGTCAAGACCTAGATCAAGTCTGTGTTCTTGTCCCAGCACCTAGTCTGCATCCAGTCCCGTCCCTACTCTAGTCCACTTCCTAGTACTTCAGTGTCTGTATCTTGCATTTGGGTCCGCTCCCAGCGCTCCCCGCTATGACAGAAAGTGAGTCCATAGGTTTTTGGAACAGTTCTGTAATTTGGTGAATGAAGTTGCGTGAAGTTATCCACTCTGGTTCAAGAGCCTAATGGCTGGAGAGGTAATAATTGTTCCTGAACCTGAGGCTCCTGTACCTTTCTCCACTTTCTATCCTGGTGTTTTGATTCCCAGACAATCTTGTATCAACTTCCAGTCAACGGTGTTGAGGCTGAGAGAGCTAAGAGCGAGCGCTGCTATAAGTGAATAATACCAATTGCTTGTCCAGGCCAATCCACATAGATACGATGACCAGGAAATATCACCAATACCATTTCTTCGGGAGGCTAGATAAATCTGGCATATTCCAATCAACACCTGCCAATTTTAATCAACGCACCATAGAAAGCATCTCATCTCAATGCATAACGGTTTGGTACGTCAGCTGCTCTGCTTGAGCATGTAAGAAACTGCAGAATGTTGAGGATGTACCTCAGCACAACACAAAATCTAGCATCCCCTCTATGCACTCTGTCCAAACTTCTCGTTGCCTCTGTAAAGTAGGCAACGTGTTCATAACCCCAACTGTCCTCGATGTTCTCTCTTCTCCACTCTCCTATTGTGCAGAAGGGACAAACGTTTAAAGACTGTAACACTAGACTCAAAGACAGCTTCAGCCCACTGCAATACAACTATTAAATAGTGTCCTGATACACTGAGATGGCCTCTTGACTTCACATTCTACCTCATTATGATGTAGCACTCAGCACCGTACTTTTTAGTAGCTGTTTGGATTTATTTATTTATTTAGAGATACAGGGAGGAACTGTTCCTTCGGCCCAATAAGCCATGCTGCCTAGAACCCCACCTATTTAACCCGAGCCTAATTTACAATGACCGATTAACCTATCCGGTATGTCTTTGGATTGCGGGTGGAACCTGGAGCACACCAGATGAAACCCATGCACTGACGGGAAGGATATACAGGCTTTCTTACAGAGGACGGTGAAATTAAACTCAGAACCCTGGAACGTTCCAAACTGTATTTGCATCACACTAACTGCTACGTTACTGTGGCGCCCCTATTATTTTACCGTGTACTACCTCAATGCACCGAGTAATGATCTGATCTGTATCAACAGTATGCAAAACAAGCCTTTCACTGTATCTCAGTACCTGTGACAATCATTATTCCAGTTCCACTTTGGACTATACCCTTTGCCCCAGTGTCACTTTGGATCCTGCCCCTGGCCTATTTCATTTAAGTCTACTCTAGTAACACTGGCAAATCTACCCGTTAGGATGCTGATCCTATTCCAGTTCAGGTGCAACCCTGTCCCCCTTGTACACATCACCCGTCAGCCAGTAGCAATCCCAATGGTCCCAAAGTCTGAATCCTGCCTCCTGTACTAACTCTGCAGCAACACATTCATCTGCCATAATCCTCATATTCTTACCCTCACAAGCCCTTGGAACTGAGATCACTACCCGTGAGGCCTTACTTTGTAACCTATTACCCTATATTAGCTCTGCAGGACCTCATCCCTCTGTCTACCTATGTTATCTGGGTTAATATGCACCAGGGCTCCTGGTCGCTTGCTCTCCCCCTTCAGAATGTTCCACATTTGGTCTGAAACATGTTCAACCCTGGCACCATGAAGTCAGGATGTTATTCTGGAAATAAGCACGTAAGGTCAGAGTCACGGGGCACAATGGCAGATAAACAAGAACATTGTCCTTTCTAGTTCATGGCAACTTGGTTTTGTGAATAGTCCCATCATCTGTACCTGCACCCGGATCATGGCTCTCCATACCCCTTCCCATTCATGCCTACCTTTCACCTTTCCACATAAACATATGGTGTCCAGTTCTAATCTCACCCAAAACATGGGGGATGTTGGAGGTGGAATCTGGTTATTCACATAATTTACTGCAGGGCAAACGCCACCAAATGTTAAGATTACTGTATTGGCTGTAAATATATTTTGGTTATTGAAAATCTGTATAATTAGTCGCAGAGTCATAGAGCAGGACAGCACAAAAATAGGCCTATCAGCCTATCTAGTCGGTGCTGAAATGTTATCCTGCCTAGTCTCATCGCCTGCACCTGGACCCAACCATCCACACCACAGCCAGCTATATACTTATTCATTTTTTTCTTAGATGTTGAAATCAAACCCACATCCACCACTTCTACAGGCAGCTCTCACCGCCCTCTAAGTGGATAGGTTTCCCTTTAAAATGTTCACCTTTTACCCCTAACCAATGACCCTTAATTCTTGTTTCACCCATCCTCGATGGAAAAAGTCCGCTTGCATTTACCCTGTCTGTACCCTCATACACCCTTTGCCATCACAGAATCTCCTGGTTTCCCAACTGACTGTTGAATGTCTATAAGACCATAAATATAGGAGAAGAATTAGGCTATCACAGCTAAATAATTTCACCTCTCAACCCCATTCTTCAGCCTTCTCCTTGTTACCTTTGACACTCTTACTAATCAGGAACGTATCAATCTCCTCTTTAATATAGCCAATTACTTGAACTCCACAGCTGCCTGTGGCAACGAATTCCACACATTCACCACCTATGTTTGGACAACCTGCTCCTAATCTCTGTTCTAAAGTGACATTCTTGTATTCTGAGGCTGTGCCCTCAGACGTTAGACGTTCTACTGACAGAAACATCCTCATCATTTCCATTCTCTCTAAGCCAATCTATATCCAATCGTTATCAAACAGAACCCACTTCATTCCTCTAAACTCCATTGAGCACAAGCCCAGAGCCATCATACTCTCCACATGCATTACGCCTTTTATTCTCGGCATCAATTTTGCAAACCTAGCACACTCTTCCTTGGATATATGTGGTTCACAATATTCCAAATGGGTTTTGACTAATTACTTATAAAGTTTGAGTAATACATCTTGTTTATATACTCTAGTCTTCTCAAAATTGTATTCGACTTCTATACTACTGACGCAGAATGTAATTTATCCATGTTAGTGGTTGTTTCTGACAACAATATTCCTGTCTGTATCCACCATTTTGAACTGTTTGTGGAGATTTAGCGTGTCACCAAATACTCCAGCAAAATTCCACAGATGTGCCACACAGAGCATTCTGACTCGTTGCATCACCACCTGGCTTTGAGAGTTCAATGCTCAGGATCAAAAGAGGCTGCAGAGCATTGTAAACTCAGCCATCTCCATGGTGAAAATAACTCTTTGTACCATTGAGGACATCTTCAAAAAGTGATGCCTCAAGAAGATGGCAAGTAACATTAAGGACCTCACCATCTGAGACGTGACGTCTTCTCATTTCTACCATCAGGGAGCAGGTACAGGAGCCTGAAGATTGACCCTCAATGAATTAGAAACAGATTCTTCCCCTCTATCATCAGATTACTGAATGGTCCATGAACCTATAAACAAGACTTCATTACTACTCTTGAACGAATTATTTAGTTTATTTTTTTTTAATTTTAACTTAAAGCATTTTTATGACTTCCAAAATACTGCTGCTAGAAAAACAACAACTTTCACAATATGTGTTAGTGATAATAAAACTAAATCTTGTTAAGAATCTGCGGAGCCTCAGAGAAAGTCCGGGAGTCACAGACTTCTCTGCTGTTCCTGCTGGTTTCTGATTGGTCATCCCACACCCCATAACCCCCACACACAAACACAATACGGCATGCAGAATGGTCTACTTTTGTTAGGGGAATAGCCACCGAGAGTGGCTAATATCTGAAATATGTTGCCAAACAAGGTGGTAGAATTCTGTCCCTGGAAAAAAAGTCAATGTGCCTTCATCTTGTTATATCCGTAACGAACTTATACATCTTTATAAGGTCATGACGCGGCCTCAAAAAGCTCTCCCTATTACTCAGTCCCTCGAGACCCGGCAAAATCCTTGTAAATCTTTTCTGCACTCTTTCTAGACAAATAATGTTTTCCGTATAACACGGGGACCTAATTTGTACGGTATACTCCAAATGTAGGTTCAGAAAAAGAAAACTTGTATTTCTGAGTATCCTAAATATCAGCTATCCCAACTTCTGTACTCAGTGCCCTGACTGATAAAAGCCAGCGTGCAAAAAAGCCTTCTTCGCCTCCATGTCTACCAGGGATGCCACTTACAGGGAACAATGTCCTTACAGATCCCTCTGCTCCTCACCATTCCCCACCGCGTAAGTCCTACTACAATCATTCATCTTCTCAAAATGAAACACCTCAAACTTATCAGGATTGAAAGCTATTTGTCAATCCTCCACCCACTGGCACAGCTAATCAAGATCCTCCTTGGGGACCTTCTTTACTATCTACGAAACCACCTATTTTAACATCATCCACAAACTTATGAAGCACGCCTTGTACATTTACATCCAAATTGATTATATGAAGACTGGGCAACAAATTTCCCAGCACCAACCCCTATTGGACAGCATTTATCATCAACCTTCACTCTGAAAAACAACCTTCGACCATCGCCCTCTGCTTCGTGCCACTGAGTCAATTATAAATCCAATTTCCTGCCTCTCCTGGATCCTACGCTGTCACACAGAGAACAGGCAAATGGCATGCAGACAGCATCCGAGGTCAGGATTGAACTGGGTCGCTCAGGCTGTGACAAGGTGCCTCTATTAGTATTACCACTATGCTGTTCTGTTTTAATCAATGGGGTTATATTTTCTACCCACCATTCTGTCACACTGTTATTGAATTCTGGAATATAACCCAATTACTCTGGGGAAACTGATTAATGATTACTGATTGTCACCACCACAGATTCGTCAGCGCAGTACATTCCATAATTGTGCTCCTGAATATGCACGTGTCAGCTAATCATTATTTCATTACGGCAGTATTTAATTCCCTTCTTTTCATTATAGTGCTTGTCGAGGATTAAGCAAGGTACAGCAACGTTACGCTACCTGCTTGCATTCGGCCTTGTGTAAGAAAGTGGACTATTGAGCCGACTGACACTAAAGACTAGCGATATTCGTTTTATATTTAGGTATTCCTTTCAGCCACGGTATTGGTATCTAGTTTTCCAATCGTGAGTTTTAGCCGGGGAACCTGTTTGGCCTAGCATTTATTGTTTTCCTTTCCCTAAATCCCTGTTCGCATTCAGGTCTCTGAACTATCGACACGCTTCTGTGTGTTTCCCTCGCACTTGGGCATATCCGAACGAACTGACAGGAAGTCTCGACCACACAACGACGGAAGAGCAGAAGGAGGAGCTGACCTTGTCCCTAAGATTCATTCGGTAGGGGGGACTAGGTACCGACAGTTGAACCTCTTCTTGGGTGAAATTACTGAAGCAATGAGACAGATAATCTCGTACGGACAAGCCCAGTCTCATCGAGAGGAACAGGTATCATCCCTTGTCGTAACTGTTTAACAATCGGAGTGTACTCTTATGGCCGCTATCCACTGTGGACAGCTACCATCCGCCGACGGACATTAGTGTTCTCACCGACGCAATTCAGCAGCAGCTCTACCATGTCCATTTCACTCCCAGCGTCTCGCAGGTCCTCCTTTCTTGCTGCCCCGACGGCTCAGCCACTAATGCTTCAACTGCCGAGCCCGGTCAAGAACAGACTCCCGCTTTCGGACCACCACAGACTTCCGCATCCATACAAGAACCGAATATTCTACCATAAGGTAGACACTCTCATGATCTCAATGGCTGCAGGAATATCATTGCCCAATGTGAGCTGAAACTCCAAGCCCAGCCTGGTCGCTTTGGTGGTGATGCGCAAAAACTGGCGTACATGGTCAGTCTCCGAGATAGACCTACACTCAGCCTGTTCAACGCTTTACGGGAGCAAGGATATCCCGCAGGCCAGTCGTCCCGACATTTCGTCGCAGAGCTTTGGAAGGATTTTGACCTTCAGTACAGGGCAGAAAGATGTCCACCGCCACTAGAATATACGCCAAAGCAGGGCCAATGCAGTCAAGTTCCACACGCTTGTAATAGAGATGGGATGGAATGAGAGATCTCTCGTCGCTGACTTCTAGCGTGGACTGAACGCAGGGTCCGGCACAAGATCCTTTTGGATCGGGACTACAGAGCGTCGTGGGAGCTGAATTCTGAAGGAAGGCGGTTTTTTTAAAAACTTCGAGTGCAAGAAGGACGAGACTGCGCAGGCGAGTGACGTCAACAGGACAGAGCGCAGAGTTTAAAAAGGAGATCACCCTATACAGCAGGCAGCGGAGTGAGTGTAGGGCTTTGGCTTCAACAGGCTTCGGCGGTAAACGGGAAGAGGCGAGAGCGAGGCACCAACAACTCTTTTTCTCTCCACCCCACCCCCCCCCCGACCCCTTTCGAGAATCGGCCCAGACAGACAGGAACTGCAGGGCTCTCACAGCTAAAGGTACGAGCTAACGGTTTAAAAAGTTCGTCTGTTTGGCGAGGTAAGTGGGTGAGTAGACTTATTTT
This sequence comes from Mobula birostris, assembly GCF_030028105.1. NCBI lineage: Eukaryota > Metazoa > Chordata > Chondrichthyes > Myliobatiformes > Myliobatidae > Mobula > Mobula birostris. Next base: position 106,044,737 of record NC_092371.1, on the reverse strand, counting down.
TTCTGTTTCATTCCTGTAGAATTAGATAGCATGCCTGCAGGGTTAGTACTTTGTTCAGGGTGTCAGATATGGGAATCCTGGGAGACCCCCAGCCTCCCTGATGGCCACCTCTGCGCCAAGTGCACCGAGATGCAGCTCCTCAGAGACCGTGTTAGGGATCTGGAGCTGCAGTTTGATGACCTACTGCTTATCAGGGAAAGTGAAGAGGTGATAGACAGGAGCTACAGGGAGGTAGTCATCCCTAGGCTACAGGGGTCAGAAAAATGGGTCACTGTCAAGAGAGGGAAGGGAAATGCCCGGATAGTGGACTGCACACCTGTGGCTGTCCCCCTCAGCAACAAATATCTTGTTCTGGATGCTGTTGAGGGAGATGACCTGACAGAGGACGCCCACGGTGACCGGGTCTCTGGCACTGAGCCTGGCGTTGTTGTGCAGGAGAAAAGGAGGGAGAAGAGGAATGTGGTATTCGTAGGGGATTCCATAGTCAGAGGAACGGACAGGAGATTCTGTGAGCCTGATAGAGGTACCCGCATGGTGTGTTGCCTCCCAGGTGCCAGGGTATGGGATGTCTCGGATCAGGTCCTGAATATTCTGAAGGGGGAGGGTGAGCAGCCAGTTGTCTTGGTACATGTTGGTACCAATGACATAGATAGGACAAAGGAGGAGGTCCTGAAGAGAGATTTCCAGGAGTTAGGAAGGAAGCTGAGAAGAAGGACCTCCAGGGTAGTAATCTCGGGATTGCTACCTGTGCCACATGCTAGCGAGGGCAAGAATAGTAGGATCAGGCAGATGAATGCGTGGCTGAGAGACTGGTGCAGGGGGTAGGGCTGCAGATTATTGGATAATTGGGATCTCTTCTGGGGGAAGTATGACCTGTTCAAAAAGGACAGGTTACACCTGAACCCGAAGGGGACCAATATCCTGGCGGGAAAGTTTAATACAGCTGTTAGGAAGGGTTTAAACTAATTTGGCAGGGGTATGGGAACCGGAATGACAGAGCGGAGGAAGGGGAAAAAAGAAATAAATCTAAGATAATGAGCAGTAAAGATGTCAGGAAAGACAGGCAGGTGATGGGGCAAATTTGTAGCCATTGGGATGAGTTGCAGTGCAATAAAGTTGCAGTGAAATCAAAGTGAAAAGTACCAAATTCTGGTCCTAAGGTGTTATACTTAACACTAAGGTGTTACTGCACGCAGCATAAGGAATAAGGTGGATGATCTTGTCGTACAGCTACAGATTGGCAGGTTTGATATTGTGGTCATCACTGACACGTGGCTAAAGGATGCATGTCTCTGGGAGCTGAACGTCCAAGGATACACGGTGTATCGGAATGATAGGAAGGTAGGCAGAGGGGGAGGCGTGGCTTTATTGGTAAGAAATGATATTAAATCATTAGAAAGAGGTGATATAGGATTGAAAGGTGCAGAATCTTTATGGGTTGAGCTAAGAAATTACAAGGGTAAAAGGACTCTGATGGCAGTTATTTATAGGCCTCCAAACAGCTGCAAGGATGTGGACTACAAATTACAACAGGAAATAGAAAAGGCTTGTCAGAAAGGCAGTGCTATGATAATTGTGGGGGATTTTAACATGCAAGTAGATTGGGAAAATCAGGTCGGCAGTGGATCTCAAGAGAGAGAATTTGTAGAACATCTGTGAAATGGCTTTTTAGAACAGCTTGTTGTTGAGCCCACTAGGGGATCGGCTGTACTGGATTAGGTATTGTGTAATGAACCGGAGCTGATTAGAGAGATTGAGGTGAAGGAACCCTTAGGAGGCAGTGTTCATAACATGATTGAGTTCACTGTGACAATTGAAAAAGAGAAGCCGAAATCTGATGTGTCGGTATTTCAGTGGAGTAAAGGAAATTACAGTGGCATGAGAGAGGAACTGGCCAAAGTTGACTGGAAAGGGACACTGATGGGAAAGACGGCAGAGCAGCAGTGGCTGGAGTTTATGCGAGAAGTGAGGAAGGTGCAGGACAGGTATATTCCAGAAAAGAAGAAATTTTCGAATGGAAAAAGGATGCAACCATGGTTGACAAGAGAAGTCAAAGCCAAAGTTAAAGCAAAGGAGAGGGCGCACAAGGAAGCAAAAATTAGTGCGAAGACAGGGGATTGGGAAGTTTTTAAAACCTTACAAAAGGAAACTAAGAAGATCATTTAGAGAGAAAAGATTAACTATGAAAGGAAGCTAGCAAATAATATCAAAGAAGATACTAAAAGCTTTTTCAAGTATATAAAGAGTACAAGACAGGTGAGAGTAGATATAGGACCGATAGAAAATGATGCTGGAGAAATTGTAATGGGAGATGGGGAGATGAGCAGATGGCAGAGGAACTGAATGAGTATTTTGCATCAGTCTTCACTGAGGAAGACAGCAGGATACTGGACACTCAAGGGTGGCAGGGAAGAGAAGTGTGCGCAGTCACAATTACGACAGAGCAAGTACTCCGGAAGCTGAATAGTCAAAAGGTCGATAAATCTCCTGGACCAGATGGAATGCACCCTCTTGTTCTGAAGGAAGTAGCTGTGGAGATTGCGGAGGCATTAGCGATGATCTTTCAAGAGTCGATAGATTCTGGCATGGTTCCGGAGGACTGGGAGATTGCAAATGTCAGTCCACTATTTAAGAAGGGGGCAAGGAACCAAAAAAGGAAATTATAGACCTGTTAGCTTGACATCGGTGGTTGGGAAGTTGTTGGAGTCGATTGTCAAGGATGAGGTTACGGAGTACCTGGAGGCATATGACAAGATAGGCAGAACTCAGCATGGATTCCTTAAAGGAAAATCCTGCCTGACAAACCTATTACAATTTTTTGAGGAAATTACCAGTAGGCTAGACAAGGGAAATGCAGTGGATGTTGTATATTTTGATTTCACCTTTGACAAGGTGCCGCACATGAGGCTACTTAACAAGATAAGAGCCCATGGAATTACGGGAAAGTTACATACGTGGATAGAGCGTTGGCTGATTGGCAGGAAACAGAGAGTGGGAATAAAGGGATCCTATTCTGGTTGGCTGCTGGTTGCCAGTGGTGTTCCACAGGGGTCCATGTTGGGGCCGCTTCTTTTTACATTGTACATCAACGATTTGGATTATGGAATAGATGGCTTTGTGGCTAACTTTGCTGACGATAAGAAGATAGGTGGAGGGACTGGTAGTGCTGAGGAAACGGAGAGTCTGCAGAGAGACTTGGATAGATTGGAAGAATGGGCAAAGAAGTGGCAAATGAAGTACAATGTTGGAAAGTGTATGGTTATGCACTTTGGTAGAAGTAATAAATGAGCAGACTATTATTTAAATAAGAAATGAATTCAAAGTCCTGAGATGCAATGGGACTTGGAGTCCTTGTACGGGATACTCTTAAGGTTAACCTCCAGGTTGATTCGGTAGTGAAGAAGGCGAATGCAATGTTGGTATTCATTTCTAGAGGAATAGAGTATAGGAGCAGGGATGTGATGTTCAGGCTCTATAAGGCGCTGGTGAGACCTCACTTGGAGTACTGTGGGCAGTTTTGGTATCCTTATTTAAGAAAGGGTGTGCTGACGTTGGAGAGGGTACACAGAAGATTCACCAGAATGATTCCGGGAATGAGAGGGTTAATATATGAGGAATGTTTGTCCGCTCTTGGACTGTATTCCTTGGAGTTTCGAAGAATGAGGGGAGACCTTATAGAAACATTTCGAATGTTGAAAGGCATGGACAGAGTGGATGTGGCAAAGTTGTTTCCCATGATGGGGGAGTCTAGTACAAGAGGGCATGACTTAAGGATTGAAGGGCGCCCATTCAGAACAGAAATGTGAAGAATTTTCTTAGCCAGAGGGTGGTGAATCTATGGAATTTGTTGCCACAGGCAGCAGTGGAGGCCAAGTCATTGGGTGTAGTTAAGGCAGAGACTGATGGGTATCTGAGTAGCCAGGGCATCAAAGGTTATGGTGAGAAGGCGGGGGAGTGGGACTAAATGGGAGAATGGATCAGCTCATGATAAAATGGTGGAGCAGACTCGATGGGCCAAATGGCCGACTTCTGATCCTTTGTCTTATGGTCTTATAGTCTTATGGAGATCGCTGTCCATAGCCAGCAGGATAGTCTGCATGACCTGATTAATCTGACTGTTCAAGTTGACGACTGAGTAACTGAGTGGTGCAGGGAAAGAATGTCTCAAGCTTCCTAGGCGCCGTCTCCTCGCCATCTTCCCTCGCCCTCTCCCTCACCACCCAGCACTCAATCCACAGAGGAGCCAACGCAACTCAGCAGGAACGAGAGCAGCGCAGCAGAACAGTTTCCTGCCTCTATTGTGTTGATCCAGGACATTTCTGAGCGGTAAGTCTCAATCGCTTTGTGAAAGAGGATACCCATCAGCGAGACGGGACTCATGACTGGTCATTTCTCTCTGCAGTCAACTTCACCTAATCATGCAATGCTTGCAGCTTCCTTGTTGTGGTGGTCCCTGGCCCATGAACCTGTGCTGTTTATTGACTCCGGTGCAGCCGGGAATCTCGTGAGCATCTCTAGCTCAACGATGGCAAGTTACCACTCAGGAATTTAGAGAAAATCAACTGTAAGGCCCAGGACGGTCGACGTCTGGGCACCGGCCAGAACTACCTTTCCATGCAACACCTCTAACTTGTGCTCGAAAGCAACCATATTGAACAATTCTCCTTTTATCTGGATGATTCGCCTAAACTGCCACTGCAGCTTGGTCTCCGCATGTTATCCCGACATAAACCACGGAGCGACTGTTCTCTTAAAGAACTCCAAGAGTGGGGCCTATCTACCTGTTTGGGTCCAGCTCAAGCTCCGTTCCATGAATTCCCTCCTGTTAGATAAGGATGTGGAATTATCTGGGATTCCAGCTGAATATGTGGGTCTTCTTGAGGTCTTTAGTAAAAGGAATGCCACCTCCCTGCCCCCACACCGGCATACGACTCTGCTGTAGATCTCCTATCTGGCATTAGTCGTCCCTGGGTCCGCCTCTTTTCTCTCTCTCTCGTCCTAAAATGGTGGTCATGGACGAATAGACCAAGAAGGCATTGGCCAGAAGGCTTTTCCGTCCGTCAACATCGCCGACAGAAGCTGGCTTGTTTTATGTGATCGAGAGAGAAACCTCCGTCCCTTTAGCGATTATCGGCCCCTGAACAACATCAATATGAGGAACCGCTATCGTCTTCCCCTGCTGCCATCTGCTTTCGAACATCTTCTGGAAGTAACCATTTTTTTCCAAAATTGTTCTACAAAGGGATTCAGATTGCTGGATAATTGGGACCTTTTCTGGTGTAGGTGGCACCTGTACAAAGGGGACAGGTTCCATTTGAATCCGGGGCGGGGCAATATTCTCGTGGGCGTTATTTACCAGAATGTTGGGAGTATTTTAAACTAATATGGCAAGAGGGTAGGAACCAGAATGATAGAGCTGAGGATGAGCCAGCAGGTTCACAAGTAGATGATGAGCATAACATGAATGTAAGAAAGCACAAGCCAATGACTGGGTACAAAAGCAGACAGCAAAGAGTTAAATTGTATCACAGAGGCAAAATTCGGAAGGGCGAAGAATGCAGGACTGAAGGTGCTGTATTTGAATGCACATAGCATTCGGAATAAGGTGGACAAATTCGTTGCACAACTAGAGAATGAGGTATGACTTTGTGGGCATCACTGAGTTTTGGCTGAAAGAAGGCCATAGTTGGGAGCTTAACATCAAAGGATATATCTTTTATCAAAAGGACAGGCAGGAGGCCATAGGCAATGCTGCGGTTCTGTTGTTAAGAGATGGAATTACATCTTTAGAAAGTGGTGACGTAGGTCAGAGAATTTTGAATCTTAGCGGGTAGAGTTAAAAAATTGTAGAGGTTTAAAAAAAAAGTACATTATGGGAATCATATATAGGCATCCAATTAGTAGCCAGTATGTGGGGTTGAGATTGCAAATGGAGTTGGAAAGGGCATGTAATAAGAGTAATGTCGCAATTGTAATGGGGACTTCAAAATGCAAGGGGATTAGGAAAATTAGATGGATGCCAGATCAGAAGGGAGGGAATTTATTCAATCCCTCCGGAGATGGCTTTTTCGAACAGCTTGTGCTTCCGGCCTACTCAGGGAAAGGTTATCTTAGACTGGATGTCATGCAATAACCAGATCTAACGTAAAGGAATCCCTAGGAAGCAGAAATCATAATCTGATTAAATACATACTGCAATTTGAGAGAGAGAGAGAGGGAAGCATGAGTCACATGTATTAGTATCACAATGGAATAAAGGGAATTACAGAGGCTTGAGAGAGGAAGTTGTCCAGGTGGATTGGAGGAGGACACTGGTGGCGATGACGGCACAGCAGAGATGGCTGAAGTTTCTGGAAATAGTTCACAAGGCGCAAGAAAGATATGTCCCTCAGAGGAAGAAGTACTCAAATAGCAGGGGTAGGCAACCGAGGCTGATAAAGGAAGTTAAGGACTTCATAAAAGCCAAGGAAAGGACATACAAGGTAGCAATGGTGAGTGGAAAGTTGGATGAGGTTGCGTGGTGAGGCAGTACTGGGGGACAAAGAAATGGCAGATTAAATTAATGAGTACTTTCCATCTGGCTTCACTGTGAAAGACACTAGTAGTGTGCTAGAGGCCGGTGAGTGCTATTGCTATTACAAAGGAAACAGTGCTAGACATACTAAAAGGTCTTAAGGTGGAAAAGTCACCTGAGCCAGAGGGACTACATCCCAGTGTTCTGAGAGAGGTTGCTGAAGAGATAACGGATGCATTGGACATAATCTTTGAAGAATCACTTGATCCTGGCATGGTCCTGAAGGACTGGAAGATTGCAAATTTCACTCCACTCTTGAAGAAGGGAGCAAGGCAGAAGAAAGGAAATTATAGGCCAGTTAGCCTAACCTCAGTAGTTGTGAAAGTGCTGGAGTTGATTATTAAGGATAAGGTTTTGAGGTACTTGGAGACTAGTGATAAAATAAGGAAAAGTCAGCATGGTTTCTGTAAAGGAAAATCTTGCCTGACAAATCTGTTAAGAGTTCTTCGAGGAAGTAACAAGCAGGGTGGTCAAAGAAGAGCAGCGGATGTCATTTACTTGGATTTTCAGAAGGCATTTAATAAGGTGCCGCACATGAGGCTACTTAACAAGATAGTCCTATGGCGTTACAGGAAAGATACTGGCATGGATGCAGAAATGGCTGATAGGCAAGAGGCAGTGAGTGGGAATAAATAGGACTTCTCTCGGTTGACTGCCAGTGACTAATGGTGATCCTCAGGGGTCAGTATAGGGTCTGCTGCTTTTCACATCGTTTGTCAATGATTTAGATAATGGAATTGATGGCTTTGTGGCAAAATTTGCGGATGATACGAAAATGGGTGGAGGGGTTGGCGGTGCAGAGGAAGCAATGCGATTGCAGCAGGACTTAGACAAATTAGAATAATGGGTAAAAAAGTGACAGATGAATTAGTGTTAGGAAATGTATGATAATACATTTTGGTAAAAGGAACAATAGTGTGGATTTTATTCTGACTGGAGAGAATGTTCAAATATCAAAGGTGCAGAGGGACTTGGGACATTACCTGCCCATCAGCTCCCTCTGGTGCTCCTCCTCCTTCCCTTTCCTCCATAGTCTTCTATCCTCTCCTCATATTCCTCCTCCAGTCCTATATGTCTTTCACCAATCAACTTCCCAAGTCCTCACACCATCCTCTCCCCTTCTCCCAGTTTCAGCGACCACTTTACTACTTCCTCCCCTACCGATCTTTTCATTCTGACTTCTCTGTCTTCTTTCTAGTCCTGATGGAGGTACTCAGCCCCAAATGTAGACTGTTTCTAAATTTCCTGAGATGCTGCCCGGCCTACTGTGTTGCTTTGGATGTCGAGCATCTGCAGATTTTCTCGTGACCCAGCCTGTAGAGAGCTCTAGAGCCCAGTGGATGGCAGTAGAGTGCCAGAGCAGAACCAGCAAGTTGAGTGAATCTATTAACGTGCCTGTCACTTGCACAAAAGGTGCCAAAGCTCGTTGCCATCCCTGAAATCCACCTATTGCTCCTTCAACGTTGTCCTTTCTTCCAGCAAGAGGTCTGGGGAAGGATGATTACTGACAACTGCAATCTGAGAATGTTTGCTTCCCTTCTCGGCTCCTCTGCAGGTTGTGCTTGAATGCCACACATCCAGGATGGGAATCAGGCACAGAATGAAAATTAACTGGAAACATTTGCACCATAACATTGCCAGGTAGAATGACAGTGAAACTGATGGCTCAGTTTCGTCGGTCATCTGTGAGTGGAAAAAATATACAGGAGCAAACATAGGAGGAGATGGCAGAGTTATACAGAACTCGAAGGTGCTTATAGTGGGTACCTTAATTATCCCCACTTAAATAGCTATCAGTTGCGTATCATGGCAGCGAGGGTGAAAAGTTTCCTAAATACCTCCATGGTAATATTCTAGATCAGAGGACAGACTCCAGGAGGAACTCAGCAGGTCAGGCAGCCTCTGTGAGGGGAAATGGACAGTCGATGTTTCAGGTCAGGACACTTCATCGGGGCTGAATTTGAAGTACAGCGATGTGGAAGAGAGGGGAAGGGGTGGAGCTGGCCGCTGGATACTTTTAAATCAGCATCCGGCCTGATGTTCTATCCCATCATCATTCCAGTCTCTGACACGAAGAATAAAATATTCATCATATTCAATCTGACCAGCAGTCGGGGTATTATCCCATATTTCTGATACGTTATCAACATTTTCATAATATCATCCAGTATATGCCTGCGCAACTGCTGGAAACCAGGATGTCGACCATTTTGTAGTATTAAGTGATGTACGGTAGATCATATCGAGAGCTTTGTGAGTTGGACTACTGCTAAATAAAAATTCTTTCTGGAATAATAATTCTATATAACGTGACAACACCGGGCGCCAGCTGAGAGAGTATTGGATTTGCTTACGGTGGTATTCTAAATTCAAAGTACGTCCTTAAACCCTGTCAGATATAAATAGCCATGAGGACGAAAGGACGTGCAACATGTTTGACTTTGAGCTTCTCGGTCTCTATCCGCCATTTTCATTTTCTTCTAAAGGGTCGCCGTTTCCCAGCGTTCGTTGACTACAAACCCCTCACGTACGCGATGGTCGAAATATATATCATATATATCAGGAGTTTGGTCTGCGTGACAGCAACGCCATCTGGTCTACATATCTAAGTTCACGGCGGATATACAACATATCAAGGAGGAAAATAATGACGTGGCCGATTGCCTCTCACGGCCTGCCGTTGATGCCATACATACAGGGGTTGACTGTCCGACCTATCACTGACCCAGCCTTACCGAAAAACAGTCACGGACCTGCTGGTTGGCTGACATTAAGTTCGGAGAAGCTGGGGTTTCTCTCCTGCGCGATGCCTGAACTGGTCGTCCTCGTCCCATCGTGCCCGCAAAATGGAGTCGGACAGTTTTCGCCTCCATGTATGGCCTCTCGCATCCGAGCCGGAAGACCTCACAGAAATTGGTTGCACTAAAGTTTATTTGGCACAGCCTCAGAAAGGACGTGCATAATTGGACTGCAGTTTGTGTGGAGTGCCAGCAGGAAAAAAAATTAACCGTCTTGTTCATGCGACATTGGCCCATTTTAAGATCCATGAGCAACGGTTTGACCATGTCATTCTGGTCCTTGTTGGTCGTCTTCCCTACACCCCCTCCCCACCCCGCCGCGGTTTCACGCACCTTCTTACCATGGTGGACCATACCAACAGGTGGCCAGAGGTCATCCTCCTAGCATCGACAATGGCCGCAGACAAGGTTCGGGCGTTCGTCTGCTTCCTAGGTTGCTCGGTTTGGCACCAGATCTGATATTTCCTCGGACCGTGGTTGCCAATTCATATCAGACCTCTGGATGGTGATGGCCTAGAGCCTCGGCATTAGGCTACATCACACCATGTGTTACCACACACAGTCCACACCATAGCGAGTGGTTTCACCACTCCTTATAGGCTGCTAAGAGAGCTTCCCTGACCAATGAATTTTGGCATGATCACCTCCCAAGGGTCCTGCTGGGGCTCAGAACTGCTCCAAAAGCAGAGCTGCGGTCATCCGCGGCCGGGTTGGTATATGAGAGCCACTGTGAGCGCCAGGTGATTTCATTCCTGACGCCACGACCATCCTGTCGGCCTCTCAACAGTGTTCCACCCTCCTCAGTAAATTGAATTCATTTTCACCTTTTCCTACCTCCCATCATGGCATAGAGCTCACTTGGGTATCTGTTGACCGGCATTGCACCTCATTTGTTTTCATCCGGCATGACGTACACCAACATTCCTTTAGGCCCTCTTACGATGGCCGGTACCCGCGTTTTGGAACGGAGAAAAGACTTTTATCATAGCTAAGAGGGGTAAACCTGAACATTTTTCAGTGGATCGCCTGAAACTGGCCGATCAAGATGTGGTGTATTCCGCTGCCATGCCAATACCGTCACAAAATGACCATCAGCGTGTCAACGCACCTCTGGACAAGCCAGAAGCACCCGTAATTCATTGCCCCATTGAACACGGGACCTGAGCCACCCAAGCTCCAGACAGGCTCACAATGGCAGCTTTAGATCATTCTTGGGCGGGGGGAGGGGGAGCTGCAGGGTAACGTAATTGCGAGAGATGTACATAATTCACAACCACCAACATTGCGTTGATGTTTCGCTTTAAGAGGCTGGTCTGACGTGATGACAAGTTACGTAGAAATATCAAGCGGACGTTTGTGTTTAGGTTTTGGAGTCCAATTTAATGTGTTACTGGTTTCATTGAACATAAAACGCCTCATTTCGTTTTGTTTGCGAAACCAACAAGTTCACATCCAAGTTAATTTTCCACAGCATGTTTCGCTGTCATTACCCACTATTTGAGTGGTTCGTCCTTCTCCCTAACTAGGAGAAGGTACCTCCAGCTATACAATGTAGTTTATCCACTGTTCATTTGTTGTCCCTGACATACGTTGAACTCCAAACAGTCTTAAAACTCACTTAAAGCTCACAGTGTATTTCTCTCTTATGAAACATTTCTAAAATACAAAGTATTTCCAAAACACAGGTACAATTCCTAAACTAAAAAAAAAGCTTACCAAAGATACAGACAATCAAAACGTCTACAGCGGAAATCGAAGCCAGAGGAATGGATTCCAGTCACCACATCTTCCTATCAGTCTTCTTGATGTTCTTTGTCCATTCCTCATAACCCTAAATTGCTCCTACATATATGCGATTTTTCTGCCACTGGGTATCTTCACACGTGAGGATCATTTCCTCAGATACCCTTTTTACACAAGTGATCTAAAAGCCTCTTTGTGACACAGATCCGAACTATGCACCATTAATGCTGTGCAACTAATTTCCTGGAGTACATAAAGCTCCCAATTTATAAATAAATCAGCTCTTGATATGCTGACTGAATGTCTCCATCTGGACTGTAAGCTTCCGTAAACTGAACGACTTCGCCAGCCTTATCTGTTTTGAAACAAGCCAAATTAAAACAATGTACCATGGTCCAGTCCATGAAGTCCGCATTCCGATTCACAGTCCGATCCGTGAACTTAGGACTCCGGGTCTTCCAGCTGTCCTTTGTTTCGGTTGGGTTAATCATAGGCACCTGATTCCCATCTTGAGGCTTGGAATATAAGTAGCTTTGGGGTCGACTGTGGGCGGCTGGTTCATCTTGTCAAGATTCCCTGGGAGCAACCTGCCGGTGGAAAGCTAGAGAGGCCACTTGCCATCTTTAGGCCGCATTGGAGAACCATCGCTTCATGGAGCCTTGCTGTCAGTCGTCAGAGCTGTCTTTGTGGTATGGATTCGGCCGTTTCCCATGCCAGCTGAGTGGCTGATCTGGCTGTTTCTGTGGCCAACCGAGGTTGCTGGCTGTAACTGCGACTCGGAGCAACCCCGACGCAGAGATGAAACTGTCTGTTGTTCTTCGGTGTTTGTCTCCTCTTGTCCTCGCCTCCATGGGGTAAGTCAGGCGGTTCTGCCTTGCCCTGCGGGGGGGAGGGGGGATCTGCCTTGTCTTGTCTTTGCCTCTGTTGGGTAAGTCAGGCCATTCTGCCGTTACCCGACAGATGGACCTGTCCCATCTTGGTGTGGAGATAAATTTGAGTCCCGGCTTGTCTAGGGATAAGTTCCGGCTCTATGTCTATGTACTGTCCAGTCTCATGTTTGTGTCGTGTTAAATATGAGTCCCGACTTTTCGAAGGATAAATCCCAGCTCAATGTTGATGTTGAGTTCCCAGTCTGTCTCCGAGATCCAGCCTCCGAGTTATCAGCCTCTGCATTCCAAGACCCACGACCCCAGCTTCCAGCCTCAAGACCCCAGCCTCCAGCCTCGTCCAGTCCTGTAGCCATGTCATGTCCTTGCCTAGTTCTGGGGTCCGAGCCCGAGGCAAGACCCAGGTTCTGGGTCCTTGTCCAGTCTCTGGCTCGGCGTCCAAGCCCAGGCTCCTAGTTCACAGTTCCTTGTCCTGATTCCCTGTTTCTTGTCCAGGTCCTAGCCCAGGTCTTGCATCCTAGTTCCTGTTCCTAGTACTTCAGTGTCTGTGTCTTGCATTTGGGTCCTTTCCCAGCGCCCACTTTGTGACACAATGGGTATTAGCCCATTGTTTTGTACAGAAACAGGCCAGGTGCTGTGATCAACATCTTGCTTCCTGTAGATGACGTGTCCGTTTAAATGCTTTCCAACTTAATACTGAATGCTGCTTTCCATTTACATTTAGAATTGAACACTGGCTCCCGTTTGTGACGGAAGCTCAACAAAGAATATGAATTGCAAGTTTAACCTACAACTGTTTTATCTTTACAAGTGGCAACTGCTGTGGTTAGAAAACCAAACTTTGCAAAAAGAAGAGGCCCCCAGGTCCAAGAAGGGGATATCCATTACACAGACTTGGGCAGGAAGGCCATTAGTATGGATGGATGAATGGACATGGGATTCACGGCGATAATAATCTCAGCAGAAAGCAAAGAGTAGGGGGAGAGGCAGATAAATATACTTTTCGTGTAAATATCCCGTTGTAGATGGCAGAGGTTGTGGAGAATGGTGTGTTGGATGCAGAGTCTCATGGAAGTTATGTAAAAACAAAAGGAATTCCATCCCTGCTAATGCGCTGATGGCAAATCACCAGAAAATGGAGGAGATGCGAGTGAAGGCAGCATCAGCGATGCAGGAAGGGAAACACCGTTCTTTGAGGAAGGAGGATATCACCGATATTTGGAAAGAAAGACTTCATCCAGGGAACAGATGTGGCGGAGAGGAAGTAACTGAGAAAAGGGAACGGCATTTTACAAGGATGGGGCCAGAAGAAGTATAGCCAAGGTAGCTATAGAAATCGGTAGGTTTATAAAAGATATCAGAGATTACGACAAAGAGATTGTGAAAGGGAAGAGAGATGTCAGAAACGGACTCAGTGAATTTAAGGACAGGGTGGAGGCTGGGGGCAAAACTGATGAAAATGACGAATTTAGCGTAGGTGCATGAAACAGCACTAATACTGCACTCCTCCTAGTTTAATGACTTATATCCTATAACAAGGTGATCAAAACTGTATGCATTACACCATGCGTGGTTGTGCTTACATTGTCACGGTCCTGATCGTTTATTCCTAGTTTCCGCTAATTTCCTTTGATTTTGCCACGGTTCCGACCGTTAATTTCCCAATTGCTTCTAATTTTCTTTGATGATGGCACACCTGGTTTCCATCAAGACCTGCCGTATAAGAACCCCAGCGTTACAAACCCTAGTTACCAGATCGTTGGTCTTTTTCCTGTGTGATAACTAACATTTCCAGATCGCTTAGAACGATTTGTTCTAAGTTTAGCTCCAGTTTCAATGTTTGTCTATGAGACTCCGTCTCTCTGACTCAAGGCTCCGTGTCAAGCCTATGACTCAAGGCTCTGTGTCAAGTCTGTGACTCAAGGCTCCGTGTCAAGTCTATGTCTCAAGGCTCCGTGTCAACAAATACCCTGCAACAAGCCCTCAGCAGCCAGGGCTCCCTATTGTGTCTGCACGATCAACTTCTCCAGGATGTCATGGAGAACCTCCGTTCCCTGTCTGCTAACCTAAAGTAGATCAGTGACCAGGTGGACCCAGTATCCATTCATCTCACCTCATCCATTCCTGGAACTCTGTCTAACCAGCCCAGACAACCTGTAGTGGCAACCTCCTACGTGTCAGCAACACCTCCGCCAAGAGAGCCACACGGACCTGAACCAGAACACTACACTGGGGATTTGGGGAAGTGCCGGGCCTTCCTTCTGCAATGCTCCTTGGTGTTCGAACAGTACTCATCCACGTACTCCACGGACAAGTCAAAGATAGCTTATATCATGGGGTTGTTGCGGGGAAGTGCCTCAGGTTGGGCTACGGCTGTTGGGATAATCAGCCGGATATCTTTCTTCATTCCCCACCTTTATCACAGAAATAAGAAAGATCTTCGACTACCCCATCTGTGGTAAAGATGCCGCTAAGCGACTACTCTCTCTCCGTCAGGGCTCACGTAGTGTTGCCGAATAGTCTGTGGAGTTCCGGATGTTAGCGGCCGACTCGGGGTGGAACGATGAGGCACTCCAAGAGGTATTTCAGAATGGCCTCAGCGACATGGTGAAGGACAAGTTGGTGGCAAGGAATGTCACCGACAGCCTGCATTCATTGACCTCCCTCGCCACAAGTTTGGACAATCATCTTCGAGAACACCATAGGGAGAGAACTGGTCGTTCACCGCCTTTGGCTACTCCATGGCACTCTTTACCGTCTCCCAGCAGCACGAGCCTCTCTTCTCCTCCCGCTCCTAGAATAGCTCCCATTCCGGCCGTTTCCACCACCGCGGGAGAGGAACCAATGCAGCTGGGACGGAACCGTCTTTCTCCCACAGAGCGACTCCGGAGATTAAGAGCAGGGGAGTGTCTCTATTGCGGCCAGTCCGGCTACTTCCATGCTACCCGTTCCCTTCAGCCAAAAGGGAGGGCTCACCAGTAGAAAGGGGAACCCTGGTGAGCCAGACAACATTCCCTTCCGTCCCCCGAACCCGGATACAGATCCAAGCTACCTTATGTTACAACCACCAGTCCCTGCCTCTGTCCGCTCTAGTGGACTCCGGCGCTGAGGGAAACCTGTTGGATGAAAACATAGCTTCCCGGGCTGGAATTCTTCTGGAGCGGTTGAGTACCCCTCTGGAAGCCTGAGCACTGAGCGGTAGACTTCTAGCCCGAGTCACTCACTGTACACCACCACTGTCTCTTATCCCCTCTGGGAACCATTGGGAATAGGTACGATTTAACCTAATTTCCTCTCCTCAAGCTCCTATAGTTCTTGGGTAGCCCTGGTTAAGCCACCATAATCCCTACATTGATTGGTCCACCAGGAAGATAGACAGCTGGAGTCCGTTCTGTCACTCCACTTATCTGCAGTCGGCCCTTTCCCCTGTGAAAGTCACCGCGACCTCGTCTGCCTCTGAAACCCCTGACTTACCCAAGGTTGCAAGAGCGTATCACGACCTGGGACAAGTATTTAGTAAACAACAGGCCCTTTCCCTGCCTCCACACCGACGTTATGATTGTGCTATTGACTTTCTCCCCGGAGCCCCTCTACCCACCAGTCGGCTGTATAATTTGTCCCAGGTAGAAAGAGAAGCAATGGAGGCTTACATAAATGAATCTCTTGCGGCAGGCATTATCCGATCCGCATCCTCCCCAGTTGGCGCAGGTTTCTTCTTTATGGGGAAGAAAGATGGTTCATTGACTACCGAGCCCTAAATAACATAACCATAAAGAACAAGTATCCACTGCCCCTTAGCAGCTCTGCTTTCGAACCTCTTCACGGAGCCACCATCTTCTCTTGTCATGGTCCGGTCTGTGACGTTCGCATTCCGGTTCATGGTCCGGTCCGTCAATTCCTTATTCCGAGTTTTTTCTGTTTTCTCTTGTTCCTTTGGGTGCCTTAATTGAGGCACCTGATTCTCGTTTTGGGCTGGCCCTTAAATACCTCTCAAACAAAGGATTCCCTGCTGGACTGTTCCTTTCCCCTTACCATCTGAATCCCTGGCAGTTACTTCCGCAGTTTATCTCAACAGTTACTTCGACACTAATCTTCATCTGCTACCTTCGCCTGCTACCTTGCCTGCAACCTCGCCTGCGTCCTCGCCTGTATCGCCTTCTAGTTCAACCGCCGGAATGAGACCGGAGCCTTGCCACGCCAAGATAAGGAACTATCTATCGTTGAGTTTGGAACTGTCTCTTTGTGTCCCTGTGCTTAGTGTCCCTGTCAAAGAAGAGTCCCGGCCCTAGGTCCTGTTCCCAAGGAGGGTGCCTGACGCTGTGTAGAGCCCCAGCCCTAAGTCTTGTCTCCAAGGAGGGGTTCCGGCTCTGTGTTCTGTGTTCCTGCGCTCAAGTCCAAGGCTCTGTGTTCCTGCGCTCAAGTCCAAGGCACTGTGTTCCTGCGCTCAAGTCCGAGGCTCTGTGTTCCTGTTTTCCCAGACCAAGTCCAGGTGCTGTGTTCCAGCCCTGTCCAAATCTGAGCTTCGTGTCCTCAATCAATTCTGTTTCCTCGCCCAGCCCAGGAGCATCTCGCCCAGCCCGATGCTGGATACTTCTCATCCTGTACTGGAGGTTTCTCGTCCTGTGCTGGATCGGCCCCATCTGAATCCTCGGCAGTTTACCTCGGCAGTCATCCCGGCCCTGCGTCTTAGAAACCGTCCCGGCCCTGCGCTCCAAGGAAGAGTCCCGGCTCCGTACCCAAGAGCCTGACCAAGCCGTGTCCAAGAGCCGAGCCAAACCTGGTCCAAGACCACGTCCTGCCCTGGAGTACCTTGTCCTACCCTGGAGTACCTCGTCCAGTCCACGTCCAAGGCTCTGAGTGTCCAGTCCACCTCCACAGCTCTGTGTTCCTCTGTTCCAAGTAAAGTACATGATCCGTGTTTCAGCCCTGTTCAAATCTGAGTTTCATGTCCTCATCTAGTTCCGGTACCTCGCCCAGCCCAGGAGTACCTCGCCCAGCCTGGTGCTGGAGATTCCTCATCCTGTCCTGTAGCCACGTCCTGACCTTGCCAAGATCCTAGTCTAGAATCCTAGCCTAGACCCGGGTTCCGGTTCCAAGTCAAGACCCAGGTTCTAAGTCCCAAGCAAGACCCAGGTTCCAGGTCCTTGTCGAGGCTCTGCTTCCGGGGTTCCGTGTTCCTAATCTAGGCTCCTCGTTCCTAGTTCCCCGTCCGGGTCCCGTGTTTCTAGTCCAAGTCCTAGCCCGGGCCCTGAAACATAGTTTCGTCCAGGGCCTGTGTCCCTGTCCAGCATCGTTTCTTCCTGACTCACCTTGCTATGCCGATAAACCTAGTCCGATTCTTAGTACTTCAGTGTCTGTGTCTTTGTTACATACCTCAAGTAGATCTTGTGACTTTCTTGTGAGAATGATGTAATGGTCTTTTGGAGGTCACCTGATGTAATTTTCCCGCCGATGTGAGGTCACGTGATGACATGTTCACCATGGGTATAAAAAGGAAGACCCTTGGTGGCGCAGTTAGTTTCCCAGCTAGAACGTTGGCCTGAGGCTCCGCTCCATTGCGTGTTTTTTTTATGACGCAGTTTCATTTTTAAAATGGAGTTTTACGTTCTATTGTAAGGTACAATAGTGCTGGACTGGCAGTTTACCCATTTCTGCCAGATTTCTTGATGTACCTTTTCAGTAGTATTGGAGAGTGAAGACTTTATCGAAGTACAGACCTGAAGGATTAAGAGAAGTTAGTATCATTCGGCAGTTTAACAAAGGATAGACCTTATTGAGCCTTCGTTGAAGAAGTAGCGACCTGCAGCGATAATATCTCCTGCCAAAAGAGTCAGGCAGTTCACGCAGGATTCGCTCGCCAGAAGAAAGGTGAGTTGTTTTTAAGCCATTTATTTCCTTCATCGTGAATCCTTTGGACAGAACCAGCAGGAAAGTCGCGTCTATGAAGAAATCCTTCTCCAGAGAAGTCTCTCCCAATTCAATGTATAAATCTGTTAGACTTTAGGATTCACCATTTTAAGAACTGTGTTTGACTTTACCGCCTTAAGAACAGTTTTCGCATTTATCGCTTTAAGAACCAGTACAGAGTGGTGATTTGTTGAATGGCCGCATAACGGTTAACTTCCGGTTAAGGTTGTCATTTGTTTTTTTTTATTGTTTATCCGTGTTTAATAAGTGTTTGGTTGTTTTTATATAAGCTGACTCGATTGATAGTCATTCTTGCCGGTTACATAACATATATTGTGGGGGCTCGTCCGGGATCTTGTTCCAAATTTTTGAGCTTAAGTGCTTGTTTAATTGCCATTCTGATTTGGAAAAGGGAAATACCCGATTTTTCTTTCAGCTTGATTTGTGTGTGAGTGGTATTCGTCTGCAATGAATATTGATGACTTTATGGATTCACCTGACCCGGAGTTTTTAGCGAATGCGAGAAAACCTGTTGTATTGGAGATTGCTAGGATGTTGGATATTAAAGGAATTACGAAGGGTACAACAAAGGCCTTAGTTCAAAGAAAAATCGCTGAGCATTATATAAGTTTGGAAAAGTTTGATGATGAGGTGTTCGATAGGTTTCCAATGAGTAATCTGGAAATGCAGTTACAACTTGAACAGATAAAGCTTGAACGATTTAAAGTGGAAATGGCCGAAAGAGGGGCAAATATAAAAAGGGAATTTGATGAAAGAGAGGCAAATAAAGGGAATTTGAAGAAAGAGAGGAAAGTAAACTAAGGGAATTTAAAGAAGGAGAAGCTTTAAACCAGAGGAAATTTGAGCTAGAGATGGAGAAATTAAGGATGGAAAATCAGTCTACTGGTTCTAAGAAACAGTTTATTGCTAGTCGTGAGGTTATTTTGGCTCGTCCATTTAATGAAGCTGAAGTGGACAAATATTTCCAGCATTTCAAAGCTATTGCTCTGAGTTTAAGGTGGCCGAAAGAGCAATGGGCAGTGATGTTACAAAGTGTAATTAAAGGCAAGGCACAACAAGTTTATACAGCATTAAATGCTGAGCAAGCACTATATTATGATATTGTTGAACTGCATAGATTAAAGGCATATGAGTTGGTTCCGGAAGCATATAGAGAAAGATTCAGAAATTTGAAGAAATCTGTGGAGAAAACTTATGTGGAATTTTCTTATGAGAAATCTGTGTGTTTTGAGAGATGTGTTTCCTCTAAAAATGTGAATGGGGAGTATAATAAATTAAAAGAGTTGATTTTACTGGAGGAATTTAAAAGAAGCATTCCTGTTGAAGTGAGAACATACTTAAATGAAAGGGATATTGCTACGTTGCAGGAGACTGCTAGATTAGCTGATGCATATGCTTTAATTCATACGAATAAATTTTCTCCAGGTAGAACTTTTAGAAGGGAAAATAGCACAGAGAGCCAAGGCAAACCGTGAATTAAATCTGAAGTTAGTGAGAAAGGTAAGGATGAAGGGAGACATGTGAAGGAAAGACATTTTGGTATTATTTGTAATTATTGTAAGAAACCTGGACATGTAATGGCCGTTTTCGATTGAAAAAGAAACAGAAGGAAGCAGTCCCAGATGCTTGTGTGCAGCATATTAAAACACCTGTAAATCCACAGAGTTTGATAAATACTAATGAAGATTTGTCAGAGTCTGACCAAGTTAAGAGGGGATATGAACATTTTATAATAGAAGAGTTTGTATCCTTGAAAGAGGGATCCAAACCAGTACCAGTAAGAATACTGACAGATACTGGAGCTTCTCAATCACTAATGTTAGACAGTGTGCTAAAGTTTAGTGATGAGTCTGACATTGGTGAGGTAAACTATATAAGAGGAGTTGGGAGTGCCCTTATGCCAGTACATTTACATAGAGTAAATTTAAGGTCAGGATTAGTTACAGGGGTTGTCATAGTAGGACTACAATCCAGTTTACCTGTGAATGATGTTTCTCTTTTGTTAGGGAATGACTTGGCAGGTGGACAAGTTTTTCCTGAAGTGCATTTGACAATAAATCCTAATTCAGAAGAACCACAGAGGGATTCTAACACAGATTCTTCCTGTGTTGTAACAAGAGCTATCGCTAAAAAGACTGATGTACAGGATGAGGTTGTTACCCATGACAGTTCAACTCAGGATACGAATTTTGAGGATGTGTCAGAAACTTTCTTACCTACATTATTTGATCAGGATTTTATAGTAAGTCTGACCATGAAGATTTGGCTTTATCTCGAAAGGAGATGATAGCAGAGCAGGGTAGAGATCCTGAGCTAGTTAAATTAAAGGAGCAAGCTCTTCCAGATAGTGAAATTGAAAAAGTGCCAGTGGGATATTATTTTGAAAAGGGAGTATTAATGAGAAAGTGGAGATCGCCTATAATTCCTGCTAGTGAGGAATGGGAAGTTAATCACCAGGTAGTATTCCTAAAGTTTATCGAAATGAGAGTTTAACTATGGCTCATAGTATTCCTTTGGGTGGCCATTTAGGGGTAAAGAAAACTATGAACAAGGTTTCTACACATTTTTACTGGCCTAGTTTAAGAAAAGATGTAGTGACATTTTGCAGAACGTGTCATATGTGTCAAATTGTGGGTAATCCTAATCAGGTTACTCCAGTGGCCCCACTGCAAACAATTCCAGCATTTGGTGAGCCGTTCTCAAAAATCATTGTAGACTGTGTAGGTCCTTTGCCAAAAACTAAAACTGGACATCAATATTTGTTGACTATTATATGCACAGCGTCTAGGTTTCCAGAAGCAATACCTCTTAGGAATATAACAGCCAAAACTGTGACAAAGGCTCTTATAAAATTCTTTACTTATTTTGGGTTGCCTAAGTAAATATAATCGGATCTAGATAGTAATTTTATGTCTGGATTGTTTCAGCAGATAGTTTATAAACTGGGAGCAAAACAAATTACCTCATCTGCACATGATCCAGAATCACAAGGAGCCTTGGAGAGATTTCATTCTACCCTGAAAAATATGATTAGGACGTATTGTGTGGAAAATGAAAAGGACTGGGATGAAGGCGTACATTTACTACGTTTTGCAGTATGAGAGGCAGTGCAGGAATCATTAGGTTTTAGTTCTTTTGAACTTGTGTTTGGCCATAGAGTTCGAGGACCTTTGGCCTTGTTGAAAGAACAGTGGTTAATAAAGAGGTACACACTAATTTGCTAGATTATGTTTTAAAATTTAAACAAAGATTATATAAAGCTTGTAGCTTGGCCAAGAAAAATTTTAAATTGGCTCAAGAGAAGATGAAGACTTGGTATGATAAGGAAGATAGAATGAGGTTATTTAAGCCTGGAGATAAGGTGTTGGTTCATTTCCCGGTGCAAAGGAACCCATTACAAGCTAAATTTCATGGTCCTTATGAGATTAAATCTAACGTAGATGATGTGGATTACATGATAAAAACCCTAGATCGAAGAAAGCCAACACAGCTGTGACATATAAATATGATAAAACCATATTATGAGCAAGAAGCTGCTACTATGACTGTTGTGATCAATAATAAGTCTGATCTTTATAAAAACTTAATGGATGATTCATCTGAAACTCATTTAAAACCCAACATTATTTCAGCCAGGTTACCAAATTCAAAAATTTTAAACTAAATTGATGAAAAATTAGTTTATTTACAGCCAGAGCAGAGAGAGCAGATGAAACAGTTCATTTTTAAATATAGAGATTTATTTCCAGACGTTCCTAGAAGAACCACCGTAGCTATGCATGATGTAGATGTTGGAGATGCAAAACCCCTAAACCAACATACGTATTGAATGAACAGGGGAAAATGTGAACTTGCCGAACAAGAAAATAAGTATATGTTAGAGAATGATATTATTAGACATTCAAATTCGAATTGGAGTTTACCACGTGTCATGGTGCCTAAGCCTGACAATAGTATTAGGTTTTGTACAGATTACAGGAAGGTGAATGCTGTGACAAAAACTGATGCATATCCAATCCCTAGGGCAGATGATTGTGTGGATAAATTTGGTCAAGCCAAATTCCTTACAAAGATTGATTTGTTAAAAGGTTATTGGTGTGTTCCATTGACGGATAGAGGTAGAGAGATTTCCGCATTTGTAACCCCATCTGGGTTATATGAATATAATGTTCTTCCATTTGGGATAAAGAATGCACCAGGTACTTTTCAGAGGATGATTAATAGGGTGATTCATGGATTAAAAGATACAGATGCCTATATTGATGATTTAGTTACAGGAAATAATACGTGGAAAGCGCATATTACTGCGGTGGAGAAACTATTTGAGAGACTTTCAAAAGCTAACTTAACTATTAACTTAGCTAAAAGTGAATTTGGTCATGTCACAGTTGGTTATGTTGTGGGTCAAGGAAAATTAGCTCCTGTTCAGACAAAAGTTCAGGCAATTTTAGAAGTACCCACTCCAACTGGTAAGAAAACTCTCAGGAGATTCTTGGGTATGGTAGGATATTACAGAAAATTTTGTAAGAATTTTGCGAGTATTGCTCTTCCATTAACTAATCTCTTGAAGAAAAATGAAAAGTTTGTTTGGACAGAGTCTTGTCAGGAAGCAATTGATAAATTGAAAACTATAATATGTAGTCAACTTGTACTCAAATCTCCTGACTTTGAGAAACCATATTTGTTAGCTGTAGATGCTAGTGATGAAGCTGCAGGAGCAGTGTTACTTCGAAGAGATGATGGTGATGAAGTTGATTGTCCAGTAGCTTGTTTTTCTAAGAAATTTAATGCCATCAAAGAAATTATTCAACAATCGAAAAGGAATTATTTTCTCTTGTTTTAGCTTTACAACATTTTGAAGTGTATGTTGTAACTACTCATAAACCACTCACAGTTTATACTGATCATAATCCGTTAGTGTTTTTGATTAAGATGAAAAACAAAAATAGAAGATTACTAAATTGGTGTTTAATGTTACAGGAGTACAATATTTTGATCACTCATATTAAAGGTAAAGATAATGTGATCGCTGATTGTCTATCTAGATGTTAAATGTACAGTGAAAATTTTTTATGGAGTGGTATTTTAACGTCTGTAACACCTACTGTATATTAGTTTGTAAAGTGCTGAAAGATAATACTGTGTATATTGTATATGTTGTAAATTTTATACCTTTGTATTTTTTGTGTAAATTGTTAATTGTTAAAATTTTGTTCCTTACGAGACCAATTTTTGTTGGAGGAAGGTGCTACATACCTCAAGGAGATCTTGTGAGAATGATGTAATGCTCTTTTGGAGGTCACCTGATGCAATTTTCCCGCCTATGTGAGGTCACGTGATGGCATGCTCACCACGGGTATAAAAGGGAAGATCCCTGGTGACGCAGTTAGTTTTCCAGCTAGAACGTTAGCCTGAGGCTCCGCTCCGTTGCGTGTTTTTTATGCCGCAGTTTCATTTTTAAAATGGAGCTTTACATTCTATTGTAAGGTACAATAGTGCTGGACTGGCAGTTTACCCACTTCTGCCAGATTTCTTGATGTACCTTTTCAGTAGTATTGGAGAGTGAAGACTTTATCGAAGTACAGGACCTGGAGGATTAAGAAAAGTTGATATCGTTCGGCAGTTTAACAAAGGATCGACCTTACTGAGTCTTCGTTGAAGAAGTAGCGACCTGCAGCAAAGATAACTCCTGCTAAAAGAGAAAGGTAGTTCATGCACAATTTGCTCAACAGAAGAAAGGTCAGTTATTTTTAAGCCGTTTATTTCCTTCATCGTGAATCCTTTGGACAGAACCAGCAGGAAGGTCACATCTATGAAGAAATCCTTCTCCAGAGAAGTCTCTCCCAATTCAATGTATAAATCTGTTGGACTTTAGGATTCACCATTTTAAGACCTGTGTTTGACTTTACCGCTTTAAGAACTGTTTTCGTATTTATCGCTTTAAGAACCAGTACCGAGCGGAGATTTGTTAAATGGCCGCATAGCGGTTAACTTCCGGTTAAGGTTTTCGTTTGTTTTTTTTATTGTTTATCCGTGTTTAATAAATGTTTGGTTGTTTTTATATAACCTGACTCGATCGATATTCAGTCTTGCCGGTTACTTAACAGTCTTGCATTTGGGTCCGCTCCCAGCGTCCCCTTGCAACATCTCCAAGTTGGACCTACGAAGTGCCTACCATCTGGTCAGAAGAAGGGAGGGAGTTGAGTGGAAAACAGCATTCAACACCCCTCTTGGTCACTTTGAATACCTGTTCAAGCCATTCGGCCTCATCAATGCCCCCGCCGTCTTCCAAGCCCTGATAAACGATGTCTTTAGAGACTTTATTAACCGTTTTGTGTTTGTTTATTTGAATGACATCTTAATCTTCTCCAGTATTCTTCAGGAACACACCCACTATGTCCGTCAGGTTCTACAGAGGCTTTGGGAGGACAAACTATCCGTTAAAGCTGAGAAGTGCGAGTTCGTGTCCCCACAGTCAGCTTCTTAGCGTACATCATTGAGAGCGGGCGAGTGGGAACGGATCCCGAAAAGATCCGGGCGGTGGGGGAGTGGCCGAAACCCACGACACGCAAGCAACTCCAGCGATTTCTGGGGTTTGCAAACTTCTACCGTCGTTTCATCAGGGATTACAGCCGGGTGGCAGCGCCCCTTACTCGACTCACCTCTCTTACGACCCCTTTTCACTGGGACCCCGAAGCTGAATCAGCCTTCTCGGAGCTGAACAGGCGTTTCACCTCCGCTCCCATCCTTGCCCAACCAGACCCCTCTTATCAATTCATTGTGGAGGTCGACGCCTCCGATTATCGGGTGGGAGTGGTCCTCTCCCAACGTTCCGGCCCTGACCAATAACTTCATCCATGTGCCTTTTTTTCTCGCCGGCTGTCCCCCGCCGAGCGAAATTACGACGTGGGGAACCGGGAGTTGCTGGCCGTCAAACTGGCTTTGGAGTAGTGGAGGCACTGGCTGGAGGGAGCGGAACATCTGTTTATGGTCTGGAACGATCACAAGAACCTCGCATACATCCAAACCGTCAAACGCCTGAATTCCCGGCAAGCCCGCTAGGCATTATTTTTTGGCCGGTTCAGGTTCACACTCACCTATCGTCCGGGGTCCAAGAACGGGGAGCCCGAGGCTCTCTCCCGTCAATACGTTTCCGAGGAGGGCCTTCCCAACCCCGAGACCATCCTTCCACCATCCTGTGCAGTGGCTGCCCTCACCTGGGAGATCGAGTCCAGAGTCAAAGCCCAACGGACTCAACCCAACCCAGCCAACGGACCCTCCAATCGCCTCTTCGTGCCCGATTCTGTTCGGTCGCAGGTTCTCTAGTGGGGGCACACTTCTCGTTTCGCCTCCCATCCTGGAATCGATCGGACTCCGCCCTTTCCGAAGAGACATTTCTGGTGGCCCTCCATGGACGCTGACACCCGTTCCTTCGTCTCTGCCTGTTCTGTTTGTGCCCGCGGAAAAGCCTCCCACCGACCACCTGCTGGATTGCTTCGTCCCCTACCTATCCCTAGCCGCCCTTGGTCACACATTGCGCTGGATTTCGTTACGGGACTACACCCTTCACCTGGGAACACTGCCCTACTCACCGTGGTGGACCGCTTCTCCGAAGCTGTGCACTTCGTAGCCCTTCCCAAACTCCCTACAGCCCGTGAGGCAGCCGACCTCCTTGTTCATCACATCTTTCGCTTTCATGGGATTCCCTCTGACATTATTTCTGATCGGGATCCCCAATTCGTCTCTCAAGTCTGGAGATATTTTTGTCAAGCCCTTAGAGCCTCCGTGAGTCTGTCATTCGGCTTTCATCCGCAGACGAGCGGTCAAACAGAACGAGCAAACCAGGATTTGGAAGCAGCATTGCGCTGCATAACCGCCAACAACCCGACATCCTGGAGCACCCATCTCGTTTGGGTAGAGTAGGCCAACAACTTCCTGGTCAGCACCGCCACAGGAAGGTCTCCTTTCGAATGCTCCCTCGGTTACCAACTTCCTCTGTTCTCCGCTCATGAAGATGACATTGCTGTGCCTTCAGTTCAAGCTCATCTCCGCCGGTGCCGCAAGATCTGGAAAGACACATATGCGGCCCTGCTCCGCTCAACCGACCGCAACCGGAGGATACCGATCACCATCGAATTCCTGCACCAGATTATCGGCCTGGGCAGAAGATTTGGCTCTCGTCCAAAGACGTTCCCCTCAAGAATGAACCCAGGAAACTCGCCCCTCGCTAACTGGGACTATTCGAGATTGAGAGTATAATCAACCCCCTCGGCGGTCAGACTAAAACTGCCGAAGTCTATGCACATTCATCCTACATTCCGCGTCCCCCAATTGAAACCGGTATCTGTCAGCCCTTTGTGCTCTCCTGCCGAACCGCCCTCCACCCGCCCGGATCATTGACGACCAACCAGCATACACCGTCCGGCGAATACTGGATGTGCGCCGCCGAGGCAGAAGCCTCCAGTACCTGGTCAATAGAGAGGGATACGGCCCGGAGGAACGCTCCTGGATTTCCCGCTCCTTCATCCTGGACCTTTCCTTCATTCGTGATTTCCATCGTGACAATCGGGACAATCGGGCCTGGTGGTTCGCCTGGAGACTCCTGTTGGGGTGTGGGCAGTACTCTCATGGTTCTGACCGTTTATTCCCTAGTTTCCTCTAATTTCCTTGATTGTGCCACGGTTCCGACCGTTAATTTCCCAATTTCTTCTCATTTTCTTTCATGACGGCACACCTGGTTTCCATCAGAACCCGCAGTATAAGAACCCCAGCGTTACAAACCCTAGTTGCCAGATCGTTGCTCTTTTTCCTGTGTGATAACTAACGTTTCTCGGCCGCTTAGAACCGTTTGTTCTAAGTTTAGCTCCAGTTTCAGGGTTTATCTATGAGACTCCCTCTCCATGCGTCAAGGCTCCGTGTCAAGTATATGACTCAAGGCTCTGTGTCAAGGCCCCATATCAGGGCTCCGTGTCAAGATCCCTCCTGTTTGCTGTTCGGCGTTTACGCTCGTGTAAATATCCTAACCCGATCTTTGTGCCTGTGTCCTGAACTTCGGTTCGCCACATTCGCCACGTTCCATTGCAACATAGATCTTATATTACTGCAACCTAAGTTCCCAATTCCTGAACTCGGCGCTCTCACTGAACACCTCCATCTTGGACCCTGGAAAGGCTGGGTTACCCAATCCACTGGCAGTGCAGACAGATCCTCTGTTCTACCACCAACTACAGCATGCTAACATCAGCGGTCGCAGCATTGTATTCAACTTGAGCCTGAGGCTCCGGAGGGTTCCTGTGCTGTGGAAGACATCCTGCCTTGTCCCTGTGCCGAAGGCGCCGCGCCCCAGCGGCCTCAATGACTACAAACCGGTGGCATTGACCTCCCACATCATGAAGACCCTGGAGAGACTTGTTCTGGAGCTGCTCCGGCCTACAGTCAGGCCACACTTAGATTCCCTCCAGTTCGCCTAAAAGCCCCGACTACGAGTTGAGGATGCCATCGTCTACCTGTTGAACCGTGTCTACGCCCACCTGGACAAGCCATCGAGCACTGTGAGGGTCATGTTTTTTGACTTCTCCAGTGTGTTCAACACCATCCGCCCTGCTCTGCTGGGGGAGAAGCTGACAGCGATGCAGGTGGATGCTTTTCTCGTGTCATGGATTCTTGATTACTTGACTGGCAGTCCTCAGTTCGTGTGCTTGCAACACTGTGTGTCCGACAGAGTGATCAGCAGCACTGGGGCTCCACAGGGGACTGTCTTGTCTCCCTTTCTCTTCACCATTTACACCTCGGACTTCAACTACTGCACAGAGTCTTGTCATCTTCAGAAGTTTACTGATGACTCTGCCATAGTTGGATGCATCAGCAAGAGAGATGAGGCTGAGTACAGGGCTATGGTAGGAAACTTTGTCACATGGTGTGAGCAGAATTATCTGGAGCTTAATGTGAAAAAGACTAAGGAGCTGGTGGTAGACCTGAGGAGAGCTAAGGTATTGGTGACCCCTATTTCCATCCAGGGGGTCAGTGTGGACATGGTGGAGGATTACAAATACCTGGGGATACGAATTGACAATAAACTGGACTGGTCAAAGAACACTGAGGCTGTCTACAAGAAGGGTCAGAGCCATCTCTATTTCCTGAGGAGACTGAGGTCCTTTAACATCCGCCGGACGATGCTGAGGATGTTCTACGAGTCTGTGGTGGCCAGTGCTGTCATGTTTGCTGTGTGTGCTGGGGCAGCAGGCTGAGGGTAGCAGACACCAACAGAATCAACAAACTCATTCGTAAGGCCAGTGATGTTGTGGGGTTGGAACTGGACTCTCTGACGGTGGTGTCTGAAAAGAGGATGCTGTCCAAGTTGCATGCCATCTTGGTCAATGTCTCCCATCCACTACATAATGTACTGGTTGGGCACAGGAGTACATTCAGCCAGCGATTCATTCCACCGAGATGCAACACAGAGCGTCATAGGAAGTCATTCCTGCCTGTGGCCATCAAAATTTACAACTCCTCCCTTGGAGGGTCAGACACCCTGAGCCAATAGGCTGGTCCTGGACTTATTTCTTGGCATAATTTACATATTACTGTTTAACTATTTATGGTGTTATTACTATTTATTATTTATGGTGCAACTGTAACGAAAACCACTTTCCCCCGGGATCAATAAAGTATGGCTTTGACTATGATTATGACTATTGCCCCCACACCCTGTCGGTGATGGGTTCCAACCTGGCAATGGAGGGATAAAAGTTTGCACAGGTTGGTATAAAACTGCAGGACGCCACAAACAGTGCGTTCCGAGTGGTAGATGATATTTATGTTTGGGGTGGAATAGAAGTGGAGGATAAGGCGTTAATTTTGAAAACAAATTGACGCTCCGACAAAGCAGCACACACTGCAGGCAATGAATGAGGTCAAATATCTTCATTGTATTGACGTGAAAAGGTAATGGTTCAATGGCATCTCACAAAATGCTGAAATTTCAAAACTATGAGCAATCATTTCTTTCATGATAAACCCTTAAAATAGATCCAATTGCATCACAAACGTTGGAATAAATGATAGGTTGTGTCCCTGTCCATATGACTGTGACTAATCCACATTATTGCATTACAAGAGCAATATTCTCCCCGGTGCAGTTTCCAATATAAACAGTGGATTCTCAGTGGAATGCGGATTGATATTTAGCCAGTCAGAAGCAGCACCACACCAGGCATTTCTCAGTGAGAATGGGATACCCAATAATCTTCCAGATCGAGCGCATTTACTACCCAGTTCTTGCGGCCATTGGAGTTATTGGTAAGGGGACGATCACGGAATCAACGCTTTGTGTTGATGCTCTGCTCGTTCTGTAAAGGTGTATGTTTAGTGTTTTGGCTTGAGTCAGTGGGATTACTGCCAAGTGAGATCCAACTCCCAACTTTCTAAACATTTTGTTTCCAATGTAAGTAAATTTGCTGAATTTCTTTTGCTTCCGCTGACCGCTGGGTCATCGCAGCTCCGGAGGAGTTCGGAGATCCAATGAGTCATTTATTTGTGTAAAACAGTACAGCACAGAAACAGGCCATTCGGTCCGCAGGATGTGTGGCGACCAGGGTGCCTCCACTATACCGCTGATTCAGTAGCTGGGTGACCGAATGTAGTGAAAGGTGAGATGGGGGAGATTGTATTGTGTCCCACGGCAAGATACAGAAAGCGGGCGTTATTAACAGAAACGCGGGTTACCTGATTGGGAAAGCCGATCGTTTTTCTGATACATAAAGAATCTCAGAGAATAATACAGCACAGAAACAGACCGTTCGGCCCATTCAGACTAATGATGCTCGCCGAACAAAGCCATGACTGGAATCATAGGAAGATGACCCGAGACATGGCTCTGAGAACTCGCTGTTTGATTTCTGTCACTGCGGGTCCAACAAATTTCTGGGTCGTTGCTACCTTCAGTGCTTCTTTCAAGTGCCCTTCAGCATCGAGGAGAATCCATTCATCGGTTGAAGGAGGAAGGTCGGTGGGAATCAGTAGAAACCTTTCCTCGTCTGTTTGAACTGTTGACATCAGATGTCAGAGTCTGCAGTCCACGCTGAGCAACCTCAGGGACAGTCCATCCCAACTGTATTTGCCCGCACGCTGACACATTCCGAGGTCTGCCCATCGGTGGAACATTGTACTGCGATGCACGGCTTTGGGGTTCCCATGCCGGTATTGATCGGCTGTTGCTTATCAGATACGCAGTTCACACCTTCCAATATTCATGCGGAATTGTCGCAACTTCAGTCTGGGAAAGGACGATGAACTGATTTCTGTTTGTACGATTGTAGTTTTCATATCTGGTATGTGATCAGGTAACTGATGCTTCTGTCAGTCCAGAAACTAACTACTTCTGTCTAATTCCTCCTTCTGCAGTGAATTTCGTGGCGATTGTGATCCTGAATCGGGGGAATTGTGGTCTCTCCAAATGCATCACCCGTTACCTGATTGGAATGTCTGCAGCGGATCTAATACTGGTCATTATCAATGTAATATTGCATCGAATTAATAACATACATTTCCCAATTACTTTCCTGTTCATCACTCCTGTGTGTGCAGTTAAAGTTGTTTTGTCTCTGGCAGCTTTGGACTGTTCGGTCTGGTTTACAGTCGCTTTCACCTTCGACCGGTATGTGGCAATTTGTTGTCAGAAGCTCAAAACAAGGTACTGCTCCGAGAAAACTGCGGGTGTGGTTTTAGTAACAGTGAGCACTGCCGCATGTTTGCGATCCATTACGTGGTACTTTGGATTTGTACCCGGAGTGATTATTGACAATGTCCCGTGGTTTTGTGTTCAAACCCCGTATTACTACAGCTCGCCCTTCTGGGCTGTATACGAGTGGATTGACAGTTTATTAACGCCACTGCTTCCAATTGCATTGATCTTGGTGTTTAATGTTCTGACGGTCAGGAACATCATTACAGCCAATCGTCTCCGCAAGGCACTCCGCTCCAACAGTAAGGGAGAGAACCGCGCTGACCCAGAGACGGAGAACAGGAGGAAATCCATCGTTTTACTCTTTGCTTTGTCTGCCAATTTTATACTGATGTGGATTACGTATGTCGTACATTCCTTAAACTGGCCGGTTGTAAACTTTCATTATACGGACAGAAACCTTAGTAATCCAGGTTTCATTTTCCAGGAATGTGGATTCATGCTGAGGCTTCTCGGTTCCTGTACTAACACATGTATTTATGCTGCAACCCAGAGTAAATTCAGAGAGGAGTTGAAAAATGGGGTTAAATATCCATTCGTTCAAATTGTGAAATTATTGAAACAATAATATAAAACCGACCTTGAACCAAAAGCTGAGATGACTATTTCACTGTGTTACTGACATATCCATCCTCACCACCGACGTCTGGTTTTTAAGGAATCTCCACCTGCTCGATACATTGGACAACAAATATGTTTGAAAGTGTTGCTTCCCCAGAATATTTTATGGCCAAGATAGACTACTTGAAGTTGAACACAAACAGAAGGTAACCCTCAGGCTCGGCCAGCACATGTTCGTCTAGGGGAAGACAACTTCTGGCCCCGCCAAGCTGAGAAATCTCGTTCCTGTGGATGCTGCATGATGTGTTGTCCGGTTACAAATCCGCGCCGCAGTATATAGAAACATAGAAAATAGGTGCAGGAGTAGGCCATTCGGCCCTTCGAGCCTGCACCGACATTCAGAATGATCATGGCTGACCATCCAACTCAGAACCCTGTACCTGCTTTCTCTCCATAACCCCTGATCCCTTTAGCCACAAGGGCCATATCTAACTCCCTCTTGAATATAGCCAATGAACTGGCCTCAACTGTTTCCTGTGGCAGAGAATTCCACAGATTCACCACTCTCTGTGTGAAGAAGTTTTTCCTCATCTCAGTCCTAAAA
This sequence comes from Mobula birostris, assembly GCF_030028105.1. NCBI lineage: Eukaryota > Metazoa > Chordata > Chondrichthyes > Myliobatiformes > Myliobatidae > Mobula > Mobula birostris. The sequence goes on along the minus strand of NC_092371.1, from coordinate 106,012,900 downwards.
GGCTTCACCTTTATCCTTAAACTGTGACCCCTCCTTCTGGAAGAGTATATCTGCCGGGAATTTCCCGTCAGCTGGAAGACCCCCTAACCGAGTTCCAACGACAGCAACCGCCTGAGCCGCCAGGTTCTACAGGTCCTTTAGCATTGGAAACAGACCTGTGGGCCCTTCACAAGACACACATAGGCCAAGTGTTCACTGCAAAAAGACCACTGTGTCAAGCTAAAAAAGAATGCTGTATTACCATGCATCAGACAATAACGATTGACCCCCGAGGCAGAAGGTATAGCTCCTGTCATAGACTCTGCTGCAACAAGGGGCTCTCAGATCTACTGTCAGCCCCTGTAACACACCGACACTGCCTATACCAAAGGTTGGACGGCCTAATGAGAGGCGCTTTGCGCAAGATCTACGAGCTGTAAACAATATTGTAATTCCCATAGCCCCGATGGTACCTGACGTTAACATAGATGAAAGAACCATGTTAACGTCAGGTACCATCGGGGCTATATCAGACCGTACACCATGTGCAATTAACTTTATAAATCGTAATCTGAATACAGTATAGGGTTAGTAAAGAAAATAAGAAAAAAGCCCTAGTTTAAGAGAAAAGTCAAAAGTGCACTTTGGAGCTCACAAATGTGGCCATTCATCAACCTTCGACCTTCCCCGAGCGTCGCTGCCCTTCCGACCCCCCCGCTCCCAATCCAGTCAGTCCAGTGGTCTACCAGCTCTCTCCACACGCGTCTTCTTACTTCTCCTCTCGCCGACCAAAGACCGTGAAAATCTCTCTTCCAGGCTCACAAGAAACAACATTTCCCTTATTGGATAGGCCCCCAACATTCCAAGCCCTGTTATCTCCAGTCATAACCCAAGCATTGCTGCTACAGAGAAACCATTACATTAGCAGTGAAACCTCACAGCACATTACAATAATTTCAGATTACTTAAATCATGAAGGAATTTGGAGAAACAAGAATATATATTTTTATTGAATATAATGTGTTTAATTGAATAACGTTGCTGACACTGTGCAATAACTCAATTATGCTAAAACGTTTTGTTAATGATTTTCAATTGTACTCAGTGTCTAAGGCTTCTTGTTTAAGTGATCAACAAAAATCCACCAGCATTGACGGATTCCAGTTGCCTGATACCATTTCTCCATGGCCGCAAAGTCCTGCTGAAACCTTTCACCACGCTCATCACTGAAAGCGGCAAGATTTTAAAGGCAAAATTCCAAATGGGAATGCAGAAAATTAATCATTAGTTACATAGATCATAGAATAGTACAGCACATTACAGGCCCTTCAGCCCACAATGTTGTGCCGACCCTTAAACCCTGCCTCCCACATAACCCCCCAACCTTGAATTCCTCCATATACCTGTCTAGTAGTCTTTTAAATTTCACTAGTGTATCTGCCTCCACCACTGACTCAGGCAGTGCATTCCACGCACCAACCACTCTCTGAGTAAAAAAGGTTCTTCTAATATCCCCCTTGAACTTGCCACCCTTTACCTTCAAGCCATGTCCCCTTGTATTGAGCAGTGGTGCCCTGGGGAAGAGGCGCTGGCTGTCCACTCTATCTATTCCTCTTAATGTCTTGTATACCTCTATCATGTCTCCTCTCATCCTCATTCTCTCCAAAAATTAAAGCCCTAGCTCCCTTAATCCCTGATCATAATGCATATTCTCTATCACCAGGCAACATCCTGGTAAATCTCCTCTGTACCCTTTCCAATACTTCCACATCCTTCCTATAGTGAGGTGACCAGAACAGAACACAGTACTCCAATTGTGGCCTAACCAGAGTTTTACAGAGCTGCATCATTACCTCGCGACTCTTAAGCTCTATCCCTCGACTTATGAAAGCTAACACCCCATAAGCGTTCTTAACTACCCTATCTACCTGTGAGGCAACTTTCAGGGCTCTGTGGACATGTACCCCCAGATCCCTCTGCTCCTCCACACTACCAAGTATCCTGCCATTTACTTTGTACTCTGCCTTGGACTTTGTCCTTACAAAGTGCAGCACCTCACACTTCTCAGGGTTGAACTCCATCTGCCACTTCTCAACCCACTTCTGCATCAAATCAATGTCTCGCTGCAATTTTCGACAATCCTCTACACTATCCACAACACCATCAACCTTTGTGTTCTGCAAACTTGCCAACCCACCCTTCTACCCCCACATCCAAGTCGTTAATAAAAATCACAAAAAGTAGAGGTCCCAGAACAGATCCTTGTGAGACACCACTAGTCACAATCCTCCAATCTGAATGTACTCCCTCCAACATGACCCTTTGCTTTCTGCAGGCAAACCAATTCTGAATCCACCTGGCCAAACTTCCCTGGATCGCATGCCTCCTAACTTTCTGAATAAGCCTACCATGTGGAACCTTGTCAAATGCCTTACTAAAATCCATACAGATCATATCCACTGCACTACCCTCATCTGTATACCTGGTCACTTCCTCAAAGAACTCTATCAGGCTTGTTAGATATGATCTGCCCTTCACAAAGCCATGCTGACTGTCCCTGATCAGCCCAAGTTTCTCTAAATGCCCATAGATCCTATCTCTAAGAATCTTTTCCAACAACTTTCCCACCACAAATGTAAGGCTCACTGGTCTATAATTACCCGGACTATCCCTACTACTTTTTTTGAATAAGGGGACAACATTCACCTCTCTCCAATCCTCCAGTACCATTCTCGTGAACAACGAGGACATAAAGATCCTAGCCAGAGGCACAGCAATCTCTTCTCTCGCCTCGTGGAGCAGCCTGGGGAATATTCCATTAGGCTCCGGGGACTTATCTGTCCTAATGTATTTTAACAACTCCAACACGTCCTCTCCCTTAATATCAACATGCTCCAGAACATCAACCTCACTCATATTGTCCTCACTGACATCAAGTTCCCTCTCATTGGTGAAGACCGAAGAGAAGTATTCATTGAGGGCTTCGCTCACTTCCACAGCCTCCAGGCACATCTTCCCACCTTTATCTCTAATTGGTCCTACCTTCACTCCCGTCATCTTTTTGTTCCTCACATAATTGAAGAATGCCTTGGGGTTTTCCTTTATCCTACTCGCCAAGGCCGTCTCATGCACCCTTCTTGCTCTCCTCAGCCCCTTCTTAAGCTTGTTTCTTGCTACCCTATATTCCTCAATATACCCATCTGATCCTTGCTTACTGAATCTCATAGAACATAGAATAATACAGCACAGTACAGGCCCTTTGGCCCACATTGTTGTGCCAACCCTCAAACCCTGCCTCCCATATAACCCCCTCACCTTAAATTCCTCCATATACCTGTCAAGTAGTCTCTTCAATTTCACTAGTGTATCTGCCTCCACCACTGACTCAGGCAGTGCATTCCATGTGCCAACCACTCTCCAGTAAAAAACCTTCCTCTAATATCCCCCTTGAATTTCCCACCCCTTACGTTACAGCCATGTCCCCTTGTATTGAGCAGTGGTGCCCTGGGGAAGACGCACTGGCTATCCACTCTATCTATTCCTCTTAATATCTTGTATACCTCTATCATGTCTCCTCTCATCCTCCTTCTCTCCAAAGAGTAAAGCACTAGCTCCCTTAATCTCTGATCATAATGCATACTCTCTAAACCAGGCAGCATCCTGGTAAATCTCCTCTATACCATTTCCAATGTTTCCACATCCTTCTTATAGTGAGGCAACCAGAACTGGACACAGTACTCCAAGTGTGGCCTAACCAGAGTTTTATAGAGCTGCATCATTAACTTGCGACTCTTAAACTCTATCCCTCGATTTATGAAAGCTAACACCCCACAAGATTTCTTAAATACCCTGTCTACCTGTGAGGCAACTTTCAGGGATCTGTCGGCATGTATCCCGAGATCCCTCTGCTCCTCCATACTACCAAGTATACTGCCATTTACTTTGTACTCTGCCTTGGACTTTGTCTTTCCAAGCATACCACCTCACACTTCTCCGGGTTGAACTCCAGCTGTCACTTCTCAACCCACTTTTGCAACCTATCAATGTCTCTCTGCAATCTTCGACAAACCTCTACACCAGCTACAACACCACCAACCTCTGTGTCATCTGCAAACTTCCCAACCCACCCTTCTACCCCCACATCCAGGTCGTTAATAAAAATCACGAAAAGTAGAGGTCCCAAAACCGATCCTACTCGTCACAACCCTCCAATCTGAATGTACTCCCTCCACCATGACCCTCTGCCTTCTATAGGCAAGCCAATTCTGAATCCACCTGGCCAAACTTCCCTGGATCCCATGCCTTCTGACTTTATGAATAAGCCTACCATGTGGAACCTTGTCAAATGCCTTACTAAAATCCATGTAGATCACATCCAGATCCACTGCACTACCCTCATCTATATGCCTGGTCACCTCCTCAAAGAACTCTATCAGGCTTGTTAGACACGATCTGTCCTTCGCAAAGCCATGCTGACTGTCCCTGATCAGACCATGATTCTCTAAATGCCCATAGATCCTATCTCTAAGAATCTTTTCCAACAGCTTTCCCACCATCTTTCCCACCACAGATGTAAGGCTCACTGGGCTAAAATTACCCAGACTATCCCTACTACCTTTTTTGAACAAGGGGACAACATTCGCCTCCCTCCAATCCTCTGGTACAAATGAGGACATAAAGATCCCAGCCAGAGGCTCAGCAATCTCTTCCCTCACCTTGTGGAGCAGCCTAGGGAATATTCCATCAGGCCCCGGGGACTTATCCATCCTGATGTATTTTAACAACTCCAACACCTCCCCTCCCTTAATATCAACATGCTCCAGAACATCAACCTCACTCATATTGTCCTCACCATCATCAAGTTCCCTCTCATTGGTGAACACTGAAGAGAAGTATTCATTGAGGACCTCACTCACTTCCACAGCCACCAGGCACATCTTCCCACCTTTATCTCTAATCGGTCCTACCTTTACTCCTGTCATCCTTCTGTTCTTCACATAAGTGAAGAATGCCTTGGGGTTTTCCTTTACCCTACTCGCCAAGGCCTTTTCATGCCCCCTTCTTGCTCTCCTTAGCCCCTTCTTAAGCTCCTTTCTTGCTACTCTAAATTTCTCAATAGACCCAACTGATCCTTGCTTCCTAATCCTCATGTATGATGCCTTTTACCACCTGACTAGATTTTCCACCTCACTTGTCGCCCATGGTTCCTTTACCCTACCATTCTTTATCTTCCTCACTGGGACAAACTTATCCCTAACATCCTGCAAGAGATCTCTAAACATCGACCACATAGTACATTTCCCTGCAAAAACATCATCCCAATTCACACCCGCAAGTTCTAGTCTTATAGCCTCATAATTTGCCCTTCCCCAATTAAAAATTTTACTGTCCTCTCTGATTCTATCCTTTTCCATGATAACACTAAAGGCCAGGGAGTGGTGGTCACTGTCCCCCAGATGCTCACCCACTGAGAGATCTGTGACCTGACCCGGTTCGTTAATTAATACTAGATCTAGTATGGCATTCCCCCTAGTCAGCCTGTCAACATACTGTGACAGGAATCTGTCCTGGACACACTTAACAAACTCTGCCCCATCTAAACCGTTGGAACTAATCAGGTGCCAATCAATATTAGGGAAGTTAAAGTCACCCATGATAACAACCCTGTTATTTTTGCAGTCTTTCAAAATCTGCCTCCCAATCTGATCCTCGGTATCTCTGTTCCTACCAGGGGGCCTATAGAATACTCCCAGTAGAGTAACTGCTCCTTTCCTGTTCCTGACTTCCACCCATACTGACTGAAAAGAGGTTCCTGCTGCATTACCCACCCTTTCTGGAGCTGTAATAGTATCCCTGACCAGTAATGCCACCCCTCCTCCCCTTTCCACCCCTCTCTATCCCTTTTAAAGCACTGATATCCAGGAATATTGAGAATCCATTCCTGCCCTGGCGCCAGCCAAGTCTCTGTAATGGCCACTACATCATAATTCCATGTATGTATCCAAGCTCTTAGTTCATCACCTTTGTTCCTGATGCTTCTTGTATTGAAATACATGCACTTTAGCCCTTCTACCTTCCTACCTTTACACCCTTTATTCTGCTTCTCTTTCCTCAAAGTCTCTCTTTGTGTTAGATCTGGCTTTACTCCTGCACTTCTTCCATTGCTCTATCGCTGCGAGTACATGTTGCACTTCATTGTTTTGTGTGCTTGTTGCATATTGTCAACCAGCTTCATATACTTTGGTGTTCTGTGGTTGCCAAGAAGATTTTCCACTACACCCTTGAATGGCTTCCATGCAATTTTCTCTGGTCCCACTGGAAGTTCCTCAAATTGCCTGTCATTGATGACCTGTCTGATTTGTGGGCCAACAAAATGCCTTTCTTAATCTTGGCATCAGTTACTCTGGGAAACATCTGACTCAAGTATTGAAATCCTTCAGGGAAATTTTTCTGGCTGGCGAAATGGATTCCATGGTTGTGGTCTTCAACCCTGTAATTCTGCTTTTGACTTTGACAAACCCAAATCTCTGATCAGGTCATTTGACTCAGATTGAGTTATCAGTTGAGTCTCATTCAACATAAAGGATTCAAAATCTGTATCAGAATCAGTGTCATTTTCCATTCCTGGCTCATACATCATGGTATCTTCATTTGCCTCCTCTAGACCTTGCCTCTGGTGGCCTTGGTATTGGAAGACTGTTGACATGCAGCACAGGTCTCATGGCTGAAGGGAGATTTGGGTATTCAATTGATTTCTTGTTTTTAGCAGAGAAACCAGACACACTGCTCAGACAGAAGTAGAGTCTGCAACATTACCCTTTTGCTCTTGCCATATCATTGACAGAGTAAAATATATTGACTTCCAAGTACCTCTGAGCCCAGCTCTAAGGTTGACAGCATATGTGGCATAACAAATATGAGGAGCTAGGCTTTGTCTTGTTTGCCAATATACACCCGAATGAGAGCTCATAGGCTTTCTTAATTAGAGAAGTCCTGCTCCATCTTTTAGATTCAAGCATATACTCACCATAAATATAACAGAAAGTCTTGAGGCTGCAGCAACACTGGCAAGATATTTTGTTGTCATAAATACTCCTGAAAATACAATTACTTAATGATAATATGCTACACACGTAGATCCTGGACACCAACATGATCACAAACTGATATTCATGAAAACACAATGCACACTGTGTGTGTGTGTGTGTGTGTGTGTGTGTGTGTGTGTGTGTGTGTGTGTTTGTGTGTGTGTGTGTGTGTGTGTGTGTGTGTGTGTGTGTGTGTGTGTGTGTTGCTTTCATAGCATTTCTAAAACCTATCCTGCCATGTAGCATCCACACTGCCTAAGCATGGCCAGGCGTGCCTGGACAAGGCAACAATCTTTTCTGTTTACATTATGGGCAACATTTTTATTGATTTTAATTCTGAATTGAACAAATATAGGTGATTTCTAAAGAATGGAGTGTGACAGGGAAGCTTCAGCGTGACTTTCAAGATCAGCAGCCCAACGTGCATAAGATGTACCTAAAGGTGTACAGGAAGCAAAATCCTTGTTGTCCACTGTTATTAGCTGTTGGGATCATGTCTTCTCAAGCGTCCCTCCTGTTTTTTACCCCTATGTTCTTTACAATGCTCAAAGACTCTGTTTGATTTTAGCTTCCTAAAGTTTACATACACTTCATTTCCTTCTGGGTTTTACATCCAAGTATCCCTTACCTTGTTCTCCCTTCTTACTGGGCCATATCAGTTCTGCACTCTGAACAATGGTTCTTTCAACACCCTCCACATGTCACATCTAATCTGTCCAAAAACAGCTGTACCAATTAATTCTGCATAGTTCCTGCCTTATATTCTCATAATTTTCAGTGATCTACTTTGTTTCCTACTTATCTTTATCTATTGCTATCTTAAAACTTATGAAGTTGTGATCTCTATTCCCTAAATGTTGCCTACCAATAGCTCAGTTACCCAGCCTGACTCAATACCCACACAAGTCCAGTATGTCCCATCCTCTTTTTAAACTGTCTACGTTTAAAATTCTCCTGGGTGCACCCAACAAACTTTATCCCATCAAAATGCCCTGCACTAAGGAGATCACAATTTATATTGGGGGAGATGAAGTCACCCACAACATTCACCATGTTACTTTGGTGCTTTTTCCCAAAACTGCCTGGATATCTGTTCTTCAATATCGCAGTGGTTACTGGGGGAGGAGGTCTACATTATAATTCTCTCAAAGTGATTTCACCTTTCTCTTTTCTGACTTCTACCCGGACAAACTTGTGTTGAGACCTCTGTTATGACCCATTAGTGAAGTTGTGATGTTGTATCTGATTAAATATGATACTTGCTCCCTCCTTTACCTCCCACTCCATCTTTTCCTTGAGCTTTAAACATCCAGTCCTGTTTGTCTCACAACCAAGTCTATGTAATAGCCACAACATCACATTTTCATGTGCTGATCCATGCTATAATTTGTTGCTCAAATCCTCATGCTCCTTCAATAAAATGAACGCATGCAATCTACTGTTCAAATGCAAAACTAAATAAATAACTGGATAAATAGATGATAGATTGATAGAATGAAAAACAAATAAGCAATAACTATTGAGAATATGAGATGAAGAGTCCCTGAAAGAGGATCCATTGGTTGTGGGAACAGTTCAAAGATGGATTGAATGAATTTGAGGAAGTTATCCCCCTCTGGTTCAAGGTCCTGATGGCTGAGGGGTAATGCCTGTTCATGAACCAGGTGGTGTGTGTCCTGAGGCGCCTGTACCTTCTTCATGATGGCAGAAGTGAAAAGAGATCATGACCTGAATGGTGGTGGTGCTTGATGATGGATGCTGTTTTCCTGCAACAGCTCTCTGTATAGACGTACTGAGTGGTGGGGAGGCCTAGACTGTACACAACAAGACGGACAAGTGATCAATGTCCAAATATAAAAAGAAAAAACAAATGAAATGATAATATTTATAAATAAGTAAGCCATAAATATTGAAAATATGAGACGAAGAGACCTTGAAAGTGAGTTCATGGGTTTTTGGAACAGTTCTGTGATTTGGTGAGTGAAGTTGCATGAAGTTATCCACTCTGGTTCAAGAGCCTGATGGTTGAGGCATAATAATTGTTCCTGAAACTGCTGTTGTAGGTTCTGAGGCTCCTGTACCTTTCTCCACTTTCTGTCCTGGTCCTCTGCTTCCCAGGCAGTTCTGTATCAACTTTCAGTCAACAGTGTTGAGGCTGAGAGAGTTGAGAGCTACCATTGCTATAAGTGAATAACACCAATTGCTTGTCCTGGCCAATCCACAGATGTGATGGCCAAGAAATATCACCAGTGCCTCAATTCCTATCTCAATGCATAACCGTTTGGCAGGCCAACGCTCTACATGTGAACGCAAGAAACTGCAGGGTGTTGCGGGCATACCTCGGCACATCACAGAATCTAGTCCACTCCCTGCACTCTGTCCATGCTTGTTGCTGCCTCAGTAAAGTAGCCAAGAAGTTCAAAATCCCTGACTATCCTCAATGTTCTCGCTTCTCCACTCTCCCATTGTGCAGAAGATAGAAAAGCTAAAAGTTTGTACCACCAAATTCAAGGACAGCTTCTACCTTGCTGCGATAAGACTATTAAATATTCCCCTGGTACACCAATATGGACTCTTGACTTCACAATCTGCCTCGATATGATCTCGCATTTTATCATTTACTACACTGTACTTTTTTTATAGCTGTTACACATTATTCTGAATCCAGTTATTTATTTAGAGATACAGAAAGAGACAGGTCCTCCCTGGCCAATGAGTCACGCTGTTCACAAACCTACTAATTTAACCCTAGCCCCAATCACAGGACAATTTACAATGACCAATTAACTAGCTATCCAGTATGTCTTTGGACTGTGGGTGGAACCCAGAGCACACCAAAGGAAACCCACCCACTGACGGGAAGAACGTACAGACCTTTCTGTAGACGATGGTGGAATTCCAAAACTCTAGAATGTCCCAAGCTCTATTTTCATTACTCAAAGTTGATGTGACGCCCCTATTGTTTTATCTTGTACTACCTCTGATTTGATCTGTATCAAGAGTACGCAAGACTTGAATACATCACCCAGTGAATGAAAAAGTTCCTCCTCAGATTCCCCTTAAATATTTCACTTTTCATCATAAATTTATGGCCTTTAGTTCTAATCTCACCTAAACTGCGGGGGGTGGGGGGCAGTAGTGGAATCTGGTTATTTGCTTCATTTACTACAGGGCAACTGCCACCAAATGTTAGAATTACTGTATTAGCTGTAAATACATTTGGTTATTCAAAATTCTTTATAATTAGTCACAGAGTCATAGAGCACAGCAGCACAGAAATAGACCTTTCAGCTTATCTAGCCCATTCTGAAATGTTATCCTGCCTAGTCTCATTGTCCGCACCTGGACCCAACCATCCACACCACATCCACAATTTACTTGTCCAATTTTTGTCTTAGATTTTGCAATCAAACCCACATCCACCACTTCTGCGGGCTGCTCTCACCACCCTCTGAGTGAAGACGTTTCTCCTTAAATTTTTCACCTTTCACCCTTAACCCATGATCTTTAGTTCTTGTCTCACCCAAACTCAAGACCAGCTTGCATTTACCCTATCTATACCCTCATATACCCTTTGCCATCACAGAATCTCCTGTTTTCCCCACTAACTGTTGAATGTCCATAAGCCCATAAATATAGGAGAAGAATTAGGCTATCACGGCTGATTAATTTTACCTCTCAACCCCATTCTCCCTGTTACCTTTGAAACCCTTACTAATCAGGAACCTGTCAACCTCCGCTTTAAAAACACCCAATGACTTGGCCTCCACAGCTGTCTGTGGCAATGAATTCCACAGATTCACCACCCTCTGGTTAGACAAATTCCTCCTCAAAACTGTTCTAAAGGGACATCCTTGTATTCCGAGGCTGTGCCCTCAGATGCTAGATATTCTACTGTCAGAAACATCCTCGTCATATCCATTGTCTCCAGGCCAATCAATATCCAATGTGTATCAATGAGATCCCCCTTCATTCCTCTGAACTCCATTGAGTACAAACCTAGCGCTACCCTACTCTCTTCATAAATCAAGACTTTTATTCCTGGCATCATTTTTGTGAATCTCCTCTGGACCTGCTTGAGTGTACATCCCAACGTCCATAATCACTGCCTTTACTGATGAAAGCCTGCATGCAGAAACCCTTCTTCGCCACCATGTCTACCTCTGATGCCACTTTCAGGGACCTATGTACTCACAGGACCCTCTGCTCCACATCGCTCCCTGCTGTTCACCAGGAAATTCCTACCACAATCATTCATCTTCTCAAAATGCAACATCAGATTTCTCTGGATTGAAAGCCATTTGCCAATCCTCGACCCACTGACCCAGCTAATCAAGATTCCCTTGAGGACCTTCTTTACTATCTACAATAGCAGCTATTTTAACATATTCCACAGACTTACTAACCACACCTTGTGCATTCACAGAATGAACAACAAATTTCCCAGCACTGACAGCTGTGGGACAGCAAACTTTCAAGTTTGAAAAACAAGCTTCTACCATCACCCTCTGCTTCCTGCCACTGAGCCAATTATAAATCCAACTTCCTGCCTCTCCTGGATCCACGCTGTCACACAGAGAATAAGCAAACAGTATCCGAGCAACGCACATCAAAGTTGCTGGTAAACGCAGCAGGCTAGGCAGCATCTCTAGGAAGGGGTGCAGTCGACGTTTCAGGCCGAGATCCTTCTTCCTAGAGATGCTGCCTGGCCTGCTGCGTTCACCAGCAACTTTGATCTGTGTTGCTTGAATTTCCAGCATCTGCAGAATTCCTGTTGTTTGCGTTTTTAAACAGTATCCGAGGTCAGGATTGAACTGGACCGCTGGAACTGTGACATGGTGCCTCTGTTACCACTATGCTGTTCAATTTTATAACAATGGGGTTATATTTTCCACCCTCCATGCTGTCGCATTATTTATAGAATTCCGGAAAATAATCCAGTTACTCTGGGGACACGGATTAAGGATTTCTGATGTTGTCACCCACGCTAAACTCTTTGCCCAACTCAGCTCCAGAGCTAACAAAACCCGACAGCAACAGCTCAGCCCAATGCATGGAGAGAGAACAGAGCTGTACCTCTTCTTAAACTTGCACACAACCTTTAAAACATCTGCCTCTGCTCTACATTTGCCCATTGTTCAGGTGTTTAATCAAAATATGTACACTGTATGTAGATCAAACAAGAGATATAACAATGGCAATAAAAGGCCTTCCTTTCAAAAAATAAACTGAACGACCCAGCCTGCAGAGAACCCAGGGGGCCATGGGGTGGCAATATTGTGCCAGAGCAGAGCAGAGCCAACGAGCAGAATGAATCCGTTAACATACCTGCCACTTACACAGAAAATGCCAGAAGCTCATTGCCATCTCTCAGATCCACCTACAGCTCCTTCACCGATGTCCTTCCTTCCACCAGGAGGTCAGGGGCAGGGTGTTTGCTGACAACTACACAATGTTTGCCTCCATTCTCAGCTCCTCTGCAGGCTGTGCCTGAATGCCACAAGACGAAGACCGTATTCCGGCACGTATTGATAATAAGCACCACAACACTGCCAAGTAGCAGGATGTGAAACTGAGGGCCGTTTTGTGGGTCATCTGTGAGTGGAAAAATATACAGGAGCAAACATATGGGTTGATGGCAGAGTAGTACAGAACTCCAAGGTGATTATAGTGGGTACTTTAATTATCCCCACTTAAACCGATACCAGTTGCAAATCATGGCAGCGAGGGTGAAAAGTTTCCTAAATACCTCCAGGATAACTTTCTAGAGCAGAGACAACACTGCTGGAGGAACTCAGCAGGTCAGGTAGCATCTGTGAGGGGAAATGGACAGTCCATGTTTCAGGTCGGAACACCTTATCAGGGCTGAATTATCAGTGCAGAGATGTGGAGGTGAGGGGAAGGGGTGGAGCTGGCTGGTGATGGATGGAGCAGCTTTTTTCTGGTCAGCGAGAACGGAGACATTGCTGGATCTGGTTCTGGGGAATGAGATGGGTGACAATGCGCTATTTGAGTTAGTGAACATCTACATTTGACCAGTGGGAGTCTATCAAAAGTGAAAAAGCGAGAGATCAAGGTCAACATGGTTCTTTTAGGAGGAAGGGTAGGGCAGCAAGTGGAGGGAAGCTTGGATGTCCCGGGACCCTGAGGGTTCGATAAAGTGTGCAGTCTTCTTGCTCCACTTTTGAAAGGACCTGGTGGCTCTGGAGAGGATTCAGAAAGTAGTCACAGGATGTTGTCTGTTGAGAGTCTATTAGCTATAAGGATTTTGAAAGAGTGTATTAGCACTACAGAGAGGTTTTATAGATTACATACACACAAAATGCTGGAGAAACTAAACAGGCCAGGAAGCTTCTATGGATATTTCAGGCTGAGAGGACAGAAGGCCATGGAAGAAAGAGAAGAGGAGCACCAGAGGGAGATGATGGGCAGGTAAGGAGATAAGGTGAGAGAGAGAAATGGGAATAGGGAATAGTAAATGGGGGAGGCATTATCGGAGCTTCAAGAAATTGATGCCATCCAATTAGATGCTACCAGAAGGAATATAAGGTGTTGTTCCTCCAACTTGACTGTGGCTTCATTGCAGCAGTAGAGGAGTCCATGAACTGACATGTCAAAATGGGAATGGGAGGTAGAATTAAAATGGGTGGCCACTGGGAGATCCCACATTTTCTGGTGAATGGAGCATAGATGCTCAGCAAAGCAGTCTCCCAAACTACGTTGAGTCTCACCAACATACAGGAGGCCACATTGAGAGCACTGGTTGCAGTCAGTGACCCCCAACAGGCTCACAGGTGCTGTGACACCTCACCTGGAAGGATTGGTTGGGGCCCTGAATGGTAGTGAGGGAGGAGGCGTAGGGGTAGGTGTAGTACTTGTCCGGCTTGCAAGGATATGTGCCAGGAGGGAGATCAGTGGGGAGGGACGAATGGACAAGAGAGTCGTGTAGGGAGCGATTCCAGTGAAAAACAGAAAGTTGGGGGGAGAAGGATCCCATGGGGGATGGCGAAAGTTACAGAGAATTATGTGCTGGACATGGAGGCTGGTTGGGTGACTGGTGAGGACAAGGGGATGAGGCGCTTCATTCCAGAACTAAGGAGATGCCCTCCTTCTTCAAAGAAAAGGGCTTCCCTTCCTCCACTATCAACGCTGCCCTCACCCGCATCGCTTCCATTTCACGCATATCTGCCCTCTCCTCATCCTCCTGCCACCCCACTGGGGATAGGGTTCCTCTTGTCCTCACCTACCACCCTACCAGCCTCCATGCCATAATTCTCTGTAACCTCTATCATGGGATATGATGTGGAGACTCTATAAGCCACTCGTGAGACCACACTTGGAATATTGTGTGCAGTTTTGGGCTCCTTATTTTAGGAAGGCTATACTGACATTGGAGAGGGTTCAGAGAAGATTCACAAGAATGATTCCAGGAATGAAAGGGTTACCGTATGAGGGACATCTGGCAGCTATTGGGCTGTATTCCCTGGAGTTCAGGAGAATGAGGGGTATCACATAGAAACATTCCGAATGTTGAAAGGCCTAAACAGATTAGATATGGCAAAGTTATTTCCCATGGTAGGGGATACTAGGACAAGAGGGCATGACTTCAGGTTTGAAGGACGTCCATCTAGAACTGAGATGTGGAGAAATTACTTTAATTAGAGGGTGTTAAATCTGTGGAATCTGTTGCCATGGAGGCCAAGTCATTGGGTGTATTTAAGGCAGAGATAGATAGGTTCTTGATTAGCCAGGACATTAAAGGGTATGGGGAGAAGGCAGGGGAGTGGGGATGACGGGAATAATTGGATCAGACCATGATCGAATGGCGGAGCAGACTCGATGGGCTGAATGGCCTACTTCTGCTTATTGTCTTATGTTCTTGTCACCTCCAGCAGAATTCCACCACCAAACAGATCTTTCCCTCCTCCCCACTTTCTTACCCTGACCTCTCATCTTTTCTCTCCAGTTCTGATTAAGAGTCTTAGCCCGAAATGTTGACTGTTTACTCTTTTCCAGAGATACTTCCTGGCCTGCTGAGCTCCTCCAGCTTTTTGTGTACGTTGCTTGGATTTCCAATATCTGCAGATTTTCTCTTGTTTGTGGTTGAACAGGCTTCTTTTAGCTTCCTCAAATCAGAGATATTGTTTCCAGTACAGAGGTATAAAGCGCAATGAAAAAATTTACTTTGGATCCAATGTAGCATTGAAAAAACAGAATAAGATAAAGAATACAATAATAAAAAAATACAATAAATATAAATACTTCAGATATAACCCTTATATACATAGATTGATTGTGACTCCCTAATGTGATACGAGGCAGACTGTCTGTACATAAGGTGACTGACAGGAAATGATAAAGTAGTGGTGGTTGGTAGTGTTGAGGGTTGGTTAGTGGGTGGAGGTGTTGAACAGCCTCACTCCTTGGGAAAAGTAACTGTTTTTCGGTCTGAAGTAGATGCTATGTAGCCTCCTCCATGATGGGAGTTGGACAAACATTCCATGAGCAGGGTAGGTGGGATCCTCCATGACATTACTGGCCCTTTTCTGGCACCATGCTATACATACTGTGTAGTGGATGGGCTGCAGCCAGTGATGCTGTGGGCAGTTTTGACAACCCCCTGTGGAGCCTTCCTCTCTGCTGCAGTGCAGTTTCTGTACCATGCAGTGACGCAGCTTGTTAGGATGCTCTCCACTGTGCATCTGCAGAACGAAGTGAGTATAACTGTCCATAGCCCAGCTCTCTTCAGCCTCCCCAGAAAGCAGAGGCATTGGTCAGCTTTCCTGACTGTGTAGAATGTGTTCTGGGGTCCATGAGAGATTATGCGAGATGTGCACTAATCCATTCCAACCAAGACGCCTGTCCCACTAATCACATCTGTCTGCAATGGCCCATGTCCCTGAAAACATGATCTGTTAAATGACTTTTATATGTTAAAATTGTACCCACCTCTACCACTTCCTCTGGCAGCTCATTTTTGAGAGTGAGTGCTTTTTTCGTAGGGTCAAAATGGCAAATATCAAAGAACGTTCCTTTAAGGTAAGGTGTGAAAGGTTCAAAGATGATGTGTGGGGCAAGAATATTTACACAGAGTGTGGTAGGTGACTGGAACATGCTGCCAGGGGAAGGGGAGGAAGCAGATACAATGATAGAGTTTAATAAGCAGAAACATGAACTTGCAGAGATCGTAGACAGAGTTTGAACTGGCATCATGGTCAGACTTATTATTACAGGTCGAAGGCCTGTTCTGTTACTGTTCTGTTCTACTGGGACAATGGAGGACACCCTCCTCAGACCACCAGCCACTTCAGAATCCCATTTCATCATGCTCTTCCCTCTTTACACTGGCCATCTCACCTCTCCCCTTCTTTATGTTGTCTATCTCACCTTCCCCCCCACCATCTTTATACTGACTAACTCACCTTCCCCCACCCTTACATTGATCTACTCACCCCCCCCATCTTTACACTGATCATCTCCACCCCCCCCATCATCTTTATACTAACAAACTCACCTGTCCCAACTTTATACTGACCATCTCACACCCATTTCATATGGGGAGAAGGCAGGAGATTGTGGCTGAGAGGAAAATTGGATCAGCCATGATGAAGTGGTGGAGCAGATACGATGGGCCAATTAGCCTAATTCTGCTCCTGTATTTTATGATCTTATGGTCTATACTGAACATCTCACCTGCCCCTCTTTATACTGCCCATCTTACCCCACAGCTTCATACTGACCATCCGAACCCCCTCCCTGTCTGTATACTAACCAGCTCAACCTTCCCCCATTTTTATACAAACCATCTCACCTCCCATATCTTTATACTGACCATCAAACACTCGTCATATGACAAGCCATTCAATCTGGGAATAATTTTTGTGATAAAATAGACGATAGGCAGCATGGTTCCCTCAAGTGAAAATACTTCCTGACATATCTGCTTAGATTAGATTATCTGTTCGAATTCTTTGAAAAAATAACAAGCAGGATAGACAAAGGAGAATCGGTTAATATTGTGTACTTGGATTTTCAAGAGGCCTTTGACAAGGTGCCATGCATAAAGCTGCTTAACAAACTACAAGCCCATGGTATTACAGAAAATATCCTGGCATGGATAAAGCAGTGGCTGATTAGCCAGAGGCAATAAGTGGGAATAAAGGGAACCTTTTCAGGTTGGCTGCTGATGACTAGTGGTGTACCACAGGAGACCGTGTTGGGACTTTTTACGTTATATGTCAGTGATTTGGATGATGGACTTGATGGTGTTGTAAATAAGTTTGCAAATGATATGAAGATAGGTGGATGGGCAGGTAGTTTTCAAGAAGGAGGGGTACTACAGAAGGACTTGGACAGATTAGGACAATGGGCAAAGAAATGGCAGATGTCAGTGTCGGGAAGGGTATGGTCATGCACTTTGGCAGAAGAAATGATAGGGTTGATTATTTTCTAAATGGAGAGAAAATATAAAAAAAACTGAAGTCAAAGGGACTTGGGAGTCCTTGCGCAGGGTTCCTTAAAAATAAATTTGCAAGCTGAGTTTGTGGGGAGGAAGGCAAATGCAATGTTAGCATTCATTTCAAGAGGACTAGAATATAAAAGCAAGAATGTAATGTTGAGACTTTATAAAGCACCGGTGAGACTTACTTGGAGCATTGTGAGCAGGTTTGAGCCCCTTATCTTTGAAGAGATGCGCTGAGACTGGAGAGTGTTTACGAGAACGATTCCAGGTTTGAATGGCTTGTCACATGAAAAGCATTTGATGGCTCTGGGCCTGTATTCACTAGAATACAGAAGAATGAGGGGTGACCTCATTGAAACCTATCAAATGGTGAAAGGCTTTGACAGAGTGGATCTGGAGAGGATGTTTCCTATGATTGGAGTGTCTGAGACCAGAGGACACAGCCTCAGAATAGAGGGGTGTCCTTTCACAAAGGAGGTGACGAGGAATTTCTTTAGCCGGAGGATGGTGAATCTGTGGAACTCTTTGCTACAGGCAACTGTGGAGTCCAAGGCTTTATGTATATTAAAGGCAAAGGTTAATAGATTCTTGATTGGTCAGGGAATGTAGGGATACAGGGAAAGGCAGGAAATTGGAGCTGAGAGGAAAAATGGATCAGCCATGATGAAATGATGGAGCAGACACGATGGGTCAAATGGCCTAATTCCGCTCTTATGGTCTATACCGACCATCTCAAAATCCCCATTTTTATACTGACCATCTCACCTTCCCCCTCCTCATATTTATACTGACTATCTGCCGTCCCCCCTCCTATCTTTACACTGACCATCTCACTGCACCCCCCCCCCCCCCATCGTTATACAGTAATAACCTTCTCATCTCTCCTCTTCTTTAGAGTCATAGAACACTACAGCAGAGAAGAAGGCACTTTGGCCTATCTAGTATTGCCCAAACCATTAATCTGCCTAGTTCCAACAACTTGAACCCAGACCATAGCCCTCCATACCCCTCCCATCAATGCAGCTCTCCATATCTGTTTTAAATGTTATAGTCGACCCCTTATCTACCACTTGTACTGGCAGCTGTTCCCCTCTCCCACCATCCTCTGGGTGAAGACATTCCTCCTCATATTCCCCTTAAACATTTCACCTTCCACCCTTAACACATGACCTCCAGTGGAAAACGCATGTTTACATTTCTACACTCCTTATAATTTTATATACCTCTATCAAATCTCCAGTCGATGTTCTATGCCCAAGTAAATAAAGTCCTCATCTATTAAAACTTTCCCCATAACTCAGGTTCTCTAGTCCTAGCAACATCCTTGTAGATTTTCTCTGCACTCTTTTAACCTTTCCTGTACGTAGGTGAGAAAAACTGCACACTATATTTAAAGTTAGGCCTCATCAACTTCTTGTGCAACTTCAACATAACATCCCAACTCCGGTAGTCAATACATTGAGTTATGAAAATGAATGTGCCAAAAGCTTTCTATACTACCCTATGTACCTGTGATGCCGCTTTCAAGGAATTATGGATCTGTATTCATAGGCCCCTCTGTTCTACCACATTCCTCAATACCCTACCACTTACCATGTAAGACCTACTCTGGTTAGTCCTCCCAAAATGCACCACATCCCGCTTGTCTACATTAGGTTTCATCTGCAATTTTTCAGCCCATTTTTCCAGCTTGTCCAGATCCTGCTACAAACTTTGATAGTCTTCCCCGCTGTCCACATCACTCCTAATCTTGGTGTCATTCATAAAGTTGCTGATCCCATTTACCACATTATTAGCCATATGATTAATATAGATGACTAACACCATGAATCAGCGAGTTGCTTTGTTATGTCTCCCTTCTTGCTGTGAAATGGTGACACCTCTTTTGCCCTTATTAGGGAGAGAGAGAGCCTGTGATATGTCGAATACCAAGTGAACAAGTAGTCTTTGGGGGTTGCAAGTCTGTGTCTTTATTGATGTTTGCTGCACGCTTGAGTGCTCGTGGGGATGCCGATGCTTTTTTGTTGGTATGTGGGGGGGGAGTTTGTTGCTTTTCTGCTTCTTATGCATGAGAGGGGTGAACTGGGGGGGGGGCTTTGGGTTCCTAACATTTAACTGTCATTCATTCTTTGGGGCACCTCTCTGTTTTCGTGAATGTTTGCAAAGAAAAAGAATTTCAGGATGTATATTTTATGCATTTCTCTGACATTAAATGTACCTATTGAAACCTATTGAAACAAACAACAATGGCCCGAGCACCAGTCCCTGTGGTACACCACTTGTCACAGGCCTCCAAAGAGGCAACCATCTAATACCATTTTCTGGCTTCTCCTACAATGCCAGCGTCCAATCCAATTTACCACCTCATCTTGAATGCCAAGCAACTGAACCTTCTTGACCAACCTCCCATGTGGGACCTTGCCAAAGGCCTTGCTAAAGTCCCTGTAGATAAAGTCCACTGCCTTGCCTTCATCAATTTTCCTGGTTACTTCCTAGATTGGTTAGACATGACTTCCCAGGCCATGTTGACTATTCCCTGTCTATCCAAATACTTATATATCCAGTCCTTTGGAATACCTCCCATTAACTTTCCACATACTGATGTCAGGCTCAGCAGCCAATAATTTCCTGGCTTATTCTTAGGGCCTTTTTATAAAAAAGGAACAACATTAGCTATCCTCCAATCCTCCGGCACCTCATCTGTGGCTAAGGATGTTTTGAATATCGTAGCTAGGGCCCCTGCAATTTCTGCCCTAGCCTCCCACAGGATCTGAGGGAACATATCGTCAGGCCCTGAGGATTTATCTACATTAATGTGCCTCAAGACAGAAAACACCTCCTCCTTTGTAAACCCTATAGGGTCCATGACCACACTACTGTATTGCCTCACATCAATAAACTCTGTGTTGGACTCCAGAGTAAATACAGATGCAAAAAAATCCATTTTAGATTTCCCCCATCTCTTTCAGCTCCACACATAGATGACCACTCTAATTTTCCAGGAAACCAATTTTGTCCCTTGCGATCCTTTTGCTATAATGTATCTCTAGAAGCCTTCAGGATTCTCTTTCACCTTGTCTGCTGGCATAACCTCATGCCTTTATTTAGCTCTCCTGGGTTCCTTCTTAAGTGTTCCTTAAACTTCTCAGGTAACTCATTTGTTCTTGCCTGCCTATACCTGCTATGCACCTCCTTTTTCTTAACCAGGGCCTCAATATCTCTTGAAAACAAAGGTTCCTTAAATCTGTTATCTTTACCTTTCATTCTGATAGGAAAAGACAAACACTGTACTTAAAAAAAATTCACTTTTGGAAGCCTCTCACTTACCATTGCCAGAAAATGATACCATCAAAATTGGCCCTTTCCCCAATTTAGAATCTCAACATGAGGTCCTTTTTCATAATTATATTGAAACTAATGGCATTGTGATCACTAGTTGAAAAGTGTTCCTCTATACCAAAATTCTGTCACTTTGCCCTGATTCATTCTCAACCAGGAGATCTAGTATCACACCCTCCTGTTGGGACATCTACGTACTGATTAAGGAAACTTTCCTGAATACAGTTGACAAAACTTTTTCTCATTAACAGGGACATCAGACCTCCCACCCCCCATCTTCATACTGATTATCTCATCTGCTCCACCATCTTTATAAGAGCTATCTCACCCCCCCCATCTTTAGACTGACCCATCTCACCTTGCCCCTTCTTTATAGTGACCCATCTCACCTCTCCCCCATCGTTACAGTGACCATCTCACCAACCTCCATTGTGGTAGTGACCATCTGAGCTCCTCCATCTTTAACCTCCCCCCTTAATTATACTGACCACCTCGCGCTCCCCAATCTTTATACTGACAATCTCACCTCTCCCATATTTATAACGAGCATCTCACCTCCCTCCACCTTGATACTGACCATATCACCCGCCCACACCCATCTTTTTACATATCATTTCACCCACTCTATATCTTTTTACAGACCATCTCACCACCCCAAACTTTATATTGATCAGCTCACCTCTTGTCAGCTTTATACTCCCCCACCTTGTTGGCCATGATGGATTTAAAATATGGAAGAAAATGTTGGACTCGAATGGGTCAAGGACAGTGGAAGCAGACAGATCTATTGTCTTTGTTCCTGTCATGTGCTTGGAGTATGGAGGCTGCCATTTTGTGGAACTGTTTTACATCCTCCATTTTGTGTGTTAGTTGCATGGCTTGATCAATGTTTTAAAGAAAAATGCAATGGTGCTTCAAGTAATTTGATGGACTAGAGATAACTTCTGAATAAGAAGTTATTTGTGAGATGATCTTTGGTTGGATATAACATGCAGGTTTTTGCCTGTTGGAGTCAGTATCTGCTTTGCAATGAAACAAGGTCGCTGCTGATTGAGAACAAAGCGCCATGAATTATCGAGTGTCACTTACTGGAAAGAGGGGCATTGATGGATACTGGCCTGAATCAAAGCCAATGAAAAGGCTTTAAAGTCAGGCACATGACCTACAACCAATGACACTGGAATCCAATATTTGAATTGGTAAGGAACGAATATAGAAACATAGAAACATAGAAAATAGGTTGCAGGAGTTGGCCATTCGGCCCTTCGAGCCTGCACCGCCATTTATTATGATCATGGCTGATCATCCAACTCAGAAACCCCGCCCCAGCCTTCCCTCCATTACCCCCTGACCCCCGTAGCCACAAGGCCCATATCTAACTCCCTCTTAAATATAGCCAATGAACTGGCCTCAACTGTTTCCTGTGGCAGAGAATTTCCACAGATTCACCACTCTCTGTGTGAAGAAGTTTTTTCCTAATCTCGGTCCTAAAAGGCTTCCCCTCTATCCTCAAACTGTGGGCCCCTCATTCTGGACTTCCCCAACATCGGGAACAATCTTCCTGCATCTAGCCTGTCCAATCCCTTTAGGATCTTATACGTTTCAATCAGATCCCCCCTCAATCTTCTAAATTCCAAACGAGTACAAGCCCAGTTCATCCGGTCTTTCTTCATATGAAAGCCCTGCCCATCCCAGGAATCAAGCTGGTGAACCTTCTTTGTACTCCCTCTATGGCAAGGATGTCTTTCCTCAGATTAGGGGACCAAAACTGCACACAATATTCCAGGTGTGGTCTCACCGAGGCCTTTGTACAACTGCAGTTGTACCTCCCTGCTCCTGTACTCGAATCCTCCTCGCTATAAATGCCAGCATACCAATTCACCTTTTTCACCGCCTGCTGTACCTGCATGCCCACTTTTCAATGCTTACTGGTGTGTATAATGGCAACCCAGGTCTCGTTGCACCTCCCCTTTTCCTAATCGGCCACCATTCAGATAATAATCTGTTTTCCTATTTTTGCCACCAAAGTGGATAACTTCACATTTATCCACATTAAATTGCATCTGCCATGAATTTGCCCCACTCACCCAACCTATCCAAGTCACCCCTGCATCCTCTTAGCATCCTCCTCACAGCTAAACACTGCCGCCCAGCTTCGTGTCATCCGCAAACTTGGAGATGCTGCATTTAATTCCCTCATCCAAGTCATTAATATATATTGTAAACAACTGGGGTCCCAGCACTGAGCCTTGCGGAACCCCACTAGTCACCACCTGCCATTCTGAAAAGGTCCCGTTTATTCCCACTCTTTGCTTCCTGTCTGCTAACCGATTCTCCACCCACACCAATACCTTACCCCCCAATACCGTGTGCTTTAAGTTTGCACACTAATCTCCTGTGTGGGACCTTGTCAAAAGCCTTCTGAAAATCCAAATATACCACATCCACCGGTTTCTCCCCTATCCACTCTACTAGTTACATCCTCAAAAAATTCTATGAGATTCGTCAGACATGATTTTCCTTTCACAAATCCATGCTGACTTTGTCCGATCATTTCACCGCTTTCCAAATGTGCTGTTATCACATCCTTGATAACTGACTCCAGCAGTTTCCCCACCACCGACGTTAGGGCTAAACCGGTCTGTAATTCCCCGGTTTCTCTCTCTCCCTCCTTTTTTAAAAAGTGGAGTTACATTAGCCACCCTCCAATCCTCAGGAACTAGTCCAGAATCTAACGAGTTTTGAAAAATTATCACTAATGCATCCACTATTTCTTGGCTACTTCCTTAAGCACTCTAGGATGCAGACCACCTGGCCCTGGGGATTTACCTGCCTTCAATCCCTTCAATTTACCTAACACCACTTCCCTACTAACATGTATTTTGCTCAGTTCCTTCATCTCACTGGACCCTCTGTCCCCTACTATTTCTGGAAGATTATTTATGTCCTCCTTAGTGAAGACAGAACCAAAGTAATTATTCAATTGGTCTGCCATGTCCTTGCTCCCCATAATCAATTCACCTGTTTCTGTCTGCAGGGGACCTACATTTGTCTTTGCCAGTCTTTTCCTTTTTACATATCTATAAAAGCTTTTACAGTCAGATTTTATGTTCCCTGCCAGTTTTCTCTCATAATCTTTTTTCCCCTTCCTAATTAAGCCCTTTGTCCTCCGCTGCTGAACTCTGAATTTCTCCCAGTCCTCAGGTGAGCCACTTTCTCTGGCTAATTTGTATGCTTCTTCTTTGGAATTGATACTATCCCTAATTTCTCTTGTCAGCCATGGGTGCACTACCTTCCTTGATTTATTCTTTTGCCAAACTGGGATGAACAATTGTTGTAGTTCATCCATGCAACCTTTAAATGCTTGCCATTGCATATCCACCGTCAATCCTTTAAGTGTCATTTGCCAGTCTATCTTAGCTAATTCACGTCTCATACCTTCAAAGTTACCCCTCTTTAAGTTCAGAACCTTTGTTTCTGAATTAATTATGTCACTCTCCATCTTAATGAAGAATCCCACCATATTATGGTCACTCTTACCCAAGGGGCCTCTCATGACAAGATTGCTAATTAACCCTTCCTCATTGCTTAAAACCCAGTCCAGAATAGCCTGCTGTCTAGTTGGTTCCTCGACATGTTGGTTCAAAAAACCATCCCGCATACATTCCAAGAAATCCTCTTCCTCAGCACCTTTACCAATTTGGTTCACCCAATCTACATGTAGATTGAAGTCACCCATTATAACTGCTGTTCCTTTATTGCACACATTTCTAATTTCCTGTTTAATACCATCTCCGACCTCACTACTACTGTTAGGTGGCCTGTACACAACTCTCACCAGCGTCTTCTGCCCCTTAGTGTTACGCAGCTCTACCCATATCGATTCCACATCTTCCCGGCTTATGTCCTTCCTTTCTATTGCGTTAATCTCTTCTTTAACCAACAACGCCACCCCACCTCCCCTTCCTTCATGTCTATCCCTCCTGAATATTGAATATCCCTGAACGTTGAGCTCCCATCCCTGGTCACCCTGGAGCCATGTCTCTGTGATCCCAACTATATCATAATCATTAATAACAATCTGCACTTTCAATTCATCCACCTTATTACGAATGCTCCTTGCACTGACACACAAAGCCTTCAGGCGCTCTTTTACAACTCTCTTAGCCCTTATACAATTATGTTGAAAAGTGGCCCTTTTTAATGCTTGCCCTGGATTTGTCGGCCTGCCACTTTTACGTTTCTCCTTAGTATTTTTTGCTTCTACCCTCACTTTACACCCCTCTGTCTCTCTGCACTGGTTCCCATCCCCCTGTTGTGAACTAACCTCCTCTGCCTAGCCTCTTTAATTTGATTCCCACCCCCCAACCATTCTAGTTTAAAGTCACCTCAGTAGCCCTCGCTAATCTCCCTGCCAGGATATTGGTCCCCCTAGGATTCAAGTGTAACCCGTCCTTTTTGTACAGGTCACGCCTGCGCCAAAAGAGGTCCCAATGATCCAAAAACTTGAATACCTGCCCCCTGCTCCAATCCCTCAGCCACGCATTTATCCTCCACCTCATCGCATTCCTACTCTCACTGTCGCGTGGCACAGGCAGTAATCCCGAGATTACTACCTTTGCAGTCCTTTTTCTCAACTCCCTTCCTAGCTCCCTATATTCTCCTTTCAGGACCTCATCCCTTTTCCTACCTATGTCATTGGTACCTATATGTACCACGACCTCTGGCTCCTCACCCTCCCACTTCAGGATATCTTGGACATGATCAGAAATATCCCGGACCTTGGCACCAGGGAGGCAAACTACCATCCGGGTCTCTGCACTGCGTCCACAGAATCGCCTATCTGACCCCCTTACTATCGAGTCCCCTATCACAACTGCCCTCCTCTTCCTTGCCCTACCCTTCTGAGCTACAGGGCCAGACTCTGTGCCGGAGGCATAAAAGACATTTAAGCAACCTATCAGTGATAACTCTCTCAAGAGACCCACCATCACAGGGGCTGGAAGAAGAAAGTATCGATCATCTGGCCAACAGAGATTCCCTATTCTGGTGTTATAAATTGGACAATCCGTCTGAGTGAACATTGGTACAAAGGTTCGGGTGTTGTTCGTGCAGAGACAATAAGGTGTTAGCTTCAATTAATATGAGTTGCATAGTGGATCTCCTAACCTAGTTCTGTTGATGAACAGTCAACAATCTCACATTCCCCCATCTTTATACAGACAATTCACCCTCTCCATCTTTGTACTAATCATCTAACCTCTCCCCGTCTTTAAAAGGACCATCTCACCTACCCCCACCCTTCAGTATATTGACCAGCACATCTCTCCCCCATCTTCATACTGACCATCTCAACTCCTCCCATCATTATACCAACCATCTCACCTCCCCCTATCTTTATGCTGACCGTCTCATCACACCCATCTTCATATTACCATAGCACCACTCCCATTTTTATACTGACAATCTCACCTCCCCCCATCTTTACACCGACTATCTCACCTCCCCACCATCTTTTTCCAAACCTTTCACCTCCCCCCATCTTTATAATGGCCATCTCAACTCCAACCATCTTTACACTGGCCATCACACCCCAGCAACTCATCCTTATACTAACCATTGCATATCCTCCACTTCTTTAACTGACTAACTCACCTCCCCCATCTTTATAATGGCAAGCTATCCCCCAACCCATCTTTATGTTGCACTAACCATCTCACTTCCCCCCTTGTCTTTAAACTGGTCATGTTACCACTCCACACTTTATACTGAACATCTCACCCCCATCTTCATACTGACCAGCTCCCCTCCCCACAACTTTATACTAACCATCTCACCAACTCCACCTTTGGACTGACCTTCTCACTCACCTCTCCCCATCTTTACACCAGCCATCTCACCTCCCCTTATCTTTCTGATAATCATCTCAAATACCCCCATCTTTGTACTGACCATCCCACATTCCCCACTTTACCTTAAACATCTCAACTTCCCCAACTTTATGCTGACCATCTCTCCTCCCCCATTTTTATTCTGACCATCTCATCTGCCCCATCATTATACTGACCAGCTCACACTTCCCATTTTCATACTGACTATTTCATCTACTCCCCCCCATATTTATACTATCTCACCCTCCCCATTTTTATACCACCCATCTCATCTCCCCCATCATTATACTGATCATCTCACACCTTCTCCATCTTTATACTGACCATTTCACTTCACCCCATCTTTATTCTGACCATCTCATCTCCCCCCACTTTTACACTGACCATGTTACCCCAACATCTTTATACTGACCACCTCTCATTCTTCCAACTTTCTGCTGATCTTCTCACCTCCCCCAACTTTATACTGACGATCTCACCTTGCCCCATCTTTATGACACTGACCATGTCATCCCCACATCTTTATTCTGGCCAACTCTCATATCCACCCCATCTTTTTACAGAACTTCTCACCTTCCCCCATCTTTAACTGACCGTCTCAACTCCCCCTCATCTTTATAATGACCATCTTAAACCCACCCCCCCTCGTTGCACTAATGAACACCCATTCCCTACTTTATACTGAGTATCTCAACTTCCACAGCTTTGAACTGACTCCCACATCTTTTTACCTGACCAACTCTCAACCCCTCAGTCCTTTTACCAAACTTCTCCATTGTTATACTGACATCTCACCGCACCCAGCTTCATATTGACCATGACGCCACCTCCACTTTTATATAGGCAATCTCACCTCCCCTTATTTTTATATTGACAATCTCACCCTCCCCATCTTCATACTGACCAGCTCACCACCTCCAGCTTTGTATTGACCTTCTCACTCACCTCTCCCCATATTTATACCGACCACCTCACCTCCCCTCACCTTTTTGCCGATCATCTCAACTACCCCCATCTTTATACTGACCACGACACTTTCTCCCTTCTTTATACTGACCATCTCACTTCCCCAACTTTATACTGAACATCTATGTTCTGACCATCTGTCCTCCCCCAACCTTTACAATGACCATCTCACCCACCCCATTTTCATACTGACTATTTCACCTCCCACACCCCCCCCCCCGCAACATCTTTATACTGGCCATCTCACCGCCCCCATAATCTTCTCAACTCTCCCCATCTTTATACCAAACATCTCCCCTCCCCTCATCTTTATACTGTCAATCTCATCTCTTCCATTGTTATACTGATCATCTCACCTCCCCTCCATCTTCATACTGATGATCTCACTTCACCCCATGTTTATTCTGACCATCTCATCTCCCCCCATCTTCACACTGACTACGTTACCCCAATGTCTTTATACTGACCACCTCTCATCCATCTATCTTTTTGTTGATCTTCTCACCTCCCCACCTTTGTACTGACAATCTCACCTTCCCCATTGTTATACCGATCTTCTCACCTGCAACTATCTTTACATTGTTCATCACACCCCAGCCACTGATCTTTATACTGACCACCTCACCTC
This sequence comes from Mobula birostris, assembly GCF_030028105.1. Classification (NCBI taxonomy): domain Eukaryota; kingdom Metazoa; phylum Chordata; class Chondrichthyes; order Myliobatiformes; family Myliobatidae; genus Mobula; species Mobula birostris. The sequence continues at coordinate 105,984,547 of NC_092371.1, read as the reverse complement.
CCCCCATGTTTATACCAACAATCTCCCCCCCCCCTCAAATTCATACTGATCATCTCACCTCTCCACATCTTTATAGAAACATAGAAAACCTACAGCACAATACAGGCCCTTTAACCCACAAAGAAGTGCTAAATATGAACTTACATTTGAAATTACCTAGGGTTACCCATAGCCCTCTATTTTTCTAAGCTCCATAGACCTATTCAAGAGTCTCTTAAAAGATCCTCCACCGCCGTCGCCGCCAGCCCATTCCACGTACACATCACTGTCTGCATAAAAAAATTTACCCCTGACATCTCCTCTGTACCTATTTTCAAGCACCTTAAAACTATGCCCCCTCATGTTAGCAATTTCAGCCCTGGGAAAAGGCTTTTAACTATCTACACAACCAATGCCTCGCATCATCTTATACACCTCTCTCAGGTCACCACTCATCCTCCATTGCTCCAAGGAGAAAAGGCCAAGTTCACTCAACTTAGTCACAAAAGGCATGCTCCCCAATCCAGGTAACATCCTTGTAAGTCTCCTGTGCACCTTTTCTATAGTTTCCACATCCTTCCTGTAGTGAGGTGACCAGAACTGAGCACAGTACTCCAAGTGGGGTCTGACCAGGGCCCTATAGAGCTGTAACATTATCTCTTGGCTCTTGAACTCAATCCGACAGTTGATGAAGGCCAATACGCTGTATGCCTTCCTAACCACACATTCAACCTGCGCAGCAGCTTTGAGTGTCCTGTGGACTCGTACCCCAAGATCCCGCTGATCTTCCACACTGCCAAGAGTCTTCCCATTAATACTATATTCTGCATTCATATTTGACCTATCGAAATGAACCACCTCACACTTATCTGGTTTGAACTCCATCTGCCACTTCTCAGCCCAGTTTTGCATCCTATCGATGTCCTGCTGTAACCTCTGACAGCCCTCCACACTTTCCACAACATCCCCAACCTTTGTGTCATCAGCATATTTACTACCCCATCCCTCCACTTCCTCATCTAGGTGATTTATAAAAGATGATGAAGAGAAGCGGTCCCACCTCCATGCAGAGTATGACCTGTCTACAACCAAGCCAATTCTGGATCCACAAAGCAAGGTTCCCTTGGGTCCCATGCCTCCTTACTTTCTCAATAAGCCTTGCATGGGGCACCTTATCAATTGCCTTGCTGAAATCTATATACACTACATCTACTGCTCCACCTTCATCAATGTGTTTAGTCACAACTTCCAAAAATTCAATCTGACTCGTAAGGCACAACCTACCTTTGACAAAGCCATGCTGACTATTCCTAATCATATTATGCCTCTCCAAATATTCATAAATCCTTCCTCTCAGGATCTTCTCCATCAACTTACCAACCACTGAAGTAAGACTCACTGGTCTATAATTTCCTGGGCTATCTCTATTCCCTTTCTTGAATAAGGGAACAGCATCTGCAACCCTCCAATCCTCTTGAACCTCTCCGGTCCTCATTGATGATGTAAAGATCATTACCAGATGTTCAGCAATCTCCTCCCTCACCTCCCACAGTAGCCTGGGGTATATCTCGTCCAGTCCCACTGACTTATCCAACTTGATATTTTCCAAAAGCTCCAGCACATCCTCTTAATGTCTATATGCTCAAGCTTTTCAGTCTGCTGTAAGTCATCCCTACAATCGCCAAGGTCATTTTCCATAGTGAATACTGAAGCATAGTATTCATTAAGTACTTCCACTACCTCCTCTGGTTCCATACACCCCTGTCACACTTGATTGGTCCTATTCTCTCAAATCTTATCCTCTTGCTCTTCACCCAAGAATGTCTTGGGGTTTTCCTTAATCCTGCTCACCAAGGCCTTCTTATGGCCCCTTTTGGCTCTCCTAATTTCATTCTTAAGCTCCTTCCTGGTAGCTTTATAATTTTCTAGACCTCTATCATTACCTAGTTTTTTGAACCTTTCATATGCTTTTCTTTTCTTCTTGACTAGATTTTCAACAGCCTTTGTACACCATGGTTCCTGTACCCTACCATCCTTTCCCTGTCTCACTGGAACGTACCTATGCAGAATGCCACATAAACATCTCCTGAACATTTGCCACATTTCCACCGTACATTTCCTTGAGAACATCTGCTCCCAATTTATACTTCCAAGTTCCTGCCTGATAGCTTCATATTTCCTCTTACTCCAGTTAAATGTTTTCCAAACTTTTCTGTCCTATCCTCTCCAATGCTATGGTAAAGGAGATAGAATTGTGATCACTATCTACAAAATGTTCACCCTCTGAGAGACCTGACACACAACCAGGTTCATTTCACAATATCAGATCAAGTACAGCCTCTCTTCTTGTAAGCTTATCTATATATTGTGTCAGGAAACCTTCCTGAACACACCTAACAAACTCCACCCCATCTAAGCCCCTTGCTCTAGGGAGATGCCAATTAATATTTGGGAAATTAAAATCTCCCACCACGACAACCCTGTTATTATTATACCTTTCCAGAATCTGTCTCCCTATCTGCTCCTCGATATCCCTTTTACTATCGGGTGGTCTATAAGAAACACCCAGTGGAGTTATTGACCCCTTCCTGTTCCTAACTTTCACCCACAGAGACTCAGCAGACAATCCCTCCACGACTTCCTCCTTTTCTGCAGCCATGACACTATCTCTGATCAGCAGTGCCACGCCCCCACCTATTTTGCCCTCCTCCCTGCCCTTTCTGAAACATCTAAAGCCTGGCATTCTTAGTAACCATTCCTGCCCCTAAGCCACCCCAAGTCTCTGTAATGGCTGCAACATCATAGCTCCAAGTACCGATCCATGCTCTAAGCTCATCAGCTTTGTTCATGATATTCTTTGCATTAAAATAGACACATCTCAACCCATGAGCACATCCCTGCTCTATCACCTGCCTATCCTAGCTCCAATTAATATTGACCATCTCATCTCCCCCATCTTTATTCTGACCATCACACCACACCCCCAACTTTACACAGACCATTTCACCCTTCCCACTTATATACTGACAATCTCACCTCTCCCATCGTTATACTGATCATCTCACCTCCCCCCAACATCTTTATACTGACCATCTCACGCCTACATCTTTATACTGACCAACTCTCATTCCCTCAACTTTTTACTAAACTTCTCACCTCCCCCATCTTTATACTGACCATCTCACCACCTCCATCTTTGTACCGACCTTCTCACTCACCTCTCCCCATCTTTACACCAACCATTTCACCTCCCATCATCTTTCTGCTGATCATCTCAACTACCCCCATCTTTATTCTGACCATCCCACATTCTGACCATCTCACACTTTCCATTTTCATACTGACTATTTCATCTCAACCCCACTCCTATCTTTATACTGGTCATCTCACCTCCCTCATCTTTATACTGACCAACTCACCTCAATCCTATCTTTACACTATCCGTCTCACCCCATTCACTGATCTTTATACTGACCATCTCACATTCCCCCTCCTTTATACTGACCATCTCAGCTCCCCTCATGTTTATACTGACCACCTCATTGCCCTCACCTTTTATACTGACAATCTCACCTTTCCCACCATTACACTGACCTTCTCACCTCATCCCATCTTTATACAGACCATCTCCCCTCACCTTTGTACTGTCAGTCTCACCTCCCCCCATTATTACACGGACCATGTCATCCCCACATTTTATACTGACCAACTCTCATACCTCCCATTCTTTTTACTAAACTTCTCACCTCCCCCATCTTTAAACTGACCATCTCAACTCCCCCTCATCTTTATATTAACCGACTCACATTCCACACTTCATACTGAATATCTCACCTTCCACAAATTTAAACTGGCCATCTCTGCTTCCCCCTCCCCATCTTTATACTGACGATCTCACCTCACCCTGTTTTAATTCTGACCATCTCACCTTCCCCTAACTTTACACCGACCATCTCACATTCCCCCTTTTTTATACTTACCATCCCACGCCAATGTATCTTTATATTGAACTAACCATCTCACCTTCCCCCCATCTTAATACTGACCATCTCACTTCCACCCAGCTTTACTCTGTCCATTACACCCCAGCCACTCACTTTTACACTGACCATCTCACATCCCCACTTCTTTATATTGACCATCTCACCTTCCCCCATCTTTATAATGGCCATCTCACCACAACCCATCTTTATATTGAACTAACCATCTCACCTCCTGCCATTTTTAAACTAACCATCTTACCTCCCCCTACTTTACAATGAACATCTCACCAACCCCAATCTTTATTCTGACCGTCTTATTCTCTCCATCTTTAAACTGACCATAAGGTACCCCATGCAAGGCTTATTGAGAAAGTAAGGAGGCATGGGATCCAAGGGGCATTACTTTGTGGATCCAGAACTGGCTTGCCCACAGAAGGCAAAGAGTGGTTGTAGATGGGTCATATTCTGCATGGAGGTTGGTACCCAGTGGTGTGCCTCAGGGATCTGTTCTGGGACCCTTACTCTTCGTGATTTTCATAAATGACCTGGATGAGGAGTGGAGGGATGGGTTAGTAAGTTTGCTGATGACACAAAGGTTGGAGTTGTTGTGGATAGTGTGGAGGGCTGTCAGAGGTTACAACGGGACATTGATAGGATGTAAAACTGGGCTGAGAAGTGGCAGAAGGAGTTCAACCCACATAAGTGTGAAGTGGTTCATTTTGGTAGGTCAAATATGATGGCAGAATATAGTATTAATGTTAAGACTCTTGGCAGTGTGGAGGATCAGAGGGATCTTGGGGTCCGAGTCCATAGGACGCTCAAAGCAGCTGCACAGGTTGACTCTGTGGTTAAGAAGGCATATGGTGTATTAGCCTTCATGAATCGTGGAATTGAATTTAGGAGCCGAGAGGTAATGTTGCAGCTATATAGGACCCTGGTCAGACCCCACTTGGAGTACTGTGCTCAGTTCTGGTCGCCTCACTACAGGAAGGATGTGGAAGCCATAGAAAGGGTGCAGAGGAGCTTTATAAGGATGTTGCCTGGATTGGGGAGCATGCCTTATGAAAACAGGTTGAGTGAACTCGGCCTTTTCTCCTTGAAGCGACAGAGGATGAGAGGTGACCTGATAGAGGTGTATAAGATGATGAGAGGCATTGATCGTGTGGATAGTCAGAGGCTTTTTCCCAGGGATGAAATGGTTGCCACAAGAGGACACAGGTTTAAGGTGCTGGGGAGTAGGTACAGGGGTGATGTCAGCGGTAAGTTTTTTACTCAGAGAGTGGTGAGTGCATGGAATGGGCTGCTGGCAATGGTGGTGGAGGCGGATACGATAGGGTCTTTTAAGAGACTTTTGGATAGGTACATGGAGCTTAGAAAAATAGAGGGCTATGGGGAAGTCTAGTAATTTCTAAGGTAGGAACATGTTCGACACAACTTTGTGGGCCGAAGGGCCTGTATTGTGCTGTAGGTTTTCTATATTTCTATGTTTCTATGACCATCTCACTCTCACGTCTTTATACTGACCAGCTCTCAACCCCCCAATCTTTTTAATGAACTTCTCAACCCCCCATCTTTATACTGATCATCTCACCACACCCAACTTCATATTAACCATGATGCCAGCTCCACTTTTAACAGACAATCTTACTCTCCCCTTATTTTTATATTGACAATCTTAGCCTCCCCATCTTCATACTGATCAGCTCACCACTTCCACCTTTGTACTGACCTTCTCACTCACCTCTCCCCATCTTTATACCGACCATCACACCTCCCCTCACCTTTTTGCCGATCATCCCAACTGCCCTCATCTTTATACTGACCATCCCACATCCCCCTGTCTTCATGCTGACCATCTCACCTTCCCCAACATTATACTGGCCATCTCACCCACCACCCTCTCTTTATACTGACCACCTTACCTCCTCCATCTATATTCTGACCATGTCCGCTCCCCTCACTTTAACAATGACAATCTCACCCTCCCCATTTTCATACTGACTTTCACCTCTCCCCATCTTTATACTGGCCATCTCACCCCCCCATCCAAACTTTATACCGACCATCTCACCAACCCTCATCTTTATACTAACCATCTCACCTCACCACATCCTTATACTGACAATCTCACCTACTCCATTTTAATACTAATCATCTCACCTTCCCCCACCACATGTTTATACTGACCACCTCATCCCCACATCTTTATACTGACCATCTCTCATCCCCTTATCTTTTTACTGAACTTCTCACCTCCCCCATACTTACACTGACCAACTCACCCTCCCCATTTTTATACTGACTGTTTCACCCCATCTTTATAACGGCTATCTCATCCCCAAGCCATCTTTATATTGGAATATCCAGCTCACCTCCCCTCCTCCTATCTTTAAACTGACCATGTTACCACTCCCCACTTTGTACTGAACAACCTCCCCATCTTTATACTGTCCATCTCACCCCAGCCACTGATCTTTATACTGACCATCTCACCTCCCTCAATCTTTACATTGACCATGTCATCCCCACATCTTTATACTGACCAACTCTCATTACTCCCACCTTTTTACAGAACTTCTCGCCTCCTCCCATTTTTAAACTGATCATCTCACCTCCCCTGCATCTTTATGCTGACCATCTCAATCCATCATTGTACTACCCAACTCATATTCCCCACCTTATACTGAATATCTCACCTTCCACAACTTTACACTGGCCATCTCACCTTCCACCAACTCCATCTTTGTGCTGACGATCTCACCTCACCCCACCTTAATTCTGACAGTCTCACTCTCACATCTTTATACTAACCAACTCTCATCTCCTATCTTTTTACTGAACTTCTCACCTCCCCATCTTTATACTGACCATCTCACTACACCCATCTTCATATTGACCATGACTCCAGTCCTTTTTTTATACTGACCATCTCACCTTTCCCCATCTTTTAACCGACCACCTCACCTCACCTTCATCTTTATACTGACCATCTCAACCCCCATCTCACTTCCCCCACCTTATACTGAACATCTCCCTTCCCAACTTTGCACTAGCCGTCTCACCTCCTCCCAACTTTATACTGACAACCTCACCTCCACCTATCTTTACAATGTCCATCACACCCCAGTCACTGATCTTTATACTGACCATCTCACATTCCCCCTTCTTTATTCTGACCATCTCGTCTCCCCCAGCTTTATAATGGCCATCTCACCTTCCCCATTTTCATACTGACTATTTCACCTCCCCCCATCTTTATATGCCATCTCACCTTCTCCCAACTTTATACAGACCATTTCACCTCCACCTATGTTTATACTGACCATTTCACCTCCACCCATGTTTATACTGACCAATTCACCTCCCTCTCCTTTTGTACTGACTTTCTCACCTCCCCCCATCTTTATACCAACCACCTCCTCTCCCTTCATCTTTGTACTGACAATCTCACCTCACCATATCTTTATACCGACAATCTCTCCTCCCTCATCGTTATACTGATCATCTCACCTCCCCCCCACATCTTCATACTGACCATCTCACCCTCACATCTTTACACTGACCAACTCTCATCCTCCCCCATCTTTTTACTGAACTTCTCATCTCCGCCAACTTTACACTGACTATCTCACCCCGACATCTTTGTACTGACCAACTCTCATCACCTCATCTTTTTACTGAACCTCTCATCTTCCCCCGTCTTTATACTGACAACCTTAACTATCCCCATCTTTGTACTGACCATTCCACCTCCCCCACTTTATACTGAACACCTCACCATCCCAACTTTATACTGGCTAGATTACACTCCCCCATCTTGATACTGACTATTTCAACTCCCCTATCTCTATTCTGACCATCTCACCCTTCCCATTTCTGTACTGAACATCCCGCATTCCCCTTTCTTTGTACTGACCATCTCACCTCCCCCCATCTTTACAGTCACCATTTCACCTCTCCCATACACAACAACTCACCATACAGTCTCCATCTTTTTGCTGGCCATCTCACCTCCCTCAACTTTATGGTGAACCTTTCACTTCACCTAACTTTATAATGGCCATTTCACCTCCCCCCACTTTATACTGAACATCTCACCTCACCCAACTTTATACTGACTATCTCACCCCCTTCCCATTCTAAACTGACCATCCCACCATCCCCCAACTTTATACTGAACATCTCACCTCCCCATCTTTACATTGACCATCTCCATATTAACGATGCCACCACCCCTATTTTTAAATTGACAATCTTATCCTCCCTCCATCTTTCTACTGACAATATCACCCTCCCCACCTTCATACTGACCAGCTCACCTCCGCCCGTCTTTGTACTGACCATTTCACCACATCCATTTTTGTACTGACCTTCTCACTTACCTCCCTCATCTTTATACGTACCAACCATCTCACTCCTACTCATCTTTCTACTGGCAATCTCACCCTTCCCCCATCTCACCTCTCCACTCTCTGTGTTGATATATGATTTTCGCCGAGAATATTGACAATTTCTTTCCTCTTATAAGTGCTGCTTGAGCTGCTGAATTGCCCCAGTCAACCTTTTGCTGTACATTCGCTGTCTTGGGTATATACAGTATACTCACCATCCCTTGTGAAAAACTTGAACCCTTCATATCCTCTTTAAATCTTTCCCCTCTCACCTTAAAAATATTGTCCCTGGAAATACACTGTGACCCTTCACCTTTTCTCTATCCCTCATGATTTTATAAACCCCTACAGTCATCTCTCAGCCTCCCTCACTCCAATTAAAACAGCTGCAGCCTGCCCAGTCTCTACTTATAACTCAAGTTCTCCCGTCCTTGCCAACACATTCCTATTTTTAATTGTATCCTTATTCTAAGCAGCTGTTGGAACTGCAGACAGTGCTTTACATCCAGCTTAGTTGCAAAATGGCAACCCATTTCCTGTTCTCAATGCCCAGCTAACAAAAGTGTGTGCCAAACACTTTCTTCATAATCCTGTCTAATTGTGTCACCATTTTAGGGAACACTGAGTCTGTTATCCTAGGTGTCTCTGCTCTACATCACTCTCTGGGGCCCTACCATTTACTAACTAAGTACTGTGCTGGTTCAACTTCTCAAAATGCATCACTTCACCTTTGTTAGGCATTCCTTGCTCCACTTTCTCATTTACTCTAGATCCTGTTGTAACCTTAGACAACCTTCTAAGGCAATAATTTTGGTCCTTTCTGTGAATTAACTAATGCTGCCATGTGCAGATCATCAATAAAGATAACAAACAACTGTTCCCTGCGACATACCACTTGCCACAGACCACCGGCTGAAAAACAATCCACCACACCCCCTGACTCTCACAAAGCGAATATTGTATCCAATTGACCAGTTCACCCTGGATCCCATGTGATTGAACCTTCTGGACCAGCCTACAAAGTGTCCCATTCAAAGACCTTGCTCTAGTCCTAGTAAATGATGTCTACCCTCTGACCTCACTAATCCTCCTGGTCCCCACTTTAAGAAAACTCAATCAAATTTGTGGGACTCAACTTCCTCATGCACAAAGCCATGCTGACCCTTCCTAAACAGGCCTCGTCTTTCCAAATGCAGGAAGATCTTGTCACTTAGAATTCCCCCCTTCAAACCTTTCCAATTCTCAACCACCTGTACCTGGCAGCTGCTTCCACATACATACCATCCTACGCATAGAAGATTCCATATCCTTCAAGTTCCTCATAGATCTTTTCTCTCTCACCTATGCCCTCTCAAGTTGCCAGGGACAGTCCAAAGCCCAGCTGCGAAAGTAGGAGGTCTGGGGATGGGGCCCTCAACCCATCCCATAAAGACCCAGAGCTACAGAAATGCCAACAGAAGCTTCAAAGACCTCATCTCTGGGAGGAAGCAGGAAGCCTGCAGAAGAACTTAGACTGATTGGGAGAATGGGCAAAGAAGTGGCACTTGGAATAGCTTGTAGGGAAGTGTATGGTCATGTACTTTGGTCAAAAAAATAAAGGCAACGGAGAGAAATTTCAAAAATCAAAGGTATAAAGGGACTTGAGAGTCATGCAGGATTCTCTTAAGGTCAACTTATAGGTTGAGTCAGTTGGTAAGGAAGGCATATGCAATGTTAGCATTCATTTTGAGAGGACTAGAATATAAGCACAAGGATGTAATACTCAGGCTTTATAAGTAATTGGTTAAACCACACTTGAAGCATTGTAAGCAGTTTTTGCTCCCTTATCTAAGAAAATATATGCTGGGATTGGAGGGGAGGTGCACAAGGGTAAACGTATGAGGAATATTTGATGGCTCTGGGCCTGTATTCACTGGAGTTCAGAAGAATGAGGGGGGATCTCATTGAAACCTGTTGAATATTGAATGGTTTGGATAGAATGGATGGAAAGAGATTGTTTCCTATAGTGGGTGAGTCTAGACCAGAGAGATGAAGAGGAATTTCTTTGGACAGACAGTGATGAATCTGTAGAATTCACTGCTACATGTGGCTATGGAGACTATGTCCTTGAGTGTATTTATAGTGGAGGTTGATGGGCTTTTGATCAGTTTCAAGTTTAATTATCATTCAACCATACATGAATATATCAATGAATACAGCCAAATAAAACAGTGTTACTCTGGAGCCAAGGCGAAAAACACAGTAGAAAAAGTCACACAGCTCAAGGTACATCTAACACATATAACATTGCAGCAAAATACATTCACACAAAAAAAAAATCATCCAAGTCCCTGAGTCCATGAATGTTGTGGCATGCTCGAAATGAACACAGCATAGCTTGTCTTCTACTCAGTGAACACTGGAGGGCATTACTGACTCCAGCAAGGACACTGCACCACAGTTCCTCAGGCACACCGATGGAGCACCCAATTCCAATATCCCCGCTTGAGCAGCTGCAACACCATAGCTTGAGACGGAATCCACACAGTTCCCCACCATTCACCAATAAACCAATGAATTGGACTTGCAGCATTCCACACCACCAATGTCCAACAAGGTCTTGCAATCACAAGAAAAGCAACAAAGACTATCACTCGCTGTTAAACTGCACACTGATGTATCTCTGTCACAGACAGCATCACGGTTCACACAAAGCCCAACTCCTTCAGTTTCTCTGCCAACGAGCAACTCACTGATGTGGTAGATCTACAGTACTTTCAGTTCTTAATGTCCATCATGTCACCACAGCCAACCAGAATAAGCTTCCTTTATTCCCACTCTTTGCCTCCTGCCAATCAGCCACTGCTTTATCCATGCTAGATTTGTTGCTGTTATACCATGTCTCATAGCTTGTTAAGCAGCATCATGTGTGGCACCTTGTCAAAGGCCTTCTGAAAATCCAAGTACGCATCAACTGATTTTCCTTTGTCTATCCTGCTTGTTATTTCTTCAAAGAATTTCAACAGATTTATCCCATGAGGAAACCATGCTGACTACGGCCTATTTTATCATGTGCCTCCAAATACCCTGAGACCTCATCTTTAATAATCAACTCCGACGTTTTCCCAACCACTGAAATCAGACTAACTGGCCTATATCTCTTCTGGACTCTTCCAGAATCCTCCTGTGTACACTATCTGGTCCAGGTGACTTATCTACCTGCAGACCTTTCAGTTTCCCAAGAACCTTCTCCCTACTTATGGAAACTTCATATGCTTCATGAACCCTGACACCTGGAATTTCCACCAAAGTGCTAGTGTCTGCCAGTTCATCTGCCATTTCCTTGTCCCACATTACTACTTCTCCAGCACCATTTTCCAGCAGTTCAATATCTACTCTCGCCTCTCTTTTACACTTTATGTATCTTTCGGTATCCTCTTTAATATGATTGGCTAGCTTGCTTTTGTATTCCATCTTTACCTTCTTAATTACTTTTTCTGTTGCCTTCTGTTGGTTTTTAAATGCTTCCCAATCCTCTAACTTCCCACTAATTTTTACTCTATCGTATGCCCTCTCTGGTTTTTATGCTAGCATTTACTTCTCTTGTTAGCCATGGTTGTGCCATCTTTCCTTTAGAATACTTCTTCCTCCTTGGGATGTATATAACCTGTGCCTTTTGAATTGCTTCCAAAAATTCCAGTCATTGCTGCTCTGCCATAATCCTTGCCAGTGTTGTTTTCCAATCAATTCTGGTCAACTCCTCTCTCATGCCTCTGTAATTTTCTTTTCTCCATTGTAATCCTTCTCAAAATTCGTGATGAATTTGGGCATATTATGATCATTTGTCCCAAAGGGTTCTTTTACTTTCAGCTCTCTAATCAACTCTGTTTCATTGCACAACACCCAATTTAGAATAGCTGATCCCCAAGTGGGCTCTACCACGAGCTGCTCAAAAAAGCCGTCATGTAGGCATTCTACAAATTCCCTGTCTTGGAATCCAGCACCAACCTGATTTTTCCAATTTTGAAGTCCCCTATAACTATTGTAACATTGCCCTTTGGGCATGCATTTTCTATATTCCCATTGTAAGTTGTAGGACACATCCTTACTGTTGCTTGGGGGAATGTATACAACTGCCATCAGGGTCTTTTTACCTTTGCAGTTAGCTCTATCCGCAATGATTCAACACCTTCTGACACTATGTCACCTCTTCCTAATGATTTGATTTCATTTTTCATTTTGTACCAACAGAGCAACACCGCCCCCTCTACCTACCTGCCTGTCTTTTTGATACAATGTGTATCCTTGGATATTAAGCTCCCAGCTGTAATCTTCTTTCAGCCATGACGAAGTGATGCCCACAAACATCGTACCTGCCAATCTACAACTGTGCTGCAATTTCTTCTAACTTGCTCCGTATATTGCGAACAATGAACTAAAACACCTTTGGTCCTGTATTTACCCTTTTTGATTTTGTCAGCTTTTTATGTTGCAAACTCATCCTGTTGGCTGCAATCTTGGCCCATCAACAACCTCTCCTCACTACACATTGCCTCTGTTTGTAAACCAGCTACCTCATCTTCAGCACTATTATACAACTTTCCTACGATACTTCTTGCATTGAAATATATGCAGCTCAGGACTCTAGTCACAACATGCTCAACCTTTCGATTCCTAACTTTGTCTGAGGTCTTACCAACACCTACCTCCTCACCTCTCCACTAACTGTTCTGACACTCTGGTTTCTATCCCCCTGCAAATCTAGTTTAAACCCCCCATGCAGCATTAACAAATATTCCCGCTATGACACTAGTCCCCCTCCAGTTCAGTTGCAAACTGTCCCTTCTATACAGATTCAACCTTCCCTGGAAAGAACTCAAAGATCCAAAAATCCTAAACCATCCCTCCTGCATCAATTACTTATCCATGTATTAAACTGTATAATCTTCCTAGTTCAGCCCTCACTAGCATGTGGCATGGGTAGCAATCCTGAGATCACAACCCTGGAGGTCCTGCCCTTTAACTTAGCACCTAATTCCCTGAACTTCCTATGCAGAACCTTGTCATTCATCCTACCCATGTCATTGGTACCTACATGGACCACGAGTTCTGGTTGTTCACCCTCCCTCTTAAGAATGCTGACGATTCAGTCTGACATATCCCAGACCCTGGCACCCGGCAGGCAACATACCATCTAGGAATATCCTTCTCGCCCACATAACCTCCTCTCTGTTCCTCTAACTAACGAATCCCCTATCACCACAGCATGCCTCTTCTTCCCCCATCCCTTTTGAGGCAGACTCAGTGCCAAAGACCCAACCACTGTGACTTTCCTCTGTTCGGTCATTTTCCCCTACCTCACTGACAGTATCCAAAGTGATATAGCTGTTATTGAGGGGGATGGCCACAGGGGTAGTCTGCATTGCCTCCTTAACCCTTTTCCTGACTATCACCCAGATTCCTGTGTCCAGCACCTCTCTATATGTCCTATCCATCACCCCCCTCAGCCTCCCCAATGATCTGGAGTTATCAAGTTCCAGCTCCAACTCCTTTACGTGGATTGGAAGCAGCTGCATCTGGATGCACTTCTTGCAGTTGTAATCATCAGGGACAGAGAAGGCCTCCCTGCCTTCCCACATCCCGCAAGAGGAGCATTCCACTATCATACCTGGCATCTCTATTATCCTAGCTGAGCAGATATAAAGAAGGGAAGGGAAAATAAACAATGTAGAGCTTTTCTTAGTGCCGAAGAAGAGTAGTGTGAGTTGCCTTAATGACAATTGTCCAGTAGCACTTACATGAAATGCTTTGGGAGGTTGGCTAGAATCAACTCCTGCCTTAGCAAGGCCCTACATTCATTGCAATTTGCCCATTGCCATCATAGGTCTATGGCAGACACAATCTCAATGGTTCTTCACCTGGCCTTAGATCTTACAGTCCTCATCAATAAGCTACGGAACCTGGGCCTCTGTACCTCCCTCTGCAATTGGATTCTCAACTTTCTAACCAGAATCTTTGTAAATTGGTAATAATATTTCCTCCTCGCTGATGATCATCACTGGTGCATCTCAGGGGTCTGTGCTTAGCCCATTGCTCTACACCCTCTATACCCGTGACTGTGTGGCTAGGTAGAGCTCAATTACCATCTATAAATTTGCTGATGATACAACCACAGTTGGTAGAATCTCAGGTGGAGATCAGAGGGTGTAGAAGAGTGAAATATACCACGTACTTGTGTGGTGTTGCAGCAGCAACTTTGCATTCAACATCGGTAAGACCAAAGAGCTGATTGTGGATTTCAGGAAGGGTAAGAGAGGGAACACAAATCAATCCTCATGGAGGGATCAGAAGTTGAGAGAGTGATCAATTTCAAGTTTCTGGTGTCAAGATTTCTGAGGATCAAACCCGGTCCCAACATATCAATGCAGCGATAAAGAAGGCAAGACAGTAGCTATCTTTCATTCAGAGTTTGGAGAATCAGAATCAGATTTAATATCACTGGCATATGTTGTGAAATTTGTTAACTATCACGATTTGGTTTGGTTTACCACCTAAAACACTCGAAAATCTCTACCAATGTACCGTGGAAAATATTCAGACAGACTAAATCACTGTCTGGTACGGTGGGGGGAGCTACTGCACTACTGCGCAGGACCAAGAGAAGCTACAGAAAGTTGTAAAATTAGTCAGCTCCATCTTGGGTACTAGCCTGCATCATATCCAAGACATCTTCAAGGAGTGGTGCCTCAGAAAGGTGGCATCCATTATTAAAGACCCCCTCTACCCCGGGCATGCCCTCTTCTCATTGTTACCATCAGGAAGGAGGAACAGAAGTCTTAAGGGACGGTCACACTAAGTGATTCGGGAACAGCTTCTTCCCCCTTGCATCGTAGAAAGCACTTTTCTAGGGCGCATCACAACCTGGTATGGAAGTTGTCCTGTCCAAGACCGAAAGAAGCTGCAGAAGATCGTGAACACGGCGCAGCACATCACACAAACCACCTTCCGTCCGTGGACTTACTTTACACCACACGCTGTCGGAGCAGTGCTGCCAGGATGATTAAGGACACGACCCACCCAGCCAACAGTCTCTTTGTCCCTCTTCCCTCCAGGAGAAGGTTCAGGAGCTTGAAGACTCATACGGCCAGATTTGGGAACAGCTTCTTTCCAACTGTGATAAGACTGCTGAACGGATCCTGACCCGGATCTGGGCCATACCCTCCAAATATCCAGACCTGCCTCTCAGTTTTTTTGCACTACCTTACTTCCCATTTTTCTATTTTCTATTTGATTTATAATTTAAGTTTTTAATATTCACTAATTTTAACTATTTTTAATATTTATAATACTTAATATTTGTAATCCAGGGAGTGTGAAGCGCAGAATCAAATATCGCTGTGATGATTGTACGTTCTAGTACCAATTGTTTGGCGACAATAAAGTATATATATACACATACTTACTGTAATTGATTTACTTTTATTTTCTTCTTTCTATATTATCATTATTGCATTGCATTGCTGCTACTAAGTTAACACAATTTAGGCACACGCCCATGATAATAAACCTGATTCTGATTCTTAACTTTGCTTTCTGTGACTGAAGCCTCGCTTTGCAGAACCCTCAAAGAGCTAAAACCTCAAGATCACCACTCTGATTCTGTCCACTCCTGTGGCAGCCGCTGCGCTTGCCCAGCCTTCCTTTAATTTGTTCTTGCTAATCAATTACTAAACCCCAAAAGATCACTGGTCAAAGTTCTTCTTTGCTGTACTTGGTCAGTGAACCTGATTGAAATCCCCGCCTCTCAAAATTTCTGATGTCCAGCGTTGTGTTCTTTATATTTATATGTACCATGGGTTAACAATAAAGAATCATATTCTGGAAGAATTAGAACTTGTATTTATAGCAACAAGACCAAACCATGTTTTTACCAAGCCATGGTCCAGATCATTCTGTCATTTTTTGCGCATGCTCAGAA
Organism: Mobula birostris; assembly: GCF_030028105.1. Taxonomy (NCBI): domain Eukaryota; kingdom Metazoa; phylum Chordata; class Chondrichthyes; order Myliobatiformes; family Myliobatidae; genus Mobula; species Mobula birostris. The sequence goes on along the minus strand of NC_092371.1, from coordinate 105,968,237 downwards.
CTCTCTCCAATCACGTTCTGACACGTCATTACGCATGATATCACATCTTCCTGTCCTTAAAAAGAAAAATTAGCAACATTGACCAAAGCGAATGCGTAATTTAACATGTCTCTATCAGTCTCTCTGGGGGGGTTTATGAACACGAGTAGGCCTTCTAAGTGGTTTGCACAGCTCTTGTGTTTCGTTGTTATTTCCATGTTTTGCCTGGTCTGCATCAGTTAACTGAAACTCTGAAGTTGGCTCTTTCTTAAGGTCTTTGCAATTTCTTCTTAACACTGCTCCTTCTTTTCTTTGGACCGTGTATGATCTGGGTTGTACTTCTTCAAATACTGTAGCTTTCTTAATTCCTTCACTTCCATTGGTAATGAAATACGAATCTTCTTTTCTTCATCTAATTCATTCATTAACTGTGTAATCTCTTTTTTACGCTGTGATTTCATCATTTCAATAAAACTTCCCAATTCCTTCACTTATGCTTTCACTTCTTCAATTGGATCCTGATTCTTGTCACTCTTTGGCTTTAGATCAGTATTGTACTGTACTGGCAAGTTTGGCCTCTGTCCTCCTACAGAGGTGAGGTTGTGATGGAATGCATGGCCCACTGATGCATGTGCGTTATTTCCAGAGGGCAAAATTGCAACTCCTGATTTTGGTGGCAATGCTTTGTCAGATGCTGGTAATAAAGGGATGGGTCTGGGAGCTTTCTTTATGACTTCCAGCCGTACCATTCTGTCACTGTATTCTGACTCTGTGTCACTGTCCAGAACTAATACTCTATTCACCAAATTCAGTCTCTCACAGGCAGATAGACCCAGTATTGACTGTACATTCTTTGGCACCACCACAAATGAAAGCGTGTGCACAATATTTTTGTGTGATACTTTTGCCACACATGTTCCATTAACTGGAATGTCTGCACCTGAATAACCAGTCACATTTATATTTGTCTTATGTAACCTTGCTGGCTGGTGGCATAGTGCCATCAGTACTGGACTTCAGAGCGAAGGCTCCCGAGTTCAAATCCAGCTGGCTCCCTTGCACATTTTCCATCTGTGCTGGGTTGAGTGTCGAGCTAGCAACTAAGCCTCGTAAAAATAAGAAAGCCGATTAAAAAAACGCTGTCATGACGGCGTCCTGATGACTCCGTTCGGAGTTAAGGGCTTTCTTCTTCTTATGTAACTTTGGTTTTGGCTTTAATGCATCAAACTCAGATTCTGCAAGAACATTTACTTGTGCTCCAGTATCAAGTTTAAACAGAATATTGTTTTGGTTCACTTGCAATGGAATAGTCCAGTCATTCTCACTTTGTTTGTTTTCGCAAAGCATGCCTATATAAAACTCCTCAAGTTCATTTTCAAGCACTACATTTACTTGTTTTATTTTTTTTCTACTTCTGCAACAGCGTGAAAAATGATTACTCTTACCACAGTTGTTGCACATTTTCCCATACGCTGGACACTGTTTTGGTCAATGCTGCCGCCCACAGCGATCACACATTTTTTTAAAATTTAAAATGCTTCAAATTTGTCCATTAGATTAGATTATGAAGACACACAGTCCTCTTTTATTGTCATTTAGTAATGCATGCACTAAGAAATGATACAATATTTCCTCCAGTGTGATATCACAAAACACAGGACAGACCAAGACTGAAAAAACTGACAAAACTACATAATTATAACATATCACATAAAAGTTGCTGGTGAACGCAGCAGGCCAGGCGGCATCTCTAGGAAGAGATGCAGTCGACGTTTCAGGCCAAGACCCTTCGTCAGGACGGGTCTTCGTCCTGTTGTTTGCGTTTTTAATTATAACATATAGTTACAACACTGCAACAATACCATAACTTGATGAAGAAGTCCATGAGCACAGTAAAAAGTTCAGTCTCTCAAATGTCCCACAACTCACGCAGATGGGAGAAGGAAGAAAAACTCTCCCTGCCATGCCCCACCACAATCCATCTGAGTCATCCAAAAACTTCGAGCCTCCGAATCAGTTCTCCAACACCGAGTACTGACAGCCATCTCTGTCCGAATGATTCGACTTCAATCTCAGTCGCCAACAGCAGGCAAAGCCGGGGATTTTGAGGCCTTCCCTCCGGAAGATTCCCGACCACGCAGTAACGACAGCAGCGAACGAGGTTTCAGAAATTTCTCCAGATGTTCCTCTGTGCTTTCACGTCCGTCTCCATCAAAGCAGAATTGTCCATGGCCCCTATTTAATGGATACGATATCATTTTTCACCGGAGGGCTACACACGCGCGGCGCACTGCTCTCTCTCCTCCCGCCTCTTTCAATTATCAATTCCAATTTTAAATTATCTCCATCTTCATCTTCAAAAACAAAATTGCATCATCACCTATTATGTAGAGTAGAAGGGCAGGTTTTTTCCCCCGGTTTTCCATCAGCTTCCATCACCGATTAATATATTTCAAACGCTGCTTGAATTTTCTCCAGTTCTCAGTTATGTTCCCAGTCAGCTGAAGTGTCAGTGGAGGTTGCAAACCTTCCATTTTTGAACTCTTTTTTCAGAAAATTATCTTCGATTATCTTCACTTCTCCTGTGTTAGCGAACGTATTATTCTTCCAGACTGACTTCTGACACCATGTTGTGTTCTTTATATTTATACGTACCATGGGTTAACAATAAAGAATCATATTCTGAAAGAATTAGAACTTTTATTTACAGCAACAAAACCAAACCATGTTTTTACCAAGCCATGTTCCAGATCATTCTATCATTTTCTGTGCATGCTCAGAACTCTCTCCAATCACGTTCTGACACATCATTACACGTGATATCACCACAACCAGATTGGCCGCTGATTTACATCAACAACCATGATGACTAGCTCCACTTTTAATACTGATACATCTGATTTTAGCCTTAAAGCATCTTCACCAACTTTACTATCCATGACTCCAATTTCAGAGAAGCATTGCCCATCTCTCTGTTCTACAACACCGCCGGCGGCCCAGCCATTCATTGTGAACATTTAACCTGGATTTAACTTTCCAAACTGTAACGCTTCTCACTTCGTCAAATTGAAGTAAATTTGCAATTCCTTGTCAGCTGATCAAGATTGCCCTGTAATTGTTGATAGCCTTCTTCACTGTCCACTATACCACCTACTTTAAAGTCATCTACAAAATTGCTAACCATGCCTTATACATTCTCATACAAATTATTGATATCGATAACAAAATATTCTCCCTCACCAATTTTTATTGCTTCACCCCAGAAAGCATCCTAACCAGTGTATCACGGCTTACTTTGACTTTACGAGTTGAAAGATATGTGAGGCAAATGAGGGAACAGAGAGAGGTGTCTCGAATGTGCTGCCAGGACTGGAAGTGAAGGCAGACACAATAGAGGTGCTTAAGAGGCTCTTAGAAAGACACATCCCCAGAGTATCCTTTCTCAGATAACTACCCTGGGAGAGGAAAGGTCCCGAAGAGCAGCAAACAGGAGGCCGCACAAAAGGACCGGGCAGCGATCAGAGCCTGTTGGGGAAGTAGTGCAAGGAAGGCGGGGTGCAGAGCTGAGTTCGGGGAGGGGCAAAGCCGGGGTTGAGGCGGGTACAACGTAGACAGAAGCATTCAGACGTAATATTAGCACTTTTCAGGGATCGGGGAGGGGTAAAGTCAGCACGGGGAGCGGAGCCGAAGTTGTGATCATGGGGGGGGGGGGGTCAGAGACAGGGTTCAGAAGTCCGAGGGGAGCGGTGGGTTCAGAGTGGAGCTAGGAGGTCAGAGCCGAAGCCGGGGGTTGCAGTGAGGGACGAGGGCGCAAGATATGGGATCTTGAGGGGCAGAGCAAGAACCGGTGAAGAACAGCTGGGTGATGATCACAACCCAGGCCAAATGATTAGGGGCGGGGTTTAGAGCGAGAACTTTCCTACCCTATACAGCGCGCATGCGTCTCCTCCCATGACGAAACATGTTCGTTTACGTCAATACCCGCCGGCAGCAGTTACTGCGCAGGTGCAGCGCCGGGAGCTGCGCGGTGACGTCAACGTTCGCGACTGAAAGAAGCCGGTAAAAACTAAAATGGGGATAAACGGAGAGAAGGAAGGTTGTGGGAAGGGGACGGTGGGTGCCAGAGGAGGGTGAAAAACACAGGAGGGGGCCGTGGGGAGAAAGTGTGTGAGAGAAAAAACATGTGAGAAGGTGAGGGGGAGGTGAAGGAGGTGTTGGTGAAAGGGTTTGGGAGCTGGGTGGGGAGGCAAGAGAAGGATGTGAGTCGGGGAGGTGATGGAGCAAGGGGAGGATGAGAGATAGTGGAGTGACGGGGAGGCTGAGCGGGGGAGTGGAGTGATGGGGAGGGGGAGGGGGATGACGGGGAGGCTGAGTGGAGTGACGGGGAGGCTGAGTGGAGTGACGGGGAGGGGGAGCGGAGTAACGGGGAGGCTGAGCGGGGGAGTGGAGTGATCGGGAGGGGGAGTGGGATGACGGGGAGGCTGGGTGGGGGAGTGGGGTGACGGGGAGGCTGAGCCGGGGAGTGTAGTAACGGGGAGGCTGAGCGGGGGAGTGGAGTGATGGGGAGGGAGAGTGGGATGACGGGGAGGCTGAGCGGGGGAGTGGGGTGACGGGGAGGGGGAGGGGGATGATGGGGAGGCTGAGTGGAGTGACGGGGAGGGGGAGCGGGGGAGTGGAGTGATCGGGAGGGGGAGTGGGATGACGGGGAGGCTGGGTGGGGGAGTGTAGTAACGGGGAGGCTGAGCGGGGGAGTGGAGTGATGGGGAGGGAGAGTGGGATGACGGGGAGGCTGAGCGGGGGAGTGGGGTGACGGGGAGGCTGAGGGGGGAGTGGGGTGACGGGGAGGCTGAGGGGGGAGTGGGGTGACGGGGAGGCTGAGGGGGGAGTGGAGTGGGGGAGGCTGAGCAGGGGAGTGGAGTGACGGGGAGGCTGAGCAGGGGAGTGGAGTGGGGTGACGGAGAGGCTGAACAGTGGAGTGGAGTGACGGGGAGGCTGAGTGGGGAGCTATGGAGCACTATGGTTCAGGTACGGGTCAATAGAACTAGGCAGGATAACAGTTCGGTATGGACTGGGCTTTTTCCCATTGGGTAAGATGAGACTACAACTAGTGGTCATAGGTTTAGCGTGAAAGGTGAAATGTTTAAGGAGAATCTGAGGGAAAACTTTACTCAGAGGGTAGTGCCAATATACTGATTCAATTGTAACATCTAAGATAAAATTGGATAGATACATGGAAATGAGGGTTGTTGTTGGGTAGAGGTAGGCCTAGGCTGAAGTGCCTGTTTCTATGCAGTAATATTCTATGACTACGGCCTCACCAATATTTTAAGAAGCTGCATTACATGTTTCTTACTGTTATTTTCTGTGCATTGGCTAATGAAGGCTAATATCTCACATGGCACCTTCTTCCCATTATCAACCTGTACTGCCATCTTTTGCAATCTATGGACTGATACACCAAGGTCCCTCTGTTCCTCTATTCTCTAGTGCCTTTGATGGGCACTCCACCCTTATCAGTCTTTCCAAAGTACATCATATTCTACAGTGATCTGTACTTGGGCCTCTGCTGTTTGTGATGTATATAAATGACCTGGATGAAAATGTAGAAGGGTGTGTTAATAAGTTTGAATATGATACAAAGATTGGTAATGTTGTGGATTGTGTAGCCAACAGCCAAAGTATACAGTGATATATTTTGTGTGTCACTGATCCCAAGGAGACACTGGATTGCATAAGGTAGAGAGAATTTTTTAAAAAGTGCGCAGGGGCAGCTGGCATATTTTGCACTCCACATTTCCTGAGGAGACATTGCATTGCATTTAATTAGGCACTTCACAAGATCCAATAAAAGAAAATTAGATTTAAGAAGTTAGGAGCAGCCATTGTGTGAGTGGGCTACTGTTTGATGTTGAAGATTTGGCTCATCAAAGCTTCAGAAAGGAGAGGCATAAGCTGTAGCTATTTTTTTCTTATTTATTCTCTTTCTTTCTGAATGCACACTTAGTGCAGTGGGGATGCCAGATAGGGTACTTGAATGCTTCTCTTTTGGGATGTGGGAAGACTGGTGTCCTTGAAAACTACATCCACAAGAAGTGCATCCAGCCGCAGCTTCTAACAGACCATGTTGAGGAACTGGAACTGAATGAATTCCGGATCATTTGGGAGACTGTGGGGTATAGAGAGATAGTTACACCTAAGGTGTATGACTCAGGAAACTTGGTGGCCGTCAGGGATAAATGGGATAGACAGCAAGTGCAGAGTACCCCTGTGGCCATTCCCCTGAGCAACGTACTGCTGGGGGAATACCCTGGCAGAGGAAAGCCACAGCAGTCAGGTCTTTGGTATTGAGTTGGGCTTTGTGGCTCAGTAGGGAAGTGGGGAGAAGAGGCAAGCTACAGTGATAAGGATTCGTTGCTTACCGAAACAGAAGGGAGGATCTGTGGACGAAAATGATATTCCTCCATGTTTTGTTGCCTTCTGGATACCAGAGTTCGGGATATTTCGGATTGAGTCCACAGCATTCTTAAGTGGGAGGGTGAGCAGCCAGAGGTCAGAGTCCATGTCAGTACCAATGACATGGATAGGAGGGGTGACAAGGTCCTACAATGCGAGTTCAGGGAGTTAGGTGCTAAGTTAAAGGACAGCACCTCCAGGGTTATGATATCAGGAATGTCATCCATGCCACATGCTAGTGAGGCCAGGAATAGGAAGCTCATGCAGTTTAACATGTGGCTAAGGAGTTGATGCAGAAGGGAGTGCTTCAGATTTTTAGATCTTTTGGCACTCTTCCAGGATAGGTGGGAGTTGTATAGAAGATAAACTTCTGTTAATGCCCCTCCTCCCCTTCTTACCCCATCCCTAATTTTTATTTTTATTAGATTTTTTTTCTCTCTTTCTTTGTCAATATAACTCCTTGCCTGTTCCCCATCTTCCTCTGGTGCTCCCTTCCCCCTTTCTTTGTTCCAAGGCCTTCCATCCTATGATACTCCCCCTTCTCCAGCGTTGCATCCCTTTTGCCAATCAACTTCCCAGCTCTTAGCTTCATCCCTCCCCCTGCTGTCTTCTCCTATCATTTTGAGTCTCCCCCTCCCCCTCCCCCTCCCACTTTCAAATCTCTTACTATCTCTTTTTTCTGTTAGTCCTGATGAAGGGTCTCGGCCCGAAACATCGACTGTACCTCTTCCTATAGATGCTGCCTGGCCTGCTGCATTCCACCAGCATTTTGTGTGTGTTGCTTGAATTTCCAGCATCTGTAGATTTTCTCGTGTTTGCAAAGATAAACTTCAGTTGTTTTCTCTGAAGTGGCAGAATCTGAGGGGAGATCTGATAGAGGTTTATAAGATTATGAAAGGCAAAGATAGAGTAGACAGGGAGTATGTTTCCCAGCATTGAAATATCTAATACCAAATACACATTTAAGGTGATAGGTAAATTCAAAGGAGATGTGAGAAGCAAGGTTTATGCACAATGAGAGATGGTGTCTGGAATGCGCTGCCTGGGGTGGGGATAGAGACAGCTACATTAGCGACTTTTAAGAGATGCTTACATAGGTACACGAATGTGTGGAAAATGGAGGGATATAGATACTGTGTAGGCAGAAAAAGTTAGTTGAGGTGGCCATTTGATTAATTCATTTGGCACAACGCTGTGGAAAGCAGGGCCTTTTCCTGTGCTTACTGTTCTATGTTCTATCGTAAACTTAGAACATTGGCAGGAGGAGTTTCATCCTGTCAATTATTTGTTCCCTATTTCGAACTGATCGATATCTTCTGTTAGCAAAGACTAATCGCAACAACCCTCCACCATTATCCTTTTTCTTATTCTGAATTTCAGCCTCCTTTGAACTGGGTTCTAACCTTTTTGGAAGAATTTCACGTGATGGACCTTGTCAAAGTCCCTGTAGGTTATGTCAACTTCTATCCTTATCAGTACATTTTGTTACCATTTTAAAGACTCACATCAACTGGTCAGACATCTCTTGCTGAAAAAAAAAAGTGCTGATTTTCACTGATACTTTTCATGTCTTTGGAACCACTGATTAATCCTGTCCTTCAGAATGTTTTCCAATACTTTCCCTGTCACTTATATTAGATTGACTGACCATGGCTACCTGGCTGACCACTGTTGAATAATTGAGCTATGTTTGTTGTCCTCTAGTCATCTGGTACATCAGCTGTGGCCGGTGAAGACTTACAAAGCTCTGCAAGCAATTTTCTCCCTCTCTCCTATGGCAGCCTGGGATACATCTCAGGCACTCAGTTCAAAGTAAATTTGTTATCACAATACATATGTCACCATATACTACCCTGAAATTCATTTTCTAACATACACACATAGTAAATCCAAGAAAAGCAAAAGAATCAATGAAAGACTACAACCAACAGTATGAACAAATGACTAATGTGCAAAAGACAACAAACCATACAAATACAAGCGAGAGAACAATAATAATAATATACCCATACTAACATATTCGTTTGGCATAATAGCTTGGTCAGAAGCCGATCTGGAAAAATTATAAAGGTGACAAATTTTAGAAAACTCTATGTACACTCAAACACACTTAGGTTAACAATATCTAGGATATTTGGAGGAAGAGGAATAACAGACAAAAAAAATTCACAACAGTCAAATAAATCTTCAAAGAATGTATTTTCATCAATGAAGACAGGATATGGCACTCCATATGAGCAGATGCAATTCTGATACGAAGTACACACCACTTAACTTAAAACACAGCCCAGAAAATTGATGAAATTATCAGTACAGAAGAAAAAGTTAACCAATGGAAGAGAATAACCCACCATGAAAGACATCCCCATGATCTGAGCAGACTAGATGTTGGCAAGGAAGTGTCGAACGTCTGGCTCAGAGTTGGAGACCTTTTCCCAGGAACAGGAGTTCCTTGTGGTAATACAGGACCAGATGGTTAACACAAAAAAAAATTATCTAAAATGCATAATAAACTACCAACAAATTCAAGACGATAAATGCAGAAAATGCTAAGAGAAACCAGAAATAATCCAACACATGACAGGAACCTGCCCCAGTTTAATTCAATCTGATTACTTACACAGGCACAGTCAAATGGCAAACATCACTCACCAAAATCTTGCTTTAAAATACACTCATAAAAGGCACCATGCCTTATTATAAATTCAAGCTTGATCCAGTTTTAGAGTCAGATTCCTACAAATTATTTTATGACCAATCCTTTATTACAGATAAGACAGTCAATAATAACTGGATATGATATTACAGGATAAACCTGCAAGAACAGTTTGTTTAATAGTTATAGACATTCCAAATGTACATAACATACAGAAATCAAAAGTGAAAAATACTAGAAGTATGTTGAATTAGAAGAGGAAATTGAAAGACTGTGGACCAGTACTAATATCTACAACTGGTATCATCCAAAGTCACTACACAACAGCATTAAACAATAAGGCCTTCCCAAAAATTGAGAAGAGTGTGTGTTTGGCAATCCCTGCACCTCAGGTTTTACCAGCTTGAGCTGAGAAAATAAATAAATAATATCAAGAACATAAGATGAAGAGTCCAGAGGCTGTGGGAACAGTTCACTGATGGAGCAATTGAAGTGAAGTGGTACTGGGGTTTTCAGGTGATCTTATTGCAATACATCAAATTCTTGTAAGGTTTGACAGTCTGCGGTGTCTGTACCAGTACTCACTGTCTCACTGCAAGCAAAATGTTGGTCATTTAGATCAGAGATGTTGGCAAATCTGAGGAAAAGTTGAGGGAATTGAGGTGAGGGGGATCTAGTACAGTGGAGGAATTGAGGCCTAGGACTGATTGAATGGTGAGGCAGACCTCAGGGACCTCAGATGGGAGGGTGAAGTTTTGGAATTCCCTTCCTGCGAGTGGAGACTCAATTAATGGAGTGGATTTAAGCACACATTAATAGATTTTGTGTGAATATGGGTATATGGGAAGAATAAAGAAAGGTAGCACTGAAGGGTGTGGGGACAGACGATCCATTCTGCATCCATTTCTTATCGTTAGGGACAGTAGAGGTGGGAGGGTTCGGACAGAAGGAGAGAACTGACAAAGAATGACATACAGAAGGGTAGAGAGCAGGAGATAAGGCAGACAGTGGGAGAGGAGGCATGTGTTGGACACTGAGGATAGTAGAAGACTGAGTAGATGCTGAGATGGAAACGTTTGTGGGCATGTGTGATAGAACTAGAAAATAAATGGCAGGGGTGAGAAGGTGCAGTTACATAGGGAGCCAACAGTCAGGCTGCTCATCTCCTTTTGTGAGCATTCCGTATTTTGATTTCTCTTCAGCACGTTTTGTGGGTCAATGCGGACACCATGAGCAACAGCCACCAGCTGCAGCCTTACACCTCAGTTGGAGAGATCGATCACGTGCATATCCTGTCTGAACACGTGGGGGCCCTGATTCACGGCGAGGAGTACAGCGATGTGACCTTTCTAGTGGAGAAGAAGCGCTTTGCTGCTCATCGCGTGATCCTGGCTGCTCGCTGCCAGTACTTCAGGTGATTGTTATATATCACAGTGTCACACAGACTGTCTTTCCAATGTGCAGTAAGAACATAATTGGATTTTTGGTGACCTTCCCCTTCAACCTCTGGCATGTCGGTTATTTGACAACTTTTCTGAGCATGTTGGTCTTCTGGGTCACCAACATTTCCCTAGAGCCTCGCTGTTGTGACACATTTGAGGTAACTCATTGACCAGTGAGTAACTTCTTTCAGCAAGACCTGATGGGTAGTAACTCAATGAAGAGGTGGATGATGTCAGGTTTTGAAATTGGTGAAGACCTGTTGGCAGAGAACTGGTACTTCTGGAAGGAGAGCAACACTGGAGGCATTTTGACACGATGGGTGGTGCATCTTACTCGTAGATGGACTTTCTTTCTGAGTGGAGTGTTGCTGTGGTGAGGATAAGGAATTATCTCCTTAAATGTCTGCCAGTGATGACATAATCTTTGAACTTGCAAGAATTTCACAGTCCAGTGAAGGGGACTACAGATAAAGGGTGGTTGCTATCAGGAACAGACATGCCTGAATGGGATTAATGTTGGTGTGCTGATGAACACTGGTAAATGGAATCACGTTAGGTGTGCTGGTAAAAATGATTAGTATAGGCATGTTGGTGAATGATAGTAAATGGGAATAGTGGAAGTGTACAGGTGAATACTGGTAAATGTGATTAGTGTAGGTGTGCTGGTGAATGGGAATAGTGTAGGTATGCTCACGAATGATAAATGGGAATAGTGTAAGTGTGCTGGTGAACACTGGTAAATGTGCTTAGTGTGTGTGTGTTGGTGAATGCTGGTAAGTGTGATTAATTGAGGTGTATTGATAAATGGGGTTAGTGTAGATGTTCTGGTAAATGGGATTAGTGTGTGTGTTAGTGAATGCTGGTAAGTGTGATTAGTGTAGTTGTACTGAGTAATGGGATTGATGTTAGTGTGCTGGTGAATGTGATTCATGTAGGCATGCTGGTAAATGGAATTAGTGTGGGTGTGCTGGTGAATATCATTAGTGTAGATGTGTGGGTGATGCTGGTAAATGGAATTAGTGTAAGGGTGTTGGTGAACGCTGGTGAATGTGATTAGTGTAGGTACGCTGGTGAATGGAATTAGTGTAGGTGTGCTGGTAAACAATGGTAAATGGGATTAGTGTTGGTGAATCACATTTGCATTTGTGTGGTGGTAAATGGGATTTGTGTAGGTGGTCTGGTGATTGTTGGTAAATAGGATTAGTATGGGTGTGCTGGTGAACGCTGGTAAATGTAGTTAGTGGAAGTGTACTGGTGAATGCCAATAACTGGGATTTGTGTGGGTGTGCAGCTAAATGTGATTAGTGTAGGATTTCTGGTCAATCCTGGTAAATGGTGTAAGTGTGCTGGTGAATGCTGTTGAATGAGAATAGTGCAGCTGTGCTGGTGAAAACTGGTAAGTGTGATTAGTGTAGAGACATTGGTTAATGGAATTAATATAGGTGTGCTGTGAACACTGGTAGGAGTGGTGAACATGAGTAAATTTGGTTTGTATAGGTGTGCTGGTGAATACTGGTAGGTGTGAACACAAGTAAATGTGGTTAGTGTAGGTATACTGGTGAACTCTTTGAATGAGATTAGTGTAGATGTGCTGGTGAATGCAGCTAAATGTGATAGGTGTAGGTTTGTGGGTGAATGGGATTAGTGTAGGTGTACTGGTGAGTGTTGGTATATTTGATTTCTGTTTATGTGCTGGTGAATGGGATTAATGTAGGTGTGTTCCTGAATACTGCGAGACATGGTGAACGTGGGTAAATATGGTTAGTGCAGGTGTGCTGGTAAATGCTAGTGAATGGGATTAGTGTTGGTATTCTGATGAATGCTGGTGAATAGGCTTTGCGTTGGTGTCCTAGTGAACGCTGTTAAAATGAATTACTGTAGGTGTGCTGGTGAATGCTGTTAAAGGCGATTAGTGTATGTGTGGTGAAGGTGGTAGGTGTGGTAAACACAAGTAAATGTGATTAGTGTCGGTGTGCTGGTGAATGCTTGTGGTGTGGTGAATGAGGTAAAAGTGATTCGTGCAGGAGTGTTGGTGAATGTGATTAGTGCAGGGTAACCTGACCTGTCAAGGGCAGATCCTGTCAGACTATTTTGATTGAATTCTTTGAAGCGATAACAAAGTGTATTAAAGAAGGCAAGATAATATAACTTACATAAACTTCAGTAAAGCTTTTGACAAGGCTCCTCATGGGAGATTAGTTTGAAAGGTAAGGGCTCATGGAATCTGGGGCAAGTTGGTAAACTGGATCCAAAACAGGCTTGGAATAGTAAGTCTAGGGTGATGCCAGGGGGTTTTTACAATCAGATACCTGTGACTAGTTGTGTCCCACAAGGTTTGGTGCTGGGACCCTTGCTATTTGGAATTTACATGAATGACTTGGATGTGGGAGGCATGATCAGTAACTTGGTGGATACACGAAGTGGTGTTTGGTAGTATAGAATGTAGTCTTAGGCCACAGAGATCATTGTTTTGGCGAAATAGGCTGAATTTGATGGAGTTTAATCCAGACAAATGTAAGATGATGGTTTGCAGGAGAACTAATGAGGCTGTAGTAATGTAGATATACACAAAGAATGTTAGGGTCTTAGGAAGTATTAAGAAACAGTAACCTTGCAGTAAAAATGTCTTAGATATTTGAAAACACAAACTACAGGAATTCTGCAGATGCTGGAAATTCAAGCAACACACATCAAAGTTGCTGGTGAACGCAGCAGGCCAGGCAGCATCTGTAGGAAGAGGTGCAGTCGACGTTGCAGGCCGAGACCCTTCGTCAGGACTAACTGAAGGAAGAGTGAGTAAGGGATTTGAAAGTTGGAGGGGGAGATCCAAAATGATAGGAGAAGACAGGAGGGGGAGGGATGGAGCCAAGAGCTGGACAGGTGATTGGCAAAAGGGGATAGGAGAGGATCATGGGTCAGGAGGTCCGGGAAGAAAGACGGGGGGGGGGGGACCCAGAGGCTGGGCAAGAGGTATATTCAGAGGGACAGAGGGAGAAAAAGGAGAGTGAGAGAAAGAATGTGTGCATAAAAATAAGTAACAGGTGGAATATGAGGGGGAGGTGGGGCCTTAGCGGAAGTTAGAGAAGTCGATGTTCATGCCATCAGGTTGGAGGCTACCCAGACGGAATATAAGGTGTTGGATATTCCGTCTGGGTAGCCTCCAACCTGATGGCATGAACATCGACTTCTCTAACTTCTGCTAAGGCCCCACCTCCCCCTCGTACCCCATCTGTTACTTATTTTTATGCACACATTCTTTCTCTCACTCTCCTTTTTCTCCCTCTGTCCCTCTGAATATACCTCTTGCCCAACCTCTGGGTACCCCCCCCCGTCTTTCTTTCTGGACCTCCTGTCCCATGATCCTCTCGTATCCCCTTTTGCCAATCACCTGTCCAGCTCTTGGCTCTATCCCTCCCCCTCCTGTCTTCTCCTATCATTTTGGATCTCCCCCTCCCCCTCCAACTTTCAAATCCCTTACTCACTCTTCCTTCAGTTAGTCCTGACGAAGGGTCTCGGCCTGAAACGTCGACTGCACATCTTCCTGCAGATGCTGCCTGGCCTGCTGCGTTCATCAGCAACTTTGATGTGTGTTGCTTAGATATCTGAAGGTGGCAATGCAGATATAGAACATAGGAAGGTTTATGGGATATTCAGACACCTCTCCCAGGAGTTCCGGGAGTCACCCGCATAATGATGGCAGCTCCCCGATGCCCACAAATTATGTACAATATCCCGGAAATCAATTTTTTAGAGAGGGAGAGGGGAAAAAAAGAAGGAAAATGAATGAATCCTGCTTGGTCCCTCTTTGTGCTAAGTAGACCTATCAGTTTTCTCTGTGAGCGGGCTTTATAGTCGACCTCTCTCCCTCTTCCATATTCCATCAGTTCAGTTACTGCTATCTGTAATGACACTGAAATGATCCAGACAACTGTCGGTGATGAAGTACAAAAGCCTGGCGAAGAAATTCCCAAGGCTGGTGGTGCCAACCTGACTACGCAAGGCTGTCCTATACGGACAGGGCACGTTGGCGTCTTAAAGGGGATTAGAGCAGGGTTTAAGTTGGAGCGAAATTCCAAAATCGTCCGCTAAGACATCTTTAAAAATGCGCTTGCAGCAAGCAAATTCTTTGGGGTTTTTTTCCTGAAACACTTCCACTTACAGGTACATTGAAGCCCACGATGGGCTGGGTTTAAGCATAGCCGTTTTCAGAAGAAAAACCGATTTTAATAAATACCTGGCCCCCACCGAGTTCTCGTCATTAGGACAGCAAACTGTTTACCTGTGCTGTGCACTTTATATGCATTTTGAATTACACTTTATTAAATAATATGGTACTATATTGTTTTATGTGGTGTGCGTGATATATGTATTGTGGCTACACCGTGGTCCGGACAGAGGTTGTTTCGTTTGTGGACAATCAGCCAGATGACAATAAACTTGAACTTGAAGATACAGAACTTCTAAATCACTCATTTAAAATCCCCCATTTCGATTTAAAAATGTAAGTTCTGATCCCGACTATTGCAGGCTGTGTGTGTGTGTGTGGAACAGAGGGTTATGGGCTGAGTGCAGGTCGGTGGGACTAGGTGAGAGTAAGAGCTCAGCATGGACTGGAAGGGCCGAGGTGACCTGTTTCCATGCTGTAATTGTTATATGGTTATATTAACTACGGACGTATATGCAACCGGACGTTGTCCGAATGGATGTTAAGCGGCGCACACCTGTAATAAGGATACACTTTATGCTTAATGTTTACGCCCCAAATGTTGATTGTCCTGAATTTTTTAAGAATCTTTTTACATCTCTTCCTAATTTAAATGATTATATGTTGATTATGGGTGGAGATTTTAACTGTTATTTAAATCCTTTGATGGATAGATCCATGTCCAATCAAGTACTTCCGAGTAAATCAGCTACTCTTATTAACTCTTTTATGACTGACTCTGGAATCTCAGACATTTGGAGATTCTTGGATCCCAACGAGAAAGAGTTCTCATTTTCTTCACATGTATATCATCACTATTCAAGAATTGATTATTTTCTTATTGATTCTCGATTAATTCCACTTGTTATTGCTTGCAAATATGATTCCATTGCTGTTTCTGATCATGCGCTGTTGAAACTATCTATTAAGTCAAGGGATACATCTTCTAGTTCTAGACAATGGCGATTTAATACCACTTTGCTTCAGGATTCGGATTTTGTCAAGTTTATTGAGGAACAGATTAATTTTTTTCTTTACAACAAATTTTACGGAGGGTATTTCCGGCGGGACACTATGGGATACTTTTAAAGCACACATTCGTGGACAAATTATTTCATATACTGCTGGATTAAAAAAGCAGACTAATAATGAAATACTTAAACTGGTTGACAAGATCAAAGAAATTGACAAGAAATATTCTATAGCCCCTGATCAGGAGCTTTACAAAGAGAGAGTTGAACTTCAAATGGAACATGGTCTATTACTATCATCTTTGATTGAAAGGCAATTAACCAAAACTAAGAGTCAATTCTATATACATGGTGATAAAACTGGGAAACTATTGGCTAATCAATTGAAATCGGCTTCAGTTAAGCGACAGATTGTTAAGATTCGTAAACAAGATGGTACTCTGACGGTTGACCATGATGAGATAACTAAATCTTTTCAAGAATTTTATACCTCCCTATATCAATTAGAATTTCTTGATGACTCCATTATAATGCATGAATTCTTAAAGAAATTGAATATTCCAAAATTATCATCCAATGAACGTTTAAAACTAGATATACCTATTACGGTAGAAGAAATAAAAAAAATGCTATTACTTCGATGAACTCAGGTAAAGCACCTGGCCCAGACGGATATACAGTAGAACTTTTTAAGTCTTTCTCTACTACACTGACTCCTTGGCTATGTAGGATTTTTAGGGATGCAGTATCTATAGGTAAATTACTACAACCTTTTTATCGAACTTCTATTTCCCTAATTCTTAAAAAAGATAAGGATCCTACTGAATGTGCATCTTATAGGCCTATATCTTTGTTGAATGTGGATTCTAAGATTTTTTCTAAAATATTGGCAATGAGATTGGAGAATGTATTACCTCAAATTATTTCTGCTGATCAGACTGGATTTATTAAAAATCATTACTCTTTCTTTAATATTAGGAGTTTAGTGAATATTGTTTATACTCCTTCACCCAGAACTCCAGAATGTGTCATTTCATTGGACGCTGAAAGAGCCTCTGACAGAGTTGAGTGGACATATTTGTTTAATACACTTGAGAAATTTAATTTTAGTCCAATATTTATATCTTGGATTAAATTGATGTATCTTACTCCTTTGGCTTCGGTATTTGCTAATAATCAAAGATCTCCCCTTTTTCATTTATTCCGTGGTACTAGGCAGGGTTGCCCTCTTAGTCCACTATTATTCGACATTGCCCTGGAACCGTTAGCTATTGCTATTCGTGACTCTCCTAATATATTTGGTATTACCCGTGGAAATGAGATACATAAATTATCATTATATGCAGATGATTTACTATTATATATTTCTGACCCTGAGAATTCCATTCCGGCAGTATTAACTCTGCTTGCTCAGTTCAGTAGTTTTTCTGGTTACAAACTGAACCTTGGTAAGAATGAACTTTTTCCATTAAATATGCAGGTTCCCATTTAAGATGTTCTCCATTCAGAGTGATTACTGACTATTTTACTTATTTGGGAGTTAAAATTACTAAGAGACATAAGTATTTATTCAAGTTCAACCTTTTACCATTAATTAGTCAGGCTAAACAACTGATTACTAAGTGGTGCCCATTGTCTCTATCACTGATTGGCCGAATCAATGCTATTAAAATGATTATTTTACCTAAATTTTTATATCTATTTCAAGTGATAACAATTTTTATTCCTAAATTATTTTTGATACTATCGATTCTAAAATTTCCTCGTATATATGGCAGAACAAAAACCCCAGGTTAAGTAAAAAAAAATATTTACGGAAGTCCAAGAAAGATGGTGGTTTGGCACTGCCTAATCTTAGATTCTGTTATTGAGCAATTAATATTCGATATTTAATATTTTGGACACAAGATTGGAATATAATTCCAAGTCCACATTGGGTAAACCTTGAAGGCTACTCTGTACAAGGGTTCTCTTTGGCTTCCATTTTAAGAACTTCACTTCCTTTTGTATTATCTAAATTGAATAAACAAATGGTTAATCCAGTAATTAAACATACATTACAAATATGGTTTCAATTTCATAAATTTTTTGTTTTGTTTTGTTATCAAGCCCTATTATATCTAATTTTTTTTCAACCCTCGGTTATGGATCAAGCCTTTTTGATATGAAAAGTGAAAGGTTTAACATGTTTTCGTGACTTATTTCTAGATAACTGGTTAATGTCTTTTGAACAGTTATCTAATAAATTTAATTTGCCCAGATCCTATCTTTTTTTTTAGATATTTACAAATAAGAAACTTCTAAAATACCTTGCTGCCTACCTTCTCGACCTCATACCCTACTGATATCATCAGTAAAATTTTAGGTTTAAATCCCTTTCAGAAGGGATTAATAGCATCTACTTATGATATAATTATGAAATTACAGCCAGGTATATCTGATAAAATTAAAAATGAATGGGAAAGGGAACTTCAACTTTGCCTACCTATAGAGAAATGGGATAAAATTTTTCAATTAGTTAGTTCTTCCTCTGTATTGGCTAAACATGCACTAATACAATTTAAAGTAGTGCATAGGGCCCATATGTCTAAAGATAAATTAGCCCGTTTTTATTCCCATATAAACCCTATTTGTGACAGATGTCACTCTGAGGTGGCTTCTTTAACTCATATATTTTGGTCCTGTCCTCTTTTGGAAAAATTCTGGAAAGATATTTTTGATATTATCTCAACAGTTTTGCGTTTTGATTTACAACTCCATCCTATTACAGCAATTTTTGGTTTGCCAATGGTAGAACATAGATTTTTATCCTCTTCAGCCTGTCGGATGATCGCATTTGTTACTTCAATGGTTTTCCCAAACTATATTATGTTTAAATTTAGAAAATATCAGAAGTGACATTTTTGATCCTTCGGTTAAATTTGAAGAGACTTGGAAACCATTTATTCAAAATTTTCATATGATGTAATTTGACCTTTCCAAATCCTTCTTATTAACTTAAAATATATGAATAGAGGAGCGGAGTTGGCGACATTACTGAACACGTTCGACTTAAGATCATGGTCTAGCCTTGTTTTGTTCCGTTTGCTTTTTTTTGGGGTTTAATATTTAGTTTTTTTTGTTTTTTTGGAGGGTTTTTCTTTGTTTTTTTTTCTTTTGATTTATTTTTTCTCTATGATTATATCAAGAGTTTGGAAGTATTATACTTGTATTATTTGAAATCTTTTTTGTACATGCTTATGAACAATAAGATTATTCCAATCTCTCTGTATCAATATTGTTATTCTGTTTATAATTTTGGAAAATTAATAAAAAGATTTAAAAAGAAAGAACATATTAGGGAGACTAAGCGCAGGGAACGCTGCTCGAGTATTTCACAGTTCTTTTCAGCAGAAAGCCAAAGTCTGACAGGGAAGGTCACTAGAGCTGAGGTGTACTTTACATCTTTCAGCGTTGAACATAACCTGCCGTTCCAGGTGTGTAAGCACACAGGCAAGCTATTCAGGAAAATGTTTCCTGATTCAGAAATAGCAAAAAACTATGCCTGTGCATCAACCAAGACAGCAGCTATTGTGAACATGGCACATTAAGACAGAGTTCAGAAGTCAGCTGTCTCACTTGTGAATCTGATGTCTTGCAAAATTAACAGATTCATTGACACAGACTGCTATGAGGTTGAGACCTCCCTGAAGTGAGTTTTTGCAGGGTGGGATGTCTGGATATTGTCCTTAATTAACTGGGCCATTGAGGACAGAAATAGGGAGGTTATGCTCCAACTTTATAAAATTTCAGCCAGACTTCGGTTGGAGTACAGTGTTGCAATTCTGCTCACCAAGGAAGGATACAGTAGCACTGGAGAGTGTGTAAAGGAGATTAACCAGGATGTTGCCTGGGATGAAGTAGTTCAATTATGAGGAGGAATGGGAGTAGCATGTTTTTCCCCTGGGACCAGAAGAAGTTAAGTGGAGACATGCTGAAGTGTATAAAACTGAGGGGTATAGATGGGTAGACGGCAGGAAGCTTTGATATATATCATAGAACATAGAATAGTGCAGCACAGTACAGGCTCTTCGGCCCACAATGTTGTGCCAACCCTTAAACCCTGCCTCCCATATAACCTCCCACCTTAAATTCTTCCATATACCTGTCTAGTAGTCTCTTAAATTTCACTAGTGTATCTGCCTCCACCACTGACTCAGGCAGCGCATTCCACGCACCAACCACTCTCTAAGTGAAAAAAAAACCTTCCTCTAATATCCCCCTTGAAATTCCCACCCCTTACCTTAAAGCCATGTCCTCTTGTATTGAGCAGTGGTGCCCTGGGGAAGAGGTACTGGCTGTCCACTCTATTTATTCCTCTTAATATCTTGTATGCCTCTATCATGTCTCCTCTCATCCTCCTCCTCTCCAGAGAATAAAGCCCTAGCTCCCTTTATCTCTGATCATGATACGTACTCCCTAAACCAGGCAGGACCCTGGGAAATCTCCTCTGTACCCTTTCCAATGCTTCCACATCCTTCCTATCAGAGGAGGGTAAAACTAGAGGTCATAGGTTTAAGGTAAGGGGGAAGAGATTTAAAGTGGATTTGAGGAGGAGATTCTTCGACCTGAAGGTAGCAAGTGCTTGGAATGTAGAAGTACGTACTCTGGATAGAGTGTTTGAAGCTGAGTTGCTGATAACATTTCGTAAGTGTGTGGATGAGCACTTTAATCATTTGGGCAAAGAAGGCAATGGACCAGGTATGGGTGATGGGTTTAATATTGGAAGGGTATGCAATGGTTACCATGGACAAGTTGGGCCAATTGGCCTGTTTCTATGCTGCATGGATTTCTGAAAATATTTCTGAGGCGTGCTGGTGAAAGCTGGTAAAGGTGATTAGCGTTGTTCTGCTGGTGAACGTTTGGTGAATGCTGGTAAATTTGATTACTGTTTATGTGCTGGTGAATGGGTTTAGTGTAGGTGTGATGGTGAACACTGGTTAATGGGATGTGTGCATTTGTGCTGATAGGTATGGTAAATATGAGTAAATGTGGTTAGTGTAGTGTGTTTTCGTGAATGTGATTAGTGGAGGTGTGCTGGTGAATGGTAGGTGTGATGAACACAGGTAAATGTGATTAGTGTGGTTGTGCTGGTGAACATTGGTAGGTGTGGTGGTAAATGCTAGTGAATGGGATTAGTGTAAGCGCTGGTGAACACTGGTAGGTGTGGCAAAGATGGGTAAATGTGGTTAGGGTAGGTGTGCAGGTGCATGGGATTAGTGTGGGTGTGCTGGTGAATACTGGTGAATAGGATTAGTGTAGATGTGTGCAGGTAAATGGGATTTGTGAAGGTGTGCTGGTGAACGGAAGGTATGATGAATGCGGATAAATGTGATTACTGTAGGTGTCCTAGAGAATGGGATTAGTGTTGGTGTGTTAGTGAATGGGATTAGTGTGGCTGCTGGTGAACCCGAGTAAATGGGATTAGTTTAGGTGTGCTGGTGAACACTGGTAGATGTGGTGAACACGGGTGAATGTGACTTATGTAAGTGTGTTCGTGAATGTGATTGGGGAGATGTGCTGGTGACTGTTGATAGATGTGGTAAACAGATAAATAGGAATAATGTAGGTGTGCTGGTGAGCGCTGGTGAATGGGAATAGTGTAGGTCTGCTGGTGAATGAGATTAGTGTTAGTGTGCTGGTGAGTGCTGTTAAATGGGATTGTGGTAGGCGTGCTGGTGAACACCATGAAATGGGATTAATGGGTGCTGTGGAGAGCTCTGGTATATATGATTATTGTAGGTATGCTGATGAATGCTGGTAGATGTGGTGAACATGGGTGAATGTGATTACTGTAGATGTTCTGTTGAATGGGATTAGTGTTGGTGTGCTGGTGAAAGGGATTAGTGTGGCTGTGCTTGTGAACATGAGTAAATGAGATTAATGTAGAAGTGCTGAAGAATGGGATTGGTGTAGGTGTGCTGGTGAATGCCGGTAAATGAGATTAGTGTTGGTGTGCTGGTTAATGGGATTAGTGTGGCTGTGCTGGTGAATATGAGTAAATGTGATTAGTGTAGGTGTGCCAGTGAATGGGATTAGTGTTGATGTGCTGGTGAATGCCACTAAGTGGGATTAGTGTCGGTGTTGTGAAGGCTGATGGGTGTGGTAAACACGGGTAAATATGATAGATGTAGGTGTGTTGGTGGTTGTAATTAGTTGTAGGTGTGCAGGTAAATGCTGGAAAATTTGATTACAGTGCATGTGCTGGTGAATGGCATTAGTGCAGTTGTGCTGGTGAACACAGCTGAATGGGATTAGTGCAGTTGTGCTGGTGAATGCTGGTAGGTGTGGTGAACATGGGTAAATGATTAGTGTAGATTTGGTGAATGTGATTAGTGGAGGTATGGTGGTAGATATGGTTAACACAGGTAAATGTGATTAGTGTTGGTGTGCTGGTGAATGGGATTTAGAACATAGAAATTTACCGCACATTACAGATCTACTCTAAGAGACTGCCTAGAATTTCCCCAGCGCATAGACGTCTATTTTTCTCAGCGCCATGTACCTCTCTAAGAGGCTTTTAAAAGACCCTATTGTATTTGTTTCCATCACCGCCACCGGCAGTGCATGCCACATACCCACCACTCTCTGTGGCATCCCCTCGGTACCTATTTCTAAGCACCTTAAAACTATGCCCCCTCATGTTAGTCATTTCAGCCCTGGGAAAAAGCCTCTGGCTATCCACACGATCAATGCCCCTCATCATCTTATACAACTCTATCAGTCCTGTTTTACTCTGACTTCATACAGTAAGTGCCTAGTCTGTAGATACTCAAATTAAAAAAGTTTGTGCAGGTGTAGTGATGATGCTGGTGTATGAGATTTTTGTAGGTGTGCTGGTGATCGCTGGTATGTGGTGAACGCAGGAGAATGTGGTTAATGTAGGTGTGTTGGTGAATGCTGTTAAATGAGATTAATGCAGTTGTCCTGGTGACCGCTGGTAGGTGTAATGAACATGGATAAATGTGATTTACGTAAGTGTGTTCGTGAAAGTGATTAGGGAAGATGTGCTCGTGAATGTTGGTAGATGTGATAAACACAGGTAAATGTGATTAGTGGGTGAATAGGATTAGTGTAGATATGCTGGGGAACACCGCTATGTGTAGTGAACACCGCTGTTAGTATCGGTGTACTGGTAAATTTGATTATTGTAGGTGTGCCAGTGAAATCTGGTGAATGGTGTTAGTGTAGGTGTGATAGTGAAGGCCGGTGAATGGTATTAGTGTAGCTGTTTGGTGTAGTGAATGCAGGTAGAAGTGAATACTGTAGTGATTGGTATTCGTGTGAATGGGATTAGTGTAGGTGTGCTGGTGATCGCTGATTAATGTGATTAGGGTCGGTATGTTGGTGATCGTGATTAATGTACGTGTTCTGGTGAACGCTTGTAGTGTGGTGTATGTGGGTAAAAGTAATTCGACTTGGTGTGCCGGTGAATGTGATTAGTGTTGGTGTGCTGGTGAACACCAGAGAATGGGATTAGCGTAGGTGTGACACTGTTGAATATGATTAGTGTAGGTGTGCTGGTGAATATTGAATGTGATTGGTGTAGGTATCTTGGTAAAGCCTGGTAAATGTGATTAGTGTAGTTGTGCTGGGGATTAGGATAGTGTAGGTGTGTTGGTGATCACTGGTAGGTGTGGTGAATGCAGTAGAATGTAGTTACTGTAGGTGTGTTGGTGAATGCTGTTAAATGAGATTAATGCAGTTGTACTGATGAACGCTGAAAGGTGATATGAACATGGATAAATGTGACTTGCATAAGTGTGTTTGTGAGTGATTAGGGAAGGTGTGCTCGTGAATGTTGGTAGATGTGGTAAAAGTAAATGTGATTAGTGCGGGTGTGCTGGTAAATGGATAAATGTAGGTGTGCTGGTGAACGCTAATGGGTGTGGTGAACACAGGTAAATGTGATTAGTGTAGGTGTGCTGGTGAACTGGGTAATTTGATTACTGTAGGTGTGTTGCTGAAAGGGATTAGTGTAGGTATGCTAGCGAATGGTATTAATGTACATGTGCTGGTGAACACTGGTGAATGGGATTTGTGCAGTTCGTGCTGGTGAACGCTGGAAAGTGCGTTTAGAGTAGGTATGTTGGTTAATGGAATTAATATAGGTGTGTATGGGATTAGTGTAGGTGTGCTGGAGAATGGTAAATGTGAATATAGCAGCTGTGCTGGTGAATGCAGGTGAATGGGATTAGTGTAGATGTGCTGGTGAATGGGAATAGTTTGGGTGTTTTGGTAAATACTGGTAAATGTGAGTCGTGTGTGCTGTTGAACAATATTAAATAGATTATAATAGCTGCTGGTGAATAGGATTTGTGCAAGAGTGCTGGATTATGCTGGTGAATGTGATTAGTGTAGGTATGCTGATGAGTGTGATTAGTGTAGGTGTGCTGGGGAATGCAGATAAATGGTATTAGTTTAGGTGTGCTGGTGAAAGCTGGTAGGTGTGGTGCACACAATTAAATATGATTAGTGTCAGTGTGCCAGTAAATGCTGGTAGATGTGGTGAACATGGGTAAATGTGATTAGTGTAGGGCTGCTGGTAAATGTTGGTAAATGTGATTAGTGTGGGTGTGCTTGTGAATAGGATTAGTGTAAGTGTTGAATAAAAGCATTGAATTTGTGCTAGTGAGTGGGATTTGTGTAGGTGTGCTGGTGAATGGGATTAGCATAGGTTTGCTGGTGAATGCTGGTAGGTGTGGTGAACTTGGTTAGATGTGATTAGTCTAGGTGTGTTGGTGAATGGGATTAGTGTAGTGTGTTGGTGAATGCTGGTGGGTGTGAACTTGGGTAAGTGTGATTCATGTAGTTGTGCTGGTGAATATTGTTAAATGTGATTAGTATAGATGTGATGGTGAATGCTGGTAAATGTATTTAATATTGGTGTGCTGTTGGTAGGATAAGTGTAAGTGTGCTGGTGATGGTCAGTGGGAAGTGTTATCTTTGTTTCTGGTTTATGTGACCTATCGAATGGCCAGTTGATGGTCAGTGGGATGTTTCTGGGTGGTGTGACTTATTGAATGCTCAATTGATAGTCGGTGGGAAGTACTAGGTCTGTTTCTGAGTTGTGTGACCTATTGAACATTTCGTTATCTTCCCTCTGCATTGTCCAGTCTTCAGTAATTTAGTGACTGATAATTGCAGTATCTTTTTACTAACCTCATTATTTCTTGATGGACACTGCTAGAATGCAGGTAAAGGACTGACGTGTTCCTCCCACCAGTTACTCATTAACTTTGTTTCTTTTCTCCAACCAAACTGATTCCATATGTGAGCTTTGAACATTGTTCCTCACCTCTGCAGTGACCTTAGCAGAACTGCCCCACCTCCTTTTCCTCTGAAATGTCAAACACAGTTTCCATCATCCTGTAACCATTTCTCTGCAATGGCTGTCATATTATACCCATTTATTTCTGTTTGTGCTGTCAACTCATCTATCTTAGTTTGAATGCGAAATGCAAGTATGAGATCCGAGTGTCAGTTCAAATGAAAAAGGATGAAAAAAATCATCTCGGTGTGTGTAAGTAATGAACATTTGGTAGGTGGAATGTGAAGCCAGTGAGGGATAACAAAGGTGATTTCTGCATAGGGGCAGAGGACATGGTCAGAATGCTGAATGAACACTAGCTCGACATTTTCTGAGGGAGATCAGGAGAAGGGGATGAGGTGGAGATAATGGATGAGGAATTTATTACCAGGAGGTACTAGAGAGGCTGGCTGTGATTAAACACGTCACTGGTCTGATGCACTGGGAGCTGGGTTGGCGATTGCAGATGAGCTTGCTGTAATCTTTAAATCCTGACAGTGTAGGTGTCAGAAGGCTGGATAATGTGTGCAAGACAGACTGCCAACTACATACCGTTCAGGTTAACCCCAAGTTGGGAGACTTCCAGAAGCACATATTAGGAGGAAAGTAATGGGCTCCTGGAACAAGATTAGTTAAGTCCATTCTGGCACACTATTGTTAAAAGTAGCATGAATGGCTCACCTTTATAAAAGGTATTTGACAGAGCCTCCAGTGATTACCATAGACTGATCCTGCCTTGTATGGTACACATTTACCACCCCCACTAATTTCCCTACCACTTTTGCTTAACTGATGGCCTATAATACTCAGCATGGCTTTGTGCTATGTGATTAATTTCATCACACTTTTTTGAAGAGGTGACTAAGTGTGTTGGTGAGGGTAATGTGTTTAATATGATTTATGTGGTTTTCAGTGAGGCCTTTGAGCAGGTCCCATATGGACGACTGGTTGAAAAGGTGAGAGCCCATGGGTCTCAGAGCAATTTGGCAAATTGGATGCACAATTAGTTTGGTGATTGAAGACAGGGTGATGAAAGAGAGCTGTTTCTGTAACTGAAATGCTCTGACCAGTGAGGTACTATGGACATCATTGCCACGGCCTGTACTGATTCTTATTTCATTGATATTTCAGATATGATCCATCAAATATGATTAATAAATTTGCAGATAGCATGAAGATCAGTGAAGTGGTAGATGGTGAGGAGAATAGTCTAGCTGTATATTCATGTTCTTGAGATGGATACATGGAAGAGCAATTGAAGGGCAAATTTAATCTTGAGCTCTTGCATTTTATAAGGGTTATTAAGCTTAGCAAATACATCTAGGACTCTTGGAAGTTCTGACCAATAGAAAGACCTTGATGTTCATGTTGAAGGATCCCTCAAGGGAGAAGCTTTGCTAGGTGAAGTGGTTCAGGAGCATGAATTAAACCTCATTAGCAAGGGCACATAATACAAGGACATTAAGGTTGTCATAGAGACATGCGGTCAGAAACAGTCTGTAGAGATTTGCATGTTCTCCCCGTGACCACGTGGGTTTCCTCCCACAGTCCAAAGACGTCCAGACTAGTAGGTTAATTGGTCATTGTAATTGGATGGCATGACCTCAGTGGTTAACACAAAGTTTTACAGTACCAGCAACTCGGGTTCAAATGCCGCGACTGGCCTGTAAGGAATTTGCACATTCTCCCCGTGACTGCATAGGTTTCCTCTGGGTGCTCTGGTTTCCTTCTACATTCTAAAGGCATACCAATTGGTCATTGAAATTTGTCCCGTGGTTAGGCTCGAGTAAATCAGGGATTTCTGGTCAGTGCGGCTTAAAGGGCCTATTCCACGCCGCATCTCAATAAATAAAAGTAAATAAATTGACCTGCTCCGTTGCCTATCATGCCTGATTCAAGTACTGACCCAGATACTTGTTAAATGTCGTGAGGTTCTCTGCCTCCACCAACCCCTCAAGCAGTGTTTTTTAGGATTCAACCACACTCATGATGGAAAAAAGCATTTCTTCATTTAAACCTCTCACTCCATTGGAACCTATTAATGATTTGGATGAGAACTTTTGTTGATGACCAGAAGGCTGGTGGTATAATTAACAGTAAAGAGAGTTTAGTAAGATGGCAACAGATCTGAGCTCAGTAAGGTCATGGCTGATCTTCCCCAAACCTCAATTCTTTCTCTGTAGCCTTCAATTACTTCGTCTTTCAAACACTTATCTACCTCCATCTTAAAGATACCAAATGATCATGCCTTCACCAACCTCAGGGGCAGGGAATTCCAGAGATTCCCCACCCTCAAAGAGAAGAAATTGCTACCTATCATAGAATCAGAATTAGCTTTAATATCACTGATGTATGTCATGAAATTTGTTGTTTTGTGGCAGCAGTACATTGCTATACATAATAAAACAAGTTACAATAAGAAGTGTAATTCATAAAAAATCAAATTAAATAAGTAGTCCAAAAAGAGAGGGAATAAACACTGAGGTACTGTTCATAGGTTCATTGTCCGTGATGGCAGAGGGGTAGAAGCCATTCCTGAAATGTTGAGTATGTGTCTTCAGGCTCCTGTACCACCTCCTTGATGGTAGTAATGAGAAGAGATCCTTAATGGTGGATGCAGCCTTTTTTTTTGAGGCATTGCCTTTTGGAGGTTTCCTCAATGCTGGGGAAGCTAGTGCTCATGATAAAGCTGGCAGAGTTTACAACTCTCTGCAGCCTTTTCCAATCCTGTGCAGTGACCACCTCCATACCAGACGGTGGTGCAACCAGTTAGAATGATCTCCATGGAAATCTGTAGATTTTGTACCAGTTCTCCTCACTCCTGATGAAATTTGGCTGCTGTCGTGCCTTCTTTATAATTGTATCAATATGTTGGCTGAGGGTAGATCCTCAGAGGTGTTGACACCCAGGAACTTGATGCTGCTCACCCTTTCCATTTCTGATTACTCGATGAGAACTGGTGTGTGTTCTCTCGACTTCTCCTTCCTAAGGTCTACAATCAATTTCTTGGTCTTATTGATGTTGAGTGCAAGGTTCCTGGTGCGACACCACTCAACCAGCTGATTGATCTTGCTCTTGTACGCCTTCTCATCACCATCTGAAATTCTGCCAACAATAGTTGTGTCGTTGGCATCTGATGAACTCAAAGGAATGGCAGAGACCAATACAGTTTGATACCAACAGTGCTACAGGAGCTGCCAGTCAACATTGAACTCAATGTAGGATTCCGGTTTCTTCCCTTTAAGTTTACTCCTGAAGCCTTCCCCGTGAGTGGATGCAGCTGCAAGGCAGCGGAGGTTTGAGATCAGTTTTTCTTCTCCAAGATGAACTGCCAACCACGTCTAACAAGCCCCAACTGCCGGAAGCAACTGGTTTTAAGGAGCCAGTTACCTGCCTTTGCCCCTTCTGTTGTTGGTAGAAACAGTCCCACTGGGCTTAGTAGCTAAGCCACACATGAACGCCAGGAGCTGGACTTGGTTGTCAGAGACTATTTGAGACATGCACCATTGGGAGCATTTAATAGTTACTGTTCTGAATTAGGGGAGTTTAAAAAAAATTCAATCAACGAATCCACCATTTCTGAAGCCTTTTCCTTTAAAGCCCTTGGCAGCACATGATTGCATCCTGAGAATTTGTCCACCTTTTTCCTGTGAGTTTCTTTGATAATTTCTCCCTTATGATTTGAATTTTTCTAAGTGCCTCTCTGTTTTCTGCAATTTGTCCATTAGGGAGATCTGCAGATTCCTCCACTGTGAAGTCTGGTTCAAAAGAAATCATTTTTGCCTTACCTCTTGTTTCCTGTGATTAGTTCACCAGCTTCATTAGAGGTCACTCATTTGCCTTAACTGCCTTCCCTCTATTTGTATATCCAGAGAAATTCAAGTCGCGTTTATTGTCATATGTGCAAGAACATGCTTACACAGGTGCAATGAAAAATTTACTTGCAGCAGCATCACAGGCACATTATATTTGAGAGACAACATTCACACAAGAAGTATAAATTAACCATTAATTAACCAGTCAATTGTAGTGCACAGTGGTCCTGAGGAGGTGATTAAGGTTGTGCAGGTGAGTTCACGAATTGAATAGTTGAAGTAGCTGTTCCTGAACCTGGTGGCGTGAGGCTTTGGTCTTCTGTACCTCCTGTCTTGTGGTGGCTATGAGAAAATGGGATGACCCAGATTATTATTGTTTTAATATTATATGCAAGTTTTCTCTCAAAATCTTTCTCCTCCTCCTCATGAAATGTTTAGTCTTTGCTGCTGGATCCCAAAAAGCTATTTGGTCCTCAGTAAGCGACCACCAACCCTCATGCCCTACTTTACAATTTAATAATTATAATTTAGCTTGATTAATTGTGCCTCTTTCTAATTGGAATTACTTCCTACTATGTCGTACATAGACTAGAGAACAGTACAACCAGAATATTGCATCGAATGTTTAACCTACTCTAAGATCAATCTACGTTTTCCCTCTTACATAGACTTCTATTTTTCTTTCATCCATTTGCCTATCTAAGAATCTCTTAAATCCCCCTAATGTGCCTGACTCTACCACCAATTCCAGCAGCACGTTCCACTTACTTAGCACTCTGCCTATGACATCCCTCTATACTTTCCTCCAATCACATTAAAATTATGCCCTCTCTTATTAACTGCGGTGGCACTATGCTATATATAATCTATATGTATCTATATCTATGCTTATCATATTGTACACCTCTATCAAGTCCCCTCTCATCCTCCTTCCCTCCAAAGCCTTAGCTCACTGAACCTCTCATCATAAAACTTGACCTCTAATCCAGACAGCATCCTCATAAATCTCCTTTACGTCCTCTTGAAAACGTCCACATTCTTCCTAAGATGAAGTGACCAAAGATGAACATAATATTCCAAGTGTGGTCTATCTGGAATTTTATAATGGTGCAACATTACTTCGAAGCTCTTGAACTCAATCTCTTGACTAATGAAGGCCAACCTACCATATGTATTCTTAACCACCCTATCAACCTGTGTCTCAGCTTTAAGGGATCTGTAGATGTGGAGTGCAAAATTCAACTGTTCCTCCACACTGTTGAGTATCCTGTCATTAACCCTGTATTATGTCTGTCTGTTTGAGCTTTCAAAGTATATTACTTCGCACTTTTCTGGATTGAATTCCATCTGCCCCTTCTCTGCCCAGCTCTGCACCCTATTAGTGTCCTGTTATAATGCATGGCAACCTTCTACACCAGCGGCTCCCAACCTTTTTTTAATGTCATGGACCCCTACCATCAACCAAGGGGTCCATGGACCCCAGTTTGGAAACCCCTATTCTAAACATATCCACCAAACTTTGTGTCATCTGCAAATGTACTAACCTACCTTTCCACTTCCTCATCCAAGTCATTGTTAAAGATCACAAAGAGAATAGGTCCCAGAAGAGATGCCTGGTAATACTTGCTAGCCTGTAATTCCCTAGTTTATCTCTATTACTTGTCTTGAACAAATGAATAACATTTGTCACTTTCCAATCTTCTGGTACTATTCCTGTGGCCAGTGAGAATGCAAAGGTCATTGCCAAAGGAGCAGCAATATTTTCCCTCACTTCCCATTGTAACCTGAGTTATATCCCGTCCGGGTCCCAGAGACCTATTTATTCTAACGTTTATCAAAATCCCCAATACATCCTCTTTCTTAATGTTGACATGTTCCAGCATTTTAGCCTGTCCTAGGACCTCCCTTACCTTCTACAACTCCAGACACATGTTTCCCCTTTTATCTCACTGTCAGTCTAGTCATCTTCCTGTTCTTCTTATATGTGTAGAATGGAGTTTTCCTTAACCCTGTTCATCAAGATATTCTCGTGTCCCCTTCCAGCTCAAAAATCACCAGATTCTAGAATGGTTCCGGAGGACTGGATAATTGCAAATGTCACTCCAGTCTTCAAGAAGGGAGGGAGGCAAAGGAAAGGAAATTTTAGGCCTGTTAGCCTGACCTAAGTGGTTGGGAAGATGTTGGAATCGATTGTTAAGGATGTGGTTTCGGGGTACTTGACAGCACATGATAAAATAGGCCAAAGTCAATGTGGTTTCCTTAAGGGGGAATCTTGCCTTACAAATCTGTTGGAATTCTTTGAGGAGTTAACAAACACGGTCAGTGTTGTGACCGCTTCTTTTTATGTTGTATATTCATGATTTGGATGACAGAATTGATGGCTTTGTGGCCAAGTTTGCGGTCAACACGAAAATAGGTGGAAGGGCAGGTAGCGTAAAGGAAGTGAGGAGGCTGCAGAAGGACTAAGTCAGATTAGGAGAACAGACGAAGAAGTGTCAGAGGGGTAGAATACCTTCCAAAAACTTTCCCACTATGGCTAATTTATTATCCCTCAACCCCATTCTTCTGCCTTCTCGCTGTAACCTTTGACACCCTTACTATAAACCTGTCACTAGGCTCGGATATGGCCCAAGTGCGAAGTGACAGACACTGAAGCAGGTTGCTAGTTCAGACTTTATCGCCAAATCATATCGTTTCCTCGCGGCCCGGTAGCACATGCTTTGCGTTGGGGACCACTGGAATACAGGTTGCACATTGGTTTAAGGAATAAAAGCGTAAATTACTTTCTGAATGGGGAGGGCGAGGGGAGGGAACGTCGACTCAGACCATGAGAGGCCTGCGTCAGGTGTTTTCATGCCGTACAAGGCATAGATTGGAAGTCTGTGTGGGGCGCCACTCCTCGTACAGACACTAGAGCAATGTGTGGTTAAGTGCCCTGCTCAAGGGCACAAACACGCTGCCACAGCTGAGGCTTGAAGTAGCGACCTTCAGATCACTAGACGAATGCCT
Organism: Mobula birostris; assembly: GCF_030028105.1. Classification (NCBI taxonomy): domain Eukaryota; kingdom Metazoa; phylum Chordata; class Chondrichthyes; order Myliobatiformes; family Myliobatidae; genus Mobula; species Mobula birostris. The sequence continues at coordinate 105,936,359 of NC_092371.1, read as the reverse complement.
TAACCACTTGGCCACGTGTGGGAGAACATTTAAAAATCTGAGGTGTAAGGTTACTTGGGAGTCCTCGTGCAGAATTCCCTAAACGTTAAGTTTCAGGTTGAATTGGTGATGAGGAAGGCAAATTCAGTGTTAGCATTCATTTTTAGAGGAGTAGAATATAAAAACAAGGATGTAATGCTGACGCTTTATATGGCATTGGAGAGGCATTCCTTGGACCTCTTATCCAAGAAAGGATAAGATGAGCAGTTTGGACCTCTTATCCAAGAAAGGATGTGCTGACATTGGAGAAGGTTCAAAGGAGGTTCATGAAAATGATTCTGGGATTGAAGAGCTTATCATATGAGGAACATTTGATGGCTCTGAGCCTGTACTCGCTGGAATTTATAAAAATAAAGTGAGATCTCATTGAATGTTCAAAGGACTCGATAGAGTGGATGTGGAAAGGATGTCTCCTATAATGAGGGAGTTTAGGACCAGAAGGCACAACCTCAGAATAGAGGGATGTCCATTTAGAATGGAGATGAGGAGGAATTTCTTTATCAGACGGTTGTGAATGTGTTTTTTTTTGCCACAGGTGGCTGTGGAGGCCAAGTCATTGAGTGTAAAGAGGTGGTTGATAGATTCTTGATAAGTCAGGACACGAAAGATTGCATCTCAATTGAATTGAATTGACTATATTTCTTACATCCTTCACATACACAAGGAGTAAAAAATCTTTACGTTACGTCTCTGAATGTGCAGTGTGCAAATTATAATAATTTGTAATAAATAATATGTATAGTAAGATATACAACAGAACAGTCAATGTAGCTTAGAAATACAATTGTGCCAATGTGAATTAATCAGTCAGATGGCCTAGTGAAGAAGCTGTCTCAGAGCCTGTTGGTCCTGGCTTTAATGCTGCGGTACTGTTTCCTGGATGGTAGCAGCTAGAGCAGTTTGTGGTTGGGGTGACTTGGGTCCCCAGTGATCCTTTGGGCCCTTTTTACACACCTGTCGCTGTAAATGTCCTGAATAGTGGGAAGTTCATAGCCACAGATGTGCTGGGCTGTCCGCACCACTCTGCAAAGTCCTGCAATTAAGGGAAGTACAGTTCCAATACCAGGCAGTCAGGATGCTCTCAATTGTGCCCGTAGAAAGTCCTTAGCACTGGGGACTCATGCCGAACTTCTTCAACCGTCTGAGGTTCAAGAGGCACTGTTGTGCTGTTTTCAACACACAGCTATTATGTACAAACCAAGAGAGGTCCTCAGTGATGTGTATACTAAGGAACTTAAAGCTGTTCACTTCTCAACCCCAGATGCATTGATGTCAATAGAGGTGCGCCTGTCTCCATTCCTCCTGTAGTCCACAACCAGCTCCTTTGTTTTTGTGACAATTAAGGAGAGTTTGTTTTCTTGACACCACAGGGAGAAGGCAGGAGAATGGAGTTGAGAGGGAAATGGATCAGCCATGATCAAATGGCTAAGCAGACTCGATGGGCCAAATGGTCTAATTCTGCTCCAATGTCTTCTGATCTTATGATCTGATCCTTGCTTCCTAAACCATATATAAGCTTTTATTCTCTTGACTAGATGCTCCACATCTCTTGTCAGCAATGGTTCCTTCATCTTACTATCCTTTCTCTGTGTCAGTAGGTCAAATTTACCCAGTATCCCATGCAAGTGATCCTGAAACAACCTCCACTTTTCTGTTGTGCATTTCCCTAGTTATATACGTCGCCAATTTACGCTCCCATGGTCCTGCCTAATATCATAATTTTCCCTTCCCCAATTAAGTATTTTCCCATACCGCCTGCTGCTATCCAAAGTTCAAAGTAAATTTATTATCAAAGTACATATATGTCACCATATACTACCCTGATTCAATTGCTTGCAGTCATTCACAGTAAATACAAAGCTTCACAATAGAATCAATGAAAAACTGCACAGAATAAAGATAGACGAACAACCAATGTGCAAAACACAAACTGTGCAAGTGCAAAAAAGTGAAAAAAAACCAAAATAATAAGAAGTAAATAAGCAATAACTATCAAGAACATAAGTTGTATAGTCCTTGAAAGTGAGTTACAGGTTGTGGAAGCAGTTCAATATGGGGTGAGTCAAGTTATCTCCCCTGATTCAAAAGCTTGATAATTGAGGGGTAATAACTGTACTGAACCTGGTGTCCTATACCTTCTTCCTGATGGCAACAGTGAGAAGAGATCATAGCCTGGATCCCTGTCCAATGCTATGGTAAAGGTCAATGTCTCTGACCCACCAAGCAATCTGTTGCCTGACCATGTTCATTGCCTAATGCCAGATCCAGTATGACCTTTTCTTCAGTTACCCTGACCACATATTGTGTCAGGAATCTTTCCAGGACATTGGTGATGAATCCTGCTACATCTAAATCTTTTGCACTAAGGAAGTGCCAATCAATATTAGGGAACTTGAAGTCCCCTATGACAGCATCGCTGATATTTTTGCCCTTTCTAAAATATGCTTCCCCATTTGTTCTTCAGTGTCTCTGTTGCTATTGGGGGGGGCGGGGGGGGGGTTATAGAATACTCCCAATAGAGTGGTTGCTTCCTTCTTCTCCCATCGTTTCCATTCTTGATGAAGGGTCTCGGCCTGATACGTCAACTATTTATTCATTTCTATAGATGCTGCTTGATCTGCTGAGTTCCTCCAACGTTTTGTTGGCTGATATTATGAAAATGAGACCTCATTTGCCTTCAGCATAAAGGGAGGGTAAGCTGGTCTTGGACTGAGAGCCATACTGCCTCTGTAAAGAAGCTGGTCTACCTTCCCAGTGCTCTTATTGAAAGTCACTGGTCTTGGACTGAGAGCCATTTAACTTCTATAAAGAAGTTGGTCTACACTACCAGTGCTCTCATTGAAAGTCAGAAGATTCTCAGGGAGATTAATGAGGAGGAAGAGGAAGGGGGCTGTTAACATGGTCTGGTGAGTTTGGAAGCAGGGCCAACTTGGGACTAACACAGATCAGTCACTGAAGGGAGAAATTCCTTATTTGGTGTGTGGTAAATGTTTAAAATTTTTCCCTCAACTGTACATCTTCGGGACTGAGGTATCCTAGAGGGAAAGAGGATCAGGCAGGAATGTGAGGTGTGTCACTGAATATCAGAGCAGACGGGGAGGTGATGTGGTTAACTCCTGCACCTATATTAAAGATGCAATATATAACTGCAAATTGTTTCAATTATTTAAGCAATTTTTTTTCAAACAACTCCTCTCTGTCTCTTTCCAGGGCCTTATTATATGGTGGAATGCGGGAGTCACATCCGCAGGCGGAAATTCCATTGCCAGATACACCAGCAGAAGCATTTACAAAGCTACTGAAATACATCTACACTGGCCAGGTCACCCTGACCAATGAGAAAGAGGAAGTATTATTGGACTTTCTCGGTCTTGCCCATAAGTATGGGTTCCCTGAGCTGGAAGCTGCTACCTCTGAGTATCTCTGCACTATTCTAAGCATTGGTAATGTCTGCATGGTTTACGATGTGGCTAATCTTTATTTACTCAGCAAGCTTTCCAATACTTGCTGCTTGTACATGGACAGAAATGCAAGGGCAATCCTTGGCAGTGAAGGCTTCCTGTCCCTATCAAAGGTGAGATCTGCACTATGTTGTTATGTCACATTGTGGATTAATTCATAGACTCATAAAAACAAGCCCTTTGGCCCATTTATGTGCCAAGCCATTAATCAGCCTAATCCCATAGACCCGAACCCAGACCATAGCCCTCCATACCCCTACCATCCATGTACCTATCCAAATTGCTCTTAAGTAGTGAAATCGAACCCACATCCACCACTTCTGCTGGTAGCTCATTCCACACACCCACCACCCTCTAAGTGAAGAAGTTCACCCTCGTGTTCCCCTTAAACATTTCATCTTTCACCCTCAACCCATGACCTCTAATTGTTAATCTCATCCAATCTTCAATGAAGAAATCAAACCCACATTCACCACTTCAGTTGGCAGCGTGTCCCACACTCTCACCACCATCTGAATGAAGTAGTACCCCCTCAGGTTCTGTTTAAATATTTCACCTTTCGCCTTTAACTTTTGACCTCTAGTTGTAGTCTCACCCAACCTCAGTGGAAAAAGCCTGCTCGCATTTACCGTATCTATACCCCTCATAATTTTGTATACCTCTATCAAATTTCCTCTCAGCCTTCTACATGCTGGGGAGTAAAGTCTTAACCTATTCACCCTTTCCCTATAACTCAAGTCCCAGCAACATCCTTGTAAATTTTCCCTGCATTTTTTCAAACTTATTTGCAAATTTTCTGTAGGAAGGTGACCAAAACTGCACACAATACTCCAAATTAGATCTCATCAATGTCCTACATAATTTCAAAATAACATTGATTTGCACCCAGACCATGGTCCTCCATACCCTTTCCATCTATGTACTTACGTATCCCAACTCTTGTATTCAGTTAACACACATCAAAGTTGCTAGTGAACGCAGCAGGCCAGGCAGCATCTCTAGGAAGAGGTACGGTCGACGTTTCAGGCCGAGACCCTTCATCAGGACTAACTGAAGGAAGAGTTAGTAAGAGATTTGAAAGTGGGAGGGGGAGGGGGAGATCCAAAATGATAGGAGAAGACAGGAGGGGGAGGGATGGAGCCAAGAGCTGGACAGGTGATTGGCAAAGGGGATATGAGAGGATCATGGGACAGGAGGCCCAGGGAGAAAGACAAGGTGGGGGGGAACCCAGAAGATGGGCAAGGGGTATAGTCAGAGGGACAGAGGGAGAAAAAGGAGAGTGAGAGAAAGAATGTGTGTATAAAAATAAATAACGGATGGGGTATGAGGGGGAGGTGGGGCATTAGCGGAAGTTAGAGAAGTCAATGTTCATGCCATCAGGTTGGAGGCTTTCGAATCTCTTACTAACTCTTCCTTCAGTTAGTCCTGATGTCTATCATTTTGAATCTCTTCCCCCCCCCCCCACTTTCAAATCTCTTACTAACTCTTCGTTCAGTTAGTCCTGACGAAGGGTCTCGGCCTGTAATGTCGACTGTACCTCTTCCTAGAGGTGCTGCCTGGCCTGCTGCGTTCACCAGCAACTTTGATGTGTGTTGCTTGAATTTCCAGCATCTGCAGAATTCCTGTTGTTTGTGTTCTTGTATTCAGTTCTTTGGTTTATGAAGGCCAACGTGCCAAATGCTTTCTTTATGACCCTATCTATCTGTGACGACACTTTCAAGGAATTGTATATCTGTATTCTCAGATCACTCTGTTTTACCAGACTCCTCAGAATTCTGCTGCTCACGATATAAGACCTACCCTGATTGGCCCTCCCAAAGTGCAACACCTTGCACTTGTCTGCATTAAATTCCATCTGTCATTTTTCAGCCCATTTTTCCAGCTTGTTCAGATCCTACCTCAAGCTTTGATAGTCTTCCATGCTGTCCATTACCCCCCCCCGCCCCGAAGCTTGGTGTCATCCGCAAATTTGCTGATCCAGTTTACTTCATAATCATCTAGATCATTGGGGTATAGATGACAAACAACGGACCCAGCACTGGTCCCTGAGGCACATTACTACTCACAGGCCTCCAGTTAGAGAAGCAAAGCAACCATCTACAACAACACACTGCCTTCTTCTGCGAAGCCAATGTCTAGTCCAAATGACTACCTCATTTTGAATGCTGAGTGACTGAGCCTTTTTGACCAACCTCCCATGTGGGACCTTGTCAAAAGCCTTGCTAAGGTCTGTGTAGACAACGTCCGTTGCCTTGCCTTCATCAGCTTTCCTGACTACTTCATTGAAAAGCTCTGTAAGATTGGTTAGACATGATTTACCACACACAAAACCATGTTGACTATCCCTAAACAGTCCCTGTCTATCTAAATACTTAGATATCTGATCCCTTAGAATACCCCCCAATAACTTTCCCACTACTGATGTCAGGCTTACCCAGCCTATAATTTCCTGGATATTCTTAGAGTCTTAAACAACGGAGTAACATTAGCTATCCTCCAATCCTCTGGCACTCCACTTGTGGCTAAGGATGTTTTAAATATCTCTGCTAGGGGTCCTGCAGTTTCAGGACTAGCCTCCCACAGAGTCTAAGGGAACTCCTTGTGAGGCCTGCCCTAATTTGCCTCAACAACAGCAAATACCTCTTCCTGTGTAATCTGTATAGGGGTCCATGACCTCGTTGCCCCAAGGATTGATGCTGGGGTCCAACAGTGCTGAGAGTGTGGTGGACAGTGAGAAAGACCATCAAAGACTGCAGTGGGATCCGGCCCAGCTGAAAAAATGGGTTGAAAAATGGAAGATGGAATTTAATGCACATAAGTTAGACATGTTATAGTTTGGGAGAACCACCCAGGCTAGGTCTAGTATGATGAGTGGCAGGCACTGAGATATGGTAGAACAGAGGAATCTTGTAATACAGATTCATCATTCAGTGAAAGTAGTGTCACAGGTAGGTTAGGTCGTAAAGAAAGTTTTTGATACTTTGGCCTTCATAAATCAATGTATTGAGTACAAGAGTTGGGATGTTATGATGAAATTGTATAAGGTGTTGATGAGGCCTTATTTGGAGTATTGTGTGCAGTTTTGGTCACCTACTTGCAGGAAAGAATTAAAAGAATGCAGAGAAAGTTTACAAAGATGTTTCCAGGACTTGAGGACCTGAGTTATAGGGAACGTTGAGTAGGTTAGGACTTTGTTCCCTCGATTTGATGGAGATATACAACATTATGAGGAGTACAAATAGGGTAAATGAGGTTGGATGAGAACAACAATTAGAGGTTGAGGGTGAAAGGCAAAATATTTAGGGGAAACTACTTCATTTAGAAGTTGGTGAGAGCGTAGAACGAGCTGCCAACGCAAATGGTGGATGTGGGGTCAATTTCTGTATTTAAGAGAAAGTTGGATAGGTAACATGGATGGTAAGGCTATGGTCCATGCAAATTAAGGGGATTAGGTTGATTAATGGTTTGGCACAGATTAGATGGGCCAAAGGACCAATTTATATGCTGTAGTGTTCTATGACTCTATGTGGGCTAAAAAAACACATTTTACAATTGGAAAAATTCTCTCTATTTCCATACGCCAACTCTTGTAGTAAAGAACAGTGTGCTGATTTTGTGCTGCACCTGCCTGCTAACTTTGTGTGATTTATGCATAAGACTGACTCACTCATCTGTAATCTTTCCCTATTTAGATCATTATCTGCCTTTTAATTCCTGTCCCTGAAGTGCATGACCTCATACATTCCCACATTAAACTCTGTGTGCCAAGTTTTCACTCCCTCATTCTACCTACCTATATCCAATTATCCTTATCACAGCATGCTCCCGCACCTACTTAAATGTCATCACCATCTACCCCCTTCTCCCGGTTATTGATACAATAGGAAGCAATGAAGGGCCAGAAACTGATCCTTTAGGCATTCCACTAGTTACACCATTCCAGCCAGAAAAAGATTAATCTGCTTTGACTCTTGTGTGTGATAAACAGTCTTCATGCAAATACACGTGCCCTAGTTTAGTAAGTTCTTATCTTGTTCACCTGCCTTTCTATGTAACACTTTTTCAAAGGCCTTCTAAAAATCTGAGTACATGCATCCACAGATTCCACCCATCAGCTCCTCTTGATATGTCCTTCAAGAACTGCCCCAATTCTAATTGAATTTTATGAGATGTAACTCAGAAAATTGGTGAAGCCCAGAGCAGTAGACATGATTTACGGCAACTTCACTGAGGCATTTGACAAGTTCCCGCACAGTAAGTTGTTGCAGAATGTTAAAATGCAAGGGATCCAAGTGGGCTTTTTGACTGGGGAGCAGAGGGTAGTTGAGGTGGGTTGCTTTTTTTATGAGAAGTCTCTTGCAAATGGTGTTCTGCAGGGATTAGTGCTGGAACCTTTGTTGTTTGCATATTTGGATTGGGATGTAGGCAGTCTAACTTTGTAGACAATACAATAATTCCTGGAGTTTAGATAGTCTAAGGAACATATCTGGAAAGGTCGGCTGAGTGGTGGCAGATGGATTTAATCCAGACAAATCTGAGATAATGCAGTTTGGGAAGCCAACTTTTGGTAGGACATGAAAAGAAACCTTAGGAGCATTGATGTACAGAAGCATCTTAGGGTGCAAGTCCGTAGCTTATTGAAAGTAGAGACCCTGTTGGGTAGCTGTGGAGGCCAGGTTGTTGGGTGTATTTCAGGCGGAGCTTGACAGGTTCTTGATTGGACATGGCACCAAAGGTTACGGGAGAAGGCTGGGGAGTGGGGCTGAGGAGAGGGAGATTGAATGCCAGAGTAGATTCGATGGGTCAAATGGCCTAATTCTCCTCCTACGTCTTATAGTCTTAAGGTAATGAAGAAGGCATCTGATATGATTAAACCTTTGCTTAAAGTAATTAAGCTGATAGAAACATAGAAACATAGAAAATAGGTGCAGGAGTGGGCTGATCATCCAACTCAGAACCCTGCGCCAGCCTTCCCTACATACCCCCTGATCCCCGTAGCCGCAAGGGCCATATCTAACTCCCTCTTAAATATAGCCAATGAACTGGCCTCAACTGTTTCCTGTGGCAGAGAATTGCACAGATTCACCACTCTCTGTGTAAAGAAGTTTTTCCTAATCTCAGTCCTAAAAGGCTTCCCCCTTATCGTCAAACTGTGACCCCTCGTTCTGGACTTCCTCAACATTGGGAACAATCCCCTTGCATCTAGCCTGTCCAATCCCTTCAGGATTTTATACGTTTCAATCAGATCCCCCCTCAATCTTCTAAATTCCAACGAGTACAAGCCCAGTTCATCCAGTCTTTCTTCATATGAAAGTCCTGCCATCCCAGGAATCAATCTGCTGAACCTTCTTTGTACTCCCTCTATGGCAAGGATGTCTTTCCTCAGATTAGGGGACCAAAACTGCACACAATACTCCAGGTGTGGTCTCACCAAGGCCTTGTACAACTGCAGTAGTACCTCCCTGCTCCTGTACTCGAATCCTCTCGCTATAAATGCCAGCATACCATTCGCCTTTTTCACCGCCTGCTGTACCTGCATGCCCACTTTCAGTAACTGGTGTATAATGACACCCAGCTCTCGTTGCACCTCCCCTTTTCCTAATCGGCCACTATTCAGATAATAATCTGTTTTCCTATTTTTGCCACCAAAGTGGATAACTTCACATTTATCCACATTAAATTGCATCTGCCATGAATTTGCCCACTCACCCAACCTATCCAAGTCACTCTGCATCCTCTTAGCATCCTCCTCACAGCTAACACTGCCACCCAGCTTCGTGTCATCCGCAAACTTGGAGATGCTGCATTTAATTCCCTCATCCAAGTCATTAATATATATTGTAAACAACTGGGGTCCCAGCACTGAGCCTTGCGGTACCCCACTAGTCACCGCCTGCCATTCTGAAAAGGTCCCGTTTATTCCCACTCTTTGCTTCCTGTCTGCTAACCAATTCTCTATCCACATCAATACCTTACCCCCAATACCGTGTGCTTTAAGTTTGCACAGTAATCTCCTGTGTGGGACCTTGTCAAAAGCCTTTTGAAAATCCAAATATACCACATCCACTGGTTCTCCCCTATCCACTCTACTAGTTACATCCTCAAAAAATTATATGAGGTTCGTCAGACGTGATTTTCCTTTCACAAATCTATGCTGACTTTGTCGGATGATTTCACCGCTCTCCAAATGTGCTGTTATCACATCTTTGATAACTGACTCCAGCAGTTTCCCCACCACCGACGTTAGGCTAACCGATCTATAATTCCCCGGTTTCTCTCTCCCTTCTTTTTTAAAAAGTGGGGTTACATTAGCCACCCTCCAATCCTCAGGAACTAGTCCAGAATCTAACGAGTTTTGAAAAATTATCACTAATGCATCCACTATTTCTTGGGCTACTTCCTTAAGCACTCTGGGATGCAGACCATCTGGCCCTGGGGATTTATCTGCCTTTAATCCCTTCAATTTACCTAACACCACTTCCCTACTAACATGTATTTCGCTCAGTTCCTCCATCTCACTGGACCCTCTGTCCCCTACTATTTCTGGAAGATTATTTATGTCCTCCTTAGTGAAGACAGAACCAAAGTAATTATTCAATTGGTCTGCCATGTCCTTGCTCCCCATAATCAATTCACCTGTTTCTGTCTGTAGGGGACCTACATTTGTCTTTACCAGTCTTTTCCTTTTTACATATCTATAAATGCTTTTACAGTCAGTTTTTATGTTCCCTGCCAGTTTTCTCTCATGATCTTTTTTCCCCTTCCTAATTAAGCCCTTTGTCCTCCTCTGCTGAACTCTGAATTTCTCCCAGTCCTCAGGTGAGCCACTTTCTCTGGCTAATTTGTATGCTTCTTCTTTGGAATTGATACTATCCCTAATTTCTCTTGTCAGCCACGGGTGCACTACCTTCCTTGATTTATTCTTTTGCCAAACTGGAATGAACAATTGTTGTAGTTCATCCATGCAATCTTTAAATGCTTGCAATTGCATATCCACCGTCAATCCTTTAAGTGTCATTTGCCAGTCTATCTTAACTAATTCACGTCTCATATCTTTAAAGTTACCCCTCTTTAAGTTCAGAACCTTTGTTTCTGAATTAACTATGTCACTCTCCATCTTAATGAAGAATTCCACCATATTATGGCCACTCTTACCCAAGGGACCTCTCACGACAAGATTGCTAATTAACCCTTCCTCATTGCTCAAAACCCAGTCTAGAATAGCCTGCTCTCTAGTTGGTTCCTCGACATGTTGGTTCAAAAACCATCCCACATACATTCCAAGAAATCCTCTTCCTCAGCACCTTTACCAATTTGGTTCACCCATTCTACATGTAGATTGAAGTCACCCATTATAACTGCTGTTCCTTTATTGCACACATTTCTAATTTCCTGTTTAACACCATCTCTGACCTCACTACTACTGTTAGGTGGCCTGTACACAACTCCCACCAGCGCTTTCTGCCCCTTAGTGTTACGCAGCTCTACCCATATCGATTCCACATCTTCCTGGCTTATGTCCTTCCTTTCTATTGTGTTAATCTCATCTTTAACCAGCAATGCCACCCCACCTCCTTTTCTTTCATGTCTATCCCTCCTGAATATTGAATATCCCTGAACGTTGAGCTCCCATCCTTGGTCACCCTGGAGCCATGTCTCTGTGATCCCAACTATATCATAATCATTAATAATAATCTGCACTTTCAATTCATTCACCTTGTTACGAATGCTCCTTGCATTGACACACAAAGCCTTCAGGCGCTCTTTTACAACTCTCTTAGCTCTTATACAATTATGTTGAAAAGTGGTCCTTTTTGATGCTTGCCCTGGATTTGTCAGCCTGCCACTTTTACTTTTCTCCTTACTACTTTTTGCTTCTACCCTCATTTTACACCCCTCTGTCTCTCTACACTGGTTCCCATCCCCCTGTTGTGAACTAACCTCCTCTCGCCTAGCCTCTTTAATTTGATTCCCACCCCCCAACCATTCTAGTTTAAAGTCACCTCAGTAGCCCTCGCTAATCTCCCTGCCAGGATTTTGGTCCCCCTAGGATTCAAGTGTAACCCGTCCTTTTTGTACAGGTCAGGCCTGCGCCAAAAGAGGTCCCAATGATCCAAAAACTTGAATTCCTGCCTCCTGCTCCAATCCCTCAGCCACGCATTTATCCTCCACCTCATTGCATTCCTACTCTCACTGTCGCATGGCACAGGCAGTAATCCTGAGATTACTACCTTTGCAGTCCTTTTTCTCAACTCCCTTCCTAGCTCCCTATATTCTCCTTTCAGGACCTCTTCCCTTTTCCTACCTATGTTATTGGTACCTATATGTACCACGACCTCTGGCTCCTCACCCTCCCACTTCAGGATATCTTGAACACGATCAGAAATATCCCGGACCCTGGCACCAGGGAGGCAAACTACCATCCGGGTCTCTGGACTGCGTCCACAGAATCGCCTATCTGACCCCCTTACTATCGAGTCCCCTATCACAACTGCCCTCCTCTTCCTTTCCCTACCCTTCTGAGCTACAGGGCCAGACTCTGTGCCGGAGGCACGGCCACTGTTGCTTCCCCCGGGTAAGCTGTCCCCCCCAACAGTACTCAAACAGGAGTACCTATTGTTAAGGGGCACAGCCACCGGGGTACTCTCTATTACCCGACTCTTCCCCTTCCCCCTCCTAACCGTGACCCAGTTGTCTGCCTCACGTGGCCCCGGTGTGACCCCTTGCCTGTAACTCCTATCAACTCCTCACTCTCCCTGACCAGATGAAGGTCATCGAGCTGCAGCTCCAGTTCCGTAACGCGGTCCCTTAGGAGCTGCATCTCGATGCACTTGGCGCAGATGTAGACGTCCGGGAGGCTTGGAGACTCCAGGGCCTCCCACATCCGACACCGAGAACAACAAACTGCCCTCACACTCATACTGCCCCTCTCCTCAAATAACAACAGAAAATGAATACCAAACCTTCCTCACCTCGCCTGTTTCCGCCTAAACCCGTTGAGCCGAAGCCCTTAAGTCTTCACTCTGCTCCCGGCTCACTCCACCGCCCGCAAACTACGCTGCCCGCTGTATGAGGTTCTGTTCCTTTTAAATCTGCCGTGCTGCACTGCCCGATGTCACACGCCTGTGCAGTCCCGCCTCTCTGAACGCCGTTGGAGAAAAAAAAACCCGAAAATTTCAAAAATGTCTTCCTCCGCACTCCCGCTCCGACTCTCAGACGTCCTTCTTCGAATCAAACCCGAAGCACGATTTCTGCCCTTTTAAATCTGCCACGCTGCACTGCCCGACGTCACACGCCTGCGCAGTCCCACGTCTCTGAACGCCGTTGGAGAAAATAAAACCAAAAATTTCAGAAATATCTTCCTCCGCACTCTCGCTCCGACTCTCAGACTTCCTTCTTCGAATATGCTTAAGGTATCTGATATGTCCTGATGAAGGGTCTTAGCTCAAAATGTCAACTCTTTACTCTTTTCCATTGGTGCTGCTTGGCCTACTGAGTTCCTCCGGCAATTTATGTGTGTTGCTTTGGATTTCCAGCATCTGCAGATTTTCTCATGTTTGATCTGATAGGCTAAGGCATTGAGTGTAAGAGTTGTGCTTTGTGTTGCAGATTTGCAAAATACTAGTTAGACTGCACTAGTATTAGAACAGTACAGTACAGTTCTGGTTGCTGTGCAGAAGAAAGATGTGGTAGCACATCAAGGATATACTAGAGAGAGTGCAGAAAAGATTGACCAGGATGCTGCCTGGAATGGAAGTCTGCAGTTGTGATTGGACAGGCTGCATTTATTCTCACTGGAATGTAGGAAGTTGGTGTGTGATCTTCTTCCAAGGGCAGGGAAGTTTGAAGTTTGAAGGAAAGATGAAAGGTTTAAGGTTAGAGGGGAGAAGCTCAAAGTAGTTCATACACAGGGTGATGAATATCTGGAACAAGCTACCATTAGAGATGGGAAGGACAGAAACAATTACAGTCTTTAAAATAAATCTTAAAGTGAAAACTTACTTCCCATTACAGTGATACCTAAATCCAGAGAACATAGGTTTAAGGTGAGGAGAGATAAAGTTTTAAAATTAGCTTTTTTTGCCATATGTGCATCAAAACATACAGTGAAATGCATCAAATCAAATCAGCAAAAACTGTTTTGGGCAATCCACAAGAGTCACCATGCTCCTGGCACCAACATATAACATCCCCAAGAGGTTATAGAGTTCTATAGTAGTACAACAAAGGAATAGGCCTTTTAGCCAAATTAGGCAATGCCAACCACAGGACCCACCTACGCTAATCCCATTGATCTGCATTTGACACTAATCGTCCATGCCTTTCCTGTTCATCTCCTTGTTCAGATGTGTTTTCAATCAGTCATACAGCACAGAAACAGACCCTTTGGCCCAATCAGTCCATGTCAGCCAAGATAACCTTTCCTATTGATGTACCTGTCCAAGTATCCTTTAAATGTTATTGTACCTAATTCAACCACTTACTCTGTCAGTTTATTCCAATTACTGACAGCTCTCTGGCTGAAATAGTAGCCCTTCAGATTTCTACTAAATAGCTCAAACTTGCTCCCTTCCCAGCTTAAACTTCTACTTACAAACACGAGGAATTCTGCAGATGCTGGAAATTCAAGCAACACACATCAAAGTTGCTGGTGAGCGCAGCAGGCCAGGCAGCATCTCTAGGAAGAGGTACAGTCGATGTTTCGGGCAAAACGTCGACTGTACCTCTTCCTAGAGATGCTGCCTGGCCTGCTGCGTTCACCAGCAACTTTGATGTGTGTTGCTTAAACTTCTACTTCTTGATTTTCCCCACAAAAAGACTGCATACTCACCCTATCTCTGCCCCACATGATTTTATACACCCTTTAGTGTCCAACACTCCAATGGATGAGCTCACCCAATGAAAAGCCTATACATTCACCTCATCTCTGCTCACATGATTTTATACACCCTCAAACTCTGACAGTCCAGTGGATGAACTCCTAATCTGCTCATCTTCTCTTAATAACTCAGTCCCTCGACTCCCGACAGTATCCTCATAAATCTCCTCTGGACATTCTCCAGTTTAATAGCATATTTCCTCTAGCAGGGTAGCCAAAACTGAACAAAAAATTGTGTGTTGCTTGGATTTCCCGCATCAGCAGATTTTCCCATTTTTGTAAAAAATTCCAAATGCCCCGTCACCGACACCTTGCATATCTACAGTGTAGCATTTCATCTTCTGTACTCAGTGACCTGACTGATGAAGAGCAGGGTGCCAAACTCCTTCTCCACCCTGTCTACATGCAACAGTACTTTCAGGGAACTATGCATTTGTACTCCCAGGTCCTTCTATTGTTCAGTGTTCCCTCGTCCTGACCCCCTCTCACCATGTTTCTGTAATGGCTACAGCTTCTAATGAAGTCATTCATGCTCCGAGTTCATCTGCCATACCTGTCAGGTTTCTTGAATTGTACTAAATGCAGTTCAATCCAGCAGCCTTTTCTCGCTCCCTGCCAAGCTGCTGGCTGTCTTGTTTACTGACCTTGCTGTCATTGAATTCTCTCTCAGCTTCCTGCCTCACTTCTGCTTGGGTCCCACCCCCTGTCAGTCTGGTTTAAACTTGTAAATGCAAGTGATTCTGCAGATGCTGGAAATCCTTGTACAGCCCACAAAATTGGGGAGGAACTCAGCCAGACAGGCCGCATCAACAGAGAGGAATAAACAGTCATTGTTTAGTCCTGGACCCTTCATCGGGACTGGAAAGGAAGGGGGAAGGTGCCAAAGTAAGAAGATGGGGAAAGGGGAGGAGTACCAGGTGACAGGTGGAACCAGATGAGGGGGAAGATGGGTGGGTGGGACAGAGAGGTGAAGTAAGAAGCTGGGAGTGGATTGGTGGAAGAAGTAAAGGGCTGAAGATGAAGGAATCTAACAGGAGTGGACAGTAGACCAGGGAAGAAAGGGAAGGATGGGTGAAACTGAGGGAGATGATGGGAAGGTGAGGAGAAGAGAAAAGGGTGAGAAGCCCTATCACAAGTTTAACCTGCACAAAATGCTGGAAGAACTCAGCAAGCTAAGCAGCATCAGTGGAATGGAAGGTGTCTTTGTGCCTGCTGTATATGCTTTGGCTTTTCTGCCCAATGGGAGGGGAAGAAGAGAGAATGTTTAGGGTGGGTGGAATCTTGCTGGCTGTTTTTCTGAGGCAGCAAGAATTGTATTCACCCAGGAGGAGAGTGAGAGCAGTGTGGGACGTGCTTACGTTGAGATCAAGATGTGTGTGGTGTTGGGTGTCTACAAGAACATCAAGGTGGACAAGTTCTCGGAGATTGATGGGATATAAACCAGGTAACTGCGAGAGGCAGGAGAGGAGACTGAGACTTTGACACAGACCTTTATTTCCTCTCTAGCCCCAAGCAAGGCCCCAGAAGATGGGATATTGGCCATTGATTTTCCTTTGTTCAAAAAGTGCAGTAGGGATAATACAGGAAATTATAGGCTAGTGAGCTTAACATAAATGGTAGGGAAAACACTGGAGAGGATTGAGGATTTGGGTTTACTCACATTTGGAAAAGCATGGGCTTGTTGGGAGCAGTGTGGCTTTGTGAGGCAGGTTATGTCTTACAAACTTGATTAAGCTTTTTGAGGAGATGATGAAGATAATTAACGCGAGAGGGCAATGGATATCATCAGTATTGACGTAGATAGTATCCATTGCTTTCAACAAAACTTTCAGCAAGGTCCCTAATGAGTAGCTGATCCTGAAGATTAAGTTGTATAGAATTCATGATGACTTGATAGTTTAAATTCCAAACTGGTTTGCATATAGAGGACAAGAGGTTAGTGATGTGTAGGTGTCATTCTGACTAGAGGTCTCCGACCAGTGGTGTTCCACTGGGATCAGTGCTGGGGCCTAGTGTTTGTGTTAATGATTTTGAAAATGAAAGAGTGTTAATCAGTGAGTTTGAGATGACACAACAGTTGGAGCTGTAGATAGTGAAGAATATTGGTAAAGGATACAATAGTGTGTGTGTGTGTGTATATATATATATATCATTTGCAGAAATAGGTGGAGAAATGGGAGATGGTATTTAATCTGAGCAAGTGTGAAGTGTTGTACTTTGGGAGGCCCATTGTAAGGGGAATGAACACAGGAAATGTCAGGATCCTTCAGAGAACTGTTGCAGAGAAGGATCTAGGGGTACAAGTCCACAGCTTCCTGAAAGTCAACATGATGATAGAGTGGTAGAAACGTATATGCCATACTTGCCTTCATTGGTCAGGGCACTGTGTATAAAAGTCAGAGAAGTCATTTTGTAGCTGTATACAGTTTGGTTAGGCCGTGGAGGTACGAGAGACTATAGATGTTGCTTTAGCTTCCAGAAATGATGAAGGATGATATGCTGTTTGTGGAAGTAGAGAGAGTTCCCCTATTCCTCACTGTTCACCCTACGAGCCCCCACATCTAGCACATCTTCCTTCATTGTTTTTACCAGCTGCAGTGAGATGCAACCCCTTTCCACCTTTCACATTCGTGCCACCCTGCTGCCCCTGTCAATTCCTCCCTCCTACCTGTCCTACATCCTTCCCAAGAATCAATGAGAAGCTGTGCACAGCAAAGGCAGACAAAGAACCAATGTGCAAAAAAAAAAAATCAAACTGTGCAAATACAACGAGACAAAAAACAAAATAATAATAATAAATAAATAAGCAATAGATACCGGGAACATAAGTTGGAGCTGTCTGAACCTAGTAATATGTGTTTTCAAGCTTTTGTATCTTCTGTTTGATGGAAGAGGAGAGAATGGGTGGGTGGGGGCTTTGATTATGCATTACAGCAATAATAGTGTATAATACTACCACAAACACCCTTCTTGTTTCTCTTTTCTGGCCATATGGCCTCAAGCGAGGAACCTACCAGGGTATCCTTCTTCGCTACTGAAGTAATGTCATCTTTGATTAACACTGCAATACCTCCTCCCGTTCTATTTCTCCCTCTGTCTTGCCTGAAAGTTCTATCCCATGAGATACTTTGTTTTCAGTCCTACCCTGTTGTTGAACCATGTCTCAGTGATGGCAACAATATCATTTAACTCATGGTGAGTAAAGTTTAATGGGTGAGATGACAGAGGAGGTTTGGACTCTGGGCTATTGGTGAGCTATATCTGTATTAAAGTTGAAGGTGAGCAGATGTATGGGCGAGGAATCCCCCTTTGAGTGTTGGGACGTAAAGTCATATGGTAGTTCCGTCTTTGGCCTAAGTCTTCCATCTCATCCACACAGACGGCTCTGCTCAAACTGGTGTCCCGGGATTCATTTGCTGCTCCAGAGAAAGATATTTTCTTGGCTCTGATGAACTGGTGTAAACAGAACCCGGAGGAGATGCATGAAGAAATCATGAAGACGGTCCGGCTGCCGCTGATGAGTTTAACGGAGCTGCTGAATGTTGTGCGGCCCTCAGCACTCCTCTCTGCTGACACCATCTTAGACGCCATCAAAGTTCGCTCAGAGAGTCGCGATATGGAGCTGAACTATCGGGGCATCCTCAGTGAGTACCAAGTACAGCTAATGCACTTTAACAGTCAGTGTCAGAGTACCGCTGGGCATCCATGTGAGTACAGACAGTGTGGACACAGCCTGTGTTCTGTAGCAGCCAGTATTAGGGCACTGCTGGGCATCCATGGTGAGAACAGGCAGTGTGTGGACACGGCCTGTGCTCTATAACGGTCAGTATCAGGGTGGCAGAGCAACCACAGTGAGTACAGATAGTGTGGACACGGCCTGTACTGTATAACAGTCAGTATCAGGGATGTGAGGCATTCACGGTGAGAACAGACAGTGTGGACACGGCCTGTGCTCTGTAATGGTCAGTATCAGGGTGCTGGGTCATCCATGGTGAATACCGGCAGTATGTACACAGTTATCGCTCTAAGATGGACAGTGTTGGGACACCACTGTGAATACCAGCAGTGTGGGCACAGTTTTTGATTGCTCAATAACAGTTAATGGTGGGACACACAGGGGAATCCTCAGTGGATATCACCGGGGTCAGGCCTATGGAGTAACAGGAATAAGCATGCTCAGGTCAGGTTACACTGACAGACTAACACCGGGGGTCACAGTCAGTGAGAATCAGTGAGGGCCACACTCACAGACTAACACCAGAGGGTCACGGTCAGGGAGAATCAGTACAGGTCACACTCACAGAGTAACACTGGTCACAAGTCAGTAATAAACAAGATGGATCACACTCACGGAGTAACATCGGTGGTCAAAACCAGTTGAACAACATGGCATCTTACCTCTAGCTGAAGCCATAAATTCTACCAGCCGGACACACTGCTTTAGCAGAAAACTGCTAAAATGAAATACTGCAGCACGGCAGTAGAAACCTTAGCCAGGTCATTACAGGAGTAACACCACTGCTCACAGTCATGGAGAAGCAGTGAGGGTCACACTCACGGAATAACACTGGTGGTCACGGTCAGTGAGAATCAGTGCAGGTCACACTCATGGAGTAACATCAGTGGTCACGGTCATGGAGAATCAGTGAGGGTAACACAGAATAACACTGTTGGTCACGGTCAGGGACGATCAGTGCAGGTCACGCTCACAGAGTAACACTGTTGGTCACAGTCAGTGAGAATCAATGCAGGTCACACTCATGGAGTAACACTGTTGGTCACAGTCAGCGAGAATTGTTGAGGGTCACACTGTCGGAGTAACACCAGTAGTTACGGTCAAGAAGAATCAGTCCCAAGTACAGTTCTGGAGTAACAATGGCGGACGCAGTCAGGGAGAATCAGTGAGGGTCACACTCACGGAATAACACTGGTGGTCACGGTCAGTGAGAATCAGTGCAGGTCACACTCATGAAATAACACTGGTGGTCATGGTCAGGGACAATCAGTGAGTGTCACACTCTTGGAGTAACACTAGTCAAGGAGAATCAATCCCAGGCGCAGTTCTGGAGTAACACTGGCGGACAAGGTCAGGGAGAAGCAGTGAGGGTCACACTCATGGAGTAAAACAGGGAACACACTCATGTTGTAACAATGGAGTTCATAGTTGCAGAATAACACTGAAGTGTCACACCAAGGGTAATATTACGGTACACATTCAGCAAATTACTGAGCGAGGCTCACTGTGTGTGGTGGTGGGACACTCTTTGTGTTGGTAACATGCGGTACTTGCTTGCTGTGGGTGACATACTCAGTGAGCACTCTGGTTTGCTCCTGTAAGTAAGTGGGAAGCTGAGACATTTGCTTGGAAGCTGCACCCTGTTTGATTGTAGAGTTGTCCGTTGCAGTGGACACCCACGTGGAGTCATAAATAACTAAAGCACAGAAACAGGCCCTTCATCCCATCCAGTCTGTGCCAAACCGTTTAAACTGCCTTGTCCCGTCGACCTGCTCCGGGACGATAGTCCTCCATAGCACTCACATCCATTTACCTATCAAAATTTCACTTGAGCAGTGAAATTGAAATCGTACCAACCACTTAAACTGGCAGCTCATTCCACACTCTCACTATTCTCTAGTGTAGTTTTCCCTCATGTTCCCCTTCAGCATTTCATCTTTTGCCCTTAACCAATGACCTCTAGTTGTAGTCTCACCCAACCTCAGTGGAAAAAGCCTACTTGCATTACCCCTCATAATTTTTTTATCCCTCTGTCTAATCACCTCTCATCCCTCTACGTTCCACGGAATGAAGTTCTAATTTATTCAATCTTTCCTTATAATTCACATCCTCAAGTCCCAGCAACATGCTTGTAAATTTTCTGAGTACTCATTCAATCTTACTTACATCTTTCCTGTACCAAAACTGCACACAATATTCCAAATTTGCCCTCACCAACATCTTAAACAACTTAAACATAACATCCCAATTCCTGCACTTACTACTTTGATCTATGAAGGCCGATATGCCAAAAACTTTCTTAATGACCCTCTCTACCTGAGAGTCCACTTTCAATGAATTATGGTCCTGTATTCCAGATCCCTTTACACAGTGCCCTGCCGCTGACCATGTAAGACCTACCCTGGTTGGTCTTTGCAAAGTGCAGTACCTCACATTTATCTGCATTAAATTCCATTTGCCACTTGTCAGCCCAGTTTTCCAACTGGTCCAGATCCTGCTTCAAACTTTGATAGTCTTCCTCTCTGTCCATTACACCCTGAATCTTGGTGTCATCTGTAAATTTGCTGATCCAGTTAACCAAGTTTTTACCCAGATTGTAGATGTAGATGATAAATAACAACAGATCTTGTGCGAATCTCTGCGGCTCAACTAGTCACAAACCTCCAGTCAGAGAGGCAACCATCTACTGCCACTCTCTGGTTTCTCCTGCAAAGCCAGTGTCTGATCCAATTTACTATTTTACCTTGAATGCCAAGCAACCGATTCTTCTTAACCAACCTTCCACAAGAGATCTTGTCACATTCCTTGATGAAGTCCATGTAGACAATATCCATTGCCTTGCCTTCATCAACTTTCCAGGTGATATCCTTGAAAGACTCTCTAAGTTTGAGTAGACACTGCCAGCCATGCACAAATCCATGCTGACAATCCGGAATCAATCCCTGTTTATCCAAATACATATATAACCAGTCTCCTAGAATATCTTCCAATAACTTTCCCACTACTGATGTCTGGATCACTGGCCTTTAATTTCCTGGTTCATTCTTAGAGCCTTTCTAAATAATGGAGCAAAATAGCTATCCTTTAATCCTCCAGCACCTCACACATGGATAAGGATGTGTAGCCCCCCCCCCCGGCCAGCCTCAGGGTTGCTCGGCTCGCTGTCGTCTAGGGAAACAGCTCTTAGCCCCACCAAACTGGGTAATTGGTTTGTGTGGATGCTGTGTGATGTACCCCACCCCACCCAAATAACAGACAATTCACCAGATACGATTAAATGATTTACAGTTTATAGATATTACTGGAACTATATAATTAATAGAGAATAAAATATGAAAGGAAAATAAAAGGTGCCACACTTATCAAAGTTCGATCTCTTCGTGCACAAACAGTTGGAGCTCAGGACCCTTCTTCTTCACCTTGTGACCCCTTGAACCACTTCGACTGGCCACCTGGGACCAACAACGATGGTCGGCCAGACACTCCACACGAGTCCGTCTCCATCTCCTTTCCTCGCCGAACGCCCCGCTCGGGGTCCGACCCCATTAGCAGACTCACAGCACCTGGTTGGTTTGTTTTTTTTCTTTCTCTCTCTCTCTCTCTCCTCTCTCTCCTCTCTCTCCTCTCTCTCCTCTCTCTCCTC